>NW_024429194.1:75315547-76515547 GCF_017639785.1 Mesocricetus auratus
TTCTTTGATTTCTTCTGGGTAAATATTTACTGGCACCTTATGTTTTTTGTTTGGCCCATTGTTTTTTGTTTGTTTCTCATTAAGCTAATGAAAGACAATTATATTGCCTTTTGCCTACCTCAAAAGAAACAGTTACTATGGAAATCAATTTATAGTGCTTTCACTTTCACTACAATTTAGGAGAATAAAGATTCACTAGTTATTCACTGAATAAATAAAGGAAATTATTTCAGTGAAAATGATAACATTCTCAGAATAATTCAACTTGAAACAGAATCCAGCTGGGACACCTACTAAATTAACTAGCAAATGAATCAGAGGGTAAACAAACCACACCAGGAGACCTTCCTTGTAAGTGTCTGCCTGTGGAGTTCTCTAACTCCACTGGTTTCAACTCCAGCTGATGCACTGGAATTTGCTATTGTTTTCTGTACTGTGCCACTTCCCTTCCTCTTAGATTCCCATTTATTTTTATTAAAATTGACTCTTCAGTGTCAGGCTTTTACACTTGAAATCCAGCTAAGGCTAAGAACATTCCTTTTATTCCTCCAGTGTCATCATTCTTACCAAATCCTTGAGAGCATAGTGAACACACAAGGTAATTATTACAAATGAAGGTATCAGCAAAGAAAGACAAATACCTTAAATGAACGTATTAACAAGTGGAAATATGTTACTGAATAAACATAACAAATATTCTTACAATAGAGAATGCTGGTTTCTTGCATTCCCCTTGCCTACAATACTTTTATGGCGGCTCTCCACTTCAAAGAGAATTCCTTTAAACAATTCTTGTACAATAATATGTTTTTGCAAGGTTCTAAAAGGTAACAAATTCCATATAACTCATGAGTCTTTTTCTCAAATCTTGGGAAAGAGGAACATCTAGGTATCTAGGTACAATAGGCCTGTAGAATATCAAAGAGTTAAGGTCATGAAAGGACTTCCTTCTTCATAAATAATAATAATAATAATAAATCCTTTTAACATCTGGAGAGTGCCATCAACAGAACAGCAGTGCTCCACCCTTCTCTCTCTAACCTGTCAGTGAAGGCAGCAGCAATCTTGCTCATCCAACCACGCAATTTCACTGTTCCCAAGTTAGGATGCACTGTCTTAACACATCTGAGATCCCCCGCACCTACCAGACTGTAATATTTACCTGTCCAATCCCAGACCACCGGTTAGAACTTTTTTCTCCATATGAAACCACAGCCCATTCATTTTCACTGTTCCCTAGTCTGGTGTAATAGATTGGGAGATTTGAGCCATTTACTTTCGGAAAAAAAAACACTTGGTACATTTTTATACCTAGATTTACATGTTCAGTCGTAGTTGCTACATCTCCTTAAGACTAATTTTTCTTCTGGTTGCTGTTATTTCCACTTCCCTGAGAACCCTGACAGGAGCTCTTTGTAATGCTGCAATCATTTCACGTAAATAAATTTGACTTGTAAATACCACACCCCAACATTTAAAGATAATTACAACCATAAAAGTAACATCAGAAGAAGAGCTAGTTCAGGTTGAAATTTAAATGCTTGCTTCCCCGTCTCTCCGATGCTAATTGCTTCAAGAAAAGACAGGAGATGTCTGTCATGGCAGGAGAGTGGGCATTCAGATTCTGCCCCTCCTTTGGGTTATGAAACTGTGGACAAACCTGACCTGAAGAATTACATTTCTGCCTAGAATTATACACTGGAGAAAGGGAGAGCACAGGGCCTGATAAAGCCGAAAAGGATCCTGCCTCAGAGGAGGAGACCTCACATAGCTTACCTCAGTTAACACATGCTTCTCCTGGCTTTTGTCCTGTCTTTTTCTGTTAAATCACAACACTGCCACAGACCAGTCAGAGAGAAACTCATTTCTCTCTTTCCCGGTTTGGCCAAATTGTAAATCCAGTTTTCTTATTCACTTCAGGTTCTTTATCTTTAGATACAAGGAAGGTCTAAAGCTGCTTTTGACCTCTAAGTGCTGCAGTGTCAGTGAGTGGGAGGAGACAGCTTGCCCCACTAAGGGCAGCCTGGACTGCTGGCCCACTAAGGGCAGCCTGGACTGCTGGCCCACTAAGGGCAGCCTGGACTGCTGGCCAGCTGGACTTAGTGCTGGCCCGGGCTTTTATGTCTGAGCAAGACAGATGGTCTGTGTGTGCAGATGGGAGTTTGGGGTTTATAAGACAATTTTAATTAGTGATTTCATTCAACCATAAAATAAGGGCGTTTTCTCTGTAATGTGAAACATGCTTGGAGCCTATGGGTTATAATATGCTAATACTCATTTCTCTTTAATGCAAGTCCTATTCCTGTTCAAGAATGGCTTTTGGAAAACGAATATGTTGTTAGTGGCAACATGTTGGCCAGCACATGGGGCAGCTTGGAGACGCCGGCCATTATCAGGGAAAGGAGAGAAAGTTGCTGTGTGTTTACAATTAGGTTAAATCCAGATGGAGCTTCACCTCTATTGTTCTTTTGATTAAAAGTACCACAGTACTATCCAAGATTGCAATTCAATAACTTACAAACTTTAGCAGTGTTTGTACTTCGTTTTTATTTATTTGAGAGAATGAAATTGAAATAGCATTAAAGTAGCATTTTTTTCAACAAGTTCATACTGAAAAAGACGAAAGCTATGCTGCGATTTAGAAGCGCTATAGTGTTAGGATTGCAGAATACTGGCCTGCTTATTTATTATATTTAAAAGGCAAGTAAGCATCTCCTAGCTATTTAACCAAGTCACAGCTAATGTGCCTTATTAGATCTTAGGGGCCAGTAGGGAAGAACATTCTAGAAAAATGTATTTGCTAGCATTTTAAATCTCTACTTTAGTATCTTAAACTTTAGTGGCTATGGCTCATACATGTTCGTGTTCTTTATTACTTAAAATATGCACAAGCTATGCAGTCTATGTGTGTGCATATATAAAGCAAAATTCGAGAGCCCTTGGTATTTCCTATTCTATTCTGGTCTACCTTTTAAATATTTGATTAACCAAATTCGTTCCAGTACCCAGGAGTTGGCTGCTACTTTTCAATTGGAAAAACAGTGTCTTAAGCCTCATTTTATGCCACAACAGAATGGAAAGTGACTTAGAAACAATAGCTTTGTAGAATTTTGACTTCACAGTGAAAAGATGAGACATGGGTTCCTTGGCTCAACTGTAAAGGGCACTTAGAACAGACATGAGGCCCCATATTAATGCTTGGTGGAAATGGTTTAAAGGATTTCCATTATTTAGCAATATTATTTTGTACTAGACTTAGAATAAGTTCAGGTAAACTTTACTACTAAGAACACATTTCTCTCAGTGACGTCTTACTTGGCAGAATCAGAAACCTTCAGGATGCTTTACCTCCTCCCCTTCCACCTTGGGTTTGAGAAATGATGGGTCCACTTTGTGCATTTGTGGGAACTTTATTCTCTAGTCATTCTGGAGCTCAGC
Source organism: Mesocricetus auratus (assembly GCF_017639785.1). Taxonomy (NCBI): domain Eukaryota; kingdom Metazoa; phylum Chordata; class Mammalia; order Rodentia; family Cricetidae; genus Mesocricetus; species Mesocricetus auratus. The sequence goes on from NW_024429194.1 coordinate 75,318,986, forward strand.
AGCAGGCAAGTCTGTTTCTCACATGTAGTTTTCTTGCTTAAACTGAAGCTGCCCAGGTTTCTCAATACAGTCTTCCCATGAAGAATCAAAGCAGTCATGCCTCTAGGGTTGCAGGTGGAACAACCCAGCACTTAGCTCAACACTGATTCGGAGGTCCTATTGTGATACTATCTCTTGAGCATCTGGTATGCTAAGTCCATCTGTTCCCTCTCTGCGTGATGACGGCCTTTTACTCTACCAATGTGGTTTCTGTCATCTTTGTTAAATAGATAAAAGTGGACCCTGAGTATCCTATCAGCATGAGTCTTGGGCCTCTGTTCCCTTCTGTTTTGGATTTGTTTAAGACCCCACAGCAATGTGCTCACCATGTTGTGGCTTTTCCAGGAGATCCTTGTAAGCTTCATCATTCATGTCTTTTTTCCTGTTTTATGGCTACGTTTTTAAATCCACAACATTAAGGGAAGTTCAAGGAACTATGAAGCATGAACACAGAATAAAATCTATTGTTTTCCTCTGTCCAGATACCCCAGTTTTAATGTTTGTCTTTTGTTGATGAACATATACCTTCTGCACATACACAGACATCTGGAAGGTGGGGTTTCACCCAAGATTGTGGAAGTATATTCTTTTATTATCTCTTTTTCTTATATTATCTCTTTCACTGGGTGACATTGCCTTCACAAGTGTCTCCTATGACTTAGTCTCTAACCCCACATACACTCAAATTATTGAGGCTCTTGACTTCTTCTCCCAGTTATGTTTCTTTTTTGGAAACACAGATGACTAATCCAGCCAGTGTCACAAAATCTCAGGACCTTCCTTTGTCAGCTTGAGGAACTCAGTAGAAGTGTCAACTTGGATTAGAGCTGGATCTTCAGGTTGATGTGTTTACTCCAATCATTATGAACTAGCATTAGACCTGACACTTTCACCAGTCACTCATATAATATCAGATCATTTCTGTCCAGACTTTTAGTAGCTAAAGATGTAAAAATGATTTATCACATTTTAAAAGTGTTCATCCTCAATAATTAAATTGAATATATTTTTAAAACACGTAATTCTTAATAGGATAGTGAGAGCATTAAAAAAAACCTAGTGGAGCATTTTATATTTTAAATTTAAATACATGACTACAGTTTTCCCTTTTCTTCACTGGTATAATGTTTTATAATGCCTGTATTTATATTATCTTCATTCTTCTGCATTTTTCTTCCATCTGAGTACCCAGTCTATTGGATGGTGCTGGCCACATGTGGAGTGAGTATTTACAATTTAGATCACTAACACATCTCAGTATTCCCTGGAAATATACTCATGCATACAGAAATACCCTTAACCATTGTCTATGCATCTTTCAATTCGATGAAAGTAACAATAAGGATTAATCACCTTCATGATAATTTAATATTTAATAAATAAGTATTAAAATAAGTAAATATTTTGTCCTCTGAAAACTACCTCTAAATACCAGTAATACTGTTTTGATGAAGAATTAAATATTAGTGGGTAATTAACTGTGGACGTAAAGAGAACTATATATGAGACATTAAAAATTATCCATACACTTTGACTCTGAAACTCAATTTTTATTAATCATTCATAGATTAATAATTATAGAAATGTCCAAAGAATATCTAGTGCCATTTTATTTTCAATAACAGTACTATATTAAAATAAACAACGTTATGTTTGTCCCAGGTTAATCGAGTGACTAAATAAATCATTATACACAAAATCTAACGAAACATAATGTTAAGAATACAAATTAACACAAAAGACTATAAAGAACACAAAAGAACCTTTGGAAGTACAATGTGATATTTATTGGACATAACACTTGGCATATGTAGTTGTGTATCATTAGTGGTCATCATTCATGGAAGGACACCAGATAACTTTCATAGTTTCTGCACTTCCTGCATTCCCTGCACTGAACATCTATCACTTGTTGGCTTTGGTTAACAGCTGTTGTGCATTTGTACTTTGGAACTCTCATTATTTCATCAAAATAGTCTTTCTTTGTCACTGCCCATTTCATTTTACACACACACACACACACACACACACATACACACACATACAAAATATCAAATCTGCTACATGTCACTTGTGGATATGGATATGTATGCACAAGTTTATTTGTGACAGGACAAAGGTTCCTCCATCTTGTCGTAGCTGGAGTCTCTTTGGCTCAATTTGAAACCAACACAATCCCCACAACCCCCTTTTCTATTTCTGCTGTGAAAAGTCTTATGGCAAAGTATCTGTATCCGACCCTGTGCTAGAAACTCAGGGTCAAAATGCCCCCATCTAACTGCTTTACATTCCCCTGCAACTACCAACCAGGGTATGTGTGGTTTTTCTGTGTTGTTTGACTTTAAGAGCTCCCTGTAAAAAGGCAGTTAACTGGCAGCCTTAATACAGACTTTCAATTCAGATTTTGGTTGTCCTGAGTGGTCTTTGGGTCTCTACCCTGCATCATAATGACTGGCAAAGTCTTCAGAAAAACTTGCAAAGTAAGAGATGCAATATATGTGAGGGAACATGTTCACTCGACATTATGATCTACAGATTTACTCAACAAAATTCTTATAGGTTGGGAGAGGATGGATCACATATAAATTGCTAACAAAAAAAGTAGCTGGCACAGACTACTGGAAACAACATACTCATGCTTCAGAGATGAAAGAGAGACAAAGACTTTCTCAAATAACAAAATCTATGAGAAAATGGGACTACCAATTTAGTGGAAATTTATAATTCATCAGAAACATAACCATTATAGTTGAACAATAAAGAAATTGAAAAATCCAACCAATCAGTAACACATGAAGAATTTGAGTTGGTTATCAGAAATCTCTAATTGCAGTCACATTCAATAGCAAACTGTAAAGTTCATTCATTATGATCAGTTGGGGTTCATCCATGAGATGAAAGAGAAGGTCCATCTGTGGAAATCATTAAGCAGAATTCCACCTGTTAATGCATGAATGACAGGACAACACTTACATGATCATGTCAATGCATGGAGAAAAATTAAAAAGTCTTCATGACAAAACTCCCAAAAGTTAGTAATCTATCATATGAACCACAATCTAGAAAAACTGTGAATAATAAGCCCACAAGTATTCCCAATAGTAAAAGCTTAAAGCATGCCTTTATGGTCAGTAACAAGACAAGGGTATCCATTCATCTGTTACATGTTACTAGAAGTTCTAATAAAAGCAACTAGATAAGAAAAAAGTGGCATACTAGGAAGAATAAAATGTCTGCAACAACAACAAAAAATATCAAAGCATGCAATGGTATTCAACAAATGGCATTGGGAAAACTGGACTTCCACATTTAGAAGAAACAAAGTGTAGTTTGTCTTTTGTCACTTATAAATCAGATCAGCTCTCGCTCCTCACCAGAGTCTGCTCTCTTGGAAGCATATGAAGACCATCACAGAAAACCAAGATTCAAAATAGAACAACTGATCCCCAGGCGCTCAGCCCCAGTGGATATATCTATAACACAACTCCTGCATCCAAGGTTCACAGAGCATTGTGAGGGATACATGGGTACACTGTAACAGTTAGAGGAATTTTTGTTTCCTAGAAATGATAGAGAAGCTACACCCATGATTTTATAATAATATAGCTGCCTACTCAAGCCTGACAATGACAGCAGCAATAAACACACTAACAGTGGGAGGAGGTGTCTCACAGGGTCCACTCCTAGGCAAAGAACCACAGGCAACTAATGATTGCTGGGAAAGGACTGTCTTCCCCAGGGATGAGCTTCCTAATTATTTATTCAATACCAAATAGTCAGCTAGGGGCTGGAAGAGGAGAACATGGGAGAGATTGGGAAGAAAGGGAAGGAAGAACTAATGTAATTATATTGTAGATGAAATAATAAAAAGGAAGGAAAAATTAACTCAGAATCAGTTAAATGTATGAATGTAAGATCTGAAGATGTAAAACTACTAAAAGAAGATATAGAGGAAAAGCTTCTGTCTGATCGCATTTGTCTGATAAATATCATCTCCAAATAATGACTCCAAAAGCACTACAGCAAAATTAAAAAACAAGAAAAGTAAGAAGATTTCTATCAAATGGAAAATGTTTACAGCCAGGGAGTCATCAGTTGCCTAGGGATATGGTACCAAAACTGGGAGGAAATATGTGCAATGTATTCATTTAACAGATGGTGAGTATCTGATCATGACAGGAACGCTATAATCCAATTTTAAATACACAGGAATTGGTTAAAATGAGCAAAACACTGTTATGGAATTACCTTTTTGTACACTGTGAAGATGTGTCTTTGCCAAGGCACCTTCTGATTGGTTTAATTAAAGAGCTGACTGGCCAATAGCTAGGCAGGAAGAGGTTAGGTGGGAGAGCCAAACTGAGGGGATGCTGGGAAGAAAAAGGGCATAGAGGCGGAGTCATCAGGATATGAGGAGAGAGGCACATGGTAGAATGTAGAAAAGAAACATGGATTCATTTAAGATGTAAGAGATAGCTACTAAAAACCTAAGTTATCATCTAAGCATTTACAATTAATAGTAAGTCTCTGTGCATTAATTGGGGAGCCAGCAGTTCCCAAAAAAACTCTGCCTACAAAGCACCTCACTAGACATTTTTCTAGAGCATATACCAACGAAAGATTTAAGGAAAGAAAAGGTTAGTTTCAGCAATCACTATAAAAATGCAAATTGAGGCCTCAATCACTGCCTCACACTCTTACCAATGAATAAATAAGTAACATCCAGGCAGGAGAGATAGATGACTCAGAGATTACAAGCTTAAGAGCAAATACTGCTCTTGCAGAGGAGCCAAGCTAGGTTCCCTGCACCTGCAGGGAAGAGCACAGCTACAGATCCAGGGGATGCAAAGCTGTCTTTGGCCTCTTCAGGGTGCTGAGCACATGTGATGTACACACACTTACACAGGCTCACACATAAACAGGTTAAAACTAAATACATACATAATTTAAAGACAATAGACAAGTGATGTGAACATGAAGGGAAAGGGCCCTTGTACACTTAGAAGGAAACTTGTACAGTGACTTCAGAAACTGTGTGACAGTTACACAGAGTGTTGAATAAAATCAGCAGCATGACCTGGTAATTGGCTCCTCAGTTTATATCTAGAGGTGGGTATGAGGAGGAAATTCCTGCAGTTTAATGTGCATGACTTGTTAACAGCTAAGATACCACACACCATTCAGACAACCAATTTGTTTGAATTAGAGAGAATTTATTAGGAATTAGAGAGAATTAAACATTACCATCCAGTGTAACCAATCCACGTTCACAGTTAGGAAACAGAAGGATAAATTTGATAAAATTTAAAAAATTGTTTTACTCATAATTCTTTTCAGCTAGGGCAATAATTAGATAGCAATTGGAACTAGCTTTGATATTTCTTGAGAAAAATACACAACAGATTTATTTTAGCTTTCTCATATTATCTTTGCACTGATGTCATTAGGAATTTCGCATTTTCAGGAACCATTGTTGTTTGAGAGTTTCATTATGTGGTAGTAACACAGGCTGCTCCTGGGAGGTGGTCAGGGTCATTCACTTGGTCGCCTCATTGAAGGCCATGACCTTGAGAATTGACCTTATGGACGTTGTATTGTCAGGAATTTCTAAGGCTGATATGGGCAGGTTTCATGCCTTGGTGGCATAAAGACTTTACGGGGTTTTAAATCTGGCATTCCTGAATTATTTGGGATTCTACCACCCAATAATAAAGTGGGAAGTGGATCACTATAAACACAGAGAAGACATAACCTGTCAACTTTCCAGACAACCTGTGCAAATCTTGTCTGCTGGAGCTGGGATCAGAGATCAGAGTACCTGAAAGAACGGGACAGACTCTAATGCTGTAGACAACCTTACTTCAGTTTCAGTCTTCCTTTGCACATGAATGAAACAAAGAAAGCAATGATCCAAGGAAGGTTGTTTGAGTTCAGAAAAACATATAAGTAAACATCAGTAAGTACACACTAAATATTAACAGAGCAGTCCTTTCCTGAACTTTCTCAGGACAGACCAATGTAAACACAATTGTCTGGCATGTACTACAGATCATATCTGGAGAAGCATGAAAGCAAGACAGAGGCCATATCCAGATTCAAGGTATGCTGACTAAATTGGTTCTATAGCGATGTTCTGACATCCAACAAGAATAAACATGTCTTATAAATTGAAGGAGGCATAAGATCACATCCAAGAACAATCCAGGGATTGCAAAGCACCTGAAATAAAAGGGGCTCGGACCTTTTGCCTGGAGCCTCTCTCAGTTACTCAAGGCATTGTACACCACACATCATTCTTTTGACTATGTCTGACAGCAACCAAAGCCTATTTCTCAGAAGTGCTAACATCTAACTAAAGGAAAAACAAATATTTTGCTTTTAATACCAATTTTCTTCTATCCTTAATCTTAAGAAAACTCCAATATAAATAAAACAGCACAGAAAAACTGCTTTCTGTCTTTCTTTTAAAAATTACAGGGGGAAAAAGAAGGATCAGGATGGAAGGCAGGCTTGCTAAAGGTAGGATGTGTCTATCCCATAGTTCTTCTGAGCAAATTCAGAGAGCCTCCCAAAGCCACCCCACTGAGTGTTTCCCCAGTCAGCCTGCTGCTCTCCAGCCCTGCTGGGCACAGTGCAGGTGTTGCTCATCTGCATTAGACTTTTTTCAGTAGCCTCCTTTTGAGCCCTTGGCACCAGCCGGTTCCTTCTTCATTCTGAGTTGTTTTCCTTCTTAGTTAGAATTTCGGGAGTGAACATCTGCTCATCTGGATTAAGTTTAAAGACTTTACACAGTGTACACAGTACGTGACTATTTGCAATCACAATGCCGAGTTCCTGCAAACGGAATCTTCACCCAGGTCTGATCATAGTCCTCGACTTCAGTGAAGAGGGAGTTTTATTTATTCATCTTTTCATCCCGTTGTCTTGGATACTTCCTGAAGCAATACTAACATTTCCTAATTAGTTAATAATTATGTATACATTAATTAACATCCAAGCATAGAGGTTTAAAATAATAGATGCATAAATATCAAGACATATGTTAAGTTATACTTTTATAAAAAAATATCCTGGACCAAGCTTTATACTCTTTGGTAGTACCATAAGAAAAGGTACTGATTGGCTCTGAGCTGTTGGATGCATCCCTAGCTTCCTGTGTCTCATTGTGAATCACTATGAAAAAGAAGAAATATTATTCCCTGATGAAGTGGAATTCTGATATTCTTATCAGGCTCAAGTGAGCTAAAATAAGAAGCTTATTAAAATTACCATGTTGCATTTCATAATCTAGGTAATGACTAATTCTGGGTGTAAAACTATTTCAGGGCTATTACAAGCAAAGCATAGTAATCCCAAAGGTTTCTGAATTGGTAATTAGCATTTGTTTGTTTCCACATGTTACAAACCTCACCAGGATTTTTTGAGGGTTAAAAATATTTCCATCTTTTATTCATATACAGGAAAACATAGCAGGGATACTTTTTAGAAATACAATTGCTTCCCTAAACTTCCATAAACAAGGATATTACAGCAACTCTTGCAATATAATACTATTGCAGCCAAAGCTCCTGGGTTTGTTCTGAATGCATCTAATTAGTCTCTTTTCACCATTCTATCCATAACAGTTTATAGGCTAATTATTTGTATTGTATTGTTGGGAGGCTATAGAGATGGTGCAATGTGACTTTGGATAGTCTAATGCATAGCTCATAACAGGCTCATTCACTGGCATAATATTTTAAATCCGTCCAAGTGTTTTTTCCTTTTACCCCTTCTTTCATTAAGTTAAAGTGCACGCATGGATCAGGCTGCCCACTCAGTCATCAGAAAATATCTCTGAGAACTGGGCAAATCAGCATGGCTATCTATACTTTTAGAGAAGTTGATCAGATCTTCTGGCATGCTTCAGTGTGTGCCCAGACTCACACAGGTCATCCTGCTGACTGATGGGAAAATGAAAAAAAAAAGATGTGTGAGGCTAGATTTCTTGAAATCCCTAAGGAGCAGCTTTCTTTAACAGTGAAAGAACTGTATAAAACCGGTGACATTTCCCTCTCAGGGTTATCCAGACATATTCTCCTGAGCCAATGTGTATTTTCTTCATTTTCCATGGCATGCTGTCAAGATCCAGTAGATACAAAGGCTTGTTAAAAACAAAATGTTTCAAGGTGGCTCAACTATACAAAAATATAACTATTGCTGGACTTCGGTGACTACCACCAATGCAGAGGCCACTCAAGGTTTAGACAGCTCTGGTGTCTATGAGAAGAGAGCAGAAATCCCTTTATAATCAATTACCCATATTTATTCCTTAAAGGAAATTAAAATGGTGTGAAATTTCTATTGATATAATGCATTTCAAATCATACAAGTTTACCATACACATTAAACATAAACACTCATGCTAAGTTGTGCACTGCTACCCCAGGACACCTATATGAGTCACTAGAAAAATTCTTTAGTTTATCTGATGATTACCTCTCATGTATATTCTAATGACTTTCATGTGTGTCAAACTGACACAAATCTCACCAGCACGATGAACTTAGTACCCATATTGAGGGGTATTGTTATGGAAGATCTGACCAAGTTGGTTTGGGGGAAGAGTTTCATGGTGTTTGGAACTTTGGACTGGAAAAGCCATTGAGTACTCAGAGCTTAATAGGCTGTTGTCATGGGGAAACCTGAGAAGTAAGAGTGTTGAAAGAAACACAGGCAATGGAAGCCCAGTCTGTGGAGGTCCAGATGGAAGCAAAGACCAACAGATCAGTTCCTATGATATTTTGAACCAGAATCGAGTTGTGGCTAAATAATCAGGTCTGACTGATAAGAGATCACCACCATTGAAGTGGGATTGTTGCTTTACTGGGACAATTGATGCTTGTTAAATGAAAAATCATCTGTAATTAAGAAGAGACCAATATTACTAAGGAACCAACCCAGGAGAAAGAAGTGTGCTGCAGTCAACAAAGCAGAATGGAGTTGGAGATCTAGAGAATTTTGGTATCAAACATGAAGATGAAGACTGAAGTTTACCCATCTGGTTCTCAGTCTTGCTTTGCTCCATATTTCTTTATTATGCCCCCTCCCTTACATTTTGGAATGATAATGTATATCATGTGCTATCATATGTTGGAAGTTTTTGATTGGTTTTTGTTTTTAATTTTTATTTTACAAGGGATTACAGTTTACAGATTCCATGATCTCAGGAGGGACTTTGAACCTTGGAATTTTAAACATTGTTGAGACTGTGATAGTCTATGGAGACTTTTGAAGTTGAACTAAATTTGCATTATGATATTGGTACAGTCTTACGGGGGTCATGGAATGGAATGTAGTACTTTGAATGTAATTGGCCCCCATAATCTCATAGGGAGTAGCACTATTAGGAGGAATGGTCTTGAAGTAGGTGTGACTTTGCTGGAGGAAGTGTCACTGTGCAGGCTGACTTTGAGGTTTCCTATCCTCAGGATACTCTTGCCTGAAAGATGTAGGACTCTCAGGTACCTCTCCAGTACCATATCTGCCTACACTCAGCCATGTTCCACAACATGATAATAATGAACTGAACCTCTGAACCTGCAAGTGGTTCATCCCAGTTAAAGGTTTTCTTTATAAGAGCTGCCATGGTCATGGTGTCTCTTCACAGCAATACAAACCCTAAGACACTAGTCAAAACTATATAAATGGTTATACAACTCTAAATATTTTAGCATGTGTTTGTTCACTAATATGTACTCTGTACACTGATAGTAAGCATATTTGAGTAATTTGTTTCTTCTCTCATTGTTAGTGTCCCCGTAATAAAATGTCAGGACTTTCCTACTCCTCTCTCCCCAGTTGTCTTCTCCCTTCACCTTATTCCTCCATGTTCCATTCATAGGTTATTCTTCAGTGCAATGCCAAATTACCCTCCTAGGGATTTACATTGGGAACATGTGGTGATATATTATTTTTATTTAATAAAGCTTTCCTGAACGGTCAGAATGCAAAGCTAGCCACCACCATAAGAAGCTGGGCACACACCTTTAATCCTAGGACTCAGGAGACAGAGGCAGATGGATCCCTGAGTTCAATGTCACACAGGGCCACAAGAGAGTGAATCAGTATAAAAGAGAAACAGAGATCATGCCTTTTATCCCATCCCTAGAGAGGTGTATAAAAGGCAGGAACTCAGTGTCTCATGCTGTAGTCTCAGGGCAATTACTCTCCAGTCACAATGAGGATAGGTTCTCTCCATCCTTGATGAAGGTAAGAACTCTCTGGTGGGTCGCTGCTTTGCTTCTTTGATCTTCAGCTTGAACCCCAATATCTGTGTCTGGGTTTTTATTATTCATGTTACAGGAACAGGTAAGCATGAACGCATTCAGCGAAAGGGTCTGTCAGCTTTTAATATTCTTGTACTGATTTGCCCATGGACCCAAATAAAGACACTGGGATTCATAAAATGAAAGGTAAAACAGTCATGCCAAATCAGAAGATGGATTAATGAACAATTTGTTCCCAAACTCATTCATAGTGACATAGTGACAAGATAAAAATTTAGTTTTTCGACACAGAGTCTCATGTATCCCAGACTGACATGCAACTTCTGTGTAGCTGAGGCTGTTATTGATTTCCTGACTCTCCTGCCTCCTCCTCCTCCTAAGTTCTGGGATCCCAGGCATGGGTCACCATGGCCAACACACAAACACATCCTAATGTTGAATATTTCTGTTTAAATATTGATTCAATTCAATCCAGTCAGAATCTACTTTCTTTATGATGGCATTGTTTACATTTACTGAAGGCACAGTTGTATTTGCTCTTGTTTGATTTTTTTAATGACTGCCATAATTCCATGTTATGTTTGTCTTCTGATATTCATTTATTTTAAATTTTTTGTAACCAAGTGGCTTATAGTATCATTCTGCTATTTATGTGTGTTTTCTGTGTTTTCATCTTTTTGCAAACAGTTGATTTTATAGTTTTATAAAATCATGTTTTGAATTGACTTTTCTGGTCAGAACATTAGCTTGTATTGTCTCCCATTCTATATTTAGGCTGCGTATATTGTTCTTCTATACCCCAATCTGAAAGACAAAAAGAAGAGCATTTGTGGAATGTATAACCTCCCATGTCCATCATCTGCATCTTCTTGCTTATCTTGTGAATTATAAAGAATCAAGGTTTGTAAATTCTGCTCAAAAATCATTATTGCCTTTACCTGTAAGATCCTTGCATGTAACAGTCTGTAGTGAGATTTACATGTCCTTTTTGTTTATATTAGCAGATACAGATCTTCATTCAAAGTCTCAACTGTTACCCTATCCTGCTTTATCGTGCTCCTTAAGTTATTAAAAGGGCCATGTGTTTGAACTTCCAGGCGTGGCACCAACATAGTAGAATCTGGCATGGCTTCCTTGTCCAGGGCCTTGTTGCTTTCATGAACTCACAATACTTGATACAGATATTATTTCTTCTATTAGATGTCGGAATTATACTTGTTGTGAAAGTTCATTGAAATTGAGTAGCTTGTGGGGGTCTTTTTTTTTTGGTAGTTTGAAAATGCCTTGAGAAGTGAGAAGGGAGAAATGGCTTCAATTTTCCGTTTTTATCTGGAAGTCTCCAGATTGCTTCTTAAATGAGTCATGTAAGAAAAAGATAGTTGCTTGGGAACAATTTAATTACACACTATATATAAACTAGTAACTGAATTTTCTTTGAAGTTAAGTTAAACAATATAATTAATTGAAAGTAAAACATACTAATTTCCGTTTAGTTCTGAGAGCTTAAGCCTTTTTAGGCAGAATAAGGAATATTTAGCTTCAGAAATGAAGTCTTCTCAGTTTAGGTCTCTTGATTCATCTTTCAGTCCAGTCTATACCGAATCTTGACTTTTATCCTGCATTTCATACAAAGCAGAGATTCTATGCTCTCAGTAAATCAATGTCTCATCCAGGGGACTGGCATATTTAATCTGAGCATGAGGACCTGAATTCAAATCTTCAGCACCCAAGAAAAAAGATGGGTATGGCTGCCCATGACTGTCACCCCAGCATTTGGGGACAGGGACAGGTGGGTCCCAAGACCTCAGATCATAAAAAAAAGTGTCTCAGGGTATGACAACAAAAAGCAATAGAGAAAGATGCCCAGAGTACTGCTGTCACTTGACATGCATGCTCACAGGTCCGTGTATGTACCCCCAACACACAAACAAAATCCAACATATATAATAAGCAGCAGAGAATAAAGGTAAGAGGCTGAGGGATAAAAATGGGTTCGCTGTGACAAACTGAAGCTAGTACCCCACATAATAAATAAGTCAACTACAGTCAGCTCTCCTGATCACCAGTGGGTAAGGAATTAGACATACGACTGCCAGATTTCTAAAAATGCTAAAAGCAGATGTAAATTCTGCCAGTTTTAAAATGTCATGGATGTATTTTTAAAACATGTAAAAAGAAATAAAATGTCTGTGAACCAAATACATTTGACCTGAGAGATACTTGTGCCCTCCTTTCTGACATCCACTGTTATTTCTGCCAGGACTTTGGTAATCCTGTAAGTACTTTAATATATGTGTGTGCCTAGCTTAGGATCAGAGTCTACATACCCAATTCTTCAGATCCTATCTTTTGTTTTGCAGATGTGTTCTATCCAGCTGGCCATAACATTCTGTAATACACATAACTTCTTCTACTTTGAAGTATTCAAACATTCAAACATACACTCTGGAACTCTTTCTTGGTTTACTTAAAATTTTTAAAAATTGTTTTCTTTAATGTGTTTAGATGTTTTACCTACATCTGGTCAAAATATCATTAAAAATAACTTAAAGGGAAAATACTGGCTTAGGCTCATGCTTTAAAGCAATATACAATCCATTGTGGTAGAAAGAAATGGCAGTAGGAGTGTGAAGCAACTTGTCACACTGTGCACACGTTAAGAAACAGAAAGATGAAATGTAGACGCCTAACACACATCCTTCTTTTTCTTTTAATACAATCTGGGGCCCCCGTATGTATGGGATCGGAATGTCCACATTCCAGGTAGATCTTTCCTCCCCAGCTGAACCTCTTTAGAAACATCAACACAGATATGCACATAAGTGTGTCTACCAGATTATTTCAAATCCAATCAAGTGGACAATGAACATTAACCATAGCTACACTCTTTTGTCAACTCATGGACACTTCCATTGTTTCTATGGCCATGTGCCCGCAAAACTGAAAAATATATTTCAGATGAAATTTCATCCTTCTTTTCTCTGTTTCTAGAGAACAAGTTGGTGATGTGTATCAGGTAACAGCATTATTCACAGCATGTATGCAAAATACGGATGCAAACACCAGAAGAAACAGTTTTATACCATAATTTCAATTACAGTCAAATTATAAATGTTAAAGCAAATTTTGCTGAAAATAACCTCATCTTCCTCATTCTCAGGCTATTACTTAACTCAAAGACAAACATAATTGTGTGCCCTCTGGGTTGCTCGAACTCCCTTGTCAGTGTAACCAGTTAGGATCCTGGGAAGTTGAAAGTGAGATAGATATAAGCATGTGCTAAAAATCACAAGCTATTATAATTTACCTCTCAAAAATAGAAAATGTTGAATTTTAAAAATGATGTGTCCATCAGGAATTGATATATCTAGCAAACTAAAATTCTATTCAATCATAACTGAACTGAAATTATGAGTCAAAGAAGTCTCAAGGGAACGTGTGTTACTCTAACTGCAAAATAAAATGCAATCTACCTATCTGTGGTGGTTTTAAAGAAAATGGGCCCCAAAGAGAGTGACACTGCTAGGAAGTATGGCTTTCTTGGAATAGCTGTGGTCTTGTTAGAGGAAGTGCGTCACTGTGGAGGTGGTCTTTGGGGGCTCATATATGCTCAAGCCACACCCAATGAGTCAATCTGCTTCCTGCATACAGGCAGCAGATCCTTTTCCAGCACTATGCCTGCCTGCACACCACCACGATGATAATGAACTAAACCTCTGAAAGTGTAAGCTGCCACCTCAATTCAATGTTTTCTTTGTAAGAGTTGCCATGGATGTGCTGTCTCTTCACAGCAATGAAGACCCTAAGACATTATCTGTCTGTCTGTCTGTCCATCTGTCTGTCTATCATCTATCTATTCATCCATTTGTCTACCATCTATCTACCACCATCTAACCATCATCTAATGTGAGATACAGTGAAAATACAGAGATATAATATTTTAAAGGATAGTGATAGCTTTGGAAGATCATATAAGAAAAATAAAAATTCCAAAGTCAACTAGCCGAGCTTCCACACAGGAAGCCTGAAGATACAGCAAAGAATCACAGCCACACCAGCTTCAGGCAGGCTGCCAAAACTGTAAACACCCACTTGGAATTCTCTAGTCAATTCAGTTCTGGTTCCATCTACCTAAAGTTAATGTGAGTTCCACAGATGCTTATTCTTATGAGATGTCAGCTTAATATTGGCTGAACAATTGTGAATTCAGATATCCAATGGCTCCCTTATCAAGTTTGATTAACCTGCTAAAATGATTCACAGAACTTAGGAATCACTCTGCGTGTGTGTGTGTGTGTCTGTGTATGTGTGTGTCTGTGTCTGTGTTTATTATAAAGACTGTTCCCCCAGAAAACTTAACTAGGGGAGAAATATGGGGTAAAACACAGGAACAAGGAACTTCCATGTTGCTTCTTGGTGTAACTTCCCCCCAGCCCTCCACCTGCCCTGTGGCCCAGAAGTCATCAAATCATGTTGACTTTTTATAGAGCTTACTCTCCTGCTCCTTCCCAGAGTGGGGCTTAAGATTCCGGCACTTTGGAAACATAACTCAGTAATAAGGGGGTTTGCCGATTACACTCAAGGCCTCTACTACTAAAAAAAAAAAAAGATTCCAGAACTTCAGCACATGATCTTTCTGGTGAAGGCCCTAGTCAGTGATACCATTGGGGAACAAGGAAATCTGTAAGTGGGGTACACATAGAAGATGTGTTTCAGAAATAAGGGCCATGTCATCCTACTATAGAGGACAGGAACTGTGTGAACACTCCAATGTGGTGGTACTGGCTTCCCCTGCATGTGCCAAGAATTAAAGTTTGTCTTTAGTAGTTTAAAAAGAAACAGTATGCCCTTCCAAATAGTGTGCTATAAGTACATTTTAAGGAAAACTTTAAATTTTAAAACTGAAATGCTGAAAATCTGTGCAGTAAAAGATCATAAATGCCTAATTTTCACTAAATGGTTGCCATTAATTAGCATTTATTTTGATGTACACGTGGGTATGCCATTAATGACACCAAACAGAACACACAGTTCAGCTAAAGAAGCAAGCATCTTTGGCTTCAATTACCATTTTTGTATCAAATTGATATTAAAAGTGACAATTTGATACATGTACCTACAGAAGCTTCATGTACTTAACTGTAGTAGAAAGCAAGACATTTTCTTCCAAACAAATGCAAATGAGTCTTTTCTAAATTCCCTCCACTCATTTTCTACTCTTGTCTGTTGTTATGATGTTGGTTTTAGCCACAGAAATGCATGAATAATTAGATAGTGTTTGTCTTATGCCAATCAAGACATATTTCAAATAGTTGGTTCATGAAGGTTACTCTAACAATGGTTGTAGTGTATTCTTTCAAAGATCAAATGATACATGTATATAACTAGCTATAGAAAACCACTGGAATTACTTTATATGAAATAAATAAAATGAAAATAAAACTGTCAGAATCCTAGGAATATGAATGTAATGATAACGGCACCTGTAATATGACAACTGGAATGCAAATTAGGGTTCCACAGCAAAGAACTATTTGGGGTATCAGTAAAACTCACTCCCTACTATTGACACAATCTACCTGAATTGCTGTGCATTTGTCTGCCCATCTACCTGTCTGCCTGTCCATTCACCCATCCATCCATGCAACCATCCATCTATCCACCTACCCACCAACCCATCCATCCATCCATTTACCCATCCATCCATCCATCCATCCATCCAACCATCCATCCATTCATCTATCCATCCACCCACCCATCCATCCATCCATCCACCCATGCATCCATCCATCATCCATCCATCCATCCCTCTTCAGTTTCCACCCCAGTTTGGCTCTGTATGCCTCCACAGTTCTCAAACAAGGCTCATTAATATCTAACCAGTGTATCAGTGCTCTTCACATCCTTCTCAGCTCGCTGATTCAGGCCTTTTGAACTCCGGGAACTTTGTGGTAGCCTCTTTAATCCTCTTTGTGCCATCCTGTAATTTACATACATATTTAATTACTATATAACATGTAAACTAAGCATTAATATTAGTAATTAAGATGACAATGGTAGGCACATATGAGATTTTTTTTCAAGGGTCATGTATCAAACTGCAGCCAGTGAAATGGACTTGGTTTGTAAAATCATTGTTAGTCAAGGAACATTTTGGAAAGATGCAAACTTCTATTTTTCTGACATGCTGTATGCAGAGAACTAACACTGAAACTTTAAAAAAATCACCGAAGGGTAAACATGATGATCAGGTGCATGACGTGTGGGATTTTCTTTCCAGTAGCTCCACCAGAAGCCTGCTCAGCCAGGAGACTCTCTAGATCTAAGTTTAGTCTATTTCTCATTGTGCCCAAAGAAGTCTCACTCTAAAGTGGTCTGATTTCCTGGTCCACACTCAAAGACAGCTCCTACTAGCTATGTTTGTCTTCCACCAATAAGGAGAGCTAAGTTAATCAATACTGTGAGAGAGCATTAACTGTTGCTAAAACACACAGTTGCCAACTACTGTGCAAGCCTCTTGATAATAGATTTCATTTGAAAAAGTACCGTGCTGCTAATGAGATGATTTTTGTGACAGTGGTTCTCAACCTGTGGGTCTCTACCCATTTGGGGAAAAAAATGACCTTTTTCACAGGGGTCACCTAAGACAGTTGCATTGGGGTTCATAACAGTAGTAAAATTATAGTTACAAACTAACAAAATAATTTTACAGTTGGGGTCATCAAATACATGAGGAACTGTATTAAAGGGACAAAGCATTAGGAAGGGTGAGAACCACTGGTATACACCAATTGGGATGATCTGACTGACTGCAGTAAGTGGTCAGCAGAATTTAATCACCAGATCCTTGTCAATGTTGGACCAGATGAGATTTTCCTTCAAGGCTTCCTAAGAGTTCAAACCCAGTGAAGAACTTGGATTCTCAGGTTACTGTGAGACTCGTGTTAATGGTGATGCAAAATGCAGAGGTTCCTCTATCTTTTGTCTACTCTGCTCCTGCTTCCCTCATGGCCAGGTCCAGTCTGTTGGCCATGGTTAATCTACTTTTTTCCCTGCTCTGAACTCTTCTGGATGTCTCTGGTTGTTCTCTCCCTTGTGTCTACAATAAAAGCCTTCCCCTTGACCGTACCATGGAGTGTTCATGCCATCAGTTTATGCAAAGCCTTACCTGAAGAATCTGCTCTAGAGAGATAAAACCGAAGTATGGTTTCATTCTTACAAGTTTAGTTATTTTGCGTTAAAATATGCAGACTATTCAAGACATTTTAATTTGTAAGGTATGACCACTCCAGAGATAGGAACACAGCTCCATACAATACCTGCAGCTGCCTGAGTTATTTTCAGAAGCTACCACCCAGGCAAAACCATGATCTGAGGCCTTCAGAAAGAAATGCTTTTAGAGCAAGTTAAATGTGAAGCAGAGTTTTATTTATTAAAAATGAGAAGAGAGGTGCTTCAAGAGAGGGTAAAGCACTCCAAAAAGGACAGACATTGGATTTTCTAACAGAAAGTTGAATTAGACTCTGTCACGGGTATACATGACATTTCTTTTGCTCTCAAGTCCTATCCAAAGGTTGCTAAGAAACCAACACCACCTTTCAAACATTGCCCAAAGAGTGCAATTTGCAATTAGGTTAAAAGTTAAAGAATTTTATCCAGTAAACAAAGATATAAGGTGGATTTATTAGAGATACTGTTTAGCTTTAGGGAAAAGAGTAGAATTCTAGGACTATAAGGTTGCAATGTAGAAGAAACTCAAAGTAATAAAAATGATGTTATGAAGGGGATACTAATAGATTTGCTTAGGAGACATTAAATCACACAGACAGAATTTAGTTTTAGTAGAACTACCTTCAAAGAACAGCAACTGGTAAGTAGTGTACTAACTAGGTCTGTTAGAGGCTTGTTCTTCCTTTAGCATTAGCCAAGAGCCAGACAAGCACTATTAAAGAGTTTTCCCTTCACATCTAAGTAAGCAGGGTGAGAACTAAGAAGGAGTATTATTTTTATTACAGCTATACATTATTTTATCTCTAGACAAGCATAGCTAACTACCATCCTAGATGTCCTTTATCATGGTGTCTTTGAGAATGTATTATCTGGTCCTACATAAGAACAATTTATTTAATGTCTTTGACAAGATGGCATTTAAAATGCATAGTGCCTGGAGGAGGGGGTATGGGGTCCCTTACTAGAAAGTCTTCTGCCTTTTTCTGCAGTAAAGGAAAATTGGATCTCAGGAACAGAGCCTCCCTTTTTCTCCCAAAGACTTCATAATGCTCTGTCTTTCTATCCTGAATCAGGATCAA
The DNA here is from genome assembly GCF_017639785.1 of Mesocricetus auratus. Taxonomy (NCBI): domain Eukaryota; kingdom Metazoa; phylum Chordata; class Mammalia; order Rodentia; family Cricetidae; genus Mesocricetus; species Mesocricetus auratus. The sequence goes on from NW_024429194.1 coordinate 75,337,602, forward strand.
ACAATTTAAGTACTTGTATAGGTAAGAGAGTGCTCAAGACAAGGTTATTTATTCCATTTATAAATGTATTTTATCGACTTGCAGGAATTGATCTGATATCTTTAATGATTTAAATGTCTCACAAAATTTTAAAATTCATTTATTATTATTACCATATGCACCACAAACATGATATATATATGTGGGTGAAAATGTTACAGCCTCTGTGTGGAGATCAGAAAACAACTTTGGGAATTGGTTCTCTCCTCCCTTTTCATATGCTGAATTATGTGGATAGCCATAACTCCTAAATCCTGCAAGTCTCTAAATCGTGAAGCTGGAATCAGAATGGAACTTCCTTTACACAGTGTTACAGGGATCCCACCAGAGATAGGCACTCGGTTTATAGAAAGTTGAAAGTCTTTCTTCTCTTTGACTGGGACTACACTCAGGTTTTTTGAAAGCAGAAACCACATCCTGGTGTCTTGCTCAGCAACTGCAGAGGGGGCTTCACTTAAGCAAGCAATTTAACAGAAGCTAAGATGAGTGGTTAGCTACTGGCAGAGGTTTGCACAAGCAGATGGTGTAACAGAAGCCAAAATAAGTTAGCTGGGGCATCTTGACCTCAGGTTCCTAGGATAGAGTTGGGTAATTTTCCATAAGATTATCCATCAAGGAGAGCAAATTCTAGTTAAACCTGAAATGGCTTCAGCAAGAATACAAGTTGGAGGAACATTTGTACTGCCCTGCCCTGCCCTGCCCTGCCCTGTCAAAATAGACCTAATATGACCCTCCGAAAATACATAAATTAGTTATAACTGTGCTCAACTCATTTCATGATATAGAGATATGGATTGGAGGGTAAAATGAATTAAATATAGAACATTTAAATCCCCATCATGGAAAGTAGCTGTTTCCAGTTTTCATTCTCTTACAACCTGTTTAGTTTTCAAAGTGTAAATACCACACATACTGCTGATACTAGAAGTTAAATTCCCTGGTAGACAGACAGAAAGGGCGGGGGATAATGGCTAGGTAATAAACACAGTGAATTTCCAAGATGGCCAACTTCTTCTTCACCCTGGTTACCACAGAAGTGTAACACGTGGTTAGCACTAGGGCTGTTATCTTGCATGAACAATGGTTAAAATTTTATAGGCTCGGCAATTCTAGAGCAAGTCCCAGAAATTCCAGAAAGCCATCTGTCCTTGGGCAAGCAGGCTGACAGTCCTGTCCTCACAGGTACAGTTTTTACAGACTAGATACATTTATTTGCTCTGCAGATCTTTCTTAAGCCCAGCAACTTATAGGAATTTATGACTTGGCTAGAGACCAGTTTTACCCAAGATAGTTTTAGCACTTAAAATATTCAGCAGCCTACTCAAGATAAATTATGTTCCTTTTATTGGTTTTTGTAAATTGGTGAGAGACATTTAAATGCTCCCTTTCTGTGATCTCTGATAGCTAGAGATTCTTTCACTATGCAGATTCCCCTGCATAAGATCCTATTGTGTTTGTATTAAATTACTCTATATTTTAAGAACTGAATACTGTGCCAACCAGACCAGACTGAAAAACAAATGGTGCACACAGATACTGTATAATTACAATGGTTGTTCTTCGTTGTCAATTTGAGTTGACTTAGAGAAACCTAGGAGACATCCTGTTTTTGTTGTCTGTGAAGATATTTCTAGAGAAGTCCAACAGAAAAGAAAGCTCCACCCTGGATGTAGACAGCACCACACCATATACGATGGTCCAGACAGCAAAAACTAAGAAAGTTACTAGTGTAGGGTCAGGTTGTATTGGGCAATAGCTCCTATCCATAAAGAATTCTTAGCTCCAACCTAATTGTTCTGCACTCCCCAGGTATCAAAAACCTACCCTGCTTCCAGTCAAATTACGCAGACACAAAAACAGTTGTAATTTACTGGTAGTTACACACACACACACACACTCACACACGTTCCTTAGCCCCTCTATGTGCCCTCAACCTGAAAGACCCCAAGCGGGGGACTTTCACGGGAGGGAGACCCGAACCCAAGGAACAACGAGACCACAAACTTGGATGCAACAGCAAGAGGCTTTATTTACACACGGGTACCCGGGCGTCTCAGTCTTGGGGGGCTGAGCGCCTCGAGCTGGGGACTCAGGGGTCCTTTTATAGCAAAAAGCGGAGTACAGAAGCAAGAAGCCTAGTTACAGGACCCTGATTGGGCAATGTAAATGAGGCCTGGGCTCAGAACGAGGGCAATTGAGGTTTTGCTTGGAACTCAAGTCTCGGCCTTGGCCCTATCTGAGGAACAATAGGTTTCTGTGTGGCTATGCAGACAGTAGACACCTGTGCCCCTGCCTGGACAGAGTTCCCTTCAGCCATGAAGACCTTGAGCAGCTCCCTTCTGATAAAAAAATGACTATTCGGCTGAGCTGTGGGGGAAAGGAATTTTCCATAAGCCTCAGCTGCCTGTGCTGGGCCGGGGTCTTTCAAACCTTCACACACACACACACACACACACAAACACACACAAATTGGACCCCATCACTGTTCCCATAAAGCAGTCTCAGCCCATTGATATCAAGTCTGTCTGATCCACTGCCTCATTTTTCTTAAAACTAGAAGCCAACATGCATCTTCCTTCACTTCTTGGCGGTGGATACAGTGTAATCTGTCACTTCATGTTTCAGACACAATGAACTCTATCACTTTTAATCATGAGCCAAAATAGACTTCCTTTCCTTAAGTTGCTTTTGTCAGATAGTTTGTCACAAGCAAGAAACGAAAAAGAAAAAAAGAGTGACAGAATATTGATTTTTAAGGAAGAAATCAGATGATGTGATGAAGTTGACTATGTTTGCAGGGCTTTGGGAGTGGGTTGTAAGCACAGTGTGGAAGAGCCTGGAGCTTTGGGCTGGGAAAGCTCTAGAATGATGTACCCAGACCTTGACAAACCACTGGGATTGGATTCAGGGGCAGAATTCTGAGAGTGATGTGAAAAGTGGAGGGGAACTCCTCTTGGGACTGGTTTAGATGTCATTTGTGCTCATAGAAATGAACACAAAGAAACTGGATGCATTCTGTATATGTCCTGGACATGTGAGTGGGGCAGGATGTAAAGGTAATGGACTGGACTATTGGGATGAGCAAATTTCAAAGTAGCATATTATGCAGGCTCAGAGAACTTCTTCTTCCCTCACCTCACACCCTTCCAGCGCTGGTCCTTCTTGACTGGACTTTCAGGTCAATGTTGGCTTTTACTTCTATTTTTTTCAGTTATGATATATGAGAAATAATAAGAGGTTCTTTTCTGCGCCTGCGTTATTTTCACTAAATGTATTGAAATCTTGTTCATCCATTTTGAACACATACCAGGACTCTTTCATTTTCATGTTCTGATAAACAACATTTGAAGTGCTTGGGTTTTTCTTCTGACCAAACATCAGTCTTAGTCAATATTCTCTTGCTGTGAAGAGACACTGTGGCCCATGACCAAGACAATATTATAAAGGCCATTTAGTCGGGGTCTGGCTTACACTTTCAAAGGCTTAGTCCGTTATCATTATGACAAAGAGCATGCAATATGCAGGCAGGTGTGGTGCTGGAGACACAGCTAAGAGCAAGCAGAGACTGCATTCGCATCGTGCCTGCTGTGGGACTTAGCAATTTTTCTTTAAAGTCTTTGGTTTTAAATAATGCTGTGTAACATAATATATATTTGAAGTAATACTCTGAAACAAATAATACCCTTTTCTCTGGAGAATGCCATAGTGACAAGAGTGGCTGAGTGCAAAATGAATCAGCAGCAAATATATTCTGCTACACTCTTTTACATCTCTTGGTGTCCCATTTTCATCATTAATATAGTTTAGATCACCGTCTCCTGTAGTGTGAACAATTTAACTGTAATTTATGCTATTATCCCAGTGTGACAGATTAGCAAGAATTATACTGTCACACAGTGAATCTAATTCGGTAACTAAGTAACCAGGGTGCTCATTGTGGAGACTTGTAGGTATACACACATTTTTATGCACAAGACAACATATACATTTTCAATAACACTGCATAAAAGACTTCATACTCTTTCTATTGCTTCTTTTTGTTCTCCTTTTTTATTTAAATTAGAAACAAGCTTGCTTCACATGTCAATCCCAGGTCCCTGTCCTTCCCCTCCTCCCCCTGCCTCCCCCACCAAGTCCCTCAACCCCCAACCCAATCCCCACTCTGATCCCTAGGGAGGGTGAGGCCCTCCATGGAGGATCTCCAGAGTCTGTCATTTCATCCAGGGCAGGGCTGAGAGAGCATCCCTCATTGTGGGATGGGCAGCCAAAGTCCATTTGTATGCCAGGGATAAATACTACCCAAGGCCCCATAGATTACCTAGGCCTCCTCACTGACACCCACATTCAGGGGGTCTGGATCAGTCCCATGCTGTCCTCCCAGCCATCAGTCTGGGGTCCAAGAGCTCCCCCTTGTTCAGGTCAATTGTTTCTGTGGGTTAAACCAGCCCAGTCTTGCTTCTTAACAACAAACTTAATGGCTTAAAAGAACACACACTTATTATCTCAGCTTTAATTCCCGGCTTGGCACAGCTAGAATCATTGTCACAAAGCTAAGGTCAAGGTGACAGATGAGAAACATCCTCCTTCATTGCTCTAGCATGTAGGTGGCTGGCATAGTCCAATTCTTTCAAGTCAGAAGCCCTCATTTGTTTCTCTGATGCTTCCTGGCCCTGGGTGATCTCCGCTGAAAGAGGCTGTATCCTGTCTGCGCCGTTTGAAACTCTCCTAGCATGGCAGTTTGCTTTATAATTAATGGACAGCCTCCAAATTTCTCCCATTTGACACAAATTGGAATACTTCCTTCTAGGAATAATTTCTGTGGTCACTAAAGGGAACAGAATCATATAGACTATGATCACACTTGAAAATAATAACAAAATAATAATGATAAAGTTTTTTGTCTCCTTTCTCTTGCTTGACATAATATGGGTATATCATTAAGTGTTTCTATGTGTTAGCAGTTGGTTCCTATGCTTGCTTTATGTTGCTAGGTAGTGTGATTATATGACCATACTATAATTTTTTCCCATTTTCCTGTCCACGAATATGATCTATGGGCTGCTTTTCATTTCACTGAGGTAAATACTATGGAGTAGAATTTCTGCCTAGATTAGACTTGTATACATCCCACTTAAGTCTACCTAGGGTGAATGTTCTAAAGAGAATTGCTATTACTAGTGATGAGGACACACTTGCTTTCCTCTTCTTTCCTTTCTTTTTTTTACAATTTTATCACATTTATTTTTCTACCATAAAAGAAACTATAATGTCCCTAATTAATATGTGGACATTGTAGTATTTCTGTATATGCTAACTGAAAATCAAAGTATCTAAAGACTTTCCCATTTCAGCCCTGGGAGCTATAGTCTGGCAACATAAAAATTGCTCACCCACAATCTCCTGAGCTAACTGTGACAGACATGGGATGACATGGCTTCCTGCTGTCCCTTCAAGGTACTGAGATTCACCAACAATCCACCTATAGCACTCAACCCTGACTTTGTAATACAGATGATCCCCATAATGGAATAGAGAATGCTTGAGGAGGAAAGGCAGTGAGATCTGAAACCTGGATGAGGCACTCAAAGAGCCAATGGGAAGCTATGGGCACAAGGAGATGTTGCTCAGGAAGATGTCACATGTACTGATTGAGATGGATATGCTGGAAGCTACTCTTCCATCCCAAGAATCGGTTAGATTCCAAAATACTACCGAGTAACCATGAGCCCAAGATACATCTATCTGTGCTAGTTGTTGTGTTTTTTAGTATCTATGTGTATCTTTGTTATGCTATAGCCTGTTAATTACTTTTGCATGGTGATACCTGCCTTCGATCTAGACCCAATGATATAGCAAATACGGTGTTCTTGAGATCCAGTGTGTGTGTGTATGATTAAAGGTTAAAAGAAAGCAAAGCAAGAGCCAAAACCAAACAAACAAATCCTTAAACATAATTAATTAGTGTCCTAATTACCAGGAAACCAACCAAATCAGTGGGCTTTTAGCTACACATTTTTCTTTTAAAAAAATAAGATTTCTTAAACTGTACACCAGACTATGCAACTAATGAGGATTCTGCTGATTTTTTAAATGCTTCATGGGCAATATACTTAAAATATTTCAACACCCAAAATTTATTTGGAGAAAACAGTGGACATTTTATTTCTGACATGAGTTGATATACACAAACGTAGCCTTCTCTCTGAAGGAACGTGTATAGTGACTGACTAAAGTGCTTCAACAAGAAAAGCGTGCTATTCCATTACTGGAAAAAGTGGAGCACTGAGAATGTCCAGGAAAATACCATTTGTCATCTGGAATGATTTTAAAATCTTTCTTCAAAGTATCTTAAATTTTGTACCTGAACTTATAAATTTTGAACATGGGTAATAAATTCAATGTATTTTGGAGAAATACTTTAATAACTTACCCTTTAAAAAAGTGTATTCCTTCAGTTTGTATCGGAAGCTGACTGCACAAGGACATCTGAATTTAGATGCACTGAGCAGGAGCTATAAATATTTTGGGCCCATGAGTCATATTGCAGGGGCAGAAAATTGTCCCATTTAGATTCTTCCCTTAATCATTACTGTAAAGAACTACCTGTCTAGATTGGACCAGGATGAATGACAGAAACTCTCCGTTTCAACTTTCAGAATTCGTCAAGTATAAATTTTCTCCTTTCTTCATTAATATTAATGAAAATATGAATAAATAACATAGTCAACATAGAGAAAGGAGTCCCTGAAAAGCTCTGGAATGTCACTGTCCCCTCTAAAAGAAGTGCAGACCAGAGAGGACATGAGAAAAGAAAATATGTTCCAATGATATGCGATATACACTGAAGACTGAAAAGGGCAACACACTGATCAGCCGTCAGCCCAGTACAGCATGGAGAAGAGGGAGCACTGTAGAGTTAAACAGGAGCACCACGGAAGCAAAAGGCTTAGTTTTAGTGATATTAGTACAGGGAGAAGGTAAACAGCAGACACAGACAAACCCAGTGGAGACCACAGCATCAACAGGTTGCTTTGTAACCAACCTCCGAGAATAAATAAGGACTAAAAGTAAATGCAAGACAAAAATGTAGATATTGTTTGTTTGGCTGGTTTGTTTTGTCAGGACAGGGTCTTACTATATAGCCCAGACTGGCACATGACTCAGTCCCTTTTCCCCAGCCACCTGAGTCCCGGAGTTATATTGTTATGGGTTAATCATAGTAGTTAAGAGAATTTATTTGCAATATGAGCTATAGAAGGAGAGAAATATAGAGGATGCATGAAGAATAGTGAGTTTATTGACATAATAATTGACACAGTGCATATGTTTGGCTTGAATATATTTTTAGAAACTGGAAATAGAATTCTCAAAAATAAAAAAAAATACCCACTGTCTTCCTTAAATCTCAGGGACATCAGAAGAAAAGGAAATTAATGTAATAGCCTTGCTGAGGAAGAAAACATGTATTTCCACTAAGTGGGAGCAACTCATGGGTGGTACAGAGATACCTTGTCACAGAAGACTCACCAAGACGTAGGCAGCAGCTAGGAACTCAACACTACTATTGGAGAGGTCATTAGATTTCCTCAGTGCTGACCAGTGAATGGTGCAGTGGACAGGAGAAGAGGAAGCAGTAATTGAACCAGAGAAAGGATAGAGCTGTGGATATAAAATTTTAAAAAGGTGATGGAAACCAGAAGAAACTCATTAAAAGGGAGGAAAGTTGGCGAGGCCCAGTGGAGGCCCTGCAGAGCACCTGTAACCTGCTGTGAACAGAGCTGAATCTCTCTCATTCAGAGGACAGCAGTCGGGGGTGGGGGGGGGAGTGCTTCTGCTTCTCCCCTCAGGGCTCATGCATCTGGTTAGAAGACAAGGACAGGTTCCTAAAGGGAGTAGGGTGTGCCAAAGAGAGGGAGGTGCAGTTCTTCTGTGGAACTTTCTAGAAAGCCAGAATTGCTCTGAGAGTCTACCAGTTCTTACTAAGGTCATTTCCAGTTACATAAAGATGGGTAGGATTCAAAGACAAAGGAACAAATCACCCCAGATGCAGATTTTTATGAAAGAGCTGTTAGCTGTTAGCCTCAGTCATGTTCTGTAATGGCAATGAGAGCTCCAGGCCTAATGTCATATGGCTCAGTGCCACCACCTCCTCACGATGACAGAAAAAGCTCCTTTCTTCAGTCTCAAAGGTAGTGCCCTCGAGCAAGCATTGCTCGTGGGTTAAGATTTAAAGGACACGGTCCTAATTTTCTCTGGTTGGATAACTAATTGTCCCCAAACTTAGAACAGTGAAGAATGTCTCCTCATGCATGCTGTTGGCCTTTGATGGTACTAGTGTAGTGACCAGCCCCCCATTTTAGCAGCCATTCCAAGCTAACATGTGCTTGTCCTGGTCACTAAGAGGTCAGATGCCCTCCTTGTAGCAAGGAACCAATCAGAAGTGAGCTGGCAGAGCTGTGCTTTACAGCTCTGGGTGTGCTTTATGGACAGTGCACAACAGTGCAGGACATAGCAACCACCCTGGGAGGGCCTATGGGCCAAAACATCCAGTTGACCAATCAACACAGAGCAGATCGTCCAAACTTAGAAGCACACCAATCCTGAGATTGTTTCATATCCCTAGACACTCCCCTTACACTGCCCTTTAAGGTTCCTGCCTCAAGGTTGCTTGGGGTCTTTCTCTAGCCATTCGCCATGGTGGCGGGGTGAAGGGCCATAGCTAATGGGGTTAGCTCCTCAAACATCTACAATAAAAGACTCTTTGCTTTTGCATCAAAATGGCCTCTTGGTGATTTTGGGGTTCGGAATTTGGGCACAACACTAGTACTGGCCAAATTGTTACTTTAAGCTTAAGTTCACTTTTGAGAGAATAGCTAGAATGCTTCCAAGGCTTCGTGCACTCTTAAGTTCTCCTGGGACAACCCTCCGTGAAGCTCATTCACTTAGCCATTGACAGAACTCACTGTCTTACAGGCTACTAGGTAGACGACTGGAATTCCTTGCCAACTGAGGATTTCTCGGGTCCTTGTCCCATGGGTCTTGTTATGGGCTTACCTATGTCTCTACCACATTCATATATTGGTTTGCTGGACCCAGCTCAAAATGTCACTGCATTGTAAATAGTGCCCTTAAAGAGGTAAGCAAATTTACTAGGTGGGCTCTTTCCCATATAAACTGTCCCTTTAAGAAGAGGGAACTTGAGCCAGGCATTGGTGGCACATGCCTTTAATCCCAGCACTCAGGAGGCAGAGTCAGGCCAATTTCTGTGAGTTTGAGGCCAGTCTGGTCTACTGATCGAGTTCCAGGGACAGCCTCCAAAACAATACAGAGAAACCCTGTCTCAAAAAAAAAAAAAAAAAAAAAAGAAGAAGAAGAAGAAGAAGAAGAAGAAGAAGAAGAAGAAGAAGAAGAAGAAGAAGAAGAAGAAGAAGAAGAAGAAGAAGAAGAAGAGGGAACTTGTATACAGAAAGAGACAAGGATATGCATCTACAGAGGGACAACTTTGTCATGAGGAAATAAGAATGGCCCATGATGGCCTGGCGGTGGTGGCGCATGCCTTTAATCCCAGCACTCGGGAGGCAGAGGCAGGCGGATCTCTGTGAGTTCGAGGCCAGGCTGGACCGACAGCCTCCAAAACAATACAGAGAAACTCTGTCTCGTAAATACCAAAAAAAAAAATGGCCCATGTGCAAGCCAAGGAGACTGAAGGACAGGACAACCTGATGTAACCTTACTCTAGTGTGAAATACAATACATACTTGGTGTTTAAGTGGCACAGGCTGTGAGGTTTTGTTATGGTGGCTCTAGCAAATGGATATGATTTCCCTCAGCATAAGAGAACAAGAAAGGACATCCAACATGAAACCCACACCCTTCCAGTATCCTCACCTAGGAAGAAACTCCAGGCTACTCCTGTTATAGCCTGTTCTTTTGGAAATAATCACTCAAATGAGATGAGAGGCAGGTATGAAACCTTGAGGTGGGGGCAACAGGGGAATTCTGAGAAGCTGGAAGGAAACAGACTGCTACATAACTCAGGAGGCCAAAATGGTCTGGGTAAACAGCCTCTATAGGTATCTGAATGGAGCTTAAAACGAAAGAGAAAATTGAAACTTAGGGCCACCGCAACAAGGTTTGACAAATAGGATGGCATGCAAAACAGTATGCAGACCCCTAGCTATCATCATATTGGCCATTAGGACTAAAGCCATTAATAGTAGTAGTAGTAGTAGTAGTAGTGTTATGTATAATATTTATTATTACTATCTGGTATTACCACTTACATCTACTCTCTTTTCTCACAAGCAAGAATAAGAGTAGAAACAGCCTTAACTAGGTGAATGTCATCAGCTGCCCTTGGACTTCTGCTTGTGAGTTCTCTTGCTTCTGTTCTCGGCTTCCTTTACACCTCTTCGTGAGTAAAGTCTGCAGTCAGTTGTCATGTGACAGTACCACCTACTAAATACTATCACCCTAAATATACGTTCAAATTAATGGTTACATAGCGGACACTTCTAAAGTAGAACATTCCTTTTTAAACAAACACAGCCCAAGCCAGCTGGAACATTATTTTGGGTTCATCGTTCTGCCTCTGGACCATTATTAATTATTTGGGACCTTTTCTTTCCTCAAAGATTCACTTGGGGACAAAGAAAAAGAAAGAAAAAAGTTAAATTTGCTCATAATCAACCAAGTTAAATATATTCTATATAGATGGAGGAAACAGTGCCAAATTTCAGTCCTTAAGGTTACAGTATCTTAAAATGTAAAAAGATCATGTAGGGAATACCTAGTATGCCTATATATCTATAAATATATATATATGACATATATATCTAAAAATCATACCTAGATAACAAGGAAGAGGATAACTTTGGAGAAAAATGGTAATAATAACTCTCATCCAGGTACCACTACTTTTTTTTAATGAGTAAGTTTAAATATGTAAGTTTAAGTCCTGAACCATTTGTTTATATAAAAATATATTTAAGAAATTATTTATACTTTGAACCTGGCACATGAGGAACTGCAATATCTGCCACTGAAAATTTGTATTAGGAGATTGCAAAGTTTACAATTGGCCATAATGGGCACTGAAGATTGCTGACATACCCAGTCCACTTCATACTTGGCTTAAGTGTGTTCTCACCATCTTGGTGTTAGAATCATTGAGAACATGGGGACTGCCTGACTCACTGGACTAGCTAGTTCGATCCGAACTCAATCCTTCATTAACTACAGCACATTTTTGAGACTTAATTCCTTAACATTAAATTGGGGAATAATAATGATATTATGGGCTATCACGGATTTGAGGTTTCAAAAGCCCACACCAGGCTCCTATCCCCCCCCAGTGTGTGTGTGTGTGTGTGTGTGTGTGTGTGTGTGTGAGTGTGTGTGTGTGTGTGTGTTAAACTCTTAGCTAATGATCTAACATTTTTCCTACCCACTTTTTGCCATGACCCCACACCAGCCCCCGCCCCCGGCAGTCTCTGTCTGTCTGTCTGTCCGTCTGTCCGTCTGTCCGTCTGTCTGTCTGTCTCAAACTCTTAGGTAATGATCCAACATTATTCCTACCCACTTGTTGCCATGTATCCCTCTATGATGGTCATGGATTCACCTCTGAACAGTAAGCAAACCCCTGATTAAATGCTTTGTTTTATAAGTTACCTTAGTCAGAGTATCTTTTCACGATAATAGAAGAGTAACTAAGTCAAAAGTTGGTTCCAGCATTAGGGTATTGCTATGACAGACCTGACCATTTCATTCTTGGAGTTACAGTGAAGATTCTAGGATTTTGGATTAGGAAAGTTGGCCTTTAGCCAACCAAGTGGGGTTGATGGGCCATTCTAGTAGGGAACTTGGAAGACAGTAGAGCTGAGAGCTATACAGACTATGGAGGCCCAGCTCAAGGGTTCTAGAAGGCAACAATATCAACAATTTCTCTAAAGAGCACAAAATATCATTCCTGTGATATTTGGCAAGGGATGTAGCTATTCCTTACCCTTGGCCTAAGAATTTGCTTGAGCCTAAATTGAAGAGTTTGAAGTAATCTCATTGGCAAAGTAGATTTCAAGACAGTCTGCCAGTGACTGTGTCATATGGTTGTCAGTGATAACCCCTATACCAATCTACAATGAAAATGGAAGAAGTTATGCCAAAACAAATACAAAATGTGCAATTTTAGAAGAAAATAGCACCAGGAAATATAATGTTGGAGCAAAGTCTTGTGCTCAAAGAGATGAGAGGTTTAATGAAAGGCCTGATGCTAAATGGAATAAAGGGAGTTGTACCCTCAAGGGAAGACCCCTCCCAGCTCATCCTGTGGCTTGTGAAAAGAACAAGGCTAAGGAATAAACTGTTCCTAAAGAGCATCAACAGAGGAAATTTTGTTTTATTCAAATGTAATTCAACAAAAAAGCCAGATTCCAGTCCAAGCAAACAGAACTTGGCAGCTTCAACCTCCTGTTTCTGGCTCTAGAATCATGAAGGCTACCTCAGGAGTAAAGGGGTTGTAGAATCTTCCTCCATGGTTAAATAAGATGCCAAGGTTAGGTTGCAGCACAGAAATCCCTGAATGGAGGCCATTGGGTAGAGCTGAAAAAGTGAAGCCTGGAATGTCTTCTAGACCCTGAAATGTTGAAGATGCCAGAGCCAGCCATGGGATGTCTTCTGGGGAGAGATGAATACAAGGAGTAGACCAGCCCAAGAGAGAGAGAGGTGTGTTGAACACATCAAAGATGGAAAGAGTGCAAGGTCTGAAGAACCAAAAGGGCATCATGTATAGAGCTACAGGATTTTGCAGTTTGCCCTACTGGGTTTTGTTCTTGCTTTGGAACAGTATTTCTTCAGTATTCCCCATCTTCTCCCTTTTGGAATGATAATGTATATTCTGTGCCATTGTATCTTGGAAGAATATGCTTTGGTTTTTGTTTTTATTTCACAGGGGGGTTACAGTTAAGAAACTTGGTCTTTTGACTTTTAATCAGTTGAAACTATAGGTACTTCTGAAGTTGAACTAAGTATATTTACATTATGATATGGCTTTAAGCTTGTGATGGCCAGGGGATGGAATGTGGTGGTTTGAATGAGAATTACCCCTTGGGCTCATATATTTGAATGCTCGGTCTCTCCTTGGTGGAAGTGTTTTGGGAATATTAAGAGGTGTGGCTTGTTTGAAGAGGCATGTCACTGGAGACTGACTTTGAGGTTTCAGAAGCCCACATCAGGACCAGTCTCTCTCTGCTACCTACTTATGGGTCAGATATAAATTCTTAGCTACTGCTCTAACACTGTGCCTACCATGCTTCTTGCCATGGTGATCATGGACTCAACTCAACCTCTGAACTTTAATTAAATTTTTGGTCATGGTATTGCTTCACAGCAAGATAAACGTGACTAAGACAGAAGGGGACTTTTGATCCAGACTGACAGATCGTAAGTGTTCAGCTAGGACTATAATTAAGTCTTTTGACTCTTATGAACTCTTTTCAAGCTGTCAACTTGTCAAGTGCATCTTTTCCTTCACATTACAACTGAAATATTACTGCTGTAGGTGTTTTGCCCATATGGCCTACAAAACACTTTTTCACTTCTCGGCTCTCTCTATTCATGCCTGTTTGACTATGGGTGTGTGTTTGTGTGTGTGTGTGTGTGTGTGTGTGTATGTGTATGTGTGTGTATATTTTATGACTCTTCAAGTGATCTGATCTGAGCTCCCTGACAGTCTTGGCCATGATATTTTCCTTGAGTGCCACACGGTAGGTGCTCAACAGTGTTTATGAAATTAATGAGTGTCACATGCTGAGATGACATTTTCTTACAAAGTGTATGTTAAGGTCGACTGAGTTAGATTGGCTAGCAGCTTTGAATGAAAGATTAACAAAAACACCCTATTTAAAAAATATCTTGAAACAGTTATGTTCTGTATAAAGTGCTCATCATTTACTGATATTTTGATCTGATTGGACATTCTGAGAAGGGGGTTCTTCTTGCAGACTTTATGCTGATATGCTGATGCTTCTCTGGCCATAGAAGTCACTGGGATCTGTCACACAGTCCTTTGCAGTTGGTGCTTCAAACTATTTATTAAAGTTGTGTTTCTTGTATCTAGATAAAAACGGCACATGGATATTTCAGAATAGTTAAGAATATTTGCCATTCATAGAAAGATCTTGAACATTGGTACCCAAAGAACTTGCTTAGCAAGTATTGCAGCCTTTTCAGGTAATCACACAATCACTATGGTTACAGTGATTGACAGCCATCCTGATTCACGTGGCAACAGCGCTAATCATTCAGTCACAGAGGCAATGGAACACATCCCTGCTATCCACATTCACATCCTTCATCTGAAGAGCAATATTGTCAAAGTTTCTGCTTCTAACGCAACCTTTGGTGACATACCTTCTAATTAACTTTGCATTTCTTTATCATTATTAGTTCTTCTGTGCTAGCTGTATAAACCCTAAATATTGAGCATTTCCCAAGTCAGCAAAATTTTGCAATGCAAACAAGATCCTTATTTGAATAAAGAGTTTAGCTTTAAAATGCAATGCAGTTTAATCAAATTGATGTGTTTTTGTTTAAAATAGCAAGTAACAGTGTACACAACACTTTATACTCATCATTCATTTCTAAGTGTGCTTATGATTATGTTTAGTAGCTTCCACTGCCTAAATCAGAGAATATATATATATTTAAATATATATATATATATAACTATAACAAGATATTGAGGAAGCTTATATATAAATTAAACTGAGTATAGTGAATAAGAAATTTTTAACTTCATTTTTAACCTTACAGCCAGTCATAACCACCAATATTTCTTTCAGTAGCTGATGTGGTACTATCTTTCTATGATTATTTTTTATCAAGAGTCTTCTTCCATTTTCATATCTTGTCCTTATAATCCAAGAGGTAATTTTTTATCATTCTTACTCAAAGAGACAGGTAACCATAGACATGGGAAGCATGGAGCCTGAGGCAGGGAGAGGAGAGCTCTTCACTTTCAAATACATTTAAACTTTCATGTGTGGGGGCCAGGGTTGAGGCAGGGTCTCTCTACATTGCACTGGCTGTCCTATAACTCATGCCATAGACCAGGCTGGCATGGAACTCACTGAGGTCCTCCTGCCTCTGCCTCCCAAGCACTGGAATTAAAGGTCTGCCTAATGACATTTAAACTTCTTATCAATACAAACTACTCTCTGTTGCTTTATATGTGACTTTATTTATGAATAATAACATCTTATAGTAAATTCTGGGAAGTATTTTTAAATAAATTTCAAAGATTGGATGATACGGAAGTGTCAATTCACTATCTAATGTCTTCCTTCTCATAAACATGGCACTTTACTTACAGAACAGTACTATCCTCTGGAAACCTTGCACAGGGCCTGGCAACATCAGCATCACTCTCAGGATCACTAGAAGTAGGCAGGACTTTGGGATATCTAAACCAGAAAGAAACAGCAAGCACATGCAAGGATGTGAACACAGAGCCAACCATAATCCTGGCACAAGTTTCAGCTCCTGTTCCAAACTAAGACCGTATTCTTCCATGATGCCAGGATGAAGAACCTATTAGGAGCCATAAAGGTTTCCGATAGTTTTGCATGAAGTCAAGGGAATCATTTTACGTTATTTGAATTCCAAGAGCTGGCTTGTCTTCGGCTATCAAAGCATTGAGCCTCTGAGTACTTTGGGCACAGCTAACAGTCAGCATATGTGCAGTCAGGCTTGGTATGTCATTTTCTCATGTGGTCAATGTCTAGCAAGAGAAACTGTAGTGATAAGTTCACAAAGGAGTCACCATCCAGCCAGAGCTGAACAGACAACAACTTCAGCAAAGCCCATCTCCAATATGGGCCTATCTATGAGCCATTTCGCTAGTATTTGTCACTGAACTTGTCTGACTTTGATTGCACCATCATACTGAGCAACGTCTTCCTAGGTAAATATGTTCTTATCTCTTTCCCAATCATTATCCATGCCATGCTTAGTAACAGCACACATTGACACCCGCAACATTGCAGGCTTTAAGCAAAACTCCTGCAGGGTAAATGATCAGGAACTACCGATGCAAGCATAACCCACAGAATACAAGAGATGGAAGAGAGAATCTCAAGCACTGAAGATAAAGTAGGGAAAGTAAATTCATCAACCAAAGAAAAACTTAAATTCAACAAGTCCTTAAAACAAAATATACAGAAATATGGGACACCATGAAAAGATCAAACCTAAGAAAAACAAGTATAGAAGAAGGTGAAAAAGTCCAACTCAAAGGTGAAGAAAACATATTCAACAAAATTGTAGAAGAAAATTTTCCCAACCTGAAGACGGACATGCCTATGAAAGTACAAGAAACTTACTGAACACCAAATAGACTGGACCAAAAAAGAAAAAGTCCCCTTGCCACATACACATAATGATCAAAACACCAAAAATACAGAATAAAGAAAGAATATTAAGAGCAGCTAAGGAAAAAGGCCAAGCAACATATAAAGGCAGACCTATCAGAATTACACTTGACTACTCCATGGAAACTCTGAAAGCCAGAAGGTCCTGTATATATGTTCTACCAACACTAAGAGACAATGGATGCCAGCCCAGACTACTATGCCCAGCAAAACTCACTCACTATAGATGGAGAAAACAAGATATTCCATGACAAAACCAGGTTTAACCAATACATATCCACAAATACTGCCCTACAGAAAGTTCAGGAAGGACTACTCCAACCCAAGAAAGCTAACTACAATCACAAGAACATAGGCAATAGATAATCTCACTTTACCAAAAGCCAGAAAGAGGGGGAAACTCACACACAATACCACCACCAAAAACAAATCCAAAACAAATAAGAATCATCAATGGTCATTAATATCCCTCAATATTAATGGTCTTATGTCGCCTATAAAAAGATGCAAGCTAACGGAATGGATACAACGACACAATCCATCCTTCTGCTGCATACAAGAAACATGTTTCACCTTCAAAGACAGATGTTACCTCAGAGTTAAGGGTTAGGAAAAGATTTTCCAAGCAAATGACCCTAAGAACCAACCTGGTGTAGCTATCCTATTATTTAACAAATTAGACTTCAAACTAGAATTAATAAAAAGAGGTGAAGAAGAAGGTCATTTCATATAGATCACAGGAAAAATCCATCAAGATGAAGTCTCAATTCTCAACATCTATGCACCAAATGCAAAGGCACCCCCATTCATTAAAGAAACATTACTAAAACTCAAATCACACATTAAACCCCACACACTTATACTAGGAGAGTTCAACACCCCAATCCCACCACTGGACAGGACTACCAGACAGAAATGTAGCAAAGAAACAAAGGAACCAACAGAAGTTATGACCCAGTAGGGTTTGACAGACATCTATAGAACATTCCATCCAATCACAAAAGAATATACATTCTTCTCAGCACCACATTGAACCTTCTCTAAAATTGACCACAGAGTCAGTAATAAAGCAAACCTCAAGAGATACCAAAAAAATGGAATAACCATCTGTATCTTATTAGACCACCAAGATTTAAAATTAGAATTCAGCAACAACACAAGTTGCAGAAAACCTACAAACTCATAGAAACTAAACAATGCTCAACTGCATTACTCCTGGGGAAAGAAAGAAAGAAAGAAAGAAAGAAAGAAAGAAAGAAAGAAAGAAAGAAAGAAAGAAAGAAAGAATGAATGAAAGAAAGAAAAGACTCCCTAGAATTCAATGAAAATGAAGGCACAACATAGCTAAATCTATGGGACATGCTGAAAGCAGTGCTAAGAAGAAAGTTCATAGTACTAAGTGCCCACACGAAGCAACTGAAGACTAGCCACACTAGAGAATTAACAGAACACCTGAAAGCTCTAGAACACAAAGAAGTAAACTCACCCAGGAGGAGTAGATGCCAGGAAATAATCAAAGTAAGGGTTGAAATCAATAAAGTAGAAACTAGGAAAAACAATACAAAGATTTAGTTATTTGAAAAAATCAAGATCGGCAAACTTTTATCCAATCTAACAAAAGGCAGAGAGAGAACATGCAGACAGAGGGCTGATCTCCAAAATATACAAATAACTCAAGAATCTAGCCACCAAAACACCAAAAAATTCAATTAAAAAGCGGGGTACAGAACTAAACAGAGAATTCTCAATAGAGGAATCTAAAATGGCTAAAACATAATTAAGAAATTTCTCAACATCCTTAGTCATAAGGGAAATGCAAATCAAAACAACTCTGAGATACTGTCCTCCATCTGTTACAATGGCTAAAATAAAAAAACACCTAGGACACTTTATGCTGGAAAGAATGTGGAGAAAGGTGAATGTTTCTCCCTTGCTGATGAGAGTGCAAGCTTGTACAGCCACTTTAGAAAACAGTATGGTGGTTTCTCCTGAAAACAGGGATAAGTCTACCTCAAGATCCAGCAATTCCACTCTTAGGCATATCCCCAAAAATGCACATTCATACAACAAAGACATCTGTTCAACTGTGTTCATAGCAGCATTATTTGTAATAGCCAGAACCTGGAAGCAACCTAGATGCCCCTCAACCAAAGAATGGATAGAGAAAATGTGGTATATTTACACAATGGAGTACTACTCAGCAAGAAGAAACAATGCAATCTTGAAATTTGGATGGAACTAGAATAAACCATCCTAAGTGTAGTAACCCAGTCACAGAAAGGCAAATATGGTATGTATTCACTCATATATGGATATTAGACATACAACAAAAGAGTACCAGCCTACTACAGTCCACACCTCCAGAGAAGCAAGGATACAAGTAGGACCATAAGAGAGACATACACGGTCCCCCAGTGAAGCAGAAAAGACAAGAGCCCCTGAGCAAATTGGAAACATTGGGGGGAGGGAGAGGGTGGTAGGAGAAGGGAAATGACAAGGGGAGAAGAGAACATGAGGGATCAGGAAGATTGTGTGGGGAGAGGAATAGAGGAGAACAAGAAAAGAGACACATCAAGAGAGGAAGTCAATATAGGTTTTAAGAGAAATCTGGCACTAGGGAATTATACAGCAATCTACGAGGATGACCCCAATTAGGAATCTAAGTAATAAGAGAGGCTATCTTAAGTGCCCTTTTCCTACAATGAGAATGATGACTACCTTAAATGCCACCCTAAGGTCTTCATCCACTAGCTGATGGAAGCAGAAGCAGAGACCCACAGCTAAGCATTGAGCCAAACTCCTGGAATCCAGTTTCAGAGAGGGAGCAATAACCAACAAAGGGGCCAAGACCATGCTGGGATAAAACACAGAAACAGCTGACATGAGCAAGTGGGGACTCAAAGACCCCAATCTGAAAGCTGGGGAACCAACATAAGACCAAACCAGGCCCCCTGAAAGTGGGTTTCACCTAGGAGTACTGGACAGTCTATGGGGTCTCTGGTAGGGAAACCAGGATGTATCCCTAATACATGAACGGACTTTGGGAGCCCATTTCCCATGGAGGGATACTCTCTTAGCCTAGAAACACAGGGCAGTGTCTAGGCCCTGTCCCAAATGACTTGACAGATTTTGATGATCCTTCATGGAAGGCTTCACCCTCCCTGGGGAATGGATGGGGAATGGGATGGGGCATTCAGTCGGAGGAATTGGAGGATGGAAGGGAGAAGGAACTGGGATTGATATGTAAAATAAGATTGTTTCTAATTTAAATAAAATTTATTAAAAACACAAAATAGAAATGATAAACTTTTATGCATATCAAAAAATGAAGTTGCTATCTGAGCCAGTTGGGATCAGTTGGTCCCAGTGATTTTATCCCTTGTAAAAGTGATAAATTTTCGGGAAAGTACCCTGTTATTTCCCCATATGATTTTTATGCTGGTCAACAAATACAAAGAAAAACTTTTGTTAGTGACACATAGTCATACCACTCACAGACAGACAGTATTCACAGATAATACAATAGACATAGGGATAGACACATACAGACACAGGAGCAAAAATTTTCTTAATTAGGATATGGAAACACAACCTGTAGAACAAACAAACAAACAATCTGTGAATTATAACTGCTAACTGTTAAGATTGAAAATACAAGTCACAAAAGGGGAGGGCACATTCTCAACAGACAAACCCAATTAATATTTGACAAAAAAATTCTTGAGTGGATCTATCATGAGAAACACACCAAAAATCCAGTGAAAAGGTAAATAAATGTTCAACGTTGATCAGCAAGAAAAAAAAAAACACTTGTGATGATACAGTAAAACCATTAGTATAGCCAAGATCAGTTTTTCTCAACTTTCCTAATGTTGCAACTCTTTAATACAGTTCCTCACAATGTGGTGACATCCAACCATAAAATTATTTTTGTTGCTACTTCATAGCTATAATTTTGCTACTGTTATAAATCATAATATAAATATCTGGTATTTCCAGTGGTCTTAGGCAGCCACTGTTAAAGGGTCATTTGACCTCCAAAAGGATTGCAATCCACAGTTTGAGAACCACTGGCCAAGATGAACGTTACACTGATAATGTTAGAAACTGACAATGACTTACTCAGTTGCATATCCTAGTCTGTGAAAGCTGAAATTGTCTCATGAGGTTTACTGCTCTAAAACTGAACATAAATATGATGTCTACTCAGCTCCTGCACCAATGACAACATTCTCCCTGAAATGCTAGAGCTGACTACAAGACATGGTCAAAATGTTCATAAGCTTTGACTAAAATTGCATTACACTAGAGCAAACCCAACCCTTCCCAACATACAAGAGGCAAATGTAAGATAATACAATATTCATACAATGCAATGTTGCTCAACAATAAGAAGAGTGAATTATTCATACCAACACTATTAATGAATGTTTAAATAATGAGCTTAGATATAGATGGGGCATCTCTATCAACCTCCTCCCATCCAAGGCTTAGACATTATGGAAAAGTAGACACTGTATGGGAATGCTGGGGTTTGAATGGAATGGAGAAATTGATTTCCTGAGGTATGTTCACTATATAATGCATGACATAGAAGAAATAAGGAACATTAAATGTTGTGATAGAATGCTTAGATAGACAATCCCACACCTTGTCAGTGATATGCAGTCTCCTGAATTCATGTGCCACTGTTGAGAGCATGTGTTGGTATCACAATGTTGGGGAACAGCTTTATAGTGCCCATTAAAGCTAAGTGTATTCTGCCCTATATCATAAATTCCATCTTTAGGTACAGAACTACAAGATATGAGTATATATGACCCCTAAATGGGTACCCAGAGCTGTTTATTGCACCTGTATTCATAATAGCAGAAACTTGGAAAGGATTCAAATGTTTATCAACTGTCACAAAGATAAGAAAACCGCACAGTAAACACAATAATAAAACCAAGCAAACTACTAGAGCAATACAGGTAACTATTTGTGTAAAATGTTAAAAGAAGTAAAACTTAATAAAATGATATATGGTGTATACTGTATACAATTCATATAATAAACTCAAGAATAGGTTAAAACATGGTCTAAACAATATGTATCAGAGGGTAAAGATTTGTTGATAAGCTTGAACGCCTAAGTTCCATTCCTGGAACTCATATGGAAAGAACAATTTCAACAAGTCGTCCTCTGATCTCTACATACAGACACATAAATACAAACACACACACACACTCACACACACACACACACACACACACCTCTTTAATAAACAAAGGTAATTTTTTAAAGATTAGGCTTTTCTTCCTATATAATTCTAAAATGCATCATTGTTGGTGAATAAACATAATTTTTACAAATAAAATAAAAGTCGTCAGCAGAAGTAACCCATATTGATAGATGCCAGAGTGGGGCTGGTTCTCTGTAGGACAGGAGTAGCCATAGACTGGGAAGAGAACCTGAAGAACCTCTAGGATTGCTGGAATGTCTCAATACTGATGGGGAGGTGGAAACGGTGAGAGCATGACTAAGGCAGTTTTGAAACTGTATGTCTTCCGGCTTGTGTGTTTTACTTTATTTGCTTTATGCCTTAAATACAATTTCTAAAATCCTTATGGATTGTTTTGAGAATTTCATATATGACCAATATATGGGCATCATTTCCAGCCTTCCTTCTCCCTCTTCCACCTCCTGCCATTTCAGCTCTCACTATCTTTCTTTGAAATTCATGTCCTCTTCTTCTCTAATAATTTTTGTAATGTGCACACACACACACAAACCTACTAAGTCCATGTAGTGTTGCTCATATGTACATATGTGTAAGCTGACCACTTCAAATTGAAAAACCTATCAGGGGACTTGTTCTCAGAGAAAATCAATTCTCCATCTCTCAGCAGATATTGATTTCCTGTAGCTCTTCCTCTGGGATGGGACCATCTGATATTTCCCCAACCCACACTGGCATGTCAACTTGTATTGTCATTAAGCAGGTGTACTGACTGGTTTTGTGTGCCAACTTGACACAAGCTAGATCCATAAAAAGGAGCCTTCTCATGTAGTGATCAACTGGGGAGGGCCCAGCCTATGGTGGATGGTGCCATCCCTGGGCTGCTGGTCCTGGGTTCTATAAGAAGGTAGGCTGAAGCCAGGAGAAGTAAGCTGATAAGCAGTTCCTCTCCAAGGCCTCTGCATCAGATCCTGTCTTCAGGATTCTTGCCCTGACTTCCTTCAGTGATGAACAGCAATGCTGAAGTGTAAGCCTAACAAACCCTTTCCTACCCAACTTGCATTTTGGCTAGTTGCTGTGTTTAATCACAGCAATAGGAACCCTAACTAAGACATCAGGTATTGTTTAGGAGTTCATATTGTTGAGAATTCATGGGTCCATCGTCCTGATCACGTCTAGAAAGCACTGTCCCACAGCAGATGTCCTGGTCTTCTATCTCTCAAAACCCTTTCCATGCCCTTTTCTGTGGCTTTTGCTAAGCCCTAAATTCACGGTTCACTGTTCTCTGCAATTTGACCAATTGTGGCTTTCTGTAACAGTCTCTATGTCCTGCCAAAAGAAACCTCTTTGATGAGAGGTGAGAACTGAACTTATCTGTGAGTATGAAGGTATTTAGATAGCAATTAGAAGTTATTCTGGCTTAGGTAGATGGCATCATACATTTTTTTTTCTCAAAAGTCCATAGCCTCATCAGCCATGGGTAACTAGCTAGGCTTACCAAGTTAGACATGAATTCCCTCCTATTGATTGGGGCCTTAAGTCCTATTAGATGGCTGTTTATTGCCTCCAATATATAAATGCCACCATTGCACCATGGGTATATCTTGCCATGTTGGTCATTGTTGACATTCGTAGGCATTACAGCTGGATATGATTACTGGTTGTCCTTCTTTTTCTTTCAGTTTGCACAGTACAGATAGTATGAAATCTAGTGAACAAGGACGAGGCTTCCAGGTCAACTGTAGTCAGAGTCCCCCAAGTCTTCTGTCTGAAGTATACAGTGTATCTTTGACTGTAGGGTTTTATCTTTAAGTTCTGGGAAGCAACTAAAGGCAATGGAAAAACTGATATTATTCTGGGACTCTCTTGACTAACAACTTAAAGGTCTTGTGAATGTTAGAAAATGTTTTTCTGTTGGGAATAAAAAATTGAAATGCTCTCACAACTACTATTGAATATTTACAGCAATGGGGAAAATAAATATGACTTCTGAATCCCCATTCTGTCACCATTAGAACACACCCTCTGGATCAGTCTGGTTCCCACACTTATTGTTGAGGCTTTGGTTCTTCATTTTCAATTTCCATGTTATGTAAAACTTTGCCTTACATTTATATATGGCACATAACATAATCTTAAATGAACAGAAATGACATATACAAAAATAGTTCTGTTAGGACAGATGATTTCCAAACTCTACTGGGAAAATCCAAGAGCCAGTTTTTCAATGCAGTTTTTAAATCAAATGGCGAGTGCTTGAACCTATACTAGGTGATATATTGTGTCTACTTTAAATCTCATCAAAGATAGGCCCCAATTTTTACTTTTCTGATTACTTGTTTTAGTGAAAGGTATCATATTTGTCCTCACCTAATTTGATGTCATTTTTCCTTCTACCATCAAAATATACTCAAAATGCAACTTCATAAATTGTTAATAGAAAAAAAATTTTCCCTTGCTATCATCCTCATGAAAACTTTCCCACAGAGTTCACATTTTTAATTAAAATTTGTTTGGTTACATTTTGCAATCTTTTTTTCATTTATCTTCTCATTTGTTCCTGCAACTCCCGTTGCTAATACCAAGATCTATTTTCATTTACATACTCTGTACATAGTGAGCACTAAACCAATATGTTTCTGTGAGAATACATGGGGAGAAAAGAAAGTTCTACACACGAGGGAAAAAAACAAAGACTTTCTTTTATCTTTACTTTCTTTCTTCAAAAAAGATGGAGGCTCAAAAAGGATGCTCAAAGTTTTACCAGTTGGGAACTCCTAATATGTTAGGATATTATATTGTCAGTGGTATAGCTATGCATGATCTTATAATGCAAAAAAGCCTTAGTTCTTTCCTATTAACTTGCTTCCCTAAGCCAGTATCTCTAGAATGAACCTCTACAAGTTGGAGGCAGATCAAGACACTAGAACTTGTGTGGGCTTTTAAAACCTCAAAACCCATTTCTAGTGGCCTGCCTTCTCCAACAAGGCCAAAGCTCTTAATCTTTCCTAAATAGTCTTCTGCCTGAGAACCAAACATTCAAACAATGGGCCTATGGCAACCATTCTCATTCAAACCACCACAGAGAGGAAGGGATTTATTTGGCTGACATGTCTCAGGTTACAGTCCACCACAGAGGGAAAACAGGGTAGGCTCTCAAATGGAACAGGAACCTGGAGACCGGAAGTAAAGGAGCGACCAAGGAAGAATGATTCTTATTGATTTGCTTTACTTCCTTTCTTATGTAAACCTACTTGGCACTCCCACATCAGTCATTAACCACAAGACTGTCCATAGGCTCACCTACAGGTGAGTATGATGGAGGCATTTTCTCAAAGTTCTATCTTTCCAAATGACCCTAGTCTGTTTCAATTTGGAAAAAAAAATGAACCAGCGCATTATATCACCGTTACCCATTTCATTATCAAAAGCATTTTATGTCAAAACTCCACATAAATAAAATTCATAAATGGTTTAATACAAACAGAAGTATTTAGAACAGTTACAAGTATTAAAGTTTTCCATTAAAGGTTACAATCTTTTTGTCACAGCTGCTCTTTCAAATTAGACCAAAAGCAAGTTATACCAAAATAAGTTATTTACTTGCCTTGCTTTTTTCCCACCAATATATACAATAAATTATATATTATAATAAAATATTAAAGACATTTTGTTATAATAGCAATAAAGACCAATTAAAGGAAAACTCGTGGCCAGGAGAATAAATTCTCTGTCCTGAGTATAGACCTAATGTTCCAGAAGAGTCAAGTTAGTCACCTCACAAAGAAACCACCCTACAAGGACAGGTTTGCCTTAAGACATCCTAACTAGTTATACAGGAAAATTATTATTTTAATGAGATGCAGTGTTTTTTCTTTCACAGAATCCCCACATACTAGAGCAGCCAGTACTAGTCAAGTCACCATGACATTCAGCTGAATTTATCCACCTTCCTGAACCCAACTTTTCCATTTCCTTTAATTCTGTTTCCTTTCTTTGGATCTTGGTCATAACTGAAGAACACTTTTTCTGATTATTTGGGCTTTCTGAATCTTAATAAATGAGGAGATTTAAACAGTAATTTTTTAAAAGGAATAAAGAAAGTTTCCAACAAAGATACAAGAAAACTACAGTCCAACATCCCTGATGAAAATAGAAGTAAAATCCTCAATAAAATACTTGCATACTGGATGAATAAATACATAAACATAAAACAAAAATGGTCAAGTTAGCTTTATCCCTAAGTTCAAAATACACTCATCAATAAGTATAACAAGCTACATAATTGGACATAATTGGATTTAAAAGACAAAAACTGAATGATTATCATAATAGATGTAGAAAAGGCCTGTGACAAAAATCAAACATGCCCTCATGGTAAAAGTTATAGAGAAAGTAGGACTAGGGTGAACAGTACCCAACATAATAAAACTACCTGTGTGTAACCCACAGTCAACATAATCCTAAATGTAAAATCCTTGACACAGTCCCACTGAAATCAGGAAAGAGAAAGGACTGTTTCCACTATCTCAATATTGTGCCTGAATCACTAGCTAGAGTTAAAAAGCAAAAGAAGGTAATTAAGGAAATACAAGTAGGAAAAGAGAAATAAAACTATTCCTATTTGCATATGGTATAATATTATGTACAAGAGATCACAAAAGTTCTATTCAAAGTACTTCTAAAAATGATCACCAATTTCAGCAATGTAGCAGAATGCAGAATCAGTTTGCAAGCATCCATATAGACCAACAACAAGTGCACAGCAGATGAGATCATGAATGCACTCCTATTCACAGCAGCATCAAAGAAAATGAAGTACCTAGGAATAAACCTAACCAAGGAAGTGAAGGATGAAAACTTTAAATCTTTGAAGAGACATTAGAAAATGGAAAGACAACCCATGGGCTGGTAGGACTAATATTGTGAAAATGAATATTCTACAAAGAGCCAGACTCCAAAACAATACAGAGAAACCCTGTCTCAAAAAAACAAAAAAAAAAGTATTACTAAAACTCAAATCACATATAAAGCCCCACACACTTATAGTGGGAGATTTCAACACCCCACTCTCACCTCTAGATAGGAATACCAGACAGAAACTTAACAAAGAAACAAAGGAACTAACAGAAGTTATGACCCAATTGGGATTAACAGACATCTATAGAACATTCCACCCAAATAAAAAAGAATATACATTCTTCTCAGCGCCACATGAAACTTTCTCAAAAATTGACCACATGCTTAGCAACATATCAAACCTCAACAGGTACAAAAATATTGGAATAACTCCATGCGTCTTATCAGACCACCATGCTTTAAAATTAGAATTCAACAACAACACAAATTGCAGAAAACCTACAAACTCATAGAAATTGAATAATGCACAACTGCACCATTCCTGGGTCAAATAAGAAATTAAATACTTCCTAGAATTCAATGAGAATGACAACACAACATACCCAAACTTATGGGACACTTTGAAAGCAGTGCTACCAGGGAAGTTCATAGCACTAAGTGCCCACTTAAAGATATTGAAGAATAGTCACACTAGAGAATTAACAGCACAAATGTGAAAGCTCTAGAACACAAAGAAGCAAATTAACCAATGAGGAGTAGACACCAGGAAATAATAAAATTGAGGGCTGAAATCAATAAAGCAGAAGCTAGGAAAACAATATAAAAAAATCTATGTAATGAAGAGTAGGTTCTTTGAGAAAATCAACAAGATAGACAGACCTTTATACAAACATACCAAATGACAGAGTGTGAACATGAATATTAACAAAATCAGAAATTAAAAGGGAGACATAACAAATGGACACTGAGAAAATCCAGAGAATCATCAGGTCATACTTTAAAAACGGGTACTACACAAAATTTGAAAATCTAAAGGAAATGAAAAAATTTCTGGACATATATCACTTACCAAAATTAAATTAAGAACAGATAAGTAATTTAAATAGACCTATAACCCCTAAGGAAATACAAGCAGTCATCAAAAGTCTCCCAACCAAAAATAAGCCCAGGGCCAGATGGCCTCAGTGGAGAATTCTACCAGAAATTCAAAGATAAGCTTATACCAACTCTTCCCAAAGTATTCCATGTAATAGAAGCAGAAGGGTCTTTGCCAAACTCTTTCAACAAGGCTTCAATAACCTTGATAACTAAGCCATACAAAGACACAACTAAGAAAAAGAACTTCAGACCAGTATCCCTCACGAATATTGATGCAAAAATACTCAATAAAATACTGGCAAATCAGATCCAAGAACACATCAGAAAACTCATCCATCATGATCAAATAGGCTTCATCCCAGGCAGGCATGCAGAGTTGGTTCAACATACGAAAATACGTCAATGTAATTCACCAGATAAACAAGCTGAGAAACAAAAGTCACATGGTCATCTAACTGGATGCTGAAAAAGTCTTTGACAAAATCCAACACCCCTTCATGATAAAGGTCTTAGAGAGATCCGGGATAACAGGAACTTACCTCAACATAATAAAAGCTATATACAGCAAACCAACAGCCAACATAAATGGACAGGAACTCAACATGATTCCCCTAAGATCAGGAACAAGACAAGGCTGTCCACTCTGTCCACACCTCTTCAATATTGTACTTGAAGTTCTAGCTAGAGCAATACAACAACAAAAGGAGATCAACGGGATACAAATTGGAAAGGAAGAGGTCAAACTTTCACTATTTGCAAATGATAGTTTACATAAGTGGCCCATAAAACTCTACCAGGGAACTCCTGCAGTTGATAAATACTTTCAGCAAAGTGGCAGGATACAAGATCAACTCAAGAAAATCATTAGCCCTACTATATACAGATGATAAAAGCACTGAGAAAAAAATCAGAGAAACATCGCCCTTTACAATAGCCACAAACAACACAAAGTACCTTGGGGTAACGGTAACCAAACAAGTAAGAGACCTGTATCGCAATAACTTTGAGTCTTTAAAGAAAGAAATTAAAGAAGACACCAGAAGATGGACAGATCTCCCATGCTCTTAGATAGGTAGGATCAACATAGTAAAAATGGCAATCTCATGGAAATCAATATACAGATTTAACACAATCCTCATTAAAATCCCAGCACAATTCTTCACAGATCTTGACAGAACAATAATCAACTTTGTATGGAAAAACAAAAGGCCCAGGATAGCCAAAACAACCTTATTCTACAAGGCAACATCGAGAGGCATCACTGTCCCTGACTTCAAGGCCTATTACAGAGCTATAGTCCTTAAAACAGCTTGCTATTGGCACAAAATTAGACAGATAGGCCAATGGAATCAAATTGAACACCAAAGGATCTAATAAAAAAGTGGGGCACAGAACTAAATAGAGAATTCTCAGTAGAGGAGTCTAAAATGGCTGAGAGACACTTAAGAAAGTGCTCAACATCCCTAGCCAGCCAGGAAATGCAAATCAAAACAACTCTGAGATACCATCTCACTCCTGTCAGAATGGCTAAAATAAAAACTACAAAGACAGTTTATGCTGGAGAGGATGTAGAGAAAGGGGAACACTCCTCCACTGCTGGTGGGAGTGCCAACTAGTACAGCCACATTGGAAATCAGTATGGAGATTCCTCAAGAAAATGGCAATCAGTCTACCACAAGACAGACATTTTTACACCAAATACCATGCTCTTAAGATATATCTCTTCATCAAGTGCAGTTGGGTTTTCTCAATCCAATAGGCCATATATCAGATCATCTTGCGCAGGATTGTGAATCTCTCCCCTTCTGGGCCCACTCAAGATAGTAACTTTTCAGGTCACTTAGTAAATCAGCTAAAGCAACACATGTTAGTGATTTTTACTATAGAGGGAGTTTATCGGTTGGCTTACATGACAAGAGCAGTTCAATGGTGCTAGAATGCATGATAGAAAGCCTGGGAATCTGATGGTTGCTTAGTCCATGAAGCCATTTGCCCCAGTGTTCCCAACATCATGCATAAGACCCAGTGTACTGGTAAAAAGTTTTTGGTCTTTAATTGACATTTGAAAACTAGAGAAGCTGAGTTCTGATGAAGAATGACAACAGCAGTAACATTGGTTTGTATGCAGTTACGAGCAAGAAATAGGGCAGGCAAGGGAGCAGTAGTGATCTTCCTTCAAACCTCTGTATATGTGGGCTACAAGCAGTTGATGTCACCCAATCTAGGCCTTCTCCCCTCTGGTAAGCCTTCCTAGAAATGGCTTTCAGACCTAGCTGGAGAGAAGTCTGTTACTTGATTCTAGATCCTGACAATTAAGATGAATTCTCATTGATTTCTATATATTTCTCTTTTACAAAAACCATGATCAGCCAAGTGCCAAAGTCTACATGTATCACAGCATATGTTCACCTGACCTTTATGAATCAGTCCTGCCTCATCCCTCTTGCCATTCAGATGTCCAATGAGTCCAATGAAATCCATTGAATTTTAGTTATTCAATTGAGCAGCATCAGTTCCCATAGTAACTTGCATAACGATAAGAATAACGACACAGATCTTCAAGTATGCTGGCATTCCTCTCACAGATCTGTTTCTCATAGTGAAGGCAGTCTCTGGAGCTTCACATTGTGGTTAATATGCTAGGTTTTGCACGATGAATGTACTCTAGCCTATCAATTTCTCCAAGGTTTGGGTCATTCCTGTTAAGTTCAAAGGGAACCCCCAACCACCCAAAGGGGGGCAAGCCCACTAATTTGGTCCAAGATAAC
Source organism: Mesocricetus auratus (assembly GCF_017639785.1). Taxonomy (NCBI): domain Eukaryota; kingdom Metazoa; phylum Chordata; class Mammalia; order Rodentia; family Cricetidae; genus Mesocricetus; species Mesocricetus auratus. Next base: position 75,368,012 of record NW_024429194.1, read on the forward strand.
AGTCTGGACTCAGGTCAGGCTGTGGACTATAGAAGGATTGCTGGCAGATAGATAAAAGCCTACAGTCAGCATCCCTTGGTAACCTAGAAACTGGTTTCTGCTGGCCAGAAAGGGCTATTTCCCTGGCTTATGCCTGTGATTAGATATCAAAGCCTAAACCTAACCTCCAGTTTCTTCTGGTCCTAGTGGCATGTACCTATTATGAATATCAAAGTCCCCACCTAGCCTCCTGCCCATTCTCTCCTCCCCAACTCCTTCACTATGCAAGCCCCAAGTTATTCCAGATCACAGCTCACTTCACAGCAACTCAACTCTCTTAAAAAAACAGGGTGACACCACCACCTCCTCCCGCTGTTCTCTCCCTACTATGTTCCCAAGAAATAGCTCTGGCAATTGTAAGTATGCTTGTTTTCCCTCCTGTATTTACAATAAAAACTTTCTCCCGTGCTATGAAGCTGTCACTTTGGTGGTTTCATCACTGTGCCCTTGCTTACAATCCATCAACATTTAGCCAAGGGATACATGCATCTCCAGATTATTAATAATAGGCTATCTTTGACCTATGTACTCTTGTCAATCAATCAAATGCATTCTTGCCAACAATTTTTATCTATGAAAGCTAGAACATTACGTCCAGAAGCTCTGCCCAATTGGCTCATACACAACCAAACCTGATCTACTAATGATCCTACCATAATCTACCATTATCTCTCACTATTAAAATACATCCTTGTGTATATTCCTCAGACTTCTCCTTTTATCAGTTACAATTCAGTAGGTTTTCTTGAGTGTGGCACACATATTTCCAAAGTCACACTTGTATAATAACTTCAAGTTTAGGGGATGCTTAGATTTGTGTCTGGTAATGAGTACAGAGGTAAAGATGGGTGGGCATTGAGGAGTATTGGCATCATCTTGCTTAGCATCTTCAGGGGTAGGAGTGAACCCCACAAAGCTATCCGTCCAACAAGGTGGGGTCAAGGTAGATAAAAGGAAGTGAAAGGAAAAGGGGCTTCCCTTTTTTCTCCTGGAAGCCAGCCACGCTTCTAACTCCTGGTCTGTGCGACTCTCTCTCTCTTTCTCTGATAAATAAATATATTGTTTTCCCTATATAGCATCGAGTATCATTATATTCAGGGAAGGTCATTGTTGGTTCCATAGTTAAAATACAAAACTAATTCCTCTTGGCAAGTACTGAAAGGGCAATACTTCAGGGAGAGGGGATGAGGATGCATCTACTGCTAAGGGCGAAGCAACTACTTGTTCCAGCAAGACAAACCTGTCAGAATTTGATACTTCAAATGTCCTCAGCCTCCCCAGGGTCCTCCTATGCATATTCATTCCAAGTTACAGAATTTCACTCTTTTGAGTCAGTGTCCTCACTTTAACTGCCAACAACCTTCTATTCCTGGACGTAGACTTGCATCTAAGTAAGCCAATCCGATGATGTAGGTTTGGTTTTGATTTTCAGCAATTTGAGTCATATGGCTGCTAGAGAGAAAATTCTCTTCCAGGGCACACTTATAAAGCTTTAAATTGTTTATGCACAGTTGGATCTATGAAATTTTGTCTCTGAGCTCATTGTTTTCTTCTGTAGCTTTAGAAATGCTAGAAGGAACCAGCTAGCATCATTATATTACATACTTTCTACACAATAGTTCAAAAGTTGTGCTCCCCTCAAGAGGTTAACAGGTAGTATCAAAATGTATTTATCTTTGAGAGTTCTGCAAATATTTTACAATATGGGTATTCAGTGCTCTCTACAACATTTATAGTGAATACTCACTTTATTAAGTTGTTTTCAACCTATTTGCTGTATCCAGTATGTGTTACCATGACATGCATATGCATATGCATTATTCATAGAGTACATCATTTAAGATTACAGCTATGCATGAACTTAGGGTGATTGTGTGGGAAATCCAACCGAGTAAAATTGGTTGTTTCGTTGTTCTTTAAAAGGGAGGCTAAACAAAGCACCTGAGTGTAGAATAGGACAGCAGTTTTAAGTGATCCAAAGGTTCATCATTAACTCTCAATGGAAGGTCAAGAAAAATTTAGTGGAGTATCATAACAAACTAAATGGAAAAAAGTTATAAATTCCTTTTAATGTTAGATCTATTTCTGTTTCTTTAAGTTTAAGAAATTTGCTATGATGGCTAGCACCTCATTTTGAAAAACAAGCAAAAATCCAACAACTTTCCTAGAAAGACTAAATGTGTTTTTTCTCCCAGAAATATAGTTTAAGTCCTTATGCACTCTGGATGGAGATTAATCTACGTTCATACCTAAGTATAACCCTGGAGACTCCACAAATGCTTATAATGGTAGTGATTCCAAGTTTGGTGGAAGAAAAATAGGACTCCCAATCCTTTCTGGGCCTCTTTTATATGCTTCTAATGGCTTTTGATAGTTTTTATAAGCTGTCCCAAACCTTTCAGATTTCCAGTGCCTTAAATCAAAATGAAAAAAAAACAAATTTACAAACACAAGGAAAAACTCTCAAGTAATTTAATACAGCCAGATCACATTATAATTTTTCTAGTGAATTTAAATCTGAATATATTTGCATTGATTTAAATTTACCCTAGGCTAGGTAGCAGAATGACATCAGAGACTACCTAGGGATGATCCCCCATGGAAGGCCTCATCCTCCCTGGGGAGTGGATGGAGGGTGGGATGGATGGTTGGGAGGGTCATGGGAAGATGGAAGAGAGAAGGAACAGGAATTGGTATGTAAAATAAGATTGTTTATAATTTAAATAAAAATTTGTTGGAAAAAAAAGATGTGTACCACATCTGTCACCTGGATTGAAACAGTGGTGATTTAGCTTCTCAGTAGGCAGGGAGGTAATAGATATTTCAGTTCTCAACAAGTTCCCGAGTGATGGCATCTGCTATCACAGAGGCCACAGTTTGAATAACAAGGTCTTAATGAGCAGTGGCTAAATTCCCTTGGCAATACCACAGGAGCTTGGAAGATTGTCTGGCTTTTCAGCTGGATTTCCCCATTTAATTGTTTTTAAAGAACAATTAGGAATTGACGAAGAAAAAAAATTAAAGAAAGAAAAAAGATTCTCTTGAGCCCTTTCATTTTTTATTAAATTTTTTCATTTATTTTACATATCAACCCCAGTTTCCCCTCCCTCCTCTCTTTCACTCCCCACCTTCTGTCTACCCACCCCATCCTCTCCTCTTCCTTTCAGAAAGGGGCAAGCCTCCCATTGGAGTCATCAAACCTGGCATATCAAGTTAAAGCAAGATCAAGCTCCACCCCCTGCATCAAAACTGGATGAGGCACCCCAGCATGGGGAATAGATTCACAAAAACAAGTCTATGCACCAGGGATTGATCCTGGTCCCATTGCTAAGGAGACCCACAAACAAACCAAGCTACACAACTATAACCCACCTGCAGAGTGCCTAGGTCAGTCCCATGCAGGCTACCTAGCTGTCAATCCAAAGTCCTTGAGCTCCCACCAGCTCAGGTCAGCTGTCTCTGTGGAATACTTTATTTTCAATTTGAATTTTTTTTATGTCTCTTGCAGAGATGAAAGAATCATGACCAGTTTCCTGATACAGCACTTTCCTGTTAAGTGGAAACGTTATCTTTGACTTCACAAATTTCACTCTAAAGTTCCTCTGGAAAACGAGTGGCTTAAATTCGTATATTCATAGGGTTCTAATTTCATAAATGTGGTTAATGGATTTGGTCATTTTCATCTCGCATTACCATCTCTCATCACCCCATCTGCAACCCTTGTCTCCCTTCATCCTAACAAATCCTCCTACCTTCACATCCTTTAATTTGTTGTTTGTCTTGTGACATACTGAGTTTAATTAGAGTTGCTTGTATGATCAGCAATGGAATCCCAGTGTTACATCACTGAAGAACATGACCACACTTTTGGGCTATCCAGTTGGCCCTGTGGGTAAAGCTCCTTGGTGTCAAGTTACAAAACTTTAGTTGAATCTCCAAGGTCCACATGGTGGGAGGATAGAACCGACTCCTAAAGTTCTTCTCTGACCTCTACGTGCATACTACAGTATGCACACACACACACACACACACACACACACACACACACACACACACACACACCCACATAATAAGGTAAAAATATTTTATTTTATTATTACCTTTAAAATTATGTGTATGTCTTTGTGATGTCTTTGTGGACATGTGTGTGGTCCTCTAAAAGAGTAGGATATGCTCTTAACCACTAAGCACCCCCACCCACCCCACACATTTTTTTAAAAGAAAGTGAATACTTCTGCCACAGGAGTCATTTAACTGTAAATATCTCCTCAGCTAGGAAAAGGGTTTCACGAGTCACTGCCCACTCTATGATGGGATGCTAATAGGCCCTCCTTATGTACATTTTGTCTAGATAACTGCAGATGCTAAAAATTTATGAAGGCAACACCAATGTCATGTCTGAAACATTGTTCCACGGTACTCCTCCTACCATTGTCTCTTACAATTTTCTGTACCCTCTTCCATGTTGCTCTCCCAGCCTTGAAGGAGGTGAAACAGATGCAATGCTTAGGGCAGAGGGAGTACTCAAACATGAGGTTCTCTCAGTGCTTTGAAAAGTTGTGCATTTGTGCATTCATTAACTGCAACCCACTGCAAACAGAAGCTTTCCTGATCAAGGCTGAGAGCATCACTAGTCGATGAGCAGAAACAGAAATGTTTGACAATATGTTTATTTAGCAACCCATCAGTAGTAGGTTTTTGGCAAGGTTTATAGTCCCTTGTGTGCACTCACAAATCCAAAAAGAGAACAGTGTGCTATCTCAATAACAGGTGTGCCACTGCTGCAGCCAGTGGCTTGGCAGGCTGTTATTAAACTTGATATTGTTTTAATAGCAGGCAAGGTCCACTGTTGAGTGAGACTGTTGAAAACTGCTTTCTCGGCAGCCTTCATAATACCTTCTACCACTAGGAAAGCTATACAACAAACAGAAGAGAACTTCTGGCTTAGTCCTCGATTGATTTCTCTATGTCCTATAGCCGAAGTGTGTGGTGCCTTTGGCAATAATGACTTCTCATTGAATTCTTGTGTACAAACTTGGGGAGCTTAAAGAAGCTACAAACAAATGTCTCTATCAACTTAATGAGAATAGCAAGAGACACCTGAGTGATGCCCAAGAAAACACAAACATATGACTGAATGAAATAACAGATAAGCTAGGATTTGAAATTTTAATTCATTAAAAAAAGATAGAAATATTGGCATATATTCAAGCTAAAGTAAAGGCAGAGTTTTAAAAAAAAGCAACTCAATAACCCAATTTTAAAGCTCAGATGAAAGTCATTCAACGTAGAATGAATCAAATAGAAGACAGAATATTTATCAGGACTTGAAAGCTACCTTCTAGCTGAAGGGAGGTTTATGTTTTGGTTTTTATTTGCTTGTGAGGGTGGTGGTAATGGTCATGAATTTGCTATTTCCACTGGAAAAAAAATATCATGGTCTTATCTCTCATTCATCCAGATCTTCATCTGATGAGAGGTAACTAAGGACAGAGTTTGTCTGGACTATAACACCAATTTTGATATTTTAGTTATCATTTCCAAAATATCTTATAATAGTATGCAATGCCTTCCTTTAATGTAGATAACACATATAGTTCCTCATCCATTCCTTACAAGATGTCCAATATTATTCTGTAGGAAATGAGTGGAAAATATTATATCTTAGATTTAGAAGGACTAATTGAAGTTTCATCACCTAAAGAAGCCAAAAGCATTAGTCAATTTTGATAATTTATTAGTTCCATCTGTTTATGGAACCATCAATTCAGAGGATTGAAAATTATAAGCGTAAGAGAAAATTTATACAATAGGTCAAATTTTACAAATAGTTTTAAATATTACACACTAAAATGACTACCAGGTAATTTGACAAAAGTGCTACAAGTATGAATGATTATTTTTAATTGAATTTTGCCTACCACCTACATGGTGGGTATTTGGCAAGTGAAGACTTTAACTCAATGGAGAACCTAAAACCTAACTAAGTTTTAAATACCCCACTTAGAAGAAAGAAAACATCAAACCTAGTTCTCTGACCCATTTTTTTCTGTGTTACTTGGAGAAATCAATATTTTCAGAGAAATTTGCTCTTATAAACAGACAGTGATGTACCAGTTATACATTATTGGTTTCTGATCTTGGAAATTTTTAAATTTCTATTGGTTCTTTGAAAATTTCAGGCTGTATTTTGATCGTATTCACCCCTTCACTTCTTAAAGATACACTTCCAAGTCTCTGTCTCTCAACTACATATCTTCTTCTTTTTAATAATCCAGTGACTCTAATTTGTGTGGTTCATAGACTCCTGGGCGCAGGTCCATCCACTAAAGCACCGTTGATTACCAGGAAGCATACCCTTAAAGAAAACTGGCTCTCCCTCCCCAAGAAGCCAACGACTGTTCTTGGTTCCCCAGTTAGGCATAGGAGCACAAGTGGAAATCTTATACAACATCTGTAGGAAGCTGACACAGAATCCTGTGGGCACCCAAAGCCTGATGTAGTGAAACATGACCCCAGCGTCCCATTTCTAACTGCACGGAATAGGAACAGGTTAACCATTCATAAGTAAACAACTGCTGGAGATTTCTGCAGATAAAATTTTACATTACCCGTCAGTCACTTGTATTACCTTTTCTTTACTCATTCCTCACCCTGCTTTTTATATATACAAGTTAAATTTTTATATTTATTTTTAAACGTTCATATATGTATATGGTATTTGCATCATTTCCATTTCCCTCTCCTCACTCCAACCCCTGCTATGTACCTCCTCCAGCTTCCTCTCAAATTCATGGATTCTTTGTTATTCTTAAACAATCTATATGCAACAATAAACAGCTCACATACATATATATAACTATAAGTAAATATAATATTTATGTGTATAAGTAATATAGGTAAACATAAAATATGAGGAAATATATGATAATTAAAACCAGTATGCATAACTTACACAAACACACACACATATATATATATACATATATATGAGTAAATATATAAATACAGCCTGTTGAGTCAATTTGGTACTGCTCATGTACAAGTTTTGATAGATTAATACTTGGTATTGGATAACCAATTAAAAAGCTCATCTCTGGGAAAGACTGGTCCTCCCATTCTCAATAGTAATTAGTGGTGATATATTATTTATGATTTATTAAAGATTGCCTGAGGATTCAGAAAACAAAGTCAGCCACAAACCATAGAAGCCAGGCACACACCTTTAATCCCAGGACTCAGGATTAAGAGATAGACAGATCTCTGTGAATCCAAGGCTACCCAGGTCTACACAAGAGTGAATCAGTTTAACAGAGAATTATATCTCACAGCTTTAATCTCAACATTAGGGAAGTATAGAAGGCAGAAGCAAGGTCTTAGAGAGGCGTTCATTCTCCAGCCACCCTGAAGAGAGGTTACAGTTTGAGACTTCAGCCTGAGGTAGAGGTAAGAAGTTAGTGGCCAGTTGCTTTGTTTTTCTGATATTCAGCTTGAAGTTTGAACCCCAGTATCAGCCTCTGGGCCATTAATTTTTCATATTACAATAATTAATCACCTACATTTCACCTTGTGAGATTTTTCACATTCACATTCTCATGTCAACTGTGTTGTCTTTGTGGAGGTCTTGTTAAGGCAGCCATATTGTTACATCTTGGATCCTCTTTCCATCCCTTCTTCCTCAACGTTCCTTCAACCCAAGCTTAGGAATATTTAATAGCCTTTAGTTATATATATTTTATTCAAATTCATAGCTACATGTTTAAGTTTTAACATGTGCATTGTGCAACTTTTTTCCTTTTTCTTCCTCTTTTTTTTTCTTCCTTCTGTGTGTGGGATGGGGGTTGAGTTATACCAGGTTGGCCATGAGCTCACTGAGATCCATCCACCTCTCTCTGCCTCCCAAAAGTTGTAATTAAAGGCATGATCCACTAGGCCAAGCTAAGTTTTAACTTGTGCACCTTTTTAAAACACACTTTAACTTCCTAGTTATCTTTCACTTTCATTTAGAAGTAGTCCCTTAAGACCAGAACTAAAATTTGTTCATATCTATAAGGATTTATTTGTTCTTTAACATTCTTTACCAAAACAACACTTCATAACTTTTAGTATCCCTTTTAAAACTTGATGACTCCTTTCTGACTTGTTTTTCTTTTTAAAATTTAGACACAGTGGTCCACATCTTTAAATCTAGCACTTGAGAGGCAGAAGACATTAAGTAAATAAGAACTTGTTTGACTTCTCATCTGAAAGGAAACAAAAGTCAGGAAGAATTTTGAGCATTACTGGTTTTATCTCCTCTATTTTGGAGTCACTGGTTTACCTCTGTAGCAATCATGTCAATTATTTTAGCAAGCATAGGCCCAATTTATTTTGTCCCTCTTCAGAGATGAAGACACAAACAAGTAATTTTCTCAACTACATTGAAGAAACACATGAATGTTATTTTTTATTAAATGAAGCACTTTAATACACCTTGCTTGTAAGCCTCTAAGCAGGCAGCAACATCTTGAATTCAAAATGAACTTTCCCCCTTTATTTACCCTTCTTTCTAATTGTTTCACAGCTGTGTCATATCTAGCCTTGGGCAAAGTGAGGACATATAAGAATTTTATATATTTATGTGGCAATAAGGGGACAAGCAAGAGAGAGAACACAGGAAGACAGTCAATAACTGCTTACACAATACTTCTGTGGTTGTAAGTTCAAAATTCATCTTTTATATTTTGATTGTGAGCCTAGCCTTTAATGGCTGGTCCATCTCTCCAGGGCCCCCAAAAATCATCTTTAAAAGGTTTATATTCATACATACAGACACACAAATCTTCATTTAGGCACATCAAGAATACTAATTTTAGAGTAGTTAAAAACGAAATGAAAGGGCCACAGGTTTTGCAACTGCGTCATTTTCAGGAATTATGGAGTCAGATGTGAAAATATTATATTCAGACATATTTTTCAGTAGATCCCCCAATTCCTACCCTGAGGCTGGTTCTCAGACTTCTCTTGTACATCTATCAAGCTTCGCATGCACCTACCCAACTGAGTCAATAGACTTCCTTCTAAGCCAGGAACCAGCTACATCTTGTTGGGCTTCCCTACCAGTTTATTATATGTTGTGCCTCATTCTCTTGAACCCTTCCATCCTGCTAAACAGCAGTGAACATCGTTGTGGTGATATCTTGCTTGTACAAATGAAACATGTCTGAAGATCAGAGAATGCAGCTTGCCACTAGCTAACCATAGAGGTGTTCTGGAGGTCTGTACAGCCAGACAGTAAGTGTTGTGGCTGGGTGGAAACAGGAAGTGAGATGCCTGGACAGAGACAGGAGGTGAGATGGCTTGGTGTAGAGAAGATATAAGCGGGAGAAACAGGAAGTCGTGCTCTTTTTTCCACTGGGGAGTTAATGAGGTAAAGGTGACTTTGGATTGCTCCTTCTTCTTTTTGATCTGGCTCCAGGTTTTATTATTTAGACCAATTAAGAATTCAATTAACACATCACCCCTACTCTTCAGCATTGCCTTAAACAAATATTCACAGAATCTGTGAACTAAACATGGCAAGTTTATAACAGTTGGAAGAAGTAATCTAAGCATAAAGCATCAAGCAAGAGATAAAGGTTGGATCCTCACAGTATTAGTAAAAGAATGCTCCAAAAACAAACAAAAATAAACCAAATATTTTAAATCAGACATTATCTAAACAAAATACCCTGAAACAAACAGAAACAAAACAGTAGCCAAATAGCCAACTCAAAATACACTGATAGACAGTTGACCAAACCTAGGAAAGTCTGGGCCCCATGAAAGTCACCAACATCCATCCAAGGATGCTTATGGTTTGGTGAGATCTATATTCCAAGTGGATTTGCCTGAGAGCAACAAGGAAAATAAGTCAAACACAATCGTGAATAATGAATAGCTGGTGTAAAATCTGCACAACCAGAGCTAGGCCTGGGATTATAGGATTGTAGAGGGTAAGTGAGGTTATAAGGAGCTCATCAGGAAAAGCTAGCTTTGTATCCAGAGCTATGCCTGGAGGTGTGGAGACAGCTTGGGTTGGCTTAGTTCTAGAGGAACTCTCCAGGTAAGTGTGTGTGTGTCTGTGTCTGTGTCTGTGTCTGTGTCTGTGTCTGTGTCTGTGTCTGTGTCTGTGTCTGTGTCTGTGTCTGTGTCTGTGTCTGTGTCTGTGTCTGTGTCTGTGTCTGTGCTGCATGTCTGGAGCAAGCCTGGGAGGGTCATGGATGAAGATTTGTACTGGAAGGGGAACATACTCCTTTCACAGGAAGATCAGAAGGAATTTATCTTGCAGTAGCAATCAAAAGCAGGAATCTGATGTTCCTTCTACTTTTAGAAACTTCAGTGATTTAGAAAATTAGAGCAAGTCATGTGTTCAAATGACTGTGATGGGATATCATTCTGTAAATGTGTTTCTCTTATTGACAAATGAATACAACACTGTTGGCCAATAGGCAAGCAAGTAGGTGGGACTAGGAGACAAGGAAAATTCTGGGAAGTGAAGTAAGGGAAATAGCCATGTGATTTCGGGAGAAGAGGACACATGAGTCTGGTGTTCTCCGCAGGACAAGACCTGTAGAAATTCATATATTAGTAGTTATGGGTTAATGCTTAAGACAGAGTTAGCCAATAAGAATCCCAAGACATTGGCCAACAGCATTATAACTAATAAAGTCTCTGTGTATTAGTTGGAGCTGATGCCGCACTGGGACCAGGCTGGTGGGAAGAGTTATGGTAACATAATGACACCCAACATGGAGCACGAATTTTCTCTTAAAATGTGACAAAAGCTTAAAAGGGGATTTTAGAAACAAAAGAACAGAGAGAAGTACAGCTTCTTGGTAGCAGCATTTTCTTGGTTGGGCTCTGTTTTACTAGAGACACATGGTTCCTTTAAGGGAGGTTTCCTGACTCAACATAAATGGGAAAATTGCAAGGCTCTTTTAAGAGGCCCTGCTAACAACTAAATGGTGTGTACAAGCAGCTAGCAGTGGCAGTGACCACATCTCCAAGCCGGCAGCACGCTGCTTGATGGCAGCATAAACCAAAGCAGTGAGCATGGTTCCCAGTGCTGGCAGTAAACTTAAGCCTGCCATGTTGGAAAGCCAGCAGCTAACATAGCCACCACTTTAATTTCAACAATGTTGTTTAGCAGATAAAAGACTTGTGACCAGAAAAAGATAAAGACTCACAGTAAAGACAGATTCAGATGAAGAAAAACCTCTAAAGGTTTTACAGTGTGTTTAAAAATATATATAGACTTGGGAGAGAAAAAGAAACAGGATAAAGTGGTTTGAAAAAACAGAAAGAGAAAGTTGGGGTGTGGTGGTGCATGCCTTTAATCCCAGCACTCCGGAGGCAGAGGTAAGCAGATCTCTGTGATTTCAAGGTCAGTTTGGTGTACAGAGTAAGTTCAAGGGCAGCAAAAGTTACACAGAGAAGCCCTGTCTCAGAAAAATGAAAAACTAATAAAAGAAATAGAGTAATAATAAATAAACCACATAAAGATGGAAAATACACAGAGAGTCTAGATAGTGTATGTTATTGTGTTGTCTTTGAATTGTGTGACTAAGGAAATAATAACAACTGCTAAAAGAAATGCTTCTAGATTAATCCAATTTATATATTTTAAAAATACCTTGACTTCAAAATTTAAATATAAGGATATGTTACTTTGGAAAAGAGATTTTATTTGTGTTTCCACAAAAATTGAAAAGCTGTGGATTCCTTCCAGACTAATATGGTTTGATGAAGCAAGACCCCCTGAAGTAGTGGCCCAGGTGATCCAACATTCAAAACAACTGGGTCAAGGAAGCCTTGCAGACCACTATAGCCAGGATTTCTGGGTCTTAGGATCCCCAAGAAAGTGCCCCCTAACAACAGGAAGTATTTTGGAGATAATGATGCCCACATTAACAAATATTGTTTATAAATGTTTGTTTTCATTTAAATAGGGTTAGTTACAAATGGTTAATGATTACAGTTAATCTCCTTCTAATGCAAAAAGGGGAAATATGATATAGAAATAAATACTTTGCATTGGTATGGATTTTCATCTATTGATACAAATTTAAGGTCAATTTGTGATATGTATATTTATCCTCTTGTTTAGGTATTGTGCTTATGTTGCTCATTTTAAAATTTAATGTGTAATTAAATACAAATTGTATATAGTCACCTATAATAGTAAAAACTTATAGTTAGGTTAGTTAGGTTTCAAAACTTTCAAAGACATACAGAATATGGCATTTAAAATGGTTTAGGGTTTTTCATGACAGTGAGACACAATTGCTCCTAGCAACACCAATTACTTCAGAAAGGAGAATGGGCATCGAAGAAACTTGCTATGGAGTTTGCCTTCAACATGGCAAGATTAGCCATTTTGACAAGAAACTGCTCTTGCCTTGACTGATAATCTGGACATGCAGGACCCATAGGAAAGTGACTGCTGAACTTGATGGAAATGTCCTAAAGAGCTTCTGTTTCATGGGTGAGTCTGCCAGACATTCTGCAGAATACAGAGAAAAATGACTGACAAATTGCTAATGCAGGAGGACAGTTTAAAATTTCCTACTTCACAGAGAAGTCTGCCAGACACTAGGCCTATGGACTAAAGATGAATGCTCCAATGTTACAGAGGAACTTCGGGTGTCTGTCCAGGCAGCAAGATGTCTCTGTCAGTTCAATAATTTGTATATTATCCTTCTGTGGTATTTGATGGCATTGAATACAGATAGTTAAGGTTATAGTTGTCCTCAGTTAGGATAGAAGATAAGTTACATATAAAACTTTACACTCATAAAGATAGGATAAATGATAGAATATTTTCTTTAAACCTTGCTAAATGTTAATGGACTAAATATTGTAATGATAGTTCTTACTTGATAGCTCTTTTGTTATGTATAATTTGACTAGGTTAAAGTTAAAGCCTTTCTTTTTATTTAGACAGAAAAGAGGAGATGATGGGATGTCATTCTGTAAATAGGTTTCTCTTATTAGTTAGTGAAGAAAACACTGTTGACCAATAGGGAAGCAAGATAGGCAGGACCAGGAGGCAAGGAGGATTCTGGGAAGTGTAGCAAGGGAAGTCACCATGTGATCCTGGGAGGAGAGGACACATGAGTCTGGCATTCTTGGTAAGATAAGACCTTGTAGAAATACATATATTAGTAGTTATGGGTTAATGCTTAAGACAGAGCTGGCCAATTAGAATCCCTAGATATTGGCCAATGGCATTATAACTAATAGAGTCTCTGTGTGTTATTTGGGGCTGATGTCACACTGAGACCAGGCTGGTGGGAAGAGTTATCATACCATGACTGTTACTGGTATACAAAATTGAAATAATATTTGAAGTAGAACTTCCTATTTGAATCATAACTGAGTAAGTAACTGATGCTAAAGTTTTAAAAAACAGAAATCTATAAAATATTTGTTTCATCAAATAAAATTTTCTGATTCATGAGGAAAGTGCACAAAACTGGTGAGTTTGATGGTAAACCTAGATTGTTTCTGGGGTTACTTTCCAATCTACAGCATATTGGAAGAAAGTTCAGGTAGAGAAGGAATAATCTGATGAATGTAGCAAACAAAAATGGAACTCTAAGAGAACAGCAAACACCATTGATACATTTATTCTGTACATTGAAAAGGCCAGGCTCCAGGATGAATGTGCTTGAATGCCAGGGACATGATAATACATAAGCTATATAAAACCATGGAAATCTTGGATGGAGTTAAAGGGCTAGGAAGTTGACTCAGTCATAAGAGCACTTGCTGTTCTTGTAGAAGACCTGAATTCAGTTCCTAGCATCCATGTCTGGTGGAATCTGACACCCTATTCTGGCCTCGTTATGTACCTGCACACATGTGCACATGCATGTGAATGTTGGGATTAGGACCAAGTTTGAATGAGGGTAACCCAATAAACACCATAGCCCTTTAGTGGAGAGATCACATAAAGCATGGCCACCATAAACACTAAGCTTCAGAATGATCAAAACAGTCTGCTGGTAACTTAAGTGGCTGAGACAACAAAAACAACTTTCTCTGGAGGTATTTTCACACTCAGAGGTTCTGCACTGTATAATTAACATTGTACAATAATTATCAATGCAAGTAGTGAAAACAATGACTGATAACCCTGAGATAAAATCATAATATGCAATCCACAAATTGCAGTTATTAGATAAGGAGACATAGTAAAGAAATGGAGAACTTCAACAGAGACCTACAATCAGTAAATTATTTTTCTTTAGCTATAATTGTTTAAAATAACTAACTAAATTGAATGTGGTTACCTGAAAACTAAGGTTTTCTTCTTTTAGGCCACCAGCCAGCTCCAAAATCATGACATGGAGACATTATTTACGAATGCTCAACCTAGCTTAGGCTTGTTTCTGGCTAGCTCTTTATTTTAAATTAACCTGTTTCTCTTTATCTACCTTTTGCCTCGATACTTTTTACTTTTCTTACTTTCTGTATATCTTATTTTCATGGCTTTTTCTGTCTGCTGGCTGATGGCCATCTGGATTCTTGTCCCAGGAATGTCCCTTGTTATTTTTCCTCTCGAGCTTAGATTTCTCCTTCTATTTATTCTTTCTGCTTTCCAGTCCCGCCTATCTTTTCAATGCCTAGCTATTGGCCATTCAGCTTTTTATTAGACCAATCAGGTGCCTTAGGCAGGCAAGGTCAAACAAATGCAACACATCTTTACGTAATTAAACAAACAAAGCATAAACAAAAGTAACACACCTTTACACTATTAAAGTAATATTCTGCAGTATAAGCAAACGTAAAACACATCTTTGCCCAGTTAATATTCTACAACAACTAGGCATAAGAGAAAACAGGAACCACAAAGTCAAAGAAATGTCAGTATAAAACTCACAACCTGAAGCAAAGGGAAAAAATGAAAAGAGCAAAATGACATACACGAAATAACAAGGAAAGCAGGCTGTATTATGAGATGCTCATGTCACTGGGGGATCTGGCAGGCAGGTGAAAGCTAAGAAAGAAATGCCTTCACTTGCCCAGCAGACTTGAAGAACTGGATCAGAAGAGAAGAGTTTTCAAGACATTGTGAGTCCCAGGTTCCAAGAGAAAACCTGAGATGCAATGTCTTCCAGTCAGAGTCCAATTAGAGTCCTTCAGAACTGTCCAAAGGTCGGAGACAGAGGATAGTTTACCCCAGTCCACTTAGGAACCCAGCCTTTGAAAATGGCTGTTTTGTCATAGGCTGTTCCTTCCATCAATGCTTCCTTGTGCCGTCTAAATTAAGAAACCATTTTGAAGTTTGAGAGAAAGATAGAAGAATTATAAAATTGTTGTTTCCTGGGCCAACTGCTTAAAAAAAACACACCTCATAGTAACAGAATGAAAAATGTTTTAATAAGTGGATTATTGTGACCCACTTAAGTGAGAGTTCTCACTTCCACAGATGCCATTAATGGGAAGTAGAGAATGTAATAACAGAAACTTCCCGTGATTTATGAACTTATGTAAGTTATTTTCTCTAATGATAGTTTTTGGGGGATGTCTATCCCATTTTTTAAATGTTTTCTTAGTTTCCAAAATGGGAAAACATGAAGAAAAAGACTACTTTTCATTAGAAGGAATATATTGACATCTACTGAGGACCAGTTTGGAAACTCTATGTGTGTTTTCCCGAAAGGAAATGCATATTATTTAACATGCTGCTTCATCATGAACAAAATGAAAATAAACTTCTATGTGCATTTGTGATATGTATTTGCACGTGCACTTACTTTTCAAGAAGTAATAACTCCTAAATCTTTCACTTGAACAGATATGTAGCACCTACCAAATACTGTGCCTGGCTTCATGGAGAATAAGTCACGAAAATCCCGGTCATAATAAATACAGTCATGGTAGTAGCATGGCCTTCAAACACCCTCATGGCCACAGATTGCAGCTCAGACTTGCCCTATCTATGTGGCCTTTGGTGGCAACATGGACCACAGACATCCATACACACTCTGGCTGTGGTGGGACCAGAGACCCAGACATGGCCCCGGTCCCAGGAGGCAGCACAGGCTACCTGGACCATGTTCCCTGCAGCAGCATAGCCCTCCTATACCAACATGGCCCCAGGTGATGGCCTAGACCCCCAGCATCAGCAAGGTCTTCAATGATCTCAGGAGACACAGATATCAACATAGACCCTGGCTGTGCACAGGGCAACAAACCCAGACATTGCCCTTGCCTGCAGCCTTTGCCCAAATGATACCCTGGCTCCAGTTGACAGCCTAGGCCAGATTGGCTTTGCCCCAGCGGCAGCACACCCCTCAGACACCAACACAGCAACAGGTTGCAGCCCAGAACCCAAGCATCTGCATGGCCCCTGGCAGCAACATGAGCCAGGGACATCAACACAGACCCTGACCATCGCAGGACCACAGACCCAAACATGGTCCCTGGCAGCAGCCCTAGCCAGATTGTCACCATGGCCCAGGTAGCTATGCAGGCCACCCAGGCTGTCATGTCACCACAGTCCTTCGACACCACTATGGCCCCAGATGGCAGCCCATACCATAGACCCCTGCATGCCCCCCAGCAGTGACCACAGCCACAGACATCCACACAGGCCTCCTTGGCTCTTCCAGGACTGGACACCAAGACCTGGCCCTTGGTCACAACCCAGGCCCAGACATCTCCTTGGACTGGGGTAACCAACTGGCCCTTCCCATCAGCTGACTTCTCACCTGCCCTCACCTCTCAGGATCTGCCTCTCTCCCCAGACCATGAATCATTCGGCCTGGTGTTTGTTCAGATTTGAACCCTTTTACAATGCTTCAGTCAACAGGATTACTTGTTTTCATTCTCCCCATAATGAAAGACTGATTTGTACTTATAATGCAATATTCCTTTTGCAAGTAGAGTTCAAGTTTCCATGTGGTTGGTTTTGTTGTTTGAATTCCTGCACACTTTATGAATGTCTACGTGATGGATCTCTATATAATTTGTCATAGTTTCACATTGAAAGTCACCTAATGACCAAATATGTACTTCCTCCTATATACAAATGGACTACCAAAGGACTGATGATTAAACAGTATACAAATTGTAGAAATGTTGTACACACACACACACTCACACACTCACACACTCACACTCACACTTGCATCCACATATTTTGTGCTAAAGTCACTTTATTTTAAGAATTCATCATGCTCTCTTCTAAATGCTGCACAGTTTTTAAACTAACAAAATACACAAATTAGTCCACTTGGTGAATAAACCATTCATTTGAGTGTTCATTGCTTCCTTATTTGACAAAGTAAAAATTGTAGCAAACAATTTATATTTCTTAGGAGACTTCAACAAATAGTTCTTTGAGACAACTTAAATAATTCAGGAATTCACTACTATTAGAACATGGTAGAAGAGCAATGACTATAGTAGGTTTATGCACATAGTTTGAACCTCACATAATAAGGGAAAAGGTGTATTATTTGACAGTTATTCTGCCGGTTACAATTCTAAAATATTGCACATGAATTATTTCAGTTTCCTTAAAAAGCTGTTATTAATATTGCCATTTTACAAATGAAATAACTCAGACTTAACCAGGTTAATGTGGCCAAGATCCACACTAGTCAATACGAATAGCACTAGGAAAGAAAATCTGAGTTCTATACTATTTGGAATTTTATAGTTCCTTGAATATTTTTTCACATCAAAAATATTTTTATTACAGGGAGATGCTCATAAATGACGTTTAATAAGTGGTGATACTGGTTTACGATGGCCTGGAACAATAGTTGGAGACCAGAGCAGGAGTTTCACGCATGATTACAAGGGGAAAACCCTTTACAATAGCTTTCTTCCTAGGTCTAATTCCTTCCAGTGTTTGCTCAATCTCCCCCTCCTCATTTTATTTTAGTTTTTGTATCTTTAAAAAAAGATTCTTTGACAGTTTCATGTATTTTATGCTTGGGGGGGTCATTTTTACCTCCCATTATCTTTGTACATCCTTCTCTCTCCTCTGATGATCCCTCTCTGCTTCCAAAACAAGTCCCCTTTATTTACTCATTTATTATTTATTTTTACTCAGCATTTATAGTTGCTTGTAATCACCTGAGTGGGAGGATATACATCAACTTATAAACCTCACACACACACACACACACACACACACACACACACACACACGCACACACACATGCACGGTGAAATGATGATGGGCTTTCTTATACAAGAAACACCAGCTGCAGTGATCTCATGAGTGCATCAGAAATGTCATAGCTAGTAGAGATGATTTCGCAGGACTAATTCCCAGTCTCTTGCTTTTTTGTTTTTTGTTTTTGTTTTTTTCTGGCCCCTCTTCCTTGCGTCTTGGGGGTGGTAGGAGCCAAGCATTTCACAGTCACTTACTCTCTGAGTGCCAGACGGTTCTGAGTCTGCATTAATTATTGACCACAGGAAAAAATAAACTTCTCTGAGGGAGACCAAGAGCAGCACTAATCTAGGACATAAACACGGGTGTCTAGAAGACACTTTCACATTTCCATTTAGCCAGCAGCAATAATAGGATTTATGATCTCCCTGCCATGCTTGGGCTCCGCACCAGATTTCTAGTGTCAGCTGTGAGTTCTTTCCTGTGGTGAGCCTTGAATCCAAGCATAAAACAGTTGATGACCTTCATAACAGTCATC
The DNA here is from genome assembly GCF_017639785.1 of Mesocricetus auratus. Taxonomy (NCBI): domain Eukaryota; kingdom Metazoa; phylum Chordata; class Mammalia; order Rodentia; family Cricetidae; genus Mesocricetus; species Mesocricetus auratus. Next base: position 75,386,743 of record NW_024429194.1, read on the forward strand.
GCTATTTCACTGCTTAGCATATCTTGCTAAATGGGTTGTTATCATATCCCTTGGGTCCACAGCTGGGGAGAATGACTTTTCTACTCCAGCTGCTTACCTGGCACCTTCTGGCACTGGGAGAGCTCGTCAGCAGGAAGGAAATGTCTAGCTCAGATTTAGCTTGACTTTTCAATGGCCTACAACTGAACTATGTGGTATTTTCAGCGATAGATTGCCTTATGAGCTATTCATGGTAAACAACCAAGCGCATCAATAATAGCCTGTAATGTGTTGGGGCCTCTGTGACTTCCCAGATTAATAGTTCAAAGGGAGCTTTTCTGACATTCTTTCTGAGTGGAGCATTAGAGATACATGCAGCAACATCCCAATATACAAATAATTTTTTAAATTATGCTTTTAATAGAGACTTTAAGACTACTAAAGTGTGGCCTCTTTCTTTGGCATTCAATTTTAACGTATTGGGGCCAGATAAAAGTACAAACCTGATGTCCTGAGTTTGATCCCCAAATACAATGACGGAAATAAAATTGTTCACTGACTTGCACTCGCACATGGTAAATTCATGTTCACACCGCATGCAAACACACATGAACATGTAAGAATAAATTTTCTGTGTTATTCTAACCTGGGTGTGGTGGTACATAATATAGTCCTAACACTCAGGAAGCTGAGGCTGGAGTTTTATAACAGTTCAAGGCCAGACTGGGTTCACAATACAGAGTAAGGCCCTGTGACAAAAAAAAATCAAGACTTTCAATATTTCTTCAAATGTATAATTACAGGGAAATAGTCAACATCCTGATCAAAATATAATATACAAATCTTGATTTGAAATTAATTAGATAAAAAGGAGACACTGGGAAGTATACATCGTCTAACTCTTGGTGCATGTGGGGCAGTTAGATAAAATTCCCATCTCTACCTACAGTCTGAGGTAAAGCAGTTTGACATCAATAGATTTATAAAATAGCTGATTTTTAATATTGCTGACTTGCTAAGATTAATAAGACTGAGAAAAGACTTTTAAGAACATTATTTTAGTAATTTGAAAGAAGAAGAAAAAACCAACAAGAAAATAAGACAAAGGGATCAAGAATTGAAGTTTCACACAAGAACCACAGCACATGGGATGAGCTTGGGTGGAGGGCACAAGTGTTATGCCGGCTTCTGATTCGTCTGAGGTTTTTCTGAACGATGTCACTTTCTGGCTGTAGCTGCTTTTGGACAACTCTGAGAGTTTCAGTCTATGAACTTTCTGGAGAAGGTGACTGAATGTCTTGAAACTGTGAAATACGAGTGCTGGGTACTTTACAGAGTGCCATCTAATGAGGCCACAAGGACCTTTAGACCAGCGGTTCTCAACCTGTGGACCACAACTCCTTTGGGAGTCGCATGTCAGAGACCCTACACATCAGATATCTGCAGTATGACTCATAACAGTTGCAAGACCATAGTTATGAAGTAGCAATGAAACAAGTGTATGGCTGGAGGTCACCGCAACACGTGGAACTATGTCAAAGGGTTGCAGCATTAGGAAGGTTGAGAACCACTGAGATGGTGTCACTTCTGCCAAACAAAACATAACTGAGGATATTAGATTCTTCTATATGGTTCATCATTGAAACAAATGACTAGTGAAAGTAGAATTGTATACCTTATGAAACCACTGTGCTATTAACCATATGGGCCTGAAAAAAACAGAGAAGACATTGAACAATGGGGAAATCTCCATATGGCTATACATTCATGTTGAGGGTGGCCTGATGGTAGGCTAAGGGTCAAATCCTTTAGTCACAGTCACTGAAATTTCTTGGATAGTTCGGAAGTCTCAGCTAGAAAATACCTTGTATTGGTTCTGTTTTTGAAAAATGAGAGGGACAATTGGTCCCAGGGTGACTACAGAACTTCAGTTTCTTTAATAAGTCACTTAGTGGGGCATACATGTCTTCCTAGTTACTCTGAAATGAGTCTTCCTCAAAGGAGAAATCCAAAATCCAAAAGCATCTTTGCTGTTTCAGAGTATTCCCTTTACATCAGGAAGAGGATTGTGCTACCCAAAAAGTAGACAGTATGACGATGTATTAAAAGCCACAAGTAGTAACTAAATAAAACTCATTTGTTCTTTAACAAGGTCCTAAAAATCTGACTCAGGTTCATATCTTGCCTTCTTAGTTCTCTGAACTAAGTGTGTAGCAGAAGAGACACTATGCAGAACTTTAGTAATTTACTGAAGTCAAATTGGGCAGTCAACTAAGAACCACTGCTACCCAAGTAGAGTGGCTCCAACCATTTTTATAATAATTTTTTATATTTTGAAACTGTAATATGTCCTTTGTCAAATATGCAGTTAGCAAAGATTTTATTCCATTCTTCAGCCATTGCTTCTTTACTTGATCGTTTCCTTTTCTGCACAGAACATTTTGTAAGTTCTGGCCTTTTTGAAGAGGAAATGGAAACAGTAAAAATAAAATAGGAAGTTTGCTGTGAGATTTCATCACAGAGGAATGTCAGAGGAACTACAACATGCATAACATCTCACCAACATGTCTACCTAAACATGACCTGAACAAAACAACACCATGCTAACATGAAAGGGGGAAACCTCAAGAGACCTCAGCCCTAGACAAAGAGCCAGCAACTAAGAAATTATTCAGAGCAAGAGGTGCAGTCTTCCCCACGGAAGAATCCTAAAATTGACTATCCAACACCAAGTAACAAACCACAAAATCAATTTCATGCAAGTAAATTTATACAAAGATGGTTTTATTTATATATTTAGGAATATATATATTTTATATTTTGGAACAGTTAAAGAATGAGACCTGAATTTAAAAGTGAGCAGAGGTTGCATAGAAAGGGTTAGAAAGGGGAAAGGAGGGGAAAATGACATATTTATGTTGTGGAATATTACTTCAACTATGTGAAGATGTGTTACATTTGTTTATGTTGTAGAATATTACCTTATGTAAAAATGTGTTGTATTTGTTTATATCGTAGAATATTACTTGATGTAAAAAATGTGTTTCATGTGTTTACTTTGCATTTGCTTAATATGTAAAGATGTGTTGATGTTTTACCTTGTCTGCCTAAGGCACCTGATTAGTCTAATAAAAAGCTGAACAACCAGTACCTAGGCAGTAGAGGGATAGGCAGGGCCAGTGGACAGAAAGAATAAGTAGGAGAAGGAGTCTAGGGGAGAGAGAGAAGAGAGAACTAGGGAAATGCTGGGGAGAGCCAGACAGACATGGAGGGAGCAGCAAAAGTAGAACATACAAAATGAAAGATAAAAAGCCCCAAGGCAAAACATAGATAAAAAGAAATTGATTCAATTAAGTAAGAAGAGCTAGTGGGACAAGCATAAGATAAGGTCAACAGTCATGACTAATAATAAGACTCCATGTCTTTATTTGGGAGCTGGTTGGCAGCCAAAAAGAAAGCCAGGTACATATTTATGTTTTAATTTCAAAAGAAAAAAGACTTTTTTAGATATGTAAATCACAGAAACACCATACTCTATCTGATCAGTTTTGCTGTTTCAAACCTTTACTTCCCTCATAGAATATTCATATACCATACACCATCCACTCATATTTAATCTATAATTTTTACTTGGAAAAGGACAAGACCATAAATGTAGCAGGCCCCCAGACCTCAGCACGACTGACTCCATGATGGAAGTACCATTCAGGCCATAAAATCAGCACATAGATAGTATCACCTCCAAAATGGAAACAAAGACCTAATCCAGCAAAGTCCATAGTTCTGGGAAAGTCTCTAAATGTACTAACTTTGCTTTTTGGCTTCTGTAGTTTCACTTTTGCTTACTGTTCCTGTTAACTGAAGTATGTCAACACAGGATATACTTTTTTGTGTTTAATAGTTCACCTTGAGAAAGGCTCGGGATGATGATGGGATCCTGAATACCCAGTGTAGTCATTGGCCAGCTAATAAAGACTTTCTATTGGCTTAAATCCAAATCTGAGTAGTCTTCTCTGGTGGATACCTACAACAATAAATTACGACAGTTATCTCCAAATTGATTATTTAATGCATTTCATAATTAACATTATCACATGACTATATATTGAAACAAAAAAGAAAATATCAGCATTTCATTTGGATGCATGTTAATGCTGTTTATGGAATAGCTACCTGAAAATATCTAGTCCAATTTCAGAATGTAGGTGTGAGCTCATACAGTAAAGTTGTATTTTGTTTCTTTGTTTGTTTGTTTGCTTGCTGTGGTTCTTTGAGATCATTTGATCACTTGATTATTTATTGTCTTAGTGTAAAAATTATCAACCATGCAAAAAGTATACAGAATATAATGCTTGCAAAATGCAGGGTTCCTAGGATGGCAGTTATATGTCCTGGTCCACACAGCAAAATGTATACTCTGTGTAAGATATTATGTTTAGGGAAAAGCTCCAAATGAATGATATTATTGATCTCCCAAAAATACAACATCATATCATTGTCAATGACTTGCATTTGCTATGTGAGAAAGTTAAGATAAATAATTCGTTAATATTTATCATTGCTAAAAATAGCCATTTAAGAAAATTGTGTCTGAAGAGCTATGAGAAGAATCAAACTAGAGGGTTACAAGACAATTTCAGATTTATTTTAAGCAGTTGAGGTTTTGTGTATTTTGTGCTCTTTCTGTTGCAAACATAAGTTGGAAACATATGCACTAAAATGAAATATAAATTAGGAGGGAAGCATAAACATCATGCTCACTATGAGTTTCTAAATCCATGTTCTTACACAGTACACAGTCTACAGATTAGAAAAAGGTCATGCCTTGACACATTTTTATCTAGCTGAAAAGTTGTAAAGAGTCCCCTTCATTGAAAAGGAAACATAAATGTCAAATTATCATCTCACTAACACAAGTAGTGAAATTCTGTACAGAAGTAGGAAACAGATTAGTGTTTAAGTAAGACCCAAATATCATTCCTGCTACTCTATTTTGCTGAGAAATTTTACAGAACAACATACTTACTTGACAGCATTGTAACACATTGAGTTGAATGACCTAAAGAATGCCTGAGAACACTTTACAGAATAACAACAATGTATTCAACAGGAGTGAGTCAGATGTCAACATCACAGGCATATGTTATGCCTTTGTAAAATGCTGGCTTGAATGGCTAGTGTGAAACCAGCATGCAGGGGATGGAGTTATTAACTCTAAAAACAGACAGCTGCATGTGCCTTAACATCTCTTCAACCAACATGTTCGTCATGCTTGCCTCACCTCCAAAAGAAAATATATTCTAAAACTCAAGGAAGAAGGATACTTCTAGACATGGCTCCTTGCCTTAAATCCCACATAATAGTTGGTGGGCTGGAGACTGCAAGACTGCTAGTCATTGCTCTCTGTAGGGTCATGTGGTTCATTACAAGTAGCATTTCTGGTTGTTAATGGAGAGAGGAAGAGAGGGGGGGAGAGGGAGAGGGAGATAGGGAGATAGGGAGATAGGGAGGAAGGAAGGAAGGAAGGAAGGAAGGAAGGAAGGAAGGAAGGAAGGAAGGAAGGAAGGAAGGAAGGAAGGAAGGAAGGAAGGAAGACTGCACAGCTCTCACCTTAAAGGGAAGAAGAAATAGTTTACTCTGGAGCCATAGCCCAGGAACTCAGATTTAGGTTACTCCAACATAAAAGCAGTTTCACATAGTGTTATAGTTTTATAGAACAAAGAAAGTCATAAATTAATTGACCAATTAAAAGAGCTCAATTTAAGTGGAAGGAGAAAAAGAAGATGTATTCAACATGGTCACATTGGGAAAAGAGACAAAGAGACCCAGCAAACACATCAAGTCCATCTTAGGGATACCGAAGAGAAATAAAAGTTTAAGAGTGAGCCAAGGATCTACATATCTAGGCGGCTCTGGACAAGTTGTTAGAGCTGTTTGAAATCTCTTTCTGGGAGACAAGTTCTCCCAATGGTTGGTGCTCTTTCCTTTTTCCAAGAAGAGATTCCTGGAGAAATTCACATTTCTTTGCGGTCCATTGTTTCAATAGTCTAATGATTAGATTGAGCTACAGAAGTCTCTTAATTTCTGCTGGGCTTATTACATTATCATTTTTTGGAAATCTTGAATTCTTATGAAAATCAAGCTTAAGGAAAACGTAACCACATTTCACTAAAATTTTAGTAACCTCTGAAGGTATTTTTCACCAGTCTTTTGTAAGTATTTTGTGAGTCTTGATGAACAAGAAGAACCAGAATTCTGGACAGTGAGAAAGCTGTGCCTATAAAAGAGTACGTGAGCCAGTATGTCACAAAGCATCTACTTTGCAGGGAATTTGGGATAACCGAAATCTATTTCTGGTCCTGGTCACTCAAAATGTTACCTTTTAAAAATATAAATGCCAGTATTTTTTAATTTTATTTATTTGTTTATGTGCATTGATTTTTGTTTGTTTGGTTTTTTGCAATGGTGTCAGGTCCCCTGGAACTGGAATTACAGACAGTTGTGAACTACCATGTGGGTGCCCGGTATTGAACCAGGGTCCTCTGGAAGAACAGCCAGTGCTCTTAACCACTGAGTCATCTCTCCAGCACCTCAAAAATGCTACCTTTTATAAGCCCCTTAAGTCTATGGCCCAACATTCCATCACAGTGATTGGAAAGCTGTAAATTCAGCTTAGGGTAGATGGTAGAACACTCCCTACAGGGGAACACAAAGGAGAAGGCTTCTCATATGGTTCAAGAGAGAACCAGTGCACACAGACCTACCTTTTATTATCTCTCAGGAACTTACCAATTCAGTACGAACTCCGGCAGTGAGCCAACCCCATATGACCATCGTCCCAAAGACCACAAAGCCCCACTGGTTTTGCTTCTTCATGAAAGACTGCTTCCGGCTTTATTCAGCAACTTCATTTGAAGTGAAAGATTTTCTTTCATGCTGTTTCACACAATTGCCAAAAAATGTCTATATAGATGATTTTCAAGAGAAGACTGTTTCTGGTGTCAGGAGAAGCACCCCTCCAGAGGTTCACCAGCATTTCTCTGTCACCTGAAATTACAGTGCTTCCAATTTATTCTGATTAACTGTGCCTGAGTGAAACACATGCGGAGAGCTTCACGATTCCAACTGGAGCAGCAATCACTATTTCAAATCAAAACATCTCCCTTCCAGGGCTTTCCACCACTGTTGCCTTCTGCTCACTGAATTATTCTGATCCTATAGGCAAAGTGTGGAATCTAAAAACCACTAGCTTGAAATCAGCCCTGGAGTGCAGGTCTGAGTTTGATGTTAGCTGCTCATTGTAAAGAAAACTGAAAAGAACCACTAACTTGAAGTCAGCCCTGGAATGCAGGTCTGAGCTTGATGTTAGCTGCTCATTGTAAAAGAAAACTGAAAAGAAGCTGTGTCTGCAGAATGACTGTCTGGTTAGGATGTCAGTGATTTGGAGAGATTGGAATGGTGGAGGTCCAGAGGCCAATCATCTTATCTTGGGCTAGTTATAGCTCTCCAGAACAGTCATTCCCTGCCCACCCCTGTGTCTAAGCAAGCATCTTGGGATCTATTAACTTAGCTGACTACTAGCTTCCACCAATATGAAAGCAGAATGTCCTCAGAGAGCATAATATTACACAATCTGTCTCTCTAGTGTACCCACCAAGGTACTTTAAAGTTGCCTTAATTATGCCTTGCTCTGTTCTGTAAAACTATAACGTTTCCTGAGATTTCTCCTGTTTTGAACAGGGAATTTGGAATAACTTAAATCTGTTTTCCTGGACAGGCTCTCAAAATGGTTCCAGAATCAACTATCTCATACTCCTTTAGGATGAAGGCTATAGTTTTTGTGTCAATGATATATAGACTACTCTTTTTTTTTAGGTCTCAGTTTTCTCTTAATAAAGATAATAATAAAATACATCATTATCCAGGATTCCCTCTTTCAGGCTTATTCTGATAGCTAGAACTTTTGGGTTAAAATTTAACAACCACTGTGCAGAACATTTTAAATCACCTGTAGGGAAAGGCTACCGTGAATCTGTGTGCTTCACAATGCCTTTCACAGTTTTTCAAGATTCTGGGGATGAGATGATTTTGCTTTTAAACTTCAAGCTCTCATACAAGGCATTCATAAGGACTTTGTTGACACTGTTGTTGGCCATGTAATCATATGTGTACCTCCTAAGCAAGTGGTGTTGCTTAATATGACTGGCACATGTACAAGGCCTTCTTACCTTTAATTTCTTAGTGCTGTTTGCCTCGGCTTCCCCGATCAAATGACTGTAATTATAGATGTGCTACTGCTGTCTGAATGACTGAGAAGGTCAACAAGCACAGGCTTCTAGAATGTCCACCTCCTTTGTTTTCCATTTCTTTTTTGATTATACAAATCTTCAAATGTTATCCCAAGGCTGTAAATGAGTTATTTTTCTTTATCAAAATGTCATTTATTTATAAAAGTCATCTTAGGGCATTTGGGATGGTGTGACCCAGTTTGTAAAACAAGATCCATTTGAGTCTTTGTCAGTTGTTAATCTTTTTTTTTTCATTTATTATCACTTTTTATTTTAATTTTAAATAGCTTGTTTTACATGTCAATCCCAGTTCCCTCTCCCTCCCCTCCTCCCGCACTCCCCATCCCCCTCAGACTCCCGCCCTATTGTCAATTCCTTCCACATAGGGGATTTCTAGAGTCTGTCATTTCCCTTAGGGTAGGGTCCAGGCACTCCCCTAAGAGTCCAGGCTGAGAGAGCATCCCTCTTTGTGCTATGGGCACATGATGACTGTTTGTATTCCAGGGATAGACACTGATCCACTGCTCAGGGCCCCACAGGTTGCTCAGGCCTTCTCACTGACACTCACATTCGGGGGGGGGGGGGGTCCAGATCAGTCCCATGCTGGCCTCCCTGCTGTCAGTCTGGGGTCCAAGAGCTCTCCCCTGTTCAGATCAGCTGTCTCTGCTGGTTTTGCCAGCCCATTCTTTGCCAATTTGCTCACCACTCCTCTCTCTCTGTCGCTGGGTTCCTTGGGTTCTGTTCAGTATTTAACTATGGGTGTTTGCCTCTGCTTCCATCAGTCACTGGATGAAGGCTCCCGGATGGTTATAGACATCAAGTTCATTATCAGGAATGGGCATTAGAGATGGTCTCTCCACTATTGCTTAGCTTGCCAGTTGTTAATCTTATAGTGTAAGTCAAAATAATCTTCAGATATTTAATAATCTCCAAATTGAATGCAAGGCAAAGGAAGAAAGTTGAACCATTGTTTAGGTTTATATCAAATCACTGTGCGAATAGTTTTAGAATCATGAAGTCAACTAAGTAATATGACTGAATTCCTAAAGTAACTCCAATGAGCTTCACTCTTGTTTGAAATTAATATTTTAAATGATCACATATTATACTTTTAATTATAATTGTATAATAGTGCAAATGCTGAGATGACACACCAAGAATTTTATTATGGATAATATAAAGGTATTAGAGTGCAAAACTATCCATAAGAAGAGATAATGAAGTAGGTGAGAATCCTTCCAGGACATTTGATATAGTGTGAGGACCACACATTCCTTTCACAACCCCCCAACCCCACCCAGATCAGCAATGGCTTCTTTATCTCCAGTAGTGATTTCTCTGCCTTCAAAATCAACTTTTAATGTGTAATCATAAATATCAGGATTATTCTACTATAAATCTGAGTGGTTCTTATGTGTTTGGTAGTTGAGCCACTTAATCCAAAAATGCAAACAGTAATCCAATGGGAGTTGGGGATAGAAGGTGCTTTGTTGTTGTAGCTGCTGCTATAGTTATTGTCTTACTGAATAAACAACGTGCTCCTGGTCTTACTCATACCTGATACACATCCTATTCATGTGTCTGTTCAGCTACTCAGATCCCCTCACTGTTTTTCCCTGGGTCAGATGTTGAGCTGAGGATAAGATCAAAAGTGCTGACAAAAATAAGCTTGGCATCTAATACCAGGAAGACTAATGGTCACACCTCAATACTGCTTAGAATCTCCATGAGGCGTGATTTCTGCTGCCACACTAACTGAACAATCATCAAAGAAACTCAGTTTACAGCTGAACTTCATACCAAGAAATTTTAAGCTCAGTTTGAATGTTAGTGTTGTTCCAATATTTATTATTTTTATGAGCAGAAAACTCTCATGTCCAGATACCAAAACACAATATCATTACAAATGGGGGAAATGGTAAGTGCAATGGTAATTAAAAAAATCAAATGTAACTGAGATTTCCTGTTCATGCAAGGTGTCTCAGGGATTGGGTTGTGACCTGTGAGCTTCAGAGTAGCCTGTGTGTGAATTGCTGGGAATTCAGCTCAGTAGTGTCAACCACTTGCCTAGCAAGCCTGAGGCCCTAGTTTCAACAGCAACAGGAAATAGACCATATTATATTTTATGACATCCTTAACGTTGCTTGTTTACTGCAATAGCTGAGTTAGTGGCATAATCCATGTGTGATAATTGTAAGTATTCACACATGCAAAACTGATATTCTGGCATGTGTGGTTGTGAGAAACCATGAACATCACAGGCATGGCAAAGGGGTCCTGTTTGTCACCTCCACCAAGCACTCTTCATTGTGCTAGGATGCTTGGACCCTCCCCACACCTGCCCTTTACCTTTTAAAAACAACCTACCCTGTGCCATTAAAGATTCGTCTATAGTTTGAATGAATGTACCATTAATCACTCTCTAAAAAAGGAGAAACAAGCAAACCTTAAATAGTTATAAAATATTAAGATCTCTGAATTAGAACTCTACTTAATATCTGGGCCATTGGCCGTTTCCTAACGGACCTATCCACCCCACTCACCTCAAACTTAAGACTGAAAATTTCTAAAGTGAAAAACCCTCTGAAGTTTGCCAATGTAAGGGGTATCTTCCTCCTCTCAGGACTGAACACACTCGGTCTGCTCATATACAAAAACGGTACTGAGAACCTGGCAAGAAGTCCTCAACCAACTGGCATTAAAGTAGCTTTCTTTTGAATCTTATAAGTACTGAAACTCATATCTAGTGCATCTTTATAAGAAAGAATAACAAAAGCAAGACCTCTGTCAAGGTGCAAGAGAATAATACAATGACAAACTCAAGTCTACATGTGTCTCCTCTCTTTTCTGAATTTCAGAGAGAATAAAAAGTGACTGTCATTTCAATCATGAAAACTTGTTGGAGTGGCAAACAATGGTTTCATTTTCTGCAATTGGAGTTTCAGTAATTCCTGGTTAGGGAGATAGTAAGCACAGACTGCCTTTCAGATTTTATTCCCACTGCCTTTTAACAAAGTCCCTCCTGTATTTAGTTATGTAAACACTGCTATCATGAAGTCTGTGGAAGGTTCTGGTTAGGTTTCCATCAGTGCAAACACATCTTTATCCCAATAAATGCCCTCTGAGGATTACTCTCTGTTCTTTTTTAGAGTTGCAGGATATTGGGGGGGGAGAATCTTTTAAAATAGCAAGTTTGGACTGGAAAGATGGTTCATTAGGTAATCTATCTACTGTCAAGCCTTGTACCTTGAGTTTGACTCCTGAGACACACACGGTAGAATGAGACAATCACCCTGCAGGTTGTTCTACGATTTCCACAGGGACATTTGCCCAAGCACACAAGTACAGATAAAGAAATATAGTACAAAAACATTAATTAAATTAAAAAAAGCCGGGCATTGGTAGCACACACCTTTAATCCCAGCACTCAGGAGGCAGAGGCAGGTGGATCTCTGTGAGTTTGAGGCCAGCCTGGTCTACAGAGCAAGTTCCAGGACAACCTCCAAAACAATACAGAGAAACCCTGTCTCGAAAAACCACAAAAAGGATATGTAATAAAATTTAAAATATTAAATGTACAACACTCATTTAGTACTCGCAAGTCAAAGGAAATACAAGTAAATCACTTCAACTTGACTCAGTATAGAAATCCATTATAAGTGGATAAGGGTTAATGAAGACATTTAGTTGTTACATTTGTGACAGATTGTTACTATTGGCAATTTGACACAATGTAGAATCACAATGAATGAGTTCTGAGAAATGAGTTTTGGGGCATGCTTATGAGGATTTTCTTAACTGTACTAATTCAGGTGGGAAGACCTCACCTCATGTAGGTAACGTCGTTTCTTAAAATGGATCCTGGACTGAGTGAAAGAAGAGAGAGCAAGCTGAGCATGAGTGAGCATACATTGACTCACTGCTCTCTGCTCTTCACTGTGAATATGATGTAACCCCATGGCTTCAAGTTCCTGTAACCTTTCTCTCCTGCAGAGATTGACTGTAGCCTGGAACTATGAGCTCAATAAATACTTGCTTCCCTACATAGCTTTAGTTAGAGTATTTCATCATAGCCATAGGAAAGAAACTAAGTAAAGGGCATTTACTCTGTAAATTTTTTCATTATTATTGCATTTTGTCTATTATGGTCATAGGCATAGGTACCTTAATTTAGACCCATTTTGATGATTAGCATGTCAAGTATCACTACTCTTAGCATTCATTGTTTTAACAAGTATTTGAAGCATAGAAGTTCCGTACCAGGGATTTGGCTGCACCCTGGGGGAGGATACAATGGAAGGAAGGTAGAAATGCTGTGGGGTTTTGGGGGGGGGTTGTTTTGTTTTATTGTCTCTATTTCAGCTATCAAACCTTGCACTGTTTGAATTTTTTCTTGAAATTTTTGGTTTGTCTTTTCTTCCATTTCTTTAAAGGATTTCCTCATTTCCTCTTTTAGGGTCTCTATCATCTTCATGAAGCTGTTTTTAAGGTCGTTCTCTTTTGTTTCATCTGTGTTGTGATGTTCAGGTCTTGTTGGTGTACAGTCCCTAGACTCTGGTGGCATCGTAATGGTTTTTCTCTTATTGAATGTGTTCTTATATTGTTGTCTTCCCATCCCTTCTTCCAGTGGGGTCTCTTCCTTTCCTGGTGGGTACAGATCCAAGGTTCTCTTCCGGTGGGTGCAAGTAGGTCTGATGAGTCTCCTGGTAGATGAAAATGGGTCTGAAGCATTCCCTCTCCCGGTGGGTTGGAGCTGGATTAGCACAATGCTATCAGCAGACTCAAGGTGAGCCAGGGGCAAGTTAACCTGTCTGCAGTCCACAGGCCAACAGATCCCAGAGAGGGCAAGCAGAAGGAAGTTCATCTGACAGAGGGATAATCTCCAAAATTTACAAAGAACTCAAGAAACAAGTCTCCAAAACACCAAAGGATCCAATTAAAAAGTGGGGTACAGAGCTAAATACAGAATTTTCAATGGAGGAGTCTAATATGGCTGAGAGACACTTAAGAAAGTGCTCAACATCCTTAGCCATTAGGGAAATGCAAATCAAAACAACTCTGAGATACCATATCACTCCTTTCAGAATGGCTAAAATAAAAAACACCAATGACAGTTTATGCTGGAGAGGATGTGGAGAAAGGGGAACACTCCTACAGCCACTTTGAAAATTAATATGGAGATTCCTCAGGAAAATGGAAATCAGTCTATCACAAGATCCAGCAATTCCACTCTTAAGTATATACGCAAAAGATGTACATTCATACAGCAATGACGTCTGTTCCCCTATGTTCATAGCAGCATTATTTGTAATAGCCAGAACCTGGAAGCAAACTAGATGCCCCTTGACTGAAGAGTAGATAGAGAAAATGTGGTACATTTGCACAATGGAGTACTATTCAGAGGAAAAAAAAAACAATGGAATCTTGAAATTTGTAGGCAAATGGATGGCACTAGAATAAACCATCCTAAGTGAGGTAACCCAGTCACAAAAAGACAAACATGAGCCTTCATCCAGTGGCTGATGGAATCAGAGGCAGATACCCACACCAACTGAACTCCTGGAAACCAGTTGCAGAGAGGTAGAAGTAATGAGCAAAGGGGTCGGTCAAGACTAGGCAGGTGAAACCCACAGAAATAGCTGACCTGAACAAGAGGGAGCTCATGGACCCCAGACTGATGGCTGAGAGGCCAGCATGGGACTGATTCAGACCCCCTGATTGTGGGTGTCAATGAGGGGGCCTCAGCATTCTTTGGGACCTTGGATACTAGATCAGTATTCATTCCTGGCATCCAAATGGACTTTGGGAGCCCATTCCACATGGAGCGAATGTTCTCTCAACCTGGACACATGGGGTAGGGCCTAGGCCCTGCCCCGGATGATATGAGAAACTTTGGAGAAACTCAAAAAGGGCCTCACTCTCCCTGGAGAGTGGAGAGGGGATTGATTGGGTGGGGGGTTTGGGGGGCTAGTGGAGGGTGGGGGAGGAGGGGAGGAAGAGGGAGCTGGGATTGACATGTGAAGCAAGCTTGTTTCTAGTTTAAATAAAAATGTCATTAAACATAAAAAAGAAAGAAAAATGCACATTAGAAATCTAGGGTGAAATAGCCTACATTTAAAAAGGAAGATGAAGTCAAAGTTGCACTAGCCATTAAAATTTGCCCAATTCTTGTTCTTCAGAATAAGATCATTTGATAGTTGAAATTCTTTTGAATTTGGGAATAGATTCAAAAGTGTAACAAGAAAGAGCTCTGAAAATTTTAAGCTAGGAATGTTCTGATTTAAGCCTTCATAGTATCTGGACACATAAATGTCTTATTAGGGCTCTGGTTATATCACAGTAATGTTTCTGCCAAAAGAATCTACAGCTAACTATGCTGATGTCAAAGGAGAGTTGAGGAGGCATCGATACCCTAAAACAAATTTCAACATAGGATTGACCACAATTATAAAACCATAAGGTCTAAATTGCATCCATGTATTGTTTGCTAAAAGTTTTGAAGACTACATTATAATTTTGCACAGAATTACGTGAGAGTAAGAATTTAGGGCAAAGAAATACCATCTTAAATTTTCTACGTGTAAGTAAAATGGAATGGAATGATAATTCCCTTAAAGATGAAGAGCAATTTGTCTCCATGCAAGCTACAGGCTGTGTGGCAAAATGAACAATGATTTTCTTCCACAGCATAAAACTCTGGAAAGAAGACCTTTTAGTAATGTCTCTTACCCTAGAAATTCAGAGCAATGTTGTACTAAGTCCTTAAAGTCTTAGTAGGTGAGGAAAAATCATAAAACTATCTTCTCAGGTAGCTGGAGGAGTGGGAACACCTACCCATTAGCAACAAGCATATTGTTGTACTCTCTGGGTCTAATGGCTGGGGCTAACCTGGAAGGTACAAGAGGCAGCTAAATCCAGTGTTTTGCGGGAGGAATTAAAAATGAAAGCAAAAATTCTGGAAACATCAAAACTTAGGGAATGACAAAATATCTAAAAATAATTTTCAGTTGATTGGCATGCAATATTACCTGAAGGCCTTCAGCAACCTAGTACTTTTTCCCAAACATTCCCATTTGTCCCTTGATAATTTTGAGACAGCAGACATCTGGAGAGGATAATGTCTATGATATATTTTCTTTACCTGAAACTTAAACAACAGAAAATGTGATTCCCAACTCCCACTCATGTCCCTTCCCCTTCATTATGACAGGAGATAATAACACCATGTAGCCAAATCCATAGACATTTTTCAGGACCTTTTAACCCCTCTCTTGTATTCTTCTCTTGATTTTGTCATGATAGTCATGTATGCATGTGTGTGTTTCTTCCCACAACCCCAGACTGTAAATTTTGTATTGCCTATGCTGAGAACTGCCTGTTTGAAGGGTATTTAATTCATCATGTTGAATATCAGAATTTTTAATCTGCCCAAAGCATTCACTGATCTGCCCATGTCTATCACTGAGCAGTTTTTCTGTTCTCTACAAATGGTCTGCCCTTCCTCCACAAAGATCTTTATCCAAGTTTCTTCGTTAACCAGAATGCTTTTTACTCCACCACACACCCTCACCTATTTGTCCTCCATTCTTAAACCTGAACTTAAGAGATTTATCAGTGAAGTGTTTTGTGATAGTTTGAAAGAAAATGACCCCCCACAGGGAGTGGCACTGTTAGGAGGTGTGGCTTCAATGGAGTAACTGTGACCTTGTTGGAGGAAGTGTGCCTCTGTGGAAGTGGGCTTTGAGATCTTACAAGCTCAAGTCTGCCCAGAGAGACACAGACTCCTTCTGCTGCCTACAGATCAAGATGTAGAACTCACAGCTCCTTCTCCAGCACCATGTCTGCCTGCACACCACCATGCTTCTTGCCGTAAGGGGACTAAACCAATGAAACTTTAAGGCAGCCCTAATTAAACTGATTTTCTTTATAAGACTTGCCATGATCACAGTGTCCCTTCACAGCAATAGAAGCCCTAACTAACACATGCTCTGTAATCTGAACTATCTCTTTGCTGCAAGACTATGTTTCTCTCTTCCAGAGCATTCATCTCAGTCAGTAGCTGCAGCTTTATGAGTAGGGCAGTGTGTTTACATCTGACTGGCCCTTTAGACTCTCATCTTCTTGAAATAGCTTATAAATTTGGGGTCATCTTTGAATCTTACCAACTACCAAGTGATGGGCACTCAATCAAAAACTAAATCAATCAATAGCTTTAAATCTAATATTACATGTTTTATAAGACAGGTAGGTATCCCCTACTTTCAGATTACAGAGCACACAGCCTTCTCCCTTCTCTCTCAAGTTTCATACTTTGTCCCATTAGTGAGTTCATTTTCAAGTCTTCTCCTTAGTTCTTTCCTTAGTTCTTATTCTTCTACCCTTTTTATGAGATTATCAATAAACTTAATTAATTTAATAACTATCTATACATAGATTATACACAAATGTATCTTTTTACACAAAGAAGCAAGTTCTACAGACTCCAGATCCATTTGCTTAACTACTGGCTTTTTCCTCCTGTGTGAATGTACAGTAATGAATCAAATTTGACCCATGTAATTCTGACCTAACTTTTCCACTGTGAATAATTATAATTAATTATACTAGCCATAAGCTCAATGGCTATCTCTACAAAAATAAATACTAATAATTCTGCTTTAGTTGAAATTATTGTTGATAAAAGAAATCAAAAGATGGAGTTGAAATTGCTGCTAAAGTAACTTACAGGACACAAATCACTGGCTAAATTTTATCACTACCTTAGCTAAGTAAATATTACTAAATATTCATGTTTTTCTTGAAGATTTTATTATTGTAGGCATCTTTAATACATAAATACTATTCATTTGTCAGTTTGTATGTTAAGCCTAAAATAGTTATCAGATTCATTGAACAAAAGTTTTCAATATGCTACAGAATTTTCAAAAAGATATTAAACAAGACCTAATTATTGTTACAGGGATCTTCATATGTACTAACCAGGTACTTTCATATGCAGAAAGGAAAAACAAAATTAATTTCAATTCTTTGAATAATAGTGTTAGATTATTGAAAATAATCAAATATGCTCACCACATAAATTACATTGATTTATTAAGTTTACAATCTTAGGAAACTTCCCAACAGCTTTGAAAGGACGATATCATTCTACTTAATCAGATCTCTCAAAGGAAACTAGTAAAATGAAAGGCAGGAGAAGACTGCAATTCTAAGATACTTAGCTATCTTCACCATGGTAATCCTCACTTATTTCTCCCAGAGTTGAAAAGGAAAGACTTGGAGGCACATCTGAGTGTAGCTCCTGTTCTTTTTAACGAATGAAGAAGAGGCCCATTAGTTACAAACTTGCAAACCCTTGAGCCTTCATCTATTCTGTGTATTGTGCTTCAGGAAAAGAGTTATGTTCCGTGCTGTCCTTTGCCAGGACCAGAGTGTCACAGAGTTCTTGTTAATCATAGTAACAAAGTTTTCCCTGTCTTGTGAGAAGCAATATTAAATTGAAAAACACTAAAGCCGTGATCATTGTTGTTACAGTTTCTGAACATTTTTAGATGTTTTCAGAAAATAGAAAAATTTCAGAGAATAGAAGGATCATGAGGACACCAGATTAAAATTAATGAAAACACTTATAGAATTATTCCACCACATGAGGACAATCATACCCACAGTGACAGGGTTGATAGGAAGGGACAGAGCCCCTGGTGGCTAAGTCATTCTGCTGACATCCCTGAGGCACAAACGAAGCAGAAATTCTTCTTGGGTGAGTTCTTATGTAGGAAGGCTCCTTAGCGACAGAAAAGAAATTACCACTGTTTTTTGTAAGTTATCATATGAAAATTATGAACTGCAAGTAAAACCTAACAGTTCTAAATGGGACAGACCAGAAGATCTACCTCACCTGCAGTCTTGTTTTTGTATTAATAAGCCATTCCATTTCATCAATGTCACTCCTTTGTGGGGAGCCAGGAGCAACCCAACCATCCAATCAATGCCACTCTTAGGTGTTTCTCCTTTGTTGGGAGCCAGGCCAACCCAAGGCTTTCACAGAGACCTGGATGAAAGGAAAAAGGGAGCCATCATTGTCTCTGTGTGTCCAAGCATAAACTTGGCAAGAATAGTCTAGGGATGGAGCTAGTGTGTCGAAGGAGACAAGGTGTGGTTTGGAGGGGACCCAGCTCTTCTCCCAGGCTGCGGATCTAAGTCCTAAGGCAGCTGTGTCTGAGGTATTCCATGTCCTCTTGGCCAAAATTTTCTAATTTAGCTCTCTACTGACCTTTTTCCCCTGCTAACAGGGTACAGGAAGCTTTGCTTCTTAATAAACTTGTTTGGCATAAGTCATCAGCTTACTCAAGACCTCCTGGTCCCAAAGCTATTGCTTTATCGTCTGTATTTCTCCTCTTCTTTATTCTTCAATCCCTGGTCCTCCCACTGGGCACATTGATGCCCCAGGTCCTTATTGCTGCATGTTCGTGTCACTCTTCTTTCTTTCGGACTTTGTGACTTTCGTGTATGACAGTGCTAATCCTCAGTTTATCTCCGTTCACTTGCTGGATGATCTCTCCCAAGCTGAGGAGTTTAATGCTATCTGTTTCGAGTCTGCAATTGAAAGATCTCCCCAACAGGTGAGGTTTTATTTTATTTTTAACCTGGCCATTTACATCAGAAAATCAAAACTGAACTCGGCATAGCCATTCCTCTGCTCTGACTGTAGTAAACTGATCAGGTTGTGACGTGGACAGCCTCTCTGCCTTACCTTCATTTCTCCAATATCTCTCCACATGAGGACTTTCCAGGATCTGTGTGACAGACCTACACTTTCTAATACCCCATCCATGATTGCCTCCTTGTCATTTCTCAGATGTTTAAGCAAGTTCTTATGGAGTAACCTGTGCACTGCATGTCTCCCATGCTCTCTCCTATATACTTGTATATCTATATAGTACCTCCCTCTTCTCCCTTAATTTCAAATCTACTCCCCATCCTTGGGAGAAAGAGTCTCATGTTGTCTACATTGGCCTCAGGATTACTATTAAATGAGAACTGAAGCCTGAAAGGGTTATCAGAGGAAGTCATTTCCCAAAGACCTGGATTGCCTGCAAATCACTGCTAAGGCAAAGAAATAATGGAGGGGAGAGGAACTGTCTCATTGGCTGCAACTCTTTAGCAAGTTACTTGAGTATGCTATTAGTCACTAACCATTATGGACTTTACAAGTTAATATTTAAGTAGCATAAACAGAAAAAGGTGACATTTCAGAGAGAAATGGTTCTAGATTTGTTCATCTTTAGTGATGAACATCTGTGCTAGAGACATCCTTTTCTAATGTGGAATGTGGTTATAATGAGCTGTAGCATCTCCTCTTCCAACAAGCACTCTCTGAGCCACGTTCTTCTGCTGTGCTGAGGCATGTTTCAGAAAGCCCTTTTCCAGTCAAGAATGTAAAATCCTGCACCCCCACCCCCACCACGCCTTCTCCAGGATAACCCAAGGCTTAAAGATGCCAAGATCAAACAACTGCATGTTGAAGCAACATTTACACAAAGTTATCTTTTTGTTTGCCAGGGAGAAAAATGCCATTGCTGTTTTAGAAAATTAATTTAATTGCAGAGAAGTAAAGGGGTCTCACAGAGCAACACATTCATGTTGTATAAAACATCCGAACTTCTATCCTGGCTCTGTGTCTCACACACACACACACACACACACACACACACACACACACACACACACACACCTTAAGCTGGAGAACTGAGACTCTCGCACAGTGTCTTAAATATTGTGGAAGCTTTACTGATAATGTAAGAAATACCACACTACAGGTTGACTAAAAGAACCACAAAGGCACCAGTTGTAAGAAAATTTTCATCAGTATTTCATTCTGATTCGTCTTGCATTTTGAGGCAGTGGGTAGAAAAGAAGACAGCAGGAAAAAACCTTAATGATGCTAAGAGTCATTCACTATTCTAAACCCCTCTCGCCTCAATTGCATTCTTAGCCTAATTCAGTGGGGTTCACAACATGCAAAAGCATCACATACTAAAGTCCCAAGTCAGAAAGAAAGACTACAGCAATGAAAAAGTTAAAGCACAGAAAGCATTGGTGGCATTTTTGCTGTTCTCTCTTGAAACTTCCTCCTCATGAACCCCTTAGCTATTTCCTGACTTCTAAGGGTATTCCACATAAAACATAAATAGTTAAAGACTCAAAGCTAACATCCAACAATGAGAGAAAACATACGATGTTTGTCTTTCTGGGCCTTGGATACTTACTCAGAACGATTGCTTCCAGGCCCACACATTTACCCGTGCATTTTATTTTTCTTAATAACCGAGCAATAGGTCATTGTGTACATATACCACATTTTAATTATCCAACCCTCAGCTGGTGGATATCTAGGCTGTTTCCATTCCATGGCTATTGTGAATAGAGCAGCAATGGACATGGATGAGCCAGTATTTCTGTAGTAGGAATATGGAGTCCTTTGGGTATGTACCCAAGGCTATTTAAGCTCATAGAAATGGGATAATTCTTCATTTATTTCTCAAAAAGTGCATGATTGGTGCATAGAAATGTGTTCTTTTTTTATATTGATATCATATCCAATTTCATTGCCAAAGGTGTTATTCAGGCCTAGGTGTTTTGTAGCATAGTCTTTAGAGTCAAGTGTAAGATTTTTTCATATGCAGATAGGGACTGTGTGACTTCTCCCTCCCCTGTTTTACTTCTTTTTTTAACTACTCTATCTCTTTTCTTTCTTTTCTTCATATTCTTCTAGCCATGATTTCAAGCACAATAATTGAATAAGAGCAAAGAAAGTGGACACATTTGTGTCATTTCTGATTTTAGAGGAAATTCTTTAGTATTTTTCCATCTAGTACAGTGTTGGCTATACATCTGTCATATGGAATTTATTATAGTGAGGTGTGTTCCTTCCATTCCTAGTATTTTAGGGCTTTTATTGTGAATGGACATACATTTTGTCATAAGATATTTCCCCATCAATCAAGATAGTCGTGCAACTTCTGTCTTTAAGTTTATTGATGCTTTTTTTCACACTTACTCATTTGTATATATTGCGTTATCCTTGTATCCTTAAAAATAATTTTGGCCATAGCCATGGTCTTCTTAATGTGTTTTTAATTCAGTTTGCAAATATGTATGTATGCTAATTTGGGAAATTAGTCTATAATATTTCTTTCATTGTTGTTATTGTTCCATATTAGGTGTTGGTGTCAGAGCAATATTGGCTTCCTAGAATAAATTTGGTGGCCTTCTTCCCCTTTTTCATTTCACTCTTTTGCATGTATATATATCTGGTTTTCCCAGTACTATTTGTTGAAGGTGCTGTCTTTTCTCCAGTGTGTTTCGCCTCTTTGTCAAATATCAGATGGCTGTACCTGTGAGTACTCATTATTTGATCTTAAAGAATCTATTATTGCCACTTTGCTGGACAAGCTTTATCTGTTACTACAATCTAGAACTGATCGTCACATCCATAGAGAACTTTAGCCGTCACTCCTCATCAAAGAAACCTCTTTACAACAAACAGGGACTATCACAGAAATCCACACTGGCCAAAGGGATATACTTACATCACAGTTCCTGCTTCTATGGCTCAGGAAGCATTGCAGAAGGGATAAGTCTGTTGTGAAGCACACTCTCCTAAAAATGACTGCATGAACTGAACAATAGCAGCATCAATGGGCATGTTAGCATGGAAAGGGGAGCATTTTGTGAACCCTATCCCTAGGCAACTATTGACTCCTGGAAGAAGAATTAGCTTCTCCCAGTGATGAGCCCTCTTATTCGTAGTCTGATGCAGAGTGGTCAGCCTTGAAACTATATATACCAAAAATGGACCCAGAAAGTTCTATTTACACACACACACACACACACACACACACACACACACACTCAATGATAAAAACAGTTATCAACTTGAGGATGGCGTGGATGGGAGGGATTTGAGGGAGGCAACTGAGAGGACCTGGAGAGAGAAAGGGGAGGAAGGAAGTGATGTAATTCTATTTCAATTAGGACCATTAGAAAATAAAAATGTTTTACATTTAAGTTATTTACTAGAGTTATCTATATTTTAAGACACTTGTCTTAAAATTTCCTCTTAAAATTGCCTTTGCTATATCCCAAAGCTTCTGATGTCATGTGTTCATTTTTATTGATGGTAGGAGTTGTTAAGTTTTGCTACAATTTTTTAAGATAACTTTGCTGGAAATAGTAATAACGGTTGGATTTTGTTTACTTTCAGGTCTTGAAGTATAATTTCCATGCCTTACCAGCATTAGATTTGCTGTTGAAGGCTTGATATCATTGAGATCTGTTTGTCATAGTGAATTCTCGTTTTTCTGTTACAGCCTTTAAAGCTGTTTTTACTTAGGTATCTTGACAATAATGTGTTTTGGAGGGGTTTTTCTCTGGTCCACTTCTTTCACTAGATCTAGGGAGGAATTTGCCATAAATACATTGGGTAGATTTTTCCCTTGCCAGATTCCTTCCACAGGGCTTTCAGGCGTCCCTTTAACGGGAGCCTTCTGTTTTTCTCCTCAGCTGCTGCAGAATGTCACTGTTGGAGCCCTGTGCTGCTTGAATCTTCTCACTGACTCATCTTTCTATTTTTTCACACTTTTAAGCTATCCTGTTGCTCCGTTTGTGATTCCTAAAGTTCCTATATCCTTTCTCACTGCAGAGCAATGTATTCTTTGTTAGCCTGTTTTCTCATTGTCATGCAGAATCGGCTTCTAATCCATGACCTTACCTAGATGTGGCTGAACTAATTGAATTGAAAATGCCATAGATAAATTTATATCTCAATATTTACCATTAATGGTATTTTCTAGAACCAATACAACTAAGACAGCATTGTGCCAAGAGTGCAATCTCAAAGATAAAGATACTTTTGTTTGCTTAATGTGATTAATTTGCAACCATTGTCCTATGCTCACTCTTCATGGTTGAAAATTTTTTCATTGTGTGTAAATAACACATTTTTAAAAGTCAGTTCCTGGGCTGGAGAGGAAGTTTATCAGTTAAGAGCACTGACTGTTCTTGGAAAGGAACCGGGTTTGATTCCCAGTACCCACAGAGCTGCTCACAACCATCTGTAACTCCAGTTCCAGGTGACCCAGAATCCTCTTCTGGCCTTGAAAGCATTGCACACTCTCGGTACATAGACAAACATGAAGGCAAAACGCCCATTTCCATGAAATAAACAAAATTTACAAAATCAATTCCTGTTACTGGATAATTGATATAACTTCCATAACTGAGTCATATAGCAGAGCTAATTTTAGTGTTTTGACGATAACTCCAAACTGATTTCCATAGTAACTGGATTAGTTTGAAACCCCATCGACATTATAGAGGTGTTTCTTTCTGTGCACATTGTCATAAACAGTTGTTGGTGTTTTCTTAATGGCTGCTGTTCCAACTGGGAATCTCAACGTAACTTTAATTTGCATTTCTATGCTATGAATGAGGTTGAAAGTCTGAGTCATATGTTTGTATTTCACATCTTGAGAACTTTGTGTTCACTGCCTTCACCCATTCATGGATTCAATTATGTTATTTGGTATTTAGTTCTTGAGTTCACTGCATTTTCCTGATATTATCTAAATTAGGAAAAGAGCTAGTAAAGGTTTTCTTCAATTCATAAGTTGCCTTTGCAGTCAGTTAAGTGTTCCTTTTATTGGGTGGGTGATTTTAAACTCCCTGAAGTCCCATTTGTAAACTATTGGCATTATATGATGAACGACTGGAGCACTATTCAGAAAGCCGTTAAGTTGCTTGTATTTTAAATATTTTCTTCTTCACATTGCACCATTTCAGTCCATAGATGAAGATCTTGGACAATCTTGGATTGTACAAGATGGGAAGGGGGGGCATTAGTAGTCTCATATTCTATGTTTGGAAATTCAGTTTCCCAGCATCATTTTATGAATTTCTTGAAGATCTGTTTTCCTACATCTTTGTAAAAATTCACCCTTTACAATTGCCACAAACAACATAAAATACCTTGGGGTAATGCTAACCAAACAAGTGAAAGACCTGTATCGTAAGAACTTTGAATCTTTAAAGAAAGAAATTAAAGAAGTCCTCAGAAAATGGTAAGATCTCCCATGCTCTTGGATAGGTAGGATCAATGTAGTAAAAATGGCAATCCTGCCAAAAGCAATCTACAGATTCAATGCAATCCCCATTAAAATCCCAGCACAATTCTTCACAGACCTTGAAAGAACAATAATCAATTTTGTATGGAAAAACAAAAGACCCAGGATAGCAAAAACAACCCTGTTCAACAAGGCAACGTCCGGAGGCATCACCAAGCTCTATTATAGAGCTATAGTCCTGAAAACAGCTTGGTATTGGGACAAAAATAGACAGGTAGACCAATGGAATCGAATTGAAAACCCGGGTATTAACCCACACACGTACGAACATCTGATCTTTGACAAAGAAGCTAAAAATATACAGTGGAATAAAGAAAGCATCTTCAACAAATGGTGCTGGCATAACTGGAGACTGGCATGTAGAAGAATGCGGATCGATCCATGTTTATCGCCATGCACAAAACTTAAGTCCAAATGGATCAAAGACCTCAACATAAATCCAGCCACACTGAACCTCTTAGAAGAGAAAGTGGGTGGCACCCTTGAACGAATTGGTACAGGAGACAGCTTCCTGAACATAACACCAGTAGCACAGACAGTGAGATCAACAATTAATAAATGGGACCTACTGAAACTGAGAAGCTTCTGTAAGGCAAAGGACACAGTCAGCAAGACAAAAAGGCAGCCCACAGAATGGGAAAAAATATTCACTAATCCCACATCTGACAGAGGGTTGATCTCCAAAATTTACAAAGAACTCAAGAAGCAAGTCTCCAAAACATCAAAGGACCCTATTAAAAAGTGGGCTGCAGAACTAAATAGAGAGTTTTCAATAGAGGAGTCTAAAATGGCTGAGAGGCACTTGAGAAAGTGCTCAACATCCTTAGCCATCCGTGAAATGCAAATCAAAACAACTCTGAGATACCATCTCACTCCTGTCAGAATGGCTAAAATAAAAAACACCAATGACAATTTATGCTAGAGAGGATGTGGTGAAAGGGGGACACTCCTCCATTGCTGGTGGGAGTGCCAACTGGTTCATCCACTTTGGAAATCAGTATGGAGATTCCTCAGAAAAATGGGAATAAACCTACCACAAGACTCAGCAACTCCACTCTTAGGCATATATCCAAAAGATGCCCATTCATACAACAAAAATGTCTGTTCCACTATGTTCATAGCAGCTCTATTTGTAATAGCCAGAACTTGGAAGCAACCTAGATGCCCCTCAACCGAAGGGTGGATAGAGAAAGTGTGGTACATTTACACAATGGAGTACTATTCAGCAGAAAAAAACAATGGAATCATGAGATTCGCAGGCAAATGGATGACACTAGAAGAAACCATCCTGAGTGAGGTAACCCAGTCACAAAAAGAGAAACATGGCATGTACTCTCTCATATATGGATTTTAGACATAGATCTGGGGAGTGCCAGCCTACAATCCTATGGCCAGAGAGTCTAGGAAACAGAAACTTCATTTAGTGGCTGATCGAAGAAGAGGCAGACTCCCTCTGTTAAGTACTGAGCTGAACTCAAGAAAGCCAGTAACAGAGAGGGAGGACTGATGATCAAAGGGATTAAGACTGGGCTGGTTTAACCCCCAGAAACAGCTGACCAGACAAAGGTTAACTCTTGAATCCCAGGCATCAGCCTGGGAATCCAGCATGGGACTGATCAAGATCCCCTGAATCTGGGTGTCAGTGAGGAGGCCTTGGTAATCTATTGAGCCTTGGGCAGCAGATCAGTACCCATCCTAAGTATACACACAGACTTTGGACTCCTATAGAACAATGTGAGGTGCACTCTCACCCTGAACTCTTGGGGAAGGGTCTAGGCCCTGCCCTATATGAAATGACAGACTATGGACACCCCCATGGAGGGCCTCACCCTCCCTGGGGGAATGAGGGGATAACGGGGGGGGGGGGGTGGAGGGAGGGCACGGGAGGAGGGGAGGGAAAGGGAGAGGGACCTGGAACTGACTTGTGGAGCAACCTTGTTTCTTATCTAAATTTAAACTGGAAAAAAATTCATGTTTGTAGCTTGGGTTTGTATCTGGGGCTTTTGTTTTATTCCATTAAACTATGTGTCTATTCTTTTTCCTATGAGTGTTACCTTCAACATTATTCTTTATTTTCAATTTAATTGTATTTACCTTTATGCTATGGATATTTAGCCTACTCAGATGTCTGAGTACCACATGTGTGGGAAGTACCTGTAGAAGGCAGAATAGAGCACTGGACACTTGGGACTGGAATTGCAGATGTCTGTGAGCTGCCATGTGGGAGCCGCTAATCAAATCTAGGTTCTCTAGAAGAAACACCAGTGTTCTGAACCACTGAACAATCTCTCCAGCCCCCACCTTTAGAGTTATCCTTTATGCCAAGGATTGTTTTGGTTTTACAGTGTCTTTTTACTATCTTATGAAGTTTTAGACTGTTTTCATATTTCTGGGAAGAATGGCATTTCATTTTGGTAACACTGAATTTCCAACCCATGAGTATGAGGGGTCTTTCCATCTTCTGATGTCTTCTTCAGTACCTTTCTTCATTTTAGTGAAGTTTTTAATGTGTTAATCTTTCTGTGCTTTTCCACAGGTTTATCTACAGTATTTTGTGGAATTATGAATGAGACTGTTACTCTGATTTCATCTTTAGCCTGCTTTTATTAGGATACAGGACACCTATTGCTTTTGTGTATTAGTTTTGCTTCATGGCACTTTGCTAAACCTATTTATCAAATCTAACTTTTTTCTGGTAGAGTCTTTAGAACCTTTTATACATAGAATTATATCATGCATGTACAAGAAATGCTTTGACTTCTTCCTTTCCTATTTGTAGCCTTTTTTATCTTATCTTTTGTCTTCTTGACATAGCTAAAAATTCACACACTAAAGTTCAAAGAATGAAGAACTATACACCCTGTGTACATTAATTTTACTGACACTGCTTGTGTTTTCACCAAACTAGTATGTTGGTGTCTTATTTTCATTACCTGTTAATGTAATAAAATACCAATAACAGAGGAAAATGGAACCCTCCCAACTCTGATCGCATGTTACTTGTAACAAAACACATATGCAAACAAACCTGACCTCCAAACACTAGAGAGGTGTTTGCTGTGTAAATGGTCATAACACATGAGATTCAGAGGGTTAAATCAAAGTTCTCTAGTCTGCTACATTCTCAGTAGTGCTTTTGCTTTCAAAACAACAATGGTTTATCTATTCCTAGTTCAATCCTGCCATCGTTGTTGAGACTCTAGCAATTTCTGGGAGCGCCCTCTACACACAAATCCATGCATATGCAAGACTCACATTTTCCTCTATTAACCCCAAGACATTCGTGTGGCAGCCTAAAGGGCCTAGATGTTTCATCCTTAATTCCAGTTCAGTCACCTGGGTTCTTAGGTTGGCCTGACATGTTCCTGAATCACAAATTTCAGGATCCTCTGTTGATTATAATGCTTGCTGAGTCTCTACATAATGGTTCATCTGGACTAAGATAGACAATATAATGGGTCTCCATAAGTGGTGTCAACGTGTCCTTTCAATTGCACACATCATCCCTCCAAATCTCAGGGCCAGTTGGGAGAAAAAGTATCTTGTAGCCAGGGATATATAGAAAGAATAAGACGTTAATATTCCTTTGTCAGTCAGAACATCATTAGCTATCTTTTTTGATGAAAATATCCATGTTTTGCTCCTGAGACACAGTGTTTATAATTTAAATGATTGATGTATCTGCTCAGTCACTATTCTCAATCCCACTTAATCTGAATGTAATTGATTGTCATTTCCTTTAACCTAATCAGGAAATCAATCAAAAGTATCAAGGGCTAGCCATGTCTCCTGGGTCACCCATGAAATACCCATAAACATCTTCAGGGAGGTTTCTGATTCCAATTCTCACAACTATTATTCAACAAAATCTGTCCAGATGGTGACATGGATAAATAGGACAGTGTGACTTGTATATAGCATAGGTTAGCATAGGTCAGTCAGAATGTAACCCTAATCCAGGAGCTGCCTGTATGCTATCTAACTTATTATATATGTACACTGTAGGTAATTATTCCAATAGTGTCATTTAGCTTGAAAAGGCAGAAGAAAATTTGCCTCTGGCATTATCTCAAATAATTACATTATGGATTCATCCTGAAAATCATGATCAACTCAATTTACAGGTCAAGACTATGATGGGCATATAACAATAGGGTCTCTAATTGCTTATGGTCCTCATGCTCCTCTAACAATGCCTAAGATCACCAGGAGCTGTCAGTGCAGAACCTAAAGTTAAAATCCACCAGCCTTCCAGGCAAGACTGCTACAGGTGGTCACTTCTATTTTGCTGGTGGCCTAGCTAAGTTCAACATAATCCAACTTCTCTGCAAAAAGCATTGATAGTAGTTGCTCTAAATGGTTATGAGACTAACTAAATGTATTTGTTCCTAAACTCTGTTAGATTGATCACATCTTCCAACATAATGACATGTGCACAGAAAACATTTTCAAGCAAAGATATTATGAACAGAAGGGTGCATTATAGTGAAACAATTAACAATTTGTCTTGTATCATTCAATAGTTTTTATGTAAGGTGTCATGTCTTCTCTTCTGGATGATTTTTCAGGGCTATAGCATTATGCAACGCTTTGAGAAACACTGATCCGATCCACAGAGCAAGACAAATTTGTTTACTGTCTTTGAAGAAAAATAGTAGTGTTTATCTGAAATCAAAAGTAGCAAAAGTGGCAGTTTAATGAGATAAAGATAGTTCTCCCTATGCACAGAAATGGTAGACCATGCATTACAAAGGATTTAGTTTCCTAAAGTTCAGAGTTTTTGTCTAATATTCATCTATGTTGATGTTTGTTGGTCCTATGAATCTACATTATACAAGTCAATTGTTCAGTTGGATAATGTGATGCCATCAAGAGACATGGAAAATGTGACATACAAGACATAGATGCCACCATTATAGCATACTTCTTTAAAATAAAGATTTTTAAATAGAAAGAATATACTTTAATATCAGAAGATACAGAAGTAAGTACATAAAGTAGTGACATGAACGTTTTCTTATTGTCAAGCATCATGCACTGTACTCACTGTTCTTTATGGGACTGATGGCAGTTTCACTTACACATGTCTTACCATGAACATGTGAGCACCTTGAGAGTGTGAGACCAGTCACCTTGGGAGTGTGAGAGCAGTGGTATGATCAGGTGATCAGAAACTCTTCTTCACTGTTATCTTATGCAGCTATGTTTTAGTTTCATTCTGTTGGTGTGACAGATACCATGATAATGGAGGATGGGGTTTATTTCAGGTTACAGATCCCTGTCTAGTCCACTGTTGAGAGAAGTCAGGATAGGAACTCAAGCAGAAACTTGAAGGCAGGCCTACTTTCAAGTCCACAAAACATTACTACTGCCCAAGGAACTCATAAGAGTACAGCAGGAACAATGGAGGGTTGCTGCTTGCTGGCTGGTTCACAGGCTCATGAGCAGTTAGGTATCTTATACAGCCTGGGGAATGATGCTGCCCACAGTGGGATGGACTCTCCTATATCAAATATCAATCCAGATAATCCCCAACAGACATGCTCACAGGCCAATCTGATATAGGCAATTCCTTGATTGAGATTTTCCTCTCAGACGAATCTAGGCTAATTCAAGTGGACAATTAACGATAACTAGGACAGTCTGTCACTGTGAATTTAGTGACGCTGACTGTAATGGTGCTGTGCATGGTATGGATATAGGAGCATATACAATCATGGATTGCAAAAATACATGTGAGTATGTATATAAAAGTAGGACAGCAGATTACATGAATATTATTCCTTTATTAAAAACCTGTAGTCATGCTTGCTCTATATCATAGGATTTCAGTATTCCAGAGTTCTCAATTCTTTTGAGGAGACAACGTCACTAAAATCCAGTGTGCAGATGAGCAAATGTGTTCTGTTCCTCTGAATATAATCAACTAGATCTTCATTAATCAAGTAAAGTGGCACAAAGAGAGCAGTAGTTCTCAATTAAAATAATTACAAGACCTACAGATCCCTCTGCTAGGGCACAAATAATTATATTTACAGAGGTTTTCTGCTCCATTAACACAAAAATCCCCACTGTAAATCTGAAAACAATAATACAAACAGCAAGGAGCTTAGGAAAACTAGACAAGTCCCCTCTGAAGTTTCCTTGGCCTTTTAGAATAATTGATGGCAATAGTGGCTCTAGAATTTCGGCAGTCACTGCTTGGTGGCATTTATCTTTCAGTGGAGAGGTTTTAAGATGACTTCCTATGCATACCAATCAAAGTAAGCAACTATAATCAATGTGCCCAGAAGAGGTGTATTTAAAGTAAGATTGGAAAAAGATTGATACACCCTGGTGTCCAAAACGAGGAGGACATTTGTGTGCCCTTCTCCATTACTCTCTGCCTTGTTCTCTTAGAGACAGGATCATTCATCGTTTCCAGCAAGCCCTTTATTTTCCTGTTTCCACCGTCCATGGCACAGGCTTTACACGCAAATGCATGGCCATGCTCTGGGGCTGGGGAATTCAGTCTCTGGTCTTCATTCCTGTACAGCAACAGCTCTTACCCATTCATTGAACAACCTCCCCGGCCTCCAGTTCTTTCTTTTCTTCACAAATTGAAAATCTAAAAGCTGTTAACACAAATCATTCAAAATGATTTCTGGAAACTGTTGTTTGCCCAATTAAGTTTTTATGGTTGAATAAATAAAATATTTGACTTTCTCTTCCACCAGTTTTCAGTAAGTAAGCTAAAAATCTTTAGATGATAACACAAATAACTTCAACATCAACTTGATATAACCCAAAGTCACCTTGACGGAGGGAACCTCAGTTAATGAATTGCTGCCATCTGGTTTACCTGTGAGCAAAGCAATTTCTCTCTCTTTCTCTCTCTCTCTCTCTCTCTCTCTCTCTCTCTCTCTCTCTCTCTCTCTCTCTCTCTCTCTCTCTCTCTCTCCTTCTCTGTTTCTTTCTATTTGTTGGTGTTTGAGACAGGGTTTCTCTGTGTAGCTCTTGCTGTCCTGGACATTGCTCTATAGATCAGGCTAGATCAGGCTGGCCTTGAACTCACAGAGATCTGCCTCCCAAGTCATGGGACTAACGGTATGTGCCAGCACTAACTGGCTGAGGTTATTTTTACTACTATAGGAGGGCCAAGTCCACTGTGAGCAGTCCAGCCATGAGCAGGTGTGACCTCATTGTATAAAAGAAGCAGCTGAGCAGACCCAGAGAAACAAGACAGTAACCAGCACTTCTACACAGCCTCTGCTTCAGTGTCTAGGTTCCTGCCCTGAATTCCTGCCCTGATTTCCCTTGATGATGAACTCTAAACCGGAAGACAATTAAGCCCTTCCCTCCCTGTGTTGATTTTTTTTTTTTTTTTTTTTGGTTTTTACGAGACAGGGTTTCTCTGTATTGTTTCAGAGGCTATCGGTCCAGCCCAGCCTCGAACTCACAAAGATCCGCCAGCGTCTGCCTCCTGAGTGCTGGGATTAAAGGCGTGCGCCACCACCGCCCGGCTTCCTGTGTTGATTTTTGTCAGTGCTTTAATCACAGCAACAGAAACCAAAAGGAGAACTGATGGGTCAAAGAAAACAAAGTTCTGGGTTTTTTTCTTAATCATTTTTTCCTCATTGAAACTATAATAAATGCTGAATGTCACTTTGGTTGCGTATCGTAGACTTAATTGTCTCTACTTTAGTTAATGTAGGCAGATATTCAATTAAAGTTGTTTCATCAACTCTTCTTTTTTACATTGTCATAACCATAGTAAGTGGCTTTGTAGACTACGGAAAATCTATGGCCCTGTCTTTGACTACACTTCTCACTTATAGCCCCTGTGTCTTCTTCAAAGGGAGATAAACTAATGGAATGTTATTATTTGTTGAGTCCCATTCATGGTATAGACACTTTGTAGGTTCTATCAACTTCATTATTCAAAACAATTATGGAAGGCACAGTAATGCATCTTTAGGACAAGGTAAAAGAACTTTATAACCCTGCATCTGCATCCAGTTATTAATGCCAGTTGTTGTATCTACTTGCTCAAGGTCACATGGGTAGAAAATGAATGAGTACACAAAAACTAAAAGTAGACCTATTGTGTTGTTCAGCTGCACCAGCCTTGAGTATTTGTCTCAAGAAAACGAAGTCAGTATAAAAATGTATCACTATGCACCTACATTTATTATGGTATTATTTACTGAAATCAGCTTAAATGCCTGTCAACTGATGATATAACCAAAAATGAAAACAAAATAAAGTCCATAAACACTAGGGAGTATCATTTAACACTAATGAAATGAACTTTTATCGTTTGCAGTTTGGAGTTGAGAATGGCACAAACATGAACACGTTTGCTTTCACTTGTGGAAACATCGTTAATAACTTCAAAGTAGAAGAGGATTTAATAGGGATGAGAAAGAGACTAGGGGCAAGGAGGTAAGAGTGACATTTGGGAGAGGTTAAAGCATGATCAGAGCACAATATATGCTTGCATGGAAATGTCCCAGTGAATCAATTAATCTCCATGCATGATATGCATGGTAGCTCAATCCTAAAAGAAAACAGCAGAGCTAAGATCTGCACCCAGTTCCATCTGGTTTAAAATCTTGGGGGTATCTTTTTATTATAAGATGTACTGTAAAAACTTTAGAATAATATCATACAAACTTAATTGAATATATGCCAGATTTTTCTTCCTACCAAAAAAGCTATAAAAAAATGACAAATGGGAGGCAACTATTTTTAGGTAACTGACAAACAACAGTAGGTGAGAGTGTTCTTCTAAAGAAAGAAAACCTTAGCATGCACCTCAGAATCTCTCTGACTTTCACTTGGGGGCATTTCTGATATGGGAACACCAAGCAGAGCCCCAATATAGTTGCAATATTGCTGAGCTCAGAACGAACACATTGGAGTTCAAAGGGCAAGGGATTAGTCAAGGGGAAAACTGCTCATGTGGAAATGCAATGCACACACCCAGACTCTGCAGAGTTCTGCAGACAACTAAGGCACACATGCATATAATGATACCCTGGAATGATAGGCAGAACTCACTTTCTCTGCACTGAAATCTGAGCAGCGAGAACAGAGGTACCTCTATGGCAGGAGAGGGTAAAGAGTCAGTCTACTAGCACACAGAGAATTTATTGAACTTGTAGTCTGAACTTGGGGAAGCCTAAAACAGACGGCTTAATACTTGACTATTCTGCCTAATAAAGAACATCAGAGCCCTGCTCAACAAATCATCTGCCAATCATTTAATAGTGTTCCAGAAAAAAGACTTCAATTCCATTGAGAAGTAGCACCATTGGGGTTGGAGAGATAGCTAGGTGGGTTAAGTGCTATCCGTACATGCCTGAAGACAATAGTTTGGGTCTGCAGAAACTACACAACACCCTAGCCATCTGGAATACTAGCACTCCTATAGCAAGAAGCAAGCTAAAGACAGGAGAAGCCCCAGAGCAAGCACATAGATGAAAGGCAACAAACCTCAGCCTTGACACCTAAGATTTTCCTGACTTTCATGTGCACACTAAGACACGTGTGTCTGCCCTGATGCACAAGAACCCTAACAAATACAAATAAGCACACACAGATATTACATACAAAAAAAGAAAAAAGAATAGCACAGCTGAGAGAGACATAGACTTCTGTGACACACCCCCCACCCACCCAGCCAAGCACAAGTTGTAACCTAAACAGGAAGCCATCAAAGAGAACTCTTAAAATGTGGTAAGAATGATGACATGTAGCCCTCCACAACAGACTGCTACTGGCAGGGGTAAAAGTAGGGAAGGAATATGTTTTCTTTAAGGGGCTAACCACAGGGAGTTTGACCATGCTTCCGTGACTATATGGACAACACAAATTCTACTTGTTTTGTATCTTTTCTTGAGTGTATGAAGGGGGCACAAGTGTTGAGAGGCAGTCATGGGAGGACTGGGAAATAAGGCTGATTGGGGTTTGTTATGTGAAATTCCCAAATAATCAATAAAATTTTATGTTAAAAAAGAAAAATAAATAAATAAAAATAAAAACTGATGAGAATCACATCTAGACTCCGTATGATATGGAAATTGCATGTTTACGATACAATAAAAAAATTCGACATGGGGGAGTTAAGATTACATTAAAATATTGATTAAACAAAGGCTTCCAAATTGTCAAGCTCCAAGTGTTGGGATAAGTGTAACAAGCATTTATACCAGACATAGTGCATAGTGTAAAAGATGGTCATACTAAAAAGCAGAACCTCTTCTAAAATCAACTGGAACGCTTTACCAAACAATGCAATGTTATTTTGTTTGGTTACTTTTGGAGTGTAGGGAACCAAACTGTGGGCTTTGTAAGTGCTATGCAATCACTAAGCCCCCAAGCTTTATCCAGCCACTAATATGTGATACCCAAGTGAAAAAAATAAGGATGAGTGTAACAGTAAGAGTAAATTGAATATAATATTGCAGTAAAGAAGAAATTAAACTTGAAATCAATTGTAGATAATATTTAATAGTGAAAATAGAAATTATGAAGAGGAGTGAAAAGCTTGCCAGTGGTAAAGGGAACAATATTAATTGGTTTAACATCACTATAAGGGAGTTCCAAAGAAAGAGAGAAGCTGGAGAATGAAGAGTACCTGGAAGTCATTCCCTTGAGGAGATAAGGAGATGGAGAGGAAGAATGAAAGTTATTATATATTAGGCTTAATTTTAAAAATGTTAAACATTCTATTCATTAGAAAGAAACATACAAAAATAAAGAGACTAAGACATGCTCAAAAGATTCACAGCACATAATCTAACACACTCAAACCTAAAATACAGAGCTTTCCAAAACAATAAAGTAAACAAACAATTATCCCCTCTCCAAACATCAAAAGACAGAACTGTTCTCCCTGGGCAGCATCTATATAAATAGCCAGTGTTTGCATGAAACAATGTTAAAGTCATTGTAAAATGGGACTTGACGTCCCCTGTAGTAGTTATATTTGATACCACTGACAGTTCCTAAGTTGCTGTTGTAATAAACCTAGGAAGAATTTGATACTTCCTAATACAGATAAATGGTAATCTAGTTGTAGCACTACAATTACATTCAAGAGTATTTACTCAAGCATAAAAGAAAATATATGCATAACAAAAGCCTCTAAGATCGATGTTTGCACTTATGTTTTAATTGTTAAATGTTTGTTACCAGGAGATACATTCATCCAATGAAACCATTTTAAAATCAGAAATACGATAACATAAGAACGCACATACATTTCTTCATGAGGGAGCTAGGGTTTTAGATCACCAGTACAGTACTTGCCTAGCATACCAAAATTCTAAGTTTGGTCTCCAACATACACACACACACACACACACACACACACACACACACACACACACACACACAACACACGCATGCACGTGCGCACATACACACACGATACAATACTATGTGATATAATGCAAATACAGTAATATGACAATAAGAGAATTGGACAAATGAAATTAAACTATTGCAAAATTTCTGTATTTAACATGGGCTGGTATCATACTTAAACAACTCTCTAGTTAAAAGTGAACATCATTATTTCCAGAGAAACACTGAAAATTTTATATTCAATATAGATAAGAAACAAAAATAGGATACATAAACTATTTTGGAATGTAAAAAAGGAAGCAAAAGAGAACGGGTGCTGGAGAGGTGGCTCACTACTTAGGAGCATGTGGTGCTCTTGCAGAGGACCCAGCACCCACATGATGGGTCATAGCAACCTGAAACCCCCATTATAGAATCCAGTGCCTTCTGTCCATGAATACAGACATGCAAGCAAACACATATACAAATAAAACAAAAGTAAATAAACCTTAAATTATTTGAAAAACGCATGAAGAGAATAGGAACACATAGTAATGCAAAGACAAAACTACTAAGAACTAGTAAGAAC
Source organism: Mesocricetus auratus (assembly GCF_017639785.1). Lineage (NCBI taxonomy): Eukaryota > Metazoa > Chordata > Mammalia > Rodentia > Cricetidae > Mesocricetus > Mesocricetus auratus. Next base: position 75,423,114 of record NW_024429194.1, read on the forward strand.
TGCTGTGATCCACTAAGGAATGCCTGTAGTAAACATGAAATGGCTTTAAGGACAGTAAAGGCAGCAAAGGCACAAGGATGTTTGCCAACATAGCTTGGTTGTCCTTATCTGAAACTGTCACATCTATAAGGTGCTGCCTGAAGACTCATGGAAACCAACACACAAACCCATGTTAGATATTCTAATTATTAAGTAAAGGATCAAAGGGGAATACTAATAGAAAACCAATTAATATGTTTAAAAAATTGTCAGGAAAGCAACAGAGGGTATGCTAATCATACAGAAACAATGAACAAGTTTCAGAAGTCCTTTCTTGAGTATAAAATGGATTAAATCCTCTAGTCTAAAACAGAGGTGCTAAATACATTTTAAAAAATTCTGCTCCAAGTATATATAGACTGTTCAGTTTACCCTTATAAACACAAGTAAATTGAATGAACAGATAGAAAATAAAATAAGATTCCATGCAAATGGAAATAATAGAAGACTCTGTGGTTTTAACAGGTGGCATTTGAAGTGATCAAACTATTAAAGAAATGAGTCATCATACATGAGTCAGAGGTTATAATAAAGCACAGTGACACGGTGAAGGAACAAAAGACAAGAAGCATATGATTACCTAAAAACATCCAGGAAAAAAGAGTCTTGACAAAGCACAACATAGACTGACACAAATTGCCAAAAGCAGGCACAGAAAGAAAATTATGTCAAGTCAATATTGTTCATATGACAATTTCATAGCTAACACCATTGTAGAGACCTGAATATTCTTTCTTTCAAGATCTCAAAAAGATAAGTGTTTCTTATTAAATTATGAAAGACTATGAAAAAGTTTTTAATCTGCACAAAGCATCTCCCTGAACCTGATCTCATGTTTACTGGATGAGGCAGGAAGACAGCAAGCCCCAGTGGTGCTCCTGCCTCTACCCTCTTCAGAGCTTGGATTATAGGCAGGCACAGGGCACCTGGAGTAGTGTGATCAAAACTCTGGTCCTCATGATTGTGCAGTAAGTGCCCTTTACTACTGAGCTATCTCTCCAGTATGAAAATGAATATATTGAAGAGATATGGCCACTCCCATGTTCAGTGAATCATTATTTACCACAGCCAAAATAGACACACTCTGTCTCCATCATTTAAACCCCTCCTCCCTCCCTCCCTCCCTCCCTCCCTCCTTCCTCTCTCTCTCTCTCTCTCTCTCTCTCTCTCTCTCTCTCTCTCTCTCTCACACACACACACACACACACACACACACTTAGAATACAACAAAGACATTGTACAGAGGAATTTGAAGAAATTATACATTGTGAAACTGGTCAGATAATGATAAATACTCTATGGTATCATTCATATGCTTAAATTAGATCTCTAAAAAGTTGAGCTCAGAAAGGCATAAAGGGTACAATAATTGTCATCACAGACTAGGATTGAAGAAACTTGAGAGATACTAATAAAAGTATGAAAACTATTTATTTTGTAATATAAATATAATAAGTATCAATACATCCTGATGGTTATTATAATTTATAATAGTAGGCTTCACAGTATAGACCCTGAGCATTCTTTCCAGGAAGCAAAAATGATAAATAAGTGAAATGGTAAACTAATAAATTTTATTGTTGTGTTCAATTTACAATATGTATACATGTTTACATACCTTAAGTCATCATATTGCACAATAAATCATAATACATAATTTACCAAACAGTTTGATTAAAACTGAATGATATCTCTTTATTTTCTAAGTAAATAAGTGCTATGTACTTCGATAAAGCAATAAAGAGTAGAAATTGATGACTGGAGCATAGGCAAAAATAGAAAAAAATAGCCAACTGAAAGATATGCCTTCTGAAAAGATGAAGTTGATTGAGGTAGGAGAAACTAAAAGCAGGCAATTGACACTAGAAATGACAGAAAAGCTGTTGCTATGTTGTTTACACATCAAACACCAAAACTACAATGCTGAACTGCAATGCAGTTAATAACTTGGGTATCTTGGTGGGGGATGCTCCTTGTAAACCACCAAACTATACAAGATAAACAGAAAATGAAGTCTTCAAAGAAATCTTGTTATCAAGAAATTTCTCACAAAGGAAAATTTCAGGTACATACGATCTCATTAGTTGATTCCTACATGTAGTTAAGCCAGAAAGAAGCAAAATCAAAATTAGACATCTATTCAGAAAATAAAAGAAAAGGAAGATTTCCATGATGTCAGTAGAAACCTGACATCAGTCCTTGATATTGAATGAAAGGAAAAGTGACCAAAAATCTTAATAATCTATAAAATAGATAATATAGCATGATGAAATGATATACAAACATCAAAAGGGGGATCTTTGTATAACTGTAGATGAATATTTGTAAGAAACAGTAATGAAAAGATAGGTAACATAAAATATCTTAGTAAGCAGATGATATCACACTGTGCCATAAATACAAAGTATATAATTAGTACTTGTTCACTAAAGGAAATAAAAATAAATTAAAAGTGACTATACAAGGCTTGATATAAGAATGTTGGATGGCAGGAAAAAAGGATGTTAGCACATGGCACAACCTGAACACAGATGGGTAGTTTCGTTGTCACTTCTCTTTTCTCCTAATAGATTATAAATGCTACTAGGCTTCAAACATCTGGCCAGATTTGCAAATGTGGAATAAATAATTAGCAAAAACCACCTAATTTATATTGCTCAAAACATGTCTTAGACTGTGTATCTGTACTTAAACTCTATTCAAAACCAATAAATAGATGATAACCAATGATAAGAATATTATTTTCAGAAAATAAAATGCTTTTGACTTTAAAAATCAAATACGGGGCTGGAGAGATGGCTCAGAGGTTAAGAGCACTGACTGCTCTTCCACGGGTCCTGAGTTTATTCCCAGCAACCACATGATAGCTCACAACCATCTATAATGAGATCTGGTGCCCTCTTCTGACATACAGACATACATGCAGACATAACATTGTATATATAATAAATAAATCTTTTTTAAAAAAACAAATATGACTTATGACAAGATATGCTGAACATGAGCATATTTTAAAGAGTAAAAGAAAATCAAATATGAATATTTGATAAAACTTTAATATTCACGTCATCCTAATAAATACATGGATTAGAAATTTCTTTGTTTCCTTCTCAAGTTTTAAGCTAATCATTAATTACATAGTAAACACTATATAGTACATATGATATTCTATATTTTAAAAATATCACACTATAATTGCAAAATAGGCAATAAAGCCCTTTGAACAAAGGGCTCAAATTACAGAAGTATCTTCAAAGCCATGTTCTTCCCACCCACTGACCCCTCAAAGAAATCAAAACTAACCTTCATAGGGAACATTCACGTGGTAGGATGTTAAAACCTTAGCCAAAGTCATAACCTGTTTAGGAATGCTTTAACTGAAAGAAAGGCAGCTAGCTAGAGGTTGCCTCTCATTTTCTACCTGTAATTTTAGTTAATACCACACCCTGTTTGTGTTTCCCACTAGGATAGAGAACTAATGTTTGCACATCCTTCAGATGTCATTAAATTTAGTTTAATGCCCTTTATGATCTTAGTAGGAAAATTACTTTCATGCCTTTAGTTCTTGAGAATTATAAGACATTCGCTCTCCAGAAATGTGAAAATGTAAATTGTCTACACTGGGAACATAAGGCTGAGCTCACATTTCCCAGTGCCTGGTGTAAACCCACCTTCCCCTGGTATTTTAATCCAAGGCACATAAGTCCTACTGTCAACAACATACAGTTAAGATCTAAACTCATTTCATCTTATATAAGAATTTTGGGTTACCCTGGGCCAAATAAGCCCTTTGAAAGCAAAGGTGGCGGGTTACAGGTCTGGAAGTAAGCAACCATCCATACTAGGAACTTCTCAGAGGCACCACCTGGTGAGGAACTGGATTGTCTATGTGAACAGAATTCACTCCCCGGCTGTTGATAACAGAGACCTCAGTCATCCAAATATAATTATAGCCACATGCTGCATAATAATGTCACTGACAGACTGCACATGTGAAGGTGGTCCCATGGGATGCTACCACCCACTGATGTTATGATTTTCTTAGTTCGTGTTTTTCACAACTACAAAGTCACCTAAATTATATTGCTCAAAACATGTCTAAGACTGTGTATCTGCGCTTAAATTCTATTCAAAACCAGTGAATAGACAAGAACATTGAGCTGCAACGAGAACACAATAAACACAGTGTTGGTTTAATCTTTTGAAATCTTGAGCAGAGAACCCCTGACTTCTATAAATAGGTGATTTCTAACAGTTAAATTTGCAGTTATTTGTTGTGAAGTAGTACATGAGTAATATGTGTGTCACACATCACTTATGAAAATTAAAAATCAGTAGTATATTCGTGAGGTCTGAAATGTCCCCCACAAGATCACATGTTTAATGAGCTGGCTCAAGCTGGTAGTGCTATTTGGGGATGTTGCAAGAGTTTCAAAAGAGCTGTCTAACTACCAGAGGAGTCCTGAGGCTTTTCCTTCCTCCTCTGTCAAGATATTTGCCCAGGAGAGCAGCAACCCCACCACCACCACCATAGTTGGAGGCATAGTCTGCTCTTGCCACTACAAACTGAAGCCCTCCACCCAGCACACCATATTTTTAATTTCAGTTTAAAGGTGACTTCAATTTAATCATACAAAACAAAATAGGAACTGAATGGCCACCGTATACAGATGCAAACTCAATGCAGATCAAGTCATTCTGAGCTGACCTTTAAAATAACCTCTTCAGGAATGGAGAGAAGGCTCACTGGGTAAGGGCACTTGCAGCTGGGTTGGATTCCCAGAACCCACACAGTAAAAAGAGAGAACCAACTTCTGCAAAGCATCCTTTGACCTCCACAGGTGCTCCAGAATTTGTATGACCCTCCCACAGATAACATGGTAAACACTAAAAAAATTAAAAATAATAAATATGTTTTATTGTCCTTTTGTTCCTTAGCTGTGACCTATAGGACTTTCCAATTCAAGTCATCACAGGACCAATGACTCCAGGCTGCTCTGCAGACCATTTGGAGTCTGATTAATGCTTGAAAAAACTTTTATTCTATTATTTCTCCAAAGGCATGGCTTTAAACAGCCAAGGAAGTCACATCTTCTTTTAGAAGAACCTTTCTAACAGGTGTGTGGCATGGGTGACAACTCAAAACCTGGACAAAACAGTTCCAATTTAATACCTAGAAGGGTGCAGGGATGATTGCAGGCTTTGGTTGACTTGATCATCCTGACCCCCAATGCTCTCTTTAGGCCACCACCAAGCTCCATGGCTGTTCACACTCTAGGCCGACTTCCCAGTGAATCCATGGCCAACAAGACACTTTTTCCACCAGGAGATGAGAATATGGCCCATCCTTGCTCAGAGCTGCGGCATGGCTCCACTTCTTACTTCTGATGCCCTGGAAGGTGGAAGCAGTTTCCCACCACTGCGAAACAAGAGCTCATCCTTACTTAGTCCATTCTTCATTCCCAGAGACACTGCCTTATCCTTTGATGTCCATCTGTATCAGCTGTAGCCTTAGTCATTCAGGAAGGGGCATCATCTCTGCAAGTCTTCTCTCTTCTGTTTATTTTCTTGAGGTCACAAAACAATCCATGCCAATTATGTCTCCTGACTTCACATTGGACAACTACCTTGTGTACTTTGTGGTAGAGAACCTGGAGGAACATTTTTCAGTCCAGGAACTTCGGCAGATGTCAACAAGAACATGCAGGTTCACATAAGTATCTTGGACACAAAGATGGAGACTCAGAGAAAGAAGAAACTGACTGCTACACCAAGCCATTCCCAAGAAGATGGGCTGATGTGGGTCAACAGCTTGCCCAAGACCACAGAAAGCCAACTGTTAAAGCTACACAACTAGGGTGGACAGTGGCAAGCACTCCCACAGCCCACATACCCCAACCCATATCCTTTCTTGACTTCCACCCAGCCAGCCCTTGGTGGCTTAGGAGAAAGGAAGGGGGTAGCCAGGGTACCCATCAACATCCATTACAACCTCCGTCTGTTCCTCCACTACAAAATCTTAAGTGAGAATTATTTTGTAGAATACATTAAAATCGTATCTTTCTTCTGGCAAACAATCATGTTTTCCCATTTGTATAGTGCAGATGATTATAATACATCTTGACTCTTTTTGTTTGACTTGTCAAGGATTCCAGGGATGATTTCTATTCTCAGACACAGAAATTTTGTTATTGTCTAATATTTTGCTTTCTCCTTTTTCTTTATTCCAGAATCCCTAATTAACACCATTATTCATTAACCTTATTATACAAGCATTGCATAATAACTTGTATCTTGGAGTTTCTATTATATATCAGTATATACAAGACATTTTATTACCATGAGAAACCCTAATGATGAATATTAACAACTTATGTTTCATTTGAGAAAGTGGATATTTAAATAACCTTGATATTTTGCCCAGAATCTTGCTCTTAGTAAGTGATGCATATAAAGTTTGAATAAGGAACCAGTTTTTTAAAAAAATATAATGTCTATGGTCATTTCCATTCATATTGACACTTTTTAGTGTCATATAAAATAATTTTGGAGTGGGAATAGAAGAGGCAAGAGGCTGTACTGTTAATAATTGGTACTTTGCATATTTATTATGGTAAATATTCTGTTGTGTTCAGCTCACACTTAATCTTATCTTCACACCTGAAACAGATAAGCGTACATACTGAAGTAGCACAGAATGGACATGGCAACACCTGGTCCCCATTTGTAACAATCTCAGGAGGTTTCCATCAGTCACTCCATGGATCCAAGTTGTCTCCTGGGGCTGTTATTACTGAATCAGTGATGGAGCTTCTACAAAGTCACAATGATGATGATGTATAAATAAGGCTTTCTGAACCCCTATCACAGTCCAAATTCAGACAATAGGTTACTAAAGATGGTTCCAGACTGCTGCATCCTGAGGATTTACCCACGGAACAGGCAGGCTTTTCCAAGGCCAAAATATTGTACAATCTTCCCAACAGTGAGAACCACCCCTGAATGAACTGACAGCATCTTCTGGGACTGTTCCGACTTTGTTCTCTTGGAAGATCACTTCCTCCTCACTAGGCAGGGGTGATGTTTGTTTTCTCATACTCCCAGAGTATACAAAGTTTCCATTTTTCTGTGATTGAATCCCAGCATTATCTTCTGGTCTCCAGTCTCTGTCTTGGGTTTTACCTTGTGGGAGATCAGGTGAGTGCTGGGTACATTTATTCAATCATCTTGTGTATCTCTGATTACCTTTCAAAACACTTTTTATTCTTTGGTTTAGGGAAAAAAAAGAACAGCTCATAGTCTTATTTAATAAACCATTCTCCATTTTCAGGGCTAATTTACTTTGTGTCTCTTAGGTCCGAAGGGAATCAGTGCAGCGCTGTTTTATTTGTTTCAAATATTTTTTCTCATGGATATTGTATGGCATCTTTCTAGGCTCTAGTCGGTGCTTTGTGCCAAAATATGAAATAGAATCACAATTATTTAAGGAAAAAGAAGTCAAGGAATTTAAATGATGATAAACATCAAATACAGCATATGTATAGGGAAGCAATTCATTCCTATTAAAGACATATTGACTCTTGCTATAGAGTCTAGAATTGCAGAAAGAGGGAGATTATATTTCATATACTCCTGTTAAGAAACCATACAAATTAAGACATTAGAAAACAATGCTTTTATAATTTTGTCTAATTACCATCTTTTCCATACAGAGAGACACTGGAGTTTCTATTATACTGAGGATTTACTCTTTTCACTAATCCGTATTGTCACAGGCCTTTGAACTGTATGTTACAGTATATAGTTCAGTATGAAACACCCATTGTATATTTTAAGGGAATATTTGAATGTTTGCATATTTAGATATTTACAATGTTCCCATGGTGTTGTTTGTGATTATATATATATCATATATAATAAATATATCATTTATAATGTATAGGAAACATTTCATATACTCTTGTTAGGAAATCATACAAAATATATATATTACAGTATATATACTTCATATATGTAATATATGTATATATAAGAGTAGTCCATAAAACAGATGTCTGACTTTAAATCTTTCATTTTTAAGAATTTACTATGATACATTGTTTGCATTCCAAATCCTTCAACTTTTATAATAATCTTTTAAGTTGCAACATTCTTAATTCCAATATAAACACAGATGCAACTATACAGTATCTGAACTTGTTGCAACCGTGGAAATGAAACAACATCTCAGAAATAAATCAGTTAGTGAAAGGAAGAAAGGAAACAGGAGGATGACAGCACACGTATGGAAAAGGTAAGTGTGGGGTTATATTGAAGGATAAGCATAATCGCTAATTGGAATTTATCTAGTGGGCTAGTTTTCCTAACTAACATACTACAGGGAGATAAAACATCCAAAATATAATGAAGTTAGTCACTAGTTAAGCAGATTCAAAGGAAATAAGATACAATCAACTACATAATTGAAGAAAAGACATTTGTCAATGTCCAACATCCCTTTCTGGTAACATTCTGAATAGTCTTGGAATAGAAGGGAGGCAAAGGGAAAAGAAATCCCTTTATCTGATAAAAAATTATCTATGAAAAAATCTACAGTTGATATATTCTATAATGAAACCTTGGCAGTGTCTCCTGATGAGAGGAACAAGGGCTAAGAGAGATCACCACTTATAAAGGTTATACAAAGTCTCTACCCATGTTATATGGTAACAAATGATCATCATGACCACACCTTTGACTAAACCTGCTTAATTGCGTATTTAATTTTTTGCCTCTTATCCGTCTTTCTTTTTTAGCTATATCATATTTTTTTGTTTTGTTTTGCATACCAATCACAGTTTCTCCTCCCTCCTCTTCCCGTTCCCTCCCTCAACCTCCTTTCTGTCTCCCCATCTACCTACCCTCAGAACAGGTGAGGCCTCCCATGGGAGTCAACAAAGCATGGCATATCAAGTTGAATTCTTGCCAATTATCTTAGTTATTTTGCTGGTATATGACACCAGACCAAGGCGACTATATTAGTATCATTCTTTAGAGTAATCAGACAAATTATGAAGCTAAACAATGTCATAAATCAAATGGACCTAGGCGATATTTGCAAGACATTTCATCCAAACGCCAAAAAAAATCTACCTTCTTCTCAGTAGCTCATGGAACTTTTTCAAAAACTGGGCACATATTTGGAAATAAAGAAAAGTCTCAAAAGATATTTAAAAAGTTAAAACAACACCCTGAATCTTTGTCTGACCACCATAAACTAAAGATGACTATCAATTTAAAAAGAAACAACAGAAAGCTGAGAAACTTAGAACAACTCCTTACTAAATGAAAAACAGATCAAGAGAGCAATTAAGGAACAAATTACAGACTTTCTAAAGCCGAATGAAAATGAATATACAACGTGCCCAAATTTCTGGGACATGGAAGCAGTCCTCAAAGAAAGATCATAGTACCTACATAAACAATTAGAGAGATGTCACATTAATAACCTAACAGCACACCTGAAAGCTCTAGAACAAAAAAGAAATAACACACAAAAGGAGTAAATGGCAAGAAATAATCAAACTCAGGGATGAAATCAATACAATAGAAAAAAGAAACAAAAATACAAAGAATCAATGAAATGAAGATTTGGTTCTTTGAGAAAATTCGTAATTTCTAATAAACCCTTAGCCAAATTAATGAAAAGATGGATAAGACCAAAATTAATAAAATTGGAAAGGAAAAAAGGGGGAGATAGATAACAACAGAAATGAGGAAATCCAGAGAAATGTAAGGACATACTTTAAACACCTGTACCCCCACCAAACTGAAAAAAAGAAATGCATAATTTTCTTTATATATACTACCAACAACATTAAATAAGGATCAGATAAGCAAGGTAAACAGACTCATGATCCCCAGTGAAATAGAAACTGTATCCCCGTAATGGATGATACTGGAGTCTGAACCTGCTATCTTTTGTAGCCTGGCAAGGCTTCCAGTGGTGGAACCGGGTTGCATTATTAAGTTGAGTTGCTGGTGAAGGGGTTACTGTGGAGTTCTCTAAGCAACCTGGACTGTTGCTAGAACAAAGGATTGTTCTCTGAAAACTGACAGAGGGACCCCACTGATAAGAGCAACATCCATACAGTTCATTGACTGTAGAAATGCTGAACAGGTGCCTGCATGGAAACTTTACCCTTCCATTCTAGACTCTTTGGCATGTGAAGGCACTCTGCAGGCTACCAAAAAAGAAACTGGACACCAAGCCAGCCACAAGACCCTCTACCTACATTGTGTCCAGCCTGCAAGACGTGCTAGGGCAATGGTCATTATATAAAAGAAGAACCTATTTTCAATTTAAAAGGAAGGTCTCCCAACTAATAAAAAAGACCAGAACCAAATGGATTCAGCACAGAATTTTAGCAGACTTTCAAAGAATTATTCCACAAGAGGAATATTGCCTAATTCTTTTTACAAGACCACAATTACCCTTATTTTAATGTCTTTTTTTATTTAAATTAGAAAAAAGGTTGCTTCACATGTCAATCCCAGGTCCCTCTCCCTCCCCTCCTCCCATGCCCTCCCACCAATCCCTTCATTCTCCCCTCCCCCAATTCCCACTCCTTTCCCCAGGGAGGGTGAGGCTATCCATGGGGGAGGGGAATCCATAGTCTGTCATTTCATCCAGGGTAGGGCCTAGGCCCTCCCCCAAGAGTCCAGGCTGAGAGAGCATCTGTCATTGTGCAACGGACACCCAAAGTCCATTTGTATGCCAGGGATAAATATTGATCTATTACCCAAGGCCTCCTCACTGACACCCATATTCAGAGGGTCTGGATAAGTCCCATGCTGGATTCCCAGCCATCAGTCTGAGGTTCAAGAGCTCCCCTTGTTCAGGTCAGCTGTTTCTGTGGGTTAAACAAGCCCAGTCTTGACCCCTATGATCATCACTCCTCCCTTTCTGTCACTGGGTTCCTTGAGTTCAGCTCAGTGTTTAGCTGTGGCTGTCTGCCTCTGCTTCCATCAGTCATTGATTGAATGTTCTGCTTCCCAGACCCTCTGGCAGTGGGATTATAGGCTGGCACTCCCCTGATCCATGTCTAAAATCCATATATGAGTGAGTACATACCATGTTTGTCTTTTTGTGACTGGGTTACCTCACTTAGGATAACAATTACCCTTATTTTAAACCAAATAAAGATCAAACAAAGAGAATTACAGATTTTCCTTATAAACATAGATGTAAGACTTCTAGATAAAATATTTGCAAACTGAATCCAAGTGTACATCAAAGACATCATCCGCCGTGATTGAGCAGGCTTCATCCTAGAGATGCAGGGTTGGTCTAACATACGTAAACTGATAAATGTAACCCATCATATAAACAAACTGAAAGACAAAAACCACATGATCATCTCACTAGATGAAGAAAAAGTCTTTGACAAAGTCAAACACCCCTTAATATAAAAGTCCTGGAAAGAATCAAATACAAGGGACATACCTTAACATTATGAAGACAATTTAGATCAAGTCTACAGCCAACATCAATATATAGAGAGAGAATCTCAAAGCATTTCCACTGAAATCAAGAATAAGACAGGGTTGTCCACTATCCATATATATTCAATGTAGTATTTGAGGTCTTAACTAGAGTAGTAAGACTACTGAAGGAGATCAAGGGGATACAAATAGGAAGGGAATAAGTAAAAATATCTTTATTTGATGATATAATTACATACATAAGTGACCCTAAAATCTCTACCAGAAAACTTGTATAGCTGATAAACACTTTCAACAAGTTTCAAGATATAAGGTTAACACACAAAATCAATAGCCTTCCTATATGTAAGTGATGAACAGATTGAGAAGGAAATCATGGAAACAATATGTTTCACAATAGCCTCAAAAAGGTCTTAAAGTAACTCTATTCAAGCAAGTTAAAGGCTTGTATGTTAAAAGTTTTAACATATTAAAGAAAGAAATCAGGGAAGATATCAGAAGATGGAAAGATCTTCCATGCTAATGGATTGGTAGAATTAAAACAGTGAAAAATGTGCATCCTACCAAAAGTAATCTAAATATTCAATGTAAGTCCCATCAAAAGTCCAACACAGTTCTTCACAGAACTTGAAAGGACAATTTTCACCTCATGTGGAAACAAAACAAAAATCCAGCTAGCTAAAATAATCCTGAGAAATAAAAGAACTGCTGGAAGAATCATGTTCCCCAATTTCAAGTTTACTACAGAGCTATAATTACAAAGACAGCATGGTCTTGGCAAAAACAGACACATTGATCAATAGACTCAAACTGAAGACCCAAACATAAATTACCCACCTGTGAACATCTGGTTTATTATAAAGAAACCAGAAATAAACATTGGGAAAAGACATCATCTTCAACAAATGGTGCTGGTCAAACTAGATAGTTGCATGTAGAAGAATCAAAATAGACCCATATCTATTACCCTGCACAAAACTCAATTTCAAATGGATCAGACTCCTCAACATAAAGCCAGACATCCTGAAGCTGATAGAATAAAAAGTGAGGAATAGCCTTGAACTCATTAGCATGGGAAAAGGCTTTCTGAACATAATACCAATAGCTCAGGCACTAAATCAACAATTCATGCATGGGACCTCATGAAACTGAAAGTGGCAAAGGATATCATCATTTAGATGAAGTGGCAGGCTACAGAATGGGGAAAGATTTTTCAAACTACATGTCTGATAGAGGGATAATTTCTAAATTATGTAAGTAATTTAAAAGCCTGGACATCAAGAAAACAAATAACCCAATTTAAAATGGGGTACAGAGAGTATTCAAATGAGGGAACACAAGGACTGTGAAGCACTTAAATGTTCATCTTTCATCATCAGGGAAATGCAAATCAAAAGTACTTTGAGAAAAACCCTGTCTCAAAAAACCAAAAAAAAGGAAAAAAAAAGAAAAAAGAAGTGCTTTGAGATCTCATCTTACCTCAGTCAGAGCCAGTCAGAGTGGCCAAGACCAAAAAAAGAAAAAATAAGATAGCTCAGGCTGACCAGGATTGGAGAACCCTCCTCCATTGCTGGTGGGAGTGCAAACTTGTGCAGTCACTATGGAAATCAGTGGGGCAGTTTCTTGGGAAGTTGGAGATAGGTCTAATACAAGACCTAGCCATAATACTCTTTGGAATATACCCAAAGAACTGTAAATCTACTTCAGATACTTTGCACAACCATGGTCATTGCTGCTCTATTCACAGTAGTCAGAAAGTGGAAATAGACTAGCAGTCTGTCAACAGCTGATTGGATAAATAAAATGTGGTGCCTTCACACACAATGTAATATTACTTAGCTGCTTAAAAAATGACATTTTCAGGCAAATGGATGGAACCAGAAAAAAAATCATCCTGGCTTAGGTAATCCAACCCCAAGCACAAATACAGCATGTATTCTTTTATTTGTGGATGTTAGCTGGTAAGTCTTTCATAAACAGAATATAATAAGTATAACCACAGAGGTTAGGTGTTATTGGTGTTTTATTCTTCTGGCTTTTTGAGGGGCCCACCACCCAGCTCCCATATAAAGTACACATGGAGGCTTATTCTTAGTTATGAGTGCCCGACCTTAGCTTGGCTTGTTTCTGGCCAGCTTTTCTTATCTTAAACTAACCCATTTACCTTTTCCCTCTGGGCTTTCATCTTTTTAACTTCTGTGTATCTTTACTTCTGTAGATCTTTCCTTCTTACTCTGTGACTGGGTGGCTGGGTGACTGGGTGGCTGGGTGACTGAGTGACTAAGTGACTGAGGGACTGGGTGACTGGGTGGCTGGGTGACTGAGTGACTGGGTAACTAGCTCCTGATGTCCTCCTCTCTTGTTCTCTCATTGCCTTGCTGCTCCCCTCTTCTTCATCTCTTCTATTTATACCCTCTGCCTGCCTACCCCACCTATCCTTGTTAGTGCTATTGCCCTTTGAGCTCTTTATTAGGACCATCAGGCAAAGAATCACAGTTTTGTAGAGTTAACCAAATGATGCATAGACAAAAGTCACGCACCTTAAAATAATATTCCCCAACAGTTAGGTTTACAGTAAGGGAATAGGAGGGACTGAAGGGTTTCCCATAGAAAAGGGAAATAGACTAGGTATGAATGATGGGGGTGCACTAGAATGGGAGGATCAAACAGGGAGAAGGAGGAAATAGGTGTGGTGGATGGAATATGGGGATGTACAGTTAAAATGAAGGACCAGTTGAGGTATAATATGGAAACCTAATGCACTAGATTCTTCTTAAAATGTATACACATAGGAATGAAATCTAAACTGAAATCACCAAATAATGAGGAAAGCAAATGCCCAACTAGATACCTCTCATCAACAAATACCTCCAGTGCTGGAATGGGTTATATCTAATTGAGTCACTGGCCAAAGGAGTTCCATGGAAACCCACAAACGACCCAGGCTATTGCCAAGATTACTGGTTGCTCTTCACAAACCGATAGTAAAGCCCTATTGCTGAAGACACCTACACGAATCACAGAACAGGGCCAAACTAGAGCCTTCAAACCTACTGGCTAGTTAGTGTTCATAGTACCAGAAGGTACTCTGCATGCTACCAAAGAAGAAAGGTAAATACTAACCAAGTTATAAACCTTTTGATCCACAATGGTGATCTTCCTGCAAGATAAGCTGATGCAATAGTGGCAGAAAGTTTGTGGGTGTAACCAACCAATATGTAATTTGAGTTAAGGCCCACTTCATGAGATGAAACTCATACCTACTGCTTGTTGGGTGGACAAGAACCTGAGACTATAGGAAAACCAAATACTACTATTCTACTAAAGAAAAATACTATCAAAATTACTCCCAATAATATTCTGCTCCACTCACAGATCAGTACCTCACTCAGCCATCATTGGAGAAGCTTCCTCCTGCAGCAGATATGAGCAAATACAGAGACACTGCTGGACAATGTGCAGAAAGTGAGAGATCTTGGAACACTCAGCCCTAAATGGAATGTCTCCATTAATTCCCTCCCTTGGGTTTCAGGGAACCCTGCAGAAGAGGAGGAGGAAAGATTGCCAGAGTCAGTGGGGATGGAGAACACCAAGGAAACAAGGTCTTCTAGACACAACGGGACTGACACACATATGAACTCACAGACTGCACCAGCATGCACAGAGCCTGAGCAGGTCTAAGCCAGATTGGCATCTGGTGCTGAGAGAGGAAGTGGGCACAAATTCCATTCCTAAGCCAAAAGTTGCCTCCAATTGGTAACTCTCCACAACCATGAAGCTCTACTCAGTTAATCAGACTTATAGAATCATTAATACAGGTGTATTTGGTCTTTCTGGAAAACTCAGTATAGACCATTCTAAACTAAAATCTCCTTGATTTTAGTAAAGAGTTGTTGACTGAGGCTCATTTCCCAGGCATGTCTAACACTATATTTAGTCAGAATATAAAAACTAGATGCCATCCATAGTGGCTGTTATAAAACTAAAATAAAAACACAATTATGTACATTATTTTTAGGTTCAATTTTCCTTAGGTGTTTATTGAGACCTTTAAATATGTTTGAATATTTTCTTTTGGGTTACATTGAATAATAATTACCTTTACAGACAGATAACTGAAATTTATTGTTGATGCAATGGGCACACCTTTCTAGTGTCATTAAACTGTAAAACCTGTTCAGGACTGTTAGGAAAATCAGTTTGCCTAAAACTTTTAATGTTACTAACTTTTAATTTTCTGGGATCAAAAAAGGAGAAATAAGAATCCATTCATTCTGAGCACAAACGAAGGGAGTGGATGGTGAATGAGATAGGATGAGCTACTTTTCCATAACAGCTATGACCAACTGCTCTTTTTTTATTTATCAGTAGCTTCATTCATATTCTGTTCAGGTGATTTATCTTTCGGCCCAGATCACTAACTGATACCCAGCTCAGAATTAGTAGTTGATGTCACCTCCTGCTTGCAAGAGGAAGAGCTGCAGCGTGCACCTCTGCTGTCAGTCTGCCGATGCTGGCTCCCCATGATCTTGTCTGATCTCTTCCATCGGATTATGTACACCTGGTTTCTTCTCTCATCATACTGCTACCAAATTTATCTTTTCATCAGTAGCATCCTAACTTTTGAGTACATGAATGCTTTCCCTCATGTAATAACTGGCATGCCCAGAAAGAATGTGGGCAAGATCATCATCACCAAGTCTTCCCAGAGGCCCTTTCCAAGGTGATTCAAGATTCTATCAAATTAACAACTAAGATGAACCATTACACTGAGATGTAGAGAAAACTTTTATTAGGGTATTTCCAAAATATATCTAAAATTCTAAAAATGAATAAACAGGAGCTTGAATTTCTGTTGATAAGACAAAAAACCCTCTAAATATTATACATGAAAATCTTTTTGCTGGATTGTTCTGGTGGTTTTGTTTTTCAGAAATACTTCCCATATGCAAGTAATAATGAGATTTTTACTGTAAGTGTGACATATAACATGGTGGATATATATGTAAAAATCTTTGTATTAAATTTTCTCTTTGACCTTTCCCTCTTCAAGTTCCCTGACCTGCAGCCACCAGACCCTCCTGCCACCGAATCCCCCAGAGGGACCTGGAAGCAAAACAAAGCATCCAGCATAGGCTGCCATTCCTGTCTTGTCCCTCCACCCTCCAGGAGAGAGGAGATGATAGAACCTTAAACTCATATCCACCAGAAGAGGGAGAGACCCCACCTGTACCCCTGGAAAAAAAGATAGGGAGATAACAGTATAAGAACACAGTCAAAAACAGAAAGGCTTATATGACAATACCAGAGTCTAGGGATTCTATACCAGCAAGACCAGAACATCCCAACACAGATGAAGCAGAAGAGAATGGCCTCAAAAACAACTTCATGAAAATAATAGAGGCCTTCAAATCAGATATGAGAAAATCACCTAAATAAACAGAAGAAAAAAAACTAAAAATGGAAGAAATCAACAAACGTCTTAAAGAAAGCAAGGAAAGCCAAGAGAAAAATAATAAAAGAGATAAAGGAAACAATTCAAACAGTTCAAGACCTGAAAACTGAAATAGAGACAATAAAGAAAACACAAACTGAGGAAATGTTGGAGATTTAAAAAAAAGCTGCGTAAACAGTGAGGAACTACAGATGTCAGCACAACCAACAGAATATAAGAGATGGAAGAGAGACTGTCAAGCACTGAAGATAAAGTAAAGGAAATAGAGTCATCGACCAAAGAAAATCTTAAATCCAACAAACCCTTGATACAAAATATCCAGGAAATGTGGGACACCATGAAAAGACCAAACCTAAGAAGAATAGGTATAGAAGAGGGCAAAGAAGCCCAGCTCAAAGATGCAGAAAGTATACTCAACAAAATTATAGAAGAAAACTTTCCCAACCTGAAGAAGGACATGTCTATGAAAGTACAAGAAGCTTACCGAATACCAAAAAGACTGTACCCCTTGCCACATAATAATCAAAACACCAAACATACAGAATGAATAAAGAATATTAAGAACAGCAAAGGGAAAAGGCAAAGTGACATATAAAGGCAGACCTATAAGAATTACACCTGACTTTTCCATGGAAACTCTGAAAGCCAGAAGATCCTGTATAAATGTTCTACAAACACTAAGAGACCACAGATGCCAGCCCAGGCTACTATAACCAGCTAAACTCTCAATCACTATAGATGAAGAAAACCAGATATTCCATGACAAAACCATATTTACACAATACATATCCACAAATCGAGCCCTACAGAAAATTCAGGAAGGAAAACTCCAACCAAAGGAAGCTAACTACACTCATAAAACATAGACAATATATAATTCCACTTTACCAAAACCCAGAAAAGAGGGGAAAATTCACACACAATACCACCACCAAAAACAAATCCAAAACAAACAAGAATCAACAATCAATGGTCATTAATATCCCTCAATATCAATGGTCTTAACTAACCTATAAAAAGACTAACACAATGATACAACAGCAAAATCCATCTTTCTGCTGCACACAAGAAACATACCTCAACTTCAGAGATAGATGTTAAGAGTTAAGGGTTATGAAAAGATTTTCCAATCAAGTGGTCCTAAGAAGCAAGCTGTCCTAATATCTAACAAATTAGACTTCAAATTGAAATTAATCAAAAGAGATGAAGAAGGTCATTTCATATTCATCACAGAAAAAAATCCATCAAGATGATGTCTCAATCCTGAACATCTATACACCAAATACAAAGGCACCCACATTCACAAAAGAAACATTACCACAACTCAAGTCACACATTATACTGGGAGACTTCAACACCCCACTCTCACCATTGGTCAAGACTACCAGACAGAAACTTAAAAAAAGAAAAAAAGGAACTAACATAAGTTATGACCAACTGAGTTTAACAGACATCTACAGAACATTCCATCCAAACACAAAAGAATATCCCTTCTTCTTAGCCCCACATGGAACCTTCTATAAAATCTACCACATACTCAGCAATAAAGCAAACTTCAACACATACAAAAAAATTGGAATAACTCCCTGTATCTTATCAGATCATCATGGCTTAAAATTAGAATTCAACAATAACACAAATTGCAGAAACCCTACAAACTCAAAGAAATTGAATAATTCTCAATTACATCACTCCTGGGTAAAGGAAGAAATAAAGAAAGAAATCAAGGATTTCCTAGACTTCAAAGTTAAGGCACAACATACCCAAACCGATGGGACACTCTGAGAGCAGTGCTACGAGGAAAGATCATAGCACTAAGTGTCCACAAGAAGAAACTGGAGACTAGCCACACTAGAAAATTAACAGAACACCTGAAAGCTGTAGAACAAAAATAAGCAAACTCACCCCAGAGGAATAAACACCAGGAAATAATCAAATTGAGAGCTGAAATCAATAATGTAGAAACAAAGAAAACAATACAAAGAATCAATGAAACAAAGAGTTGGTTTTTTGAGAAAATCAACAAGATAGATGAACTTTTATCCAACTAACAAAAGGCAAATTGACAAAATCAGAAATGAAAAGGGAGACATAACAACAGACACTGGAGAAATCCAGAGAATCATCAGGTCATACTTTGAAAACCTGTACTCCACAAAATTCGAAAGTTTAAAGGAAATGGGCAATATTCTGGACAGATATTACTTCCAAAATTAAATCAAGAACAGATAAGCAATTTAAATAGACTTATAACCCCTAACAAAATAGAAGCAGTCATCAAAAGTCTTACAACAACAACAACAACAAAAAAAAAGCCCAGGGCCAGATGGTTTCAGTGCATAATTCTACCAGAAATTCAAAGAGGAGCTAATACTAATAGTCCCCAAATTGTTCCACACAACAGAAACAGAAGGATCATTGCCAAACTCTTTTTGTGAGGCTACAATTACCTTGATACCCAAACCACACAAAGACACAACTAAGATAGAGAACTATAGACCAATCTCCCTAATGAACACTGATGCAAAAATACTCATTAAAATACTGTCAAATCCAGCCGGGTGGTGGTGGTACACGCCTTTAATCCCAGCACTCGGGAGGCAGAGGCAGGCAGATCTCTGTGAGTTCGAGGCCAGGCTGGACCGATAGTCTCCAAAACAATACAGAGAAACCCTGTCTCGTAAAAACCAATATATATATATATATATGTATATATATATATGTATATATATATATGTATATATATGTATATATATATATACATATATATATGTACTGTCAAATCGAATCCAAGAACACATTAGAAAAATCATACACCATGATCAAATAGTCTTCATCCCAGGTTTGCAGGGATGGTTCAACATACAAAAATCCATCAATGTGATCCACCACATAAACAATCTGAAAAAGAAAAACCACATGATCATCTCACTGGATGGTGAAAAAGCCTTCGACAAAATTCAACACTACTTTATGATAAAGTTCTTGGAGAGATCAGGGATAACATGAACATACTTAAACATAATAAAGGTAATATACAGAAAACCAACAGTCAACATCAAACTAAATAGACAGAAACTCAATGCGATTCCTCTAAAATCAGGAACAAGACAATATTGTACTTGAAGTTCTAGCTAGAGCAGTAAGACAACAAAAGGAGATCAAGGGGATACAAATTGGAAAGGAAGATGTAAAACTTTCACTATTTGCCGATGTTGTGATAGTTTACTAAGTGACCCAAAGAATTCTACCAGGGAACTCCTACAGCTGATAAACACCTTTAGCAAAGTAGCAGGATACAAATTTAACTCAAAAAAGTCAGTAGCCCTACTATATATAGACAATAAAGAGGCTGAAAAAGAAATCAGAGAAATATCACCCTTTACAATTGCCACAAACAACATAAAATATCTTGGGGTAACTGTAAACAAACAGGCGAAAGACCTGTATAACAAGAACTTTGAGTCATTAAAGAAAGAAATTAAAGATACCAGAAAATGGAAAGATCTCCCATGCTCTTGGATGGGTAGGATCAACATAGTAAAAATGGCAATCTTACCAAAAGCAATCTACAGATTCAATGCAATCTCCATCAAAAGTCCAGCACAATTCTTCACAGACTTTGAAAGGATAACACTAAACTTTATACAGAAAAACAAAAAACCCAGGATAGCCAAAACAACCATGTACAACTAAGGAACTTCAGGATGTATCACCATCCCTGACTTCAAACTCTACTACTATAGAGCTATAGTTATGAAAACAACATGGTATTGGCATAAAAGCAGACAGGTAGACCAATGAAATCGAATTGAAGATCATGATATTAATCCACACACCTGTGATGCCAGGGTCCAGCCAGAATCAGTCCTAAGCTGCAAGAGCCATCTATTCTGGACTGATGTCTTTAGGGCTGTGTTCAGAACCAGTCAAAAAGCCCCGGTTCAACCCTGAGTGGGGGAGTGTGGATCAGGGAAGTCCTAGCTACCCAGTGGTGTTAAGGATGAGACAGTGACATCTTGTCATTTCAGGAAGGCTCTCAGTCAATACTGGAGACAACAGTTTATTCAAGCATCCTCTTAAATAGCTTTCCAAAACCTGGGGTTCTGGCAGAAGACATCTATTATCATGGATATAGAGCTGACTAGGAAACACTTCCTTTAGCCCTAGTGATGGTCCTACAATGCATGTACACAAGTCCTCAAACTTTCTGTAAAGGCATGTCTCACCAGTCTTCAGACAAGTTCCACTAGTCCCCAGGTATGTCCATTAGCCCCCATGATGGGTTTGGGGCCTAGGTCTATTGTTACACAAACTAGAAGCCATTCTCCACTGTGGCCAGGCCATCTGGAGGTAACCAGCCAATATCTAAAAGACAATAGGAGATCCGAGCTCCTGGAATTGAGCCGAGGCCTATACCTAAAATATCTTATTCTGGGGCCAGCACTGTGATCACCTGATTTTTGACAAATAAGCTAAAACTATACAATGGAAAAAAAAGAAAATCTCTTCAACAAATGGTGGGTGCTGGCATAACTGAATGGTGGCATGTAAAAGATTGCAGATCGATCCATATCTATTGCCATGCACAAAACTTAGGTGCAAATTGTTCAAAGACCTCAATATAAATCCAGTCACACTGAACCTCTTAGAAAAGAAAGTGGGAGGTACCCTTGAATGAATTGACCTAGAGACCACTTCCTGAATATAACACCAGTAGCACAGACACTGAGATTGAAAATTAATAAATGGGACCTCCCGAAACTGAGAAGCTTCTATAAGGCAAAAAACACAGTCAACAAGATAAAATGGAAATCCACAGAATGTGAAAAGATCTTCACCAACCCCACATCTTACAGAGGGCTGATTTCCAAAATATACAAAGAACTCAAGAAGCTAGTCACCAAAATACCAAATAATTCGATTAAAAAATGGGGTACAGAACTAAACAGAATTCTCAATAGAGGAATCTAAAATGGCTGAAAGACAATTAAGAAAATTTTCAACATCCTCAGCCATCAGGGAAATGCAAATCAAAACAACTCTGAGATACCATCTTATTCCTGTCAGAATGGCCAAAATCAAAAACACCAATGACAGTTTACACTGGAGAGGATGTAGAGAAAGGGGAACACTTCTCCACTGCTGGTGGAAGTACAAACTTGTACAACCACTTTGGAAATAAGTATGGTGGTTTCTCCGGAAAATGGTAACCAGTCTACGTCAAGATCCAGCAATTCAGGATGCACATTCATACAACAAGGACATCTGTTCAACTATGTTCATAGCAGCATTATTTGTAATAGCCAGAACCTGGAAGCAACCTAGATACCCCTCAATCAAAGAATGGATACAGAAAATGTGGTACATTTACACAATGGAGTACTACTCAGCAGAAAAAAAAAACAATGGAATATTGGAACTTACAGGCAAATGGATGTAACTAGAAGAAACCATCCTAAGTGTGGTAACACAGTCACAGAAAGACAAACATGGTATGTACTCACTCATAAATGGATATTAGACATAGAGCAAATGGTTGCCAGCCTACAATCCACACCTCCAGAGAAACTAGGAAACAAGAATGAATGTGAGACATACATGGTCCCCCAGTAAAGCAGAAAGGGACAAGAGTGCCTGAACAAATTGGGAGCATAGGGGAGGGGGAAGGGAGTTAGAAGAAAGAGGAGGGGAGAAGAGGAAGGGAGAGCAGAACATGAGGGATCAGGAAGATTGAGTGGGGAGATGAATAGAGGAGAGCAAGAAATAACTAATATAAAAAAGATTACCTCCTCTGCTCTGCCTTCTTTGTTTGTTAGTCAGAGAGCAATGTGTTCCCACGGACAAAGTAAGAACTATGTGAATAGCTGACCTAACTGTAATTTTTTCTGTTTTCGCCACAGTACATCCAGGAGACAAAGCCAAGGTAACATTTAAAACTAAGTATATGTATTTTCTGTATTTCTTTACTAGAAATACTGCACTTTAAATATATAAAGAAGTTTGGATTAATAAGTTTTATTTACAAATGCCCGCTATTTCAGAGTGTCAGAGCTATTCTTTCTCTACTAAAGAACAATAATAGATTATGAAACATGGATTTGGGTGTTGTTTTGCCAGAGAAGATCTGAAGGTATGAAATCATGCTGTTATAGTCTAATATCCCTAATTCTCTTTTTAAGTGACACAAAAAAATAAACAATTAAAATAAGATAATGTATTGATTCTGTTGGGGAAGGTGTTTCAAGACAGGGTTTCTCTGTGTACCCCTGGCTGTCCTGGAACTCACTGTGTAGACCAGGTTGACCTCGAACTCAGAGATCTACCTGCCTCTGCCTCCCAAGTGCTGAGATTAAAGGCAATGTGACTGGCATTGATTCTAATTTTTATACCTGAACTAAATGCACAAATACGTTGTTGAAATATCCATTATATACATCTAAATAGTGACTGGAATTAGTGACAAAAACAACTTGCTTCCGATTATTGACAATAGAATGTCTTGAGATATGTAGCCTGCAGTCACTGGAGCCAGCTCACTATCCTGTTCTCTATGTGTGTTTAATATGCATTCATACAGACTATATATGTATGAATAAACATGTAGTTTATTCTCTTCCCCAAGAACATTTGTTAAGAACACAAAAATAAGACACTGTGTTCCCTGTGACTTTACTCTTAGACAGAAGCAGCAGATGCGTTAACCTAGTTTCAATTTTATCAGCCTTAATACAACAAACAAAATACCACAGCCAAGCAGGCTGAGCAACAGTAGATATTCTCTCCTTAATCTAACTCCCTATTAGCTTAGAATCCAATCTATTCATCCATGCCCCCTCCAAAACATCCCATAATCTTCCTATAGAATTCGTGCTTATTATATACCCATGGAGTATATTCACTGCATAGAATAGATCCAGGTAAAGCTACAAGCAACTTACTCAGAAGTCCTTTAAAAGAGCCATGTGATTAGAAGAGGTGCCTGACACAGGGACAGGCACGGGTCACATGAAGAGGCAAATCACATGATTATTAAGAATCAGACTGTGATCACAGTGTCTCCTGAAATGTTTCTAAAATAGAACAGTTCCACCTTTGGTTAAGGTTTGCTTCCCTTCCAGACTCATCTGTGAAGAAAGAGCAGTCTCACACAATTGGTAAGAGCCGGGACATCCATCTCCTCAGGCTCAAAATTAGTGGAGGCAAAGATAATTAACAGGTAATGTCAATGGAATGAAGTGTTGTCACAAGATAATGGTCTCCTGCCGCCATACAAATGTGAAGTGGAGCTCATTCTTCGGAAACAAATTTCAAAGTTGAGGAAGGGTTTTCATCCTGTAAAATAGCAACCTTTACACAATGCTCTATTGCAGTAATGTATTCTAGCACATTATACTTTGCTCTAAGAAAATGCTAGGAAAAAATAATCACCCGAGAATAGGGATGCAGTAATTGTATCACTTGTTATTTGTACAATAGTCAATGTTATGGTTATTCAAGTTGGTCCGAATGTGGCTGGTTTTATTCTTGATGATCACAAAACCTTCCTGTTAAGACAGCTAGTTCTTTTCTCTATGTGTGTGGGTTCCTTGTAGAAGTTTCCCCTTTGTAGTTCTGATTACAGTGTGAGAGCCTGACCGGCAGATTTATGCTCACCCCCATTATCAATAAGAGTACCTCCCTATTAATGAGACATTTGAAAATTAATTCTTACATTTAATCAGATATCATCAATTAGCGTTACATTATAATGTGCATATTTAGGAAAATAACTTAGTTTTTTCCTTTTATTAAATGCATCTTTCTAGCTTCCTGATAATTGAAAGTAATATCATAGAACAAGAAAACAGCAAAGCAATCAAATGAATTAGAGGGGATTTTTTTTACAGGCAGAAATAAAAATCATCTAAACTCATTTTAGTAGAGTAATTTTGTGCCAGTTATCTATTTACTGTCTCTATGAAGAAACCTCACCTTCTTTCCCTGCTACACAAGAGAGCAGGTAAATCTTGAAGGCACTTCTTCACTAGCCGACACAGTATTGTGCTTTGTTAGTGTTCCGTGATGGTGGGCAGGGTTGGGACAGGAAGACAAGCCTTCTTTTCTTGGCTTCTTTGTGTTCTTTTTGGTAAGCCTCAGGATGCAGCAGGCAAGGGTACCTTCCCGTGAGTAGCCTCTCCTGCTAAGGCATGCCCATCATATTTGATTTGTTTTCATGATCAAGTATGCTGTTACAGGGCTTTCTTAAGTTCTTTAATGCTGTGTGGCAGTTATACTCTGAAGCAAAATCCCCTAGGTCACAATGTGCAATCCTTTTTATACTTATTAGACTTGGTTTGCTAGAATTGTATGGATTTTATTTTCATACTTATACAAAAAGAATTAGTTTTGTCTTATTGTGGTGTCTTAGAATAACTCTGCTAATAAGGTAATATTGGCCCAAACATGTTCCTCCACCTTATACTTTTTAAGAAAGTTTCAAGAGGATTAGTTTTAATTACTTAAATGCTTAATAGGAAGAGCCTGCAGGTATCAGACCCTGAACTTATTTTGTTGTTGTTATTTTATTGTATATGTACTGGAGTCTGGCCTGTACGTATGTCTTTCACATGTGTGCATCGGGGTCCCTGGAAATGAAGTTACAAATGACTATAAGTCATTGTGTGGGTGTTGGGAATAAAACCCAGGTCCTCTGGAAGAGCAGCCATTATTCTTAGCTACTGAGCCATCGTTCTAGCTCCAAGGTGTCCTCTTTGGAAGGTTTCTGATATAAAATTTTATCAGCCTAGTTGTGATGAATCTATCTTGCTTCTTAAGTCAGTTTTGATTCCTTAAGTATTTCTAAGAATCTATCCAACTCATTCACTCCATCTAAATTCCTACCAGTATTCTTTTATGATTCTTATTTTCTATAAAATCAGTATTAATATAATTCTTTCTCATTTCAGTTATGTTCACTTTCTTTTAATATGTCTAGATAAAGCTTTGTCAAATTTCTTGCTATTTTCTAAAATCCAGGTTTGTTTTCCTTTTCTTTATTGACTATTGTTTTTCTATTTTCTACTTATCACCATTATAATATTTCTGTTAAATTCTGGCTTCTTGTTTTTATCTAATTCTTATTGCATGAAGATAGGTTATTTTCCAGGTTAGTTTTAACTGTAGACACGATATACTCTCAGCTGGAAGAGAATCTCAATGAGGAATTATGTGGATCAGGTTTGCCTATAGGAATGTCTGTAAGAAATTGTCTTGATCCTTAACTGAGGTATAAAGCTCACCCTGAATATGGATGGCACCATTTCATGAATTTGACCTTACACTGTATAATAGTTAGGTGCTGAGCACGAACAATCAAGCAAGGATCCTTGCCTTTATTTTCTCTCTGCCTTGAAGCATGAATTTGATGCTTTAATTGTCTTCCTTGATTTACTCATAACGATGAGCTATAACCTGAAATGATGAACTTAAATAGTCCCTTTTCCCTCCTAAATTGTTTGTTATCAGGATGTTTTATCACATAAACTGAAACAGAACTAAGACAATTATTGGTTTGACATCTTTTTTCTCACTTAAGTCTATTCCTCCCCTACTGACCAATACAAAGATTTTCTTATAGTGTGATTTTGTTTCTGTACCAATAAATTTCGTTCTTAAGCAATTTCATCCATGTGTATAACACATTCTGATTATTCTTGCCTTGCCTTCTCACATTTACTTCCCAACCCTTACCAGCCCCTTTTCTCCCTTACAGTTTTGTCCCTATATTCATGACTTTGAGTATCCAACTGCAGCTTAAACTGGGAACATTTAAGTGTTTCTCAGCCATTTGAGTTTCCTCTTTAAGAATTTCTGTTTACATATGTAACCCAATTTTAATTGTGTTATTTGTTTTCTTGATATCTAGTTTTTGAATTCTTTGTATACTTTGGAATATTAACCTTATATCAGATGTGTAGTTGGCAAAAAAATTATAATAAGTCCCCATTCTATAGATTGCTGCTTTGTCCAAATGATGGTGTTTGTTGCCGTGAAGAAACATCTCATGAGGTCCTATTTATTCATTGTTGATCCTAGTGCCTGTGCTAATGGCATTTATTTGGAAAGTCTTTTCCTGTGCCAATGAGTTCAAGGTTATTCCCCACTCTCTCTTCTATCAGGTTCAGTGCATCTGGTTTTATGTTGAGGTCTTTGATCCACTTAGACTTGAGTTTTGTGCAAAGTGGTAAGTATGGAGCTATATGGATTATTCTATATGAAGTCATCTAATTTGACCAGCACCATTTGCAAAAGATGCTGTCTTTTGTCAGTGTATATTTCTGGTTTTCTTAAAATCAAAAGTCAGGTGTCAATATGTGTGTGGGTTCATGTCTGGTTCTTCTACTCAATTCCCTTATTAATGTATCTGTTTTGTGCCAATACCATGCTGCTGTTATTACAGTAGCTTTATAGTACAACTTGAAATTGTGAGTGTTGATATTTCCCTTCCAGCATGCTTTTATTGATCAGGATTTTTTGGAGTGGAGGGACTATCATGTGTGTTTCCATGTAAAATTGAAAATTATACTTTCAAGATTTTTGAAAAATTGTGTTGGAATTTTGATGGTACTGCACTGAATCTGTAGATTGCTTTTGGTAGGATGGCCATTTTTACTACATAATCCTACCAATCTATGAACATTGGAGATCTTTCCATCTTCTGATATCTCCTCAATTTCTTTCTTCAATGACTTGAACTTTCTAACATACAGATCTTTAACTCTCTTGGTAAAAGATACTCCTAGATGTTTTATATTATTTGAAGCCATTGTGAAATGTTTCTTCTCCTTGTTTTTTTGCAGACATTTGTCATTTGTAAATAGGAGGACTACTAGGTTTTTTGTGAATTAATCTTTTGTATCCTGCTTTGCTGAAAGTGTTTATCAGTTGTAGGAGCTCCCCAGTGGAATTTTTAGTGTCACTTTTGTATATTATCATATCATCTGCAAATAAAGACTTCTTCCTTTACAATTTGTATCCCTTTGATCTCCTTCAGTTATCTTATTGCTATAGATAAGACTTCAAATACTATATTTAATAAGTATGGAAAGAGTGAACAACCTTGTCTTTTTCCTGTTTCATGGAATTGCTTTGAGTTTTTCTCTATAAAGTTGGTGTTGGCTATGGACTTCTTATAAACTGTCTTTATTATGTTGAGGTATGCCTATTGTATCTCTAATCTACCAGTACTTTTATCATAAAGAGATGTTGGATTTTGTCAACAACCTTTTCTGCATCTAATGAGATGATCAGTTTTTTTCTTTTGTTTTATTTATATTGTGGATTCCATTTACTGATTTTCATATATTAAACCAGCTCTTTATTTCTGGAATGAAGCCCACTTGGTCATGGTGGATGACCCTTTGGATGTATTTTGGATTCACAAACTACTCTTAAGAGTAGTCTGCATGCCCAGAGTAGACGGTAATGTCTATCCTTGATGTTGAGATGCATTTCCTAGATGCACCAATAGGATGGGTCCTGTTTTCACAGCCATTCTGTTAGCCTATGTCTTTTTATTGGGGAATTTAGATTATTAATACTGAGAGATATCAATGACAAATGATTGATGATTCCTGTTATTTTGTTACTGTTATTTGAAAGAGCCAAGGAGCCAAATCAAATCCATGACAGGCTCCTGATAGCCCTTCCAGGGATCAGGCCTCCATTTTGGTTTACTGGAACTGAACAAGCAGTTCTTGGAAAGACCACAACTCAGGGGCAGCCAATCAGTAAGTGCCCTATAGCCTTATACAAGCTTGAAACAGCTAAAGACAGTTTCTCTCACCCTGCAGCTGAAAAGCCTCTAACCACTAAGCCACCAACCCATAAATTTTGTGTTTAAACCCACCAATCAGCCCTCCAGACTAACCTCCTTGCCCTGGAATTCCCCTAATCTTGCTTAAACGGAGCCTGTTCTCTCAGGGTTGCCATTTGCTCATTTGCTGAATGGTTTACCCCTTCCATGCATGGAAAAAAATAAACGTTCTTGCTAATTGCATATGTGACTGGTGTTCTTTTTATAGGACTTCTCAAAGACCCTAACATTATTGGTGGTGGTGGTGGTGGTGGTAATGGTGTGTGTGAGTGAGTGAGTGTGTGTGTCTGTGTGTGTGTGTGTGTTTGAGAGAGATAGAGAGAGAGAGAGAGAGAGAGAGAGAGAGAGAGAGAGAGAGAGAGAGAGAGAGAGAGGGAGAGAGAGTTCAGATGTGTGTGCTTTCCTTCTTTTGGTTTTGCTGGTATAAGATTATTTATTTTCTATCTTTTTACATGTTGGAGTTTTCCTTCTAGTACTTTTTGTAGTACTAGATTTGTTAATAGATACTGTTTAAATCATAGCCTGAGTTGTCTGGGGTTCCCATGGGGTACCTTTGATCAACAGCTTGATTAGATGTAACCCACTCCTGGAACTGAAGGCTTCATTTGGTGATGAGCAATGAGTTGGTCATTACTCCAACATATGTTATTGACAAATTTATTTTTTAAAATAAAAAATAGGTGGCTGTAACATGTGCATGTATTTATGGGCCTTATATTCTACTGACCTACATGTCTGTTTTTCTATCAGTACCATGATCTTTTCTCCACAGCTCAGTGAGCTTTCCTGAAACCTAAGTTTCTTCACAGCTATGGAAGGCTCCTAACTTTAAACACAGCCCCAGAAGTTGGATCAGTAGGCTTGGAAACAGTCTTACTCTTCACGGGCACCCAATTCTAGAACATCTGGTCCCAAATTCCAGCATGCAATTGCTGGCAACCATGACTTGACATTTGAATAAGTAGAAGCCTTATAAAGGAAGAGGCTGTATCCGTGTTTAGACCTCAAGCCACCACTAGCCACAAGTGCTGCTGATCCTCCTTGAGAACCCTGTCTAACACCTGATTGGAGAGATGAGTTTCACATGTGTGTTCCCAGGCAAGCCTATACTCAGTTCCTGAATATCCCTATCAGATGATGTTGCCATCTTAGCACACAACGATGCTGACTTGGGTCATCTCAGGGTAAAGTAACAAAGGAAAATAATGACCTCTTTTCTAGCTTTGAGATTACAGCCAATAGCATGTAGGGTAGAAAGTCCTGAGCAAGAACGCTTGCAAACACAGCAAAAATCTGTAAACAATAAACCTACAGATCACTGTCAGAAGTATGATCATAAGAAGACCAAATGCTTCTTGGGTACTGTCAGCCTTAAGCCCACTTTCAGACCCATATTCTGTGGATACCCTGGGGAACCAGTAGCACTGTAATGAGGTCAAGGCTATGACTATCTCTATATGGACATCAAGGAACTGAGGAAGCTCAATAAGATCAAGACATTGGTCCAAAAGATGGCCAAGAACTATGGTGCCTTTATTACTTCTGGTCTCTGACCAAGCAGATCCCATAAATTCTGGGCCCAGGCCTATACAAAGCTGTTAAGTTCCCTTCCCTGGTGATATACAATGAAAACACAGTGGCCAAAGTCAAAGAGTAAAATCCATAATCAGGTTCCTTTAAAAAACTGCAGTGCCTTTGGTTACCTGAAGATGACAGGTGATGGGTTGGTCTACAACACTCACTTCGCTTTCAGTTTCTTGGTGTCATTGCTCAAGAACTGGAAGAATCAAAAGGCTTTATACATCACCAGAACTATGGCCAAGCCCCAGCACCTGTGTCAGGGCATGTCTTAATAAACCCTTGTCCTGACAACCACAAGCAAATAAGAACAGCAAACGATGAACTCAGAGATGGAATTGCCCAGCTCTGGGTACACATAAACAATCTAAATCTCTCAAGGAACCTTAGGGCTAAAAAACTAGACTCCAAATCCAAGCCAATATCAAAATAAATGACTTACAACACAAATTAGTCTCAGGCTCTAAGAGTCTTGGCAATTAAAGTAAGGACAGTTATTGGGAACTATTCAATAGTGTAACTTGGGATGGAGGACCCTGGTGAGACTCAGGGCATTGAACTCTCAGATTATCATAGGTTTATTTTGACTGAAAATGTGATGGATGCATTCACATTTTCCTCCTCTGCAGCACTGCCCTCTCCAACCTTGCCTTGGGGAAATTAATCTTCCATTGCTTGTGAAATCAGCAATGACATTTGTCTAAAGGAGACACCCAGGAAGACCGTGTTGATGTTCCTCGTGGCCTATGCATCTGCACCTCTAGACATAGAACCACACTCAAGGCTGTGGTGATAGTTTTTTTATGATTTATTAAAGCCACTGGAGATCAAAATAGCAAAGCAGTCATACTGGTTAGCCATAGAAGCCGGGCACACACCTTTAATCCCAGGACTCAGGATTAAGAGGTAGACGGATCTCTGTTAGTTCAAAGCCACACTGACTACACAGAATTAATCCAGTCCTAAAAGAAACAGCTCACACAAAGATGACCTCAACACCAGGCATCACACGCCTTTAATCCCAGCACTAGAGAGGTGGAGACTGGAGTGATATGGCTAGGCAGAGAAGGAATAAAAGGCAGGAGACAGGATCTGAGAGCTTTTTGCCTCTGAGGATTCTTGGGGACAGGATTGCCATTTCAACTGGGTAGAGGTAAGATCTACTGGCTTGGCTGCTTTGCTTCTCTGATCTTCACCTGAAGCTTGAACCCCAATATCTGTCTATGGGTACTTTATTTTTCATGTTACACAAGTCTCAATATGCTACTAGAGAGGAGAAACTTAGTGTAACCCTTAAGAACTTCCTGATTTTTCTAATTCATTCCAGTGCAAGTCTGAAAATAATGTGGGGAGTAGATTTTTAACAGTGTGGAATAGTGGTAAAAGGAACTTAAAAGTTCATTAGGCATAGTTTATCAGTGTGGATATAATAAGAAGGTTAGGTAAATACATATTTTGTTCTTTTCTTTATGCACCTAACAAAATCAAATCACTACTCTGTTATGATACCTTACTAGAAACCTATGCCTAAAACCATAGGATTACATAGGAATTATGTAAACTGAGTTTTGCCAGTTTGTAAAACTGCTACCCCTTATCTTGGAAAAGCAAACACCAGAAACTGCCTGATGCAGAACTTATCAAAGCTTCTAAGGCAAAGGTCCAAATGCAGATCCTGTTTCTGTCTTCTAGATATGACTAGACTGATACACTCATGAACACAGCAGTTGTGGTTGCCTGAACAAGACCTGCACAAGATCCAGCCAGCCAACATTCTAACACAACGGAGGGAGGAGGCGTTTGCGATCCCCTCCCTTTGCTGAGAAGCTGATGGCTTCTGGGAGAGAACGAGACATTTTAAGTGAAGGGCCCTTGGTAAATCAACCATGTGTGTTGATCTTCATCACCAGGAGTATATCATCAACACAAACTGGACTTGGTGGCTTATTCTCTTAAGCTTAAAAAGAGGATCCACAGGAAGGAGGAGGTTGTGAGTATGGTCAGAATACACTATATGAAATTCTCAAAGAATAAAAGAATGTTTTAAACAAACCATTATGAGTTGTGCATAGAATGTAGAAAAGGAAAACTTAAGACAAAATTAAACTCTTGACTCTGATATTTCTTCTAATCACCCTCTTATTTCCCATCATGGGGGTGGGATCAAGTAATAGTCAGAAGTTTAATGTTGAGAATTATTCCCATATATCTCTTATTTTATGACTCTTCCTCCTTGAGGCTTGGAAAGGGCTTGAAAATGAGAAAAGAAGGAAATAGAAGAGGCTTGAGCAAATGGGGGTTGGAGGAAGATTACAACATTGAATGCTCAAAATTACCTCTAGGGATTTCTCTTGGACTCTTCTTTCCCAAACCAGTTTCTTTTATACACCATACAGAAGCCACTGAAAAGAAGTGACAGAGGTCATTAGAAGGAATGGTTTTTCACTGTTGTTGTTGTTGTCATTGTTGTTTGACAGTATCTCATTATGTAGCCTTGACTGGCTTGGAATGCACAGATATGAGTGCCACTATGTTAAGCATAAGCAGCATTCTTAAGATAATGGTGTTGAGTAATGTACTTGTTGTAACAAACAGTGCTTGACGACTGTCACCCTAAACAGTTCACTACAGGATTTCCTTCACTATGTGTGTGGATCAGAACATGAAGGCATGTCTATACAGCTGCATTTACTTTTTAAGCCAAAATAATTGGCAGGAAATAACAATACTAAATACTACAAAATTAATTTCTTATCATCTTAGCCTTTAACACTGTGGCAGAAGGGGTGTGGACCTTGAATGTAGTAAGTTCACCAAACTCCTACTGAGCTATTAACAAACAATAGGTAACAATGTTTCCATTTATTTACTATGAATGATTTGTGGAAAAGGCCAAACAACCAAGAGAAAAGACAGAACATTATAGCATTCATTTTAAATGGAAAAAAAAATAATAGCTTCAGTCTAGAAATAGGCCTTGTGAAAACATATTTGGGAAATGCTTAAGTAATGGACATCTACTAGGGCACCTATGAGATTCCTTATATTGGGCATTTGATTAGATCGATGGTACACATATGTAAAGATATGTCAAATGGTGTAAGCTAAATATGTGAGGTTTGTTATGTAATATGCAGAAAAATATCTGCTAAGTTATAAAAGTCATCTCAAAATTAACAGACCTGTCAACTGTAGAGAATCTAATAGGTGCCACAATTAAGGAATGCACATTAAGGTCTCTATGACTTATTAGTCACTAGTATCGTGAATCAATAAAAATAACTATTGTAAAGTTAAAAAAAAGAATAGCTTCAAACAAATGAATGGCCATCTGAAGCAACAGTTCTCAGTTTGTGCTTCGAGACCCCTTGAGTATGGAGCGACCCTTTCACAGGGGTCGTCTGAGACCATTGGAAGATATTTATATTAAGATTCATAACAGTAGCAAGATTACAGCTATGAAGTAACAACGATTTTATGGTTGGGGGGATCACCACAACCCGAGGAAGCATATCAAGTCACAGCACTAGAAAAGTTTAGAACCACTGAGAAGTTTGCCCAGGTTACAAAAACACCAATGAGAGGAGAGGAGCAATGGGCCAGAACACTGTAAACAAATACTTTCAGAATGTGTTTACTTAATACTAAAGCAGGAATCAATCATAAGAGGGTTATTAGAGGGATCTGCATTGCTACTTAAGCAAGTGGAGTCTGTAAGTGGTATAAAAAACAAATTACTCATCTGTTCTTCCACATAGCATTTTGCTCAACTAATGCTTTCAAATGTGAACAATGCACTGCTCACTGTTCTGCCCAAACTATAGACAAATGGAGGGCAAGGATGATTGGAAAATGCTCTACTAGAATGTGTTACTTAACTTTCAGCATACTGTAGATAGTATTTTTAAACTAGCAGTTAAATTATTTTTTATTTCCATTTAGAAACCACCACTCATTATGCAATAAAGAAAAAAATCAAACTGAAGCCTGCAGATTTTAGTGTCTCTTAATCCATGGTAAAATTAGTCTCAGACCACCCAATTTTCCTATGAATCAGGTAAAAATGATTCAACTAATGAATAGTTACAACATTGAATAACCTAGTACTTACCATGAGCTTTACCATATTGTCCATCCAACAGACACGAACCAAGGATTGACTAGTTTAAAATAAAATTATTCATTTTACCAGAATGGGCAAACAAACATGTTGTCCATTTTCAGAAATTATGTCTCCCTTGCCTAATAACAGATAATCAAATCCTCGGGTTACAATATGGGAACAAACCACATAAAAGTGTGGGTTTTTCCTTCTATTTTCCTTTTATTGAAACAGATTTCTTATTCATATAATATATTCTGATTAGGGTTTTATCTCCCCCAACTCCTTCCAGATTCTCCTCACCTCACATACAAATCCACACCCTTTCTTTCTCTCACTTGTCAGAAAACAAACAGGCATCTAAAAACAAATAGTAAAGTAAGAGATTAAAGAGTGGATGGAATATGACAAAACAAGCAGAAGGAAAACAGTGGATGAAAAACACTTATAGATGCAGAGACATACACATAACTCTCCGTAAAACACAAAACCATAAGCCATAACACATACACGAAGGAACTATTAGATTAAAACAAAAAGTCCTGAGACAAAGAACCTCCAAAAAATGCCATTGAGTTGGTTTTGTGCTGACCATCTACTGCTGGACTTGTGGCCTAGCCTTCAGAGCGGTTTGTTTCCCTAGTGAGACTGTTGGAGAAAACAATTTTCATTTGCAAACAGTTACCTATTGGGGATAGCTTCTGGGTAATGGATGGGAGTTTGTGTCTACTTCTCTGCTTAGCACTAGGACCTCCAGTGTGGCCCAGACCTGTGAAGGCCCTCTTGGTGCGGCCACCCTCTCTGTGAATTCATATGTGTGTTGGTCACTGTTGCCAGAGAGCCTTGTTTCCTTGGCATCCTCCATCCACTTCTGGCTCTTACAATCTGCCTCCTTTTCTGCAGGGTTCCCTGAGGCCTGAAAGAAGGGATTTGATGGAAATATCCTCTACAGGACTGGATGTGCCAAAGTCCCTCACTCTAAGTATATTGTCTGACTGAATCTTTTATTTATTCCCATCTACTGCAGGAGGAAGCTTCTCTGATGATGGCTGAGCAAGGAGACACTTGTCTATGTGTATAGCAGAATGTCATTAGGATTACCTAGTCTATCTAGTCACAGTTCTTGACCACCCAAGCACCATTGTGTCAGAGTTCCATCGCCTGGAGTAGGATGTACAGTCAATCAGATAGTGGTTGGTTATTCCCACAGCTTCTGAACCGCTACTGTTCCTGTGTATGTTGTAGGCAGGTCACAACTGCAGATGAAAGGGTTTGTAGCTGTGTTGGAGTTTACCTTTCTCTTTGGAAGCATGCAAAGTACCTTCTAATACCATAGGGGTGAAAGCCCTATGTAGGCAATAGCTCCACTTCTCCATGTTCAATGAGTTGTGTAGGTGTTGTCTGTATCAACAGGGCTTTGCTGTCAGCTAGTGGAGAGCCACAATAACCTTGGCAAGATCTTGGACTGTTTGGGAGCTTCCATGGGGCCCCTTTGGACAACAATTCTATTAAATGTAACTTATTCCTGGAATTGGAGGCTTCATTTGGCGATAAGGGATGTTCAGATGGGACTCTGTTTCCTCCATTATTAGTAGATTTCAGTTAGATCACTTTCATATATGTACATATTTTAGAAGCTTCTACTGTATTAAGTTTTTATATGACCCCTCAAATGACTCTTAGTTTTAAGTGTCCCTCCTGGTATTTCCTCTCTCTTTTGATAGTCTATTCTAGTACCCCTCCCTTGTGGTGATTTGAATGAGATTGGCCGCCACAGGCTCATAGATTTGAATACCTAGTCACTAGGAAGTGGCACTAATTGAACGGATTAGGCGTGCCTGGTAGGGAGTTTTTGTCAGGTATGGCCATTGGGGTTCCTTCGGTAGAAAGTGTTCCTTAGTATTGGGGGCTGATTCACTAGAAGTAGTGAGGTTGAGAGGGCTCCTTGAAGGGAGGAAAGCTGGGTCTGCTGTCAGGATCTAACTAGTCCCCTGGGGATAAGGAGTGTGTGGAGCAGAAGGTGAGGTCCTAGCAGGTGGACTGTTTCAGGTCTGGGGTGAGTCTGGGTAATCAGATTTGGAGGACAGAAGAAATTGAAGATTGCCTCCCTGATTCCCCCGCTGGTGCAGCCAGCCATAGGGCTCCCAGGGAGAGAACCTGAGACTGTGGGAGAAGCTCTGCATTGTCCCTCTCTGAATGGGACAGAGTGGGAGGTGAGGCAGCAGCAGGCGGTCTCGGGATAAGACTGGGGAACTGGAATTGGTGGAGGGAGGGAAGAGTGAAAATCGTCTACCTGACTCACTGGCCGGCGTGAAAATGGCTTTTAAAGTAGGTAGTTGCGTTTATAACAGCCTGTGGCAACTGTTTCTAATTTTATTTTGTGTCTTTAGCTTCATTAGTGGCTTACACCCATTTGAATTAGAGAATTTCAAACACGAGGGTTCATAATGCGCCAGCGAAAGCCTTTTGTTCTAAACAGGCTGAGAAAAAGACATCAAACATCAAAACAATTTCTTTACAACTAAGCGCGAGCCTGCAGCAGACTGTACTTAACCTAAACCCCCACCCTGCTCCTTTTTACACGGAAGTCATGTTAAGCGACTAACAGAAGAGAAAGGAAGATCAAGCCGCGCCTTCCAATCACCAGTTACGGTTTTAATAAATAAAACCCTGACGGGTGGCGTGTTTCGTTCTCTCATCTACCTGAGAGGGTTAAATGCAATGAATTAAAAATGCCACGTTCACAGCACAGGGTAAACCAGCTTCGGAGGAACTAAATTGCTCTGCTGAAGTGCTCTCACTTAGGATGCTCCCTATCCCTAAGTCATCCTTGTTCCAAGTCGTTTGAAAACAAATTTTAAACAAGTGTCACTCTGATTTGCATGGACCTGTCCTCTGATTACTCTTGTAATATATATTCAGCTGGTCTGGAATGGGGAACGGCTTTAAAAAAATTTTTAAAGAGATCCAGAATCTGCTAGAGACCAGGGAAAGTTGGATTGAAAGGTGGAGATGACAAGAGGCTAACTGGGCTTCAGGTGGGTGTGTGGGAGCCGCGGGAGGGCCAGGTCGCCTCTGCCCCCCGCTGCCCGCGCGAGCCTACGATTGGCCCTACCGCCTAGCACCCGGGAGACGCCACTCTGCGCGCCGCCGCCCCTCGCTCCCCGCCGGCTGGGCTCCGCGCGCCTCCGAGCGCTCGGAGGAGAGGAGAAGCGCAGACCAGGCAGCAGCGTCCTCCCGTCTGTGCGCGCCGCCCTCCTGCTCCCTCGCTCGCCATGGGGCCAACTCGCAACTCCTAGGGCTCAGCCTCAGGCCACGCGAAATCAGAGAAGCAGCAAGCAGAAGCCAAGATGAGTTTCCGCAAGGAGGATGGCGTGAGCAGCCTGTGCCAGAAGGCACTGCACATCATCACCGAGCTGTGCTTCGCGGGCCAGGTGGAGTGGGACAAGTGCTCGGGCATCTTTCCCGCCGATAGGGCGAGCCAGGGAGGAGGTGGCACAGGTAAGGGGATCGGGCCTGCGCTGCCCGGGACAAGGGTTATCTTAGGGGCAACCTTTCTAGCTGGCGCCTGTCTCACTGGCCGCAGCGACTAGCTTGTTTGGTTTGTCGCCAGCACCTGCTGGGTCACTGCTCCCGGGCGGCTCTCGCTCTCTCCCACCTGCTGCTCTGGCGCCCTAGGGACTCGTGTGCCCTGGTTTGTCCTACAGGTCGCCGCTGGACCACCCAGCCAAGCGTGAAAATCTGCGCTTGGCCTCAAGGAACCTGCTCTTAGAGGTCGGGTTGAGTGGGCCCTGAATGCCGAGAAGGTCCCTCAGCTCTAACTTTCTCGGATGCAACCTGTCGAGTTCTCCGAATCCTCCGAGGCCTTTCAGTAACGCATATGTAATTTTCTAGTGCTTCTTGGTAACGATGGCTAAAGGGTAGGGACACCCAGGTCACTTGTCAAGGAAAAGGAAAAGAGATTCTAAATCCTTTCCACACTACTTACTGGCGTCCAGAACCATGGAAGCAAATGGCAGCTGGGAAGAGATGTGACCAAATGACCCCAGCCAGGGTCACTTGATCGCATTCGGAAATGCACCGTTGCCTTACGTAGTCTTGTCGCATTCGCTTTGTTTTCTCCGGTCCTTTTGGTCTCCGGGCAAGGGTTTCTGACTTGAGGGGGAGGATAGCCAGGGCAACAGGTAAAGGCAACCACAAAGTCAGGCTCGGGAGAGACGAGGTGAAAGGAGAGCAGTTCTGCTCCACCATCCACCCTGAGGACTAGACAAAGGAAGGGAGCCTGTGGTGGAGTGGGAATGGGTTCGGTTTAGCTGGGACTTAGGGTTGTTTACAAGGACTGTCCCCAAGGTTTTCAAATGCTCTGTGGATGGCAACAGAAGCAAAGAGGGGGGTTGTCTGAGTCTGTCAGAACCAGGGATTCATGGAGCAGAATGATACATTATTGCTGCTGTCATTGTGATGGAAGCAGTCAGTTTTTGAATGTATAAACACAACCCAATGTCATTCCTGTTGTCCGGTGGGTGCAAGATTCTTGTGGGCAAATGAAACTGCAGAGTGGAAGAGGCCATTTAAACAGTGTGCTTGTGTATACGCGCGCACCTGTGTGTGTGTGTGTGTGTGTGTGTGTGTGTGTGTGTGTGTGTGTGTGTGATATGCTTGATGTGGTAAGGGTGTGATAAAAACCGAAGTGCTGGGACTGTAGAGACCTCTGGAAAGAACGTGAGTACGCTCTCCTGAAATGTCTTAAGTGACCATTAACCCAAGGCTCAGAGTGCAGGAAGCGAATTAAATCTAAGGACATACGTTTTGTTCACTAACATTTGACGCTGAAGGTATAGCTCCTAATTCTTCATCTTTCTTGGCCCTTGTGACCACACACTAAGTAGTTTCTTGACTCTCATTGGTTAGACATGTAGAAATTGCTTGACGATTGAAAACTAAAACAGGACTAGGTTCTAAACTGTCCAAAATGTGTGATTGTGTAAATTCAAGGTAAAACAGAGTTCTGGGATTTTCCTAATCACTATAGTGAATCATCTTAGTCCTAATGACTCTAAAACAACTGTGTGAGTATTTCCTTCTCTTTAAAAAACTATGTACTAATGATAGTCTAACATGGGAACACACAAAATAGTTCTCACTAGAGAGTAGTCCACAAACTGCATATGACATATGAAGACAAACAAGATTCTTTTGCTTTTTCCATTTGTAAATTGTAAAACAGTTGAAAACAAATTGCTCTGATTTTAAAGTAGCATTCCAATATTAGTGGATCATTGAAGCAGATCCAATGATTATTCACTAAGTGTTTAATTACATCAGCTAGGGACTCGGATGCACATTGTTCTATAGACTTATAGTATGTTCCCTTTATTATGGTTCCTACATAAAAGCACTTCCAAAAGTTGATATTGACTGAATGTAGGCAAGAGAACATTAATGACTTTCATTGATACAGTAGTGGTTCACTTTTAAAGAAACCAGTTCATGGCGTTAGTTTAACCTTACAGTAACAATCTTGAGATTTGAAATTACATCACTGTTCATTCCTTCACACAGTCATAGCAAGACAAAGATTCGCATAGTCCCAGATAAAGTCAGGACCACAGTAAGGATGTTAGAATTCGAGTATATCACTAAAACAGAGATGTGGTCCCTGAGGGTCCACAGTCCAGCCGACC
Source organism: Mesocricetus auratus (assembly GCF_017639785.1). Classification (NCBI taxonomy): domain Eukaryota; kingdom Metazoa; phylum Chordata; class Mammalia; order Rodentia; family Cricetidae; genus Mesocricetus; species Mesocricetus auratus. Next base: position 75,463,313 of record NW_024429194.1, read on the forward strand.
AAGCTCAAGTATTGGTAAAATGTTGAGGATTTAGATTGTGGTGGCTAATGTTAATTACATTGCCCTTTTAAAACACTTTGTAAAAGTCACTCTATGAATCAACGTTACTAGTACTACAAAGTCCATCATGTGTAAGTTTTAGAAAATTAGATGTGGGAGTAGTTTAAAAAAAAAAAAAACACTGATCGATTGATTGTCTTCTTCCCCAAAATGGATATGGTATCCTACAAATTCATTTAGTGCACAGCATGACATAATTGAGAAAGCTTACAGGAAATGAAAAAAAATAGCTTAGTCTTGGGTCATATTTCTAAAATATACTGTAATAGTATATGTAATCATTTTAAAGTAGTTTTAGGCTCATTTCTGGACAATCTTCATTAATGTTTAGATGTTTATCAAGTTCAAGAAACTTGTATTGCTTGAAAGTCAGAGCTCCAAATCCACAGTTAATCCAGACCACTGAAGTTCACAGACACACTCACACCACAGCTGTGAATAGATAACCTTAATATAAATATTCTAATAGGTACTTAGCTCATCAGTGTTTCAGATTTGTTTTTGTGCAATTTCAACATGGGAATACAGATTCTAAAAAAATTGGACAAATTATTCCAAGTTCATTCTGTTCTTTAGATGCATATTATTGAGCAGACATTTAACAAAAATTTCCTTTCTAATCAATATGGATACAGTTAATGTGTATATTAAGTCCATAAATATATGGCTAGGAAAATCTGGGTATATTCTAAAGACTCAATAAATATTTGCTGATTGAGTAAAGTATCATATAGTAAATTACTGAATTTATTGAAATTCTAGCAAATTAGGACTCTCTGTATAAGAGAGATGTCCTTCGAGTTATAATATGGTTGTGCCCCAATTGGAAGCTGATAATAAAAGTCTAAAGTGCACTTACTAAACCCAGCCCACTGAGCTGAAAATGTGATCACTTATACTACATGCGCTCATATCATTTCTTCAGCCTGCAGCCAAGCATCACAAGAAGATTACGCCAATATCGCCAACTTAAGAAAAGGCCAGCATTCCAAATTCAAAATGTGGTCTCCACCTTATCTCTTGTACCATTATAAAATAAAAAGGTCATGAATCGGAGCCACTTGGTGGCAATTGTCTGTATTTTGAAAGCACAATAAGACTCTCTAGATTCGTGTTGATAAGATTAATGTGCACTTTAAATCACTAGAATATTGCGTCTTTGAAGACAGAGGTTTGTCTACTGTATCCTCCCCAGTGCTGGAAACATCCGGGGCGCAGACTAGAGACTTGATAGATAATTTGGTGAATGAACAAAATGGCTTCCTTAATGATCCCCAGTAGCAAAGAGAAGCATGTGACTTTAAGTAGAAAGCACTTGATGTAATAAAAACCCATCATTAAAACTTTTGATAGTTATTCCAGCTTAACCAGGAGTCATTATTTTGCAGATGCGAAAACAAGCTAAAAAGAGGTTACACTTTAATCAAAAATCATAACTAATTACTGATGAATATACTTAAGAGCCTCGGCCTTAAGTCGCAGCCCTTGTTAAATCTCAGCTGTTACAGCAAATACTGGCAAACATTGAATTTTAAGTATTTCTGTGCTGTTCTCTACATAGCATATGAGAAGGTACCAACAAAATACTCCCACTTACAATTAACTCAAACCCAGAACGTTTCTTTATGTTAGATTTCCCAACACCCAAATAGAACAAAAGTTATTCATTTGTCATGGTTGAACCTATGCATTCATGTGCACCTAAGTTTGCTTACCCATATTCTAGTCTAAATAGAAGTGCTATATAATAGCAGTGAGATTGTGTAAAAGATTACTATTATTATTATTATTATTATTATTATTATTATTTATGAATGGGTGTTTTTTCTGCATCTGTCTGCACACCATTTGTGGGCAGCACCCACAAAGGCCAGAATGTCAGCTCCCCTGGAACTGGAGTTACAACTGGAGTTACTATGCTATCAAACACTATGTGGGTGCTGGGAACTGAAGCTGGGTCCTCCACTGAGCATCTCCCCAACCCATTGTAAAGGATTCTTAGCATATTAAATGTGCGTAAAGTTGAATTCATACAATTTCACATATGGCTCTTTTCATGTGCTCATAGACAAATGTATAATGGAGAAAGATGTTAGAGCAAAATAAATTATTTTTTCTAATTTGCAATTATTTTTTAAAAAATCAGTAAAACTCTGATTAGTATATTTTCTTGCCAAATTTAGGAACTAACAGTCTATATTATTACTAAAATTAATTACTGTAAAACAATGAAAACAGTGTGACAATGAAAGAGCTCTAAATTCCTCTTCTCAAAGGTTGTGAAACATAGTTAATCTGTGCACCAAGGAGACTGGGACTCCCTGATAATGAGTATTTTAATAAAGGTCAGTAAATTATACTTTCTCATTTCTAACTTGTACAGTGTCGATTGTACTGACCAAGTTTACAGATTTAATCCCTGTATGAAGGTATAGTTTCTTATTACTAGCAATAGATTTCCTTTGCTTCATAGCATCAAATACATCATAAGGACTCCCTGAGCTGTGAAAACTGAGAGGAATATTGGTTCAGTGGACCGTCATGAAGCACTGCATGTACACATTCTATTACCTGTGTGCTCAATACAAAGTCAGCCCGGTAAGTCCACGGGCTCCACTCTAGCGGATGGAAATTACCTAGAGAACAAACTGTGTCTAGTTTGTACGGATTCCTTTCCTTGCCATTGCTCTTTGAAGAAGCAGTGTAGCAGCTGTCCGCATAGGCTTTACATAATGCTAGGTACTGCAGGAAATCTACAGATGACTTAAAGTGGTCTGAAGGATGTGTGCTGGTCTGGCAGTATTACCCCCGTTTTATGTAAGAGAATGGAGCAGCTGGAGAACCACTTCCACCCATTTCTGTGGAGTAGTTAACCCTCATCTGTCTCTCCACAGCCCCTCCTTCCTCTCCTCTGTGAAGTTGTGCTCTGATGGTATTGTAGTCAAAAGGATAGAGTCATCTGGGATAGATGAGAGAAAGGACCGTTTATTACATTATTGTTGAATAAAAAACATCACTGCCAGTTTTTTAACTGTTGTCCTCTCCTTGGTCTTCCCTTAGGCCCATTTCAGAACTCAGGGAATTATAGCAACAAAAGGCTAAATATTCTCAATCTTATTGCCGTTTATAATCTATTGCAGTGGAAGTTGTTAATACATCTGAAAGACAGTTTTAGGCTTGTGCTTCCATTAGAGTGTGTATTGAGTTCTTGCTGTGGGAAGTATGATGCACCATTATTTCATATGGCACCAAGAAAACTAAGAGAATGTTGTCAATAAATTGGGATTCAATGTTTTCTTTTTATATTTAATTTGATTAATTTTAAAATAATTGCTTTTATTTTTGAGCTTATAATACAATTAGATCATTTTCCCCTTCTCTTTCTTACCTCTAAACCAATAGTTCTCACCCTTCCTAATGCTGTGACCCTTTAATACTGTTCCTCACATTTTGGTGACCCCCAACCATAAAATTATTTTTATTTCGATTTCATAACTGTAATTTTGCTACTGTTATGAATCATAATGTAATAAATATGTTTTCTGATGGCCTTAGGCAACCCTCGTAGAAAGGTCCTTTGGCTCCAATGGGGTCACGACCAAAGGTTGAGAACCACTGCTCTAAACCTCCCCACATACTTCTCCTTGTGTTCTTTTAAATGCATGGCTTCTTTTTTTTTATTTGTCATTACATGTATATATGTACAGGTATATATACACATGTATATCCCAAGCAGAACCTGCCCAGTCTATATGTTATTTGTATGTATGTTTTCAGGCTGACCATTTGGTATAGCCTCTTGGTGTGCTATTCCCTGGAGAAGATTATTTCTCCCACTCCTGGAATTCTTCAGTTGACTGTAGTTCTTTTTGTAGAGATGAAGCCTCCTGGGCTTTTTCCTACCCACTTGGGCAGGTCCATTGTTGTTGTCTTTCTTCAGCTCATGTATAGGCTGTCAAGCTCGTGAGACTCTGTGGGTGTAGCTTCTGACATTCTGACGAGACACAGTCTCACCGCAAACTCCCAAATATTCTGCTCCTTCTTTTACAATGTTTCCTAAGCCATAGGTGTGAAAGTCCAGTGCTTTCTCATCACATGAAATTTTAATAGCATACATGTAGAAAGATGTCTTTTAAACTTAAACAGATTCTTTTTTAAAAACCATGTGCCACTTTCCTAAACACTGAAGAAAAAAATCCAAAAGAAATAAGTAGATTGAAGTAATTTTAAAACTTAACTTCTTTATATTTTCCTTTGCAGGGTTGGGTATTGAACCCTGGATCTTGTATATACTGGGAAAACACTCTTAACACTGAACTATAGCACAGTCCTCACAGCTAAAATTTTGAGTCCAATTCTTATGAGTAGGTTTTTAACTCAGAAACAATATTGCATTGTTCTTTAGCCATTTTCAGACAATGTCACAGAGAGAACTGGAGCTTCATTTCTTTCTAAAAAGAATTTATATTAATGTAAAAACCATTAGTTATTGTTCTGTACAGCTTTCTGTACAAAACGTTGAATGCTAGCAATGTTGCCAAATACATTTTATTCATTGCCTTTATTGCCAACTTCCACTAAGAACTTAGTGTGTAAGGATGAAGTACTATATTACCATTTGCTGAAGTACATTTTTTCACACTGTGAAATTCTTACATGGATTTGTATGTGGACACTCTTACCTTAGTGCAGACACAATAACTACACCACACAAGCTTTCTGTCCATAAGAAACTTAAATAAACCATAACTAGTAATAAATATTGCAGTGGTTCTCAACCTTACTAAAGCTGTGACCCTTTAATACAGTTCCTTATGTTGTGATAACCCACAGCAGTGAAAGTATTCATTGCTATTTCACAACTGTAATTTTGCTACTGTTATGAATCATAATGTAAATATCTGATATGCAGGATATCTGCTATGTGACCCCCCAAGGGATTGCAACCCACAGGTTGAGAATTACTGATATATTGCCATCTAAGAAACAGGAGATATTTTAAAATACACATTTTATCATCGGTAAGTATGGTATTAATGCAAAACTTTTTTTCATTTACTGTAACTAGGAGGAAGGGCAAGGGGAAATGAAATTAAAACAGAGCTCCTCAGAGGCACCGTGCAAGGGCATGCTGATTGTATTACATGCCTAATGTAGAAATGAAGAACAGTAATTGCTCTCCAATGTTCAGATCCCTTTTCCTTCCTAGTTATAGAATTCTTTCTGCCTAGTTGAGTTTGTGGTGTGACCATCTGACTAAATTGTGAACATGGATGGGGACATCAGAATGTAAGCAGCAGTCTAATGTGCCAAATATCAAGGCTGTATCCTCCAAAACCACGGTGAGGTATCCCCTCGTGCTCCCTTCCCTGGATATTTTTATTCAGACACCTGGGTGTAACACAATAAATAAAAGACCCAGAGACAGATATTGGGGTTCAAGCTTCAAGCTGAAGATCAGAAAAATAAAATAGCCTGCCATAGTTCTTACCTCTACTTCAGCTCAGACCAAAGGGATGATCCTCAGATTGCTCCCTGTTATAATTTAAGAAAAGCAGCCTTCTAGAGAAAGACACCATGTGACAGGGTTCAAGCTGAGGGATTTTTTTTATATTCTTTTTTATTTAAATTAGAAACAAGCTTTTTTTTTTACATGTCAATCCCAGTTCCCCCTCCCTCCCCTCCTCCTCTGCCCCTCACCGACCTCCTATTCCATTCCCTTTTTGCTTTCCTTGGGAGATCTTCAAAGTCTGTCATATGATTTGGAGCAGGGCCTATGCTCACTTTCCCCCCATCCAAACCCCCCCCCCCCCGTGTGTGTGTCTAGGCTGAGAGAGTATCCCTCTTTGTGGAATGGGTTCCCAAAGTCCATTCATGTGCTAGGGATAAATACTAAGGCCCCATAGATTAACCAGACCTCCAAACTAACATCCACATTCAAGGTGTCTGCATCAGTCCTATGTTGGTTTCCCAGCTATCAGTCTGGGGGCCATGAGCTTCCCCTTGTTCAGGTCAGCTGTTTCTGTGGGTTTCTCCAGTCTGGTCTTGACCCCTTTGCTCATCCATCCTCACTCTCTACAACTGGATTCCAGGAGTTCAGCTCAGTGTTTAGCTGTGGGTGTCTGCTTCTGCTTCCATCATCTACTGGATGAAGGCTCTAGGATGGCATACAAGGTAGTCATCAATCTCATTATCGGGGAAGGGCATTTATGGCAGCCTCTCCACTATTGCTTAGATTGTTAGTTGGGGTCATCCTTGTAGATCTCTGGACATTTCCCTAGTGCCAGATTTCTCTTTAAACCTATAATAGCTCCCTCTATTATGTTATCTCTTTTCTTGCTCTCCTCTATTTTTCCTCTGACTCAATCTTCCTGCTCCCTCATGTCCTCCTCTCCACTCCTCTTCTCCCCTTCTCTTTCTCCTAATTCCCTCTCCCCTCCCCCCATGCTCCCAATTAGCTCAGGAGAAGGAGGGATTTTTTTAATTAGGGAAAGGGATGAAAAAAAGGGGAAAGAGGATAGGGAGACCAGCCTACAGGGGCAGGAGAGTGGAAAGAGAGAGACAGAGACAGAGACAGAGAGAGACAAAGACAGTGAGAGACAGAGAGAGAGGAACAGAGAGAGTGACAGAAAGAAAGATAGAAAGGAGGATGGGAGGTGGGCAGGGCCCTTTTAAAAGAGGTCATAGTGAATATGCACAGGTGGTGCTTCTAGTGGTAGCAGCTGAGGACATACCCTGTCAAGACCCCAAGGGCAGTCCAGTACTGATGCCTGAATACTAACACTCACAACTTCACTGCTCCTCAAATTCACTCAGACTGCTATGCTCTCCTCAACGTGGCTAGAGACGAGACTCCTGAGGCTGACTACTGAAGACCCTGCTCTTATCTTTTATACCTCTCTAGTGCTGGGATTAAAGGTGTGAGCTCTTTTTCTCTTTTAGACTGATTCAATCTTGTGTAGCCCTGGGTGACCTTGAACTCAGAGAGTCCATCTGCCTTTGTCGCCAGAGGCCAGGGAATAAAGTGGTGTGCCACTACTGCCTGATCTCTATAGCTGACTTTGCTTTCTGAATCCTCAGGAAAGCTTTAATAAATCAAATAATATATCACCACACCTGGGATGTGGGCATGGTAGCTTTCCGTGTAAAACTGGGAAAGAAAAAGTGACCAGTAGAGAAAAGCAAAAACAAAACAAAAACCTCCTTGGTGTTGCTGAGTCTGCCTTTGGCTGCCTAAATTGGCAGTCTCTTTACTTTAACAAGAGAAAAATCTTACTGTCTAAGTCACTATTAATTTGGTCCTTTGTTATAGAACCAGAACTATGAGTTAACTATTATAATAGGAATACCAAACCAATAGTATAAATAACTTCACCAATAATCCCCAAATGTCCTTTCATTTAATAAAATGCATTGATTTGAGGTTTAGCCTCTTCTCCCTCTCATGGTGCCATAAACAAAGGTGTGGCCCGTGGTAAGAGTCTGTGCTCATGCAATGAGGAAACAAAAAGCCACCAAGCAACAAAATACTTAAAATACCCATGGACAGAAACCATTAACTTTAAAATCACACTCTTACACATTCTGAAAAGCTAAAATGAGTATAACTTTAAAAATTAAAAGCTAACATAAGAAGTCATGAATTTGAGAGGGAGAAGGGACATACAAAGTAGGAGTTGGGTAGGACAAGTATGATGTAGACGCATTGTTCATAAATTGAGTTCTCAACAAAACGTTAAAAACCTAAAATAATCCAGAAAGGCACAGGTAGAAATAGTATTAACCAAGCAGAGGATGTTGAGTTGAGGGCATGACATTCATTGTATGCTTTTCTACTCGATGACCACCAACTGGGTAGGTCAAAGATCATGAAATCTGATGTATTCACAAGTCATAGTGAATCCCGAACTTTGAAAAGTAAAGACCAAATCACTTTGTCTTCATCAAAGATTCCATTCATCTGGAAGTTTCTAAAAACACATGCCTCCTTAGAGTGGTCTTTCATCTTCTCTCGGAACTGTAATGCTTTATTTTGCTGTATTAAAACAAGAGAAAGAGTAAGTTAGGACATGTGCAGTCACACAGATGTGTCTATGTACACAGCCATAGAACAGTGCTTATGCAAATGTATGTACTCAAACCACAGTTTGAATAGTTTTAATCTGATTGTCTGGAAACCTAATCTAGTTTCTGTAAACTTTACTTACCGCCAATCTTATCAAGATATAATGCAATGACAGCTGTATAATGAAATCTTTTAAATTGTCTGGAGACTGAAAATGTCAGCTCCAGGGGGCCTACTCAAGCCTGTCCATTGTACTGGGTAGCTTGATTCAAAGTCAAGATGCTCAGACTGTCACCCGGGCACAGACACTGGGCCTCTTTGCCTAGTGGTCTCCCCTTGTCCTTCTTACCTCTCTTCGTTAATGATCTGGCCCAAACTCACACCACTGGAGATTAACAAATTCAAATATTCCAATTCTCAAACCATGCGTCATGTCTCTCAATTGGAAACTGCCCCCCATTTGCCAATGTCCTCAAAGGAATCCCCTTACTGAGGACAGACCAATATTGTGTCATTTTGTAAATGTAAGCACTTACATCCATGGGGTTTATCACATTCTCCTGGAGAGCCTAGCAGCAAACAAAAACAGAGTCATGGGCAGCTTCAGCTGACTCTTATACCCAAGCAGTCCTGGCTTCCCCATCTTTGACGCAGACAGATGTAGACACAAGCACCCTGTGCTTCCCATGTAGTTTTCTCCCCCCTGTCTTTATAGACTCTGGTTCTGTTTTTTATTCCCATAGACTCTCCCATATTTGTGGACAACTGACTGGAAAAAACACAGTTCTAGACAAGAACTTTTTACTTTTCATGTTCTAAGACCTATCGTCACACCACCTTTTAGGGTCCTCATGTGTCTCTTGAAACACAAAGTGGGCCAATTCTTTCATCTTTGCCTCCAACTTTTCATGGGACTTTGGCTTTTGCACTCTGCGGGCACCTCATTTGGTATTGCTCACCAATCCCCTTCATCAGTTTTAAGCATGCTGAAATACTTGATTTTAATACAAAATAAAATCTGTATCAGCTCCATATGCTACTCTAGTTGTTACCCTTCCCTCTACTCTTTCTCTGAGTAGTTTCTTGAAGTAATTATCTCCCCACAGAATGCAATCCCTCACTATCACTTGTTTCTTTATTAAAATTTGCTTTTTAGATTTATTTTATATGTATGAACGTTGTATGTCTGTGCACCACATGCATGCCTGGTGCCCAAGGGGGACTCCAGGACATAGGATTCCCTAGAACTGGAGTTAAGACACTTTTGAGCTGTCATATTGGGGCACAGAATGGCATTCAGGAGCTCTTATCCTTGGAGTGGTCTCTGTAGCCCCTTTCATTTATTTTTTAAACCATAGTAATCATGTTGGATCACAATTACAAAAATATCAGTTAAAAATTTCTAGATCATCACTTACTCCTTCAGTGGTATTCTTACTTGGATGAATTAGTTTTGTTGTAAAATATTAAATCATAAGGACTTTAGCATCAAGCATTGACTCTCATTTTTAACTTATACATAATACAGTGCCAAATAATTTCCTCCAAGTGTCACGGTGGTAAAATAGACATCAACGCCAGTATCTGAATGGTGATGTAAGACAGGTGTATTATCCTATCTTCCTTGTAGAAGGATTTCTGCACATTCCCTCCAAATAAATCTTTAGCTATCTAGCCAGCTAGAAATCAACAGATAACGGAGGAGCTCTTTAAATGTAGAAGTTTAAATCTGCAGTAGTGGAGAAGCTACCTTTAAATGCCCTTCCCCTATAATGAGATTGATGACTACCTTAAATGACATCATAGAGCCTTCATCCAGTAGCTGATGGAAGCAAAAGCAGAGTTTCACATCCAAGCACTGAGCCAAACTCCTGGAATCCAGTTGTAGAGAGGGAGGAGTGGTGATCAAAGGGGTCAAAACCATGCTGGGGAAACCCACAGAGACAGCTAACCAGGGCAAGTGAAAGTTCATGGACCCCAGTCTGACAGCTGGGGAATCAGCATAGGACCAAACCAAGCCCCCTGAATGTGGAAGTCAGTTGGGAGTCCTGGACAGTCTATGGGGTCTCTGGCAGTGGAACCAGTATTTGTCCCTAGTGCACAAATGGGCTCTGGGAGTCCATTCCCTATGGAGGAGTACTCTCTCAGCCTAAACACATGTGGGAGGGCCTACATCAGACTTTGATGATCCGTTGTGGGAGACCTCACCCTTGCTGAGGGGGGTGGGACAGGGGTATTTGTGAAGGACATGGGAGAACAGGAGAGAGGGGGAACTGGGATTTGTATGTAAAATAAGATTGTTCTTAATTTAAATAAAAAGTGCTTTAAAAAAAGTTTGAATCTGAAAAGTTCTCCACAAACTCATGTATTATGAACCAAATCTCCAGCTAGTGATACCTTTTTTGGAATGTGTAGAAACTACAGTAGGTATAGCCCAGCTGAAGAAAGTGACCACTGAGGGTGTGTGTTTGTGTGTGTGTGTGTGATACTATAGGCCATGATAACATACAGTCTTAATTAATTAATGCCAAGTCAGGGAAGTTACTAGTGTCAGATTGCTACACTTCACAAACTCATTATCATGGAAGCGGCATCGTTGGGCCTTGCTATTATAGGATGAACACAAGTATGCTTCTGATAAAACAGGAGGGCAAATGTGTTAAACGTCAGGTGACCTCTAAGAAATCATGACAAAGTAACATTGGTCAGAGTAAAGAGCAGATAGTGAAGGTAGACCAGACGCCAGAGGCAGAATCACAAAGGCGCTGTCAGAGCTCCTAAGAAATTTGGATTTATCTAGAAGGACGTGAGACTGAGAGAGGTGGAGTAGACAAATATCTCAGCTGCAAGAACAAGACTTGCTGCTTTCTGCTGTTTTGTTTGTGATGAGAGCAAAACCTATCATTATCAGAAATATTCTCATGGTTTGCAGAAGCATTTGATGGTCTTCAAAATGCTGTGATATTTTAGACAGAAAAAAAATAGTAGAAGAAAAATAGAAAATATACTCAGGTTTGCACAGGGCTCCGAACTAAATGGAGTACTTTGAGTGCCAAAGACATTTCTTTGGGATAGTGCTATTAAAGGATTTTCCACTCAAACCTGTACCCAAAAGGTCACTGAAAACTCTTGGTTCTTGCCCTCAACTTTGTTAGAATAACTTATTGAAAACTTTAATTTTAAAGAAACATACATATTTAAAGTAATATATATGTTTTAAATAATGTAAGGTAAATGGTACAGAAAATACGTGAAGACACTGAATTGGGTCTGTTTTTATGTTACTCCAATAGTAACACAGATTGCATAGTTGATAAATAAAGACGTTGTTCATGGTTATAAAGCTAGTAAGTCTGGTATTAAGGGCCTTCATGCTGGGCCAGAATTTGCGACTCTAACAATTACCCTGCAGTTACTAACCACTCTTGGAACGACATCAATCCACTACGTAACTAGAGCCTTCGGCAGCTGTGGCACCTCTTATTGGGTCCCACTTTGCAGCCCTGCTGATTCTGTGATAACGTTTCCAAGATAAGAACCTTGGGAAATATTTTAGAAGCATAGCAGACATGTCATTTATCTTTATCCATCTTGTAAATATGCACATTAATCTCATATGTTTTTCTCTTTTCCTCAAGTTATGGTGATAATAAGTAAAACAACAGTTTAAAAAAGTAAACTCTAAAATGTAAAATAAAGTCTTCCTTATCAAAAGGCTACAAATAGGAAGCATTCAGCAGTCATTCTAGCAGCATAAGGAAAATTAAGAGAAATTTTAATGCATATCACAGCATGCCAGAGACATTCTATTTTCTTAAATAGGTAGTAGAGAAAAATGGAAAATCATTAATTTCAGAATGGTCTCCCATTACAGTCAGAAAAAAGCAAAGCTTTGGAAGATTAGCAAAAATTAAGAGAATATTTCGTTAAAATTGTAGAAACCTATAAACCTAAATGGTGTCTCTTTCACAAATGTGGGACTCATTTTGGGACTATTAAAATATCTAGTAAAACTGAGTATGGGTATAATCCATTCCTCGGCAATTCTATTTTGAGACCTTTGTTTTAGAAAATCAGTCACAAATATTCTTTTTTTTTTTTTTTTTTTTTTTTTTTGGTTTTTCGAGACAGGGTTTCTCTGTATTGTTTTGGAGGCTGTCGGTCCAGCCCGGCCTCGAACTCACAGAGATCTGCCTGCCTCTGCCTCCCGAGTGCTGGGATTAAAGGCGTGCGCCACCACCGCCCAGCAGTCACAAATATTCTTACAAGGAGAAAAATACAAAGATGCTCAGTGTGACTGTGTTACACTCCCAAATTGGGCTTAAGCTACATATCTGTTATGATGAAAGATTATAGAAAATTATATCAACATGAAATTATAACCCATTACTGGGGGGAAAGCAAATGGAAGGAAGAATTATACAGTAAACAATTTATATTAAAATACTATGTAATCGTAAATATTTAAGACTTTATAAGATATATTTTGTCTATAAGTGACAGGCTTAGATATGCATATTCAGTTAGTATCAGTGGTTAATTCCAAAGAATGTGACCTAATTGTATACACAACCATGTTTAAAAGAATTTGGAATTATTCAGCATTGTTGTACTGGGACTATCATAAAAATATACTCTAGAATGAATGGCCTAAAGAATAGGAATTTACTTCTCCATCAAGGCAACTAGAGTCTAAGGTTGATGTATCGGCAGGGTTGAGTTCTCTGAGGCTGCTGTCCTTGACCAGTGTAATGGCTAGATTTATGTCAGCCTGACACAAACTGTAGTCATCTGAAAGAAGGGAGCCGCAGCTGAGAAAATACCTCCATAAGACTGGGCTGTGAGTCAGCCTGGAGGGCATTTTCTTAATTGGTGATTGATGGGAGGACCCAGCCTATTGTGGATGGGGACACCCCTGGGCAGGTGGTCCTGGGTTCCCTAAGAAAGCAGACTGAGCAAGCCATGGGGAGCAAGCCAGAAAGCAGCACCCTTCTATGGCCTCTGCATCAGCTCCTGCCTCCAGGTTCCTCCTTGCTTGAGTTCCTAGCCTGATTTCCTTTGATGATGAAAAGTGATACAGAATAGGTGAATAAACCCTTTCATGCCTAACTAAAATTTTTGGTCATGGTATTTTGTTGCTTCAATAGAAACCCCTACTAAGACAGCCAGGGTGACCACCACTGTCACTATCACTAACACTATGTCTTCATGTGCTTTTTCTATCAGTATCTATCTGTATCCTCATCTCTTCTCCTCTCTAAGCTCCAGCCAATGGAGTAAAACTGGTTTGTATTATTCGAATTTACCATAATTAATTAAAGTCGCTTTTCTCAAATAGCATCATATTTTGAAGTATTGACTGTTATTACATCAAGAGATACATTTTGAAAGGGATAAGAGATAGACACTATCAGTTTGTGATATATTCCTAGCATTTTTATTTAAAACAGTGGAAATTGGATTCATATTTTATATTGAGGGTAAGCAAATTTGGTAATAGAAAAGTATAAGGTTAATCAAATCTAGAAAAACTGTCCTTTATTGAGAATCTATTTGACATTCAAAATTTTAATAATGCTATATGCCATATGGCTAATTTGGGTCACTTAGGAAAGACAAAAATTAGTAATGGGAAGGTTAATTTGTATTTGTTTAGACTTCATGTTTTCTAACAGTGTAAGACTTGCAGGAAAACAACCTAGTACAGACTCCCATCATATCCATGTCCAGTTTCTCCTCATATTTATGCCTTACATTGAAATGACACATTTGTTATTACTCATACGTTGGTACTGGGAGGTTAACTACAGCACATACCTTTTTCTTTGAGCTTTCCTTCACTTTTGGCTAATGCCCTTTAACTATTCTAGGACCCTATCCAGGATGATTTGCAACATTTGGTGAAGTCTGCTTAGATCTCTTTGACTGGCATGTTTTCCCAGAACTTTTGCTGATGATATTGACAGGAGTCCTGGTTAGGTGTTTTCAGAATGTCTATTTCTCAGAACTTGTCTGATTTCTTTTTTAACCATTACTAGACTTGCGCTATTGGTATGAGGCATGATGACTACTTACATTATTCCATGTCAAGGTTGCATACTATGACTACAGGTCATCACCCTCATTGTCAGTAGTACTCTTGGAGGGAAGGTCATCATGAAAGTATACAGTAAGGAGTCATGCCTTCTCCCGGAAAGTATACTGTATAAATAAATTGCTTAGAATTCTTCTAAAGGGAACTTTAAAAAAAATTTCCCATTCATCTGTTTATTCAGCCTCAAGCTTTAAACTGTATTTCTTTCTAGCATTTTACATGATAAGCATATATATTCATACTATAATTATTTTAATGTGGATGTTTTTAAATTCCTGAATAACAATATTTTAACCTATTCATATTGCTGCTGCCAAACAGTATTAACTGGGCAGTATATAAAGAACAGAAATTTGTTTCTCAGAGTCTGCAGGCTGGGAAGTTCAAGATTAAGTTACTGGCAGATTCAGTAGCTTGTGGGAGCATGTCTTTGTTTTCTTTCAACCTAAGACTGGATAACATGTGAAGGTAAGAGATTCATTTTGACTCATCATTCTAGAGGCTGGTAAGTCTACCTCCCCCTAGTGAGGGCCTCTTGCCTCTCTGGCTCATAACAGACATTTAAAGATGCAAAGCAAGGAGCAACCTTGCTATTTTAAAAAATCCTCTCTCAGTCGGGCAGTGGCGGTGCACGCCTTTAATTCCAGCACTCGGGAGGTAGAGGTAGGCGGATCTCTGTGAATTCGAGACCAGCCTGGTCTACAAAAACTAGTTCCAGACCCCAGTCTTCAAAGCCACAGAGAAACCCTGTCTGGAAAAACCAAAAAAAAAAATCCTCTCTCAAACCCACTAGTCTAGTCCTCAAAGAGGTAAAAATCTGGTATTATAGTGGAGCCATTCCCGAAGGCTCCATCCTTCTCACCTGCACACTTCCCACAAGGTCCTGTCTTCTAGCACTGGCATTGAAGAACTAAAGTTCTAGTCCATGCACTTTGGAGGAAACACATTGTAGTTGAGCTTTATTCTTGGTTCATAGTTGGCAACTACTTTCTGTAACCTCATGTGGTAGAAGGACAAAACAGCTTCTGTGGACCTATCTTAAAGGGCACTATAATCCCATTCATGAAGGCTCTCCCTTCATGACCTAGTCCCCTCCCCAGAGGCGGTATCTTCTATGCGCTCCCACTCATTGCATTCTTGTGTATATAATATCTGAGAGGACAACTTGAGGAAAGGAATGGTTTACTTTGTGTTGTTTCAGTTCATCATGACGGGGCAAGAAACAGAGAATAAGAATGTCAAATCTCACTTGATTTTCTTTTTCTTTCCTGTTTTTTCTTTTACGTCTCTAGACAATACTGTGGTGTCATTTACATTCTAGGTAGTTTATCCCCTCCATCCCCACCCTCCAGTTAGCCCTCTCCAGAAATGTCCATAGACATGACCAGGAGTGTGCCTTATAATCTAAATTTAGGCAAGGTAATTTAAGTTAACCATCACATCCTAATGACAAAGCCTGCCTTGGGATTTAGGATTAGCATAAATTTAGGAGGACACAGACATTCAGATAAGAGCACAATTCATTTATTAACTCAGGATTTAAAATTGTCTGCAAACTAACTTAAAACTGCATACATACAAATTATTAAAAAACACTGAGCTTGAAAGCCTTGTTGTGTTCTCATAGCACGGTGTTAGCATTTAATGCTGTTCCCTGCATAGAAAGGAAAAGGAGGAGCTCATTAGATAAAAGAGGAAGCAAATAGTGTCTATTATAAACAACTTCAGAGTTTAGCTTTCTGGCTTTGCAGCAGGAGGCATGTTAGCCGCCTTCACTTGAAAAATCTTGAATCCCTTGTGGTATATTCAGGTATAACATGCATATGTCGAGTGTTCCCTGAATCCAGTAGATAATTTTCCACTTATATCACATTTCTGCTTCTTCCTTACAATGTCTATTGATATTTCTTTCGGTTGTGATTATTTTTCCAGATATCTCAGTCAGCCTGTTGGCAGTTGTCGTGAGCTTCTGTGGCCTAGCCTTGTTGGTTGTCTCCCTTTTCGTCTTCTGGAAGCTGTGCTGGCCATGCTGGAAGAGCAAGCTTGTGGCTCCCAATGTCAGTGCCCTTCCACAGAGCATTTCAAGTGCTCCAACTGAAGTTTTTGAGACTGAAGAGAAAAAAGAAGTTGAAGAAAATGAAAAGCCAGCGCCAAAAGCTATTGAGCCTGCAATAAAAATCAGCCACACTTCCCCTGATATCCCAGCTGAAGTACAGACCGCTTTAAAGGAGCATTTAATTAAACATGCTCGTGTGCAAAGACAAACCACTGAGCCTACATCTTCATCCCGGTAAGGAAGGGTCGTGCGTGTGATCCCATGGGTGTGATGTCAGAAGAGCAAACACATGAGTAGGGAGGGAGAAAAGAAAAGAAATAGGAAAAATCAACAGCAAGAATGGGGGTGGACTCCCATAGCATGGCCTGTTCCCATCCCACACCCCTCCCCTTTCCATTCCCTTCCAGCCTCCAGTTTATCCAGGAGAGTTCATCTCCTTCCCTGGGCGATCCATATGGAGAGAGAGGAGGTGTTATATGAGCAAGGGTGGTCAAGACTGTGACCAGGGAAACCCACAGAGATGGACCTGAACTTGTGGGAGCTCACTGACTCTAGACCTACAGCTGGGGAGCCTGCATGGGACTGAAACTTTGCATATGGGTGACAGTTTTGTAGACTGGTCTGTTTGTTGTACCACTGGCAGTGGGACCAGGATCTATCCCTAGTGAATGAACTGGCTTTTTGAAGCCCATCCCATATGGTGGGATTGGGGGGAGGTGGGAGGAAAGTAAGGAGGAGAGGGAGGGGGGACTGTCATTGACATACAAAATGAATAAACAAAAAAAGGCAAAAAGGCTGTAAAAAAAAGAATGGAGGTGGGAACAGGAGAAAAAGAAAGGAGAAACAGGAAGGAAGAAGAAAACATGTAAACATATAAGGAAGTCAAGTGACAAAGGGTGGGACACAGAAGGCGACACAAAGAAAATTAAAGGCAAAGAAGTAGATAAAGTGGCATGTGAAAAGGACTTGGTAGTATTTGATATATCAGTGAATCGATAGCACACTAGTTATTTGACTCTTACCTTTGAAATGTCATCAGCCCACAGCTGCCACATGCAAGTTTTCAATTTAGTTTTGTTAACTAATAAGTAGTGTACAAACAGCCATTGAAAATGTATATCACAGAAGCATCACACACACAAACAGCGAGAGAAAGAGAGAGAGAGAAAGAGAGAGAGAGAGAGCCAATCACAATAAAAACAAATGGAAGATAGTTTTTAGTCTGCAGTTAGTCAGTACCTAAACTGCAAACACAAAAATGCACTCCTTGTCTGAGCCCATGGAGATGAAACTTGCGTGCTAGACAATTCTACAGGAATCTGAAAGACATACCATCCAGCACAGGCTTCTTTCAGAAATGTATGGAGAGATGAGTAAAAGACCAGACCATTACCACTGAGACAAAGAACTTGAGGACAAGAAAGCAAGTAGAACTGTCACTTGGGCTAGCCTCCTGCACTGGTTAAGATGTATAATCAAGCCACAGATACTAACTAGTTATTTTGAAAACATTTTAACCAGTGGCATTTATGTGTGCATGTGTGAAATGATCCCATATGCCTCCTTGATTATTATTCTCTATTTCTGAAAACCACTGTAACATGAATAGTAAAAACCCAGAGATAGATATTGGTGTTCAAGGTGGAAGATCAGAGAAGCAAAGCAGCTGGCCACTAACTCTTACCTCTACCTCAGGGTGAAAGGGCTGTCCTGTCCTCAGCATGGCTAGAGAATAAATCTTACATGAGATCCCTTGCTTCTTTTATACCTCTCAAATCCTGGGATTAAAGGCATGGGATTCCAAGTGATGAGACCTCCTTTGTGTGAGCTCTGTTTCTCTTCTAGACTGGATCAATTCATGTAGCTCTATGTGGCCTTGAACTAACAGAAATCTGTCTACCTCTGTCACCTGAGTCCTTGGGTTAAAGGTGTATACCACTACTGCCTAGCTTCTATAGCTAACTAATGTGGCTGGCTTTGCATTCTGATACTTCTGGCAATCTTTGTTAAATCATAAATAATATATCACCACAAACCACAAAGCAGTTTTTAAAAGGAGCAGATCCCTCGTCCACCAGGGGTGTGTTCTAAGACCCCAGAGGATTCCTGAAAGCACTGAGCTCCATAAATGCTATGTTTTCCTGTGTGTACATGCTTATAGTAAAGCAATAACAACAACAATGGTTAATAATGAAATGATTATAGTTAAAACTGTATGAATCTGGTCCCTTTGTCTCAAAGTATTATATATATATATATATGTATATATATATATATATGCTTTTTGTTGTGATATGCAACGATATTCCCTCCACGATGCAATAAAGAGAAATGAAGGGTGCAGGTGTTGTGATATAGTGTTGGACTTCTTCACCAGAGTAACTTGAATGAATTCATGGTGGGGC
Organism: Mesocricetus auratus; assembly: GCF_017639785.1. Classification (NCBI taxonomy): domain Eukaryota; kingdom Metazoa; phylum Chordata; class Mammalia; order Rodentia; family Cricetidae; genus Mesocricetus; species Mesocricetus auratus. The sequence goes on from NW_024429194.1 coordinate 75,481,993, forward strand.
ATAGATACAGAAGTGCATCTGATCACCAAGCCAGTGACTGAGAAGCAGACTACATGAACTACGTGGATATAATGGGCAGTAGAGTGAGCCACATCCCCTGGGAAACAGAGTAAAGTGAGCAATAATTCATTTCACCAGTCAGAACAGTATTCATTTTTACATTTATGAATTGCTTTCTTCCGGAATTTTCCATTCAGTATTTCAAGCCTTCAGTTGGTCACTGGTAACCAAGACAACAGTTAACAAAGACTAGAGAACATAAAACAGGATAAGAGGAACTAGTGTCCTAACAATTATGAATAAATGACAGCATAGTGTTTAGACTTAGTCAACTTCAGTTGATAAGTATACACCTCACATAAATAAATTCAGGTGATGAAGATGATGCAGGTATTCTACTTGAGTGAAATTTTATCTCCAAAACACTATCAAAAGAGTCCAAAGAGACCGTCTGATTATTCCTAGTTAAAGGAGAATGAAAGACCATACTGAAAATGCATGTGAAGACTGAGCTGGATATGGAATGGCCTCTTGCAATCATTGCGAAGTTTAATCTTGGGTTTTTCAACAATTATATGAAAAGAAAACAGCAATTAGGTCAGAAAATTTTTCTTCACTTGGTCTTAGAAACCACAAAAAGAGGTTGTACACATCTGGTATTTTCTAAATGGAAAGAGACTGCACAAATCAGTGATTCGGTAGGAATGTTGCTGCTCGATCTACTTCTTGAAGTACCCTTATCTACACGGGAGGTTGTGGAAGAAAGGAAACCCTTTCCTTTCTGGGCCTTCACTATCCTGCAGCAAGTATTAGTGACCATCTCTATTATTTGTGAATTAGCCAAAGCCCAGGGAGATTAAATATTTTGCCTGACATAATGAAAGCTTCCAGGGCTGATAATTCATATTTATCCAAATGGATGGAATGTTTCAATTTTTAAACGTAATGTGGGTTTTATACAAAGAAAACTGAGTTACAAAGTCAGCTGAAGACAAGCAGTTTGGAGTTGAAAAATATCTTCCTGCTTGTTCCACTAAATTAAAGGTCTGAAATTGGGTGTGGCTACTGTATGCTTGGCATGGGGATGAATGCCTTGTAGAAAATTTCATCACTCCTACTTCTCAAAATCCCTCATCTTCATTGATCAGTTCATCATGTTGTATGTTCCCTTAGTACAAAGAAAAAGAGGAGATTGCAGAGTTCATTATGCAGTCACCCTGGATACGACAGGGAGATTACTTTTTAATAAATTAAATTGTCCAGCTCAAATGCCAATTTTGCCTGACATGGCAAAATCAAAGCTACATGCATATACATGTACACGTGTCCAAAATAAACTTAACTTTAATTTTCCATTTCCACATCTTATTAGTTCAGACAAGAGATGACATCATGTCCTTTCAAGGTTCAGTTGTCCTTTCTCTACTGAAATAGCATTTTGGCAAATCTAGAAATTAGTAGCATTGCTGGACACTGGGAAATTTTTCGATTTCTCATGCCCGTTTTCAAGTCCCTGGACTTTTGACCCCTCCAATTGTCTGACAAACTACTCAGCTTCACTTGTATGTTTCTTCGTTACTAAGATTTTTGCATGCCCCTCCTGACAGACCCTTATTCTCACAAAATCCTTACATGTTTACTACTAAGGGTGTGTGTACTGTCCTCTAGCCACTCAAAGACTCTGAGAATCTATAAAGAAATGTACATCGTGTGATACTGAATTCAATATAAGTAATTATAAATGTCACCTGTGTATTGGAGAAGGTGAACTTCAGAGCACAGAGAGGTTATTTCCAGCTGAGTCATGAAGAAGTGTCGCTAAGCTGAGAGACAAATATAAGTCCATAAATTTCCCATGGAGATTTAGTAGTTTATTGCTGATGGAAACACATGAAGTCATAGAACACAAGGTACTGCTAAGAAAAGAGTGATTTGGTGGCAAAATAAGTAGAGTCAGCTGGAATCAAAATATATGATGTCTGAGATGTTCAGAGACTGCCCCTTCAAATATATGCTCAGTAGAAGTCACTTGTTTCCAAGAGTTACGTTTCAGAATAATTAACTCAGCAGCTGTTTATGGGAAAGACTCTTAAGGGATGACATGTGTTTTGAAACCAATGTAGTAAATTTATAAAGGAAAGAAACATGAGGTCTTTTATCAAAACTTACTTAGACGGTACTTCAGTGATTATCTGTCCTGTTCAAACTTTCAGAAACTTGAAACTGTAAGATTTTGTCATCTGACTTTACCTAAACTCTGGATGTTTCTATCTGAATAGTTCTGTGCCTTTTCCTGATAGGTATTCACTTCTATTCTGTGTTTCATAGTAGAGAACGCACTACAGAAACCCCACACAACGTAGTGAATTTGAAAAGTGAATCAATCGATTCCATCTCCTTGTCTTGCCCATCCAAATGGAACTTTCATGGTTACATACTCTTCTAAGTCCCCTGAAAACCTCAACCTCCTCTCTATTTTTGCTCATGTTGTTTTCCGTTTAAATGGTGATTTACTGGAAATATATCTGAGTCCACTTTTCTTCCCAGACACAAGCTCTTATCCCTGTTGTTTAAAACTAAAGTTATAATCTACTATAGTGTCTCACTATTGAGCTCGTAGAACTAAATGCTAAATTCTCAAAGTACAAGGAAGCGTAACCTACTTTTATGCCCTCCTATCTTCCAGCACTGTGTAGGTAAGCACACAGCAACTGTGAAAGGATGTTTTTTTTGATTGATTGATCGCTGCTTCATTTCAGTTTAATCAGCTAGGCATCAGGTGGTAAGAGGGCACGGTGCTCAAATCAGAAGGAGGTTAATGGTGGTGCACTCACAAGACGTGTATGAAAGCCAATTTTCCATTCATTTGTTCATGGTGTAAAGATTAAAGGAATAGTCACATGGGTTCATCACTGTTCAAGAACTCTAAGGACCCACCCAAATGATCAGGAAACATGAGAGATCTAATCGAACATGAACAAAAACAGGGAAATGTACCTGTTCTGATGGAATTAGCTGTGACTGATTATAAAACAATTCATGCAATGACCATGCACAATTTTATGAAGAATAAATAATTCAATGTACCTCGTTATAAAGAAAATGAAAAATTATGTAAAACTGTGTGTAATTTTATTTACTGTAAGGTTTTTTATATAAATTAAATTTCTTTCAAAAGAGAACAAAAACCTGAAATTACTCATTCCAGGTCATTGTAAGGAATACAAAACAAGATATAATAATGATAAAAGGGAACATTTGAAAAATATGTAGTGATGTTTGCCCAGAAGAATAGACAAAACTAAGGTCAATCTCCTTAAGCTAAAAGTTTATGAGACATGTGGTCATGAAGTCGGTGCATAAGCTCTCTTGTAAATAGGGTGTATTTGGTGTGTACACATACTGCTTTTCTTAAATGGGGTGCCCCCTTCTATCAAGGCTGCACCTAACACAACAACCAGAAAACAAATTCAAGTTTGAATCTATTTTAGTTTTCTGGCACTAATAAGTAGTATTTTTTTCTGTAGAAGTACTAATATTAGATAGACTGGATGCTTCTTCTTGATGATATAGATAAGTCCTAGAATATTTTGTGGCATTCATCACAAGGACACTAGCATAAACCATTTATGTAAACAGCCAGTTGTATGGCCCCATAATGCTTTTAATTAAAAATAAAGGAAGAGGAATCTTAATTTTTGTCATTATGAACACCACAGTCTAATAAAATACTGAATAATGACAGACACACAAAAAATGGGTAATTACAATAGGTCAGGGAAATTGTGCTAAAGGACAGGAAGGGCAGAAAGGTGACAGATAGGAGGAAGTCAGCTGAGCTCAGGATGGCAACTGGTCTTCAGAACCTAGCTCGACTCACCCAAGAGCTGGGCTCATGATGGTCAAAAGAGTGTTACTATATAGGGGAAAGCCTAAACTGCCACCCTGAGTACAGAAATTTCAGGCCAAACTACATTCAGTCAGAACACTTTTAAATGTTCTAGAAACAATATAAAGTGAGTCTAAGATTTGTTATATTAATCGTTATTGATAATTTAAAAAATATTTCTTTTACTTTTGCGTGTTTAATGTGATTGCATCACTCACCTCTTCCTCCCTCCAAGCCTTCCTATATATCTCTACTTGCTCTCTTTTAAATTCATGAACCCTATATTCATTAATTGTTGTTGTATATGTATATATGCATATATATGCATACATATATTACACATATATACATATATATGTATATTCCTATATACACAACCTGCTCAGTCTATGGAAAGTTACATGCTTTTAGGGCTGACAGTTTGTTGTAGGATAACCAATTGGTGTGCTAATCCCTGGGCAAGACTATTTCTCCTGCTCTCGACATTCGTTAGCTGTCTGTGTGTAGGGCTGAGGCCCTCTGGGCTTCCCTCATCCACTTTGGCTTGTCTGTTGTTGTTGGCGTTATTCACCTCATGTCTAGGCAGTCACATTGGTGATACTTTATGGGTGGAGCTTCTGACATTTCTAGGAGACACAGTCTCACAGCAAACTCCTTGATCTTACAAATTTTTTCTCCCTCTTCCACAGTGTTCCCTGAGCTTTGGGTGCAGGAGTGTTTTTTAAATGTATCATTTAGGACTGGGTTTCACATCAATGCATTTTAGTTGGTTGTGGTTTTCCATAATGGTCTCCCTCTGTTGCAAGGAGAAGTTCCTTGATAAAAGGATGATACTACACCTATCTGTAGGTATAAAGACAAATATTTGTAAATTGGTGTAATGATTCTGCTGGCTTACTAATGTAGTTGTAGGATCTTTAATATTTATGACTTCCCTGGTCCTGAGTCATTGGCTAGGTTTCCTGTATCAGGCATGATTTTCCATTTGATTGAGTCTTATGTCTTGGAGAACTATTGATTGCCTCCAGCATATGGCATTAATGCATCTTTAGAGTTATCATACTGGTCATCATTGTGCTTCGTATGTGCCATAGCTGGTAGGTCTACTGGTTGCTTCCCTCCTTTGGAAGCTTGCATGGCAACTTCTAATACCATAAAAGCTAGTCCTCGGGGAGTAGGCTTTCAGCTCTTACCTATCTCAAGGCTTCTGGGCCCTGGGTCTAAAGTGCATGGATTCTTCAGCAATAAGAACTTCCATCACAGGGCAACAACCAAAGGCAATAACAATAGTCTTTACTGTTTGGGGAGTCTTTTGGACTACGCTGACTTCAAAAGAGGGCTTCTTATGACTTGTGTCGAGGTTTTTGTTAGATAGCCTTTGGCTCTTAGAAAATGTAATTTAAAGTATGATGCACTGGCTTACTTACATTTATTGTAAGTGTCTTTATGTAGGTAATAATTGTATTACTCTTTATGACTTTTTCAGACATCCTTACTTTGATTTTTCCTCCTCCATCTTTACAGTTATCTTCCTCCTCCTCCCTAATTAGAGATCCACCAGTTTTCCCATCTCTCCCTACAGATCACTACTCTGGTAGTTCCCCTTCCTATTGCACCTCCACCCTGGAAATGGTCCCTTTTTATTTTCCTGGTTTTTGTAGATAATTACAGGATATGTACTCACATCTGAAGATCTGGAGTGAGGTGCCTCAGAACACGCAGTGTTTGTCTTCCTGGGACTGGGTAAGTCCCAGGAGCCTTACTCCTTGGGCAAATAGAGTCCTGGTCATAATGTCCTTTCCTACGCCTTTATCATTAGGGTACTGCCTGTGTCTTCTTCTAGAAGTTTCAGTGTTTCTGGTTTAGCATGTAAGTCTTTGATTAATTTACAGCTAGTTTTTGTACAAGTTGATAGCTAAGACTGTAATTTCATTCTTCTGCATGTGAACATCCAGTTTCCCTAATACAATTTGTTGAAGATGTAATCTTTTCTTTCATCTTATGTTTTTTGGGATCTTTGTCAAATATTAAGTGGTTGAGGTTACCTGTACTTATGTTTAAGTCTTCAATTTCGTTCCATTGGTCTATGTGTCTGTTTTGGTGCCAGTAACATATTGTTTTGTTACTATGGCTCTGTAATATATGACCTGTGTTTTTTGATAGGAGAATTGAGACAACTAGTATTTAAAGTTATTGTTGAAGTGTGTGTGTGTGTGTGCGTGTGTGTGTGTGTTAATTGCAGCCATCATATCATTGATTTTTGGTGTTGCTGTTTGTTCTCAGTGGTTCTTCATGTTTTAGTAATTATGGCTTCATATTTTTTCCATGGTCTCTGTTGTGTTCATTCCTCTTTTCAGCCTGAAATATTGCTTCCTGTGTCATCTTTAGGTTTCGCTTGTTGTATCTAAATAGTTTTCAAGCTGTTAACATCATGGAAAGCTTTTCTTTCTCCTTTAACTATGAGGGATAATTTTGTTCGATACATTCATCAAGCTTGACCATCATGGTCTTTCAGGTCTTGGAATGCCGTGCTCCAGGCTCTTCTTGCATTTAAAGTTTCTATTGAAAAATCCTCTGCTATTCTGATGAGTTTTCCTTTATATATAACTTGCATCTTTCAATACACATATCTTTTGTTCTGCATACATAGTGTTTTAACTATGATAGGCCACAAAGATTCCCTTTTCTGGTCTTGTCTACTCTGTGTTTTGTGTGCTTCTTCTATCTGTGTGTGTATATTTTTCTTAGTTTGGGGAAGCTTTCTCCTATGACTGTGCTGATGGTATGCTCAAGAAGAAACAAGTATATGGTGTCAATCATAATAGAAGTGTCCAAAATGATATGGAACCAGGAGACTAAAATAATGTAGAGTTTCAAGGGAATGATTTGAGTAACAATACAGGGCTAATAACAGGTGATTGTCATGAAGAAGTGCTCAGCTGACAAATCAGTGAGCTATTTTATTTCTGAACTGCATAACTGTGGTAATGGGGGACAAGAGCTATGGAGTATTCCAAACCAAGATGCAGTAGAAGAAGAGATGTAGATAAAGCATCAGTAACCACATGAAAAGGCTAGGGCAGGTTTCTAACAAACAATAAACTGTAAAAAATAGAAAGCATTTATACACTCAGTTGTACAGTTAGCCTTTTTAAATAAAGATAACTGAGGCCCAGTTGTAGTCTTTACAGTCCAGAACTTCTCCCAGAGTGTTTGCATGGGCCTCCAGAAGTTTGAGCGTTAAGAGTTCAGCAGTTCACATTTTCATTGTTTGAAAATTTGCTAATCACTGTCATTCCAGAAGAGAAAAGATGGAAGAGGGAGATGCTGTATGTTGTAAATGGTGATAGTTCAACACTGTATCATTGAACACATTTGTTAACCTACTAAGTCAGCTGAACTGACTTAGATTGTTCACCGTTTACCATGTAATTAGGACACTGTGACTGGTACAAAAGTGACACTACAGTTTTTGTTCCATTAGAAGGGACCCTGTAGATGTGAATCCAATGAGTAGCTTTACAACCATGCACATTATGGTCAGAGGAATAAAGAAGAAATTTCTAAGTTTCTGAAAGGACAGAGAATTAAATTATGATATTTGAAAGTCTTTGAAATTATGAAATAAGCTTATGACATTCAATAATTAACTTCTCTCAGATTCTGTCTATACAAATCACAATTGTTGGACAAGTGAAAATGATTTCAATAGGAATACTGTTGCTTAATGAACCTTCTCAAGGAGCTAAGGGCTACCCATTATGTAGTGATAAGCACCCCGGACTTGATTTGCAAATTGGATTATAGTGGGCCACTTTTATGGTTCATAACAACAATGGAGCCTATGGGAACTTTTTCCTGCTATTTCATAAATTCTCTCTGGCTATTCTCTGAATATAATTCAGGCTTCTGATCTTTTATTTTGGGTTAAGTTTAGGGTCAATATTCATTACATGGAACATCTAATGAATTATAATGGGATAGGTCTAAGGAGACAGATTGCTTCAAGGTTTACAGTCAAGCCTAATAAAGACTTTCATATGTATATTTATATACTCAGTTACAGAAACTTAAGTACTGAGTCTTAAAGTAACTATATTTTTAATTAATAGCTAATTTTTATCTGACCTAAGATTTCTAGTATGTTTCTTTTTTTTTTTTTTTTTTTTTGGTTTTTACGAGACAGGGTTTCTCTGTATTGTTTTGGAGGCTATCGGTCCAGCCCGGCCTCGAACTCACAGAGATCCGCCTGCCTCTGCCTCCTGAGTGCTGGGATTAAAGTCGTGCGCCACCACCGCCCAGCGTATGTGTCTTTGTATAAAAACAATTTTTCAATTGTGGTCAAATTTTAACAGTCATTATTTATTAGCATAAATTATATTTATGTTGCTGCTTTCAATATATATTGAATATATAGACATATTACAAAATATATTTTAATAATATACTTAATAGAATTTTTTACACCTTGGAATCATAATTTGACTTACAAATTCAGTGTCCTTATGCCATTTCAGTTTTAGATAGCTATTTAAAGAAATGGAAAAAACTTCTAAAATTATACCTTATTAAACCAAGTATGCTTTGAAGTTTATATATTATATTGTGTGTTTTATATATGTATATATGTTTATGTGAAAATGCTATATAAGGCATATGTGAATATTTTTCAGTATTTTTATGATTACTGAATACAACACATTATTTAGTACTGCTAGAGATTGTAGAAGAGGAATTGCTCTGGCAGCAAAAAGAAGAAAATAATGAATTTGCTTGAATTTGGGGGAGGGTTCTTAGGACATCAGTTTTGAAATCTTGGGGATTTAGCGGCATGGGGGTAGAATCTTACATAGCTAGGACATATCTGAGGGTTGTCTAACTCAACCAGAAATCACAGTCCAAAACTGTAATTTTAGGACAGAAAGAGAAATGAACAAAAGACCTGGAATGGAGCCTACAAGAGACTCATGGACAGGCATAGCTCATGCTAGATAAAAATCATGAAGGATGTATAAGGGAAATGAATCTCAATTCAATTTACACTTATATGACATATTCAGTTATAATTTTAAGACTCATTTTTGCCCCATTAAAATTGTTCACTTATTTTGTCCTTAAAGTTTTGTAGTCCATTACAAGTTAAACAAGGGAAGTACACTCACTTGGGTTGTCACAACTCTACTAATTTTAAAGTAAATAATCATCTAGCTATCTTAAAGATGAGAAATAATTGGCATGTAAGAATATGTTTTATAGGGTTTTGTTTTAGTAGAGGAGTTACTGAAACATGAAATTTAAATTTCTAAATGTAAAGAAGTAGACCAAGTGAATACCTTTCTTCAGTCTAGATGTGAGTGATGAAGGAAGACATGCATAGTGTTTATGAGATAGAACACTGTAGAGAATTCTGTTTCTTCACAATGGTGTTTAATAATGTGCTTATGAGTGAAAAAAGCAAAACCTCTTATAAAATGTATACATCTGTGTGTTTTCAATTATCTATCAGATTTTAGACTTTTCTTTGACTACCGTCTTTCTGACCTTTCAAAATAGCTCCTTGTATCATGTGAATATGGGACAGAATTCACACAGACACAGGTATAATAATCCTACACATGGACAATAACATTTTTTCCTGATCCTGTCTGGTGGGGAGGGTATATATGCCACTTTATAACCACCATCAGAAACGACTAACCAGAATGATTTTGTGTATGTGTCTGTGTGTGTACAGCCACAACTCCTTCAGGAGACACCTACCAAGGCAAATGAACGTCTCCAGTGTTGACTTTAGCATGGGCACTGAATCTGTTTTACAAAGAGGAGAAACAAGGACCAGCATCGGGAGGATCAAACCAGAGCTCTATAAGCAGAAATCAGTTGACTCCGAGGGCAACAGAAAAGATGATGTCAAAACCTGTGGGAAACTTAACTTTACGCTCCAGTATGATTATGAAAATGAACTCCTCGTTGTTAATATTATCAAAGCTTTAGATCTCCCAGCTAAAGATTTTACAGGGACTTCTGATCCTTATGTGAAGATCTATCTTCTTCCAGACAGGAAAAAGAAATTTCAGACGCGCGTCCACAGGAAGACATTAAACCCTCTGTTTGATGAGATATTTCAGTTCCCAGTGGCCTATGATCAGCTAAGCAACCGGAAACTACACTTTAGCATATATGATTTTGACAGATTTTCCAGACACGACATGATTGGGGAAGTTATTCTTGATAATTTATTTGAAGTCTCTGATCTCTCCAGGGAAGCCACAGTATGGAAAGATATCCACTGTGCAACCATGGTAAGCAATAAATCTGTCAACTTCTTTTTGACTTCTGGTGATATTAAAGACAAACCATTGCCCATATTATTAGAGTAAACTCTATAAAGCTGTAGAATTTAAACCCCAAGTTCCTGCAAAGGTGTTATTTGATTATATAGCAATATAACTTGGGTACCTAATACAGCATAGGAAACATATGCAAGTATAAAAGCAAAGCAGCTTTTACAGGTTACTCCAAATTGTAAGACATTTTTTTTCACAAAATACTTATGTATAACCTATTCCCAGTACCAGTTTCTCCATAGATGATGCTGAATTTCATTATCGAAAGTGATTTTGTTTCACAGGTCAAACCTGAGATGTACACTGATGCAATGTGGTTTGATCTGAAAAAGCCCATGACTTTAGACTCTTCCATGGAATGCACATAGTTACAGTACATGGGATTCTAAAGGATCAAAAGATAATTCTCCATATTAGGATTATTTTTTCACGACGTGTTACATAATAATACCAACCAGTTACATAATAACACCGACTATAGCATTGAAAATTTTAAAAGCAGTAAAACCATAATAGAAGCAAAGCAATTAACAATACTACTAATTAAATAAATGTTTGGGGTATTACTTGATTTCCTATTTCTGCTCTGAATACATTAAAGTAATTGTGAATTTTTACACTGAATTTTTACTTTCTCACTCATTTGGTTCCATGCTAATTTGTTTCAGTCGTGATCTTAATTATTTTAAGTTTTTAAACTATGTGTGTGTATATGCATGAGTGCATGTTGACTACATAATACACGATATCTCAATATGTTGCCCATTTACTTAGCCATTTTCTTGTTATGCACTTCAATGAAGCATAAATTTTGTTTTTAAAAATGTAACTTTTTTCACTATTATAAGGCTGTGTGTCTGCCACAGAATTACAAACCAGGAATTAGGGAATTGCTCTCAGGTTAGATTATTAACTTGATTTGCTAATTCTAAAGTCTGACAATTTTACTTTTTACCAAAGCATTGTCTTGATATATTTATCACTTTATCTTGACATTTATTTTCCAACTCAGTATTTGCCAAGTATTATTTGCAAGTGTTATGTAAAAGAGTTGACCTTGACTTGAAAAATAAAAGGAATATCTTGTTCCTGGTATCAGCCATTGGAGTGCTGAACTGATCTTCCAACTGAATATAAATAAATACATTTTGCCTTTTATTATTAAATGTCTTTGAGTACTTAAATCTTTTAAAATGAATTTTCCCATTTCTGGCACTATATTCTTCATTTTACCTTCAGTTTACTACATCTATCACAGGGTCAGAGTGATTCCATTTTTAAAATTAATGAATTTTCTTCTAGACTTTAACTATGAGATTGTATGTTCACTGATACAATTTTCAAAATGACCAAACTCCAATTTCCTTTTAAGTCCAAATATGAAAGGTTGGTGACTGAGGTGTTTGTCTCATCATTCAACCAGGAGAACGGTAGACAGTATTACTGGCACTGGCCACAGGTTAGCAAAAATTCCTCCATCCCGCTAATTTCTATTAGTCATGAAAACTGGAACTCACCCTGACAGCAGAGAAAATTAAACTTGAGATAAGACTCAGTTGGCTGGGTGTTTGCTTTGTGTGCCCATAGCCCAAAATTTAATTTCCAGCATCTTCTAACTGAGAGTGGTGGCACATACCTGTAATCTCTGAGAAATAAAGACAGAAGGATCAGTAGTTCAAAGACATCTTTTGATATATAGAAAACAGAATGAGGCCCTGTCTCACAAAACAGGAAAACAAGCAAACAACACCAGAACCCAGAAAATCCACGTTCCTTAGGTCCTCCAAAGAGCAGGCATACAGCCAATGTTATCAATGCCATTCAAATGGTATTGAATGACAATTTGAATTGCCCTGGAAATGCTTCCCGCATGACCTGGTCCTTGTCCATCCTCCAATGCCAGAGCCTCCTGGGATGCTTTCACTGCTGCAAGCCACTTACTTCACTTTTCCTCAGATTATTTGTCACCCTCCCTTGAAAATTAGAAACATTGCAAAGAATTAGGTAGGCTTTTATTTAATCATTGTTCTAATATTTAAAAACCCCCCAAATCCCTAAGATGCTTTAAGATGATAAAGACCTGCGTTTTTATTCTGTGTTGTCCCCTAATTAATTGTGTGACATTTTGAAAGGTCAAGATACTCGTTCAGAATCAGCTGTAAGAACCATAGGAGACAGCATTTATCTTGATCGCTAGTGTCTCCATGACCAGCCAGGTGCCTGATGTTTGGGGGTATGCTCACTAAATGTGAGCATGGTGATGGATGAACTAATCTTTAAAGATTGATAAGGTATTTGATACAGTTGGAATCAGAGTTTGGGAACTGTGAGAGGAAAATAAGAAATTCATGATGATAATAATAATAAAACAAACTTTTAGGGGCCTGTGTGTGTCGTGAAGTGTGGACTTTATGTTGTAAGATCTCTGTAAGAAACACACCAGATTCCTTTGAGGGTTTTAGCAGAACCAAGTGATACTGGAGTTGTTGAAGGTCAGAGCCTGAATGAAACTGGATAGCCCCAATAAGCTATGTTCGGCCAGCTATACTTGGTAAACCAACTAAGCAAACAGGAAATAGTAAAAAAGAAGTAAAGGCAGATTCAAAGTGGCCAGACTGGGGAAAGGAATAAAAAAAAATTCAGTGACACCATCTTCCCCCACTTTGCCAACTCCATCTTCAGGATTCTGACATGATGGTAAATTTTAAATTGAAGGAAGAGAGATATGCATAACTAAGCAGTCTTGGTTCTGCCCAACTTTGACCCAATCAGTCTCCCCTGCCGGGCAAGGTAGAGTGTACCATTTCCTTGCAGGAGGTAAGCTTCCTCTCTCTGGAAGGAACCAGGATTCTGCCTTTTCCTTTTTCCCAGCATTAGATTTCTTGGAGAGAAATTCCAAGTCCCTGGGTGCCTTGTTTCAATAGTTCCAGTTGTTAGTATGAGGGACACCAGATCTCTTTAGAATGTCCTTATTCCTTCCAGGCATCCTAATTATACAAGCACAATATAAATAACACTGTACAGCTATTAACCTTTATGGCTTTCCTCATTAGTCTTCACTTAAATGAACCTAGATGCTGACTGATGTGAGAATTCCCACCTCCAGCACATTTTATAGCAATTGAAGTGATAGCTTTGTTTTGTGACCACTTTTTCTTCTCTTTGAGCTTGTTAATACCAATTGATCCTTTGTGGGCTTTTTCTGACTCTCCACCTGCTATAGCAAACTAGCCTGAAACTGTTGTTCTGACATTAATTATTTTTATTTTAGTATATTTATTTTATGTGTGCAGGTTTTTTGCCTGCATGTAAGTCTGTGCACAGTGTGTGTGTGCCTGGTATCTGTGGTGGATCAGAACAGGATGTGAAATCTTTTGAGACTGGAGTTGCAGGTGCTGGGAATTAAACCCTGGTCCTCTGGAAGAGCAACCAGTTCTTACCTGCTGAGCCATTTCTCCAGCCCCAGGTTGAAATGTTCAGAGCTTGCTTCAACTAGATATCTTCCAATGCCTCAATTTTACTAGTGCTTACAGTTAAACACATTGAGCTGGAAAACAAATTATTTCACCTTATTGAACACCTTAATAATATACCAAGGACAGAGAGGCTAAGTAAGGGTAGGTGGATTGCTGAAGATTAAATTCCATGATTTGTGTCGAGAAAAACATACCAAAATTTTATAGGTCTTTGAATCCAGTACACCATTCTGATTTTCACTGTGAATTCCTTGGAGGTGGACAAAAGACTAGCAATTTGATAAAGGAGATCACTTAAGCTACTTAGTAGCACATCTTGCTTTTAGCAGTATATACTACAGAAAACCATCTGTTTTCTTACCCTCAAGGAAATGTGGAAGGCAGGCTACATTTAGGGTGCTAAGTAGACGTGATGACTGCTGTAACCATAGAAACCAGTGGCTTTTTGAGGTTTTTTTTTTCAATAAGTCTTCATTAGTCTACTTCCCAATATATCCTTGAATTCAGAGACTTTTCCTCAGCAAACACCCCCATTCCTATTTCACTTGATTTCCCTCTTCTCTCCCTCCAAACCTAGGTCACAAAAGATAAACATGGATTGCAAATAGTATTGCTATCGTTATTGCATTCTGTGTATCTGATGTCATAAAGTGCTTGTGTGACCCTGTAAGGTAAAAGTCACTCCCATTTTACTTCGATTAAGCCCAACTTTAAGGAGGTCAAGCTTTTTGCTTTTATGTTTGGGGATTAATACATGGAAGATGTACAGTTTTTGTTGGTGTCTGTGTACATATCCATACATGCGTGTAGCTAGATTTGCATGTGTGTTAGCATGCATGTAAAGTCTGAGGTGGGCTGTCTTCTTCAATCATTCTCCACCAGGTTTTTGGGACAGTGTGACTTGCTGGAGCTAGAGATCAGCAGTTTGGCAAAACCGCCTGGTCAATGAGCTCCAGAGATGCCCATGGCTTTACTTCGATAGAACTGGGATTACAGGTGTGCACTGCCCCACCCAGCTTTTGTATGGATGTTCTAGTGTTGGGGATGGAACACAGGTCTTCTTCCTCAGATGGCAATCACTATTGTAATTGGCTCATCTCACTGGTCCTGAAGATTTATAGTTTCGTCTCCATCGTTTCTGACTCAGTCCTTTCTACCTTGCCAGGCTTCTGCTCTTCCAGTGCACTAACACCTTTGGATCCTAAGCCTCAGTGAACACCACGACATCTCTTTTTCCCATACATACTACTCATTCTTGTTTTTGAATACTTATCATGGTACTCATATATACAATTACATATATATGTATATATTATATTATACTTTCTATTCTTCATGAAACCTCATCACTTTAATTCATTAAACCCATATAAAATGATGTTACAGCCAAGACAAAAAAAATTAAGTATGCAAACACTTTCATCAGCCTCATGTAGGTAGTTTTGGACTGTCCTACTAGTCCAATTCCAAATTACCACACAATGTCATACAATAAATTATAAATGCTTAGCCAATGACTCAGGCTTATTACTAACTAGCTCTTACATTTCAAATTAACCCATATTCCTTATTTACACTCTGCCATGTGGTGATACCTTTATTGGCATAGCACATTTATCTCCCGTTCCTCTGCATCTGGCTGGTGACTCTTCTCACTCCTATGACGCTGCCATTCTTCCTCCCAGCATCCTCTTAGTCTGGATTTTCTCCTTAATCTCCTCCTGCCCTGCTATAGGCCAGTCAGTTCCTTATTAGCCAATAAGAGTAATGAATATTCGTAGTGTACATCAGCTTCGTTGTTATCTTCCTTAATAGTCGTCATTTTCCAACAATGTACCTAAGAGTATTGTCACAGAGTACACTTAACTAAGTTAGTGTGTGCATGAACTAAATGAGTTAAAGATATTCCTTAAAAGAAAATTTATGGAATGTCAAGTATTAGACTTTCCAATAGGTTTTCAAATAGTTTTCTTCCCAGAGATACAAGAGTTTCCAAAGGGCTAAGAAGGGAACTCTTACACAATACTGCAGAAAGTAATAACCATGAGGGAATTTTCAGGTGCCCCTCAGAAGCCAGCCTCATTTCAAGCACTTTACAGAAAACTAACCACAGCAATAGTGCATAATTCCCTACTTAAGTAAAATATACAAAATACACTTCCTTCTCTTCATGACACAGGTCATCATTTAGTGTTCACTTTTGTTTATACTTCTAATAAAATGCTAAGGATATAAATTGCTGTGTATTTAGAGCTATTTTCCCTTATTTGTTACCACATTCAAAATCACTCTATACTATTGTTTTTTAAAATATTTGCTTCTTTTTATCTACATTGTGTCTTTATAGGTACCTTTTTATTTCTTGATAGCTATTTTTTATTTCTGCTATTGATGTCTCTTTAGATTTCAAGTGAGTTTTCACCTGTTGTAGATTGGCATGGCAGATAAGCATTCTTGTTAAAGTTTTCTCTAAAATAATAATAGTAAGTATTCAACAAGCAGTTTTAGTCTCCTCAGGGAGGAGAACTCTAATGTACATTTTCTGTATTTATGCTGAATGTTTAAAGCCCTTTCAGCTTGACCCAGGGTTACTTACTGTGCACCACATTGTAGGGCTTAAATGGGGCTTTATAAGTCACAGTGGTACTGGGGAGACTAAGAAGAGACAGTAATTGGAATTCCACCTACATATTGCAGTGGGCTAGCAACATAGGAGTGCCGGGGCACTGTGCTCAGTTAGGGCACACTACAGCTCAGAACACTGCAGCTGCATACACAGGGCTGCTTTATGTCACATACGTGTGAGACCTTGCTTAAGGTCATACGGCTGTTCCCCTCATTAGAGTCATCTCTCATGGCTGTGGCCATGATTGTCTCTTAGATAATTGTTACCTTTTATTCACGCATATCTCTGCTCCTTGAATGAAAAACACCCTTTCTTGGGGAATTCAACTTCTGTGACATTATTGTGAGTATGCACCGCATTGGTTTTTACAACTCCATTCATTCATTTACCCTGAAAATGCCCCACCATATGGAGAACCTTATGACATAGACATGAGGGTCACTAGGTAGTGGCTCAGAGCCTCTAGAAGATGCACATTGATTGTGTGTTTTGCTTTCTGCATCCTCCACTGGGTGGTTTGACCAACTCACCAGTTTCACATCTGTGTTTACCTGTCAATAACAGTTAGCCAAATCATATTGTTTGTGAAACCATGAAAAGAATCTTTGGAAGATGAGATTCATTGGCCAATAGGTAGAAAAATTAATAGATTGTATGATGAAAGGAATAACATACCATACATAGGTGCTGATTCAAAGCATATGCTTCTGGTAAGTAATTGACCCTGTAACTATAACTTCAAAAGGCCACTCCATTGTTGTATCAGGCCATCTACTTTAAGATGATAGAGAATATGATAATACCAGTGGATTCTGTGATCATGGGCCTACTGTCACACTTCTTTGGCTGAGAAGTGAGTTCCTTGATCAGAAGCAATACTGTGTAGAATACCATGACAATGGATAATACATTCTCTGAATCCACAAATGGTAGTTTGGGGAGAAGGCAAATCCATAACCAGAATAAGTATCTACTCTAGTAAGGACAAAGCATTGTCCTTTCCACAGAGGAAAGGGTCCAGTGGAGTCAACCTGCCACCAAGTCACTGGGTGGTCACCCTGGGGAAGGTATCAGAGCCTCAGTGTTGGTCTCTACTGTTGGCCTGTCTGGCACTCAGCAGCAGCTGTAACCAGGTTAGCCTTGGTGAGTAGCAGTCAATGTTGTCAAGTCCATGTATAACCCCATCTCTGCCACCATGGTCACTTTGTTCACAGGTTTGTTACGCAATGATAGGGCTGGCTAGCAAAAGACTCTGACTGTCCACAGAACAGGTCATCCTATCTACTTGATTACTGAACTCCTCCTCAGCTGGCATCACCTTTTGATGAGCATTTACATAGGACACAAGAATCTTCATGTTCTTCACTCATTTGGAGGGATCTATCCATAAATTTCTTCCCAAAGGGAAGTCTGAAGACCAGGGGAGTCTGTGTCAGTTCTGAACCAGTATCCAACAGACGCCAGGACGTCTGAATGAATGGAAAGACTCCTCCGATTTCAACAATAGCTGTCTCCCAGTGGAAAGCAGTTGTTCAGTTCACTGGGGTGAATTTCCCAGGTGGTCTTCAGACTCCCAAAGAAGGCTCTAATACCAATGAAGAAATGAACCTGCCAGAGATAGTGATGGCAAGCTGGCAAAGAGCAAGAGCTTCCATCCTGCATGTCCTCTGTATAGGCTGCCACCAGAAGTGTGGTCCAGATTAAAGGTGGATTTTCCTACCTCAAAAGATATAGATTTAGGATGGGTCTTCCCTCTTCAAGTAATTCAGTTAAGAAAACTCCCTACATAGGTGTATCCAGCTGCTTAAATTTTAGTTAATTCCATATGAGTCAAGTTAATAACCTCTGTCCACTACAATAAGAAGTTTCTCTGATGAGGGACAAGAACCACACTACTCTAAGGCACAGAGACAAGTAGAGTGCCTCTAGACTCTTATATTACATTCTTTAAACAAAATAGTAGTAGTAAGTTCTCCCCTTGGGACTACAGCCTCCCCAGCCAGGGACTACAGTACAGTAGGCTTTAAATTTAATTTTTAAAATTATGTTGATTATCCCCATGACTTTATGCCACTATGTCACCTAAGGGCATATCTTTTAATTGTGGCTTCCGGGGTTTAGAGCTGGATAAGACAGTTCTTGATTTTTCTTCCTGAACAGTCTTCACAACACCTTCCTGCCATACCACCCTGTATGTACCTGATCATGGTTATTCATTTTTAATACTCATTTTATTTTAATTACCCCTTACTTCATTACCCTACATTCTCATCTGCCCAGTCCTCTCCCTGTTTGCATCTTTGTGCATCCAAGTTACCATCTCCTCTCCTTCATTTATCTATGTGTTATTTAATCTATGTGCTACCACCCACTTCCTTTAAGGCAAGACACGTCTAGACTGTTCATCTATATTCTAGTGTCCTGGTTTTGAGAGGAACTCCAAATTGAACATCCACAATTAGAAAGTCAGGTCTAGGAACTGAATAGAAGAGAGAAAATAAGTGTTTTTGTTTCTGAGGGTAATTTACCCCATTAAGTATAATTTTTGTTTCATTTTTCTTTATAGCTGAATAAAATTACTCTGTGTATATTTTCCACATTTCCATTCTCCATTCATCTGGACTACTGGATGGATTCCATTTCCTATAGATTGTGAATAGAGTGGCAATGAGCATGGATGTGCTAAAATAAAAAACTCTGTATTGAGATATAGTCATTTGGATATATGCCCAGTACTGGTACAGCTGGGTCACGTGGCAGATTCACTTAGAGTCTTTGGGAAAAACCTCCCTCCAGGTTATTTCCAAAGTGACTGTAGTAGTTTGCATCCCCACTAACAGTGTATAAAGTTCTTCTTTCCTTATGTCCAAGCCAACGTTTGTTATCATAATTTTCCTTATATGAGATATAATCTTAGGCTCGTTTTAGTCTGCATTCCCCTGATAGTTAAGAAATTAAATACTTTTTGAGCGTTTCCTAACCATTTGTAATTTTACTAGTGAGAACTTCCTGCTCAGTTCAAAATCCCATTTTTCAGTTGGGTTGTTTACTTTGAATTTAGTTTTGTGAATTGCTTGTATATTCTAGTTACTAATCCTGTATCATATACATATCATATATATGGAATATATATGTATCATATATCATATATATAGCACCATATACATGTATATATGGTTGAAAAATATTCTCTCCCATTATATCCATTCCCTTAACAGTTTTCTTTGCTGTAGAGAAGCTTTTGGGTTTGATGAGTTTCCATGTGTCAAGCATTGGTCTTATTTCCCATGTTACTAGAATTCTGTTTAGAAAACCATTACCTATATTTATATTGCAATCAAGCAAGGCTACTGTGATCTCATGGCTAGACCCCTCCATGAGTGGAAAATGAAAATTTTTATTCAAACTGCCAGGGCTATCTCTTGGGATACAGAGAGAATAGAAAATGGTGGGGAGATTCTTGACAGTTATAGGGGTTATGTTGCAGCAGGAGGTAGGCAAGATAGCTGGAACAGCCTGAGAACTAGCATGGGGCTTTGATCTCTTGAGGCTTGTTTGAGTTAATAAGGAGCTAGATGCCCATTCTGGAGGTATTTGGCTGTAGGGGACAGATAAGGGAAGTAAGGGCTTTTCCTGACAAACAGAAACCCACTTGTCAAGGTTTCTGAGGCATGCTGGTTTAGGCAGCAATCCTTCTGTTTACCCAGTGAGAGTGCAGCCTGAACTGAGCCCAGACTGTCACTTAGGACATTGCCAGAGGAACTGCCAATTGTGGGGGTTGGATGCCCACTTTGAACCTAGCATTTATATCGTTCTCCCTGCTTTAACAGTTCTGAGGTATCTGAACTTTATGAGATCTTTAATTCATTTACAGAATTAAGTTTTGTGTGGGGCAAGATAATATGATTTCAGTGGCATTCTTCTACTTATTAATGCCCAGGTTTCTAGCACCATTAATTGAAGATGGTATCTGTCCTTTAATGTATATTTTTGGATTCTTAGTTTAAAAAAATCAGGTAGTCATAATTATTTGTACACATACCTGATTCCTCTAGTCTATTTCATTGATTTATGTGTGTTTTTTTGTGCCAGTGTCATGCTGCTTTTATTACTGGGGCTCTGTGCATATAACTTAAAATCAGGCATAGTAATGCCTCCTACAATATTATTTTTGCAAATATCCTTTGTCTTTTTTGCATCCATACATATTTTAAGGTGTGTGTGTGTGTGTATGTGTGTGTGTGTGTGTTTGTAGTATGTCCATGGGATCTTGATTGTGATTTCTTTGAATATATAGATTGCTTTTGGTAGAATGGCCATTTTCACTGTTTTGATTCTTCCCATCCCATGAGTAAGAAAAATTTCTCACTTCTTAGTGTCTTTCCCAATTTCCTTCTTCAATGTCTTAAAGTTTTGTTATAGAAGTTGTAGAAAGCTTTTTCATCAGGCTTTCTTTGGACCAACAGCCCACAAATAATGACATGGAGACTTGCTATTAATTATAAAAAACAGGCTTTTTCCAGATAGCTCTTGTAACCTAACTAACCCACAGTTTTTAATCTACATTCTGCCATCTGACTTGCTGTTGAGTCTGCGGGCGAAATCTGTGCACCTAGATTCCCCCTCCTAGTTCCTCTCTCTGCATATAAGTCCCACCTATCCTTTCATACCTAGCTATTGACCATTCAGCTTTTTATTAAACCAATTAGAAGGTGCTTTAGGCAGAGACAAATTCTTACAGTGTTCAAAAAGATCATCCCACAACAAGAAGTCTTAATCCCCAAATATTTAATTGTTTTAATGGGCATTTTGAATGGAATTATTTCACTGATTTCTTTTTAAATATACTTGTCATTAATATGAAGGAAAGCTACTGGTTTTGTGTGTTTATTTTGTATTCTTTCTTTTCTGGAGGTGTTTTTTTGTTGTTGTTCTTAGAGCTTTTTGATAGAATCCTTAGGGTCCCTCATATATAAAAACCAAGTTGTCTACAAACGGGAGTACTTTGACATCCCTTCTTATTTGTATCCCTTTTATTTCCTCCTCCCATTTTATTGTTCCAGATAAGACTTCAAGCCCTATGTTGAGTAGGAATGAAGAGCATGTACATTCTTATCTTATTCCTGATCTCAGCGGGAATGCTTTGAAGCTTTCTCCACATAGCATGATGTTGACTACAGGTTTTAGATACACAACATTTATGATATGGAAGATTGTGTATAATTCGCTGCCGAAGTGTATCAATGAGCAAGACATCCCTTACATACTGAATATGTTGAATTCCTTATGCTCTATTTAAATTGTTTCACTCAGTGTTTACAGTCTTTGTAGCTCTTGACCAATTGGCAACAAAATATTCCTCAAATTGAAAGTGTGTGTGTGTGTGTGTGTGTGTGTGTGTGTGTGTGTGTGTGTGTGTGTGTGTGTGGTCATGCTTTATATATCTGTATGAAATATAGCAACCATGTATGAGAGAAAAACATATATCTGCCTTTCTGACAGTGGTTTAATTTGCTTGATAGGATTATCTTCAGTTGTCTCTACTTTCCTACATATCACATAACTTTGATCTTCTTTGTGGCTAAAAAAATTCCACTGTGCATATGTCCTACATTTTCGTTATACATTCCTCTGTTGTTGGACACCTGCATTAGTTCTGTATGTTAGCTATTGTGAACAGTGCTGAAGTACACACTGATGTGCAGTGTCTCTGTGATATGTTGACTTAGAGTTTAGGGTAAATACCCAATACCCAGGAGTAGTACATCTGGGTCTCTGGTAGATCCGTATTTAATTTTATGAGAAACCACCATAGTGGTTGCTATAGTGACTGGACTAGTTTACATCCCCACAAGCATTAAGTAAGGCTTCTCATTTCTCTATGTCCTTGACAACATTGGCTGGGGATGAACAGAGAATCAAGGGTGTGTGTGTGTGTGTGTGTGTGTGTGTGTGTGTGTGTGTGTGTGTTCATTTACATGTGTTAATGCAGGTGCCTACGTGCTGTGGTGCATGTATGGAAATCAGAGGACAACCCTGGGTGGTGGTCCTGGCCTTCCACCTTAGGCAGGGTCTTTTTCTGTGTATAGAATAGCTGTCCTGTAAATTCACAGGTGTACTGCTCTGTCTCCACCTCTTGTCATTGTCAGAGGACTAAGATAACAAATGTGTACCATTATGCTCAGCTTTCCATGGTTCTATGGATCTGAACTCAAAATTTTATGCTTTTCTGGAAAGTGCTTGACCCACTGAGCTATCTTCTTGGCCCTTAATTTGCATTTCTCTGATAGCTTGTGAAGTTGAGCGTTTTTTTTTATATGTGTACTGACCACTTATCTTTTGGGAGTCATCTGCTTGTTTTATCAGCCTAATTACTGATTGGGTTGTTTGCTTTATTATTTAGCTTTTGCTTTCTTTGTATATTCTAGATATTAATCCCCCATCTGATATGTAAGTAGCATAGATTTCTCCCATTCTTACATGCTGTCTCTTCACTTAATTGTTTCCTCTGCTGTGCTGAAGGGTTTTAATATGATGAGGTCTCATTTGTCCACTTTTAGCCTTATTTCCCAAGTGACCAGATTTCTACTCAGAAAATCGTCCCAATGCTAATATCTTGAAATGGTTTCCCCCCACTGTTTTCTCTAACAGTTTCTGAGTTTACAGTCTTTGATTTGTTCAGATTTGATCATATACAGGATAAGAAACAGGGATTTATTTCATTCTTCTATATGTGCATATCCAGTTCTTCCTCAGCATACCATTAGTTAAAGAGGCTGTCTTCTTTTCCACTGTATATCATTGACATCATGTGACTGTTGCTGTGTATTTTTATCTGGGTCCTTTATTCTACTCACTGATCTCACTTTGTGTTTGTGCCAGTGCTGTATTTGTTATGTTGATCTGGCTTGTAGCATAACTTAAAATCAGCATTGTTTTACCTCCTCAATTATTCTTTTTGTTCCAAATTGCTTTCACTATCTGGGATCTTATGTGTTTCCACAAACCTGTAGCCCCATTGTACTAAATAGGGAAGAAAATCTCCAAACATTTCCACTAAAATCAGAAACAAGACAAGGCCGTCCACTTTTTCTCCTATTCAATATTGGGCTTGAAAGCCTTAGGTCTTAGTGGGCAGTAAGACAAGAGAAAGACAGAAACAGGAAGAGAAGAATGCCAAGTATTCCTGTTTGCAGATGCTGTAGTTCTGCATGAGACCCTGAATATTGAGAAAGCTAAACGCTTTCAGGAAAGTGGCAGGATACAAACTAACAGACAGGTTAATAACCTTCCTGTACACCAGTAAGAAACATGCTGAGAAAAAGATCAAGGAAATACTCCCATTTAAAGAGGGTGTGGGGAGGGAATAAGCACTACCAAGGAAGGAAAGACCTTTGCAATTAACCTTTAACACAGACAGACACAGAGACAAAGACAGGAGTAAAAGAAAAAAAGTCAAACAACTGAACAGGAGAGATGGTTAAGTTCCAACAAGCAGTACCTTCAAAAGTAGAGGCAAGGGCCACTTGATTTGTGGGAAAGAGGCTGAAGTGCTTATAACAGGACTGGGCTGGTGCATTGGAGATGAAGCAGAGAGGTAGGATCCAATCAATGTGAGTTTACACATAGGGCTTTTCAGTGTGCTGTCTAATGGAAGACACACAGGAAGGAAGCTCTTCACAGTCACACTAAGAGAGTTTGTGAATCAAGAACTTTTCAGGCACCACATTGGAGCTTATCATCATCCCATCTCCCCACCCCCTCGGTGTGTGTGTGTGTGTGTGTATGTGTGTGTGTAAAATTTGCTTTTCATTCCATAAACAATCAGTTTGATATGTAAAGCTTAATTCATGGAGTGAGAGGTGAGTTTTAGACACCATTCAGTGCTGGTAGGAGATAGTGGCTTGAACAGTCACAGTAGATCCCAAAAGAGTCAGTAATAGATAACATATTTTGTCAGTAGTGCTGACTTGGCTAGATGCAGAGGTAGGAGGAAATGAAGACTCATTTCATAGTAGGTGCCTACTAGGTTTGACTTTAGCCTCTGAGTAAGTCACACTGTCATTTATTCTTTGTGACAAATTTAAGACTAAGTTGGTCAGTGGGTGGAATCAGCAGTCTGATTGTCTGCTAATTACAGATGGTAAGTGAACAACTGGGGTATACTCTTTTTACTAACTCCATTCATAAAAACCTTATTACAATGTATCTGAATCCTCAATGAAATTATTGAAATTTTGTAGTATTCTAATAATGTGAACTTTTTACACTTATCTTCCATGTTGTTTTGCTTTCATTGTTTATTGTTTGAAATTGCTAACATTACTAATTGCCAATCTAGGAAAGCATAGACCTGGGCGAAATCATGTTTTCCCTTTGCTATTTGCCAACTGCTGGGCGTATGACTTTGACCGTGATCAAGTGCAGAAATCTGAAGGCAATGGACATTACTGGGTCATCGGGTGAGTACCCAGCATAGTCAATAGCACATTCCTACATAAACAATTACATATCTAAAACCGTGTGGCTTTTAATTATTTCTCTGCTATGGGATAAAACAAAAGCAGAGAGATTACAACTCAAAATGTTACATACAAATCACCTTTTTAGCTATTAAAATTACGAAATCTTTAAAAACTATTAGTAGATTGACTTTGAACTTTGATTTTGTCTTTCTTCCTTCCTTTCTTTCCTGATCTAGTCTATCTAAATGCCCAATTTATTTTGTTCTCCCAAGCTTCCAGCTAGTCTGTTTATAAAGGAAGGTCCTTAGACTTTCAGCTATGAATCAAGTTCATACAAAGATGTATAAATTGAATCTATTTCCTTTACCTGTCTGCAGAGAAACAGATAAAACATAAGCTCACCATTTGTGCTTGCATTCTTGACTGCTTTCCAGTAAAAATTTGAAACATCACAAGAAACAAACAAAAACAGTATGTCAAGAAACTCTTGAGGGAAATTTCTCTTGTAGGAAATTTGACAAAGGAGTGAAACACACGTGCTTCCTTCTCACTTCCTTTTATGGTTTTGAACATAAACTTATGTTGCAGTGTTTGCCTGGAGAATTATGAAGCAATGTAAACCAGCAGGTGTCAAAGGAGGGGGACCAATTATCAGGGAGGCATTTTACGCATATACCACTGACATCTTAATCTGGGGACTATTTCATGTGCTTCCTACTTCGTTCTGAAAGTTTTCAAATTACAGTATGAAGAAAGAGGTAGAAGAATTCGTAGGGTCAGTATATACCATTGAACATAAACAAGGCACCCAACAAGTTATTGTTCATTCTGTGCTTTTATTGTACATTTTAAGTCAAGCAGCGCTGTGTTAGAGTTGTAATGAAATTTGAAGTGACTCCTCAATTATGTGAAGCTTTTCCTCATAAGTGTCTGAGTTTGAGACTACTGTTTCGTTGTACCTCACAGCAGACATATGCATCAACCAAGGAGCCACTGATCCTGTGAAAAGCAAAGAATGTCATCAGAGATATAATGGGGAGCAGAGGGCAACAAGGCCTCATTCCCTTATTAAGATGCTGTCACCCACTCAAAAAATGTCTCCCTTAGAATAGTCTTTCTCTTACATGCACCAATATGCACATAATTCCCACATGAAAATAACTTTTGTTCCTTGAAATATACAGATACATTTTTCTAGAGTTTAAAACATACATATTTGCTCAACAAATTAAAATCTGATTCTATAGAAGTAAAAGTTAGGACTATAGGAATAGACAAAAATAAGATCAAGACTCTTGTCCCAAAGTAAGTTAATTTTAAGATGATTCATGCTGAAGGGCTCACACACACTTTCTTTTTTTCTTTTTTTTTAATTTAAATTAGAAACAAGCTTGCTTTACATGTCAGTCCCAGCTCCCTCTCCCACCCCTCCTCTTCCACTACCCCCACCAGGCTCCCAGTCCCCCACCCAATCTCAACTCCATTCCCCAGGGAGGGTGAGGCCCTCCATGAGGGATCTCCAGAGTCTGTCATTTCATTCAGGGCAGGGACTAGGCTCTCCCCCAAGACTCCAGGCTGAGAGAGCATCCCTCATTGTGGGATGGGCATCCAAAGTCTGGGATGGGCATCCAAAGTCAATTTGTATGACAGGGATAAATACTGATCTACTACCCAAGTCCCCATAGATTGTTTAGGCCTCCTTACTGACACCCACATTTAGCGGGTCTGGACCAGTCCCATGCTGTCTTCCCAGCCATCAGTCTGGGATCCAAGAGCTCTCCCCTGTTCAGGTCAGCTGTTTCTGTGGGTTAAACCAGCCCAGTCTTGACTCCTTTGCTCTTCAGTCCTCCATCTCTGTCACTGGATTCCAGGAGTTCAGTTCAGTGTTTACCTGTGGGAGTCTGACTCTGCCTCCATCAGTCACTGGATGAAGGTTCTGTTTCCCAGACTCTCTGGCAGTCACACTTTCTTATTTAGTAAAAATGAAATGCAGTGTTTCTTGCAGAGTATGGATGCTTCAACTTTAATGAAGCTACCTCCCTTCTCACAGATCCTTATGTTAAAGTGTCTTTGATGTGCGAGGGCCGAAGGCTTAAAAAACGGAAAACAACCACAAAGAAAAATACTCTCAATCCTGTGTACAATGAAGCCATTATCTTCGACATCCCTCCGGAGAATGTGGACCAGGTCAGCCTGTGCATTGCCGTCATGGATTATGATAGGTGAGTTGAGGCTGCTGGCCCTGATGCAAACCTTCAAGTTGTCATAGCCAGATCACATCTGTTTCTAGGTTACTCACTGTTACAGCAGATTGAACTTATTAAACAATGGGGCAATGATTCATGAGAATCTTCAGTTACAGTTTTGCTTTGGTTTCACTTCCAAAGCAGTATTTCTTAAAATCCACCTGTAGCTGAAAAATGAGTGAGTCGGGAAGTAGCCATGAAGTTCCTGACACGCAAAAAAATCTATGTAGAAGTCTTTCTTCAGATTAACCAATACTGCAACCCAGAGTTGGCTTCACTAGAGGGGCTACCACACAAGGATAGTGGTGCTCACCCCAGCTCTAGAATGAACTGGCTTTGAGAACCAGGGTGTCTTTTAGATTCACTTTCTCTACTGGGAAGCTGTTAACGTGCTGTGTAATGTGGGCGATGATGGGATTAGAAGATGCATAGCATGTGCTCGATGCTTTTATACATTGCTTTGTTGATAACTCTACCACTTGTGTAGAAAATGAATATAAAATGCCTAAGAGAATACACACTGAACTATGAGGAGTGGTAGTAATTTGCCATTCAGTGTCTCAAAGCCAGCCCCTAAAAATAAAAAAACAAGTAATGATTTTTCTGATCTATTTGAGTTTATATTAAAGGGAAAACACCTATGATGATTTTTCATTGGTAGAAAAATCGGTAGAATTATCCCACACTTCAAAGGTTAAAAATGTTATAAATGTTTTTGTATCACCCTATTTTGCTTTAGCACTTACCCCTATTGACCTCTAAAAGCAGTGAGTTTGGGTGGATACAGGTGAGCACATCATCAACCCAAAGTTAAGGAAATAGATCTTAATACCACATAAATCAGGAAGACAAAAATCATTTCTCCAAATATCCCTGCTGAGAAACTTCATATTAAGATGAATTTACAAGGAGAAGACCAGAAAAACATACTGGAGCATCCTAAAACCATGCCCAAAGCCTCCTCAGAGGTGACTCTATAGAAAGTTTTTCAGGCTCTTCCAATTACACTCTACTTCAAGAAACAATTTATGAAGGAAGTTGTGATGACAGAGACATGTAGCCTTAACACTCAGCAGGCTCATATCAGCTACAAAGTGAGTCTGAGGGTAGCCTGGGCTGCATGAGACCTGGTCTCAAAGAGATTAACAAGAAAGACCCAGCTTGTCAGGTGTTGCCTTGCCTCAACTGATGAGACCCAACTTCTGCCATTGACTCTTGGGAACTCTCTGGGCATCCAGTTTGTTTATGAAATGGGATGATAATAATGTTATCCAGAATCAGAGCCGTGAGCTTAGGATTGATTATGTCATTAAACTCAAATACTTGGACATAGTGGACTCTCAAAAATATTAGTTAACCCCAGTCCCAGTGGATATACATCTATAGAACACTCCCACACCTAAGGCTCAGGGAACATTGCAGAAGAACAGATCGAAAAATCACAAGAGCCAGAGGGCCAGGGAACTTGCTGTGAGACTGTCTCCTAGTAATGTCAGAAGCTACACTCATGAAATATCAGCAACATGACTACCTAAATGTGTGACTACACCAACAGACATGCCAAAGTGAATAGAAAAGAGCATATGAGGCTCCAACCCCACACAAAGAACTATAGGTGACTGAGGAAAACTGAGAACAGAAAAGGTGGTCCTCCCCAGGGAATGTCACCTGGTCGATCCTGGAAACATACATACAAGTAACATTCTATAGACTAAAGAGCTTACCTTTAGGAATATAGGTATGTCTGAACATATACCTATATGCATACAATAGCAATTATTGAAAGGAGAGGCCATGAATGTGAAGGAGAATGGAGAGTAGTCTATGAGATTGTTTGGAGGGGCAAAGGGAGATATGGTGTAATTATATTTTAATATCAAAAAAGTAAAAATAAATATTAGCCATCATTTTTATTGGTTGCAGTAAAAACGGGGCATAAATAGAAAATAGCAATGTCAAATAGTATGCTTTGTTATGCAGTCATAAATCATAGTGGTGGGAGTAAACATAACCCTGCCCCACTTAATTATATTGCCAGCAATAGCATACTTATTCATATAATTTTGAGTGAGTAAAATAGAGACTATTATACAAGAAAGGGGCACTGTCCTCTTTGCATACCGTCAAAACATCATTACAGAGCAAGCCTTGTGAAAGCAGTACTGCAAAAGTGAGGGGTCTGGTGGTGTTCTCCATGCACGCGTTTTCATTGCCAACGTTGCAGAGAGTTGAACTGGTTTGTCACTTTTTATGTAAGTTCATTTTGGATGTTGATGTTCTTTAGTTAACTATCTTTGGGTCTTGTTTGTTTGCTTGTTTTGAGACAAAATACCATGTACCCCAGGCTGGCCTCAAAGCTTCCTCTGTAGATAACTTGAACTTCTGATCCTCCTGCCTCCACCTATCAGTCATGCCCCACACCTAGCCTAGTTAATTTTTACTTAGGGACATTCATTTAATTGAAACTAGTACACAACAATCCCTTCTCTGTAGGGAATGTTCCATCATGTTCCATAGATAGTGGAAACCAAAGACAGTAGTGAGTCCCATATATTCTGTTCTTCCTACATGTACAGATCTTCGTAAAGCCTACTTTATAAATTGTGTACAGAAAAAGATTACCAACAATGAATACTAAAATAGGATAATTATAGCAATATACTATATAAAGCATTATTTAATATTAATGTGTTATTTGTTTCTAGAACTTTTCATTTGATATTTTCAGACAGTGATTGGCCATGGATCACTGAAAGTACAAAGAGCAAAATCTGGGTCTGCAGAATCTGTCACTTTTGATGATGTAATGAAATGTAGAATATTCCACTTATTTTGAATTATAACAGAGAAGGTATGCTATTTCACAAATCCTAGGGTGGGACACAATGAGGTCATAGGCGTGTGTCGAACTGGACTAGATGCTGAGGGTCTTGGACGAGACCACTGGAATGAAATGCTGGCCTACCACCGAAAACCGATCACACACTGGCATCCCTTGCTGGAGGTAAGGATGGGATGTTGCATCTGCCCTCAGTTATATTGCAGTTACTTAAATATTTCATATCTGCTAACTTTCACTTGACATTTCACTTATTCACCTTTCAAAAACTGTTCTTGCTTTTGTTTCAGTCTCTAACATCATCTATTCAAAGTGCTGTGTGCCTTGAGGGATTTTAAAAAACCACTAGATGTCTGTCTGAGGCTTATAGTGGTGATGCTGAACACAGTGTAGCATAGATTGACTCAATATGAGATCA
The DNA here is from genome assembly GCF_017639785.1 of Mesocricetus auratus. NCBI lineage: Eukaryota > Metazoa > Chordata > Mammalia > Rodentia > Cricetidae > Mesocricetus > Mesocricetus auratus. Next base: position 75,512,299 of record NW_024429194.1, read on the forward strand.
TAACAGCTGTGTCCATGCCTGAGTTATGTTATTAAGGATGAGTACCTGTTTTTACTTAGAACTATTAATCAATGTTAGTCTACTGGACTAACTTTGCTGGGCTGAATGCCTTTCTTTCCAATGAAAACAGTTGCTGGACCTCCAAGAGCCACATTGTAAACTGAGACATAATTTGTTCACAGAAGGATGAAGGACTTTGTTAATTTCCATAAAATTAATATTTAAATAGCCACAAATAAATAATAACAGCCTTTTTGAGGAGTAAGTTGAAGCTTTCTACTGTAAGTTTTGGTTTTAAAATGGGAGAGACTATCCACTGTAACTGGCTGAATGTATCAGTAGGACTGGGTTTCAGTCTTAGTTTAGTTACAAGAATGAGACCATGGCTGTGTTATTCACAACATTTTGTGGAAACTGGGTGAACATATCATGTTCAGGCCTTGAAAGTAAACTTCCATCACAGATCCTATTTATACATAAACGTCCCAAAACTTTGCTTGACCTCATAATTTAACGTAAATCATAAGACACAGACACATACATAGACAACACAGATACAAATACATATACAAACATACACAGACACACATACAACAGACATGCACACATGCAAAGACCCACAGACACCCACATGTACACAGACCTACATTTTTACAGAGCATATACACACAGACATATAAACACATAGACATATACATGTGTTATTTTAGTTACTTTTCTTGCTGTGAAGAGATACCATAACCAAGGCAATATATAAAAGAAAGCATTTCATTGTATCTTATGTGTAGGGGTTACAATGGGTCTTATGTACAGGGGTTACATTGTGTCTTATGTACAGGGTCTTATGTCAGAGGGTTAGTCCATGATTATCACTGTGGGAAAAATGAAGACAAGCAGACAGGTAAGCAGGATGCTGGAGCAGTAGCTAAGAGCTTCCTTCTGATCCATAAGCACACAGCAGGGAGAGACTGGGGTAACCTGGTGCAGACTTTTGAAACACCAAAGTTGTGACACATCCTCCAACAAGGCAGCACCTCCTATTCCTTCCTAAACAGTCAACCCTCTAGGAAACAAACATTCAAATATATGACCCTATGGGACCAATTTTCATTCAAACCACCACACACATATAGACAGACATACACATACACACATACAGACACAAACACACAGGTACACACACATACATAGATACATAAACACACAGACACACATGTGCACACACACATATACAGACATATATACATATATAGGCACAGACAAATACCTACAAACAGACATGCGCACACAGAAATAAACAAAAACTAACACACCTACACAGACACATAATCATGAATATAATACATGGATGTATACACATACATAAACACATACACACAGGCATAGATATACAGAAACATACAGACACACTACACATATATACACATAAATGCACACACATCACATATATACACAAAAATACATACATGCACACATGCATGCATGCACAATCACAGAGTATTCCTTAAAACTTTCAGCAGTAGAGACAGGTGTATTTTCTGGATAACTCAACACTTACTAAAGTATATTTTATTGGGTCTCAGTGGTAAGTACTGTCTAAAACACACTTCACTGCTTGTTATATAATTGTGCTCTTTTCCCTGGGTCTCATTCTTTTAGTTTGAAAGGGAGCCTAAGCTCGAGAACATAGAAAGGGAAAGAACACTTTGCTACACAGGGAGCCACACTGAATGGAGATATTGACTCTGCTGATTGTTCCTCTGATACCTCATCTTTGAGAAGCTATGTGCCCGTCCATGCTAATGAGATGCAAGGAGAAGTGAGAACATATGAGCAAGATTTAAACAAGCATAAAGAACAGCATATAGTCTTAAATATACTAAATATACCTATACATATATATATGCATATAAACACGAAACTGTTTTCTGATAAAGAACTGTAGTTTGTATTAAGACCAAGAATAGAAGAGCCCTTTTCAGTCCCCTGTCTAGGAACACGGGACATAATGCCATTAGATCACAGATAGTTTTCTAGTAACTAAATTAGGGGCAATTGATATTTAAAGATGAATGTACTTTCCTCTTTTTCTCATCCCCTATGTCTCTATTCAGTGGACAAACAGATTATATGGGCCACAGGCATATGCCCAGCCTAAATTTAGCATTACAGAAAAAGTAAGAGTGAAATTATAGTTTTCTTGTTAGAGAAGGAATAGTTATTATTAAAGTAGTAGTTATTCACGAGCTGAATAAGTTGGTAGGCAGAGGTGAAAGCCTCATTTAGAAAAACCTGCTTACTGCAACTTGATTAATCAAACTTCATTAATCTCTTGAAATAGACATGTAATGATCATGAGAATTACTCTTGTCACTTGGGATTGCCACCTGGTTGCCAATGACCTTTTCAGTTTATGAATTCCCCAGATGAAAACCTGTTCCTGCTTCAAAGCAAAGGGAACACAGCCTTCCTGTGATAAAGCACCAAGACCAAAAATGACCTCTGGCAAAAAGAGCTTCTTTTTGACTTATGGTTCCAGAGGAACTGCCATATGGTAGAGAAACACCATGGCAGGAGGCCAGAGCAGGAAACAGAGAGGGCCCGTTTTTATCCACACACAGGAAACAGAACAAACCTGAAGAGGGGCTCTGAGGCTATACACCCTCAAAGTCCGCTCAACAAGGCTGTCCCTTCCAAAGGCCCCAGGAGCTTCCCAAATAGTCCTCAAATATGTGAGCCTATAGGGACCATTTCTCATCCAAACTAGCATAAGTCTCTGATGTCTACAGCTTCTTGTTGCTCATACCCATAAAGCTTTGGGCCCTTCTAAAGCCATAAAAGTTACTGTGAGACATTCTGTGTACCTTTTATATTCCAAGCTCTGTGTGTTACAGGAAATATTTGTCTTTTCTCTCTCTGCCTCAGAAGGTAAGCTCTGAAGAATGTGGAGGTTATAGAAATCTCTTCAGGGATTTACAAATTGTGTGTGAATATCCATAATTAATGGAGATACACTCTTGTCATTATGTGTTTTTTCTTCATTGGGTCAGATATTATGAAATTCCTATGTTTCAGCTACCTGGTCGGGCAACCAGCTTTGACAGTCAAGGATCCTGCTCTTCTCCAAGGCCACCGTCCACACCATAAAACCTCCAAATAAGACCATGTCAGAGAAAGACTTAGAATCACGAGCTCATCCAATCAGACACATACACAAACATAGAACATTTGACTTCTTCATTTAAAATATACCCATGATAATGAATAGTGTGATGTATAATTTCTTTTTGTTTTACCTCTTGGTTTATTTTTTGTTTTTAACTTTGAGCATATCAATACATTTTACCTGAGTATTAATGGTCCTTAGTTACATAAGGTGTTTTATATTTCATGTCATCTATTAGCACCATGTTTTAACATGTTTTAATCTTTGCTTAAGCAAAGAAATAAGGTTTTTTTGACAAGAGACTCCACATGTGTGTAAAATTAGTTTATGCCTGTGTTGTATGAAATAGTAAAATGTGTCATTTCCAACTGTATACATGGTTCTATGTAAACTTTGATGAACATACTTAAATTAATTCTACAGGATCAACTCCTTCAAATTCTAATTAATGTCACTTGCCTGATAATAGTTTTTTCTTCATAATCAGCATTTTTGTCACTGAGGTTTGTCCCTCAAGCTTCCTTTTTGAGACACTCAGCTAAGCTGCAAAATGAAAAGAAATTTTGAATATAAATGTACAAAGTGACATTGAGTAGCTGGTAAACGAGGCTACCAGCTAACAATGTCTTGCTGTCAACATTAGTTCCAACACCTGCTGTACCGCTTACTTGGTAGTTTTAAAACTTCTAGTCATCTTCACCTCAAGTGTTGCAATGGTTTCCCTAAGTGGCTACAGTCGTAACTATGTTCTCCCATACAGTAGCGTGTCTGTTCTGTAACTTGGGACTGTCATGTGGCCCTTTCGCTTTTGATGGATCGCACTGAACAGAAACCAAAGGTCCAGCAAAACTCTCAGTGCCATGGTCCTTTAGATAGACAGCTGATGACTCCATCCACTCAGGAGCACATCTCTAGAGCTGGAGAGTCTCCAGGAAAGCTCACCAAAATACAGATGTGTGTTATGAATGGTACAATTTTAACACTTAATAAAAACAAATAACATGCCAAAGGACCAGACAGCCAGTCATTTAAATAAAAGGCATTGATCTTCATAGGGATTAATGATCAGACCATTAGAGGTAAAAACTATGCAAACGCTTTTGTTTTTACAAGAGAGAACTTTCTTTGAAATCAGGTCAGCTTTTTATTGTCTCATTTGAAGACCCCATTGGAAGGAATCTATATGGAATTGCTCTAACCTTACTTTTGAGGTGTGAGCATTTAAAGTTTATTCCACAACAAGGTTTTTTAAAGAGAAAAATTTATATTTGGAATTTTAAAACAAGTTCATTAGGATGAGAAAGTTTTAGACAATGACTTTTTTATATTTGTAAAATCCCTTGTTTCAAATATTAGGAAATATATTTAAAAGTCTTGAAATTTCTCTCATAAAGGTTCAGTTAATGTTAACATGGATGTAAACATGTCTCAAATTAATATTTTCAGTGTAAATTCAATTCTGCCTAAAACTTTTCAAAACTGCCTATGGCAAACTAATGAAAACACACCGCTAAACTTTTTCTCATTAAAAGTCAAAGAAATCTGTCTGAAAACACTCGACTGTCCTGTCAAGGCAAAACAAACAAACAAACAAAAATAAACCCTACTCATTACGGAGTGACTCAAGATAACAACTAATCTTGATGTCTTTGTTTTACTGTAAAATACAAGCTGTTAAATGGAAAGAAAACCTTAGAATCTTAGTGTGGTAACATTTAGGGAGATGTTTTATCAGTAGATATAGCTGTGACATTTCTTAAGTCAGTAAAGTGTGCATTTTCACTCAAAATGATATACTCCTTGCAAAACTACAGCTAATTTCCTAAAGAGAACAAGCTAAACCTCCTGATGAACAAAAGGAAACTGTCAGATAACCAGAATGTTTTAAATAGGAAGGCAAGCAGATGACAAATAGATTGGAAAATTTTTAAACCCAAAATTGCACGAGAATTAAGTCATGTGTTTCTTATGAGAATTACGTCAATGCATCTGCTAAACCTATGAAAGAGATCAAAGAGAAAATTCACGACTTTCAGCTAATATGTGAGAGTTCTCTCTCAGTCATACACAAAATTCATTAGAACAGCAGTACATGCTGAGAAAATACAACCCTTCTCTGTCTTACACAACACCCCCTCATCCTACCTATCCACACACAGAAACTTCTCTCTGCTTGTGGGGTACTGTGAGTTTCTCAGTATTTAAAATACGATTCAGTGTTCTAGATGCCCTCCACTAACTTGTGGGACGGCATGGACTAATGCAGGCCGATGCGGCATGAAGCTGTAATTTAAGTATACAATAAAGTCCTGATTTCAGGGACGCATTCAGGGACTTACCAATATATGCATCTAGGAAGAAAGATTCAGTGTTGCCCGATGGGCACGGCAGCACGGTTGCTAAGTACACTGAATATGAAAGACAAAAGTATGTGTCTAGTGCACAGTCTTTTCACAAAACCAGCAGCTGATTCATTTGGAGTTTTGATTTGCTCCTCATTGGGTGTCCTACATTCAATTTTAGTTAAAAGGTCCAAGAATGGTTACTGGCTCTTGAATGCATTTTCCTCCATGGTTGTTGTTTTCTTTCTCAGGCTAACCTGTGTTGCTGGTACTTCACAAGTAAAACTCACCATATTAATACACGGTCAATTCAGAAACTAACGTTAGGACAAATGCCAGGGAAGTCATGGGAGGAGGCAGAGCCAACCATGTACCTTCATGTAGTTTTATGGTGTGTGCACATGCTAGCTACCACAGGGAGCTCACAAATGATCAATACTGACTCAGGGTTTATATTAGAGCAAATGTATTTGAGCTATTTGGTTGTGATATTTCATTGATATTCACAACTGTGTTTGTTCTCCTGTAGCATTTATTCTTTTCAAAGTTTCCAGACTCAATAAAGAACTCTCAAAATTCCATTCCCATGTTAACTCTACCATCTGTAATACAGAATATAATTTATTCCAGAATGAGATGTCCCAGCAGCCAGGGATTAATACAATAAAGGAACATAAACACTGAACACAAATCAATTTCTTTCTACCTCTTCAAAAAGACTACTTGATATTATTCTTGAGCAGAATTTGTCTGATTTTTGTCATAATAGCTGTGATAGTACCAACCAGTTTAATTGCAAGTAGTTAGAAAACCAGGTTGGTAGGGCCTTGAGAAACCATTCAGTCTCTTTGTTAAATGTAAAGAAAGTGAGACCTTGTGTCGCAACTTGGTCTTACAACAATTACAGTTTTTCCAAGCTGACCTAGTTGGTTTCAATGCTTGTAGTATTTAGACTAAAAGTGCACTGCTACCAACAAGCAGATTTTTTAAAACCTGAAAATAAGATAATTTAAAGAAACCACATAGTGAAAAAGATATTAAAGTAAAGGAAACAAAGATATTTAAATGTTGAAAGGGGAATGCCTTTGTATTTTAAGTCTTAGTGGGCAATAAATTCTCCAACAATGTTTCAAGACTCCACGACTCATCATTTAATCAATACTCAGAGACATGGCTCAGGGTACAATTTATCTGAACCTGCTGTAAGGACCTAATATTTTGGAGAAAATGAGTTTAATGTTTTACTTTGGAAAAAAAGAGCTGATTAAATAAAAATGCTATTTCTAAAACATTATCTCCTAGGTATTCTATTAGATAAGAATTTTCTTTCACCAAAAGATCAATATGTATCCAATAATCTGTCAGTTAAGATTAAGGTAACTACTTATCATCTACCACTAACAATTAATCAAAAAGATATGTATTTGAACAGCGGTATTGCACATTTGATCAAAATGCATTTAATTGTATTTCATCAAAATGTAGTTAAATAATTATTTTCCTTTCATCATGTCTATCATGTAACTAAAAGAAGTTTGATTTGGTAGTATAATAGTGCTGTGCTAAAGAGATAGAGAAAAATCATTCAGTGAAGGACCCAGATAAGCCTTAATGATTTACTTAATGAAAACATTTGAATAGTAAAAAAAGTGACTGAAAAAAGTAAGTAAAAGATGTTTAAGAGAAATAATTGTATTTTATATGTCTGAGATGATTAAATACACTCTCCCAGGGTGAACTATTTATGTAAATCCTATTTTTATCTCTATTGTGACAAGAAATACAGTTGCTCTTGATATATTTATATGGAAGTGTTTTAATCTCAAGCCTACAATAATTTTTGCTGTAGACCATGAGACCCTTTTGCAAACAGTGAAACTATGTCTGATTGTATCACAGAGGGTAAAAGTAAACCATTGTCTTCTGATGTTCTGTTGAGTTGCATCTACTGTACACAGAATGCCCTACTTACTGAACATGGGATTGTATTTTAATTATGCAACCAAATGGGGATTTTGTTTCCTGAAGATAATTTACTAGATATTGGTGCAGTTTACAGATGTGAGTCAACACATCTGTAACAACTCACTAAGAATAGGTGTTGATGTTGCAAAGTTAATGTATGAAATGGTGAGATTCACTGGGTCTTTCCACATTGCTTCCTCTGTCCTCATCTGAGCATTAAGACAGGAAATTATAGCTTTCCATGATTTGCTGAAAACCTTGCACACCCCCAAATAACTTCCATCCCCAAGATTATGTAAGACAACAAAATAATCATTCTCTATAAATATTTTTCATTAATATTTGCTGTTTTCTTGTAAAGTCCTTTTAAGCTTTGCACTTAAAAGATTGTAATAGTATCAGTGTGAAGAGCTGACTGCATAAAGAGAAGCCAGTGAAACACCAGTATGTAAAATATTTGCATTTCTAGCTTGTTCCTTCAACAAAGAGTGCAACAAGTAGGTTGTCAACATTAGCTGTTACTAACTCAACAGAGCAATGACTGGGTTCACATTCAAATATGGAGAAACCACAGAACACTATGAATTCAGAATTAAGATAAGTCAACTAGAAAAGAACTGGCCCCCATAGTAAACGTGATGGTTCCTCTAACTCCCTTACAAGTCAATAGTTGCTGCGTACACTGATAGGAAATGCTAATGTTTTTCTTCCTACAGAGCCTCAGGCAATTTGAATCCATCATAGTTCATCGTTTTTTTGGATACCTTTAAGTCATTGTTCTTAATGTAACTTTTCAAGTGAAGTTTGCAATTTAATGCTTAGCCTTTGTTTAAGTCAGTATCTTTGACTTCTACATTATAGAATAGAAATTGAAGTCTTGAAATTTGCGTCTCTGACTTTTGTACATTATGAACAGTCATTTGTGAACCTTGACATCTTATCATCATATTACTTAGAACAAATGTTTCTGTAAACCCTCTGAAAGATGTTGCACATTGTATTTTGGTATTCTTACTATGTCTTCTTTAGAGTGTGTGAACATATTTGTCAGGATCAGATGAATTATGTAACAAAGAAACCTCAAAGCTGTTGTGAAGGAGAGTTCATAATTACTTTTGTAAAAGAAATGGAAACGCACTTGAAATATGATCTTACTGTTTCATATGTATTTTAAAAAGAAATAAAGTGATTATAAATAATTTCACATTACTAAAAAAATTCCTTTTCCAGATTTAATTTTGCAAAATAAGAGTGAAGCTTTTCTTGATCGTGAATCAAGCATAGTTTCCAGTTGCCTTTAGTACTAAGGAGAGGACAGAAAAGCACAGCACTCTTCTGTGCCATCATAAGTGACTCTGTAACAAAGCACATTTTACTAAGAGAAGAATATAAGAGGTTGACTGTAGCTGGGTCCTAACAGATGGAACTCTGTGAAAAGTAAAACAGTTTGAACTTTGACCTTACTCTAACAGACACAAAAGAAATTAATTCCATGTATACACCCTCTGCCCTGCTCCTCCAGTCCCACAATTGATTCCAAGCGGACCCCATAGTCTATTTCCCTTTGCAGTGGCTTTGGAAGACCAGCTTCATCCCCTGCTCACTGCCTCTCTATTCCCCTCACCCTCCCTCCCCCCCTCCCTGCCACTTCCTCAAAACCTCAATTCTTGTTTGTTTACCTAGATTTTCCATTTTGAGGCACATGGATCTCCCAGGGAAGGTAAAAACAGAATAGAACTGGGAGTGAGGAGAGATGGGAACAGCAGGGATCAGGTAAGGGGTTATGGGAAGAGTTGAATGGAATTGGGGGGTCAATGTGGAAACATGCAACAGGAACTCCATGGAATCTACGAGGGTGACCCTAGTGAAGAGTGAAGATAATGGGGGATACGGAACCTGAATCAGCCATCTTCTGTAACCAGGCAAGGCTTCCAGCGGTGAAACTGGGACACCAACTCAGCCACAAAACCTTAACCTACAATTTGTCCTGCCTGCAGGAGGTCCTGGGATAATGGTGGCAGAGAACTTGTGGGAGTGGCCAGCCAATGTCTGGTTCAACTTGAGGCCACTGGCACAAGAGGGAGCCCATGCCTACCTAACACTACCTAGACAGCCAGAAACCAGAGGCTGGATAGCCCAGAGACCTAGGATAGAATCAAACATAACTGGCAAAAAAAAAAGTTAATGAAAAAATGACTCCTAATGATATTCTGATGTATTCATAGATCAGTGCCTGACCCAATTCTCATCTACCAACTGATGGGAGCAGATGCAGAGACCCATAGGCAAACACTAGGCAGAGCCAGGGGAACCATGAAAAAGTAGGGGAGGAAGGATTGTAGGAGCCAAAAGGGTCATGGACACTATGAGAATTAACTAAGCAGAGTTCATAGGGGCTCACAGAAACTGAACACACAATTCAGTATGGGTCTAACCTAGGTCCTCTGAATATATGCTACAGTTGTGTAGCTTAGTCTTCTTGTGGGACTCCTAACAATGGGAGTAGGTGGTGTCTCTGACTCTTTTGCCTGCTTTTGGAACCCTTTTCTTGCTACTGAATTTCCTCATCCAGCCATGATATGAGGGTAAGTGCCTAGTCTTATTGTAATTCATTTTGCTGTATTCATTTGAAATCCCTAGGTCTGCTCTTCTCTGAAGGGAAATGGAGGAGAATGACAGTGGGGGAGGGGGGTGACTGGGAAGAGTGGAGGGAAAAGAAGCTGTTGTTGGAATGTAATGTATGAGAGAATTTTTTTAAAAATCACTTCTTGCAGGAGGCCTCTTCTTTTTTAACTTTTTTCTTAAAATTTTTTTCATTTTATATACCAGCCCCAGTTCCCCCTCCCTCCCCTTCTCTCATCCCCCACCTCCCCCATCCCATCCCCCATCCACTCCTCAGAGAGGTAAGGCCTCTCTTGGGGAGTCAACAAAGTCTGGCATACCAAGTTGAAGCAGGACCAGTCTCCTCCCCATTATATCAAGACTGAACAAGGTGTCCCACCATAGGGAATGGGCTCCAAAAAGTCAGTTAGTGAACCCAGGATAAGTCCTGGTCCCACTGCCAGGGGCGCACCAACAGATCAAGCCACATAACTGTCACCCACACTCAGAGGGCTTAGTTCTGGCCCGTGCTGGTTTCCCAACAGTCAGACCATAGTCAGTAAGCTCCCACTAGCTTAGGTTAGCTGTCTCTGTGGTTTTCCCAATTATGATTTTGACACACACACCCATAACCCCCTCTCCCACCTTGTTCATATGACCCCTCCTCCCTCTGTCCAACTGAACTCCAGGAGCTCAGCCCAAGGCTTGGCTGTGGGTCACTGCATCTGCTTCCATCAGTTACTGGATGTAGGTTCTATGATGACAATTAGGGAAGTCACTAATCTGATTGCAGGGGAAGGCCAGTTCAGGCACACTCTCCACTATTGCTAGGAGCAGGACAGTGTCTTCTAAAAGAAATTTTTTTAATTAAAAGGAAGGGAGAGATGACAATAAGGGTTGGATCTGTGAGGAGCTGGGAGGAAGAATGGGTATGAATATGATCAAAATATATTGTATAAAATTCTCAAAGAACTAATAAAATACATTATTAAAAAAAAACATTCAATTCTCAGATTTCTACAGACCTTCCTGTTTAAACAGCTATCCTTAACAAGGGTGAAACAGTGAGGGATATCCTTCATTTTCACATTCCTTTCTCCCTCTCTGACCAGATTGTACCATCACTTTATGCTGATACTAAGGCATTGCAGCACACCTTACACTCCTACAATCTGTCTTTACAGAACATTTATGTTATTTGTTCCTCTACCATGCCGAAATGAAAAACCCACATCTAGGCTTTGGCACTGGCTTTTGCAGACTCTCCATATCCAGGATCTCTACTTCACCTGTCTGGAAAGAAGATAGCCTCTTTACCAACCCTAAGTAGAATCACCTTGACTACTCCCTGATCTGGTGTGTGTGTCTCACTTCCTTTTTCTGATGCAGCGTGTCTATCAAGACAGGATCAGATTCAAGAAATTATATAGAAGCTTTCATGAAGTGCCTTGCAGACTATCTCCTTTAAAATACTAATCTAGAACCTGCCTCTAAGCCAAGAAGACTGTCCTTGTATGCCAGCTTAATCACCCAGTCCTCCCTGAACATTAGTGGGGAGTGAAAGACCTCCAAGAACTAGAGGATGTTAGGAGGATGTTAGATTGGCATCTTAGTTAGGGTTTCTACCGCTGCAGGAAAACACTATGATCAAAAAAAGCAAGTTGGGGAGGAAAGGATTTATTTGGCTTACACTTCAGCATTGCTGTTTATCACTGAAGGAAGTCAGCACAGGCACTCAGACAGGGCAGGATCCTGGAGGCAGGAGCTGATGCAGAGACCACGGAGGGGTGCTGCTTACTGGCTTGCTTCCAGTGGTTTGCTCAGCCTGTTTTCTTATAGAACCTGGGAAAAAGCAGCCCAGGGATGGCACCACCCACCATGGACTAAGACCTTCCCCACTGATCATTAAATGAGACAATGCCTTACAGGAGAATCTCAAGGAGGCATGGCATTTCTTTAGCTGAGGCTGCTTCCTCTCTGAAGACTCTAGCTTGTGTCAAGTTGACACACTAAAGCAGCCAGCACAATTGGTTTTGATGGAGGTGGTATGGAAATAGAAGCAGACAGTCATTTCCAGAAGCAGAGTCGTCCTTTAGTCAGAACGACTGGAAAGCCACAGACTCTCTATGGAATCGAGACGATGCACATGTAGTGTGGTGGCGTTGGGGCTTTATAGGATGGCAAAGGGGGGAAACGTGGAAACAGAAAAGTCTGTCTGAAGGTCGGTTCCCCTGCAGTGGGGGCATGGTTGATCCCAGCTCGTTTGCTATGTGGGTCTCCTGATTAGAAGTTTTCACGGGTGTTGTCAGTCAAGTCAGCTTTCTTTTCCAGAGCTTCTCAGCCCACCTGAAGTTGTCAGGTAATTAATCCTTCATTCCAGATCCTGAAGACAAACAAAAAGAAGAGGGATGTTGGGTTCTCTCATTGGCTACTTCCTGAGGGTGGGTGAAGGTGGAGGAAGAGGCTAGGCTCTGTCCCCAAGATCTAAGGGGACAGAGGTTGGATTGATTCATCTTGGTTTTGTCTTGGTCAACTGCGCATTGTATCATGCTATTCCCATAGTGATCTCATAGAGAAACCCCTAAAATAATCATTAGAGGGCTTATAATGATGATTTGGTCACATTTGAACCATATTTTAATTTAGTCCTTCTGAATAAGTCTATTACCTGGTGTATTAAGGTTCTCATGGTTGCTACTCCCTCCCACCAGTAACTCTTCCTGTTCTTTTTTAGGCCTCCTTTTCAGTTTTCCAGGTGACATCGCAGTGACCTTTGAGTTATGCACTCCATCACTTGACTCTCTTCTTCTGCACAGGTCACAGAGAGGGTCAGGCTGTTCCTCCTACATGACTCCTGTTTGCCATCACATTTGCAGCCTCTAGTTTTATGTCTCCCAAGATCCTGTTCTCTACCTTGTACTTGGCTTTCACCTTATTTCTAAATTTGTCTCATTTGCTTTCTTTTCTCCTTCTATTACACTTGCCGAAGTCTTCAAGAAAAATGATTAAAATTTTCTGGGACCATGAATGCTGTGTATTGGGTACTTTGAGAATTTTGTGTGCCTCTGGGTTGACTTCCCCCTTGGTTCAGTGAAGCAGCAGGCATCCTGGGTGAATTGAAATTGGTGTGGGCTTCTGTAGCCACTTGGCAGAAGCTAGAATCAACTGGGAGATGCCTCTGGGTATTTCTTCTGGGAATTATCCTGATTATACTCACTTATGTGGAAAGACCTGTCTACTGTGAGTGGGAGCATTCCCTGGGCAGGTGCTTCACCCCACCTTCTGAAGCCTTGACTTCCCCTCGCTGATGGACTATACCCCAAATTGTAAGATGAAATAACCCCTCCTTTTTAAGTTGTTTTTATTATTCAAATGAAATAGATTCTCGGCATCAATGGACCCACTGAGCCCTGGGAGGAAGTTCATTCTAATGCTGCTCCCCTCAAGAAGCTTGAAGATCAATTTCTTCAGATGTTCTCCACAACTCAGTGTCTTTACTCTCTGACATTATAAAACGTTCCTTATCTGAGGCGAACAACGCTATTATGTAAAGTGATGTTGAGCACTGTCAATCCTGTCAATCCTTGCTTTCCTGATATAGGTAAATTTTAAAAAGAGTGCAGCAATGATTCACTTAGCCCAAATGGGTGGCATAAATTGACTTTTGTCAGAAACTACCTAAAAGGAGAGAGGTGATTAACTGAAAGCTGGCTATCTCATCCGAAGTCCCCATATATGGTAGGAATACATACCGTTTCCCCCTCAACATTAAATGCCATTGAGCAGAAGAAAATGAAAACACATAGTTTATATTGGAGAGCTTGCTTTGAAAATGGGCCTACAAAAGACAGGAGTGGCACTTTGGAGAGGAACTGACTCATGCTCCCAGCCCTGACTAAGAGCTATTAGTCTCCCATTTTCAGAAAGCTGTTAACATTGTCAAAGAAATTCAGCATGATTAGGCATGTTGGGTAATGCAATCGAATAAGAGGACAACTCCTTGGGAACATCCTGTTGCTGTGATCCAGAGGTCTAGAAATTTGCCCCACTCTCGTCATTGTACATCAGGCATCTTTCCCAGTCTGAAGCCTCCCTGGAGCTGGGGGTTCACCTCCTGCCAGATATAAAGCAGAATCTACCATTTTCTTGCTCTGCTTAGATATGTTCAATAAATCTCAGGTTTACAATCAAACCATACTGTGGGGCACCTCTTCTCTAACTAAGTCTCATTCTTCTTGTTTTCCTAAATATTTGCACTGTGACTTTGTATTCTAGGCAGGTGGTCAGTAGTCTTAAACAGTCTCAGATATTTCCAAATCTTTGCCCCAACCTCCTACGGCATCGCACAGCTATCAGGGTTTGTTCATCTATCCACATCACATTCATCTCTAGGTCAGAACAAGGCAGAGTTCAGGTGGCTAAGTCCTGGACCACCTGCTTTAGAAGACTTTCTCTTCTTCATCCAAGACCCTCACTATTTATGAATGTAACTTGTACCTTTTGTCACTCCACATCATTCTACCTTAAAGTCCCAGGACATACATTTATTGAAATGTATATTTCATGTTGCCTCATATAACTGATGGGAGATGTCATTTTGCAAATATGTTTATCTTATTGGTTGATGAATAAAACACTGTGCCCAATAGGGCAGCAAGATAGGTGGGGTCTAGGAGATGAGGAGGATTCAGGGAGGTATAGGCAGAGAGCACTCAACATGCAGGAAGCCAGAGGATTAACAGGTCCCCGGACCAGTCTCTGGTAAGATAAGACCTTGTGGGAATACATATATTGATAGAAACAGGCTAATAATTAAGACAGAGCTAGCCAATAAGAAGCCCTAGCCATCAACCAACAGTGTTATAATTAATACAAGTCCCTGAGTGTTCATTTGGGGCTGTGACGGTGGCAAAACAACAAAGCGGTGCCCAACATGGGGCATGAACCCACCACGACCCTGAGATTGAAAGTCTCATGCTCTACTGGCTGAGCACGACCACGTGGAGGTGGTCACTTAAAAGGGGAAGCTTACACATATGTACTGAGTCATTACACAGCCCTGTAACCAGTGACATAGCAATGGTGTGTCATGCCACTGTGGGTGCCCCTCCTGTCATCAGGGGTGTGGTCAGTATGAGGCCGGAAGTTCCAACAATCTCACCTCTTATTATTAATAAAAAGGTGGGATGTTGGACGCAGCAAGCTAGGGAATAAGTGTATCTAGTTCTCAAGACTGCTTCCTGCTGACCTGGGGGGGGGGCGTTGACCAGCTTCAGGGGAACCTGAGAAAGCTGGGGTGCTGCCACATCCTGGGGTAGCTGGTTGCTCCATCGCAGTTCAAGCTGTATGGAACTCTCTGGTACCTCTTAGACCTGGCAAGATGTTAGCAGAGTGGAGGACAAGGTTAAGTTTAGAAAAAAGGTTTTTTTAGGTCCTGGTATTTGAGGGGAAGATTGTAAGATGAGGGAGGAGTTCCCCAGGGGGTCCCAAGATGAGGGAAGGGATTCCTGGGACCAGGGAGAGAATGAATAATATCTGGAATGAATCTGACCTGTTTGGATGGATCCAACTTGGCTTCCTGGAACTTACAAGAATCCTTTGAGTTTGTGAAAACGTAAGTATTAAACACATTAGCATATTTATGTTAGAAGCAACTTGGCTGAAAGGAGTAACATTTTTAAAATTGACAGATATTTTTAGCATAATAAAAAGTACCTTAATCTTGACCTTGCAGTTATGATCATACAGTGGTATAATTGTTTAGTACTCTGTTGGAGTTGGATTAGTAGCTTATCATAACTTTATTGACTAATGTTAAGACTATGAACATAATGAAACAGAAATCTGGAACATATTTCATTCTTTTTAATGTCTCAACTCACTTTATTTGTCATCACTTAAGCCTTTTTTATCCTCAGACCTTCATAACTTTAATTCATACACCTCACATTACCATCTTATTTGGATAAACCTTACAATACCTGTTCCTGAAATTTGTCTTGTGACAGTTACAGCCTTGGCTGTTGCTTTAAGCTGGCAAAGCTACCAGTCATCAAAAGCATCAGAGTTCTTGAGAAGGATAAGATTTTACCTGAGTTAATGATCGAAGAATAACAGAGACTTATCAGCTGGCTGCATGCACAGCCACCCACAAGGTCCTCCACAGTTGTTGAAGTCAGAGGCTTTTAAGGACACCTGCCTTCTACTGATAGAGTAAGACCGGTGGATTACGATTTTTAGGAAGACTTCCCTGCCATTGGCCCAAGCAACGTGGAGAAAAGTCGATTCCACTGTCCTCTTGTCCACAGTCTGAAGAGTCCTTTGCAGCAGTTGAGGTCAAAGGCAGGATTGCTCAGTGGCTAGCGTTACCACTTTTTGTGGGTGGAGTTTCTTCAGTGCCCAACAGTCTTCTTGGAGGAAATGGGGTGGGGCCAGCAGCTGGCCTGTCTCTCTGTTATAAAAGCTTTTTAATAAAACATTTTAAATGCCATATTCTGTAGATCTCTGAGCATTTGAGGGCTATCTGTGTGTTTAGTATATCTCAGCAGACAAAATTGATCTCTAGTGACTTTCCTTAAGCGCATAGGTGGCTAGAGAAAAATCCCCTTTTGTAATAGAAATTTTACCTTTATAAACAGCTTACAGGAAGGACTGGGTGGTATAAATATTCTCTTAATTTGAAATAGATCTTTATAGCTTTACATGTTTACCATCACATAAAGATATAACAATTTAGAAATACTTGAGACTTAGCATAGTTGAATTTAAATTGTTTATAAAGTTACCTTATATTCCTTAAACAGTAGCTACATGTACACATACATATAGATACTTTAAACAGGACTGGGTAAGAGGAAGAAGGAAGAACCAGAGTGTAATTTCTGATTCGCACATAGCAGCAAACAGACAGATTTAAAGAGACAGAGTAGACTTAAACTGCCAGTGATATGAAAACAGGTCCACCGCAGATAGAACATGGAGCCCTGGAAAGTCACAATATTCCATAAACAAGCCATGGGCAACAGGGCCAGTGAAAGAAGAAATGAGAGACAAAAATAAAAGCGCAGAAAGTAAATGAATTGTGTCAGTGTTTGTGGGCAGAAGCTGGATAGACTGACTGGGCGTACCTACAGCTAGGTTACATGGTCAAGATGGTGTTGGTGGGGGTAGCGGGGGAGAGCCAGGCTAGGCCCCACGGCCAAGATAGCAGCACATTCCCATGTGCCATCAGAAGTGACTTTTTTCTCCATGAGTGAGGCAGAAAGATGTGTGACCATCGTAGGTCTGAGAAATGGCTATAGCAGTCTATGCAACCAAAAAAGGCCACCGTAGGTCTGAGAAACGGATGCAGCAGTGCTAGCGTACAAAACCCGAGGGACCCCTCGTGGGTCTGAGCACCAGTCAGTACAAAACCCGAAAACCTCAAACTTCATTCGTGGAGGAAAAAATGAAAAACTCTCAGAGCATCCTGAGCAGACGCTAACCCCAGGCCAGGCCAGGCCACTGCTAGCCCCTGGCATCTGCATGAAGAAACACGATAGAAGGACAGCAGAGAGGTAGAAGCTTAGAAAAATAGAAACTCCTTTCATTTACCTGTCCGCTGGTGGTAACCAGAAAGGTCCCATAAAATGTACTCCCAATTTGAAGTATATTCTTTGTGGGTGAGGCCGAAGATGGCTCAGTATGATCTCATAACTCTTCAGCCTAAGAACGCGACCAAGGGCAAAAAAAAAAAAAAATCCAAAAAGCAAAGCCATAGGGCACAGAATCCAAAAAGGCAACGAGACCACTGAAGGCTTAAAGTTGAAAGACACTCAGGGAATGTGGTGATGGACCTCATCCAGGGGAAATTTACTGACTGGGAGAAAGGATGTCTTACTGTGTCCCAGCAAACTGGTAGATGGGTGGGCTGTCAGTTCAGATTTTAGGATCCCCAGGAGTTCCCACTTGCCCACCTGTGGGCAGCGAGAGAGGTCACGGACAGAGCCTATCCCCGGGTTTCAGCACCAAAATGTTCTTTTGTAAAAGTCTAAAATTAGAAAAAGAAATTAGAAAGGGCGCGAGATGGAACCGGGACCGGCAGGATGGAGCACAAGCCATGCAGAGTACATTAACCGTAGTTTATTACAGCGAGGGAGAGCAAGAGGGCGAGAGAGAAACATGAGAGAGATGAAGGGGGTAAGAGCAGAGCAAGAAGAGAGAGAGAAAGAGCGAAGAGAGGGCGGGGTAGAGAGTGAGAGCCTAGAGACAGAGACCACGTGGAGGTGGTCACTTAAACGGGGAAGCTTATGCATGCATACTGAGTCATTACGCAGCCCCATAACGCGTGAATCAGCATGCCACTGTGCAAGCCTCGCCTGTCATCAGGAGGGTGGGGTCAGTATGATGCCGGAAGTTCCAACACAACGTCCATACTATTTCAAAACCTTTCTTTCAAGACCCAATGACCTAATCTCTTTATTCTGAACTACTCTAAACAAGTGACTTGAGTTTGCTATCTATCTGCCTGACAAAGCTATTTAGATCCTCAGTTACTTATATTCAGTATGTGGGACAAGCTCTTCTGAATCTTCTTCCTAAATCAACCATGCTCTTCCTTTTGTATCCTCTTCTTCTTAAATCTCGTGTGGAATTTGCCAAGTATTTAGAGTTGTAACCAAGAAGTTCTGTCTACAGACAGCTCATTTTCCTACTTCCAAGTCCCAGTGTTGGACTTGAAAGATAACTCAGAGGGTAAGAGCATAATAACCCAAGTTCAAATCCCTATCACCCAAATTTAAATAAATAAATGGGTGGATAGATAGATAGATAGATAGATAGATAGATAGATAGATAGACAGATAAAAATAAAATACCAGGCATAGCCATGCATGCCATATTACCTCAGCATTGGGGGATGGAAATGGGTGGAACTCATATGCTTGTTGCCGAGTCAGTCTAGCCCAAATAGCAAAATTCTGGTTCAGTGAGAGACTCTCTTTCAAGAGAATACAGCAGAGTGATAAGGGAAGATACCCTACTTCCTCTTCTGATATCTACACGTGTGCATGGCCATACACGCAAAAAGAAGGCAGTCCCAGGTTCTTCATAGTTTGTCCCCATGCTGTATGATGACTACCTAGTTCTCTTCCTTGAATTTTGTTGCTCCTCACACTGCCAATTTTTATGTTCCACTCACAACCAGCTACTTCACAGTTCCCAGGAACTCTGCAGTCAGTGCTCACTGCTGTGGGCTGCTTTCGTTGGTTACTTGTCATTATCCTGACAAAACACTTAAGCTAATTTACGAGCTATTGTATTTTAGTTCATGGTTTTGGATGTCTCTGTTCATGGCCAACTGTCTCTGTTGTTTAAAGGCTAGTAAAAAGGTAGAACAATTTAGTGGAGGAGCATTTAGAGGAAATCTCCTCAGCTCATGGCAGCCAGGAAGCAGATACATATCAGTCATGGACAAACCACACACCCAGGCACCCACTTCCCACCATCAGATGACCCCATCTCCTGATAGTGCATTTAGTACAAACACATAACTGGATTAGTCTGTTAGAAACTGACGCCCTGCCAAACCATCACTTCTCAAAGGTGCCACCAGGTGGAGACCAAGCTTTCAGTAAACTGGCTAATTTTGGGAGACGTGGCACATATGAACCATGACACGGTTATAGTTGGAAATTGTCTTAGAGCTTCTTGTTCTTCACTATGAACTAAGACACACATTCTGCTGGTGAAGTTTCTGCTGATCTCTCCCGGACTAGGTCAGACCTTCCTGCTACAGTATATTAAAATGCTGCCACATTCATGATTGATGCATTTTCTACCTGCAGGCTAAGCTTCAACTTGGTAGGATCAGGATCTGTTGAATTTACCTGTGTGGTTTAAAAATATTCATAGGGCTGGAGAGATGACCCAGTAGTTAAGAGCACTTATTTTATAAGAAGTCCAAGGTCACAACTGTCTTCAACTCCAGTTGCAGGGGATCCAACAACCTCTTCTGACAAATCTACTTGCACCACACACACGTGTTACAAAGACAAACATGCAGCTAAACATTCATACTCATAAAAGAAGTCAATAAGACTCACGCTCCTACCACCTGACTTCATTTCCCTCCTGCCACATCCAACACCCACATCCTGTCAGGTCCTGCTTATCTTCCACCAGGTCCCATCCAGGTGAGTCTCCTTGATCCTCCCCTCCACACAATCCTTAGATCTTTCCTAGAGCCCACATCCACTGCCCCAGCCTACTCTGACTAATCCCATCTACACTGTCCCCATTCTCAGGCTTGGAGAAGGACACAAACCTCTCATGCCAGCCTAGTACCCTGTATACAACTGACTTTATCTTGCCCACATCAAATCTAACTTTCAGATTGAATCCTGTCAGTACATGTGGTGGAATGGACCTCATAGACTTATGTGTTTGAATACTTGGTCCATAGAAAGTGGCACTATTGGGAGGTGTGGTCTTGTTGGAGTAGGTGTGGCTTTGTTGGAGGAAGTGTGTCACTGTGGATACTGGCTTTGAGGTCTCAGAAACTCAAGCTGGTTCATTTCTGCTGCCTAGGGATCAAGATGTAGAACTCTCAACTCCTCAAATTGTTCTCTGTTTTGATAGCTAAGACTGTCTTTAACACTTACTGAGATCAAAGCTGATAAGAACACAAGAGAAACCAATACTCAAATATAAAAACACACAGTTTGGGACCCTAATAAAATAAGTCCATCTTTTTATAAAGTTCAAGTATAAAGACACCAGTATAAACATTCTTATAGAATGTCTGCTAGTAGTGACATCTTATGACTATCTTAAGATATGAGAAGATTTTATGTTTTGTTAAATGAACTGTTTTACGTTTTCTGTTGTTTGTGTTTCAGACTTTAACTACTTGGGAAATTGTCTTAACAGAACCAAGGTTGGTTTAAGGATCAGTGTTTGTTAAAATAAGTCTTTGCAAGGACTTATTTTAAAGTGATTCTTTGAACATTTAATGCCTGATGTATCTGTGACCAAAAGGTGTATAGCTGTGTATATATAATACAAATTTACAGAGTTAAATGCAGGTAAGGTTTATAAAAGTGATGAAAAAGTGCTGCTGCTCAACACAGTGTCTTCTTAGCAGCCAGACACGATTGAAGGAGAGACAATACAGGAGCTGCAGCCAGCCTGCCTGAGCAAAGGGCACATTGGGCCAGAATATCACTCCACTCCCCTTGTCCCTGGGTTAGATTGAAAAGCTTAGTGAACTCAATTGAGGTTAAAAAATACAAGAAAGATCCATGCTAGCATCCCGATTGATGAAGAGGCATTTCAGAGATTGTGGGTCATGGAGGTATTGACAGCTCTTCCCGTCCACAAAGATGCACCTAACCATGCTCTTTTAAAGGACAACTCACTGAGTGTTTCCTTCCATGTTGTAATATCTGCTCTTGAAAGCTGCATTTCCGAACCACCCACCAGATGGTTGATCAACAGTGTCATCAAAGGATTTCCTTCAGTGCTAAGGGGAGGAGCTACCAGAATAGTGGGTTTATAAGTCAGTCCTTAATTTAATGAGCCTTTTTTTTTTAATTCATGTACCATGCCAGTTTCATTACTATAGCTCTGCAGTATAACTTGAAATCTGGAACAATGAGGCCGCCAGTGATTTTGTGGTTGATATTGTTCAGTATTATTTCGGCTACCACACATATTTTGTAATCCAATATAAGATTTAGTATTGATGAATTTCTGAGGAAAATTGAATTGGGATTTCAATGTACATTGTTTCGAATAGGATAGATTTTTCATATTAAACCTGCCCATCTATGAGCATGGTAGGTCTTTCTGTATTATGATCATTTTTTCTCCACTGTTTTAAAGTTTGCACTGTACAAGCGTTTCACTTCTTTGGTTTGGTATATTCCAGGATTTTATTTTGTGAGGGACTCACGGTATTTTTTCTCAACGGTTTCTCACTTATATGTAGGAAAGATGTTGGTTTTGAAGGTTAATTTTGTATACCACTACATCACTGAATGTATTTATCAGGTGTACTATTTTTCTAGTTGAGTTTTCCAGGCTCCTCCATACTTAGCTGCAAATGAAGACCCTCTGTCTTGTCCTTTCCTATATATATCCTCGTAATTCCCTTTATTTGCCTTATTGCTCTGACTCTGACTTTAAGTACTGTGTTGAAGACTAATGAGAAGACTGGACAGCTTTGTCTAGCTTCTGATTTTAATGGCAATGTTTTGAGTTTTTCTCCACTTAAGATGATGTTGACTGTGGATGTCCTACATATTGCTTTTATTGACTTGAGGTATGTCTCCTGTATCGCTAGTCTCTCCAAGACATTTTTCATGACTGAATTTTAGATTTTAATACAGGCCTTTAATACATTGACTAAGAAAAATAGTGGGATTTCTATCCTTCAGTCTATATGTGTGAGGGGCTTCCAGGTTTTGGCTATTACAAATGATACTGCTATGAACATAGTTGATCACATGTCCTTGTTGTATGTGTGGGAACAAGAGACCTTGGCCGGAGGCCCACTTCCCCATCAGCCTGGGAGCAGGAAGCTGTACCAGTAGAAAACATGTTTATTAAAAACATGTTTACTAAAAACAATCCGGTGTCCGTAATCACAAAGAAAACATGTTTACCAGAGCAATAAGTTCCTGATGTTTTCAGAAGGGCTCGCCCATGGGAAGGCCCTGACCCTGACCTTTCCAATAGCTGACTGCCTCTTGCTGCCCCCCCCCAGCCTCTGGTGTCAGGGCACATAACCAGCTGGGGTAAGAATAAAGCGAGCCTTCTTTCACCACCAACTGGTCTCTGTGTCATCAATCCCGATATCCTCCTCAGATTCTCGGTCCCAGGCTGCGCGGGCACGAGCAATAAGGATGTGCATCTTTTGGATATATGCTTAACAATGGAATTTCTGGGTCTTATGGTAGACCTATTTCCATTTTCCTAAGGAACTACCATACTGATTTCCAAAGTGGCTGTAAGAGTTTGCACTCCCACCAGCAGTGGAAGAGTGTTCCCCTTTCTCCACATCCTCTCCAGCAAAAATTGTCATTGGTGTTTTTGATTTAAGCCATTCTGAAAGGAACAAGATGGTATCTCAGAGTTGTTTTGATTTGCATTTCCCTGATGGATAATGATGTCAGCACTTTCTTAAGAGTCTTATACCAATTTTAGATTCCTCTATTGAGAATTCTCTATTTAGTTCTGTACACCAATTTTTAATTGGATTATTTGGTGTTTTGGTGACTAGCTTCTTGAGTTCTTTGTGTATTTTGGAAATCAGCCCTCTGTAGGTTTTGGAGTTGGTGAATATCATTTCCCATTCTGTGGGCTGCCATTTTGTCTTGCTGACTGTGTCTATTACCTTACAGAAGCTTCTCAGTTTCAGGAGGTACCATTTATTAATTGTCAATCTCAGTGTCTCTGCTACTGGTGTTATGTCCAGGAAGCATTCCCCTGTACCAATTCATTCAAGGGTACCTCCCACTTTCTCTTCTTAAAGGTTCAGTGTGGCTGAATTTATGTTGAGGTCTTTGATGCATTTGGACTTAAGTTTTGTGCATGGCAATACACATGTATCTATCTGCAGTCTT
The DNA here is from genome assembly GCF_017639785.1 of Mesocricetus auratus. Lineage (NCBI taxonomy): Eukaryota > Metazoa > Chordata > Mammalia > Rodentia > Cricetidae > Mesocricetus > Mesocricetus auratus. Next base: position 75,535,977 of record NW_024429194.1, read on the forward strand.
CTACATACCAATGTCCAGTTATGCCAGTACCATTTATTGAAGATTCTTTTTTCCAATTGTATAATCTTACCTTCTTTGTCAAAAATCAGGTGTTCATAGGTATGTGGGTTAATATGAGGGTCTTCAATTCAATTACATTGGTCTACCTGTCTATTTTTGTGCCAATACCAAGCTGTTTTCAGTACTATAGCTCTATAATAGAGCTTGAAGTCAGGGATGGCAATGCCTCCAGAAGTTCCTTTATTTTACAGTATTTTATTGGCTATCCTAGGTTGTTTTTTCATACAAAGTTTGATATGGTTCTTTCAAAGTCTGTGAAAAAATGTGTTAATTGCAGAGAGTCCATTTGATTAAAAAAAATTTCCAGACTCTTAACACTAAGGTACCATCTGTCTTTGAAGTTGAGGCGTGCTTCTTGTATGCAGCAAAAGGATGGATTCTGTCTTCATATCTGTGTCTTTTTATAGGCGAGTTCAGACCATTAATATAAAGGGATACTAATGACCATTGATTGTTCATTTTTGCTTGTTTTGGATTTAGTGATGGTAGTAATATTATGTGTGAATTTCCACCCCTTTTTTCTTTTGGCTTTTGGTAAAGTGGGATTATCTATTGCCTATGCTTTTGTGGATGTAGTTAACTTCCTTGGGTTGGATTTTTTCTTTCCAAAATTTTCTGTAGGGCTGGATTAGTGGATATGTATTCTTTAAATCTGATTTTGTCATGGAATATCTTGTTATCTCCATCTATAGTGATTGAAAGCTTTGTTGGGTGTAGCAGTCTGGGCTGGCATCCATGGTCTCTTAGTGTTGGTAGAATATCTATACCTTCTGCCTTTCAGAGTTTCCATGGAGAAGTCAGGTGTAATTCTGATAGGTTTGCCTTTATATGTTACTGAGCATTTTATCCTTTGCTGCTCTTAATATTCTTTCTTTATTCTGTATGTTTGGGGTTTGATTATTGTGTGGTAAGAGGACTTTTTTTGTTGTCTGCTCTATTTGGTGTTCTGTAAGTTTCTTGTATGACTTTCTTTAGGTTGAGAAAGTTTTCTTCTATGATTTTGTTGAATATGTTTTCTGCACCTTTTTTTATTTGTTAGAAACAAGCTTGTTTCACATGTTAATCCCAGCTCCCTCTCCCTCCCCTCCTTCCCCGCCCTCCCCACCAGGTCCCCCAGTCCCCCACACAATCTGCACTCCAATCCCCAGGAGGATGAGACCCTCCATGGTGGATCTCCAGTAACTGTCATTTCATCCAGGTCAGGGCCTAGGCCCTCCCCCAAGAGTCCTGGCTGAGAGAGCCTCCCATATTGTGGCATGAGCACTCGAAGTCTATTTGTACGCCAGGGATAAATACTACCCGAGGCCCCATAGATTACCTAGGCCTCCTCACTAACACCCACATTCAGGGGGTCTGAGTCAGTCCCATGCTTTCCACACAGTCATCGATCTGGGATCCAAAGAGTCCCCCTTGACCAGGTCAACTGTTTCTGTGAGTTAAACAAGCCCAGTCTTAACTCCTTTGCCCATCAGTTCTCCTTTTCTGGCACTGGATTCCAGGAGTTCAGCTCGGTATCGTGGGTGTCTGTCTCTGATTCCATCAGTCCGTGGATGAAGGTACTGTTTCCCAGATTCTCTGGCAGTGGAATTGTATGCTGGCACTCCCCTGATTAATATCTAAAATCCATAAATGAGTGAGTACATACCATGTTTCTCTTTATGTGACTGGGTTACCTCACTCAGGATGGTTTATTTTAGTGCCATCCATTTGCCTGCAAATTTCAAGATTCCATTGTTTTTTCCCATTGAATAGTACTCTATTGTGTAAATGTACCATATTTTCTCTATCCACTCTTCAGTTGAGGGGTATCCAGGCAGTGGAGGAGTGTTCCCCTTTCTCCACATCCTCTCCAGCATGAACTGCCTTTGGAGATTTTTTATTTTAGCCATTAAATCAGGAGTGAGATGGTATCTCAGAGTTGTATTCATTTGCATTTCCCAGATGGCTAGGGGTGTTGAGCACTTTCTCAAGTGCCTCTCAGCCATTTTAGACTCATCTACTGAGAATTCTCTGTTTAGTTTTGTGCCTCAATTTTTGATTGGATCCTTTGGTGTTTGGAGACTTGCTTCTTGAGTTCTTTGTAAGTTTTGGAGATCAACCCTCTGGCAGATGTGGAATTTGTGAATATCTTTTGCCAATCTGTGGGTTGCCTTTTTGTCTTATTGACTATGTCCTTTGCTTTCAGGAGGTCCCATTTATTAATTATCAATCTTACTGTCTGTGCTACTGGAGTTGTGTTCAGGAAGCAGTCTCCTGTACCAATTCGTTCAAGGGTGCCTCCCACTTTCTCTTCTAACAGGTTCAGTGTAGCTGGGTTTATGTTGAGGTCTTTGATCCATTTGGATTTAAGTTTTGTGCATAGTGATAGACATAGATCTAGCTTCAGTCTTTTACATGCCAATATCCAGTTATGCCAACACACCATTTGTTGAAGATGCTCTTTCTTCCATTGTATAATTTTAGCTTCTTTGTCAAAGATCAGGTGTTTATATGTATGGGTTAATGTCAGAGTGTTTAATTATATTCCATTGGAATATCTGTCTATTTTTGTGCCAATAACAAGCTGTTTTCAAGACTATAGCTCTGTAATAGAGCTTGAAGACAGAGATGGTGATGCCTACAGATGTTCCTTTGTTGAACAGGGCAGTTTTGGATATCCTGGGTCTTTTGTTTGTCCATATAAAGTTGAGTATTGTTCTTTCAAGATCTGGGAAGAATTGTGCTGGGATTTTAATGGGGATTGCGTTAAATCTGCATATTGTTTTCAGTAAGATTGCCATTTTTACTATGTTGATCCTACCTATCCAAGAGCATGGGAGATCTTTCCATCTTCTGGTGTCTTCTTTAAATTCTTTCTTAAAAGACTCAAAGTTCTTGTGATATAGGCCTTTCACTTGATTGGTTAGTGTTAAACCAAGGTATTTTATGCTGTTTGTGGCTATTGTAAAGGGCAATGTTTCTCTGATTTCTTTCTCAGCCTTTTTATTGTCTATATATAGTAGGGCTAATGATTTTCTTGAGTTAATCTTGTATCCTGCCACTTTGCTGAAAGTATTTATTAGCTTCAGGAGTTCCCAGGTAGAGTATTTTTGAGTCGCTCATGTAAACTATCATATCATGTGCAAATAGTGAAAATTTGACCTCTCCCTTTCTAATGTGTATCCCCTTGATCTCCCTTGGTTGTCATATTGCTCTAGCTAGAACTTCAAGGACAATATTTAAGAGGTATGGAGAGAGTGGACAGCCTTGTCTTGTTTCTGATCTTAGAGGAATCATGTTGAGTTTCTGTCCATTTAGTTTGATGTTGTTTGTTGGTTTGCTGTATATAGCTTTTATTACTTTGAGATAAGTTCCGGTTATGCCAAATCTCTCCAAGACCTTTTATCATGAAGGAGTGTTGGATTTTGTCACAGGCTTTTTATGATCATCTAGTGAGATGATCATGTGCTTTTGTTTCTCAGCTTGTTTATATGGTGGATTACATTGATGGATTTTCACATGTTGAACCAACCCTGCATGCCTGGGATGAAGCCTACTTGATCATGGTGGATGAGTTTTCTGCTGTGTTCTTGGATCCAATTTGCCAGCATTATATGAGGAATATTGGTCTGAAGTTCACTTTCTTACTTGTGTCTTTGTGTCTTGGGTATCAAGGTTATTGAAGCCTCGTAGAAAGAATTGGGCAAAGACCCTTCTGCTTCTATTGTATGGAATACTTTGAGAAGAATTGGTATAAGCTGTTCTTTGAATTTCTGATAGAATTCTGCACTGAGGCCATATGTATTTTTTGATTGGGAGACTTTTGATGACTGCTTCTATTTCATTAGGGGTTATAGGTCTATTTAAATTGCTTATCTGTTCTTGATTTAATTTTAACAAGTGATAGCTATCCAGAAAATTGTCCATGCCCTTTAAATTTTTGAATTTTGTGGAGTACAGGTTTTCAAAGTATGACCTGATGATTCTCTGAATTACCTCAGTGTCCATTGTTATGTCCCCCTTTTCATTTCTGATTTTGTTAATTTGCATGTTCACACTCTGTTGTTTGGTAAGTTTAGATAAAGATTTGTCTATCTTGTTGATTTTCTCAAAGAACCAACTCTTCGTTGCGTTGGTTTTTCTAGTTTCTACTTTATTGATCTCAGCCCTCAGTCTGATTATTTCCTGGCATCTACTCCCCCTGGGGGAGTTTGCTTCTTTGTGTTCTAGAGTTTTCAGCTGTGCTGTTAATTCCCTAGTATAACCATTCTCCCATTTCTTCATGTGGACACTTAGTGCTATGAAATCCCCCCGTAGCACTTCTTCCAAAGTGTCCCATAGGTTTAGGTATGTTGTGTCTTCATTCTCATTGAATTCTAGAAAGTCTTTAATTTCTTTTTTTATTTCTTCTTTGACCCAGGAATGGTGCAGTTGTGCATTATTCAATTTCCATGAGTTTGTAGGGTTTCTGCAATTTGTGTTGTTATTGAATTCTAATTTTAACACATGGTGATCTGATAAGATGCATGGAGTTATTCCAATTTTTTGTAGATGCTGAGGTTTGATATGTTGCCAAGTATATGGTCGATTTTTGAGAAGGTTCCATGTGGTGGAGAGAAGAAGGTATATTCTTTTTTATGTGGATGAAATGTTCTATAGAAGTCTGTTAACCCCAATTGGATCATAACTTCTGTTAGACCCTTTGCTTCTTTGTTGAGTTTCTGTCTGGTATTCCTGTCTAGTAGTGAGAGTGCGGTGTTGAAGTCTCCCACTATAAGTGTGTGGGGCTTTATATGTGATTTAAGTTTTAGTAATGTTTCTTTTACCAACATGGATGCCTTTGTATTTGGGGCATAGATGTTCAGAATTGAAACTTCATCTTGGTGGATTTCTCCTGTGATGAGTATGTAATGACCTCCTTCATCTCTTTTGATTGATTTTATTTTAAAGTCTAATTTGTTATATATTAGGATTTCTACCCCTGCTTGTTTCTTGGGTTCATTTGATTGGAAAATCTTTTCCCAACCTTTAACTCTCAGGTAATGCCTGTCTTTGAGGGTGAGGTGTGTTTCTTGTATGCAGCAGAAGGATGGGTTCTGTCTTCGAATCCATTCTCTTAGCCTGTGTCTTTTTATGGGTGAGTTAAGGCCATTAATATTGAGGGATATTAATGACCATTGATTGCTCATTCTTCTTTTATTTGGGATGGTTGGTGGTGGTGGAATCATGTGTGGAATTCCATCCCTTTTTTTCTTTTGGCTGTTGGTAAAGTGGGATTATCTAATGCCTATGTTTTTCTGGTTGTAGTTAACTTCCTTGGGTTGGAGTTTCCTTCCAGAACTTTCTGTAGGGCTGGGTTAGTGGATATGTATTGCTTGAATCTAGTTTTGTCATGGAATATCTTGTTTTCTCCATCTACAGTAATTCAGAGCTTTGCTGGGTATAGTAGTCTAGACTGGCATCCATGGTCTCTTAGTGTTGGTAGAATATCTATCCAGGACCTTCTGGCTTTCAGAGTTTCCATGGAGAAGTCAGGTGTAATTCTGATACGTTTGCCTTTATATGTTACTGAGCCTTTTTCCTTAGCTGCTCTTAATATTCTTTCTTTATTCTGTATATTTAGGGTCTTGATTATTATGAGGCGAGGGAACTTTTTTTTGTGGTCCACTCTATTTGGTGTTCTGTAAGCTTCTTGTACCTTCATTGGCATGTCTTTCTTTAGGTTGGGAAAGTTTTCTTCTATGATTTTTGTTGAATATATTTTCTGCCCCTTTGAGGTGGTTTTCTTCACCTTCTTCTATACCTATTATTCTTAGGTTTGGTCTTTTCATGGTGTCCCATATTTCCTGGATGTTTTGTGTTAGGGATTTGTTGGACTTAAGATTTTCTTTGGTCGATGAATCAATTTCTCCTAGTGTATCTTCCCTTTCTTGTATTCTGTTGGTAATGCTTGTATGTATAGTACCTGACCATTTGCCCAGCTTTTCTATTTCCAGCCTTTCTTCAGATTGTGTTTTTTTCTTGTCTCTATTTCAGTTTTCAACCCTTGCACTGTTTGAATTGTTTCTTGAAATTTTCGGTTTATCTATTCTTCCATTTGTTGCATTTCATGAATTTTTTGGTTTGTTTTTTCTTCCATTTCTTGCATTTCTTGGTTTCTTTTTTCTTCCATTTATTGCATTTTTGGGTTGTTTTTTCTTCCATTTCTTTGAGGGATTTTCCTATATCCTCTTTTAGGGCCTCTATCATTTTCATGGAGTTGTTTTTAAGGTCATTCTCTTCTGCTTCATTTTCATTGGAATGTTGGAGTCTTGCTGGTGTGGAGTCTCTAGAATCTGAAGGTGTCATATTTGTTTTTCTGTTGCTGAGCATGTTTTTGTTTTGTCTCTTTCCCATCTCTTCTTCTAGTGGGTGCAGAAAGAGCCCCTTACCGGTCTGTTGGTTAGGGAACCAGAGTTCCCTTTCGTTGGGTGCAAACAAGTCCAATACTCTGGTAGTTCTTCTATTCCTCGTCCTAGTTCTGGTCCCGTGGGTGGAGAAGAAGCCCAGGAATCTGGGGTGCATAGTCTCCCACCTAGTCCCCTGGTCTCGTTCATGGAAGAGAAGACCTGGGATCTGGGGTGCTTGGCTCCAGCCAGGATGGGAAGCTTTGTGGCAGTCCCCAGGCAATCCCCAATCACTGGAATGCAGGCCTGGATGCAGGGCCTGTTTTACCTGTTCATGCCACTGGACCTGCTGATCCCCTGGTCTAGTTGGTGGAAGAGAAGACCTGGGGATCTGGGGTGTTTGGCTCCCACTGGGATGGAAATCTCTGTGGCAGTCTCCAGGCAATCCCCAGGCACTGGGATGCAGGCCTGGATGCAGGGCCTGTTTTACCTGGTCCCACCACCGGACCCACTGGTCCCCTGGTCTCGTTAGTTTTTCCTGTATATTTTGTATTATGGATTTGTTGGACTTAAGATTGTCTTTGGTCGATTTATTTCCCCTAGTGTATCTTCAATACCTGAGAGTCTGTCTTCCATCTCTCGTATTCTGTTGGTTATGCTTGTATCTGTAATACCTGACCATTTGTCCAGCTTTTCTATTTCCAGCATTCCTTCAGACTGTTTTTTTTATTGTCTCTATTCCAGCTTTCAATCCTTGCACTGTTTGAATTGTTTCTTGTAATTTTTGCTTTGTCTTTTCCTCTCTTTCTTGCATTTGTTGAATTTTTTGGTTTGCCTTTTCTTCCATTTTTTGTAATTTTTTGGATTGTTTTTTCCTCCATTTCTTGTATTTTTGGTTTGTTTTTTTCTTCCATGTCTTTATGGGATTTTTCTCATATTGTCTTTGAGGGCCTCTATCATTTTCATGAAGTTGTTCTTAAGGTCTTTCTTATTTGCTTCCTCTGCAATGGGCTGTTCAGGTCTTGGCAGGTGTAGATTCTCTAGTTTCTGGCGATGTTACATTGGTTTTTCTGTTGGTGGGTGTGTGTTTATATTGTCTCCTTCCCATCATTTCTTCTTGTGGGTGCAGGAGTCTCTTCCTCCCCTGGTGGGTATGTGACCATGGTTCCTTTCCAGTGGATGGGAGCTGGTCCTCTTGCTTTCCTCTTGCATGGATGGAAGCCCTCCTAATATCGGGACCTTGGCAAACTCTGGGTAGGCAGGACCCTCACCTCACTTGTCCCGTGGGTGTAGAATGGGACTTGGAAGCTGGCAGTGTCTGGGTGGGCTGAATCCCATTGGGCTGGGATCCAGATCTGCTGTGCACAGACCTCAGGTCTCTGGTGTTTCTGCTCAGGCTTGCCTCACCTCACCTCATTTTCTGCACCTTTGAGGTGTGTTTCTTCACCTTCTTCTATACCTATTTTTCTTAGGTTTGGTATTTTCACAGTGTCTCATATTTCCTGAATATTTTGTGTTAGGGATTTGTTAGACTTAAGATTTTCTTTGGTCGATGAATCTATTTCTCCTAGTATACCTTCAACGCCTAAGATTCTCTCTTCCATCTCTTGTATTCTGTTGACTATGCTTGCATCTGTAGTTCCTGATCACTTACCTAGCTTTTATATTTCCAGCATTTCCTCAGTTTGTGTTTTCTTTATTGTCTGTATTTCAGTTATCAGGTCTTGAACTGTTTGAATTGTTCCTTCAATTGTTTGGTTGTTTTTTCTTTGCTTTCTTTAAGAGAATTGTTGATTTCTTGTAATTTTTTTGGTTTGTTTTTTCTTCCATTTCTTTAAGGGATTTTCTCATATCCCCTTTGAGGGCCTCTATCTTTTTCATGAAGTTGTTTTTAAGGTCATTCACTTCTGTTTCATCTCTGTTGGGATGTTCAGTTCTTGCTGGTGTAGGGCCCCTAGACTCTAGTGTCATATTGGTTTTTCTGTTGTTGAATGTGTTTTTATATTGTCTTCTTCCCATCCCTTCATTCAGTGGGTACAGGTGGAGTCTCTTCCTCTCCTGGTGGGTATGGGTCCAAGGTTTTCTTCTGGTGAGAGAAAGCAGGTCCAATACTCCAATGGCTCTCCTCTTCCCATGGGTGGAGGAAGGACTAGGATACTGGCAGACTGTGGATGGGCTGGTCTGCCAGGATGGGTTCCCCAGTGTGTGTTCTCCAGGCCTCAGGAGGCTCCAAACAGGCATTGGAAGGCAGGCCAGAAACAGGCCCAAGTTTACCTCCTCCCATGGGTGGAGGCAGGACTAGGATGCTGACAGACTGTGGATAGCCTGGTCTGCTAGGACATGTTCCCCCATGAGTGGTCCTGGGGTCTCAGGAGGCTCCAAGCAGCCTATATGTGTGATTTATGTGTGCTGGATGATCCCGGCATCTCTGGAATGTAGCTGACTCAATCACTTAAGTAATATTTCTGATGAGTTCTTGAATACAGTTTGCAAATATTTAGAACTTTTGTCTCTATGTTCATCAGAGATAACATACAATAGTTTTATTTATGTTGTTGTTTCATTATTTGTTTCAGTATCAGAGTCATACTGACTTTATAAAAATAATTTGTTAAAGTCCCATCCTTTTTCTGTTTTGCAGAACAGTTTAAGCCATGTTCATATTAGTTCTTCTTTGGGAGTCTGATAGAATTCTGCATTGGATCCACCTGTCCAGGGTCAGGTTTTATTGGGAGATTTTTAATTACTACTTGTACCTCACTGGATGTTATAGGTCTATTTAAATTATTTACTTCTTCTTGATTTAACTTTAGTGTGTTGTTTATATCAAGAAATTCATCCATTCCCTTCAGGCCTTCAGGTTTTGTTTGCAGTTTGGTGGAATACAGATTTTAAAGCACATCCTTATGATTCTCTGAATTTACTCCATATCTATTGTAGTGTCTCCTTTTCATCTCCAGTTTGAATTTTGGATCATCTCTTTCTTTTGATTAGTTTAGCTAAACATTGTCAAGCATACTAATCTTTTCAAAGTGCCAACTATTTGATTCATTATTTTGTCTTCAAAGATTCTTTCCCATACAAATATTTTGATCATGTTATCCATTCCTCTAACTTCTCTCAAATTCTCCCTGCTTCTCTACCCACTCAACTTCATGTTCTCAATCTCTCTCTTTCTTCAATTTCTATTTCTATCATTTCAACCCAGATTTCTATTTTCTTGGTGTTGATTGTTCTTATTTCTCTAAGGCCTTCATGATCACCATTGAGTTATTAATTTGAGACCTCTCATTTTTTAATGCAGACACATAGTGCTATACATTGACTGTTTTCATTTTGGTGTGCTGTGGTTTTATTTTCATTCAACTCTAGAAATTTTTTAATTTTGCTTTTGTTTTCTTCCTTCGCTCAGTTTTGGTCAGCAATACTATTTACCTTTTATGAATTTGTGTGCTTCATGTCTTTTCTTTTTGTTGTTCAACTTTAATCCATTGTGAGCAGACAGAATGCAGGATATGATTGCTATTGCCCTAAATTTGTTGAGGCTTCCTTTGTTTCCTAATACCTGATCTATCTTATTAAATCTATGGAAAAGTGTAATTAAGAAGTAAAAAGAACCTTCTACAAAAAATAAAAAAAAATAAAACCATGCTTCTGAAACACTAAAAAAAAAAAAAGAAGACAGTATAAGGATAAAGGTTTACTGTGAGGTTGTATCCTAGTAATGTCAGAGGCTACACCCATCAAGTCTCTCCAACATGACTGCCCAAATATGAACTGAACAAGGATAACACTATTGCATATGTCAAAGTGGAAGGAAAAAAGCCCAGGAGGCCTCAACCCTACACAAAGGAGTACAGGCAACTGAGGAATTCCAGCAGTGAGAGGAATAGTGTTCCTCAGGGAAGAGCACACTGATTGTTTATCCAATACCAAATGATAAGTCTTAAAAATGATACATATGCCCGGCACTCCTGTTCCTGGCTGTACACCAAAAAGCTGAAAACCTGTTCAAACAAAAGCTTGCATACAGAAATATTCACATCCATCATAACAACCGAAAGGTGGAGATGGCCCAAGTGTCCACCAAGTTGAGCATCCAGCCAGAGGGAAATGGAGTGCTCATGCACGCTACAACTCAGATGAACCGCGACGCAGTGCGCTGAGTGGAAGACGCCAGACGGAGAGCCTGCGTGGTGGATGAGATGTCTGAGATTGACAAATGCATACAAAAGACAAATGTGTGATCAGAGACTGTGGGACAATGGGATATGCATGCTTGACCAGTAAAGAGTTTCCTTTAGGGATGAACGTTCTGGGACTACTTTCTGGTGATAGTTTCACAATGGTGAAGGTACAAAGTGTCACTGGTGACAAACTGTAAAAAAAAAAAAAAGATACGACAGTAACATTTTATGTACTGAACAGGATATGTGTGTGTGTATGTATGGATGTAATAACATGTAATGAAAAAAAGAAGCCATACATTTGAAAGGAGGGGTATATGGAAGTAACTGGAGGGAGGAAAGGGAAGAAAGGAAGGGATGTTGTAATTATATTGTAATCCCAAATTTTTAAAAATATTTTTTAAAAGATGCCTTAAGTAGACTGGGTAGAGAAGCAACAATTCCAAGACCTAACTTCAACATATACACACAAGAATGAAACCATCGTGAGACAAATATGCAAGAGTGAAGAGTAAGTCACTGACTGTGAGAGACAAAGTGAACACCTGTGGGGGCCAATTTCTGCCACAGCTGCCCTGAACTGAATGGTGTAGCTCTCAGATGCCTCTGGCTCTTGCAGCAGGAGTGGTTGGTGGGAGCAAGTGGTCTCTGTACTTTCTATGTTTCATATGCTTGTGGCCTATGATGGAGGGAAAGTTGTAAGTCTTTTCCTGGCAGTCCTTCTGATCCTGGACTGTCTATCCCTTACCTATTTTCCCTCAGGCACAGTTTAGTATTCCCCTTAAGGTTTCTACTGCTCTCCCTGAGGAAGCTTGATTTGCCAGAGTGGAGCCAGTGACCTTCCAGCTGGGCTCCAATTCTCAGCTTTGCCACCGACTGTCCTGTGTCACACACACCCTACCCTAGCCACCTCCACTCCCACTTAATGTTCATCTCTAGAACTCATATTCCACAGAACCCTGTATATTTCCTTTCTGCACAGTTTAAATACTTCCCTGGTAGCCCTCTTTCTTAGTTGACACTGTGTTTCCCTCTCCAGTGAGGATGTAACAGCAGTGAGAAAAGAAAAAGATCATATGCTAAGATGTTTGTATATTGGGTTAGTAATGATAGTAAAACCAGGAAAAAACATGATACCTGTGAGGGAATGGCTTAACACAGAATATTCTATAATATGTATGTGTAGTAAAATGGTTATTATAATGAAGAAAATTAATACTCTCTCAGCTCACATAGTTCCAAACGACTTATTAAACAAGATTGTCTCATTACCTACAGTCTTGTCTACGGTGTTATGTTGTGTACTGGAGCTCCAGATCTGCTCATTCTGCATATCTGCTACTTTATACTCTGAGGTCCAAACCTCCCCATTTCCTGTATCTTACATCATATGTCTCATCTGCTGCATCAACTCATTCCCATCATGACAGCTGTGATAAAAAAGGTAAGTACTGGGAACTCTGGTGCACTGTTGGTGGGCTGCAGGCTGGTAAATCCTTTACAGAAAAGAGAGCAGAGTTTCTTAAGAAATTAAACATGAAAATTGCCATATGACTCAGTAATCTGTCTTCTGAGTATGTACACAAAGGAGGTTATATTCTCACCTCCTAAAATATCTGCCCTCCCTGTTCACTGCAGCACTGTATCCAGAAAAGCCAAGTTATGGAAAGGATCTAAGAGTTGACTGAGAGCAAATAAGTAAAGAATGTTTGGTATATATACAATGAAGACTTATTTTTAATGCAATATGTCATAGTGCATTGTGTCAAACCCCTACAGTAATGGACCTTCTAGCAGTTAGTATTTCTATAGGGAATAATATGTTGGGAGTGAAAATGAGTCAATCCTAGGAGTATTGACAATGTAAGGAAAAAGAATTATTATCAAGCTCTGGCTACTGGCCCACAGATAAATGGAAAAATATATTATGAATATATTTTATATTTTTGTAAGTTGTACCATTGCTATAGGCAAACTGAACACAGGTTTGAACCTATCAGAAAATGCATGACTGTCAAAAAATCTAAAGTCAATTCAATTAATGATAGAATTCCAATTTTGTGGCCAAATTGTGATTATAATACTGCAATGACCATAGTTGAATTTAAATTATAATTACTATAAATATAATTAAAATGTGCTACAATCAGTACAGACATGTTCATCACAGAAACCTGGTGTCTTAGGGTTTTTATTGTTGTGAAGAGACACCATGATGTGGCAATTCTTATAAGGAAAACATTTAATTGGGGTGACTCACTTATAGTTTCAGAGGTTCGGTTCATTATCACCATGATTGGGAGCACGGTGTCATGCAGGCAAATGTGTTGTTTGAGTAGTAGATGAGAGTCCTACATCTTGCAGGTACAGGAAGTTGACTGAGACATTGGGCAGTATCTTGAGCATATGAAACTTTAAAGCCCATCCCCACAGTGACACACTTCCTCCAACAAGGCCATACCAACTCCAACAAAGCCATACCTCCTAATAGTGATACCCTATATTATTATGGGGGCCAATTACATTCAAACCACCACACCTCGAAAATTGGGTAACAGTAGATAGAGACACAAGACTCTAGTTAGGTTCAATTCAAGAATGAACAATTTTTATTTTTTCCCACTACTACTAGTTTTTTATCTAGATATTTATCTAGCTAACTAGAGATAGCACTGGAAGGAGAGTTTGATCAAACAGAATCTTTGATCACCCCCTCCTTATCTGAGTTCTTTATTCCATACTTCTCTGCCCTCTTGTCTTTGTTTTGCCCTAGAGGACAGTTTTCCATAGTCACGGATCAAATCTGGGTCTGGGTTTATGCTTGAGAAAGAACTGCAGACCATTTGGACCACAGGCCCTCCCCAATTCCTATTTTGTAGCATTGCTAATATAAGCAGTGTTTACATGTATAATAAATCTTCTCTGGATTCTTTAGATACAGAAACAGCCTATTAAAAACTATAAATCTTGGCCGGGCGGTGGTGGTGCACGCCTTTAATCCCAGCCCTCGGGAGGCAGAGGCAGGTGGATCTCTGTGAGTTTGAGGCCAAGCTGGACCGACAGCCTCCGAAACAATACAGAGAAACCCTGTCTCGAAAAACAAAACAAAACAAAACAAAAAATAAATCTTGATCAGGTGAAATATTAAACAGATTGAGGCTTTGTAAGGTGCTTGGTAATTAATCTGCAAACTATTGACCAAACTGTTGGCAAATGAGGATGTTTAAAAAAATATAATTGTCCAAGGTCAACAGTCATGGTGAGACCTTATTCCAGTGAGATGGTTCTTAACCAGTTTTCTTGGATATTTAGATTTACTACAAGGAAGAGTTGTTTTAATATCATAAAAATAGAGCTGAAGATATTAATACATTGAGTAATGCAAGAAGTACATGAAACAAGGTACAAGGTCTCAGTATAATGCAAAGAAGTTTGGTAACTAGGGTAAGAATTAGAAGTGACAAGACAGTCTACATGCAGTTGGAATTCAGGAAACAGTCCCTCTTTTGTTACCAGGCTGATGCCTTCTGGTGTCAGTTGACTGGCTTTACTAGTCCTCTTGGAATCCAGAGGAAACCTAAAAGAGAGTGCAGACATGAAGTCTAAGCTACAAGTCGTGAAGGGAATGAGACCCAGACCTGGGTTGGATCCTTGAGGGAGTTCATATAAAACCATGAGTTTAGATGAAACATCTTGTATCTTGGGACACTTGTCTGCAGGTGTCCAAGGAAACATTGATGAGAAACATTTTTAAAATTTAAAGTTTAAGTTGTTGTGATGGCTTGAAAGAAAATGGCTTCCAAAGGTGTGGCACTATAAGGAGGCGTGACCTTGTTGGAGTCAGCATGGTCTTGTTGGAGGGATTGTGAAACTGTGGAGGTGGGCTTTGAGGTCTCATGTATGCTCAAGCCACAGGCAGAGAGTAACTCTACTTCCTGTTGCCTTCATATCCGCATTCGTAGTCTTCTCCATCACCGTGTCTGCCTGCACGCTGCCATGCCCCACCATGATGATAATGGACTGAACCTCTGAAACTGTAAGCTGTCATCTCAATTAAATGTTTTCCTTTATAAGAGTTGCTGTGGTCATGTTGTCTCTTTACAACTGAAACCCAAACTAACACAGTTGCTTTGGCATGTTGCCCCTGAGTAGCTAATCGTTATCATCCCCTTTTTCATTTAAATATTTACTTTTTAGGAAATAAGTGAGCTTATTCAGCTATGATTTATCTTTGGGGTTTATAAAAATGCCATGAGAGACATGAATTTCCCAAAGGTGATATAAAGGAAATAAAAGTTTTATTGCTATAAGCAGGATCATGGTCTATTTTAATCTGTTTTGAGATCCTCACAACAGAGAGAGCAGTCAATAAGTATGTGTAAACAGCTCAATCAGACTCATAGGTTTAAGCGGCAGCAAAAATAAGGCTTGAAAAGTTGTCAGCACAATGTGAACAAGAGAGATTTAAATTTTTGAGCCTTTAACTATGAGAATTTTGATTATTTTTGCGAAGCATTACTAGTTAGTTCTTGTAACTGTTACCAAGATTAGGTTAGTAACTTATAAGAACTGCATTAATTTAAGTAGGGATTTAACATAAATATGCTAAACTTTGAACTTTGAAGTTTTAATATATATATATCATATTTAAGACTTATCTTTATATACCTTAAATCACTTAACATAATATCCTCAAAGCTTCTATAAACCTTCTTTTCCTTTCTGTTCTTGAAACATCCAGTCATTTTAACCCTTATTACAACTTCCCAAACCATAAATGTATGTATACACACACATACACACATACACACATGTGTATATATACCTGGACATACCACACATTCATTTAAAACAGTGTTCTTAACCTTCCTAATGCTGTGACCCTTTAACACAGTTCCTCATGTTGTGGTGACTTCAAACCATAAAATTATTTCATTGCTACTTCATAACTGTAATTTTGTTACTATTATGAGTTGCAATATAGATATCTGACATGCAGGATATCTGATATGCAGCCTTCAAAGGCATCATGACCCACAGGTTGAGAACCAGTGATTTAAACCTCATATATAAATCCCTCTTCATTAAAAACATCTTTAATATTTCATATCCATTAACCTTTTGCTTACTTTTTTCCTCAATGACATGAGACATAGATGTTGAATCTTTGAAAATAGGAATTGAAAAAGTAAGCCTTTTTTTAATCACCAGTGGAGCATAAAGTAATAGAGAAAAGCAATTTTTAAGCCTGTAATAACAGTGTGGTAATTTCGAGTATTCTTTTCTCTCTCCCTCTCTCTCAAATCTGTTTATGAGCTTACTTATCGCAGTAGGAAGCCTGTTAGCTCTAGGAAAAGGCAAGATCTCATTTCTACATTGGAAAGATTTAGCAGCCACACCAGAATATGTCTTTTTGTAAGTCAACAAAACAAATAAGGTGACAGCCATCTGTTTACTATCTGGCTCCTGGAAGGCAACTTAAATTTATTTCTCGGGAACTCCAAAGCAACAGTAACCACATGCTGAAAGCTAAAGGATTCCACAGGACTTAATTCACCTTGCTTGTGTTTCTATTTTACAGGTGTTTCTATTTTCTGCCAATTCTCAGGATCTCACATTCCCTTTTCTAGAAACCAGATACAGTGCTCACTACTAGTGACTGAACATTGACCTCAGTCACCCTCATTAATTTTAACTTCTCTTGGCTTCAACACAGGACTAAGTAAAAAGACGTAGTGTTTCCAAACCCTTTCAGAATTCCCCACGTTCTTGGGTACCAATGAGTGACAAATCAGTGTGTTCCCCAAACTTACACACTCTGTCCAAACCCAAACTGTTATGCATTTTGAGTAGATGAGCCTCCTGGAAAGGCAGGTAAGAGTACACAGAGACAAAAGACTGTGGGGTCACTTCAAGGATGGACAACTCTTATTTTTTCCACTGTTGCTTGGGCACTGTTTAGCTAGACACCAGAGACAGCGTGGCAAGCAAAGTGTGATCATACAGTATCTTTGACCACGCTATCTGATGTCTTCCTTTTGCACTCCCTGCTCTTGTGGCCTCACTTTACATGGGAGGGCATTCCTTGTAGGCTTTATTTACTTCCTGAAGTCTCCCACAGTTAGGGGGCCAAGAAGCCTAGAAACCTGGGAGCTGTTCCTACTCTTGGGTTCTGAGCTGGTTAGTGAATTTGTCAATTTGAAATAAGCTAGAGTCATCCTGGAAGGGGGAACCTCAATTTAGAAAATGCCTGCACCAGACTGGCCCACATATAAGTCTGTGAGAGTATTTTCTTGATTATGGTTGATGTGGGAGGGCTGAACCCACTCTAAGATGTGGCTCTGACTGTTTAAAAAAAAAGGAAGTCAGTAAGTAATGTTCCTCCACGATTTCTACCTTAGTTCCTGCCCAGGTCCCTGCCTTGAGTTCCTGTCCCGACTTCTCCCAATGATGGCTGTGACCTGGGGTGTGTAAGCTAAGCTAAATTCTTTCCCCTTCAAGTTCTTATGGTCTTGGCATTATCACAGTACTGAAAAGCAAACTTGGGAAGGGCCCTTACCTTTGGAGGTAGGGATAGTAGTTGTGGTGCCCAGGGTCTAAGTAAACTGGTAACTAGTACAGCTACTAAACCCAAGAGATGTAGACAGATCCACCTCACATCTGGAGGGCCATAGCCTCTGCAAGATGTTTACTTTCTTCTATCTTATTCATATACATATACATATACATTTACATACACATATACATATATAGTGTATGTATATAGTTTGTGTGCAAGCAAATGTCACTGAATATATATGGAGATCAGAGGAGTCAGTTCTCTCCTTCCACTGTTACAGTCTAGGGGTCTTGATCAGGGTTGTTTTCTCTGCCAATTAAAGATTTAAAAGGCAGGGGAAAAAATATCAGTCATAACAGATGGCAGAGGAGAAATCTTGAACACCACAAACAGAAGCAGACAGAATCAGAAGTTGTAGAAAGGCATTTATTAGGGGTGAGCAGACACAGGCACGCAGCAGACACACAGAGAAAAAGACCCTCTTTGAGCAGAAGAGGTACTCAGGGGGAGCCCAAAAAAAACCAGACTCTTTTCAGAGGCTGGTTTTTAAAATCTCTGAAGAGCTGTCCTTCCCTCATTTAGTGTTGGTTCGTTGGAATAAAGCTAGGATAGTTGGCCAGCCCACAGTGGTTCCAACTTGTCCATCCATTCCATCACCTGCGGACCTACAGGAGGGAGGAAGAAAATCCCACAGACCTTACAAGATTTTTGTTCTAAGCTGCTAGTCTTTTGCATGAGGTCAGCAGGGTAAGGAAGAAGCTGGCCACCTGGGGAGTTCACCATCCGGTGTCACACTCCTATGTAAGTCTTGGGTACCCAATTCAGGTCAAAATGGAGAGTTGTGCTGTTCTGTCAACATCAGTCTGAGGATCTTTTGAGATATTTGATCTCTTTTGGAGTCATTTGAATGTCTGCCTATAGGCTTCTTTTGAACTCCTTGTGAATTTGTTGTTCTCTTGGGAAAGCTTAAATTTTGTAATTTTGTGTCATCAACCAGCAATGTAATGACCTCTTTAGACGAAGAAATATTCTAAAAAGAGAAATACATCTTTTCCTCTTTGTATCAGACTCCTGAAACAATGGTTCCCAATGAATCAGCTTTCCTGAGGAATCCCATGCTTGGAATTATATATAACATTATATATTAATAATTAATATATTATATTAATACACTGTATTAATAATTGACATTTATTATATATTAATGATTGATATGTCTTTTCTATGTTATGTTATTATATGTTACATCTTATATATAATTTTACATTAAAGCAAGATGAGGCAAACTTTTTTAATTTTTTATTATATATTTAAATTAGAAAGAAGCTTGCTTCATATGTCAGTCCCAGCTCCCTCTCCTCCCCTCCACGCCTGCTCTTCCCCACCAGTCCCCCAGCCCCCCACCCAATCCACACTCTGTTCCCCAGGGAGGGTAAGACCCTTCATGGGGGATCTCTAAAGTCTGTCATTTCATTCCTGGAAGGGCCTAGGCCCTCCCCCATATGTCCAGATTGAGAGAGCATCCCTCATTGTGGGATGGGTGCCCAAAGTCCATTTGTGTGCCAGGTATATATACTGATATAATACCCAAAGCCCCATAGATTGCCTAAGCCTCCTCACTGACACCCACATTCAGAGGGTCTGGATCAGTCCCATGCTTGCCTCTCAGCCATCAGTCTGGGGTCCAAGATCTCCCCCTCATTCAGGTTAGCTGTTTCTCTGGATTTCACCAGCCCAGTCTTGACCCCTTTGCTCATCACTCCTCCATCTCTGTCACTGAGTGCCAGGAGTTCAGTTCAGTGTTTAGCTGTGGGAGTCTGCCTCTGTTTCCATCTGTCACTGGATGGAGGTTCTAGGATGGTATATAAGAAAATCATCAAAATAATTATCAGGGAGGGGCATTTAAGATAATCTCTCCACAATTGCTTAGTTTGCCAGTTGGTGTCATCTTGTAGATCTCTGGAAATTTCACTAGTGCCAGATCTCCCCTCAAACATAGAATGACTCCTTCTATTATGGTATCTCTCATCCTGCTCTCCTCTATTCTTCCCCCAACTCAACCTTCCTGCTCCCCCATGTCCTCCTCTCTCCTCCTCTTCTCTTCCTCTGTTTTTCCTGGCTTCCTTTCCCCTCTCTCCCCCTCATGCTCCCAATCTGCTCAGGAGATCTTGCCTCATTCCACCTTCTCTGGGGTGCCATGAATATCACTCTTAGAGTCCTTCCTGTTTCCCACACTCTTTGGCAGTGGGATTATAAGCTATCACTACTCTGATCCATGTCTAAAATCCATATATGAGTGAGTATATACCATGTTTGTCTTTTTGTGACTGGGTTACCTCACTCAGGATGGTTTCTTCTGGTGCCATCCATTTGCCTCCAAATTACAAGATTTCATTGTTTTTTTTTCTGCTGAGTAGTACTCTATTGTGTAAATGTACCACATTTTCTCTATCCACTCTTCAGTTGAGGGGCATCTAGGTTGCTTCCAGGTTCAGACTATTACAAATAATGCTGCTATGAACATAGTGGAGCAGATGTCCTTATTCTATGAATGTGCATCTTTTGGGTATATGCCTAAGACTGGAATTTCTGGGTCTTGTGGTAAACTGATTCCCATTTTCCTGAGGAATCTCCATACTGATTTCCATTGTGGCTGTACAAGTTGGCACTCCCTCCAGCAGTGGAGGAGTGTTCCCCTTTCTCCACATCCTCTCCAACATAAACTGTCATTAGTGTTTTTGATTTTAGCCATTCTGACAGGAGTTAGAGGTATCTCAGAGTTGTTTTAATTTGCATTTCCCTGATGGCTAGGGATGTTGAGTACTTTCTTAGGTGTCTCTCAGCCATTTTAGACTTCTCTATTGAGAATTCTCTATTTAGTTTTGTAGACCACTTTTTAATTTGATCCTTTGGTGTTTTGGAGACTTGCTTCTTGAGTTCTTTGTAGATTTTGGAGATCAGCCCTCTGTCCGATGTGGGTTAATGAATATCTTTTCCCATTCTGTGGGCTGCCTTTTTGTCTTGTTGACTACGTCCTTTGCCTTGCAGAAACTGCTCAGTTTCAGGAGGTCCAATTTGTTAATTGTCAATCTCAGTTTCTGTGCTACTGGTGTTACATTCAGGAAGCAGTCTCCTGTACCAATTTGTTCAACGGTGTCCCCCACTTTCTCTTCTAAGAGGTTCATTGTGACTGGATTTATGTTGAGGTCTTTGATCCATTTGAACTTAAGTTTTGTGCATGGCAATAGAATTGGATCTATCCGCATTCCTCTACATGTCAGCATCCAGTTGTCCCAGCACCATTTGTTGAAGATGCTTTCTTTTTTCCATTGTATAATTTTAGCTTCTTTGCCAAAAACCAAGTGTTCATATGTGTGTGGATTAATATCAGTGTCTTCAATTCAATTCAATTGGTCTACCTGTCTATTTTTGTGCGAATATCAAGCTGTTTTCAGGACTATAGCTCTATAATAGATCTTGAAGTCAGGGATGGTGATGCCTCCGGACATTACCTTGTTGAACAGGGTTGTTTTGGCTATACTGGGTCTTTTGTTTTTCCATATAAAGTTGAGAATTGTTCTTTCAAGGTCAGTGAAGAATTGTGCTGGCATTTTAATGGGGATTGCATTGAGTCTGTAGATTACTTTTGGCAAGATTGCAAGTATTATTATGTTGTTCCTACCTATCCAAGAGCATGGCACATCTTTCCATTTTCTGGTGTCTTCTTTAATTTTTTTCCTTTTTTTTTGTTGTTGTTGTTGTTTTGTTTGTTTTTAAAGACAGAGCTTCTCTATATTGTTTTGGAGGCTGTCCTGGAACTGTCTCTGTAGACCAGTTCCTTGAACTCACAGAGATCCTCCGGCCTCTGCCTCCCAAGCGCTGGGATTAAAGGTGTGTGCCACCAACGGCTGGCTAATTTCTTGGTTTTAAGACTCAAAGTTCTTGTGATACAGGTCTTTCACTTGTTTGGTTAGGGTTACCCCAAGGTATTTTATGTTGTTTGTGGCTATTGTAAAAGGTGATGTTTCTCTGATTTCTTTCTCAGCCCTTTTATCATCTGTATATAGTAGGGCTATGGATTTTCTTGAGTTAACCTTGAATCCCGCCACTTTGCTGAAGGTATTTATGAGCTGTAGGAATTCCCTGGTAGAGTTTTTCGGGTCACTTATGTAAACTATCATACCATCTGCAAATAGTGAAAGTTTGACCTCTTCCTTTTCAATTTGTATCCCCTTAATCTCCTTTTGTTGTCTTACTGCTCTGGCTAAAACTTCAAGTACAATATTGAAGAGGTATGGAGAGAGTGGACAGCCTTGTCTTGTTCCTGATTTTAGAGGAATTGCTTTGAGTTTCTGTCCATTTAGTTTGATGTTGGCTGTTGGTTTGCTGTATATAGCTTTTATTATGTTTAGTTATGTTCCTGTTATCCCAGATCTCTCCAAGACCTTTATCATGAAGGGGTGTTGGAGTTTGTCACAGGCTTTTTCAGTATCTAGTGAGATGATCATGTGATTTTTGTTTCTTAATTTGTTTATATGGTGGATTACATTGATTTTCGTATGTTGAACCATCCCTGCATCCCTGGGATGAAACCTACTTGATCATGGTGGATGAGTTTTCTGATGTGTTCTTGGATCCGATTTGCCAGTATTTTATTGAGTATTTTTGCATCAATGTTCATGAGGGATATTGGTCTGAAGTTCCCTTTCTTAGTTGTGTCTTTGTGTGGCTTGGGGATCAAGGCTATTGAAGCCTCATAGAAAGAGTTTGGCAAAGACCCTTCTGCTTCTATTGCATGGAATACTTTGAGAAGAACTGGTATAAGCAGTTCTTTAATTTCTGATATAATTCTGCACTGAGGCCATCTGGCCCTGGGCTTTTTTTTTGGTTGGGAGACTTTTGATGACTGCTTCTATTTCATTAGGGGTTATAGGTCTATTTAAATTGCTTATCTGTTCTTGATTTAATTTTGGCAGGTGATATCTATGCAGAAAATTGTCTGTTTTCTTTTAATTTTCGAATTTTGTGGAGTACAGGTTTTCAAGTATGACCTGATGATTCTCTCAGTCTCTGTTGTTATATCCCTCTTTTCATTTCTGATTTTGTTAATTCGCATGTTCACATTCTGCCATTTGGTAAGTTTGGATAAAGGTTTGTCTATCTTGTTGATTTTCTCAAAGAACCAACTCTTTGCTACATTAATTCTCTATATTGTTTCCTAGTTTATACTTTATTGAGTTCAGCCCTCAATTTGATTATTTCCTGGTATCTACTTCTCCAGGGTGAGTTTGCTTCTTTTTGTTCTAGAGCTTTCAGTTATGCTGTTAATTCTCTAGTGTGACTATTCTCCAGTTTCTTCACGTGGGCACATAGTGCTATGAACTTTCCTATTAGTACTGCTTTCAAAGTGTCCCACAAGCTTGTGTATGTTGTGTCTTCTTTCTCATTGATTTCTAGGAAGTCTTTAATTTCTTTTTTATTTCTTCTTTGACCCAGGAGTGGCGTAATTGCACATTATTCAATTTCCATGAGTTTTTAGGGTTTCTGCAATTTGTGTTGTTGTTGAATTCTAACTTTAACACATGGTGGTCTGATAAGAAACATGGAGTTATTCCAATTTTTTTTGTACCTGTTGAGGTTTGCTATGTTGCCAAGTATGTGGTCAATTTTTGAGAAGATTCCATGTGGTGCTGAGAAGAAGGTATATCCTTTTGTGTTTGGATGGAATGTTGTATAGATGTCTGTTAAACTCAATTGGGTCATAACTTCTATTAGTTCCTTTGTTTCCGTGTTAAGTTTCTGTCTGGTAATCCTGTCTGGTGGTGAGAGTGGGGTGTTGAAGTCTCTCATCATAAGTGTGTGAGATTTTATGTGCAGTTTGATTTTCAATAATGTTTCTTTTACGAACGTGGATGCCTTTGTGTTTGGGGCATAGATGTTCAGAACTGAGACTTCATCTTGGTGGATTTCTCCTGTGATGAGTATGAAATGAGGCAAACTTTTATTTATGTCCATACTTTCAGAAAATAATTTAGTAGCAAATCTGCAACCACTTAATTTCCTCACTTTTAAAAAATACATTGCATGTGGAATTTGCTATTCACAACATGGCACATTTTAAACTCATCTACTACATAATGTGTGTGTGCTCATGTATGTGTGTTTGTATTTGTGTATATGTGTGTGTGTGCAATAATTTTCATTTATAAAATACAGGTCTATTACCCCATCACTCCCTTTCTCTTTTTCTGCTTATCTTAACCATGCCTAGATGAAATGAAGGAATTGGAGTTGATTAGAATTTAGGACTGAACAATCAGTCATTTTACAGGAAAGCTGTGTTCATTTTTTAAAGGCCTCTAAAAGACTAGCCACAGAGATGGGAAATCTGCTGTTTCATCCCACCACAATTTGCATTAATGCATAAAATGCATGAGTCTGCATCCAGTTCTCTTTTAAAATGTATTTAAAACTAGTAATGAGTCAGTTCTTAAAAACTGTTAAAGCTAGCCAGGCGGTGGTGGCGCACGCCTTTAATCCCAGCACTCGGGAGGCAGAGGCAGGCAGATCTCTGTGAGTTCGAAGGCCGGGCTGGACCGACAGCTTCCAAAACAATACAGAGAAACCCCGTCTCGTAAAACCAAAATAAAAAAACTGTTAAAGCCAAACCTAGCCTGTTTGTCCTGCTATAGCAAGGGATTTTGCCGTAGAACTCCAGCTACAGAGTTCCATGAAGAATGCAGATTTCCATTGTTAGAGTAACTCCTATTCTTTACTCCTTTATTGCCTTTGATTTGTCAATAAGATCATTGAAGAATTATGATTGGTTGTTCCTGCTGATACTCATATTTGTTTATCTCAGATTTTTTTAAACCCCTATTCACATCGTTGATCAACAGAAGACAGACATTTCTCTTGTTAATCATCTGTAAGTTCTTGGCAATTATTTGCACCTAAGTGATACAGTTCTTTAAATAATTCCATATCCCAATCTTAGATACTTAGGCTGAGGATTGGGTTTGTTGTTTTTGTTTATTTGTTTTTAATTTCTTGGCATACAAAAGGCAATCTTCTATGCACACATAACTTTTCAATTTCGCATCACAATGAAATCTTTTTTGACAGCATAAGTGAAAATTAGGAATCCAGAAATAACATTAAATCTGATTGCCTGTGGAATCATTATTGTTTCTCTATTCAGGTGACAATCAAAAAGAACTGGAATCTTTAAAAATCTGACTTTTCACATGTAAAGCAGTGGAAAAGATACTCCTTGTCTTGGGGATCTTTACATTTGTACATCCTGGATCATGCCTGGCTTTTTACAGTCATGCCTCTTTAGTCACCATTTTAAAACATTTCTCTACATAGACACTTTTTAAAAACGGTTTATTTACCATGTGTACAGTGTTCTGCCAGCCTGCATAACAGAAGAGGTCACCAGGTCACATTATAGATGGTTGTGAGCCATCATATGGGTGCTAGAAACTGAACTCAGGACCCCTGGAAGAGAAGCCAGTGTTCATAACCTCTGAGCCATGTCTCCAGCCCACAAAGACACTTTTAAAAAATTATTTACATAGACATTTTAAAGAGAAATTTCCTTAAACCAGATTTTTCTGAAATTTAATTACACTTACGTTGATGTCATTAATAGAATTATCATGGGTACCATGTTATCCAGGTGGTGAATATAATTACAAATGGACTGGTGTAACACAATAAACCAAAAATACACAGAGGGAAAAAATATATATGGAAGGATTCACACATTATCAGAAAAAAATACCTAACACTTAGGACTTAGGGCTTTGATAGGTAATATAAATGGAGCCCTACCAATATGATGAGTTTTATTATTAGTTGATAAAACAATGTTTCCCTGTGACTTTTTCAAACATCCTTAAATGTTAACAATCTCTCTCTCTCCTCTTTCTCCCTCCCTCCCTCCTTCCCCATCTGTATTGACCTCATCCCCTCTTCTCCTATCTCCCTCCCATTTTCCTCTATTGCCCTTCATAGCAGCAATTTATTTCCTACTATCTTCCCTTGAATCTTTCTTTTCCCTTCCTACATAATCCCTTTCTACTCTCTGGATTGTGTCCTTATTTATAGGTTATCTACACAAATCAAAATATTTTAATCTACCAGATATAGACTATGAATACATTTCTTGTTATAACAATTTATAGAAATAAAAATACACTGTAGAAATGTACTTTCTATAATATTGCTTTCCCAGCCCCAACTTAATTGCCAACAAATTTTCTAACAATAGTTTCATGAGTACTTGTCAACTGTCATGGTTTAATTTCTAGTATTTATGATAAAACTTCATGACCAAAAGCAACCTGAAAAGAAAATGGTTTATTTGACTTACATATTCTGATCACAGTCTATCATAAAGAGAAGTCAGGTCAGGAACTCAACACAGGAACCTGGAGGCAGGAAATGATACAGAGATCATGGAGGGGTACTCCTTACTGGCTTGCTCCCCATGGCTTGCTCAACCTGCTTTCGTATACAATCTAGGACTACCTGCCCAAGATGGTACCACTGTGGTGTTCAGAGTCCTTCTACATTAACTAATCAAGAAAATGCTGCATGGGATTGCCTATAAGATAATCTGATTGGGGCATTTCTTAATTGAGGTTCCCTCTTTCCAGATGTCCCTAGCTTATGATGAGTTGACAAAAAAAACTGGCACAACTTGGGTAGGAATGTGTTTCTCAAGATTTAGGAGGTTCTTATATACAGTTTTAAATAAAACGGTTTTTTTTTTTGCCATGTGGATGCTGAGAATCAAACGAGGGTCCTATAGAAGAGCAGTGAGCAGATTTCTTAACTGTAGAGCCATCTTTCCAGTCCTGAGCACTCGACTTGTTACGACCATTGTTAGAGTCAGAGATTAGACCTTGGCAGCCCTAAAACCCTAGGCTTGGCTGCTTGTCCTCAGCCAGTAAAAGCTGACAAATAATGATGAAAAGCAGAGCGACAGACAGACAGACGAAGATTAATGTATGTGCCACATTATAGAGAGGGAAAAAGAAAGGAGGCTTAATGGTCACTCCCCACCCAAATGAGTCCTTAGGTTCCTGACATTAAGTTTAGGTTTAAACAGAAAGGAAGACACACAACTAAGCAGTCATGGTCAAGGAGGCTCCACCCATCACTGTTGTCTCAACATGAGTTTCTCCTGCAAGATGATCTAGCAAGCTGTGAGAACAAATGTAAAATTTCTTTGAGAGAAATAAGCTTTCTCTCCATATGACAAAAAGTTCCGATTTTTTTTCTTTCTCCCAGCGTGAGACTCCTGGAGAAGTTCCAAATTCTTGAGATCCTTTGTTTCAGCAGTCCTACAGCCTAAGGAGGCGGGACATAAATGTCGCTTTAGAATATCTTCCTTCCAGTGGGGACAGCTACAGGCTTACTAGCAATATCACACTGCTTTGTGAAAATAGTACAAATAAATCTCTACAATGTCAAATCCCTGGGGTGAAAACCAGATGTTGCCAATAAAAAAAGAGTGCATGATGCCTTTAAAATAGTACACAAATACAAATAGACCTAGCACGACTCCCTGTGATGATGACAACCCTACATAAAACAGTCTATCATCTACTTCCCAATTACTGTCTCCAATAAAATAGAGAAAGCAAAGTTTTAATGCTATTTGTAAGATAATAGATCCTGATCTATAGTTGTAAATGGAGTTCTTAAGTGGTCTAGATAATAAAAAGTCAGAGTCAGCTATAGAGGGAAATGCTGAGAGATGTCTACTGAGATGATAAGGAGGTAACGTGTGCCCTGGAAAGCTCCATTCTCTGACCCTCAGACAGGATTTATTTGTACAAGTAAGATACCACCACATACAGCTTTTCAGAAGACCACATATCCTTCAACTGCTGAGTTCCAGTAATTTCTTGCTATTTTCTTCAGGTTTAGTTTCAATTTACTTGGCTTATAAAATCAAAATGCCTAAAGTAATTTTTAGTGAAAAATTAATTCCATTAAAGCTAACCACTATGGAAATACTTCAATTTTTAATCTTCTCATGAAAATGAACTCAAATTGCAGAAGCTAATCTGCAAAGTTGGGGAGGAGCTGAAGCAGGCTGAGAAAGCCATGATGAGCAAGCCAGTAAGTAGAACTGCTTCACACCTCTGTACCAGCTCCTCCTCCAGGTTCCTCCTCTCTTTTGGTTCCTGTCCTGACTTCCTTCTATGATGAACAGTAATTTGGCATAACCCAAACAAACCCTTTCTTCCCCCACTTGCTTTGGTCATAATGTTTCATCACAGCAATGGTAACCCTAACTAGGATAGACATTATTAATGTTTTCTTTGGTGCTGTTTGCTCTTTGATAACCTTCATTCATGACCATATTTATCCTCTTAATATAATTCAGGCCATTCTCTTTGACTACCAGCATTCTATTAAAGAACACATCAAAGTCCCCAACTTAAAGTCAATGCACATGATCTGCATGAAGTCGGCTTCATATTACACATACATGGCAGGTACCACTGCTGAAATTCATCATCCATTCCTGTTGGGTAGCATTCACCTTCAGTGAATGATGCTACTTTGAGCATATTTCAAAAAAGAATTTCCCCTTTCAAAATACCCGTGTGTTCTGTTTAACCATGTTCTGATTTTAAGTTTTCTACATGTCCCTACTCTGGTTTCTTGGCATCATTATTAGTAATGCCAGAGTGCTAGACAAGCCCCAAGAAATAATGGCAAGGCCACATACAAATCAATGGTGAGACCTAGATTTTTTATGTCACTGGTTATGACATAAAGTTACTAGTACTTATAAAGAAACATTTCTCATTTTCTCATGAAATTTTGAGCTTCTGAATTCCCTTTAAATATTATATCTAACCCTTAAGCTTCATTATTAAGCAAAAGTAATGATGGGCTTTCATTTGGCAGTGCCAAGAACACTTTAGATCAAATACTCTCTACTACTTCCTACTACAACATCATCCCCACACCCTTCTTTATTTGCCTACCCCTATAGAAATTTGGATCCATATCTATTACCCTGCACAAAACTCAAGTCCAAGTCATCAAAGACCTCAAAATAAAACCAGATACACTGAATCTGATAGAAGAGAAAGTGGGGAATAGCCTTGAATGCATTGGCACAGGAGACAACTTCCTGAACAGAACACCAATTATGCAGGCACTTAAGATGAATAATTAATAAACGGGACCTCATGAAATGGAAAAGCTTCTGTAAGGCAAAGGACACTGTCAAAAGGACAAAACAGAGTGGGAAAAGATTTTCACCTACCCCACATCTGGCAGAGCACTAATATCCAAACTATAAAAAGAACTCAAGAAACTAAACATCAAAAAAGTAATCCAATTAAGAAATGGGGTACAGATCTAAACAGAGAATCCTCAACAGAAGAATCTCAAATGGCCAAGAATCACTTTTAACATGTTGAACATCTTTAGCCATCAGGGAAATGTAAATCAAAATGACATCAAGATCCCATCTTACACCTATCAGAACAGCTAAGATTTAAAAAAAACCACATCCTCCTGGAGAGGATGTGGAGCAAGAGGAACACTCATCCATTGCTAGTGAGAATGCAAACATGTATAGACACTTCGGAACCAATATAATGGTTTCTCATAAAATTGGGAATAAATCTACTCAAGGCCAACTATAACACTCCTATATAACCCAAAGTATGTTCAATCATACCACAAGGATGTTTGCACAACTATGTTCAAGCAGATTTATTTGTAATAACCAGAAACTAGAAACAACCTAGAAGTCCCTCAACAGTAGATAAATAAAATTGGCATCTTTACACATCGGAGTATTACTGAACTGTTAAAAACAACATCAGGAAAATTGCAGGCAAATAGATGGAACTAGAAAAGATTGCCCCTGAGTGGGGTAAGCAAGACCCAGAAAGACAAACATTATATGTACTCACTCGCATAAAGAAAACACAATGTGTGTACTTTGTATATAAATTATTCTATGAAATACCATAAAAGAACAGTAAAATTTTGGAACAAATAAGAATTTTAATATAAAAGTACATGGTTGACTGAGGAACATTAAGTATTCCCCTACCAATAAAAAGGTAAATTAAACTTTTAAAACTCTTTAAATTAGCGTGTAAGATGCTAGAAATCATGACACTTGGAGCAAAACAAGTTTCCATGATTCCTCTCCATCTCCCTCACATCCCTGAGACCCTTCATCTCCTTTTGTACCTTCCCTTCCCCTAATCTCTTGTCATCTTTCATGTCCTACATGTCCTTTGGCCTACTCCTCATCCTTCCTCATTATCTATTATTTATATTATAATAATGTTATATATTATATAATATCATTATATAATACTTTATATATTGTATATTATCTCTTCATCTCCTTGCTAGTTTTTTTAGGCTTTTTCTGCATATCACAGGAACTAGAAACAAAATAAATAGTTTTAAATGTCTCTGAAGAACCTTCAAACAAAATCTCAACAAAACTCCATTCCCTTTTATGAGTTGAAATATTAATACTTTAATGTTACTTAGAATAAAAATGGCATCAATAAAACAGCATAACTCAAGAGAAGTTCCAAAAGTTAGCATACAGTGAGTGTTCTACTGCACATACCAATATTAGTAATACATGATTATGTTCATCAGTTTACCAAATACCAGTTTAACACTCTTAAAACTTGAACATCTACATATGGGACAAATAAAAAGAGGACACTATTGATTAGGTGTGAGTGTAGTCATATTGTATTAGAAGCCTTAGAAAGAAAGTCAATAGCTAAAAAAAATCAAAATTTTCAGAATATTCTACAATTGCTTCCACCTTGAAGACAGATATACGCATGGTATAATTTTAATAGTGGATAAGTTATAAAATTAGTTATGTAAAAGAATTAAAGCAGGATTTCTCTAACACTGATTTTCATTTGGTAGAACCTCTACCAAACTAAGTTTGCTCAGTTCATTAACAAACAAGTACAACCTGGGCCTCTATGGGAAATGATAATGCCAAGATCCAGCCAGACATTCAAAGAAACCAGGAACCAAAGTGGCCTCAAATTTTATACCAGTTGGTTACACCAGCATTAGCAGCACTTTGCTTGTATATTATAGCAGATTGGATTCTAACAATAAATCATATATTGTAAAAATTGTAAAAGAAGCATTCACCTCCACAAAAACACTAAAAGTAAAAATCTGAGATGGTCCAGCTATATCAATCCTGGGTATGTAGCCAAGGACTCTGTATCAGCACACCACAGAGATACCCAATCACCTGTGCTTTGGGCATCACTATCTACAATAGTTATGGAACCATCTGATATCCATCTAAAGATGAGCAGGTTAAAAAGTGCTGTTGTGCAATGGCATTATATTCAGCTGGAGAGAACAATAACATTGTGTAATTTTTCAAAAAGAAATATATGGAACTGGAGATCATCATGTTAAATAAAATAGACCATACTCAGAAAGATAAATGTCACATGTTGTCTCTCATATGAAAAGCCTAGACATTCAAAAGATGTGCATACAAGGCATGAAAGCAACGGATAAGTTCCTGAGAAGAGACCCAAGGGGTGGGAATCGAAGGGGAAAGAGGAGGTCAACAGGAGCAGGAGTAAAGTACACGGTGTACATGAATGAAAGTGTCAAAGTGAAACCCACTTTGCATTATGATTGCACATTAGTGAAACATTTTAAAGATAATAAGTTAATAAAAAGAAGCCGCCATCAGCATGTAAACCTCAGGAACTCTTCCAGCACCATGTCTGCCTGCCTGCCGCTGTGTTCCCTGCCATGACCATCATGGACTAACCCTCCTAACCCTCTAAAACTGTAAGCAAGCCCCCAATTAAATGCTCCCTTCTGTAAAAAAGAAAGAAAGGAAGAAAGAAAAGAAGCCACCTATTTAGTGTAGGAATTAAAATGGGTAGAAAAGAGAATATTAGAAGCACATGTGGACAGTGTGGATCCAAAACTGGACTACATTCTGGTTATTTTACCATCTAGAGAATACCCCTCTGGAATATTAATGCAGAGGGAAGACATAATACTAGGATGGGTATTTCTGCCACATAAACAGAATAAAAAACTGAAAACATATATAGAAAATATCTCTGATTTGATATTAAAAGATAAGTTAAAGCTTCGTCAACTGACTGGAAGAGACACAACAAAAATTATTGCACCTTTAACGAATGAGGAAATTTCCTCATTATGGAAGGATAATGAATATTGGCAAAGGGCTTACAGTGACTTTTGGGGAATGATCAGTAACAATTATCCCAAAACAGAGAAAACCAAATTCATTTTTAAAAATTGGATTCTTCCACGTATTGTAAGAAAAACACCTATTTTTGAAGTTCTTACATTCTACACTGATGCAAACAAATCAGCAAGACAAGTTATAAATCAAAAACTATAAGTAAAGTAGTTCAAAGTCCTTACAACACTGTGCAAAAGGCAGAGCTGTAAGCTATTCTCATGGTACTTAAAGACTTTACAGAGCCTCTCAATATAGTTACAGATTCTCAGTATGCGAAAAGAGTCATTTTACACATTGAGACTACAGAATTTGTTCCTGATGATCCATAATTAACCTCATTGTTTTTACAATTACAGCAAACCATCAGAAATAGAACTCACCATATATATATATATATATATATATATATATATATATATATATATATATATACACATCAGATCCCATACGGGTCTGCCAGGTCCTCTAGCACAAGGCAATGATGAGATTGATCATTTATTAGGAGGAAGTGTGTTGGAAGCTTCAAATTTTCATAAGAAACACCATGTCAACAGCAAAGGTATAAAGAAGAATTTTTCTATCACTTGGCAACAAGCCAAGGAAATACTAAGAAACTGCCCCACCTGTTCATTCTATAATCAAACTCCACTACTAACAGGCAGTAATCCCAAAGGTATTCACAGAAATAAAATTTAACAGATGGACGTTTTTCACTTTCCAAAATTTGGTAGTCTAAAATATGTACACCATACCATAGACATGTTCTCAGACTTCCAATGGGCTACTGTCCTCAGTTTTAAAAAGGCTGATTCTGTTATCACACACCTCTTAAAGGTGATGGCCTTTATGGGTATACCAACACAAATAAAAGCTAACAATGCTCCAACATATGTCTCCAGCAAATTGAAACAGTTTTTCAAATATTATAATATAAAGCATGTAACTGGTATGCCTCACAATCCTACAGGACAAACAGTGGTTGAGAGATCTAACTGCACCTTAAAAGAAATGCTTCATAAACAGCCAGGGGGAACAAAGACCCCCCAAAACACAGATTACATAATGCTTTACTAATGTTGAACTTTCTTAATGCTAATGAAAAAGGACAAACACTTACAGAAAGACACTGGACTACAGAGAAAACTTCTGAGCTGAACCAACAGGTATATTTCAAGGATGTTATGACCTCAGTCTGGAAACCAAGATATGTGTTACGCTGGAGAAGGGGTTTTGCCTTTGTTTCCAGAGGAGAAGAAAAATTTTGGAGTCCATCAAAATTAAGCAGGATTCAATCCAAACAAAAGAAACCTCAGAAGGAGAAAAGATGACAGCTCATCTACAAGGTCATATTCTACTTTGTGTAAAGAGACCTCATAAAAGGAAAGCTCAGCTCCAAACAGCAGAAAAAATACTGGACATATGGATACCTAAAGAAGCAAGAATAGCTACCCAGAGGACCATCAAACATACAATAATACAATGTGTGGTATCAATGTCTAAATCTCTCTATCTTGTTATCATAATATCCATTTCTATTGAAAATTTCTTTGTTAACATTAATGTATGATTTTTCCAGAGAACAAGGGATTTCTTCACAGAAATCTTCAAACACTTCAGAAAGAAAATGGGACTCTACTTCATCGACTCCACCTGATTCGACTTGATACATCTGAACTGCCCCACATCATCGACTCCACCTGACCAGTACCGTCCTGAAACCGGTTTGGAACTACATAACTCAACATAACTCCAGAACAAGGAACTGATACAGTGCATCTTCTACAATCTGACCAGAGCTTCAATCAAAATTAGAACTTCAGTCAAGAACTTCAATCAAGCATCTCCTGCCAAACAGAGACTAATCAACCTACTTAAGACTCTTGTTACACTAACATTTTCTACCCACAGGTCCCCATGAGATTGTCATCATCCCATTTCAGCAGGAAGTAATTTTGAGAATCCCATGTCCCCTTTCCCTACTGTTGATATCACAGGATAGTTTACACCTGTTAATGTTAGTTTTCAATTATTTTAGGGTTGGGATTGGAAGGAGGTGTCAGACTTGGGTACCCCTTTCAGATAAGTTTAGGATTTAGATGGGATAGATATGTTTAGTTTATCCATCTATCTATTTTAGTATATTATAACTTGCTTATCACCTTCTATGTATATATGTTGTATAGGTTCGAGTTTTGTGCCAAGTTTAAATCTTCTATTTAGACTAACAGGGGAATTGTAGGGGTGAGCTCACAAAATAGTCCATACCCAAAAGAGGCGTGGACAAGAGTACTCTCTCTCTTGGAAGCCTGCCACACTTCTGACCATTCAGCTTGTGTGTAAGTTCTTTCTCTGATAAATAAATATATTATATTCCATATTGCATTGACCTCCCTCATCAATTTAGTGCCTGCAACAACTCCCAGAGGTCAGATTCAAAGCGAGGGACTTGACACGACACCAAGTTCTTCCCAGGTCTCAGTCAACAGCCCCTTCTGTGGAGCACATTTCCCCTCTGTTTTTCTGACAAACCCCTAATTATGTCTCAGAAGACCCGTGCGTGTCTGCAACAGCCTCATCCCCATGCATTTCAGTTCCAAGCATAACTGTCCTTTTCTCCCATTTTCTGTTGAATTTCTTGGAGTTTTTCTTTGTGAAATGTGATTCCCCCACAATACTGTTGTTGAGGGATATATCTGTTTCCTATGCTTTCAGACCTGCTCTCTGTTCAAAGAACTCAAAGACTGCTTCTGTCAAAACCAAGAATAAAGCTTAGCCTCCAACTCTACCTTCACAATCTTAAAACTTCAGGCCAAATGAAAGTAGAATTGAAACTTCCCACATGAACATAGATTATCAAAAGTAGGGAGGGGTCATAGAGGAAAGACAGGGAGGTATTGGGGGAATGTGCATTTGGACTTCTTTATTGGTGGTATATCAGAGATGATATTTGAGCCTGTCTCTGTTGAGTAAAAGTCAAGTTCTCTTTTTGCTATTGCTCAACTTTGATCACTTTCAAATTAGGCATAAAGAGTCAATAGGTCAATCAGTCAGATGCTCAATGTTGAATTTTGATTGGAGGAATGGGCTATGTCAATTCAGTGGTGACCAAGAAAGCATGTGAATGGGACAAATTATCTGGTATACAAACAAAGTAAGTCTGGAAATGTGAGCATGGTGCAGGTGGGTAGGGATCTGAAAGTCTCACCATGCTCAAGTCACATGATCTTAATTAGGCCAGGAATGCTGGGATGGTGTGGAGTACAGGAGTGTAGGACACTCACCAGACTGGGTGGGTATTCAGGAATAATGGCTTTGGGTTGGGATCTGGGCCACTCAGCTGGCTAGACTGGTCCACACACTGAGTAATGACAGCTGGGCTTCAAAGTATGGGAACCATAGGAATGGATAAGATCCTGGGGAGCTCACCAGAATGGGCTGATGCACAGAGGACTCAACCTAAGATAGGACTTCTGGAAGTACATGGATAATTCAAGCAGTTGGGGGTCCTTGGGGGAAAACTCAGAAACCTGTGTTTCATTATAAACATATCTCTCTCTCTCTCTCTCTCTCTCTCTCTCTCTCTCTCTCTCTCTCTCTCTCTCTCTCTCTCTCTCTCTGTGTGTGTGTGTGTGTGTGTGTGTGTGTGTATCTCTGTCTCACTCAAAATTTACAAATATCTGACCACCAAAACTAAGATTTTTGTAAATGTGAAGAGTTCATTATTTCACCTACCATGACATCACTCTCCCTCATACAATCACAAATGCACTATAAATTTAGAATAGGTGCCAATGTCCCTTAAGGGACATTCTTTTAGTATCTCAAAGTTAAATATGATAACAATTCTCTTAATCAGTGTCACATTACAGGATAAACAAATTGAGGAAAGAAAACATAAATATCTGCACAAACGCATTCTTAACAAAACGTGACAGAAACATTCATGTCAACTATGATCTCCATTTCTGCAACTGGTCATGTGGCCTTAGCTGACATTTATAACTACATCCTTCTTCTACCCATTCTGTATCTCCTCCTCCCTCAGCAAGCATCTCAGTGGGTCTTGTCAGTTCTTTGCCTGGAAGAGTGACCCATGCCTTCATTCCTGAAGGGTGTGTGCCCTTCACCTTTGCATGGTTTCTGGGAATCAAACTCAGGGCACTGGGCTTGCAGAGTAAGTGCCATTATCTGCCGAGCCATCTTGCTGTCCCTCTTCTGATCTTTATATTCAATCTATTAGGTATGATCATCTGTCCTACTTTCCAGAATAATAAAACAAGAGAAGTGAAGCAGGCTGCTAAGCAACACAACCCTTGTTGGTGGAACCAGATTGCAAGTCAAATTTCAAGAGCCTGTTGTCCCTAACTACTCAGCTTCCACTCGAAGAGCAGATGAATGAGCCTCAGATGAAGGAAATTCAAAACAGATCATCAAAAAGATAATTTAAATGAGCTCACATACATGTGACGTCATTAATAACGTCGTTGATAATGTGCACAACATACGCGTTAAAAACTATTGATTCAGACTTGGAAGGAACACGGCAAAATTCAAATTCAAATCAGCTGAGCCAGGTGTGGAAACACATTCCTCTTATGCCAGCACCTGAGAGATATCTGTGAGTTCAAGGTCAAACTGGTGTATATAGTGAGTTCTAGGTCAGCCTGGGCTACATATTAAGATTTTGTCTCAAAAAAATTTTAAAGGAATAGGAATATTTGACTAACTCCTAAATTCATGCTTCAATAATCTATCATTTAGAAACCAGTAACAGTAGGTTTTTAACATCAAAGTCAGTAAAGTGTCACATAGTTAACAAAAAAAGGACCATAGACACCATTGCTCACCAGCTCAACAATGAAGACTAGATAACCATTATGTGCCATAAAGTCATGATCCCACTGCCTCTCTTCTGCGTAGAAGACATCTGGAATTTTCTATTTGACCTTGAGTCTACCTTCTGAAAAGAGGTCTTGCAAACTTGAGACTGAGATGACTAAAGACTAGACATGAAAAAGCAAAAAGATCTACCTTTGGTTATTTGAAAGGTTGGTAGCAAAGAGGAGAGTCCAAGCAGCATTGCTTCAAATACAAAATAGACCAAAATCAATAAAACATTTAAAAGTCACCTATCTCTAGAAATAAACAATTCTAAATGAAAGACCAATATAAATATCAAAACACAGGCTGCATAACTGAAAAAGGAAACAGACTCCCAACACTGGGAGACTACTAGAGCAAAATTCCTGCAGAGTTTCTTCCAACTTTACTGTTGGGACACTTAAAATCTAACAACCAAGAAAATCATAAAGATATTACAGTAACTATAATATTTAATTTCATTTGACACTCATTAGTTGTTTCCATTGAGAGATATTTTAATGGCATTATGTTTGTACAGTTCTGCAGTAAAAGCAAAATAAGGCCTTTAGCCCCAAGGAGAAAAAAAAAACAATAAAAGCCACCAAGCCTTCCAATAAACTCACTTTATTCAGAAACACACTAAGAAAAATATACTACTACCCTCAAAATATTATATAGTAGCACTTAATTAAAAATGAGTCAAGACGGCCAGGAGGGTGAGGCCTTCCATGAGGGAGCATCAAAATTTGTCAAGTCATTTAGGGCAGGAACTAGGCTCTCCCCTGTGTGTCTAGGCTAAGAGAGCATCCCCCCATGGGAAATGGGATCCCAAAGTTCGTTCAGGAACTAGGGATACATCCTGGTTACACTGTCAGAGGCCCCATAGACAGACCAGTGCTCCTAGCTGGCACCCACATTTAGGGGGCCTGGTTTGGCCCTCGTATGTTGGTTCCCCTGCTGTCAGACTGGGGTCCATGAGTTCCCACTTGCTCGGGTCAGCTGCTTCTGTGGGGTTTTCCCAGCGTGGTCATGACCCCTTTGTTGGTCATTCCTCCCTCTCTGAAACTGGATTCCAGGAGTTTGACTCAGTGCTTGGGTCTCCGCTTCTGCTTCCATCAGTTACTGGACGAAGGCTTTAAGATGGCATTTAAGGTAGTTATCATACTCATTATGGGAAAAGGGCATTTAAGGTAGCCCCTCCACTATTACTTAGGTTCCTAGTTGGGGTCATCCTTGTGAATCTCTGTACAGTTCCCTAGTGCCAGATGTCTCTTTAAACCTATGGTGGCTCCCTCTATTGATGCGTCTCTTTTCTTGCTCTCCTCTATTCCTCTCCCCACTCAGTCTTCCTGATCTGTCATGTTCTCCTCTCCCCCTCCTCTTCTCCCCTAAGAAACTGCCACACTGATTTCCAAAGTGGTCATACAAGTTTACACTTCCACCAGCAATGGAGGAGTGTTCCTCTTTCTCCACATCCTCTAAAGCATAAACTGTCATTAGTGTTTTTGATTTTAGCCATTCTGACAAGAGTAAAATGACATCTCAGAGATGTTTTGATGAGAATTTCCCTGATAAGGATGTTGAGCACTTTCTCAAGTGTCTCTCAAATATTTTTGATTCCTTATTGAAATTTTTCTTTTTAATTCAGTACCCCAGTTTTTAATTGGATTATTTGGTGTTTTGGTGACTAGCTTCTTGAGTTCTTTGTGTATTTTGAAAATCAGCCCTCCGCCTAATGTGGAGTTGGTGAAGATCTTTTCCCATTCTGTGGGCTGTCTTTTCGTCTTGTTGACTATGTCTTTTGCCTTACAGAAGCGGCTCAGTTTCAGGAAGAGCCATTTATAAATTGTCAATCTCAGTGTCTGTGTACTGGCGTTATGCTCAGGAAGTGGTCTCCTGTGCCAATTCATTCAAGGGTACCTCCCACTTTCCCTTCTAAGAGGTTCAGTGTGGCTGGATTTATGTTGAGGTCTTTGATCCATTTGGACTTCAGTTTTGTGCATGGTAATAGACATGGGTCTATTTGCAGCCTTCTACATGCCAGCATTCAGTTATGCCAGCACCATTTGTTGAAGATGCTTTCTTTTTTCCAGTGTATGGTTTTAGCTTCTTTGTCAAAAATCAAGTGTTCGTAGATGTGTGGGTTACTATCAGGGTCTTCAATTGGATTCCACTGGTCTACATATCTGTTTTTGTGCCAATACCAAGCTATAACCTTCCAACCTATCACACAAACTATTCAGTACTATAGCTCTATAGTAGAGCCTGAAGTCAGGGATAGTGACACCCCAGAAGTTCCTTTATTATACAGGGTTGTTTTGGCTACCTTGGTTCTTTTGTTTTTTCATGTAAAGTTGATTAATGTCCTTTCAAGGTCTGTGAAGAATTGTGCTGGGATTTTGGTAGGGATTGCATTGAATCTTTACGTTGCTTTTTGTAAGATTGTCATTTTTACTATGTTAATGCTACCTATCCAAGAGCATGGAAGATCTTTCCACTTTCAGTATCTTCTTTAATTTCTTTCTTTTTTTGTTGTTGGCTTTGTTTGCTTGTTTTTTGGTTTTGGGAGATTTTTTTTCAACATAGGGTTTCTTTGTATTGCTTTGGAGGTTGACCTGGAACTCGCTCTGTAGACCAGCCTGGTCTACAGAGTGATAGACCTTCCTCTGCCTCCCAAGTGCTGGGACTAAAGGCATGTGCCACCACCACCGCCCAGCTAATGTCTTTCTTTAATGACTCAAAATTCTTGTCATACAGGTCTTTCACTTGTTTGGTTAGCATTATCCCAAGATATTTTATGTTGTTTGTGGCTATTGTAAACGGTGATGTTTCTCTGATTTCTTTCTCAGTCCCTTTATTGTCTATATATAGTAGGGCTACTGATTGGTTTTTTTTTTTAGTTAATCTTATATCCTGCTGCTTTGCTAAAGGTGTTTATCAGCTATAGGAGTTCCCTGGTAGAATTCTTCTGGTCACTTATGTAAACTATCATATCATCTGCAAATAGTGAAAGTTTGACTTCTTCCTTTCTAAGTTGTACCCCCTTGATCTCTTTTTATTGTCTAATTGCTCTAGCAAGAACTTCAAGTACAATATTGAAGGGATATGGAGAGGGGAAACAGTCTTGTCTTGTTCTTGATTAGAGGAATCACATTAAGTTTCTCTCCATTTAATTTGATGTTGGCTGTCGGTTTGCTGTATACTGCCTTTATTATGTTTAGGTATGTTCCTGTTATCCCTGATCTCTCCAAGACCTTTATCATGAAGGGGTGTTGGATTTTGTCAAAGGCTTTTTCAGCATCTAGTGAGATGATCATGTGATTTTTGTTTCTCAGCTTGTTTATATAGTGGATTACACTGACAGATTTTCGTACGTTGAACCATACCTGAATCCCTGGGATGAAGCCTACTTGATCACGGTGGATGATTTTTCTGGTGTCTTCTTGGATTCAATTTGCCAATATTTTATTGAGTAGTTTTGCATCAATGTTCATGAGGGAGATTGGTCTGTAGTTCTCTATCTTAGTTGTGTTTTTGTGTGGTTTGGGTACCAAGGTAATTTTAGCCTCGTAAAAAGAGTTTGGCAATCATCCTTCTGTTTCTAATATGTGGAACAATTTGAGGAGTATTGGTATTAGCTCTTCTTTGAATTTCTGGTAGAATTCTGCACTGAAACCATCTGGGCCTGGGCTTTTTTCAGTTGGGAGACTTTTGATAACTGCTTCTATTTCCTTAGGGGTTATAGGTCTATTTAAATTGCTTATCTGTTCTTGATTTAATTTTGGTAAGTGATATCTATTCAAAAAATTGTCCATTTCTTTTAAATTTTCCAATTTTGTGGAGTACAGATTTTCAAAGTATGACCTGATGATACTCTGGATTTCCCCAATGTCTGTTCTTATGTCCCCCTTTTCATTTCTGATTTTGTTAATTTGCATGTTCTTTTGCTTAGGTTGGATAAAGGTTTGTCTATCTTGTTGATTTTCTCAAAGAACCAACTCTTTGTTTTATTGATTCTTTGTATTGTATGAAACGAGCTCTTAATTGATGTTGAATCTTTATATCTTGTAAATTACCCTTAATAAATAATTTTTTTTTGGTTTTTTATGAGACAGGGTTTCTCTGTATTGTTTTGGAGGCTGTCGGTCCAGCCCGGCCTCGAACTCACAGAGATCTGCCTGCCTCTGCCTCCCGAGTGCTGGGGTTAAAGGCATGCACCACCACCACCCGGCTTAATAAATAATATATTTAAGTGTTGCCATCTAAAAGAATTATTAATGTTGAAATGCTCTCAAAATCAACCAGAATTACTATACAAACAAAAGATTCAGAAATTCAAAAGTACTCTACCTAGTAGGTTCTGCCTTACTAAGAATAAATTATGGAAGGCAAAGCCAGAGAAATGGAGCCGTTCAAGCTCTTTAGAGCTAGAAAATTATGTGTGAATTGCAAGTATTAGACCCCAAGCTATTTACACTGTTGGATTTTGTTTTTGCTGTGATGTGATTGTAATTATGCCATGGTTCTTCCCTTCTGGAATTAGAATTGTCAGCTGATCTCTAAAAATCGACTAGAATTTCTGAGTTGGTGGGTCTATATTTCCCAAAATGAGCAGATGAACCTTGGCTCTCACCCCCCATCCCCTACCCCCCTGCCCCCCCACGCCCCCCACCCCCCCATGTATCCATGGCCTAATGAGATGGAGCCTGCCTGGCTTTCATTCTTCCCCCTGTGTTATCAATGGGCTAATGAGATGCAGCCTGCCTGGCTCCTTTGTGCCTGTGTCTCTGTCTCCAGCTCTGTGAGTGACCTCTAGATCATGTGAGGCTGGACCTATCATGTAGGTGAATGGGGCTTTTGGTTTGTACTAAAGGCAGAAGCTGGGAAATGGTTGAGGACTAAGCCATGGGCAAGGTGTAGAAATCCCACTACTTAGTCTAGCTTCTGTAATCAGAATTCTTTTTTGTCCCAACTTCCCAGTCTCAAGTAACCACACAGAAGCTTATATTAACTGCAAAATGCTCAGCCAATAGCTCAGACTTATTATTAACTACCTCTTACTTTTAAATTAACCCATTTCTATTCATCACTGTATTGCCCCCATAGCTCATAGTTTTCCCTCATTTTCTACATGTCCTGCTTCACTGGATGACTGACTATCCAGCTTCTTCCCAATTCTGCCCTTCTTCATCCCAGCCCTCATTTGACTATCCCACCTAACTTTATCCTGCCTTGCGATAGTCCAATTCAGCTTTATTTTTAATCAATGAGAGTAATACACATTCACAGAGTACAAAAGTATTATTTCACAGCAAACTTCTCCTCAGGACAGACAAAAGCACACCAGCTGCTAACCAGTGTCAAGCTGGACATGCCCATCTGATGGAATAGGGAATGAGGGTAAGAAGAGGGCAACCCAGACCCAAGGATTCAGTCTTTCATCCTAGGCAAGTTATTTTTGAGGATCTTGAAATACAAAATTGAGAAGGGGGCGGGGTTACTGAGCCATGGGTAAGTTGTAGAAATCACAACACTTAGTCCAATCTCTCCTCAGAACAGACCAGACCACACTAGCTTGCCCACCAGTGTCAAGCTAAAGGTGCCCACCTGGCTGACTACAGAATGAGGGTAGAAAGATAGCAACCCGGCCTAAGATTCCTCTGTCTCTTCTCTATCTCATGGGACACACTGGTTCCAAGAAAGTCAACACTCAGCTGCCTTTTAAAACTCTAGGTAGAATTAAATCATTGACACTCAAACAAAGACCCTTTTCGTTCTTCAGGAAGCATAACACCAATATTCCACAAGATGTTTCCTTGCAGGAATTCTGGCCCACATATATTCAGTTCACAAAATCTTTTTCTTAGAAGAATCTAAAGAAAAACAGGGGTATTAAGCTTTTCGGGCTATCTGCCTTCGTTTGCACACATACACACAAGCAGATTGTAAATACAACCTCCCTAGCTGTTGTTCATACCAAATCTAATCATGGTCTCAGGTTACACATTGGTAGAGGCGGAAAATTCTGTAAGTTTGTTCCTTCTTGATCTTGCCCATGAACTTAAAAGTTTAGACTCTGAAAGGAAGGCTATCAGTCCATTTCCAGTACATGACCCAAACGATAAGACTCACCTTATCTACAGTCTCCCAAGGAAGGGACATCAGCTGGGAACCAAGCGTTGAAGCACATAAGCTTGTGGCAGACAATTCACACTCAAATTATAACAGAGCGAATCAGGCCCAGAATGTGTTGAAGAGCTTTTATTATAGACTGTGCTGCTCATTTCTCCTTTGCTCACTCTAGGTCTTCATTCTGTGTTTTGTTACCCTTTTCTCTTAATCTGCTAATGAATTAAATGACTTTTTGTAATGAATTTTTTCTTCTTTAAGCTTTATCTCCAACATGTCAGCAATAACTCATCACCTTGTCCCATTATGACTTTCTCACCCAGAAATCACTCTGTACCCATATTTTCTGCATTCATTGTGAATCTGAATGGATTAGGAAGACATGTTTTATGCAATTTAACTATATCTTTTATTCAGTGTGAGTTATAATGATCTAAAGGTCTACAAAGGCATACACATAAATCCTACATTGAGGCCAGACGGCCTTCAAGCATGCATCTAAATCACAGTCTCATAATAAAGTTCATAAACAGCATTATGTGCCTTTCATAAAATAGAGAAGATATGGGACATAAGCCTCTCATTGTATCCAGAAATGTTTAGCTAGCAGAGACTTCATGGAGAAGCAGCTGTCACCATCCTACTAAAAGCACACAGTCCAGTATAGCTCATGTTGTCCCTGGAACCCTGAGCAAATAAGGCAAGGTGAATGAAATGCCTACTTTTCTAGTTTCCACCTCAGATCACATGCTTCTGCTTAGTCACAACATTACATTTTATCCTTGTATCTAAAGGCAGTAAACACGATGTTTTTTAACATAGTGTGAGAATAGGAGTTTAAAAAATATAAGTAAATAAGAAACCATGCGTGTAATTTTTTTTCTCCTTCTCTGTCAAGGTTCCAAACTCTCCAAGTCCTTAGATATCCCCCTGCCCTACACAGGAGAATACACTATTCTGAACTTGACAGAGAATAAATAATGCATGAAATTTAGAAATGATTTATTCCAAATATGAAAGTGTTTAAAGAATATCTACAGGAAAATAACATCTACAAGAAAATATTTTTTAAACTATGCTTATTCAGAAGGGAAAGAAAAGTCTATAGACAAATGTAATACTTCTTCAAAGACATTAAAGACATTTAGTATAGTCCACTTTGGCTGCTGTGACATATACTCATAGGCTAGGTGGCTTTAAAAACAGCCCGTATATTTATATCTCATAATTTTGGAGGCTTGAATTCTGAATTTAGGGCTTTAGCATGATCAGACTCTAATAAGGACTCTTCCGCATTTGAAATTGACATTTTTGTATATACTCATATGAAGGCATTGAGAGTCCCTTTTGTTACAGCATAGATCTCATAACGAAACCAGCTATTTTCACAGCCTGATTGTTTCCCAATACCATTTCTTTGTGAGTCAATACTTCAATACGGTAAGGGGAAGGGAAGGGGAAAAAGGACAGCCAACCAACAACATAGAAAGGTTTTTCTACCTCATAGACGATTCAACACTAATTGGAAATTCTTAAAAATTCTATTTTTCTCTTTTACAGAGAGTCTTACAAAACAAAATAGCATCATATTTCAAATAGAATTGTGCAAGTTCCTATCAGCATACAGATTAGTTGAATAGATGCCCTTCTTTGTTCCCTTCAAACCTTGGGATTTTATCTTTTATAATATGATTTAGAGGCATGCTGTGGGGCAAAATTGATTTCTGGAAAGGGTATATCTCTAAAGAGCCATTTTTATAGCTCTGTACACAATTTTATTGATGCCCTAATCTTGAAAGCTTGCAGAGATGGTTCGCTTGTAATGAAAAATCCTTAACTGCTGAACCTGTTTGCTTGAAAAAATATCAACATTTCTGTCCTGTTTAAAGTTCATAACTCAGTGTAATCTTAAATCTAACACTGTACAGATCAAGTTAACCATTAGAGCACTACACTGTGGTGATACACATCTGAAATTTAACTCCACCATACAGTGTTTGGAAATGTTTTCATTGTATGTGACATTGAAGTTGTTTTTTTTTTAATTTTCTCATATTAGTATATTTTTATGCATAACAATTATAAAGGTTAGACAAGCTAATAGTGAGATAAGAAAACTAGATCTGTCCTTGGGTGCCTCATATATGTTTTCACCACCTTGAAATATGATTATCCAAGTATGGAAAATGAGGAGACATCATGATGTGAAAAAGATTACCATCAATCCAACAGTAGTTGGTGATTGGATTTCAAAATCCACTGTCTCCAATAGACAGGTCATCTAGGCAAAAACTAAATAGGAAAACATCAGAATT
Organism: Mesocricetus auratus; assembly: GCF_017639785.1. Taxonomy (NCBI): domain Eukaryota; kingdom Metazoa; phylum Chordata; class Mammalia; order Rodentia; family Cricetidae; genus Mesocricetus; species Mesocricetus auratus. The sequence goes on from NW_024429194.1 coordinate 75,580,745, forward strand.
AATTGACATCACACATCAAACAGACATAGCAGGTATCTACAGAATCTATCCAAGCACCAAAAAAAATACACATAGAATACATGAGAATACTCAGAAGCACATTCTGGGACAAAAACAAATCTTTACAAATTCAAAAAGATTGAAACCACTCCATATATCTTATCTGACCACAATGCAATTAAATTTAAAATTGACAGTAAAACAAAACAAAAACTCTCTAATAAATACATAAATTCATGGGTATCACACAACCAATTACTGATAATGAATAGGTTAAGGAATAAGTCAATAGTCAAGAGGCTACCTTAAATGCCATCTCCGATAATGAGATTGATAACTACCTTATATGCCATCCTAGAGCCTTCATCCAGCAACTGATGGAAGCAGAAGCAAACACCCACAGCTGAACTCTCAAATTCAATTGCAGAGAGGGAGGAGAGATGAGCAAAGGGATCAAGACCAGGCTGGAAAGACCCACAGAAACAGCTGACCTGCACAAGGGGGAGCTCATGGATCCCAGACTGATAGCTGGGAAACCAGCATTGGACTGATCCAGACCCCCTGAACAAGGACATCAGTTTGGAGGTCTGGTTAAATTATGGAGCCTCTGGTAGTGGATCAGTATTTATCCCTAGTACTCGAATGGACTTTGGGAGCCCACTCCACATAGAGGGATACTCTGTCAGCCTAAACACATGGGGGAGGGCTGAGGCCCTGCTCCAGATGATATGACATACTTTGAAGATCCCCCAAGGAAGGCCTCACCCTCCCTGGGGAGCAAAAAGGGGGTGGGATAGGGGCCAGTGGGGGTCAGGGGTGGAGGGGAGGAAGAGGGAACTGGGATTGACATGTAAAAGAAGCTTGTTTCTAATTTAAATTCAAAAAGGGGGAAAAAAGAAAGAAATGAAGTGAAATCTTCCTGAAACTAAGTTAAAATGAGAATGCAACAAACAAAACACCTGAGACACATTGAAAGCAGTCCTACTAGGGAAATTTATAGCTCTAAATGCCTACATTAAATAACCAGAGCTAACCTATTCCCATTCCTTTGTGACAGCCATGATGTGTGCTCCCAATGGCCACATCAGGCTGGGACTCAGGCAATTTTCACTCTCCTTACTGTCCTCCATTACAGTATTGCCTGTCTCACCCCAAGACCTGTGGCAGCCTGCTTGTAGGTGCCCCTCTACTCACCCCACTCGACTGAACCTCTCAACCATCCCTCCCTTCTAGTCCATTTATTTCCCTTTGTTTCAGTCACTGTCCTAGCTAGTTTATGTCAGCTTGACACAAGCTAGAGTCAACCTAAGTTGAAAACAAATGCCTCCATTAGATCCAACTGTAGGGCATTTTCTTAATTAGTGATTGATGAGGGAGGTCCCAGTCCATTGTGGGTAGTGCTATGTCTGGGCTGGTGATCCTGGGTTCTATAATAATGCAGACTGAATAAGCTGTGAGGAATAAAGCAGTAAGCAGCACCCCTCCATACCCTCTGTATCAGCTCATGCCTCCAATTTCCTGCCCTGTTGGAGTTTCTGTCCTGACTTCCTTTGGAGATGAACATCAATGTGGAAGTGTAAGCCAAATAAATCCTTGCCTCCAAAATTTGCTTTTTTTTGTCATGATGATTCACTGCAGAAATAGAAACCCTAACTAAAACAGCCACCAATAACTAGAAACACTTTCTACCTATGACTCCCAGTGGCCACATTGAGTTGGAACTCACTAAGACAAGTCACACTATTCTACCTGTCCTTTACAATCTCACCTGCCTCACCCCCAGCCCTGTAGCATCCTGCTTATAGGTGTCCCTCCTCCCTCCTCAACTTGATTAACTAGAGAACACAACTCTTGGTACAGATCAAGGGTTTCCCTAGTCCTTTCATCCTTGTATCTTCAGATATATTCTTTGTCTCACTACAACCCACTTGCAGGAGCCTTTCCAGCATCACACCACCAACTCCCTGGGGACCCCACCTCTTGGTGTGGCCAGGATTCCCTTAGCTCTTGCCCACAGCCACTCTCAGCCCTTTCTCTTCCATTTCTATTCTTCTCTGCCACCCACTGACCAGCAGAAGCACTCTCTGCCAGATGACCTACAGACAATACATTTTCCTGAAGTCCAGGGAGCACAACAGAAACCAAGGAATGGAATGTTCACCCAACAAAGACAGTATCTGACATCAACATCTCAACCATCATGATTCCACATACCTAGTTACTAGTATAAAAAGACAAACATTAATAGCCAAGACAATATACCTCCACCAAACTCAATAACCCTATTAAAGTAGGCCATAGAACAAAAACTTCAAAATAGCTACTGTGAATATGTTCAAGGACTTTAAAGAGGATATGAATAAATCACATAATTAAATCTGTAACATGAACAGTGTAATGAAATAATTAAAGCAATTCAAAATATGAAAGCAGAAATAGAATCACTAAAGAAAACTAAACAGAAATAAAACTAGAAGTGAAAATTTTAGGAAGGCAAAAAAACCCTCAGAGGTAGTCCTAACCAAGAGAACACAAGACATGGAAGAGAGAACCTCAGGCTTCAAAGACAATGTAGAAAGAAAGGAATATCTCATTCAAAGGAAATATTAAATCTTTTTTTTAAATCCAGGCACTAAACATCCAGGAAATCTATGAAAAGTGCAACTGTGAAAAGTGTTCCAAATCTACAAATAATAAGAACAGATGGAGGAGAAGAAATCCAGGTAAAGATACAGAAAATATTTTCAGCATATTCATAGAAGAAAATTTCCCAACCAAAAGGAGGAGGTGCCTATCAAGATACAAGCATACAGAACAAACAGACAGTACCATAAAAGAAATCCCCCATGGCACATAATAATTAAAACATTAAATATATAGAACAAAGAAAGAATATTAAAAGCTTCAAGAAAAAAGACTAAGTAGTGTATAAAGACAGATCTATTAGAATAATATTTGAATTCTCAATGGAGACTCTAAAAGCCAGAAGGGCCTGGACAGATGGTCTACAAATTCTAAGAGATAAAGATGCCAGCCTAGACTACTATACCCAGCAAAACTATCAACCACAATTGACAGAGAAGAACATTCTGCACACACACAAAAAATTAAGCAGTATCTATTTACCAACCTTGCCATACAGATGGTACTAGAAGGAAACCATCAATGTGAAAATGTTAACCACATGCAAGAGGACCCAAGGAATAAATAATTCCCCTGAACAGTACATCAAAAGAGGGAGGAAAATCACACTATACTAACACAATAAACATGGCTCATTGATGACTCTCCTTATCAATGGTCTCAACTCCCCAATAAAACAACACAAACAGTATGGATGTGAAAATAGGACCCAACTTTCTGCTGCGTTCAAGAAACACATTTTGCCATCACCTGGAAGTGAAAAGATAAAAAATGGTATTCCAAGCAAATGACCCAAGAAGTAAGCCCATTTAGCTAATTTTTTGGAGGGGGGGGGTTGGTTTTTTTTTTTGAGACAGGGTTTCTCTGCATTGTTTTGGAGGCTGTCCTGGAACTTGCTCTGTAGACCAGACTGGCCTCAAACTCACAGAGATCTGACCGTCTCTGCCTCCTGAGTGCTAAGATTAAAAGCATGCGCCACCAACGCCTGGCTATTACATTTAGCTATCTTAATATCTGACAAAATAGACTTCATACCAAAACTATTCAGAAGAGAGAATGAAGGAAATTACATGCTAATAAGAAGATACAGCATTCTTTATCTTTTTTTTCTTTTTAAAACAATCTTATTTTACATACCAATCTCAGTTTCCTCCCTCTCCCACCACCTTCTCCCCACCCCATCCTCCATCCACTCCTCAGAGAGGGTAAGACCTCCCGCAGGGCTGCGACCTTTACCCCTGTATCTAGGCTGAGCAAAGTATCTCTCACCCACCTTGACCAGCAAGACAGATGCAACGCCCAGACTCTTCTTTAAGCAGTTTATTCAGGAACCTTGAACAATCTTCTTCTCCCGGGGAGTGCCAGGGAGCCCCAACCCACAGCTTAAAAGCCCTTGGGCGGCCAACCCCAGTATGCCAAGTGGAACATGCAGATAGGTCCACGTGCGCAGAAGCATGCCTGCTATCCAGCCTTAACCAAATACAGGTGTTGTTTATCACAGAGAACACCTGCTGTCGGGCTAGCAGAAGGCGGAAGCTCTCTACATCTCTCCATAGGGTATGGGCTCCAAAAGACCAGTTCATGCACTAGGAATAAATACTGGTACTACTGCTAGTGGCCCCACAAGCTGCCCAAGCCAGCCAACTGTCACCCCATTCAGAGGGCCTACCTAGTTCAGTCTTATGCAACTTCCCCAGTCCAGAGTCAGTGAGTTCTTACTTGCTCGGTTGAGCTGTTTCTGTGGGTTTCCCCATCATGGTCTTTACTTCTTTAATCACTCCTCCCTCTCTACAACTGGACTCCAGGAGTTCAGTCCAGTGCTTAGCTGTGGATCTCTGCACCTGCTTCCATCTGTTACTGGATGAAAGATATTGTAATATTTATACACCAAATACAAAGTCATCAAAGTTCACAATATAAACACTAGTACAGCTAAAAATCATGTTAACACTCACACAGTGATAGTGGGTAATTTCAGTAACCCACTCTCACTAATAGACAGGACATCCAGATAAAATAAGCATAGAAATGCAGTAGCTGACATAATAAATCAAATGGACCTAACAGATATTTTTAAAAGGTTTGGCCCAAACACAAAGTACTTTCTTCTCAGCAGTTCATGTAACTTTCTCCAAAATTGAACACAACTTGGGCACAAAGCAAGTCTCAAAAGATATAAGAGAAATTGGAGTAACACCCTTGATCCTCTCTGACTACCATGGATTAAAGCTAGATATCAACCACAGAAGGTATAAAAACTCATGGAAACTTGAATAATTCATTTCCGAATGAAAAAAAAGAAGATGAAGACAGAAATCAAGAAAAATACTTAAAACTTTTTAGAACTGAATGAAAATGAAAACACAACATATTCAAACTTATAGGACACAAGACAGTTCTAGAGGCAAATTCATAGAACTGAGTGCATACATCAAAAAAATGGATTGATCTGCAATCTCATATAAGCAATTTTGTGACATACCTGAAAGCTCAAGAACAAAAAGAAGAAATAACACACCCAAAAGAGTAAACAGCAAGAAATAATCTTTGGGCTGAAATAAAATAGAAACAAAAATAGTATAAGGACAATATTCTAGATATTTGTTCCAGTATGTGTGTATACATGTGTATTTTGATGGTGGTGTGTATGTTATTTGTGCACATTTGCTTGTGTGTGTGCATGCATGTACAAGCCCATGCTAACATATATGTATGTATATAGAGGCCAGGGGTCTACAATGGATTATTCCCTGAGGTGGCTGTATTTTACCTTTTATAAGACAGGGTCTCTCATAGAAGCTAGACACCATTGTTTATGTTAGACTGAGCGACAAGGAAGCCTTTAGGATCCTGTTGTCTCTGTGACCTTAGCTTTGGGATTAAGAGTGTATTTCTGAGCTGGCTTCATGTGTTTCCTGGGATCTGAACTCAGATTCTCATGTTTCTTCAATAAAAACTTTAACAACTTGTTTAAAAAAATAGTATAAGGAATCAATGAAATGAAGGACTGGTTTTTTTGAGAAACTCAATAAGATTGATTAACCCTTAGCCAAAATAATTAGAAAACAGAGAGTGAAGATCCAAATTAATACAATTAGAGATGAAAGGGGGCATTGCAGCAGATACTGGATAAATCCAAAGAATGATAAGGACATACTTTAAAAATCTGTACTCCAACAAAGTGGAAAACCTAAAAGAAACAAATGAGTTTCTTGATCTATACAGCCTACCAAGATAAAACAAGATCAAATAACAATTTAAACAGACCCATAAACCCTAGTGAAATAGAGTCAGTAATTAAAAGTCTCCTAACCAAAGATGTCCAGACCCAGATGAATTCAGCTCAGAATTCCACAAGACCTTCAAAGAAGAGTTAAGCCCACTACTCCTCAAATGACTCCACAAAAGACGAACTGAACATTTCCTAATTCTTTTTACAAGGCTACAATTGCCCTAATGCATAAACCACACAAAGACCCAATAGAGAAAGAATGTTACAAACCAATATCAATTATGACACCAAGGTAAAGAAAAAACTCAATAAAATACTTGCAAACTGAATCCAAGACCGCATTTGTGAAAAGAATGCTCAGTGTGATCATATGTGCTTCATCCCAGAGATGTAGGGATGGTTGGTTCAATATGCATAATCAGACTAAAAGACAAAAAACACATGATCATTTCATTAGATGTAAAAAGGGCCTTGAAAAAAATTCCACATCCCTCCATGATGAAAGTTGTGGAAGACACTAGGGATACAGTGCCATATATCAACATAATAAAAGCAATTTACAGCAAGCTAAGCAGAGAGAAACTCAAAGCATTTCCACTAAAATAGGAACAAGACAAGGATATCCACTCTCTCCATATGTCTTCAATATAGTACTAGAAATCTTAGCTAGAGGAATAAGAAAACTAGAGGAAGATGGAGTGGATACAAATAGGAAAGAAAGAAGTCAAAGTATCTATTTGCAGGTGATGTGATTATGTACATAAAAGATCCTTAAAAACTACACCAGGAAACTTCTACAGCTGCTAAACACGTTAAGCAATGTAAAAGGACACAACTTAACACACACAAAAAAATCAGTAACCTTCTTATATACAAATGACAAAAGGACTAATAAATAAATCAGGAAAGCAATACTTTTCACAATAGCCTCAAATATCTTGGGATCACCAAGCAAGTGAAAGACTTATTTAATAAAAACTTTAACACACTGAAAAATAAATTGAAGAAAACATTAAAAGGTGGAAAGATCTCCTGTGCTCACATATTGACACAATTAATATAGTGAAAATGGCCAAAAACAATCTACAGATTCAATGCAATCCCCATCAAAATTCCAATACAATTTTTCACAACAATAAAAAGGACAATTTTCAGTCTCATATGAAAACACAAAAAATACTCGATAGCTAAAACAATGCAGAATAATAAAGAACTGCTGGAACTATCAAAATCCCAGAATTTAGGCTATTCTACAGCAATAAAAACAATATAATAATGGCATAAAAGCAGACACATTGATCAATGAAAAAAAATTGAAGACCCAGATATGATTCTATATGTCTATGGACACCTGTTTTGGGGGGGGTGGTTTTTGGGGTTTTTTTTGTTTTTGTTTTTTTACAAAATGACCAGAAATACACACTCAACAAAAGACACGATTTTCAACAAACATTGCTTATCAAACTGGATTGTTGCATGTAGAACAATGTACATATGTCCATATTTATCAGCCTGCACAAAACTCAACTTCAAAAGGATCAAGGACATAAGCTTATAAGGCCAGATACCTAACACTCTGGTAGAAGAGAAAATAGAGGACAGTTTTGAAGTCATTGGCACAGGAAAATACTTTCTCAACAGGACACTAATAGTACAGATAACTAAGACCAATAATTAACAAATGAAACCCCATGAAAATGAAAAGCTTCTATATGGCACAGGACACCACATCTTAGGCAAGAGGCTTACTATCTAAATATATATATAACTTAAATTAGCCCATTTATATTAGTCCATGTTCTGTCACACAGCATTCCCTCTTACACCTCCAGTTACCTTTCCATGTCCCCTGGCTTCTCTTGTGCTCCTCGATTCCTCCTCCTCTTTCCTTGTCTCCCTGGAAATCCCACCTATACCTCCTGCCTAGCTATTGGTCTTTCAGCTTTTTATTACACCAATCACAACAAATAGATCCTCACACAGTGTACAAATATCCCACACGGGGGGTAGTGCAAACTTGTACAGCTGCTGTGAAAATCACCGTGGGAATAGGCCTACCTCAAGATTCAGCTATACCACACTTGGGCATGTGCACAAAAGACTCTGTATCCTACTACAGAGACACTTGCTCATCAATGTTCATTGCTGCTGTAGTCATAACATAGAGGCTTTGTTCAAAATTCAGTTTGTGCATATATGAAAATGTCATGATGAATGCATTGTATGTGCATATATTACAATATACACATTAGTGTGTATACATTTGTGTGTGCGTGCGTGTGTGTGTGTGTGTGTGTGTGTGTGTGTGTGTGTTTAAAACATCTTAAAATTCTTGTAAGTGTCTGGTAATCAGTTAAAGTGTCTTCAAGGTTCTTCCAAATGTGACCTGCATGCTTTCTCAAGCATCATCTTTCTACATGTGCCCCTTCCATACACTTTCTTCAACAGGAATGTTATTTTGCATTTCCTGAGAAACTGGGATTTCCTATTCATCGTTCATCCTGAAACTATTTCACATTCTTTCAAGGGTTCCTGGAAAGCTTAATTATCTACCTGATGCCCTGTATATGTAGTTTTCCTTTGCATCTGCTGTCAGTACATGCATTCTCTTAGTGGTGCTTAGCATATTCCAAGTAGGTGAGTATTGCTCAACGTTCTTGATAGACTTGTAAGCTATCTTAGGAGAAAAACTACATCCAAGATGCTCTGTTTCTTACATCCAATTGTTATTTAATATTTCAAACATTATTTTGATACAATAATTGTTTTAAAACAAGTGGTAATAGTCATTATTTTTCCAGATAAATATTCCATTAGTGAAAATAAGCCTTCAAAAATTCAATATGGTTTATTTTCATCTGTGTTTACAAATTCAGCTGTTCCTCTCTACTAGGTGAAAGGCTGATATGAACCATGTGTGGATTTTGTATTTCTGTATTACATTTATGAGTTAAAAGAAAACGGCACCTTTTATGGCACACTTATCATTTGAACAGAATCAGGAAGCACAAACAGATTTTCTCCCTATGTATTGGTATAAAATTTTGGGCCTATGTGGGCATAAAACAATGTTCTGCTGTAATTCATATATATTAACAACTTGAAAAGCAGTTAAGTGTAGAAATAGATTTCAAAATCTTAGTGTAACTGTCTATTTTCACAGTACCATTCTGTGCCTGGAGAGATAGTTCAGAGATTGAAAGTTCATGATAGTTTTGTAGAGACCTGAGTTTAGATCCTAGCACCTAAGTTTGGTGGCTCACAACCACCTGGAACTCTAGCTCCAAGAAATCTGATGACTTCTGGCATCTGCCAGCAACTGCACTTGCGTGGACACATTTAAAATTAAATGATTTTGTAACCACTATTCACTATCTTTATGAGTAATCAATTTTAGTCCATTTGTATGCCAGGGATAAATACTGATCTATTACCAGGGATCCCATAGATTGCCTCTACACTGACATCCACATTCAGGGTGTCTGGATCAGTCCCATGCTGGCCTCTCAGCCATCAGTCTGGGGGTCATGAGCTCCCCCCTTGTTCAGGTCAGCTGTTTCTGTGGGTTTCTCCAGCCTGGTCTTGACCCCTTTGCTCATCACTCCTCCCTGTCTGCAACTGGATTCCAGGAGTTCAGCTCAGTGTTTATCTGTGGGCATCTACTTCTGTTTCTATCAGCTACTGGATGAAGGCTCTAGGATGGCATATAAGGTAGTCTTCAATCTCATTATTGGAGAAGGGCATTTAAGGTAGCCTCTCCACTATTGCTTAGACTGCTAGTTGGGGTTATCCTTTTAGATCTCTGGACATTTCCCTAGTGCCACATTTCTCTTCAAACCTATAATGGCTCCCTCTATTATGGTATCTCTCAACCTGCTCTCCTCTATTCTTCCCCCAACTCAACCTTCCTGCTCCCTCATGTCCTCCTCTCCACTCCTCTTCTCCCCCTCTCTTCCTCCCCCCCTGCTCCCTCTCCCCCCCTCTCCCCTGTGCTCCCAATCTGCTCAGGAGATCTTGCCCCATTCCCCTTCTCTGGGACACCATGTATAATTCATTGATGTGCATTTCATTGTTATTTATACCGTTGTTTAAGGGAATTTAATGAATATGTTGGTGCTGTAGAAGAATTGACCAAAAGACATAAAGAGTAATGTTCCCTCACAAAATGAAAACAGAGGTGGGGGGCTGGAGTGATGGCCCAGTGGTTAAGAGCACTGAATGCTCTTCAGCAGGATCTGGGTTCAATTCCAAGCATGCACATGGCAGCTCACAACCATCTAATTCTAGTTCCAGGGCATCAAACACCCATGGCAAAACTCCAATGCACATGAATTTTAAAAAATAAATATATTTTTAAAATACAAAATTTAAAAACAGAAAAACGTGAGTGAATTTTTTAAAGAATAAGAAAGAACTTCAACACACTTCAAGACTATCATGTGTTCTCTATCTATCTATCTATCTATCTACCTGTCTATCATCTATCATCATCTATGTGCCTCTCTGACATGAAATGTGCCTTTACTGTATTAAGTCTTGATTTTGGCATCAACATGGTTCACTTTCTTGTACCTTCAAAACCTTTCCTTGAGGGGAGAAGAAGGCATGGGGGAGCAGGAAGGTTGAGTCGAGGTAAGAATAGAGGAGAGCAGGATGAGAGATACCATAATAGATTGAGTCATTATAGGCTTGAGGAAAGAGCTGACACTAGTGAGATCTCCAGAGATCTACAAGGATAACACCAACTGGCAAACTAAGCAATAGTAGAGAGACTACATTAATAGAGCCTCCTTGATGGTAAGGTTGATGACTACCCTATATGCCATCCTAGAGCCTTCATCCAATGACTGATGGAAGCAGAGACAGATACCCACAGCTAAACACTGAACTGAACTTCTGGAACCTAGTGACAGAGATGGAGGAGTGATGAGCAAAGGGGTCAAGACCATGATGGTAAATCCCACAAAAACAGCTGACCAGATAAGGGTGAGCTCTTGAACCCCAGACTGATGCCTGAGAGGCCAACAGGGCACTGATCCAGACTCCATGAATGTAGTGCCAGCGAGGAAGCTACAGAAATCACTGGGCCTTCGGTAGTAGAACAGTGTTTACCATGGCATATGAATGAATTTTGGGAGCCCATTCTAAATAGAGGGATGCTCTCTCAGCCTGGACACATGGGGAAGGGCCTAGGTCCTGCCCTGGATGAAATGACAGACTTTGGAGATCCCCTCTGGAAGGGCCTTACCCTCCCTGGGGAATGATACATGGATGGGGTAGGGGGCTGGGGGGGGGCTGGTGGAGGGACAAGGAAGGAGGGGTGGGAAAGGGAGCTGGGATTGACATGTGAAGCATTCATGTTTCTAATTTAAATAAAAACATATATTGAGGAAAAAACTTTTCCTTGAAAGCATAGATATGCTAATTTTATATGTTGTTTTAAAGTAAATATTTTAGATATGTTAAATTTTGTTTTTCAAGTGAAGTATAAGGCAAATAAGTACACACACATTTATTGGGAAATAGGAAATAGCACTGGATTTTTCTGCAGGCTTCAGGAGCAATTCTGATGAAGTTCATTTTGCTTAAAGATTTCCAGAGAGCACAGAAGAAAGCATAATCCCCTTATCCTTTGCTGGGCTTCCCATGAGCTACCTGCTTGTAACTGACTGATAGAACCTAGTGTACTATTAGGACCTAGTCTAAGCACTTATTATCTGCAGCTTGTACGCTCTCTGAAACCGCAGTACACATTGCAGCTTTCTGTTCCTTCTCAACTCCGCTTTTCCTCCTTGGAACACCACCACCTCTCACAGCTCCCCCACTAGGTTGCTCACTGTTCTGTCTAAAACAGCAGTTCTGTGCTTTCTTTTAATTTTAATTTCAAATAGCTTACTTCACAGTTCACTCTCCCTCCCCTCCTCCTGCACCCCCTGTCACCACCACCACCCCCCCCCCGGCAACCTCCCACCCTACCCCACTTCCTTCCAACAGGGGATATCTAGAGTCTGTCATTTCACTCAGGGCAGGGTCCAGACACTCCCCTAAGAGTCCAGGCTGAGAGAGCATCCCTCTTTGTGTTATGGACACATGATGACTGTTTGTATCCCAGGGATAAACACTGATCCACTGCCCAGGGCCCATAGGTTGCCCAGGCCTCCTCACTGACTCTCACACTCAGGGGGTCTGGATCAGTCCCATTCTGGCCTCCCAGCTGTCGGTCTGGGGTCCAAGAGCTCTCCCCTGTTCAGATCAGCTGTCTCCGCTGTTTTTGCCAGCCCATTCTTTGTCAATTTGCTCATTGCTCCCCTCTCTCTGTCACTGGGTTCCATGGTTTCAGTTCAGTGTTTAACTGTGGGTGTTTGCCTCTGCTTCCATCAGTCACTGGATGAAGGCTCCAGGATGGTTATAGACATCAAGTTCATTATCAGGAATGGACATTCAAGGTGGTCTCTCCACTATTGTTTAGCTTGTCAGTTGGTGTCATCCCTTTAGATCACTAGAGGTCTCACTGGTGCCAGATCTGTCTTCTAACCTATGATTCCCTCTTCCCCCTATTCTACCTCCCACTCAACCTTCCTGTTCCCCCTTGACCTACTCTCTCTCTTCCTCTTCTCCCCCTCTCTTTTTCCCAGCTCCCATTCCCCCCCACCCCTTGCAGTGTTCCCAATATGTTCAGAAGATCTTGCCTCATTCCTCTTCTCTGGGGTACCATGCATATCTCTCTTAGGTTCTTTCCTGTTTCCCAGACTCTCTGTCAGTGGAAGTGCAGACTGGCACTATAATGATTCATGTTTAAAATCCATATATAAGTGAGTACATACCATGTTTGTCTTTTTGTGACTGGGTTACCTCACTCAGGATAGTTTCTACTAGTGCTATCCATTTACCTGCAAATTTCAAGGTTCCATTGGCTTTTTTTCTGCTGAGTAATACTCCATTGTGTAAATGTACTACATTTTCTCTATCCACTCTTCAGTTGAGGGGCATCTAGGTTGCTTCCAGGTTCTGGCTATTATAAATAATGATGCTATGAACATAGTGGAGCAGATGTCCTTGTTGTATGAATGTGCATCTTTTGGATATATGCCTAAGAGTGGAGTTGCTGGGTCTTGTGGTAGGTTTATTCCCATTTTTCTGAGGAATCTCCATACTGATTTCCAAAGTGGCTGAACAAGTTGGCACTCCCACCAGCAATGGAAGAGTGTTCCCCTTTTACCACATCCTCTCCAGCATAAATTGTCATTGGTGTTTTTGATTTTAGCCATTCTAAGTTTGCTTCTTTTTGTTCTAGAGCATTCAGCTGTGCTATTAATTCTCTAGTGTGACTGTTCTCCAGTTTCGTCATGTGGGCACTTAGTGCTATGAACTTTCCTCTCAGCACTGCTTTCAGAGTGTCTCATAGGTTTGGGTATGTTGTGTCTTCATTCTCATTTAATTCCAGGAACTCCTTGATTTCTTTTTTATTTCTTCCTTTACCCAGGGATGGTGCAATTGTGCATTGTTCAATTTCCATGAGTTTGTAGGGTTTCTGTGATTTGTGTTATTGTTGAATTCTAATTTTAATGCATGGTGGCCTGATAAGATACAGGGGGTTATCCCAATTCTTTTGTATCTGTGGATATTTGCTATGTTTCCTATTATGTGATCAATTGTAGAGAAGGTTACATGTGGTGCCGAGTAAAAGGTATATCCATTTGTGTTCGGGTGGAATGTTCTATAGATGTCTGTTAAATCCAGTTGGGTCATAACTTTTACTAGTTCTTTTGTTCCTTTGTTAAGTTTCTGTCTGGAAGTCCTGTCTAGCGGTGAGAGCGGAGTGTTGAAGTCTCCTACTACTAGTGTGTGAGATTTTATGTGCGATTTGAGCTTTAGTAATGTTTCTTTCACGAATGTGGGTACCTATGTATTTGGGGCATATATGTTCAAAATTGAGACTTCATCTTAATGGACTTTTCCTTTGATAATATGAAATGCCCTTCTTCATCTCTTTTGATTGATTTTAATTTGAAGTCTAATTTGTTAGATATTAAGATTTCTACACCCGCTTGTTTCTTGGGTCTGTTTGATTGGAAAATCTTTTCCCAACCCTTTACTCTGAGGTAACATCTGTCTTTGATGTTGAGATGTGTTTCTTGTATGCAGCAGAAGGATGGGTTCTGTCTTCATATCCATTCTGCTAGTCTGTGTCTTTTCATAGGCAAGTTGAGACTATTGACATTGAGGGATATTAATGACCATTGATTGATGGTTCTTGTTTGTGCTTGATTTATTGGTAGTGGAGTTATTGTGTGTAGGTTTCTCCTCCCTTTTTCTTTTGGTATTTTGTAAAGTGGTATTATCTATTGCCTGTGTATTTGTGAGTGTAGTTATCTTCATTGGGTCTAGGTTTTCCTTCTAGCACTTTCTGTAGAGCTGGATTCATGGATACGTGTTGTTTAAATCTAGATTTGTCATGGAATATTTTGTTTTCACCATCTATGGTAATTGAAAGCTTTGCTGGATGTAGTAGTCTGGGCTGGCATGCTTGTTCCCTTAGTGTTTGTAGGACATCTGTCCAGGATCTTCTGGCTTTCATAGTTTCCATTGAGAGGTCAGGTGTAATTCAGATAGGTCTGCCTTTATATGTTACTTGGACTTTTTCTTTAGCTGCTCTTAATATTTTCTCTTTATTCTGTAGGTTTGATGTTTTGATTATTATGTGGTGAGGTGACTTCTTTTTCTGGTCCAGCCTATTTGGTGTTCTGTAAAATTCTTGTATTTTCATAGGCATATCCTTCTTTAGGTTAGGGAAGTTTCCTTCTATGATTTTGTTGAATATGTTTTCTGTACCTTTGAGCTGTATTTCTTTGCCTTCTTCTATACCTATTATTCCCAGGTTTGGCTTCTTCACAGTGTCCCATATTTCCTGGATATTTTGTGTAAGGGATTTGTTGGTTTGAGATTTTCTTTGGTTGACAACTGTATATCCTCTAATGAGTCTTCAACACCTGAGATTCTCTCTTCTATCTCTTGTATTCTATTGGTGATACTTGCATCTGTAGTTTCTGATCATTTACCCAGCTTTTCTATTTCTAGCATCCCCTCGTTCTGTGTTTTCTTTATTGTTTCTATTTCAGCTATCAATCCTTCAACTGTTTGAGTTGTTTCCTTCATTTGTTTGGTTGCTTTTTCTTGGTACTCTTTAGATTCTTTGAGAGATTTGTTTATTTTTTTTAATTTGTCCCCCATTTCATGGATTTTTTGTTTGTTTTTTCTTCTATTTCTTAAGGGATTTCCTCGTTTCTTCTTTGAGTGTCTCTATCATCTTCATAAATTGATTTTTAAGGTCTATCTCCTCTGCTTCATCTATGTAGTGCTTTTCAGGTCTTGCTGGCGTTGGTTCTCTAGATCCTGGTGGAGTCATGCTGGTTTTTCTATTGCTGAGTGAGCTCTTATTCTGTCTTCTTCCCATCTCTTCTTCCAATGGGTGCAGGTGGGGTCTTTCAGTCTCCACTGGTCTCCTTCTTTCCTGAAGCTGAATCTGGGGACGCTGACACTGACACTGAAGCTGAAGCTGAGGTCGCCAGAGATTGGGGCCTGGAAGGGCTAATGCCTTTCCTGTGTGGGCCAGTCTTCTGGATGCCAGGAGCAGGGCCTGGGAAGATTGAGGGGATGGGTGTTGGGTAGGGGATGGGGAGTGGTCCCATGGAGATCCAAGCTCACCTGAAGCTGGGGTCCCCGGAGGTTGGGGCCTGGAAGGGCTGAGACCTTTCCTGTGTGGGCGGGTCTTCTGAAACTGGGGTCACCGGAAGTTGGAGCCTGGAAGGGCTGATGCCTTTCCTGTGTCGACGGGTCTTCCCAGTTCCGTGCTTTTATGTTACTTGAATTTCTTGTTCTCTCTGCTTTCTCTCCTGATGGGCTGCACATGTATTTTGATAACAAGGGCCATTTTTTTATTAATTCACGTTCTGTCTCTAGGGCTTCGCACAGGACTTAGCCTAAGTTGTGGAGACTAGATCTACTTATAGTTGTGGCACTTACTGCCAGATGTGAACGGCAAGACCCAACAGGATCACGCGGTCTTTAAGAAAATTCACTGCAGAATAGAGTACAATAACAAAGGAACAAAAATCTTCCCAGACAATATAAAAATCAAAATATCTGACATCAAAAAAGGCATATAAAGAAACAGAAAAGATAACTTAGAATGAGGATTAAAAATCAGTCAGTTGAAAACAAAACAAACCACAATGACACACTACATTAACCCACTTAATGACTAAAATTTAAAAAAAAATCAAAAAGTCAGATAGCACGTTTTCTCAAAATGGTGAAAAATTGAAACTTTATGTACTACTGGAGGGAATGTAAAATAGTACAGCCACCTTGGAAAACAGCCTGGAAATCCACTAAACAATTGTGACGGTTCAGATGAGAATTCCCCTAGTAGACTGAAGCACTTAAACACTTACTCAGTCCCCAGCAGGCAATGCTGCTTGGAGAGGTGACATGGAGATGAAGCATTCCTGGAGGGAGCACATCACTGGGGACAGGTTCTAGAGGGGCTCCTAACAGTGGGAGCAGGGGCTGTCTCTGACTCTTCATACTTGCACAACTTTAATAAAGGGCAAGCTGCTCTCTCCCACCAACAAGACCAGGAAACGAGAGGAGGCTGGGAGTCCAGGGAAGCAGCTGTTCCTCCGGCAGCATCAGGTAAACAGGCAGGCTTCCCAGCCTGTGTTCCAGTGCCTGCAGATCGCCTGAGAACTGCACAGAGCTCCCAATCCCGATGGGAGCCAAGCACCCCAGACTCCAGATCTTCTCTCCCACCAATGAGACCAGGAAATCAGAGGAGGCTGGGAGTCCAGGGAAGCAGCTGTTCCTCCAGCAGCATCAGGTAAACAGGCCGGCTTCCCAGCCTGCATTCCAGTGCCTGCAGATCGCCTGGGAACTGCACAGAGCTCCCAATCCCGGCGGGAGCCAAGCACCCCAGACTCCAGATCTTCTCTCCCACCAACGAGACCAGGAAATCAGAGGAGCCAGGGAGACCAGGGGAGTAGCTGTTCCAGATCAGGTACAACATGACCCAGCATAGGGTCCAGGGGACCAGGTAGAAGGCTAACCGCCCCAGATTTCTGTTCTTCTTCTCCAACCACAGGACCAGCATTTGGACAAGGAATAGAAGAACCACCAGATTATTGGACTTGCTAGCACCCACCAAAAAGGGAACTCTGGTCCCCAGACCAGTAAGGGGCTCTTTCTGCACCCACTAGAAGAAGAGATGGGAAAGAGACAATACAAAAACACAGTCAGCAACAGAAAAACAAATATGACACCGCCAGATTCTAGAGACTCCACGCCAGCAAGACCCCAACATTCTAATGCGAACGAAGCAGAAGAGAACGACCTTAAAAGCACTTTCATGAAAATGATAGAGGCCCTAAAAGAGGATATAGGAAAATCCCTCAAAGAAATGGAAGAAAAAACAAACCAAAAAATGCAAGAAATGGAAGAAAAAACAAACCAAAAAAGGCAGGAAATGGAAGAAGAAATGAAGCAAAAAATGCAAGAAATGGAAGAAAAAACAAAGCAAAAAAATGCAAGAATTGGAAGAATAAACATACCAAAAAAGGCAGGAAATGGAAGAAGAAACAAAGCAAAAAATGCAAGAAATGGTAGAAAAAACAAAGCAAAAAATGAAAAAAATGGAAGAAGAAACAAACAAAAAAGGCAGGAAATGGAAGAAGAAACAAAGCACAAAATGGGAGAAATGGAACAAAAAGCAAGCCAAAAAATGCAAGAAATGGAAGAAAGAACAAACCAAAAAATTCATAAAAGGCAACAAACGGACGAAAAGATAAACAGAAAATTGCAAGAAGCAATGCAAACACTGCAAGGGTTGAAAACTGAAATAGAGACATTAAAAAAACACAATCTGAAGAAAGGCAGAAAATAGAAAAGCTGGACAAACAGTCAGGCACTACCAATACAAGCATTACCAACAGAATAGAAGAGATGGAAGAGAGAATCTCAAGTGTTGAAGATACACTAGGAGAAATGGATTTATCAACCAAAGAAAACCTTAAATCCAACAAATCCTTAACACAAAACATCCAGGAAATATGGGACACCATGAAAAGACCAAACCTAAGAATAATAGGTATAGAAGAAGGAGAAGAAATCCACCTCAAAGGGGCAGAAGGCATATTCAACAAAATCATAGAAGAAAACTTTCCCAACCTTAAGAAAGACATGCCAATGAAGATACAAGAAGCCTACAGAACACCAGAGTGGACCACAAAAAAAAATCCCCTCGCCACATAATAATCAAGACCCCAAACATACAGAATAAAGAAAGAATATTAAGAGCAGCTAAGGAAAAAGGTCAAGTAACATGTAAAGGCAGACCTATCAGAATTACACCTGATTTCTCCATGGAAACTCTGAAAGCCAGAAGGTCCTGGATAGATATTCTACCTACACTAAGAGACCATGGATGCCAGCCCAGACTACTATACCCGGCAAAGCTCTCAATCACTATAGACGGAGAAAACAAGATATTCCATGACAAAACTAGATTCAAGCAATATGTGTCCACTAACCCAGCCCTACAGAAAATTTTGGAAGGAAAACTCCAACCCAAGGAAGCTAACTACAACCAGAAAAACATAAGCATTAGAGAATCCCTCTCTACCAACAGCCAAAAGAACAAAGGGGTGAAATTCCACACATAATTCCAACAACAACAACCATCGCAAATCGAAGAAGGATGAGCAATCAATGGTCATTAATATCCCTCAATATTAATGGCCTTAACTCACCCATAAAAAGACACAGACTAGCAGAATGGATTCGAAGACAGAACCCTTCCTTCTGCTGCATACAAGAAACACACCTCACCCTCAAAGACAGACATTACCTGAGAGTTAAAGGTTGGGAAAAATTTTTTCAATCAAATGGACCCAAGAAACAAGCAGGGGTAGAAATCCTAATATATAACAAACTAGACTTTAAAATAAAATCAATCAAAAGAGATGAAGGAGGTCATTACATACTCATCACAGGTGAAATCCACCAAGATGAAGTGTCTATCATGAACATCTATGCCCCAAATACAAAGGCATCCACATTCGTTAAAGAAACATTATTAGAACTTAAATCTCATCTAAAGCCCCACACAGTTATAGTGGGAGATTTCAACACACCACTCTCACCACTAGACAGGAATACCAGACAGAAACTCAACAAAGAAGCAAAGGGTCTAATAGAAGTAATGACCCAACTGGGATTAACAGATATCTATAGAACATTTAATCCACATAAAAAAGAATATACCTTCTTCTCACCACCACATGGAACCTTCTCAAAAATCGACCACATACTTGCTAACATATCAAACATCAGCAGCTACAAAAAAATTGGAATAGCTCCATGCATCTTATCAGACCACCATGCTTTAAAATTAGAATTCAACAACAACACAAATCGCAGAAAACCTACAAACTCATGGAAATTGAATAATGCTCAACTGCACCATCCCTGGGTCAAAGAAGAAATAAAAAAAGAAATTAAAGACTTCCTCGAATTCAATGAGAATGAAGACACAACATACCCAAACCTATGGGACACTTTGAAAGCAGTGCTACGGGGGAAGTTCATAGCACTAAGTGCTCACATGAAGAAACAGGAGAACAGTTATACCAGAGAATTAACATCACAGCGGAAAGCTCTAGAACACAAAGAAGCAAACTCCCCCAGGAGGAGTAGACGCCAGGAAATAATCAAATTGAGGGCTGAAATCAATAAAGTAGAAACCAGGAAAACAATACAAAGAATCAATGCAACGAAGAGTTGGTTCTTTGAGAAAATCAACAAGATAGACAAACCATTGTCCAAACTTACCAAACAGCAGAGAGTGAACACGCAAATTAACAAAATCAGAAATGAAAAGGGGGACATAACAACAGACTCTGAGGAAATCCAGAGAATCATTAGGTCATACTTTGAAAACCTGTACTCCACAAAATTCGAAAATTTAAAGGAAATGGATGACTTCCTGGACAGCTATCATTTGCCAAAACTAAATCAAGAACAGATAAGCAACTTAAATAGACCTATAACCCCTATGGAAATAGAAGCTGTCATCAAAAGTCTCCCAACCAAAAAAAGTCCAGGTCCAGATGGCCTCAGTGCAGAATTCTACCAGAAATTCAAAGAACAGCTTATACCAATTCTTCTCAAAGTGTTCCACACAATAGAAGCAGAAGGGTCCTTGCCAAACTCATTCTATGAGGCTTCAATAACCTTGATCCCCAAGCCACACAAAGATACAACTAAGAAAGAGAACTTCAGACCAATATCCCTCATGAACACTGATGCAAAAATACTCAATAAAATACTGGCAAATCGGATCCAAGAACACATCATAACAATCATTCACCATGATCAAGTAGGTTTCATCCCAGGGATGCAGGGATGGTTCAACATATGAAAATCCATCAACGTAATCCACCATATAAACAAGCTGAAAAACAAAAATCACATGATCATCTCACTAGATGCTGAAAAAGCCTTTGACAAAATCCAACACCCCTTCATGATAAAGGTCTTGGAGAGATCTGGGATAACAGGGACATACTTAAACATAATAAAAGCTATATACAGTAAACCAACAGCCAACATCAAACTAAATGGACAGAAACTCAACGTAATTCCTCTAAAATCAGGAACAAAACAAGGCTGTCCACTCTCTCCATACCTTTTCAACATGGTACTTGAAGTTCTAGCTATTACCATACGACGACAAAGGGGGATCAAGGGGATACAAATTGGGAAGGAAGAGGTCAAACTTTCACTGTTTGCAGACGATATGATAGTTTACATCAATGACCCAAAGAACTCTACCAGGGAATACTTACAGCTGATTAACACCTTCATCAAAGTGGCAGGCTACAAGATCACCTCAAGAAAATCAGTAGCCCTACTATATACAGATGATAAAAGGGCTGAAAGAGAAATCAGAGAAACATCACCCTTTACAATTGCCACAAACAACATAAAATACCTTGGGGTAACACTAACCAAACAAGTGAAAGACCTGTATCGTAAGAACTTTGAATCTTTAAAGAAAGAAATTAAAGAAGCCCTCAGAAAATGGAAAGATCTCCCATGCTCTTGGATAGGTAGGATCAATGTAGTAAAAATGGCAATCCTGCCAAAAGCAATCTACAGATTCAATGCAATTCCCATTAAAATCCCAGCACAATTCTTCACCGACCTTGAAAGAACAATAATCAATTTTGTATGGAAAAACAAAAGACCCAGGATAGCCAAAACAACCCTGTTCAACAAGGCAACGTCCGGAGGCATCACCATCCCTGACCTCAAGCTCTATTACAGAGCTATAGTCCTGAAAACAGCTTGGTATTGGCACAAAAAATAGACAGGTAGACCAATGGAATCGAATTGAAAACGCGGGTATTAACCCACACACATACGAACATCTGATCTTTGACAAAGAAGCTAAAAATATACAATGGAATAAAGAAAGCATCTTCAACAAATGGTGCTGGCATAATTGGAGACTGGCATGTAGAAGAATGCGGATCGATCCATGTTTATCACCATGCACAAAACTTAAGTTCAAATGGATCAAAGACCTCAACATAAATCCAGCCACACTGAACCTCTTAGAAGAGAAAGTGGGTGGTACCCTTGAACGAATTGGTACAGGAGACAGCTTCCTGAACATAACACCAGTAGCACAGACAGTGAGATCAACAATTAATAAATGGGACCTACTGAAACTGAGAAGCTTCTGTAAGGCAAAGGACACAGTCAGCAAGACAAAAAGGCAGCCCACAGAATGGGAAAAAATATTCACTAATCCCACATCTGACAGAGGGTTGATCTCCAAAATTTACAAAGAACTCAAGAAGCAAGTCTCCAAAACACCAAAGGACCCTATTAAAAAGTGGGCTGCAGAACTAAATAGAGAGTTTTCAATAGAGGAGTCTAAAATGGCTGAGAGGCACTTGAGAAAGTGCTCAACATCCTTAGCCATCCGGGAAATGCAAATCAAAACAACTCTCAGATACCATCTCACCCCTGTCAGAATGGCTAAAATCAAAAACACCAATGACAATTTATGCTGGAGAGGATGTGGTGAAAGGGGGACACTCCTCCATTGCTGGTGGGAGTGCCAACTGGTTCAGCCACTTTGGAAATCAGTGTGGAGATTCCTCAGAAAAATGGGAATAAACCTACCACAAGACCCAGCAACTCCACTCTTAGGCATATATCCAAAAGATGCCCATTCATACAACAAAGATGTCTGTTCCACTATGTTCATAGCAGCTTTATTTGTAATAGCCAGAACTTGGAAGCAACCTAGATGTCCCTCACCCGAAGAGTGGATAGAGAAAATGTGGTACATCTACACAATGGAGTACTATTCAGCAGAAAAAAATAATGGAATCATGAGATTCGCAGGCAAATGGATGACACTAGAAGAAACCATCCTGAGTGAGGTAACCCAGTCACAAAAAGGGAAACATGGCATGTACTCTCTCATATATGGATTTTAGACATAGATCTGGGGAGTGCCAGCCTACAATCCTATGGCCAGAGAGTCTGGGAAACAGAAACTTCATTTAGTGGCTGATCGAAGAAGAGGCAGACTCCCTCTGTTAAGTACTGAGCTGAACTCAAGAAAGCCAGTAACAGAGAGGGAGGACTGATGATCAAAGGGATTAAGACTGGGCTGGTTTAACCCCCAGAAACAGCTGACCAGACAAAGGTTAACTCTTGAATCCCAGGCATCAGCCTGGGAATCCAGCATGGGACTGATCAAGACCCCCTGAATCTGGGTGTCAGTGAGGAGGCCTAGGGAATCTATTGAGCCTTGGGCAGCAAATCAGTACTCATCCCAAGTATACACATGGACTTTGGACTCCCATAGAACAATGTGAGGTGCACTCTCACCCTGAACTCTTGGGGAAGGGTCTAGGCCCTGCCCTATATGAAATGACAGACTATGGACACCCCCATGGAGGGCCTCACCCTCCCTGGGGGAATGAGGGGATAACAGGGGGGGTTGAGGGGAGGACACGGGAGGAGGGGAGGGAATGGGAGAGGGACCTGGAACTGACTTGTGAAGCAACCTCATTTCTTATCTAAATTTAAACTGGAAAATAAAATATATAAAAAAAAGAGGGGGAGAAGGCAAAAAAACTTCCTTATGAAGACACAAAAAAACAAGCAAGCACAATTACCTTCACAATACCCAAAGCATCAAGTAACTCTCTCCTGAGTTAAGTATTGTAAAAAATAAAATAAAATAAAATAAAATAAAATAAAATAAAGGGCAAGCTGCTTAGTCTTAGTCTTGCTAAGTGTTTTGTCGATACCCATGATAGGTTTGCCCTTTTCTGAATAGAAGTGAAGGAGGAGGGGATGGGAGGTAGAGGAGACGTGAGGTGGTGGACGCTAGGAGGAGAGAGGGGAGGTTAAACTGCTATCAGGGTAAAATAAAGAAATAAACATATATAAATAAATAAGCATTAAAAATGAAAAGAAACAGAGGAAAAGAGTTCATGGCCTCCCTCCACTTCCTGTTTGTTTCCTCTACTTTGTGTTTGTGGTTGAAGATGTGATCTCTCAGCTTCTTCCTCCTGCTGCTCTGCCTGTCACAGCTCATTCCAATGTTTGCTAAATAAAAGTAACAACAGCCTTCATGGGCAAAGCAATGTTCCGTGTCCCATTTCCTTTCTGAGTTCTTACTTTGAAGAATATAGATATATAGTATTCAAACATAGTCATTCCTTTGTAAATGAGTCTGTTTATAATTCTGGAAACCCTTTCACATGTAATTTTGGTAGGTTATCTGCAGGAATATTAATTCACACACCTTATTTGCTATTTAAGAAGAAACGCAAGCCTTCTATTTAGTACTCTTTCCCCTAGCCTCCTACCACAAGCGGAAAATCTAGAAAAATATAGTCTGCTCCGACTCCAAGAGTTTATAGCTTGGTATTGGTAGAATCCCTTCAAGCCTATCCAAGAGTTCCATTCTCTGAGTTTTTGTCATCAAATTCACTACTATTCACCATAGAGTGAAATGACCAGCAACACCATCTGGCTCATGGCATCTGTACAGCTTGTGTAGTTTTATATTATCTGCTATTTTGAAAAGCAATAAAATAGAATATAGTGTTTCTTAACTCATTTGTAAGATAATTTATTCGTAAGGATAAAAATGTTACTAAATAATGATCTGGAAAGAATAAAGAGAAGATGACTCTTCATTGCTGATGTAGAAAGAAATTTAAAAAAAAAAAACCAAGCCAGGAGTTGGTGGCACACGCCTTTAATCCCAGTGCTCGGGAGGCAGAGGCAGGTAAATCTTTGTGAGTTCAAGGCCAGCTTGGTCTACAAGAGCTAGTTCCAGGACAGCCTCCAAAGCCACAGAGAAACTCTGTCTCAAAAAAAAACAAAACAAAACAGTAATCCTGCCAGGCATGGTAGTATATACCTTTAATGCCAGTATCCAAGAAGTAGAGGCATGAGGATCAATGAGAGTTCAAGGTTATCATTAGCTATACAGTAAGTTCAAGGCCAGCCTTGGCTATTTGATGCCCTGTCTCCAAACACACACACACACACACACACACACACACACACACACACACACAAATCCAACAGTTTTTATGATGTGCATTTTTCCTACTTTTTAAAAAAGGTTTTATTTTTATAATTTTACTTTATTTTTACTTTGGTAGTAACTTTTTTACTAGGGTTGATGACATCCCTAGCCATGAGCTTTTGACTGTGTTTAAAATGCCAGATGTATCCATCCCTCCTGTATGGAGAATATCGAATACAGTCAGAAAGTTGCTGGTTATATCCTGGTTTAGTCAGTACTCTATTGCTGTGAAGAGACACCATGACCATGGCAATTCTTATAAAAGAGAGCGTTTATTTGGAGCTTGCTTACAGTTTCAGAAGTTTAGTCCATATCATCACGGTGGGGAACATGGCGGCACACAGGCAGACATGGTGCTGGAGAAGTAGCTGAGAGTTCTACATCCAGACCCACGGGCAACAAGAATAAAGTCACTGGGGATGGCTTGGGCTTTTGAAAACCTCAAAGCCCACCCCCAATGACACACTTCCTCCAACGAGGCCACACCTCCCAGTTCTTTCAAATAGTGCCACTCCTTGGAGAGCAAGCATTCAAATCAATGAGCTGATGGGGGCCATTCTTATTCAAACCATCACACCCCCATAAAATACTTTCCACTGTTGCACCAATGGATTCATCTTGCCTGGTTAGTGTCACCCAGGGCCCATAGGTGAGCAAGATTATTGGTAATAGATTCTTCTCCAGCAGCCTACACAGCATCTTCTGGCACGTTGAAAGCTCAATAGCATGTAGGAAGCTTTCAAAAGGGTTCCTACTTGATCTTTCTGTGATTTTACCACCAAGATGCATGGTATTTTGTAGTAGAAGTATCTGAACATCTAGTAAGGGTGCCCCTGAGGTCACAGCAGAGTATCACAAACCTTGGAACCACAGTTCAGGTTTTTTGAGCTGTTCGATGTAGGTGATGTGATCTAAACTCCAGTTCTCATTATTGACTATCAAGTGCTCATAACCACTGAAACATCTCTCCAGCTCTCTTTTTCCTTTCTAAAACAAAGTATTCCTTAGAATTTTTTCTTCCACTTGGTGGGATTTTTATCTTAATTGTCAAACAAAATTGAAACATTAAATTATATTCTATCACTTAAAAAAAAGTATTTGCATCCCGAGTATACACATGGACTTTGGACTCCCATCCAACAATGTGAGATGAACTCTCACCCTGAACTCTGGTGGGGAGGGTCTAGGCCCTGCCCTGGATGAAAAGACACACTATGGACACCCCCATGGAGGGCCTCACCCTCCCTGGGGAAATGAGGGGATAATGGAGGAGTTGGGGGGAGGGCACGGGAGGAGGGGAGGGAAAGGGAGAGGGACCTGGAACTGACTTGTGAACCAACAATGTTTCTAATCTAAATTTAAACTTAAAAAAATCCAATACCCCTTCATCATAAAAAAGAAAGAAATTATGAAGTATAAGAGGCATGAAATGATATTTGAACTAATTTTGATGAGATGATGCCTTAAAATGATTTAAGTTCTCTCTAGATTAATTCATAAGCATAATGTAATTTCAATAAGATAATATTGTGCACAGAAGAAAAGAGAATGATGAACGAAAATATTCCATAGGATGCAGAAAATGAAAGATATTGCAAATACTTAGAAAGTCTTGAGGCTAGCCTATTTTAGTACTGACAAATAAGCAAGCACATCAGCCAGAGAAACAGAACTGCCTGTCAAGAAACAGACTCAGGTATGTCAGCTGTGGGGGGTGGGGACGGGGTTACTACTAATGAGGCTGACATATTAAATCATGAGAGAAAAGATGGGTGTTAAATTGCCTGGAAGATAAAACCTGTTTTAGAAAAGATACAATCAGATCAGTCTTCCATTCCTCACATAAAGCATATATCCAGTGGCCCAGATATTTGGAAAGAAAGGACTGAAGAAAAGGAGGAAGGATGACAGAATCCCTTTCTTGGTATTTGTCCACAGCAGCAAGCACCTGTTGAGTGCAAGAGTAAGTCATCTCCTCTCATCTGCAGTCATTTTTTTTTCCATTCTCTTAAACAACACAATAAGGAGATTAATGGAATTGCTGGCCCATTCAAACTCCAACCAATCAGCATCCCAAGCAGTCAGCCCTGTTTCAGCACCAGTGTGCAGAGACTGAGGGCCCTATTGCAGATGTTTCCCTGCTTATGCACCAAGTGGAACCCTATGAGCAGTCCTTTCTGTGTCCAAGGACAGAAGCAAGAGACCCAATCCTCACCCTAAAGGAGAAGAGCAGAGGGAGTCTCCCAAGGGATACTTAACCCCAAATAAAGCCTTTGTAGTCAGCTCTGGGGCCCATTTTCTACTCCAGATGTTGTAATAATTGTCAATAGACTTTACTTTCACTTTGC
Source organism: Mesocricetus auratus (assembly GCF_017639785.1). Classification (NCBI taxonomy): domain Eukaryota; kingdom Metazoa; phylum Chordata; class Mammalia; order Rodentia; family Cricetidae; genus Mesocricetus; species Mesocricetus auratus. The sequence continues at coordinate 75,607,653 of NW_024429194.1, forward strand.
TCTGAGCTATTTTCATGTCTTTGAATTCTTTAATTGAAAAAGAGAAAAAGAACCCTCCACCTAGCTGGTATCAAAAAGAAAGCAGGAGGAAAGAAGGAAGGAAAGGGGCATTTAAAATGTATGAATTCTTTTATATCTAAACTTAGGAAGACCTCCTGACTGATGTAAAACATACAGGTAATAAGAAGAAAAGATTGAAAATTTGGCTGTGTAACAAGCCTTCAAAGAAGGAGAATTAGCTTCTCCCGAGGATGAGCCTCCTACTTAGTTGCTCAATTTAAGGTGGTCAGCCCAGAAATCATATTCACACAGACAACAAAAACAGGCTCAACAGGATGAATTTACCTGTTTTTGAATATATATATTTGATACACACACACACAGACACACATGAGAGAGAGACAGAAAGGCAGCACAGAGAGAGAAGAGAGAAGAGAGAAGAGAGAGAGAGAGAGAGAGAGAGAGAGAGAGAGAGAGAGAGAGAGAGATAGGGAGAGAGAGAGATAGGGAGAGAGAGAGGGAGAGAAGGAGAGAGAGAATCAAAATATAAAATTTAAAAGAACTGGAGTAAAAAAAACTTCAAACAATTCTATGTAACAGTAGAGAAAGCCACATTTTTTCATTTAATTTACTATAATCATGAAAATAGAATGGCAGCATTATAACATTTCCTTGGGTTGATGAACAATAACACCTGTATCTTTCAATTTTTGAATTCTTTAATCTCTCAATTCCTTAAGGAATATTGAAATAAATACCAGGAAGTAAATTTGTATTTTTTTCAGAATAAACTCAACCTGACACTGTGTTATATTTATAAAGAACCAACTATTGTACAACGTTTAAAATCATAAGACAGTTCATGTTCAAAAAAAAAGTATTTGCTACAATGGTTGTTTTTCAGTAACTATTAAGAATTCATGTCGAAACAGGTTTGGCAAAGGAGCAGATTACCATTTCTTGTTTTAGCAAGATGTAGAAGAATCAATGCATTTTATGGATTGGTCATGACTTTGTCATTCTTTTTTTTTTTAATTTTATTTTCCAGTTTAAATTTAGATAAGAATCAAGGTTGCTTCACAAGTCAGTTCCAGGTCCCTCTCCCATTCCCTCCCTTCCTCCCGTGCCCCCCCCCCGTTATCCCCTCATTTCTCCAGGGAGGGTGAGGCCCTCCATGGGGGTGTCCATATTGTGTCATTTCATATAGGGCAGGGCCTAGACCCTTTCCCAAGAGTTCAGGGTGAGAGTGCACCTCACATTGTTCTATTGGAGTCCAAAGTCTGTGTGTATACTTGGGATGGGTACTGATCTGCTGCCCAAGGCTCAATAGATTCCCTAGGCCTCTTCACTGACACCCAGATTCAGGGGGTCTTGATCAGTCCCATGCTGGCTTCCCAGGCTGATGCCTGGGATTCAAGAGTTAACCTTTGTCTGGTCAGCTGTTTCTGGGGGTTAAACCAGCCCAGTCTTAATCCCTTTGATCATCAGTCCTCCCTCTCTGTTACTGGCTTTCTTGAGTTCAGCTCAGTACTTAACAGAGGGAGTCTGCCTCTTCTTCGATCAGCCACTAAATAAAGTTTCTGTTTCCCAGACTCTCTGGCCATAGGATTGTAGGCTGGCTCTCCCCAGATCTATGTCTAAAATCCATATATGAGAGAGTACATGCCATGTTTCTCTTTTTGTGACTGGGTTACCTCACTCAGGATGGTTTCTTCTAGTGTCATCCATTTGCCTGCGAATCTCATGATTCCATTATTTTTTTCTGCTGAATAGTACTCCATTGTGTAGATGTACCACATTTTCTCTATCCACTCTTCGGGTGAGGGACATCTAGGTTGCTTCCAAGTTCTGGCTATTACAAATAAAGCTGCTATGAACATAGTGGAACAGACATCTTTGTTGTATGAATGGGCATCTTTTGGATATATGCCTAAGAGTGGAGTTGCTGGGTCTTGTGGTAGGTTTATTCCCATTTTTCTGAGGAATCTCCACACTGATTTCCAAAGTGGCTGAACCAGTTGGCACTCCCACCAGCAATGGAGGAGTGTCCCCCTTTCACCACATCCTCTCCAGCATAAATTGTCATTGGTGTTTTTGATTTTAGCCATTCTGACAGGGGTGAGATGGTATCTGAGAGTTGTTTTGATTTGCATTTCCCGGATGGCTAAGGATGTTGAGCACTTTCTCAAGTGCCTCTCAGCCATTTTAGACTCCTCTATTGAAAACTCTCTATTTAGTTCTGCAGCCCACTTTTTAATAGGGTCCTTTGGTGTTTTGGAGACTTGCTTCTTGAGTTCTTTGTAAATTTTGGAGATCAACCCTCTGTCAGATGTGGGATTAGTGAATATTTTTTCCCATTCTGTGGGCTGCCTTTTTGTCTTGCTGACTGTGTCCTTTGCCTTACAGAAGCTTCTCAGTTTCAGTAGGTCCCATTTATTAATTGTTGATCTTACTGTGTGTGTCGTCATTCTAAGGATGTTGGTTTAATAGTGTTCAAGTAATTGTCTCTCAACAGGCTTCAAGCTAACCAACAACAACAGATGAGATGTTTGTGAGTGCCAATTGGTTCCTGGGAATCAAATCTGGGTCCTCTAGAAGAGCAGCCTGTTCTCTTAACTACTGAGTCATGTCTCCAGCCCTTTCCTTCTGTTTTTGTTTGGTTGGTTGATGGGTTGGTTGGGTTTTTTGTTTGTTTCAAGACAAAATCTGGCTATGAAGCCTAGGCTAACCTCAAACTAAGATGAGATATAAGAGGAAAAAACAGAGCAGATATTCATGAATACTATTCACTTTTATCATGGAAATTAATATGCAATCTATTATCTTTAAAATATATTTTATAGTCTATAAATATTTCTAATTTTAAATGTGCAAAGATGCTAATATAGTAAGGCATAGCAATTGTAAACATTGTTCTGAAAAATGTACACTCTCAAAGTAATAATTTTAACAGATTTAGTAGTTTTAATTCAGTCAATGTGGACCTATTTTCTTCTGATTCAGAAATCAAGTATTTGACCTGCTTATAAAATTAAGTTTTATAAGTAAAATTTTTGCCAGTCTTAAACAAGCTCTTCTTTCACACTTAAACCAAAAATTTTACACTTATCTAACGCCCTGAGGCCAACTTGTAAGAAAATAGATTTCCTGATGAACCTGAAACATAGATATATTCACTCACCTTGACATTTAAACATATCAGTTGAAGGAGACTTCAGAAAGATGAAAACAAAAGGATTAAGAAATGCAAGGTAATCACAATAGAAGATATGAGCTATGGGACCTCACAACCTGGGTTAACACACCATCTCTTGGTATCTGTCAGCCATGCACCCTCCAACAGATAGGGATCAATTCTGTGCCTCACTTAGCTACCCATAAAGTAGGGAAAGTAACAGACCTCTTTTGGTAGTTTGAATAAGAATGGCCCCCAAAGGCTCATATATTTCAATGTTTAGTTCTCAATTGGTGCACTGTTTAGCAAGAATTAGATGTAACTTATTGGAGAAGGTGTGTCATGGAGGGTTGGCCTGAGATTTCAAAAGTTCACACTATTTTCAGTTATCCCTCTCCCTGGTTCCAACTTGTCAATCAGGATGTAAGCTCTCAGCTACCGCTCCAACATCATGCCTACTGTCTATTTCCATGTACCTAGCCATGATCATAGACCAACCCACTAAAATTACATGCTCTCTTTTAAAGTTGCCTTGGTTATGATGTCTTTTTACAGCAATAGAGGAGTAGCTAAGATACCTCCTTACACTTACTCTAAGAAATCATTGTTCTTAGATAAAGATGGATGACTTGATAATTAGGACCTTCCTATTCCTACTATTAGGAGAGATGAATGGCTGTGTAACATGGAAGACATTCAGTAAGAAAAATTGTAATTTTTCATAGTATCATCCTCATCTGAACCTCTATTTATAGTCTGCCATCTGGTATTGAGATCAGAAAAAGGAAGCATGATGGTTCCAGTGCAAGCCTAGGAACTAACATTATGGAAATTTTTCTGGACAACCACATAGAAATAATCATTGCTAAGCCCCACAAGGAAAAAGGATGCTTATGTTCCATCTGTCTCTTCTGGGCACAGGACTGAAATACTTATTTGAGGACTGTCTTTTTTAAAATAATGCTTAAATTTAATTTTTTATTATTTTATAAAAATACACAAAGACAGGCTGGAGAGATGGCTCAGCCGTTAAAGGCTAGGCTCACAACCAAAAATAAAAATACACAAAGACAATGAAAATGCCAAATGAGAGATAGCATAGCTAAGTTTCCTGTTGCTGTGGTAAAACCATGACCAAAAAAGTCACCTACACTTCTGCTTTCACTGGTAGGATTGAGAGCAGAAGATGATGGCAAGAATTGAAGCAGAGGCCATAGAGGAATGCTGCTTACTGACTCGTTCCTCATGGCTCACTCAGTCTGCTTTCTTATATAACCCAGGACTACCTGCTCAGGGATGACACCATCTACAGTGCTCACCCTCAACATCAATCATCAATCAAATAAAAAAATGAACAACTGACATGTCCACAAGCCAGTCTTATGGAGACGTTTTCTCAATTGAGTTTCCCTCTTCACAAATGACTCTAATTTGTGTCAAGTTGACAAAACATGAACCAGCATACGATAAATAGAATGAGATGAGATTCATAAATGTTTTGTGTTCACCAATGGCCTTTCCTGGGATCTCCTTCAGGACTCCAACACTACCTCAGTTGCTCTGCATGACCCTTTCATGCCTTCAAAACCAGTACCACTGGAGTGACTCTTAACACCACCAAGGTCAACTACCAGCTTGACCATGTGCAACCTCAGCCACCTCTAGACACTGGGGAAACACTTCTCAGAAGATCTTTACCACAATGATGCAGGTCTCTTCTTAATCACTGCTAATTTCTCAACTCTAGTCGACCAGCATTAATTGTCCCAGAAACACAAAGTTTCACTTCACTGGTGCTGACTCTTCAGCCCCAGCTGACCAGAACAACACAGTCTTAACTCAAAATAGCAAACAACCTGGGTAAAATCTTTAAATTTCCCTCTGCAACTTCATATGCCAGGCCTCCATTCTCCATGCTGCTCCTAGCATTCTTATCTTCCAAGCTCCTACAGAGCAGCCTGCTGAATTCACAACATGCAGTGCCTTTTCTAGCCCAATGTTCCAAAGTCCTCCCACAATCCTCCAAAAAGTATGGTCAGATCTGTCACAGCAATACTCCACAACGTTGTGCCAACTTGTCTTAGGTAGGGTTCTATTTCTGTGATGAAACACCTTGACCAAAAAGCAAGTTGGAGAGGAAAGGGTTTATTTGGCTTACACTAGTGGGATACTTCCTCTGCTTTTAACAAATGCTAGGTTGTTTACCTTAAAATATTCATCAGTAAGCAGTAGTTTTTCTACATTTTGATAATGCTAGTTCTTTTTGACTTTCCATTCTGAGACTTGCGAGACTTATTTTTAGTGCTTCGTGACTGATTCAACAAATACTTATTTGGAGCTTACTGTGTCCTATTGAGGACACAGAAGCCGTGAACAAGACACAGCCCTGCAGCTTCAATCCCCTACATTCTCCAGAATAAATCCTACATATATGAAAAATAGAAATTACATATGTGGGAAAATTTTTTCCTATGTTAGATTATTAATTTTTTTGGTTTTTTTTCGAGACAGGGATTCTCTGTGTAGTTTTGGAGGCTGTCCTGGCACTCGCTCTGTAGACCAGGCTGGCCTCGAACTCACAGAGATCCACTTGCCTCTGTCTCCCGAGTGCTGGGATTAAGGGCGTGCGCCACCAACGCCCCGCATTTGTTTTTTTTTAAGACAGGGTTTTTCTGTGACTTTGAAGGCTGTCCTGGAACTAGCTCTTGTAGATCAGGCTATCAGGCTGGTTGCAAACTCACAGAGATCCACCTGCCTCTGCCTCCTGAGTACTGGGATTAAAGGCATGTGCCACTACCACCTGGCTATGATTACTTTTAAACAAACATCTTTAGAAACTGCAACCTCTCTTGTAAGAATTATCATCTTCCCCTAGAAAATGTACAACCCAAGTGTGGTGGACAATATCAGCTACCACAACTCTAGGATGCACTCTAGAAAGAAAGAAAAGGCTTCTGGCTAAAAAGATAGGTTGACTTCACATAATCCATTTCTAAGGCTCTCCCAACAACCGATATTTTAATTTTCTCTATTTGCCGCAGCATTGGCATTAAATGTGAATTCATGAAATTTTCTGTGAAAATGGCCAGTTTTACAATATTACTCCAACCAATCCTCTCTCTCTCTCTCTCTCTCTCTCTCTCTCTCTCTCTCTCTCTCTCTCTCTCTCTCTCTCTCTCTCTCTCTGTCTGTCTGTCTTTGGTATCTTAAAGTTTTTATTGTGCAAATATTTTATTTCCCTTGTTATATTCATTCAAAATTTTGTTTTTGAGACCATTACAAATGTTATTGTTTCTCTGATTTTGTTCTCCATATACTGGCTGGTTTTGTGTGTCAACTTGACACAAGCTAGAATCATCAGAGAGGAAGGAGCCTCTGTTGAGGAAATGCCTCCTTGAGATCCAGCTGTGAGGCATTTCCAGCTGTGAGGCATTTTCTCAACTAGAGATCAATGTGGGAGGAGCCAGCCCATGGTAGATGGTACCATCCCTGGGCTGGTAGTCCTAGGTTCTATAAGAAAGCAGGTTGAATGGGCAAAGGGGTTAAGACTGGGCTGGTTTAACCCACAGAAACAGTTGTCCTGAACAAGGGGGAGCTCTTGGACCCCTGATTGATGGCTTTGTGGAAAGCATGGGACTGACCCAGACCCCCTGAATATAGGTGTCAGTGAGGAGGCCTAGATAATCTATGGGGCCTTGGGTTGTATTTATCCCTGGTGTACAAATAGACTTAGAGTGCCCATGCCACAATATTGGAGGCTCTCTCAGCCGGGACTCTTGGGGGAAGGCCTGGTCCCTACCCTGGATGAAATGACAGACTCTGGAGATCCACCATGGAGGGCCTCACCCTCCCTGGGGACCTGAGTGGAGACTGGGTTGGGGACTGGGGGACCTGGTTGGGAGGGCAGGGGAGGAGGGAAGGGAGAGGGAGCTGGGATTGACATGTGAAGCAAGATTGTTTCTAACCTAAATAAAAAATAGTAATAATAAAATAAAATAAAGCAGGTTGAGCAAGCTAGGAGAAGGAAACCAGTAAGCAGAACCCTTCCATGGCTTCTTCATCAACTCCTGCATCCAGGATCCTGCCCTGTTTGAGTTCCTATCCTGATTTCCTTCATTGATGAACAACAATGCTGAAGTGTAAGCTAAATAAACCCTTTCCTTCCTAACTTGCTTTGGTCATGGTGTTTTGCCACAATAGAAACTCTAAGAACCCCAGTGTGCTTGCTGTTTGTATATGGGAAGGCTACTTATTTTTGTGTGTTAATTTTGTGCCCTGCTACTTTATTGAATGTAGCTGTCAACTACAGAAGTTTTCTGATGAAGTGCTTAGAGTCTTCTTTTAGAATCATATCATCAATACTTTCTTATGTTTCCATTGCTTTTGAATCCAGCTTTATTTCTTTTATGGTCAGACGCAATACAGGATGTCATTTTAGTTTTTCATATTGAGACTTGCTTTGTTTCCGTATATGTGGATAATTTAGGACAATATTCCATGGGTTGATAATGTATATTCTTTAGTGTTTGGACAGAATGTTCTGTTGATACAGTTAGGTCCATTTGATTTATGATGTCATTTAACTCCAGAGTTTCTCTTTTTTCTGACAAACTGTCCATTGTCACAGTGTTGAGGTTGATATGTGTCTTTAAAGTTAGTAGTTTTTAGTAAAATTGGGTATTCCTCTGTTTTGGTGTATATACATTTAGAATTCAATATGGTTTCAGTGACTTTTCCTTTCATTAATGTGAAGTCTGCCCTTTCTTTTTTTTTTAACGAGACAGGGTTTCTCTGTATTGTTTTGGAGGTTATCGGTCCAGCCCAGCCTCGAACTCACAGAGATCCTCCTGCCTCTGCCTCCCGAGTGCTGGGATTAAAGGCGTGCGCCACCACCGCCCAGCGAAGTCTGCCCTTTCTTATCTCTTCTGATTATTTTTGTTTTAAAGTCTGTTTTATCAGATATTAGAATACCTACATCTTTCTTAATTTCATTTGCTTGGAAAGAATACCTTTTCCCATTCTTTTAACCTGAAATGATGTCTACCACTGATGGTGTGAGATGTGTTTCAAGGAAACACTGATCTTCTTTCAAAGATCAAACATGTTCACTAAGTCAATCTATTAGCCTATATGTTTATGCTAGAGAACTGAAACCATGAATACTCAGTTATTACTGAAAGACATATATTAGTTCCTGTCATTTTGTTGATTTTGTGATGTTTTCTCATCTCTTTTAATTACCTGTCCTATCATTTTTTATTGCCTATGTTCTCTTGAGTGTGTTTATCCTTCTCTGCAGATTGAATTATTCCTCCTAGAATCCTTTGTAAAGCTGACTTAGTAGTCATGAATTCCTCTAATATGTTCTCATCACCAAATTTTTTTGTTCTTTTTCAATTTTAATAGATGTTTTTCTGGATATAGTAATCCTAGTTGACAGCTTTGGTCTCTCAAGACATGAAATATATCTTTTCGGGCCATTCAAATTTTTTTTTTATCCATTCCTAATGCCTATAGACCTACCAAACTTGCATCCTTTCCAACATTCTTTCCTTTTTCAGAGGTGCATTTTCTTGGAAACTAAGAAATAATAATGTAAATTCTAATGTCAATTTGATTCCTAATCAGGGTCAATTGTTAAAGTCACCCTTGAGTCTTCTTTTTTTTTTTTTACTTTTTTTTTGATTTCTCAATTTTTTTATTTATTATTATTATTTTTTTTTATTTTCCATTTTAAATTTAGATAAGAAACAAGGTTGCTTCACAAGTCAGTTCGAGGTCCCTCTCCCTTTCCCTCCCCTCCTCCCGTGTCCTCCCCCATCCCCCCCCCCCGTTATCCCCTCATTCCCCCAGGGAGGGTGAGGCCCTCCATGGGGGTGTCCATAGTCTGTCATTTCATATAGGGCAGGGCCTAGACCCTTCCCCAAGAGTTCAGGGTGAGAGTGCACCTCACATTGTTCTATGGGAGTCCAGAGTCCGTGTGTATACTTGGGATGGGTACTGATCTGCTGTCCAAGGCTCAATAGATTACCTAGGCCTCCTCACTGACACCCAGATTCAGGGGGTCTTTGAAATGATCAAGTATTATCAAATTGGCTTGCCCTTATAAATGACTGGTTCTTTCCTCTTGTACCTTTAAAAACTTTTGTTCTGGGGGGCTAGAGAGATGGCTCAGCAGTTAAGAGCTCTGAATGCTCTTCCAGAGGACCTGGGTTCAATTCCCAGCACCCATATGACAGATCACAACTATCTATAACTGCAGTTCCAGGGAATCTGACACCTTTACACATATATGCAGGCAAAATACCAATGGACATTAAATAAATAAATAAAACTTTTGTTCTGTGTTTTTTTTTGCTTTTATCATTTTTTATTTTAATTTTAAATGGCTTGTTTTACATGTCATTCCCAGTTCCCTCTCCCTCCCCTCCTCCCGCACTCCCCTTCCCTCCCAGCCTTCCCCCCTATTGCCAATTCCTTCCACATAGGGGATATCTAGAGTCTGTCATTTCACTCAGGGTAGGGTCCAGGCACTTCCCTAAGAGTCCAGGCTGAGAGAGCATCCCTCTTTGTGCTATGGGCACACGATGACTGTTTGTATTCCAGGAATAGACACTGATCCACAGCTCAGGGCCCCATAGGTTGCCCAGGCCTTCTCGCTGACACTCACATTTGGGGGGTCCAGATCAGTCCCATGCTGGCCTCCCAGCTGTCGGTCTGGGGTCCAAGAGCTCTCCCCTGTTCAGATCAGCTGTCTCTGATGGTTTTGCCAGCCCATTCTTTGCCAATTTGCTCATCACTCCTCTCTCTCTGTCACTGGGTTCCTTGGGTTCAGTTCAGTGCTTAATTGTGTTTTGCCTCTGCTTCCATTAATCACTGGATGAAGGCTCCCGGATGGTTATAGACATCAAGTTCATTATCAGGAATGGGCATTGGAGGTGGTCTCTCCACTATTGCTTAGCTTGCCAATTGGCGTTATCCCTTTAGATCTGGTCTAAATCTGTCTTCTAACCTATGATTCCCTCTTCCCCCTATTCTACCCCCACCCACTCAACTTCCTGTTCCCCCATGACCTACTCTCTCTTCCTCTTCTCCCCCTCTCTTCTTCCCAGCTCCCACTCCCCCCCCACCCCTCGCCGTGTTCCCCATCCATTCAGTGGATCTTGTCACAATCTTCTTCTCTTGGGTACAATGCATATATGCATATATTTTAGGTTCTTTCCTGTTTCCCAGACTCTCTATCAGTGGAAGTGCAGACTGGCACTATCCTGATCCATGTCTAAAATCCATATATGAGTGAGTACATACCATGTTTGTCTTTTTGCGACTGGGTTACCTCACTCAGGATGGTTTCTTCCAGTGCTATCCATTTACCTGCGAATTTCAAGATTCCATTGTTTTTTTCTGCTGAGTAATACTCCATTGTGTAAATGCACCACATTTTCTCTATCCACTCTTCAGTTGAGGGGCATCTAGGTTGCTTCCAGGTTCTGGCTATTACAAATAATGCTGCTATGAACATAGTGGAGCAGATGCCCTTGTTGTATGAATTTGCCTCATTTGGATATATGCCTAAGAGTGGAATTGCTGGGCCTTGTGGTAGATTAATTCCCATTTTCCTGAGGAATCTCCATACTGATTTCCAAAGAGGCTGTACGAGTCAGCACTCCCACCAGCAGTGGAGGAGTGTTCCCCTCTCTCCACATCCTCTCCAGCATAAATTGTCTTTGGTGTTTTTTATTTTAGCCATTCTGACAGGAGTAAGATGGTATCTCAGAGTTGTTTTGATTTGCATTTCCCTGATGGCTAAGGATGTTGAGCACTTTCTTAAGTGTCTCTTGGCCATTTTAGCCTCCTCTATTGAGAATTCTCTATTTAGTTCTGTACCCCACCTTTTAATTGGATCCTTTGGTATTTTGGAGACTTGCTTCTTGAGTTCTTTGTAAATTTTGGAGATTAGCCCTCTGTCAGATGTAGGGTTAGTGAATATCTTTTCCCATTCTGTGGACTGCCTTTCTGCCTTGTTGACTGTGTCCTTTGCCTTACAGAAGCTTTTTAGTTTCAGGAGGTCCCATTTGTTAATTGTCGATCTCAGTGTCTGTGCCACTGGTGTTATGTTTAGGAAGTGGTCTCCTGTACCAACTCATTGAAGAGTATCTCCCACTTTCTCTTCTAAAAGTTTCAGTGTGGCTGGATTTATGTTGAGATCCAATGCTAGCTGTTAAATATTGATAATCATGCTGCAATCACTATAACCACAGAGATTAGGTATAGATCACCCTAGAAAAGGCAAATAGAATACATAGTTATGGATGGAGAGGGGAGGAACTGGAATGGGAGAATCAAATAGTAAAGGGGAGGGAGGAACAGTTAAAACTAAGCAGCATTTGAGACAGAGTTTCTCTGTATTGTTTTGGAACCTGTCATGGAACTTGCTCTGTAGACCAGGCTGGCCTTGAACTCACAGATGTCTGCCTGCCTCTGCCTCCCAAGTAATCCACACTGCCAGAGAAGCTAATAAACAAGGAGGACCCTAAGAGAGACCGACATACATGGTCCCCCAGAAAAGGGGAAAGGGACAAGATCTCCTGAGCTAATTGGGAGCATGGGGGGGAGGAGTTAGAAGAAATAGAAGGAGAGAAGAGGAGGGGAGAGAAGGACAGGAGAGAACAGAAAGATCGAGTCAAGGGAAGAAGAGGGGAGAGCAAGAAAAGAGATCCCATAATAGAGGGAGCCACTATAGGTTTAAAGCAAAATCTGACTCTAGGAAAATGTCCAGAGAGCTATAAGGTTGACCCCAACTAATAATCTAAGAAATAGTCAAGAGGCTACCTTAAATACCCTTCTCCAATAATGAGATTGATGACTACCTTATATGCCATCCTAGAGCCTTCATCCAGTAGCTGATGGAAGCAGAAGTAGATGCCCACAGCTAAACACTGAGCTGAACTCTAGAATCCAGTCTCATAGAGGGAGGAGTGATGATCAAGGGGTCAAGACCAGGCTGGAGAAACACAGAGAAACAGCTGACCTGAACAAGGGGTTGCTCATGAACACCAGACTGATAGCTGGGAAACCAGCATAGGACTGATCCAGACCACCTTGTAACTTGTTGCCTTCCCTGCCATCCGCCTGGGCCCTGCCACAGTTGCAGTCCCCAAATAACACACAAGACATTATATTAATTATGAAGCTATTGGCCGTTTGCTTGTTTCTTACTGGCTAGCTCTGACTTAAGTATTTAACCCATAATTGTTAATCTTAAGTATTTCTCTTACCGGAGAAAAGAGTCTGGACCCCTTACTCCTCTGGCGGCCTACATGGTTTCTAGCTCTGCCTCTCTTTCCCAGAATCCTCCTTGACTCCTAGTCCCACCTATCTTGCTTCCCTATTAGCCAACAGTGCTTTATTCAACAACCAATAAGAGAGACAGATTTACAGAATGACATCCCCCATCACCACCTGAGGATGTTAGTTTGGAGGTCTGGTTAATCTATGGGGCCTCTGGTAGTGGATCAGTATTATCCCTAGTACTTGAATGGACTTTGGGAGCCCACTCCACACAGAGGGATACTTTCACAGCCTAGACACACAGGGAAGGGTCTAGGCCCTGCACCAAATGATATGACAGACTTTAAAGATCCCCCGTGGAAGGCCTTACCCTCCCTGGGGAGCAGAAAAGGGATGGGATAGGGGATCAGTCGGGGCAGGGAGGAGGAGGAAAGAGGGAGGGAACTGGGGTTGACATGTAAAACAAACTTGTTTCTAATTTAAATTAAAAAATGGGAAAAAAGAAACAATATAAAGTAATTAAAAGGAAAAAAGCTAAGAAGCATTTGAGGAGTTGTATAGAAATCTAATACAGTAGAAATTCCTAAAATATATACATATATGAAGGTGATATAAATGGAATCACCAAATAACAAGGGAGATGAAGTACACTTTGAGATTCATGAGCATGAAGTTTGAGAGTTGCTAATAAAGAAGACATACCCAAGAGGTACTATCAATAACTTTTAACTTTTCCCTAGAAATGTGATTCACATAGCCTAAGATGCTTCCGTCTCCAACTCCTCTGTTTGCTCTCCATATGTGAAAACAGGCCTCCCTCAAAATTTGCTACTAGGTAAGAAATCTTCATGTTGGTAGAATGCCATGTTTTTTCATTTACACTTTAGAAAAATCCTAAAGAAAAAGGAAAGGCTGAATAAGGAGAAAGACTCAAGCGTAGAGGGTACAACATAGGGAACTACCTTTGTCTGGCTTCACTTTCTAAAATGACCCTTTTATCTGCTGAAGATAAAAGGAAAAGCTGTCTCTCCTGCCTTCCTTTATTTGACCAAATGTGTAGAAGGCAGTTTCTTTCACTGGAAATATTATTTGTGTTTTGTTTGAGCCTCCTTTTCACCAACAGCAAAATCTGACATTGTTCCATCAGTGGGGAAAGTCGGCCTGGCAAATGATGTTTACAGTATTTGGAAACCAGGTAGGGACCCCCCACTCCAGGAGGTAAACACTTTCTTTTCAAACATACAGAGGAACACACTGTGTGGTTGCCATTGGCTTTTCCTTCAAGTGACAAAACTGTCTGCACAAATGGTGTTTGTAATTCACTACAGTCAACCAAGTAATGGTTTTGTCATTTTCTGTCTGCAACCAACAATTTCACTGTGTTTCATAACGTGGCATTGGTACATTAATCGCTGCTTGGCCCAGTTTTATTTTAAATGACACAACAGAACTGTTCCATGAATGCTTGGCCTCATTCCACCCAGTCTAAGCCACGCTTGCTTGCATCTGCATCCAATGGGGCCAGATGTATTTTGGTGGAGGGTACTGAAGCTTTGTCTCAAAGGGAATTGCTAATGATGCTTCTGTTCACTTTGAGCCCTTGGCCCACCTCCCTTCTCTGTTATTTGTCTCCCTGCATTGCTCCTCATGTTCACAGCAACAATCACATTGACAATAAAGCTCCCTTTAAATTATATTCCCTCTTTTTCAGAGATTTCTCAAGCAGCTACTTAAGAATATTAATTTCAACTAATAAAATCTGTTTCAACCAAGCATAGAAATTAGGTGACTTTATTTGACTAGAGAATTATATAAAAACAAAAGAATAATAAATGAAGACTAGCATCATAAAAGATAGGAACCAAGTCAAAAATTACAGTAACTCTGGTCACCTCCTTGCTCTAATTTTGCTTCTACATTTCTCCACACCAATTCCTTTTTCTTCTCTTGATATCTGACTTCATGGAGTCATACTGTGCATACCTCAAATGGTACTTAAACCAAATTCCAATTTCTGAGTCATTTCCATCACAAAGGCTCATTCTGGGCCTCTTAGATACACAAGACATTGACTGTGAAAAGAAGTTTTAGTGATTGTGATGGCTATTCTCTTGGTTGTCAGGTTGGCTATATCTGGAATGAACTACAATCCAGAAATGAAGGGCACGCCTGTGATCCAGACCTTGTGGCAGGAAAACAACATGTCAGTGATTCAGATCTTGAGGCTGCAAGGCACACCTTTAGTCTGAGCCACACCTTCTGCTAGAAGACTATATAAGGACAATGGAAGAAGGAAGGGCTCATTTGTTTTTTACCTACTTGCCCTCACCTTGTCACCACATCCATTCCTTTGTGTTTCCAACATACATAGAAAACCAGCTGAGACAACCAGCCTCATGGAACTACTAGATTCTTGGATCTTCCATTCACAGTTAGCCATTGTTGGACTACAGCCTGTAAGTCATCCCAATAAATGTACATGTTTATAAATAAATATATATATAAATATGAGATAGACAGAGAGAGAGAGAGAGAGAGAGAGAGAGAGAGAGAGAGAGATTCATTCCAAATTTTTTTTGACTCTAGAGAACCCTGACTGTTTTAGTTAGGGTTTCTATTGCTGTGAAGAGATACCATGACCATGGCAATTGTTGTAAAGGAGACATTTAATTGGGTGGCTTACAGTTCAGAGGTTCAGTCCATTATCATCATGGTGGGACACGGCAGCATGTAAGCGGACATGGTGCTAGAGAAGGAATTGAGGATTTTACATCTTGATGTGCAGGCAACAGGAAGTAAACTGAGACACTGGGTGTGGCTTGAGCATATATGAGACCTCAAAGCCTGTCTCCACAGTAACACACTTCCTCCAACAAGGCCATACCTATTCCAAAAAAGCTACACCTCCCAGTAGCGACACTCCCTATGAGCTTACAGGGGCCAATTACATTCAAACTACCACACTGACTAATACAGTTATCAAGACTCTGTCTTAATGACAGGGGAAATTGTCAGAGAAATTACATGTGCTAGAAACAGCAAAAAGATACTTCTACAAAGATATAGATTCCATTATCCATATGTAGACATAAAATGACATTGTACTATAGGGGTCTTATCATAAAGGACTACCACTCGATATGCCATGTTTGGATGGTATCCATGGGAGGCCTGCCCTTTTCTGAATAGAATGCAGGAGGAGTGGATAGGAGTAGCAGAAGGAAGGAAAGGGGACTGGCAGGAGAGCAGGTAGAGAAAAGAGCAGTTAGGATATAAAAATTAATTATTTAATCAAATAAATTAATTAAAGTGGCTCTCTACATTTCCAAGTTTAAGTGACTAGAAAGGCTTCAAATTCAAGGCATAAACTCCAGGCTACTTTACTTTAACAACTTTTTTATTTATTTTACATACCAAACACAGTTTCCCCTCCCTCCTCTCGTCCTATTCCCTCCCCCACTCCTACCTCCCTTCCCCTCCTCCCCATCTATTCCTCCTCCATCTCAATTCAGAAAAGGGCAGGCTTCCCATGGGCTTGAACAAAGCATGGCTCATCAAATTGAGGCAGGACCAAGTACAGACTCCAGGCTATTACAGCACCCAAAATGCAGCTTGCAATACAGTATAGAAAGAGCTTTAGAAACCAGCACCTGTACAGTTTCACAGAGCAACGTCTATCCTGATTCACAGTGTTTGGATCATGTCAGTTCTAAACAATGTGTTTCTGTAAGCTTCCTGGTCCGCTCAAAGATGTTACAATTGGGAAGACAAGACGAAATTAATTAATTAATTAATTAATTAATTAATGGAAGGATGTGAAGGACTTAAACCACTGCCAATCTTCACATATCCTTTCCTGCAGTTGAATTGGGAACTGTTCTTACCATTGTAATAAAGGCATTTTACTCTATATTAAAGGATGAATTATTCCTGATTTTAAAATATTTTAGTGCCCATCACAAAGTCACCATCCCTTCATTCACTACTTTCTGCTGAAAGCAAACATTTTCTGCTTTATTGAATATGTTATTAATTCCTAAAATTAAAAATTCTTTTTCTTTTCCCATCTCCTTTCATGGGAACAACTTCCCTTTTCCAACATCACTGTTTCCTGCTCCCAAATTTTGGGCGAGGGGGAGCAGGAGAAGAGAAGTTGAATAATGTTGTGAATTTAAATGCATCTGTTGCCATAGGAACAGTAGCCACTGAGTGTGGAGAACCACTTGTGGCTCCAATATATGCAGGAGACCTATTACCAAGCCTGGAAACTAATTCCATAAACAATGACAAGTGTGTGCACATTTAGAGAAAATTACTTATCTTATTGGGAGGAGGCAGGAAAAGCAAAGGAAGTACAGGTGGCCGTGATCATGCCTGTTGCCTAACAAAATGGCTGTTTCTCAAAGAGTTCTGTTATTTGTAGCAACCTTGACTACAAGAAAATAGTGAAATGATATTTTCCTACATTTTCTTACCTATGTCCCTATGGGTACAGGTGACCACAGGGCAAACATGGTCCCAACCTTTCTTTCCTTTAGCAAACTGCTGCCTATTTAGCACCATGAAATTCTGAGTGATGTGCAATTCCAGTGGTTCTTGGCCACTTCAAAAACAAAGAGCCTCCATTAAATTCTTGGCACCATGGAAAGAAAGCTGTAGCTGCTACATCTCTCCTTCTTCTCATTAAACGCAATCAGTCATTGCTGTTTATCCTCTGTGTTAAAACAGACAGGAGAATATATTTAAGAGTGTTGCTCTCGTTAAAGTCATAAGACCTAAAGATCTAAGGTGTGGCTACTATAGGCTGATTGATCTTAGTGTGGTTATTCTTAACCCTCAAGGCCAGATAATGAGAAATTTAGTCTGGTGTGGTTGCCAAATGTTTGGAGAAATAGGGAAGAAGGTCTGTCTCTTCATTGTATCTTGATAAAGAAATCTTTTGCCGCATTCCCCTTTTTGGTTGGGGTATTTAAGAATGTTGAATAAACTTAGGGCATTCAGTATTCACTGGATTGCCTTCCCAACTCAAAAAAATGTGTTGCTCTCCTCTCATCCTTGTCATAAGGAAAATGTTGACAGAGAAAGTTAATCACATCCGCAGCTCTGGTTTTCCAAACAAAAACTAAGGGTGGGGTACAGCACCGACAGAGAGGCGGCTGGGGTAATTCTGGCAGTGCTGTGGCAGAAAGGCAAGGAAACCAAAATCTGAGAACTTCCAAAAGTACCCCAGAGGGACACATCTGAAGAATATAGAGAGTTCCCTTGAAACAGAACTGATCAATGAAAACACACATACATACACGGAATTTCCTACAATGGCTTACGGGCTGTGGTCCAGCAAGTCCAACTGTAGCTGCCTCCTCAAGGAAATAGTGTTTGATCCACATGGCTGGATGTCTCATCTTGTCTTCAGTACATATCAGAACCGTGAAGAAGCAGGCTCTGATAATTCCAATGAAAGAACCTGCCATTGAGAGTGAGGGGCAAGGAGATGAAAAGCAAAAGCTCCTTCATCCATGTCCTTTATATAGGCTGCCACCAGAAGGTGTGGCCCAGATTTAGGCTGGTCTTCTGACCTCAGATGATCTGGATTTGAGGTGGGTCTTCCCTTGTCAAACAATGCAATTAAGAAAAAAAAATCCTTCATAGGTGTGCTCATCTGCTTAGGTTTTAGCTAATTCCAGATGTAGTCAAGGTGGCAACTAAGAATAGTCATCCCAGAAAGTGACATTATGGGAACAAAACTGTGTTTAACCTGGTATAGCCTCACAAATCCATTCTCAGGGACCAACTGGGACACTGGTGACTAAAAGTCAGAACCCAGGCAGGGAGAGAATACCCAACCAGAAAAGTACACTCAACAATGACTGCACTTTGCACTCACCCCCCAGGCCCCAGACACTGAAATCCCTAGAGGTGGTAGCTGGTAGGTGGGTGCCACAATGTAGGAAACTCTACAGAACACTGAGTTCCACACAGACTGAGAGCAACCCTACTTCTACGGCGGCCCACCACACACTCAACTCCACAAGACAAAAGAAGAGGTGGGAAAAACACATTTAACTGGTAAAGAGGAAATGCGGAATGATATTGAAACATCTTCTATTCCATTTTATTTCCTCTTCTTCATTTTAGGCTTTTGTGTTTGTATTGTTCCTTTTGTTTTAGCTTGCATTTTGCCTGAATAAGAATTTTCATGAAAAAAATAGTCATCCAAATAAAACTGAATCATCAAATAGACAAGATTAGAGAAGTACAAAGTAAAGGAGCAATATTAAAAAATGTAAGAGAAGAACACAAACTCACCTTTAAAATACATACATAAAAATGATACCAGATTTCTCCTCAGCAGCCCTAAAGTCCAAAAAAAGCACAGAATAATAAATTCCAATCCCTTAAATTAATTTACTACCATTACCACCCAAGAATACCAGATACAGAGATTACATTTTAACTTAATGAAAAAATAAAGGCTATTGAAAGACAAGTGCAAACTAAGACAATTCAGGACAACCAAGACAGAAAATGCACACTATCTATAGAAGATGAATAGTGACAGTTATTGAGAACATAGCAAAATAATTTAATGTGAGAAATAGATGAACATAGGCAAGCTAGGAAAAACCCACCAGGTCCAATGCAGAAAACTAGTTAACATCCATATTAATAGAGTCTAATGAGCAGAATAAACACTAATATATCCAAATGGAAAAATAACTCCCAAAGCATAGAAATGACTAACATCCTTCAGTAATAATCTTAGATGCAACTGTCCTCAATGACAATTTAAAAGCACAAACTAGTTAACTGGATAAAATGCAATATTCAACAATTTATTATCTTTAATAAATATGACTCATTGGGAATGGTACTCCCTGAATTTATTAAAATAGCTTATTAAGCTAGTAGAAGCAAAAAATCAAGCTGGTATAGCTATTCTGGTACACAATAAAGTATATTTCAAATCAAAATTAGAACACAGAAAGATCACTAATAATAAAAGTCACAATTCATCAAGAATAAACAACAATTGAAAATACATACACATCAAATGATTGGGCTCCTAACTTCATTAAACATGGTCAAAAGTGCTTATCACATAGGACCCAATGCAATGAGATTGGGTGACTTCAAGATCAAAATTTCCATAGAAGGCAGGCTAAAAAAATCAACCTAGAGGCTCCAAGTTAAGTTGGATTTTCCCTTTTTTAATTTAAGTTAGAAAAGCTTCTTTTACATATCAATCCCAGCTCTCTACCCCTCTACTCCCTCCCTGCCCCCACCAACCCCCTATCCCATGCCCTTTCTGCTCCCCAAGGAGGCCTTCCATGGGGAAACTTCAAAGTATGTCATATCATTTGGAGCAGGGTCTAGATCCTCCTTCATGTGTCTAGGCTGAGACAGCATCCCCCTATGTGGAGTGGGCTCCCAAAGTCCATTCAAGTACTAGGCATAAATACTGATCCAGAGGCCCCATAGATTGCCCAGGCCTCCTCACTGAAATCCTTGTTCAGGGGGTCTGGATCAGTCCTATGCTGGTTTCCCAGCTATCAGTCTGGGGTCCATGAGCTTGTTCAGGTCAGCTGTTTCTGTGGGTTTCTCCAGCCTAGTCTTGACTCCTTTGCTCTTCACTCTTCCCTGTCTGCAACTGGATTCCAGGAGGTCAATTCAGTGTTCAGCTGTGGGTGTCTGCTTCTGCTTCCATCAGCTACTGGATGAATGCTCTAGGATGGCATGTAAGTAGTCATCAATCTCATTATCAGAGAAGAGCATTTAAGGTAGCCTCTCCACTATTGCTTAGATTATTAGTTGGGGTCAACCTTGTAGATCTCTGGACATTTCCCTAGTGTCAGATTTCTCTTTAAATCTATAATTGATCCCTCTATTATGGTGTCTCTTTTCTTGCTCTCCTCTGTTCTTCCCCTAACATGATCATCCTGCTCTCTTCTGTCCTCCTCTCCTCTCCTCTTCTCCCGTTCTCTTTCTTCTAACTCCCTCTCTCCTCCCCCCATACTCCCAATTGGCTGAGATCTTGTCCCTTTCACCTTCTCCAGGGGACCATGTATATCTCTCTTCCAATCCTCCTTGTTTCCTAGCTTCTCTGGTGGTGTGGATTGTAGGCTGGTACTCCTTTGCTCTAAGTCTAAAATCTACATATGAGTGAGTACATACCATGTTTGTCTTTTTGTGACTGGGTTACCTTACTCAGGATGGTTTCTTCTAGTACCATCAATTTGTCTGTGAATTTCAAGATTCCATTGGGTTCCCCCCCCATGAGTAGTACTCCATTGTGTAAATGTACCACATTTTCTCTATCCATTCTTCGGTTGAGGGGCATCTAGGTTGCTTCCAGGTTCTGGCTATTACAAATAATGGTGCTATGAATACAGTTGAACAGATGCCTTTTTTGTATGAATGTGCAACCTTTGGGTATATGCCTAAGAGTGGAATTGCTGGATCTTGAGGTAGACTGGTTCCCATTTTCCGGAGAAACACCATACTGATTTCCAAAGTGGCCAGCAGTGGAGGGGTGTTCCCCCTTTTCCACATCCTCTCCAGCATAAACTGTCATTGGTGTTTTTTATTTTAGCCATTCTGACAGCTGTGAGATGATATCTCAGAGTTGTTTTGATTTACATTTCCCTGATGGCTAAGGACGTTGAGCACTTTCTTATGTGTCTTTCAGCCATTTTAGATTCATCTATTGAGAATTCTCTATTTAGTTCTGTACTCCACTTTTTAATTGAATTATTTGATGTTTTCGTGACTACTTTCTTGAGTTCTTTGTATAGTTTGGAAATCAGCCCTCTGTCAGATGTGGGGTTGAGGAATATCTCTTCCCATTCTGTGGGCTGCCATTTTGTTTTGTTGACTGTGTCCTTTGCCTTACAAAACTTCTCAGTTTTAGGAAGTCCCATTTATTAATTGTCAATCTCAGTGTCTGTGCTACTGACGTTATGTTCAGGAAGCAATCTCCTGTACCAATTCATGCGAGAGTACCACCTACCTTCTCTTCTAAGAGGTTCAGTGTGACTGGATTTATGTTGAGGTCTTTGATCCATTTGGACTTAATTTTTGTATATGTCAATAGACATAGATCTATCTGCAATCTTCTACATGCCAGCATCCAGATATGCCAGCATCATTTGTCGAAGATGCTTTCTTTTTTTCATTGTAAAATTTTAGCTTCTTTGTCAAAATTCAGGTGTTTGTAGGTCTGTGAGTAAATATCAGGGCTTTCAATTAGGTTCCATTTATCTACCTGTCTATTTTTGTGCCAATACCAAGCTGTTTTCAGGACTATAGCTCTATAATAGATCTTGAAGTCAGGAATGGTGATGCCTCCAGACATTCCTTTATTGTACAGAGTTGTTTTGGCTATCCTGGCTCTTTTGTTTTTCCACATAAAGTTGAGAATTGTTCTTTCAAGGTCTCTGAAGAATTGTGTTGGGATTGTGATGGGGATTGCATTAAATCTGTAGATTTCTTTTGGCAAGATTGCCATTTTTACTATGTTGATCCTATATTTTGGATTAAGCAAATGATTAAATATTCCATCTAACAGATAGAGATCAAATATTCTTCCAAGAACACAATGATACTTTCTCTAAAATAGATCAGTTCCTAGGTCGCAAAGAAAGTCTTAACAAATACAAGATAATCAAAAAATTTTGTGTCTTATCAGATCATACCAAAAACAAAACTAGACATTAATAGCAACATAAACAACAGAAGTATAAAAATACTTGGCAAGTGAATAACACATACTTCAATGAAAGTAGTTCATGAGCAGTAGTGGTGCACACCTTTAATCCCAGCACTCAGGAGGCAGAGGCAGTCAGATCTCTGAGTGTGGGGCCAGCCTGGTCTACTGAGTGAGTTCCAGGATAGCCAGGCCTACACAAAGAAACCCTGTATCAAAAGCCCTCAACATCCTTAGCCATCAGGGAAATGCAAATCAAAACAACTCTGAGATATCATCTCACAGCTGTCAGAATAGCTAAAATCAAAAACACCAATGACAGTTTATGCTGGAGAGGATGTGGAAAAAGGGAAACACTCCTCCACTGCTGGTGGGAGTGCCAACTCCTACAGCCACTTTGGAAATCAGTATGGAGATTCCTCAGGAAAATGAGAACCAGTCTACCTCAAGATCCAGCAATTCCACTCTTAGGCATATACCCAAAAGATACACATTCATACAACAAGGAAATTTCTTCCACTATGTTCATAGCACCGTTATTTGTAATAACCAGAACCTGGAATCAGCCTAGATGTCCCTCAACTGAAGAATGGATGGAGAAAATGTGGTACATTTACACAATGGAGTACGACTCAGTGGAAAAAACAATGGAATCTTGAAATTCGCAGGCAAACGAATGGCACTAGAAGAAACCATCCTGAGTGAGGTAACCCAGTCACAAAAAGACAAACATGGTATGTACTCACTCATATATGGATTTTAGACATGGAGCAGGGGAGTGCCAGCCTACAATCCCACCACCAGAGAGTCTGAGAAATAGGGAAGACCTTAAGAGACATATGCATAGTACCCTGGAGAAGGGGAATGGAACAGGATCTCCTGAGCCAATAGGGAGTATGGGGGGAGGGGAGAGGGAGCTGGGAGAAAGATGGGAGAAGAGGAGGGGAGAGGAAGACATGGGGGAGCAGGAAGGTTGAGTCAGGGGGTAAGTATAGAGGAGAGCAGGATAAGAGATACCATAATAGAGGGAGTCATTATAGGTTTGAGGGGAGATCTGACACTAGTGAGATTTCCAGAGATCTACAAGTATGACACCAACTGACAATAGTGAAGAGGCTACCTTAAATGTCCTTCCCTGATAATGTGATTGATGACTACTTGTATGCCATACTAGAGCCTTCATTAAGTGGCTGATGGAAGCAGAGGCAGACACCCACAGCTAAACACTGAACTGAACTCCTAGAATCCAGTTGCAGAGAGGGAGGAGTGATGAGGTCAAGATCCAGCAGGTAAAACCCACAGAGGCAGCTGACCTAAACAAGGGGAACTCATAGACCCCAGACTATTGACTGAGAGGCCAGATGGGACTGATCCAGATCCCCTAAATTTGGGTGTCAGTGAGGAAGCCTCGGCAATCTATGGGGCCTCGGGTAGTAGATCAGTATTTATCCCTGGCATATGAATGGACTTGGGGAGCCCATTCCACATGTAAGGATGCTCGCTCAGCCTGAACACATGGGGGAGAGCCTAGGCCCTGCCTCAGATATGACAGACTTTGAAGATTCCCCCATGGAAGGCCTCACCCTCCCTGGGGAGTGGAGTTGGGATTAGGTGAGGAGTTGGGAGTACTAGGGGGCTGGTAGAGAGTGAGAGAGGAGGGGAGGGAGAGGGAGCTGGGATTCACATGTGAAGCAAGCTTGTTTCTAATTTTAATAAAATTTAAAAAACATAAAAATATAAAAGAAACTATGTATCATGAAAAAAGTAGAAAGTAAGTCGTTAAAGACATCAAATATGAAATTTTAAAGTACCTAGAATAAAACTAAAGTAATAACACCCCTTATCAGAGCCTCTGATAAGTCCTAGGAGAAGAATGTGTAGCTATGAATGCTTATATCAATAAAATATGAAGATATTTCAAATAAACAACCTAATATAATACAAGAACAAATCAAATATAAAAGAAGTTAATACCTGGAAATAATAAGGAATGACATAAAATAATAAAATAGAAACTGTATAGAATTGATCAAACAAAAAATTTTAGATTTTTGAAAAGATAAATCTGGCAAACCTTTGCCAAACTAACAGAAAAATAGAGAAGACTCAAAGTAATAAAATTAGAGTTCCAAAGGGAGCACGTTCCAAAGGAATACAAAAATACTTTGAGCTCTCTTTTTTCCAACTGGAACCATGGAGGCTGTGCAGGAGAAGAAAAAGAAGATTCCTACTGTGCCAGAAACCCTTAAGAAAAAGCAAAGGAACTTCACAGATTTGAAGGTGAAGTGCTTTCGGAAAAAGTTTGCATTAAAGACACTGCAGAAGGCATGGAGGAAGCTTATCTATGAAAAGGCAAAGCATTACCACAAAGAATACAGGCAGATGTACTGGATGGAGATTTGCATGGCTAGGATGGCAAGGAAGGCTAGAAACTTCTACGTGCCACCTCAGAACCCAAGCTGACTTTTGTCATCTGAATCCAAGGTATGGTCCAAGGTGTTGCAGCTTCTCGGTCTTCATTAGATCTTCAATGGCACCTTTGCTAAGTTCAACAAGGCTCAATTAACATGCTGAGAATTGTGTAACCATACATTGCATGGGGGTACCCCAAGCTGAAGTCAGTCAACAATCTCACCTACAAGTGCAGCTATGGCAAAATCAGTAAGAAGAGAATTACCTTGACAGACAATTCCATGATTGCTGGATCTCATGGTAAATATGGCATCATCTGCATGGAGGATCTAATTCATGAGATCTATACAGTTAGATAATGCTTCAAGGAAGTGAATAATTTCCTGTGACCCTTCATGTTGGGGAAGTCCTGTGTATATGTTAATAAATTACTGCTGGCCAATAGGAATCTAGATAGGTGGGGCTAGGAGTCCAGGAGGATTCTGGGAAGGAGAAACACAAGAGAGTTCGAGATGTAACGCCATTGGGGTAGGAAGCCCGGAAACCTCTCCGGTAAGAGGCATACTTAGATTAACAATTATGGGGTAATTACTTAAGCCAGAGCTAGCCAGTAAGAAACAAGAAAGGCCAACAGCTTCATAATTAATATAGCCTCCTGTGTGTTTATTTGGGGACTACAAAGCGGCAGAGCCCAGGCAAATGGCGGGGGATAAACCAAAGCGGCTAGCAAAGAAAAAGCTTCTCTTAACAAAATGGTGTCAGGAGTGGGATGATGAATTTCCACGTAGAATGACAAAAGCTTTAAAGGAATTTTAGGAACGGAGAGAAGCACAGATTTTTGGTAGCAGCATTTTTCTCAGGTGTGCTCTGTTTTGCTAGCCACAAGCCGAGATTCACGCGGCTTGCTTACCGGAGTCTTCCTGACTCGACATAAAAAGAAAAACAAAACAAAACAAAAACAAAAACAACAAGGTTGTTTTAAGAGACTCTACTAACGATTTAAAGGTGTGTACGTACAACTGGAAGTGACAGCTTTTGCTGGATGTCAACATGGACTGAGGCGGTAGCTGGAATCACGCTTACGCCCGCCATCTTGAAACGGCAGTTTAAAACAGCCGCAGTTTTACAGATAAGACACATGGCCAGAAAAACATAAAGATTTACAGTAAAGTCAGACTTGGATTAAGAAAATCTCTAAAGGTTTACAGTGTGTTTAAAAATATGCGTGAGATTAAGAGAGAAAATGAAACGACAAAGTGGTAAATAAATACAAAAGCCGGTGTTGTGGTGGCGCACGCCGGTAGGATTTACTCCAGAGGCAGAGGCAGGCGGATTTCCAAAGAGAAATCCTGTCTCAAAGAAAAATAAATAAAAGTAAAATAAATAAAGTAATAATAGATAAATAAATAAGCCACGTAAAGATGGAAAATACACAGAGTCTGGATACTGTACGCTATTGTGTTTTTCAGTTTTTTCATTGCTAAGGAAGGAACAACTGATAAAGTACACTTACTTATAAATGCTGCTAAATTAATTCAACTTATATCTTTTAAAAATGCCTTGACTTCAAAATTTAAGTATAAGGATATGTTACTCGGAAAAGGAGTTTTAGTTTATGTTTCTACAGAAAATAAAAAGCTGAGGATTCCTTCCAGGCTTCTGTGGTTCGACAAACCAAGACCCCCGAAAGCAGTGGATCAGATGTTCCAACAATTGAGACAGCTAAGATGATGCAGCTTTACAGACCCCGAAAATACGGACTTGTACAGGTTTCTGAGTTTTGTCATGATCCCCATGGTATGAACAGCGCCCCCTTCCAGCACGAAGCAGTTTGGAATGAGCGACGTCCTAATTCCCATCTTGTTTATAAATCTTTGTTTTCATTTAAATGGGATTGTTTATAATTGGTTAATGATCACAACCAATCTCTTTTAATGGTAAAAAGGGGAATTGTGGTATGGGTATGGTTTTTCATTTATTGATACAAATTCAAGGTCAATTTTGTGATGTGTTTATTTCTCCTCTTGATTAAGTATTGTGCTTATACTGATCTTTTAAAATGTAATACATAATTAAATACAGACTATAGATAGTTAC
Source organism: Mesocricetus auratus (assembly GCF_017639785.1). Lineage (NCBI taxonomy): Eukaryota > Metazoa > Chordata > Mammalia > Rodentia > Cricetidae > Mesocricetus > Mesocricetus auratus. The sequence continues at coordinate 75,634,331 of NW_024429194.1, forward strand.
TTATAACAGAATTTATAGTTAGGTAAGTTAGGTTTTCTAGATATATAGAGATGTATTTGAGACAGATAAATAGTCTTCAAACCTTTCAAAGACCTTCAGAAAATGGCATTTAAAATGGTTTAGGGTTTTTATTGACAATGAGAAATGTCTGCTCCTGGCAGCACCAATTACGTCTGAGAGGAAGATGGGCATCGAAGAAACTTGTTATGGAGTTTACTTTCAACATGGCAAGATTAGCCATTTGGGCAAGAAACTGCTCTTGCCTAGACTGTTTGACTGCTGTTGTATAATCTGGACATGCAGGACCCACAGGAAAGTGACTGCTGAACTCAGTCTTACAGGGTTCCTGCTTCATGAAGAGTCTACGAGACTTTCTGCAGGACACAGAGAAATGACTGACAGACTGCCAATGCAGATGGACAGTTTGAAATTTCCTGCTTTGCTGAGAAGTGTTCCAGACACATTGTGGCCTATGGGCTGAAGATGGATGCCCCAACGTTACAAAGGAACTTTGGGTGACTGTCCAGGTAGCAAGATGTCTTTGTCAATCCTAGTGATTATATATTATCCTTCTGTGGTCTTTGATGGAGTTGAAGACAGATAGTTATAGTTATAGTTTTCCTTAGTTATGATAAAAGATAAGCTACATAAAACTTTAGACTCACAAGGATGGGATGGATGATATTTTCTTTAGATCTTGCTAAATGTTAATAGACAAAATGTTGTAACTGTGTTCTTACTTGATAACTGTTCTGTCATATACAATTTGACTATGTTAAAGTTAAGACCTTTCTTTTTGTTTAAACAGAAAAGAGGAGATGTTGGGGAAGTCCTGTGTATATGTTAATAAATTACTGCTGGCCAATAGGAATCTAGATAGGTGGGGCTAGGAGTCCAGGAGGATTCTGGGAAGGAGAAACACAAGAGAGTTCGAGATGTAACGCCATTGGGGTAGGAAGCCCGGAAACCTCTCCGGTAAGAGGCATACTTAGATTAACAATTATGGGGTAATTACTTAAGCCAGAGCTAGCCAGTAAGAAACAAGAAAGGCCAACAGCTTCATAATTAATATAGCCTCCTGTGTGTTTATTTGGGGACTACAAAGCGGCAGAGCCCAGGCAACTGGCAGGAGATAAACCAAAGCAGCTAGCAAAGAAAAAGCTTCTCTTAACACCTTCAAATTATCTACTCCACAAGGTGGAATGAAGAAAAAGACAACTCATGTTGCAGAAGGTGGCGATGCTGGCAACAGGAAAGACCAGATAAACAAGTTTGTTAGACAGCTGAACTAAGGTGTTACCCATATTTTTTGTAATCTTGTCAGTTAATAAACAGTCACAGCTTGGCAAACTGAAAAAAAAATACTTTGAAAAATTATATTTTAAAGGATGGAAATTGCAGAAGAAATGGGAAATTCCCTATGAACATGTGACACAACAAAATGAAATCAAGTGTAATAAACAACATAGATATGTAACAAACAATGAGATGAAGTAGTAATAAAACATTTCCCAACAAAAAAATGCCCAGGACTTCATAGATACACTTTTAGATTCTATCAAGTCTTTAAAGAAAAACTGACCCCAAAGATCCTCATAGTGTTCCAGGGACACTGCCCAACTCATCCCATGAAAGTGTTATTAACCTAACATCAAAACCAGATAATGATGCCACAAACACCAAACTATAGACCAACTTCCTTGATGAACATAGATAAAGAGCTTTGAATAAAATACTGACAAACTGAATTCATAAACAGAGAGATTGTACACCATGACTCGGTTTATCTCAGCCAAGGGATATAAGGGTGATTCAACACACATCAATGAATGTAGTGTGACATATAAATAGTCTGTAGGGTAGAAAATACACAAATCTCACAATAGAGACAGAAGGGGTCTTTAACAAACTTCAACATCTTTTTATGATAAAGGCCTAAGAGAGGCTAGCACTAAAAGGAAAGTATCTCAACATAACAAAGTCTGTGTGTGACAAACATACAACCAATGCTGTTCTAACTGGGGAAAATAAAAAGTGTTTCCTCTAAAGTCATGAATGTGACAAAGGTATCCACCCACTCTGTTTCTACCCAATGTCTTAGCTAGAGCAGTAAGACAAGAGAAATAAATAAAAGAACAAACAGAAAAGGGAGAAGTATGATTATACACATTTGCACTACAGGGTCCTATACTTAAAGACCCTAGGGATTCCACAAGAAAATTCTTGGATCTGACAAATATTTTAGCAAAGATGCAGGATACAAAATCAGCCTATGAAAATCAATTGCCTTTCTATGTATCAATAATGAACATGTGAAGAAAGAAACCATAAAAAAAATCTCTATGTTGGCGTATCACAGAGATATGTGGGCATCCATGTTTATTGCTGCACTATTCTCAATAAGCAAGAAATTGAACCAGGATAGATGCCCACTAACAGATGAATAAAGTGTGGCACATATGAATAAAGTGTGGCACTGTAAAAAAATGAATTTATGGCACTTGCAGGAATACAGAATGGAAACTCATCATATTAAACCAAATATCCAGATTCAGAAAGAAAAATAACATATGTCTCAAGTAAGATATAGGGTCTATATTTCAATTTATACATGACCTGAAAGTAGAAAGACGACCATAAGAGAGGGGGAGACGATATGGGGGGGGGGGGCAAGGAGAGACAGAGAATACTGCAGTGTATGTGACATGAAAACGCAGTAGGACTGACTGTCTGGCAAATGGAGAAAGATGGAAAGGGAGGGGAAGATGGACAATTAGAGTGCTGCAAGGAAACAATAGGAACAAAGTACATGGAATAATGAAACCCATTACTTCAAATGCCAACACAAATTTTAGACAAAAGAACCAAGGCTATGTTACACCTAGAGAGATTGTAAGGAATAAAATCACCTGTGTCCTTAATGCAGTCACCAGAACTAGTGCCCCGAGTAGACAAATAAAGGGTCCAGTCTGACACAATCACAAAAATAATTAATGACCTTTTGTGGGCTTATCTCATTATACTAGCTTTTTAGTATTTTTCTCTTGTTCACCAGCAGAATAGTTTCATGAACACATAGAGGTTCATACTGAAATTTAAAGAACTGAATTTAAGTTGGAAAGAGACTAGCATTAGTAAAGGAGTTCATTGTACCAAATTTAGCAACTAAACATGATCTAAGTGTGATAAGAGTTTTTTAAGACTTTGATTTCTACATCTTTAATTAAAATGCTAAGTTGCTAAGCTGAACTGCTGAAGTATTAACCCTGGTTTCTGTGAATATCATAGAGGATATTCAGTCATGGTTTAGGGTAAAGTCTATACACTAGAGACAATAGTGATCAGAGTTTTCTGTTCAGTTTTGTATCCAGCTTGACCTGTAACTGGCTATGTGACCTTAAGCAAGTCCCTAAAAGCCATCACTCTCGTCATTGGATAGTCTCCCTGATTCCTTTTGCAATAGGGCTCAGAAGCACAAAGGCAATTTAAAAAAAATATAGACCCAGCCTCTCTGGGCCACTGCGGTGCCTAGTCTCACTATGTCTTCTTAGATGTTATCCCCTGATGTTAACCCACACACCTATGAATGCCTGCCTAATCTTTGGCAAAGAAGCTAAATCTATACAAAGGAAAAAAGAAAGCATCTTCAACAAATGGTTCTGGCATAACTGGATGCAGACATGTAGAAGATTGGAGATAGATCCATACCTATCACCTTGCACAAAACTTAAGTCCAAATGGATCAAAGACCTCAACATAAATCCAGCCACACTCAGCCTCTTAGAAGAGAAAGTGGGAGGTACCCTTGAACAAATTGGCACAAGAGACTACTTCTCCAACATAACACCAGTAGCACAAACACTGAGATTGACAATTAATAAATGGGACCTCCTGAAACTGAGAAGCTTCTGTAAGGCAAAAGACACAGTCAATAACACAAAACGGCAGCCCACAGAATGGGAAAAGATATTCACTAACACCACATCTGACAGAGGGCTGATCTCCAAAAATGTACAAAGAACTCAAGAAGCAAAGTCCATTTGTGTGCCAGGGATAAATACTGATCTACTACCCAAAGCCCCATAGATTACCTAGGTTTCCTCACTGACACCCACATTCATGGGGTCTGGATCAGTCCCATGCTGGCCTCTCAGTCACCAGTCTGGGGTCCAAGATCTCCCCCTTGCTCAGGTCAGCTGCCTCTGTGGGTTTCACCAGCCAGGTCTTGACTTCTTGGTTCATCACTCCTCCCTCTCTGCAATTGGGTCCCAGGAGTTCAGTTCAGTGTTTAGCTGTGGGTGTCTTCCTCTGCTTCCATCAGCCACTGGATAAAGGCTCTCTCTACCGGAGAGTGGAGATCTGATTGACGGCAGACGATGCTGGCTGCTTTAGTTTTTAATTATGATACAAAAGTTCAAGTCATTTCAGTCTGATCAATAATTTAAAAGACAATTATATAAAATTTCTATGTGCTCAAATGACCAAGAATTCCCATTTGGCCTGAGTTAAAGTACACAGTATTGTATATGTGTTCATAAAAGAGCTTCAAGGAAAGTAGTAGCCTATGTTTCCCCTATGAAACTTTTCCCTCACCAGTAGCTGATTTATGTAGAATTTACAGATACATGAGAACTGTAATAGTCCCCAGCCAGGCACTGGCATGTGTGGTTTTGGGCATGTGTGCACACAATGTGTGCTCAAGCGTGTGGAAGCCATAGGTTGATTTCAAGTGTTTTTCCACCTCTTTGATGCAGGGTCTCTCACTGAACATGAAGCTCACCAATTAGACAAGGTTGGCTGGCCAATGCACTTCAGACATCATTCACTCTCCAGAGCGTGGATAATAGATGCTAGCTTTTTACATGGATGCTGGCTGCCTGAACCTAGATCCTTAAGCCTGAGCAGCTGGCAGGCACTGTACCAGACTGACCTATCTCCCTAGCCACCAATAACTCATTTTAAGGATGGGATATAGACAAAACCCAGTAAGTGCCATCACAGAAATATTTCAGAGATGCAGTAGGCATCTCTAGGGATTCTTTTCACTCAGAAAGAGGCCTGAAAAGTAACTTATTTCTGTCTATGAGCAACAGGGAGCATGTTGCAAATAGAATCTATGTGTGCCTCTCTAAGACACAGTGAATTCTTCAAGTGTGAACAGAGGTTTCTCTCCCTCCTGCCAGTTCCCAAATAACCACTCAAGGGCTTAATATTGATTATAAACTGTTTGGCCTATTATCTCAGGCTTATGACTAACTAGCTCTTACAACTAAATTAACCCATTTCAATTCATCTATTTTACAACGAGGTTCGTGGCTTATTATATCACAACTTGCTTCCTCAGCAGCTGCTGGCATCTCTCAGACTCTGCCCTTTCCCTGTATCACTGCTTAGATTTCCCACCTGGCTATATTCTGCCTGACCATTGGCCAAATCAGCTTTTTTATTAACCAAGGGAAATAAGACATATTCACAGCATACAGAAGGACATCATTCAAGAAAGTGAATGATAACTTAACATTGCTGTAGCTTTAATTATGATCATAACAGACATTAAATAGGCATGAAAAGCTAATTATGTGTGGGGGATACCAAATTAAACAAAAGTTAAAAAAATTATTCCCACTTGTGAGAAATACCACATACTAGTTCTTTCCATCCTATTTCAAGAAATTGTCACCAGTTCCTCCACAATTCCCCACTCAAGAGATCAACAGCAAATTCCAAATGCCACATGTAAATTAAATGCTCTGAAAATATTTTAGGACTGGCAAACAACTCAGTAAGATTCATTTACACATCTATAAATCTGTAAATCCTGATAAATGACAAATAATCTGTGACTGTTATCTGAAAGAAATTGGAGCCTTCAGCCCACTAGTACCGGTTGTTACAATGGAACTCATTTGAGATTAACTACCAAACTAGCAAAGAAATTCTATACCCACTAACAATCAGAACTTACTTTTTAAAAAAATTATATGTAACCCACTTCTTGACATTTGGCATCTAAGTACCTCTCCAATTCCTCATCCCTAATTAGAAATAAAGGGGAAGACTGTTCCTGAACCAACTGACCATATTATCTGCTCAGTGTTCTTGGTACTACTTCTCAGGGAAACTTCAGATTCTATTGACCTACAAAGGTGTTCTCCTCCCTCTTTGGAAAGGCTGCCTGAACTTCATCCATGGATCTTGTTCTCATTGCCCAACTGTCAAGAACTCACTTTATGCACAAAATATGAGTTAGTGTGCCACGCTTGCGTGCATGCTTTACAGGAGGCCTTAAGGCTCCCAGGCCAGAGTCGAAAGATCTATGAGGTAGAGCAAATGAGACATCGAAAGGTGTGCCAGAGATGAACATTCAAGGATTGTGTGAGTGAAATCAGCATTTCCAAAGGAAAAGCTCCTCAAAATTTTCAGCTCTTTAAATTTTTCAGCCTAAGTGCTAAATACCAGTTTAGTCTTACTCATTCCACAACCCTGAAAAAAATATATACATATATATGTATGTATATATATGTATATATATTAGCCATAGTCATCACCAGAGTATCAGTGTTTCCTTCTACAAACTTCCCAGTTCCCACGGTGAAGCATGAAAATCACCAAATAACATCTGCTCCAATAGGGTTGCACTGCAGGGAACTAACCAAAGCTTAGATGATCTGAGTCTTTTATCATCAATATAGTAAGCATGTTGGCTCCTTGCCCCAGAGGAAGGTACTATCTTTTTATTCCAACACTGTTTTCTGTACAAACATTCGTGAAAAGATAGACCATAACAAAACCATATGTGCCTCTCCTCACATGATGTTCAAAAGCATAAATCCATAAAGAAGTATATCACAGTGCTTCATGCCCACATGCATAGTTTACACATGTGTGCATATATGAAATATATGCATGAGTACATGTGCTAATAACCCTTTGTTTCTATACCCTGGGCTTCTTTAAGGAAAACAATGATGAGTGATGTGAGGACTTATCAAGAGCATCATTATGAATGTCATCTTCCCCCCAAAGCTCCTGTCCCCATCCCATGTGCTCCCAACTCCTTCCTTAGTGAGTGAAGAGGAAATGCTAAAAGCCTCTGGAGTGGATGCCAGATTCACCTACCTTTTTTTTCTCTCTACTCCACATCCCTGGGCAAGGCATGGGCCTCAGTTTATCCACATCCCTGGGCAAGGCATGGGCCTCAGTTTATCCACATCCCTGGGCAAGGCATGGGCCTCAGTTTATCCACATCCCTGGGCAAGGCATGAGCCTCAGTTTATCCACATCCCTGGGCAAGGCATGGGCCTCAGTTTAAGAGCACAGGAGATCCCAGAAGAGCAACAGGGACAGAGAAAGGCTTGAGCCTCTGGGAATAGGACCAAAGACTGAAGCGTGATACCGTGTGAACTCTCAACACCTGGGACACAAAACTGGAACCCCCGGGGCAGGGGATAGGACACAGAGATCTCCGTCCTCCCACCATACCTGCCAAGCCAAAAAATGAGCCCTTGCAGCTTGATAGTCTCTGGGTAAGAATAGTCAATGCTTGACCATTGCCTTGTGGTACCAGTTACAGGACCACACTGAACCACTCCAACCCAAGCTGCTCGACAGTGAAGCTCTAGGCTAGTCCTCTATCATGGCAGAAGCATAGCCCAGGATTTCTCTCGTTCAGTTCAGGACACCGTTGGCTTTCTCTTACAGGCCTGCAGCAGGATCTCTGCTATGCTTACCTGTCTCCTGTTGCTTCTTCATCCACCCACTTCTGCAAACAGCAGCTGCAGCACACAAACGCTCTTGAATCTCAGCAATGGAGCCTCAGGGCAGCAGGTGGTCGTCTGGCTGAACACCTTTCTGAAGAAGACACCCACAGTGAGCCCATGTTGGCCTGGGTGTACTGCGGTGCGGTCCTCTACTGTTCCAGTCGCTTGACAAATTGCTACAGTTCTTCCCTCACAGCTTTTGTGTTCTGGGACGCATTCAGAATTTGGTTCCGGTTTCTCCTCCACCTTCCCAGCCCCTGGGTAGGCAATGCAGGAGTCCGGAAGGGGCTCGCCTTGAGTTTCTATCCACCCTGGTATTGCAAGGTCTGAGGTATAACCTGGGACACAAAGCCCACTCCAAACTAATGTCCTCAGTATCCATTCGAAGAATGGTAGAGCAAGGAAATCCCCTGTAGCTCTGAGCCAGGCTTTTGGCTACTTGGAGGTGCATGGAAGCTTAGCTGTGTCTGAGAGTCCCAGCACTAGCTCTCTTGACTTGTTAGACAACAACTTGACAGGGGCAAGAAAGAAAGGTCAAAGCCAGCTGTCTTTCCACAGGGGAAATGGGAACCCCAAATAGGAAGCATGGAAAAACTGTTTCTTTCATGTATTCAACACTTCCCTTTTCTATGACCAAACAGGTACTCAAATAATGCTTATAAAATAAATAATAGCATTTGGAGCTGGAGAGATGACTCAGAAGTTAAGAGTGTTGGTTGCTTTTCCAGAGGACCCTGGTTTGATTTCTAACACCCACATGGTAGCTAAGAACCAGTTGTAACTCCAATACCGTGGGACCAGATCCATTTTTCTGACCTCCATCCCTGACAGTCACGCAAGTGGTGCACAGACATATGTGCAAACAAAACTAGCCATACTCAAAAAATACTTATTTTACTATAAGATAGGTCAGAGGGGGACAGCAGGATTAAACAGCGAAGGGAAGAATAATAAGGGAGAGAATACCTAACACTATGAGCCATTTGAGGGATCATATGGAAACCTACTAGAGTAAAAACTTCTCAAAATATACACAGACCCACCCTCCAACGTCCCCAGGTTCAGGTGACCTTGGGTCCCCCTGAGACCACTTCCCCATCCATCACCCACTCTCTCAATCTTCCGGGGATGCTCCTGGCAACCAGAGGACCCACCCATACAGGAAAGGCATCAGTCCTTCCAGACCACACCCTCCAACATCCCCAGATTCAGACCCCACACTCCAGCATCCCCAGCTTCAGCTTCCAGAAAGAAGGAGACCAGTAGAGACAGAAAGACCCCACCTGCACCCACTGGAAGAAGAGATGGGAAGAAGACAGAATAAGAGCTAATTCAGCAATAGAAAGACCAACATGACTCCACCAGAATCTAGAGACCCAATGCCAGCAAGACCTGAAAAGCACTACACAGATGAAGCAGAAGAGACAGACCTTAAAAATTACTTTATGAAAATGATAGAGACCCTGAAAGAGGAAACGAGGAAATCCCTTAAAGAAATAGAAGAAACAAACAAAAAATACATGAAATGGAGGAAAAGGCAAACCAAAAACTTCAAGAAATAAACAAATCTCTCAAAGAATCTAAAGAGTACCAAGAAAAAAACAACCAAACAAATGAAGGAAACAACTCAAATAGTTGAAGGATTGAAAGCTGAAATAGAAACAATAAAGAAAACACAGAATGAGGGGATGCTAGAAGTGGAAAAGCTGGGTAAATGATCAGGAACTACAGATGCAAGTATCACCAATAGAATACAAGAGATAGAAGAGAGAATCTCAGGTGTTGAAAACTCATTAGAGGATATACAGTCATCAACCAAAGAAAATCTCAAAACCAACAAATCCCTAACACAAAATATCCAGGAAATATGGGACACTGTGAAGAAGCCAAACCTGAGAATAGTAGGTATAGAAGAAGGCAAAGAAATACAGCTCAAGGCCGGGCGGTGGTGGCGCATGCCTTTAATCCCAGCACTCGGGAGGCAGAGACAGGCAGATCTCTGTGAGTTTGAGGCTAGGCTGGACTGACAGCCGCCAAAACAATACAGAGAAACGCTGTCTCGTAAAACCAAAAAAAAAAAAAAAAAAAAAAAAAAGAAATACAGCTCAAAGGTACAGAAAACATATTCAACAAAATCACAGAAGAAAACTTCGCTACCCTAAAGAAGGATATGCCTATGAAAATACAAGAATCTTACAGGACACCAAATAGGCTGGACCAGAAAAAGAAGTCACCTCGCCACATAATAATTAAAACATCAAACCTACAGAATAAAGAAAAAATATTAAGAGCAGCTAAAGAAAAAGGCCAACTAACATATAAAGGCAGACCTATCTGAATTACACATGACTTCCCAATGGAAAATATGAAAGCCAGAAGATCCTGAACAGATGTCCTACAAACACTAAGGGAACAAGGATGCCAGCCCAGACTACTATATCCAACAAAGCTTTCAATTGCTATAGATGGAGAAAACAAAATATTCCATGACAATACATATCCATGAATCCAGCTCTACAGACAGTGCTGGAAGGAAAACCTAGACCCAATGAAGATAACTACACTCACAAAGACACAGGCAATAGATAATCCCACTTTACCAAACACCAAAGGAAAAAGGAAGGAGAACCTATACACAATAACTCCACTACCAATAAATCAAGCACAAACAAGAACCATCAATCAATGGTCATTAATATCCCTCAATGTCAATGGTCTCAACTTGCCTATAAAAAGACACAGACTAGCAGAATGGATACGAAGACAGGACCCATCCTTCTGCTGCATACAAGTAACACATCTCAACATCAAAGACAGACGTTACCTCAGAGTAAAGGATTGGGAAAAGATTTTCCAATCAAACAGACCCAGGAAACAAGCGGGTGTAGAAATACTAATATCTAACAAATTAGACTTCAAATTAAAATCAATCAAAACAGATGAAGAAGGGTATTTCATATTCATCAAAGGAAAAGTCCATCAAGATGAAGTCTCAATTTTTAACATCTATGCCCCAAATACAAAGGCACCCACATTTGTGAAGGAAACATTACTAAAGCTCAAATTGCACATAAAATCTCACACACTAGTATTAGGAGACTTCAACACTCTGCTCTCACCGCTAAACAGGACCTCCAGACAGAAACTTAACAAAGAAACAAAAGAACTAATAGAAGTTACAAACCAACTTGGTTTAACAGACATCTATAGAACATTCCACCCAAATACAACCCTAACCCTTTTCAGCACCACATGGAACATTCTCTAAAATTGACCACATAATAGGAAACATAGCAAATCTCCACAGATACAAAATAAAAATTGGAATAACCCCCTGTATCTTATCAGACCACCATGCATTAAAATTAGAATTCAACAATAACACAAATTAAAGAAACCCTACAAACACATTGAAATTGAACAATGCACAATTGTGCCATCCCTGGGTAAAGGAAGAAATAAAAAAAGAAATTAAAGACTTCCTGGAATTCAATGAGAATGAAGACACAAAATACCCAAACCTGTGGGACACTCTGAAAGCAGGGCTGAGAGGAAAGTTCATAGCACTAAGTGCCCACATGAAGAACCTGGAGAACAATCATACTAGAGAATTAACAGCACAGCTGAATGCTCTAGAACAAAAAGAAGCAAACTCACCCAGGAGGAGCAGACACCAGGAAATAATCAAATTGAGGGCTGAAATCAATCAAGTAGAAACCAGAAAAACATTGCAAAAAAATCAATGAAACAAAGAGTTGGTTGTTTGAGAAAACCAACAAAATAGACGAACCTTTGTCCAAACTAACCAAAAGACAGAGAGAACATGCTAATTAACAAAATCAGAAATGAAAAGGAAGATATAACAACGGACACTGAGGAAATCCAGAAAATCATTAGGGCATACTTTGAAAATCTGTACTCCATAAAATTCGAAAATTTAAAGGAAATGGACAATTTCCTGGATAAATATCACTTGCCAAAACTAAATCAAGAACAAATAAACTATCTAAACAGACCTATCACCCTTAACGAAATAGAAGCAGTCTTCAAAAGTCTCCCAACAAAAAAAAAGCCCAGGCCCAGATGGATTCAGTGCAGAATTCTACCAGAAATTCAAAGAAGAGCTAATTCCAATACTCCTCAAAGTATTCCACACAATAGAATCAGGAGGCTCACTGCCAAACTCTTTTTACGAGGCTATAATTACCTTGGTACCCAAGCCACACAAAGACACAACTAAGAAAGAGAACTTCAGACCAATATCCCTCATGGACATTGATGCAAAAATACTCAATAAAATTCTGGTAAATCAGATCCAAGAACACATCAAAACAATCATTCACCACGATCAAATAGGTTTCATCCCAGGGATACAGGGATGGTTCAACATGCAAAAATCCACCAATGTAATCCACCATATAAACAAGCTGAGAAACTAAAATCACATGATCATCTCACTAGATGCAGAAAAAGCCTTTGACAAAATCCAGCACCCCTTCATGATAAAGGTCCTTGAGAGATCAGGGATAACAGGAACATACCTGAACATAATAAAAGCAATATACAGTAAACCAACAGCTAACATCAAACTAAATGGAGAGAAACTCAATGCAATTCCTCTAAAATCAGGAACAAAACAAGGCTGTTCACTCTCTCCATATCTCTTCAATATTATACTTGAAGTTCTAGCTACAGCAATAAGACAACAAAAGGAGATAAAGGGGATACAAATAGGAAAAGAAGAAGTCAAACTTTCACTATTTGCAGATGTTATGATAGTTTCATAAGTGACCCAAAAAACTCCGCAAGGGAACTCCTAGAGCTGATAAACACCTTCAGCAAAGTGGCAGGATACAAGGTAAACTCAAAAAAATCAGTGGCCCTATTATATACAGATGATAAAGTGGCTGAAAAAGAAATCAGAGAAACATCACCCTTTACGATAGCCATAACCAGAATCAAATATCTGGGAATAACATTAACCAAAGAAGTTCAAGACCTGTATATCAAGAACTTTGAGTCTCTAAAGAAAGAAATCAAAAAGGATACCAGAAAATGGAAAGATCTCCCATGCTCTTGGATTGGTAGGATCAACATAATAAAAATGGTAATCTTGCCAAAAGCAGTCTACAGATTCAATGCAATCCCTATCAAAATTCCATCAAAATTCTTCACAGACCTTGAAAGAACAATAATCAACTTTATATGGAAAAACAAAAGGCCCAGGATAGCCAAAACAACCCTATACAATAAAGGAACTTCAGGAGGCATCACCATACCTGACTTCAAGCTCTATTACAGAGCTATAGTCCTGAAAACAGCTTGGTATTGGCACAAAAATAGACAGGTAGACCAATGGAATGGAATTGAAAACCCTGATTTTAACCCACACATCTATGAATACTTGATTTTTGACAAAGAAGCTAAAACTATACAATGGAAAAAAGAAAGCATCTTCAGCAAGTGGTCTGGCATAACTGGATATTGACATGCAGAAGACTGCAGATAGATCCATGCCTATTGTCTTGCACAAAACTTAAGTCCAAATGGATCAAAGACCTCAACATAAATCCAAACACACTGAAACTCTTAAAAGAGAAATGGGAAATACTCTTCAATGAATTGGTACAGGAGACCGCTTCCTGAACATAACACCAGTGGCACAGGCACTGAGATCGACAATTAACAAATGGGACCTCATGAAACTAAAAAGCTTCTGTAAGGCAAAGGACACAGTCAACAAGACAAAAAGGCAGTCCACAGAATGGGAAAAGATATTCACTAACCCCATATCTGAGAGAGGGCTGATTTCCAAAATTTACAAAGAACTCAAGAAGCAAGTCTCCAAAACACCAAAGGGTCCAATTAAAAAGTGGGCTACAGAACTACATAGAGAATTCTCAATAGGGGTGTCTAAAAGGGCTGAGAGGCACTTGAGAAAGTGCTCGACATCCTTAGCCATCAGGGAAATGCAAATCAAAACAACTCTGAGATACCATCTTACTCCTGTCAGAATGGCTAAAATCAAAAACACCAATGACAGTTTATGCTGGAGAGGATGTGAAGAGAGGGGAATACTACTCCACTGCTGGTGGGAGTTCCAACTCATACACCACTTTGGAAATCAGTATGGAGATTTCTCAGAAAAATAGAAATAAGCCTACCACAAAACCCAGCAATTCCACTCTTAGGCATATATCCAAAAGATGCAAATTCATACAACCAGGACATCTGCTCCACTATGTTCATAGCAGCATTATTTGTAATAGCCAGAACCTGGAAGCAACCTAGATGCCCCTCAACTGAAGAGTGGATAGAGAAAATGTGGTAGTTTAACACAATGGAGTACTACTCAGCTGAAAAAACAATGGAATCTTGAAATTCACAGACAAATGGATGGCACTAGAAGAAACTATCCTGAGTGAGGTAACCCAGCCACAAAAAGACAAACATGGTATGTACTCACTCATATATGGATTTTAGACATGGATCAGGATAGTGCCAGTCTGCACTTCCACTGACAGAGAGTCTGGGAAACAGGAAAGAACCTAAGAGAGATATGCATGGTACCCCAGAGAAGAGGAATGAGGCAAGATCTCCTGAACAGATTGGGAACATGGTGAGAGGTGGGGGGTGGGGCAGATCTGGGAAGAAGAGAAGGGGAGAAGAGAAAGAGAGAGTAGGTCATGGAGGAACAGGAAGGTTGGGTGAGGGGTAGAATAGGGGGAGAACAGGGGGAGAAATACCATAATAGAGGGAGTCATAGGTTTGAAGAGAGATCTGGCACCAGTGAGACCTCTAGTGATCTAAAGGGATGACATCAACTGGGAAGCTAAGCAATAGTGGAGAGACCACTTTAAATGCCCATTCCTGATAATGAACTTGACGTCTACCCTATAAGCCATCCTAGAACCTTCATCCAGTGACTGATTGAAGCAGAGGCAAACACCCACAGTTAAACACTGAACTGAACCCATGGAACCCAGTAACAGAGAGAGAGAAGCGATGAGCAAATTGGCAAAGAATGGGCTGGTGAAACCAGTAGAGACAGCTGATCTGAACAGGGGAGAGCTCTTGGACCCCAGACCGACAGCTGGGAGGTCAGCATGGGACCGATCCAGACCCCCTGAGTGTAAGAGTCAATGAGAGGCCTGGGCAACCTATGGGGCCCTGGGCAGTACATCAGTGTTTATCCCTGGCATACAAACGAACTCAGTGTGTCCATAACACAAAGAGAGATGTTCTCTCACCTAGACTCTTGGGGGAGTGCCTGCACCCTGCCCTGAGTGAAATGACAGACTCTGGATATCCCCTATGTGGAAGGAAATGGGGTTAGGGTGGGAGACTGGGGGGGATGGTAAGAGGGGTATGGGAGGAGGGGAGGAAGAAGGAACTGGGATTGGCATGTGAAGCAAGCTATTTAAAATTAAAGTAACAAAAAAGTTTAAAATATATATACATATATGAAAGAAATCTAAATGGACTCATCAAATAATAGGGAGATAATGCCCCAACTAGATATTTTTCAATACCAAGTAAATATTTCCAGTGCCAGGAAGTTTTGAGTAGTTAGCCAAATGGGTCCCATAGAAAACCCCCAAAAACTCAAGCTATTGCCACGGCTATTGGTTGCTCTTCACAAACCAATGGTAAGGCCCTGTACTGCTGAAGACCAACCACACTTCCATAACTCACCGAATATGGAGAAGCCGAGCTGGTGCCTTCATCCCTAATGACTAGTATTCGTGGTACTTTGCACACTTCCAGAAGAGAAAGGTAACTAGCAAAAATCAATTAAAATTAAAGATAAGACATTTAATCACTAGGGTAGAGTCCCATGATTAGATCCTCATAGCTTTATGGTGATAGAGAATAACAGACACAGGAGGGAGAGAAAAATAATTATAAAACCATAAGTGACTAGTACACCCAGTTACTAAAATGGCAAAGGCAGGAAAATTGCAATTATGCGAGATCAGGCAGAGAAACTCAAAGAACTCCTGTCTCCAAATCGATAAAAATCAAAGAATATAACTCAATGGTAGATTGCAGAATGTGTGTGAAGCTGTAGGTTCAGTCCCCAGAACTAGAGAAAAAAAATCAGTGACAACAAATACTTATATTCTTTGTGGTCCTAGGCCGGTTTTATTTATTTTTGAGGAAAGTTCTCCAAATAAGTAAAACTGAATAGTCAGGGTTTGTCTTTAGGTTATTTTTTTCATGGAAATAGCACACTGTAATTAAATGATATTGAATAAAAGATCAGTTAGTTCCGCTCACGGTTTATCCCATCAACTTTCCCTCAACACACCATAACACTATGTGTGGAGCCAACAGCTGATGGAGGCTTTCCTCTTTGTCACACGGAATAGTAAAGATACTTGTATGATTGGAAGTAAAATGAAAATTGGTTATGGAATAATCTTTTTTGTACACTGTGAAGATGTGTCTTTGCCACGGAGCCTTCTGATTGGTTTAATAAAAAGCTAAGTGGCCATGCACTAGGCGGGAGGTAGAGACAGGAGTGCCAAACTGAGAGGATGCTGGGAAGAAGAGGGGCAGAGTGGGGAATCTGAGGAGTCACCGGCCTGATGAGGAAGCAGCAGCATGAAAAGTACACAAATGAGGTAAACAGGCCTCAGGGCAGCACACAGATTAATAGAAATGGGTTAATTTAAGTTATAAGCGCTGGTTAGAAACAAGCCTAAGCTATTGGCTGAGCTTTCATAATTAATAAGAATTCTTCATGTGGTTATTTCTTAGTGTCTGCCAGGACACAGAGAAACTCCACCTACAAATACTTTTACTTTATCACCAAAGACATTCCTAGGTGAAAGTCACTATCTCACCACCCATGCACAGCAGTGGCAGAGGACACAGCTGCTGACGCAGTGGTAGCTGCCGTGGCCTTAGCTGCTGTTCAGGACCAGTGTCTTACTCACCCTTTCTTTGAACTATGGGTGAAAATGTCGATTTATTTCAAGGATGTTGTGACCTCCGTTTGGAAACCAAGATATGTTACGTTGGGGAAGGGGTTTCCCTTTTATTTCCTCCGGAGAAGAAAAGCTTTGGATTCCATCAAAGTTGATCAAGATTAGATCCAAACAAGAGAGACCTCAGGAGGAGGAAAGATGATAGCTCATCCACAAAGTCATAGTCCACAAAGTATATGGAGACCTCACAAAAGGAAAGGGAAGTGTTTTGTTTTTGTCTTCATAGGAAAATCCATCTCTAAACAGCAAAAAGATACTGAATGTGTGGACACATAAAGAAGAGAGGATGGCTACCCAAAGGACCATCAAACAAAGAAGAATCTGGTGTTTGGTATCAATGTCTAATTCTCTTAATTTCATCCTTATAATATCTATTTTCTTTTATTTCCTAATACTCTCTTGGTCCCAATTCACTTTTACCAACACTGGCTTTAGAGTTGGATTTGGCTATACTTCTCTAAATCCAAGCATGTTGTTAAAGTAAATTTCAGAATTTCTGTATTATATCAAGGAACCAATTGATGAAAGACAGAAGAAACAAACTCTAGGGACTGTCATCTGTTTATACTCGGTTCTTTCTCTGAAAGTCTAATTTCCCTCACATTTACCATTTTCCTTATTGTTGCCTTTCCCGGTATGCATACATACAAAAGTTGAAAATCTTTCTGTTAACATTAACATTTAAGTTTTCCACAGAGAACAAGTAATTTCCCAACAACAATCTTCAGAAACTTTGGAAAGAAAATGGGGCCCTACATCATCGACTCCACCTGGCAAGTACCATCCTGAAAAACCAGTTTGGGACTACACCATTCTACACAACTCCAGACCAATGAACTGACATGGTGCACTTTCTACAACCTGGCCAGAGTTTCAGACAAGAACTTCAATCAATATAAGAACTTCAGTTAAGAACTTCAATCAAGCATCTCCCACCGAACAGAGACTGGGTACAAATGTTGTATCCAATCCACTCAGACTTTTATTACACTAACATTTTCTTCCTACAGGATCCTATGAGGTCGTCTTCCCATTTCAGCAGGAAGTAATTTTGAGACTACTATGCCCCCCTTTCCCTACTGTTGATATTGCAGGATAGTTTACACCTGATAGGGTTAGTTTTCAATTATTTAGGGTTGGAACTGGGAGGAAGTATTCAGACTTAGGCATCTCTTTCAGTTAAGTTTAGGGTTTAGATGGGATAGATATACTTAGAATAGGATATAAGTAGTTTCTAATTTGTTAATCATCTTTTATGTATATATGCTTTATATATGTTTGAGACATTTTGTATATTGGTACAATTTAGTTTTGTTTCAAGTCTAAATCTTTTCTGTAGACTAAAAGTGAAATTGTAGGGAGAGATTTCACATATCCGTAGCGCTGACCACGACAGTGTGGGTGTGTTCACAGGTACGTAGAACATACCAGGGATAAAAAGAGCTAGGGGGAGGAGACTCTCTTTGGGTTTCGGTTTTGGCCTGGAGAGCAATGTGCAGACCTTTGGTTCTCAGCTTTCTTGGCTTCTCACGTAAGTGGTTTCTCTTTCAATAAAATGTCATAGGACATCCCTATTGTGTGTAGTTTAATATTTCTGCATTAGGTGAGAAATCACTTCTTAGCATTACTGAAAACACAGGCTTGCTCTTGTGAGTCCTCTGTAAGTGTTTTGGGGAACCCAGGTCCTGCAGAAACTTGTAGAATATGCCTCAAAGCTGATCTCTATGAATATAAACTAGGACGGGTTCAGCAGAAACAGAAAAGCAATCCTGGGTAAGTGAGAACTTTTCAGAAGAATGCACGGGACATGGTGGTGAAGTTTGGATGAGAGATACAAATAAAGAGGGGCCAGTCTGGTAAAGGTGAAAATACTGACTACCTTATAGCAAATAGAAACAAGAGGCTACAAGATGGATCAACAAGGACTCTGCTTATATGAGACTATAGAGATATTTTTTAAATATTGTTTCTAAACGAGGAGGGTTGTAAGTGCCCGTAATTCCAGCACATGGGAAAATGAACCAGTAGGATGAGATCAGTGCCAACCTGGGGTATTGCATACCACTCTCTCAAAGCATAGAGAAATAAAATTCTTCCTAAATGAAGAGTCACAAGGAGCAATTGTTTGTTCAAAAGTAGCAGTTCTGAGTGTATGAGAGTCAGCTTTTTGCATGGATTTCTTGCCGATGTCCAGACAGAGAAATTGCTATTACAAAGCAAGAAATGCTTAAAATAGGTGTTTTACTAAATTCCTAGTCTTACAGCAGGTTCTACCTACAATGGAGCCTCAGACTGAAAAAAAAGTGAATTATTTGATGTGAGCATGGAGTTTATGACATCAATGACAAACTTATTTGACACACTGGTATATCTCATCTTGACAAAGCTGTCTGAAATCATCTGTTACTCCTAGAGAAGACGCACATTAGATCTTATCCTTTCTGTCCAGTCACATTTACACATGGCTACCCATCCTTTGATCATGTCAGCCTGTACAACAAACGTCCATAAGAACCCCCAAGGACCTGAGATACAGGGACTGAGCTCTCAAGTCTGTGGCTCAGATGCTATTTTCAAGTGCACAGTGTCAGAATGAAATAATTAGATAACACCTCCTGTGTCTGCCACAGAATCAACTGCTTGCTTAATGGGTGGAAATACTCATATTTTTTTTCAAAATATGATGTGTGTTGAGAATATCTACTGAAATGAACAGAGTAGGGGTCGGTTTTGTCCTCTGTTTCCACATTGTTTATATTAAATGCCACTGGAGAGATCAGTAACGTGACTACAGCCGAAATGTCATTTTTTACACTATATACAGATTTCAAAGGAAATTTTGTTAAGCGCATAGTTTACTACAGGCTACAAAATCCAAGAAGATAAAAATCTGTGGGCACAAAATCTCAGCCTGAGGATGTAGCTCATTTAAGAGAAAAGTTGCCCGTTGTGTATGAGCATTGGGTTCAGTCGTCAGTCACATAAACCCGCATGGTGATGCACACCTTGAATTGCAGCACTCAGGAAACGGAGGTAAGAGGATGGGAGTACAAGGTCATCCTCAGCTACATAGCTAGTTTGAGGCCAGCCTATATTAGTCCTTGTCTCAAATTTCAAAAAGTAAATGATCTCAAATATTTAAATGTAACAAGAAACAATACTTGGAAATAATTGCAGAAGAACACAGATGCTAATCTGAAGGGGTATAATCACATTAAATGCTGTTACATGTTTTGATACATTTTAGTTTCTGAAATACTTAAAATTTAAAGATTTTATTATCTTTGCAAGCACACACACCACATTTCCTTTTTCTACTGTGTTAACAAAGAAACAAATATGCTTAAATAGATGATATTTCTCTGTATTACTCATATGTCTAGAAGGCAAAATTGCAGATTTTAAAATTGCACAATATCCTTTGTTGTATTATTGCTCTAGATAGAACTTCAAGTACAATATTGAAGAGATATGGAGAGAGTGGACAGCCTTGTCTTGTTCCTGATTTTAGAGGACTCATGTTGAGTTTCTGTCCATTTAGTTTGATGTTGACTGTCAGTTTGCTGTATATAGCTTTTATTATGTTTAGGTATGTTCCTGTTATCCCAGATATCTCATGAAGGGGTGTTGCATTTTTTCAAAGGCATTTTCTGAATCTAGTGAGATGATCATGTGATTTTTGTTTCTCAGCTTGTTTATATGGTGGATTATATTGGTGGATTTTCATATGTTGAACCATCGCTGCATCCCTGGGATGAACATAGTGGAGCAGATGCCCTTGTTATATGAATTTGCCTCCTTTGGATATATGCCTAACAGTGGAATTGCTGGGTCTTGTGGTAGATTGATTCCCATTTTCCTGAGGAATCTCCATACTGATTTCCAAAGTGGGTGTATGAGTTGGAACTCCCACCAGCAGTGGAGGAGTGTTCCCCTCTCTCCACATCCTCTCCAGCATAAATTGTCTTAGGTGTTTTTGATTTCAGCCATTCTGACAGGAGTAAGATGGTATCTCAGAGTTGTTTTGATTTGCATTTCCCTGATGGCTAAGGATGTTTCTTAAGTGTCTCTTGGCCATTTTAGCCTCCTCTATTGAGAATTCTCTGTTTAGTTCTGTACCCCATCTTTTGATTGGATCCTTTGGTGTTTTGGAGATTTGCTTCTTGAGTTCTTTGTAAATTTTGGAGATTAGCCCTCTGTCAGATATGGGGTCAGTGAATATCTTTTCCCATTCTGTGGACTGCCTTTCTGCCTTGTTGACTGTGTCCTTTGCCTTACAGAAACTTTTTAGTTTCATGAGGTCCCATTTGTTAATTGTCGATCTCAGTGTCTGTGCCACTGGTGTTATGTTTAGGAAGTGATCTCCTGTACCAACTCGTTGAAGAGTATCTCCCACTTTCTCTTCTAAAAGTTTCAGTGTGGCTGGATTTATGTTGAGATCTTTGATCCATTTGGACTTAAGTTTTGTACAAGGCGATAAATGTGGATCTATCTGCAGTCTTCTGCATACCAGTAGCCAGTTATGCCAGCACCATTTGTTGAAGATGCTTTCTTTTTTCCATTGTATAGTTTTAGCTACGTTGTCAAAAATCAAGTGTTCATAGCTGTGTGGGTTAAAATCAGGGTTTTCAATTCTGTTTCATTGGTCTACCTGCCTATTTTTGTGCTAATACCAAGCTGTATAATAGAGCTTGAATCAGGTATGGTGATACCTCCTGAAGTTCCTTTATTGTATAGGGATGTTTTAGTTATCCTGGGCCTTTTGTTTTTCCATATAAAGTTGATTAAGGTTCTTTCCAGGTCTGTGAAGAATTTTGCTGGAATTTTGATAGGAATTGCATTGAATCTGTAGGCTGCTTTCGGCAAGATTGCCATTTTTATTATGTTGATCCTACCAATCCAAGAACATGGGAGATCTTTCCATTTTCTGGTATCCTCTTTGATTTCTTTCTTTAAAGACTCAAAGTTCTTGATATACAGGTCTTTCACTTCCTTGGTTAACATTATCCCCAGATATTTGATGCTGCTTATGGCTATTGTAAAGGGTGAGGCTTCTCTGATTTCTTTCTCAGTCACTTCATCATCTGTATATACTAGGGCTGCTGATTTTTTTGAGTTTACCTTGTATCCTGCCACTTTGCTGAAGGTGTTTATCAGCTCTAGGAGTTCCCTTGCGGAGTTTTTTGGGTCACTTATGTAAACTATCATATCATCTGCAAATAGTGAAAGTTTGACTTCTTCTTTTCCTATTTGTATCCCCTTTATCTCCTTTTGTTGTCTTATTGCTGTAGCTAGAACTTCAAGTACAATATTGAAGAGATATGGAGAGAGTGGACAGCCTTGTCTTGTTCCTGGTTTTAGAGGAATTGCTTTGAGTTTCTCTCCATTTAGTTTGATGTTAGCTGTTGGTTTACTGTATATTGCTTTTATTATATTCAGGTATGTTCCTGTTATCCCTGATCTCTCAAGGACCTTTATCATGAAGGTCATGATTTTAATGAATCATGTGGGGACTGGGGACATTACTCCCCTTTTATTTTTAAATTTTGTTTGAACTGTTGAAGTTGGACCATAACAGTAGAAGGATTTGTCTACCCTCCTTAGTCAACTATCTAGGTGAATTGGGATCACTATTTAAAGTATTAGTAGATGTCCTTTAAAAGGGACATAACCATTAAGTACCTTTGAGAATCATTTAAGGATTGTAAACTATACTATGTCCCAAATAGTCCTTTTTTTTTTCTAACCTGTAGCTCTCACTAGCTGACAAGGCCTCATTTGCATCTGAGCTGACAAGGCCTAATTTGCATCTACACAGACACCTTTGGGGGTGGGGGCCTGCCAAAGCGGCAGGACAGTTCCCTGAAAAAACCTCTCTGTCTCTGTCTCTGTCTCTGTCTCTGTCTCTGTCTCTGTCTCTGTCTCTCTCTCTCTCTCTCTCTCTCTCTGACTGGCTCTGAGGGCTTAACTTGAATTTTTTGTTAAAATATTAACCGACTGACTGGATGTTTCGTTTGGCTATATCTAAATCGATTTAGGTAGTTTTTAACTGTTTGAAGGGATTTAAGTATCCCTTTAATCATATCCAAGGCAATTAGAACAGTTGCTTTTGTCAACATTCACGCATTTACATTTCACACTTCATACATACTGACGTGGCCACGTCCATACACACAGACCATGCATACATATCTCTCCTTGCCTAGGTTATGATTAGTTTGTTGAACTGAAACTTCTTTAACAGAACAACTCCAGTCAATCTTTGAATTAAAACAAAAGGTTGAAAAAGTCCTGTATGTCCCTCATCATTTCTTCATTAGAGAAGTTTTGAGCTACACTCAGGGGCTACAGCCATACCCACTCCTTGTAATTCTGTAGATGCAAAGTGGAAAGGCCAGGCTTTTGCCAAAAGTTTTTAGAGATGACTCACAAAATTCAATAACCTACCCTATATAAATGTAACCAAACATTTTTATTTTATATACCTTTGTCTTTTTCTTTACTGAATACTAATACCTCATTTATTAACTGTTACCAGTTTATTTAATTTACCCATCTTTAATCTATCTTTCCATTGAGGATGATCCTCCAATCCACCCTCCAACTGAGGGCAACTTCTTATCTTAGGTTCCCTTTTTTTCCTGACCTTTGTTAGGTGAGGGCCTAAGACATTTAATCCAATCCACCCTTCAACTGAGGGTGATCTCTTAGGTTCCCTTTCTTTCCTGACCTTTGTCAGGCAAGGTCCTAAACATTTAATCTGGTACCCCTAGCTTGGTACCCCCTTTTTAATACATACTTATAGCCTTACTTGTTGGCCAGTCTTTTAAATCTCTCAGTTTTCCTTTACTTTCCTGACCTCAGTGGATCAGATGAAAGACTGGAGATTTTTTATTTTATTTCTTATTTTACCCTCCTTTTTTTTTTTTGACTGGGTTTCTCTCTATCCTTTTGGAGGCTGTCCTGGAACTCGCTCTATATACAAGGATGGCCTCCATCCTACCTACCTTTGTCTCTCGAGTGTTGGGATTAAAGGCATATGCCACCAACACCCGACTCTAAAGATCATAGTGAACATCCTTCCAATCTGGGACATTTAAGTCTCCCCCAGTAATGAACCATGGACTCGCACGTTCAATCCATTTTAAAAAGCCTTCCAAGGTTTTAGACGTTACTGTAGTCCCATGTCCTTCAAGTAACTTTTTTACTTGATACTGTAATTCGAGCTTCCCAGAACTATTCCCCATGGTTTCTTTTCTTTTTTTTCCCAATCTTTCCCTGGCCAGAAAAAGAGATGAACCCGCTCACTTACCTCGCTTTCATGATCTCGGTGGGACCTCCAATTGTCGCACCTGCTGTGCGGCCTGCATCCGAGAATGTAGCGCGGTGGTCGGGATAGATGACACAGAGACTGGTCGGTTGCTTTAAGAAAACTTTATGCTTCCCAAGTCAGCTTAGGAGGAGACCCCAGTCCACTTAGGAGAGAGAAGTCTCAGGAGAAGTCCCTAAGAAAAAGGAGCTTCCCTTTTTAAGGACTTCTGCCATTCATCTACATACCATTCTTTCCAGACTTCTCACCTTCCTGGCTGGTGGTTAATCTCTGGCCCCAGAATCGGGGAGATACCACAGGGAAACAGGAAGAGGCATCTAGCCGTAGGGGGTGTGAAAGTCATGGTATCTCAGTGAGCGAGCCCTTATCTGAGCCCTATCAAGAGCTTTAAAGCACTGAATTGTTTTCAGTAAACATTACACAGCTGCCTGCTCCCAGGCTGAAGGGGAAGTGGGTTTCTGCTCAAGGTCTGGTGTCCCCACAGTGCTGGATTTTGTCAAAGGCTTTTTCAGCATCTAGTGAGATGATCATGTGGTTTTTCTTTCGCAGTTTGTTTATATGGTGGATTACATTGATAGATTTTGTAATGTTGAGCCATCCCTGCATTCCTGGGATAAAGCCTACTTGATCATGGGGGATGATTTTTCTGATGTGTTCTTGTCCAGTTTGCGAGTATTTTATTGCGTATTTTTGCATCGATGTTCATGAGGGAAATTGGTCTATAGTTTTCTTTCTTAGTTGTGTCTTTGTGTGGCTTGGGTACCAAGGTAATTATAGCCTCGTAAAAAGAGTTTGGCAGTGGGCCTCCTGCTTCTATTGTGTGGAATACTTTGAGGAGTATTGGAGTTAACTCTTCTTTGAATTTCTGGTAGAATTCTGCACTGAAGCCATCTGGGCCTGGGCTTTTTTTGTTTGGGAGACTTTTGATGACTGCTTCTATTTCATTAAGGGTTATAGGTCTGTTTAGATTGTTTATCTGCTCTTGATTTAGTTTTGGCAAGTGATATCTATCCAGGAAATTGTCCATTTCCTTTACATTTTCAAATTTTGTGGAGTACAGATTTTCAAAGTATGCCCTGATGATTTTCTGGATTTCCTCAGAGTCCGTTGTTATGTCCCCTTTTTCATTTCTGATTTTGTTAATTAGCATGCTCTCTCTGTCTTTTGGTTAGTTTGGACAAAGGTTTGCCTATTTTGTTGATTTTCTCAAAGAACCAACTCTTTGTTTCATTGATTCTTCTCAATGTTTTCCTGGTTTCTACTTGATTGATTTCAGCCCTCAATTTAATTATTTCCTGGCATCTGCTCCTCCTGGGTGAGTTTGCTTCTTTTTGTTCTAGAGCATTCAGCTGTGCTATTAATTCTCTAGTATGACTGTTCTCCAGTTTCATCATGCGGGCACTTAGTGCTATGAACTTTCCTCTTAGCACTGCTTTCAAAGTGTCCCCTAGGTTTGCGTATGTTGTGTCTTCATTCTCATTGAATTCCAGGAAGTCTTTAATTTCTTTTTTTTATTTCTTCCTTTACCCAGGGATGGTGCAACTGAGCATTGTCCAATTTCCATGAGTTTGTAGGGTTTCTGCGAATTGTGTTATTGTTGAATTCTAATTTTAATGCATGGTAGTCTGAGAGGATACAGGACGTTATTCCTATTTTTTTGTATCTGTAGAGATTTGCTATGTTTCCTATTATGTGGTCAATTTTAGAGAAAGTTCCATGTGGCGCCGAGAAGAAGGTATATCCCTTTGTGTTTGGGTAGAATGTTCTATAGATGTCTGTTAAATCCAGTTGGGTCATAACTTCTATTAGTTCTTTTGTTTCTTTGTTAAGTTTCTGTCTGGAGGTCCTGTCTAGTCATGAGAGCGAAGTGTTGAAGTCTCCCACTATTAGTGTGTGCGATTTTATGTGCAATTTGAGCTTTAGTAATGTTTCTTTCACAAATGTAGGTGCCTTTGTATTTGGGGCATAGATGTTAAAAATTGAGACTTCATCTTGATGGACTTTTCCTTTGATGAATATGAAATTTCCTTCTTCATCTCTTTTGATTGATTTTAATTTGAAGTCTAGTTTGTTAGATATTAGGATTGCTACACCCACTTGTTTCTTGGGTCTGTTTGATTGGAAAATCTTTTCCCAACCCTTTACCCTGAGATACCATCTGTCTTTGATGTTGAGATGTGTTTCTTGTATGCAGCAGAAGGATGGGTTCTGTCTTCGTATCCATTCTGCTAGTCTGTATCTTTTTATAGGCAAGTTGAGGCCATTGACATTGAGGGATATCAATGACCATTGATTGATGATTCTTGCTTGTGCTTGATTTATTGGTAGTGAAGTTATTTTGTGTAGTTTCTCCTCCCTTTTTCTTTTGGTGTTATGTAAAGTGGGATTTTTTTATTGCCTGTGTCTTTGTGAGTGTAGTTATCTTCCTTGGATCTAAGTTTTCCTTCTAGCACTTTCTGTAGAGCTGGATTCATGGACACGTATAGTTTAAATCTGGCTTTGTCACGGAATATTTTGTTTTCTCCATCTATGGTAATTGAAGCTTTGCTGGATATAGTGGTCTGGGCTGGCATCCTTGTTCCCTTAGCGTTTGTAGGACATCTGTCCAGGATCTTCTGGCTTTCATCGTTTCCATTGAGAAGTCAGGTGTAATTCGGGTAGGTCTGCCTTTATATATTACTTTATATATTATTTGGCCTTTTTCTTTAGCTGCTCTTAATATTTTCTCTTTATTCTGCAGGTTTGACGTTTTAATTATTATATGGCGAGATGACTTCTTTTTCTGGTCCAGCCTATATGATGTTCAGTAAGATTCTTGTATTTTCATAGGCATATCCTTCTTTAGGTTCTATGATTTTGTTGAATATGTTTTCTGTACCTTTGAGCTGTATTTCTTCACCTTCTTCTATACCTACTATTCTCAGGTTTGGCCTCTTCACGGTATCCCATATTTCCTGGATATTTTGTGTTAGGGATTGATTGGTTTTGAGATTTTCTTTGGTTGATGACTGTATATCCTCTAATGAGTCTTCAACACCTGAGATTCTCTCTTCTATCTCTTGTATTCTATTGGTGATACTTGCATCTGTAGTTCCTGATCGTTTACCCAATTTTTCCAATTCCAGCATCCCCTTGTTCTGTGTTTTCCTTATTGTTTCTATTTCAGCTTTCAATCCTTCAACTGTTTGAGTTGTTTCCTTCATTTGTTTGGTTGTTTTTTTTTTCTTGGTACTCTTTAGATTCTTTGAGAGATTTGTTTATTTCTTGAATTTTGGTTCACCTTTTCCTCCATTTCATGTATTTTTTTTGTTTGTTTCTTCTATTTCTTTAAGGGACTTCTTCGTTTCTTCTTTGAGGGTCTCTATCATCTTCATAAAATGATTTTTAAGGTCTTTCTCCTCTGCTTCATCTATGTAGTGCTTTTCAGGTCTTGCTGGCATTGGTTCCCTAGATTCTGGTGGAGTCATGTTGGTCTTTTGACTGCTGAGTGAGCTCTTATTCTGTCTTCTTCCCATTTCTTCTTCCAGTGGGTGCTGGTGGGGTCTTTCTGTCTCCACTGGTCTCCTTCCTTCCTGAAGCTGACTGGGATCGCCGGAGTTTGAGCCCTGGAAGGGCTGATGTCTTTCCTAGCTGGGATCACCCGAGTTTGGGGCCTGGAAGGGCTGATGCCTTTCCTGTGTGGGCGGGTCTTCTGGATGCCAGGAGCTGCCCAGAAGATTGAGCAGATGGGGGTCAGGCGGAGGATGGGGAGTGTCCCCCCAGAGACCTAAGCTCACCTAGCTGGGATCGCCGGAGACTGGGGCCTGGAAGGTAGCCTGTGTCTTTTTATGGGTGAGTTGAGACTATTAATGTTGAGGGATATTACTGACCATTGATTTCTCATTTTAATTTGTTTTGGAGTTCTTGGTGGTGGTGGTGGTGGTGGTGGTGGTAGTGGAATTGTGTGTGGATTTTCACCCCTTTTTAATTTTGGCTGTTGGTAAAGTGGGATTATCTATTGCC
Organism: Mesocricetus auratus; assembly: GCF_017639785.1. Classification (NCBI taxonomy): domain Eukaryota; kingdom Metazoa; phylum Chordata; class Mammalia; order Rodentia; family Cricetidae; genus Mesocricetus; species Mesocricetus auratus. The sequence goes on from NW_024429194.1 coordinate 75,662,416, forward strand.
TATGTTTTTCTGGTTGTAGTTAACTTCCTTGGGTTGGAGTTTTCCTTCCAGAACTTTCTGTAGGGCTGGATTAGTAGATACATATTTTTTAAATCTCGTTTTGTTATGGAATATCTTATTGAGATCAAGGGGATAGAAATTGGAATGGGGCCAGGTGGTGGTGGCGCACGCCTTTAATCCCAGCACTCGGGACGCAGAGGCAGGCAGATCTCTGTGAGTTCGAGGCTGGGCTGGACCGATAGCCTCCAAAACAATACAGAGAAACCCTGTCTCGAAAAAAACCAAAAAAAAAAAGAAAGAAAAAAAGAAATTGGAATGGAAGAGATCAAACTTTCACTATTTGCAAATGATATGATAGTTTACATAAGTGACCCAAGAAAACTCCTACAGCTGATAAACACCTTCAACAAAGTGGCAGGCTATCAACTCAAGAAAACCAGTAACCCTACTATATACAGACGACAAAAGGGCTGAGAAAGAAATCAGAGAAACATCACCCTTTACAATAGCCACAAACAACATAAAATACCTTGGGGTAATGCTAACCAAACAAGTGAAATATCTGTATTGAAAGAACTTTGAGTCTTTAAAGAAAGAAATTAAAGAAGACACCAAAAAATGGAAAGATCTCCCATACTCTTGGATAGGTAGGATCAACATAGTAAAAATGGCAATCTTACTGAAAGCAATATACAGATTTAATACAATCCCCATAAAAATACCAGCACAATTCTTCACAGACCTTGAAAGAACAATTCTCAATTTTATATGGAAAAACAAAAGACTCAGGATAGTCAAAACAACCCTGTTCAACAAGGCAATATCCAGAGGCATCACCATCCCCAACTTCAAGCTCTATTACAGAGCTATAGTCCTGAAAACAGCTTGTTACTGGCACAAAAATAGACAGGTAGATCAACAGAATGGAATTGAACACCCCAATATTAAACAATACATATATGAACACCTGATCTTTGACAAAGAAGCAAAAATTATACAATGGAAAAAAGAAAGCATCTTCAACAAATGGTGCTGGCATAACTGGAGGATGACATGTAGAAGACTGCAGATAGATCCATGTCTATTGCCATAAATCAAAGACCTCAACAAAAATCCAACCATACTTAACCTGTTAGAAGAGAAAGTGGGAGGTACCCTTGAATGAATTAGTACAGGATACCATTTCCTGAACATAACTCCACTAAGATTGACAATTAATAAATGGAACCTCCTGAAACTGAGAAGCTTCTGTAAGGCAAAGGACACAGTCAGCAAGACAAAAAGGCAACTCACAGATTGGGAAAAGATATTAACCAACCCCACATCTGAGAGAGGTCTGATCTCCAAAATTTGCAAAGAACTTAAGAAGCAAGCCTCCAAAACACCAAATGATCCAATTTAAAAATGGGGCACAGAACAAAATAGGGAACTCTCAATAGAGGAGTCTAAAATGGCTGAGAGGCACTTGAGAAGTGCTCAGCATCCCTAGCCATCCGGGAAATGCAAATCAAAACAACTCTGAGATACCATCTTACTCCTGTCAGAATGGCTAAAATCCAAAAACACCAATGACAGTTTATGCTGGAGAGGATGTGGAGAAAGGGGAACACTCCTCCACTGCTGGTGGGAGTGCCGGCGACTCTACAACCACATTGAAAATCAGTATGGAGACTGCAAGATCCAGCAATTTGACTCTTAGGCATATACCCAAAAAATGTACATTCATACAACAAGGATGTCTGCTCCACTATGTTCATAGCAGCATTATTTGTAATAGCCAGAACCTGGAAGTAACCTAGATGCCCCTCAACTGATGAGTGGATAGAGAAAATGTGGTACATTTACACAATGGAGTACTATTCCGTGGGAAAAAAAAACAATAGAATCTTGAAATTTGCAGACAAAGGACAGCACTGGAAGAAACCATCCTTAGTGAGATAACCCAGTCACAAAAAGACAAACATGGTATGTAATCACTCATATATGGATTTTAGATATGAGTCAGGGGAGTGCCAGCATACAGTCCCACTGCCAGAGAATCTGGAGAAAAGAACCTTCATCCAGTGACTGATAGAAGCAGAGGCAGATACCCACAGCTAAACACTGAACTGAACTCCTGGAATCCAGTGACAGAAAGGGAGGACTGGTGAGCAAAGGGGTCAAGACTGGGCTGGTTTAACCCACAGAAACAGCTGACCTGAACAAGGGGAATCTCTTGGAACTCAGACTGACAGCTGGGAGGACAGCATGGGCCTGATTCAGACACCCTGAATGTGGGTGTCAGTGAGGAGACCAGGTAATCTATGGGGCCTTGAGTAGTATTTATCCCTGGTGTACAAATGGACTTTGGATGCCCATCCCACAATGAGGGATGCTCTCCCAGCCTGGACTCTAGGGGGAGGGCCTAGGCCTAGTCCTGGATGAAATGACAGACTCTGGAGATCCCCCATGGAGGGCCTCATCCTCCCTGGGAAATGGAGTGGGGATTGGGTGGGGTGGCTGGAGGACCTGGTGGGGGGAACAGGGGAGGAGGGGAGAGAGAGGAAGCTGGGATGGACATGTGAAGCAAGTTTGTTTCTAATTTAAATAAAAATGAAAAGAATAAAAAATAAAGCTAATAGAATAAAAAATTGTACGCTATCGTTCAAGATGAAGTTTAACACTGAGGATTCACCTAAAGTACCACAGATTGTACTCTGCACAAAACACAATGAAAACTGGCCCGTTACAGGCTTGCTAGTGCAGTGTGCATAAATGCAATTAGATTATGGCAGAGCGCATCTTCTCTAAGTGATTGTTCTGACTTCAATCACGATTAATCGGGTAGAAGAGCGGAAATGAGCCCCTAAGATCAAAGTGAGCAGCAGGTGAGTCAACAAAAGAGCAAAGTGAGCAAAAGAGCTTCTAAAAGCGGGAAGCAAAAGAATCTTTTGGCGCCAAGTAATAGAATCATCAAAATGAAAAGAATATTTTTAATTACCTAATTTACCTTCCCAGAAGATTTCTTACAACACCCAAACTCAACTCAAACTGTATTTGTGATAACTCTGCATAACATATTTTCAGAAAATATGGATTCAAATGTGCTCTTTCTTATTTTACTTTATCCATATGGGTGTTTTGCAAGGGTGCATGTCTGCGCACCACATGCATGCAGTACCCATGAGGCCAGAAAAGGGCATCAGATCCCCTGTGACTAGAATTACAGACTGCTGTGAGCTAGTATGTAGGTGCTGGGAATCGAACCCAGAACTATGGCAAAAACAACTAGTGCTCTTAAGTGCTGAAATCTCTCCAGTCCCTCAAATGTGCTTCTTATATTGAGCCAAACTATAAAGCCTTCTGCAGGTAGGAGGAGAGAGATGGCTCTGTCACACTTGGTTGGTTATCACAAAGCTACCTCTATCACCCAACTCTCCTCTAAGTCATTGGTTCCCTGACTTGGGTTGCCCTGCAGTCATTAAGGAAACATAACACCCTAAGAGTGCACACCAGCAAAGTTTTGATCCTCCTTATCTCGGGTGTTGCTTGGACACTGGAAACTTTAACGTCTCTCCTGTGCAACCAGAGTTGAGAATCATCGTATTCAAAAAGAGTTTTCTTACTTACAATAGCTTTGGTCCCTTCACCAAATAAATCCTGCTGCATGTGTGTATGGGATTGAAGACGTAGTTGTGAGCGTCCATGTTAGTGCTGGTAATTGAACCAGGGTCTTCTGGAAGAGCAGTGTTGATTGCTGAGCTACCTCTCCCCCAGCTGAAATTTACAGGTACAACCAGCATGTTCTCCAGAGGACTTACCAGTGGGAAATAACTTCTCGTTCTTTGCTGTCCAAGTGGAGTTCATGTTGGAATAACCAGACAACACTTGTGAGACTACAACCAGCTTATTCTCAAAATCCTTTGCATGTGACTCAATGCTGGGCCATGAATCCTTAAATACCAACACTGAAGTTTATTCCATGACTTGCTTTTATCCCACATAACTTTCATCCTGTTAGCTTACTTTCATCCATCCCTGTCTTACTAATTCCTAAATTGTTATTTGATATATGTATGTATATATCAAATATATACATATATATTATAAAATAGCCTAAGACTGGTGTTAGATTAAAACAAATAGCATACTTACCTTGAGCACAGACTCTGAAGAACACAAAAGCACTCAGGAATCAAAACAATGACATTTCAATGCAATAATTTAAAACTTAAAAATCAATACAAATAAAATCCATAGGAAACAAAATTCTCGAAATTGTAAATGTGACCTTTATTTGTTTGTTTCATGACCTATGCTATCAGGCAATGGAAGAATCATTTCTAAGCAGCATAAACTAGAACCATCAGTCCCCTGGATGTGTCTCAGTGAGTCTATTGGGCTGACAACGATGTGAGACCTATGGGCAAAGCAGTGTTTTGTTAACCCTGTCATGATTTCTGTTTTCAATATCTTGCTCCTTTTCCATGTTGTCCATAATATGGAAGACATTTTGGTATGCGTATGAGGAACACACATTTTCCCTTTTGCCTAGCACTTCAATAAAGTGCCTCATGGTGCTAAAATAAAAATTTTCTACCCTCCCAGATTCATTATTTGTATATTAATACCCACAACAAATGCTGGCAAAGACTCAAGGAGAGAACCTTCATTCACTCTTGGGATTGCAAAATGGTACAGCCTCTATGGAAATCAGTATATAAATTCTCAAAAAGCTAAAAATAAATCTACCATATTACCTAGCTATATTACTCCTTGGTATATTCACAAGGGACTCAACATCCTACTCCACAGAAACTTACTCAGCCATGTTCTTTGTAGCTCTATTCACAACAGCTTAGAAATAGAAAGGTAAATGTCCTTCAGTCAACAAATGGATCATGAAAATGTGGTGCATATAAACCTAGACTACTATCCAGTTGTAAAGAAAACTGAAATCATGAAATTTTCAGGAAAATGGATTGAAATGGGAAATATTATACTAAGTGAAGTCAGTGTAACACAGAGAGACAAACGCTTTCTCTGGTTTGTTCTCGTCCATGTGTTGGTAAGTTTTCTTATTTGTGGTCCCTAGCTCAAAATCTCCAGATTGAGTATGTAACCTGAAGTGATGGCAGAAGCTAGAAAAATAAAAAGAAGTATGGAGTGGAAAAGGATCTCAAGATAGGGGAATAGCAGGATATGAGTGATATAAAGGGGAAAGTGGGTGGGGCTTTAGTTTGTGAGATAGAGGAAGGACATTACAGAAGGAGAGAGAGGAGGAGAAACATATAAGTAAAGGGGGGATGAAGGGTAAGCAGCACTAAGGATGCTCAAAATAGACATAGGAAAATGTTATTTCATACTGACCTAAAATTATATATAATACACATAAGCATATGCATATATTTATGAAGTTACACTACTTGCATGAGAAATCTCTAAGAAATATAGAATATTACTGCTGCCCTTGGTTGCCCCAAAGAAGACAAATATAAGTTCCTATTAATAAGCAAGCCACATACTTTGGACACGGGACTTGGAGTAACTGATCTTGATCTGATCCATAAACCTACTCCCAATACTAGCTTTTATAGGACCAGAAGATGCTATGAAAGCTACCCAGCTATAACACCTATAAACCACCTTGATGGCCACTATGGCAAGATATCCCTAAAGGAGCAATAGTAGCATTCATATATTGGAAGCCAACAGCTCTCTAACTGAACTTAAGACTCAATAAGCAGAAGGGAAATGATGTCTAGTACTGCAGACCTAGCCAATCATTGAGGACTAGTGAGGCTATGGATTGTAGATGAGAACATACTACTGCCACCTCACAGGACCATAATAATTCCTAACTGCATGTAAAGACATATGTTTTCCCTTTTTATTTAAATTAGAAACATGCATGCTTCAAACATCAATACCAGCTCCCCCACTTCTCCCTCTCAGCCCCACCCCAACCCCTAGCCTAATCCCCACCTCTTTCCCCAGGGAGGGTGAGGCCCTCCTTGGGGGGATTTCCAGAGTCTGTCATTTCTTCCAGGGTAGGACCTAGGCCCTTCCCCATGTGTCCAGGCTGAGAGAGCATCCCTCCATATGGAGTGGGCTCCTAAAGTTCATTTGTATGCAATGGTGAACACTAATCTACTACCCAAGGCTCCAGAGATTTCTGAAGCCTCCTCACTGACACTACATTCATGGAGTTTGGATCAGTCACCTGTTGGCCTCTTAGCCATCAGTCTGGGGTTCATGAGCTCCCCCTTGTCCAGTCAGCTGTCTTTGTGGGTTTTACCAGCAAGGTCTTGACCCCTTTGCTCATCATTCCTCCATCTTTGTCACTGGGTTCCTGCGAGTCAGTTCAGTGTTTAGCTATGAGTATCTGTCTCTGCTTCCATCAGTCACTGGATGAAGGTTCTAGGATGTCATATAAGGAATTCATCAACCTTATCATTAGGTAGAAGTTATTAATGTAGTTGTAAAGACATATCTTTATAGCTCAAATAAGTATAGCTCACATTCCTCATCAAAGAAGCTTCTCTCTTCAGAAAACAGTGACCATTACTGAAAACCACAACCAGTCATGGAATGCCCAGCCCCACTGGGTTCATTTATAATACAGATGCTATGCTGAAGTGCTAAGAAACATTTCAGAAGAATGGGAAGATTGTAAGAGGAGGAAATCCAGAAAGTCTCCTGCAAAAATGTGCCCCCTAGAAATGAGCCCCCAGGATACTTCATCCAAAAAACGTCAACCAAAGGTATGGCTCTGAAACAAAATCTGAACAATGGCAATACCAGTTGACTTGCCATTGCGATTTGAATGAGAACGGCCTCTGTAAGTGCATATGTTTGAATGTTCAGTCCCAAGTTGGTGGAGCTGTTTAATAAGGATTAGGAGAAGTGATCTTATTGGAGAAGGTGGGCTTTGAAGCTTAAAATGCCTGCACCATTCTGTTTAGCTCTCATTCTCTGCCTAGTGATTGTGGATCAGATGTAAACTGTCTGTTGTCATGGTCCCCTCCATGATGATCATGGACTTAAATAACTGATGGGGGAAGTCCTTCTGTGTATATGTTGTCTTATTGGTTGATACAGGCTATATAATAATTATTTAGTTCAACAGTGGATTCTCTTTTTATCACTTCCATCATTTAAAAGTACACATGGGGAAAAAACCTATATACTTACTGTGCAGCTAGGGATTTTTATAACAGCCCTTCTTGGGTTTTGCTGTTGTTTTGTTTTGGGGGTTCCTTAAATATTATAAAATTTAGTGCCCTGTTAGCCAGAATCTTATTACTGCTTCATTCTTTATTATTTAAATTTAGTCACACCACAAGGACATTTGCTCAACTATGTTCATAGCAATATTATTCATAATAGCTAGATCTTGGAAACAACCTAGATGCTCCTCAACTGAAGAATGGATAAAGAAAGTGTGGTACATTTACATGTTGGAGTACTATTTGGTGGTAAGAAACAGTGACATCCTAAAATCCACAGGCAAATGGACAGAACAAGAAAAAAACATCCTGAGTGAGGTAATCCAAAACCAGAAAGGTAAATATAGTATGTACTCACTCATAAGTGGATACCACACATAAAGCAAAAGATACCCAGCCTACAACCCACAACCTCAGAGAAGCTAGAACTCTCTTCCAGAAACAGATAGAAGCAGATGCAGAAATCCACAACTAACCAATGAGCCAAGCTCCTGGTGTACAATTAAAGTAAAGGTGGAGTGACAATATGAACAAAGGAGTCAAGACCATGATGGGGAAAACCACAGAATCAGCTGACCCGAGCTAGTGAGAGATCACTGACTCAGGTCTGACAAATGGGGAACCTGAATAAAATCAAACTAGACTCCCTTAATATAGGTGACAATGGTGTGACTGGGACAATATATGAGGCCTCTGGCAGTGGGTCCAAGATCTAACTCTAATGCACAAACTGACTTAGTGGAGCCCATTCTATATGGAGAGATACCTTGCCCAACCTAGACACAGGAGTGTGGGGGTGGAGAGGTGCCTTGGTCCTGCCTCAAGGAGATTATGGGACAGACTTAATAGACTTCCTAGAGGAGGCCTTAACCACTCTGAGGAACAAATGGGAGGTGGGGAGGGGAGAGGAAGGGGAAACTGGAATTAGAATACAAAATTTAAAAAAGAAATCCAAAGAAAACTTAATATATTCATTTATTTTAACATCCTGACTTCAGTTCCCCTTCCCTTCTTTCCTCTCTCCTCACATTCCCTCTCCAAACCTCCCCCACCAGCAAATCCACTCCTCCTCTGTTTCTATTCTGAAAGCGGCAGGCCTTCCATGATGTCAACAAAACATGGTGTATCAAGATGAGGTGGGACTAAGCTCCTCACCATAATCAGGAGCTGTAGTTGTTGGAATTTTTACTCTTACTACTCTTTGTTCTTTTTTATTTTGGGGGGCCTGCTACCCAGCTTCCAAATGAATCATACACAGTTGGAGATTTCTTTTTACTTATAAATGCCTGGCCTTATCTTGCTTATTTCTAGCCAGTTTTTAATCTTAGATTATACCATCTATCTTTTGCCTCTGGGCTTTTATCTTTCTCTATTTCTGTATACCTTACTTTCACTCTTACACTGTGGCTGGCTGGATGACGGCTGACTGGCCCTAGCATCCTCCTCTCCTTGTTCTCTCATTCCTCCCCCTTCTCCCCAAATTTCTCCTCCTATTTATTCTCTCTGCCTGCCAACCCCATCTATCCTTTCTCCTACCTCGCTATTGGTAGCTCAACTCTTTACTAGACCATCAGGCATTTTAGACAGGCAAAGAATCACAGCTTCACCAAGTAACAAAGGCAACATAAAAGAAAACAACACATCTTTGCATCATTAAACAAATGTTCCATAACATAAATAAATGTAACATATCTTAAAATAATATTTTATTATAGGGTGGAGCTTTTCTTTTGCCCCAACTACCCACTCCCAAGTAAACATAGAGAAACACATTAATTACAAAATGTTTGGCTTATTGCTCAGGCTAATTATTAGCTAGCTCTTACAACTTAAATTAGCCCATTTCTATCAATCTACATTTTACTTCCTAGTGACTGGCCTGTCTCTCTGTCGACTCTACCCTCTCCTCATCCAAGTCCTCAGTTTGATTGTTCCACCTAACCTTATCCTGCCTTGCCATAGGCCAAACAGGTTTTTTTTATTAACCAATGGGAGTAATAGATATTCACAGCATACAGAAGAATTATCCCACACCATCTCTCCCTTTCTGTCTAATCAAAAATGTTTCAACTTTAACATAGTAAAATTACAGACAAAAAACAGTTATCAAGCAATAATTACTGTTATAATATCTAGTCTATTTGTATTGACAAAATTAAATATTTAATTATCTATCCTATCTTGGCGAGTTTAAAGATTTATATTTAATTTCTCTTTTGTCAGAACTAAGAAAAACTATAATTATAACTATCTAATTTTCAACTCTATCAAACACCTGAGAAGGAAATAATATTACCTGAGTAAGCAGAAAGTAAAGGCAAGTGATTTCTAAAACTGTGAGAAATGACAGAAACAGCTGGCTACCTGGACAGTCACCCAAGCTTTCTCTGTAATGTTGGGGCATCCATCTTTGGCCTACAGGCCTAGCATATCTGACAGACTTTTCTGTGAAGCAGGGAATTCTGAAGGATTATCCTACCTTGTCTTAGCAAAACTTGGCAGTCACCTTTCTTGTGCCATGCTGGTCCAGTTTGTACAGTGACTGTCAACAATTGAGGCAATGGCAGTTTCTTTGCTCACACGGCTAGCTTTTGTCATAAAGAAAATAAACTCCATATAGAGTTTCTTTGATGTCCACCAACTTCTCTGGAGTAGACATGCCTGACTGTCATGAAAATGTAAGTCATTAAAACATTTTAAATGTCATATTCTCTAAGTCTTTGAAGTGTTTTAAGACTACCTCTCTATCTGAAATATGACTCTGTATATCTAGAAAACCCAACATGACTATAATCTTGACTATTATAGATGACCAACTGTATTTTTGTAATTTTGTATTTCTTAATTATACCTTACATTTTTAGTTGAAATGTATAAACACAATACCTTAAACAAGAGTAGAAATATACATACAGTACAACAAAATTAACTTTATAACTTGTTTAATAATTCACTTCACGTCCAAAATAAATATTACAAATCTTACAGTGTTCTGTAATTTGTATTGTCTGTATACTTCTCACCTACACAGAGAAAAAATTACTAATGGTTTTATTTAGTTCCTTACGGAAACACCTCTACAAGTTTTTTCTCCAGAGTAACATGAAGACAAGATGTGGAAGCTATAGAACATCACACCTTTAAGAGAAGCAATCAAGAATTTCCTGTTGACTGCAGGTGATCAGACTCAAAGATGAGTCAGCGATTTCTCTATAACTAGGAACGTCTAAGCAAAAGATTACACCACTTCGATGATATATCCCAGCTGATATTCTAAAGAATAAGAGAAGGTAAGGTCGGCTAAAATGGCAAGTTTTATGTGAAATACACGTTAATACCATGCAGAATTAGAGGGGGAAGAGCATCAGAGGAACCTGTGTTCTGTTGCTCTGGGAGTCTTGCCAGCTCTGGAACACTACATGAGCAGAATCATAAATTTCCACAAAGCGAAATCAGTGGCCCTTGCAGCTTGTTTGTTTGTTACCTTGAGTGAAGAAAGACTCTTGGGAAAAAAATCTACCTATTTTCATGATTTCTAATCTCAGAGCCAAACTTACAATTGGAATGGTCCCAGCTTCTTTCTAACCAAGCCCACACACACCTTACTGTCTACCCTGAGAAGTCACTCTTTCTGCCTGCATTACCATTTGAACTATAAATCCCATGAGCTGACTATATACATGTAAAGTAAGACATCATGTTATTCTCTCTGTTCCAAGACTGCTTATTTCTTACCACAGAGGGAAACTGGAAGTCATGCTTGTCTCCACAATTCATTGAACAAATTGAATTTAGAAACAACAATAAAATATTAATAAATCCTACAGGACAAAAAAAGCATTTACAGAGACCCAAGGGGAGTCAACTAAAAAGAGGTATTGGGGTTTTTGCTAGGTGATCTTTGACTCTTGGAGAAAGAATTTTCAGCCCAGATGGGAAAAGTTCATTTAAAGTATATTTATAGACAAAATTATGTTCATTATAGGCTTATGTTGATAGTTAATAGTATGGTTTCTTAATATTATTTTATACTCCTCCCTCCTTCTTCTGTATTCACATTCTTCTCCCCTCCCTAAAGAGCCCGTCTTCCAAATGTCCCCAGTCAGATCATTTGTACCCTGCCATTCCTACCTCTATTGCTTCACAATTCCCTTAATCTGATGTGATCCCTTTTCCCTTGTCTGGTTTCTGCAATTACTCCAGGATATGTATTCACATCTGAAGATTTGGAGCTAGGAGCCTCTGATGAGAGAGAACATGTGACATTTGTCCTCCTAGATCTAAATTGCATCGCTTAATATGATCTTTTCTAATCCCATCTGTTTATCTGCTGAGTTCATGGTTTCATTTTTTTTCTTTACAGATGAATAATAGTTCATAATGTATGCGTAACACATTTTCATTATCCATGTGTTGGTTGAAGGACATTTAGGAGCTTGCTTCCATTTCCCAGCTATTATGAATAGAGCAGCAATGATTGTGGCATGAGTGTATTGTTGAAGTAGGATGTCAGTTTTGCCATATGCCACAGAATAATATAGCTGGGTCATACGGGAGATTTGCTTTTAGCTTTTTGATAATTCTGTACACTTATTTTCATAGTGACTGTACCAGTTTAAGATCTCAGGACATTGAATGAGGATTTTCTCTTCACTGCATCCCCTCCAGCATTTGTTGTGAGATGTTTTGTTGATCTTGGCCATTCTGACTAGGGTAAAATGAAATCTCAAAGTTGTTTTGATTTGTATTTTCCTGGTTACTAGTAACAGTGAAAGTTTTGTTACATTTCTTATCCATTTCTTTCCTTCTTTTGAGAACTCTCTATTTAGGTCCCATTTTTCAAATGGGTGATTTGCAGTTTTTTGTTTTGTTTTTCAGTCTTTGTTTCTTAAGTTCTTTATATATGCTGTGTACTAATTCTCTGTCACATGTATAACTGATAAAGATTCTCTCCCATTCTCTAGAATTTCTTTTCACCCAGTTGATTGTTTCTTTGGCTGTCCATAAGTCTTTTAGTTTTATGAAGTTCCACTTGTCAATTGTCAGTTGTTGACCTTTATTTTTGAAATAATGAAGTCCTATTCAGATACTCCTTTCCTACATCTACACCATATAAGGACACTGCCTATGTTTTCTTCTAGAAGTTTAGGAGTTTCAGGTGTCATGTTTAGGTCTATTTGAAGTTAGTTTTTGTGAAAGGTGATATATACAAGTAACATTACACAAACTGAGCAAGTTATATTTAGGAATATATGTGTGTACATACATATATGTATTAACAATTAAAAGAGAGGACATTTATTTAAAGAGAGCAAGAAGTGGTATGTGGGAGACCTTGGAGGGGGGAAAAGAAAGGGATGAATGAAGTAATTATACTATAATCTTAAAAACAAAGAAAAAAGGGAATACTCAAACGTTTAAATGGTTACTATTTAATATCAGTTGACTTACCTACTGACTATGGTTAAGCAGAAGTAGAGCTCTTCTATCCCTGGGTTAATTTATTCTTCAAGATTAATTTCCTCTCCACTATTGCTTAGATTGCCAGTTGGTGTCATCCTTGTAGATCTCTGGAAATCTCACTAGTGCCAGCTCTCTCCTCAAACCTATAATGACTCCCTCTATTATGGTATCTCTCATCCTGCTCTCCTCTATTCTTCCCCCAACTCAACCTTCCTGCTCCCCCATGTCCCCCTCTCCCCTCCTCTTCTCCTCCTCTCTTTCTCCCAGCTCCCTCTCCCCTCCCCCCATGCTCCTGATCCTCTCAGGAGATCCTATCCCATTCCGCTTCTCTGGGGTACTGTGCATATCTCTCTTAGGGTCCTCCCTGTTTCCCAGACTCTCTGGCTGTAGGATTATAGGCTGGCACTCCCCTGTTTCATGCCTAAAATCCATATATGAGTGAGTACATACCATGTTTGTCTTTTTGTGACTGGGTTACCTCACTAGGGATGGTTTCTTCTAATGTCATCCATTTGCCTGCAAATTACAAGATTCCATTTTTTTCCTCCTGCTGAGTAGTACTTCATTGTATAAATGTGTCACTTTTTCTCTATCCACTCTTCAGTTGAGAGACATCTAGGTTGGGTGTGGGGGTTGGGGAGGCTGGGGGTGGGTCAGGAGGGGAGGGAAAGGGAGCCAGGATGGACATGTGAAGCAAGCTTGTTTCTCATTTAAATTTAAAAATATTAATTTCCAGAATATAATTAACATAAATTTTATCTTCTATTATAATGGAAAACCACAACCATGTTTTTTTGGAAGTGATGTAAGTTTGTAATGGAGGGAGCTAAGTGTTTAACCAATTGATCTGTCTTTAGGCCATGCCTATTGTTGGAGAGTTAAGAGTCTGGTGGATGTAATTACAAGACGTTCACATTATGGAGTCTGCTTGTTAGATGAGGTATTTTAAAGATTAACTAGAAACACCAATCCCTGGGAGCTATCACTCCACCTCATTAGCTTTCCTGAATTAAGGAGACTACTTATAACACAATCATGTCATCTCTCTCCATGAGAACCTATTTGGCACCCTGTCTAAGCTTTTCCAGACTGCTGAGCCAACAAAGTTTAGAATAGCAATACTTAAAATTAAGCTTTTAAATTAAATCCTCAAGTGAAGTAGGGAGATAGAACAGAACAATCCCACCCTAATTCTGTGGTGTGACAGGAACTGTAACTTCGAGATTGTCTCAAATTCGAGACAAAGATTTCCGTACTTATTATTGATTCCTCTTCTTCCACTTTTTTTTTTGGTCAGTAAATCTTGTCAGACAGGTTTTTCCCAACATCTCAATTCTGTCCTCTACAATGCTTTCTAGTTATCACACAGAGGCTTTGGTCATTTGCACACAGTGTTGCAATTCCTCAGTCTTGCTAAGGTTCTTTTGACCTATACACACACTTAAAGATTTCTATGTGGTGATATATTGTTTATGATTTGTTAAAGCCATTGTAGATCAAAATAGCAAAGCAGCCATATCAGTTAACTACAGAAGCTAGGTGGTGGTGGTACACAGCTTTAATCCCAGGACTCAGGATTAAGAGGTAGATAGATACCTGTTAGTTCAAGGCTACACTGACTACTTGGAATTGATCCAGTCCTAAAAGAAACAGCTCACACAAAGGCTATCTCAGCACCTGGGATCACACACCTCTGATCCCAGCACTAGGGAGGTGGAGATAGGAGTGACATGACTGGGCAGAGAAAGAAATAAAACTAGGAAGACACGGGAACTGAGAGCTTTTGCCCCTGAGGATTCCTGGAGACAGGATTGCCATTTCAGCTGAGTAGAGGTAAGATCTACTGGCTTGGCTGCTTTGCTTCTCTGATCTTCAGCTTGAAGCTTGAACCCCAATATCAGTCTCTGGGTCTTTTATTTATTGAGTTACATTTCTGAGATGAGTTCACTCTGCAGCTTACTTTAAACTTCTCCAAAGAGTCTAAAAATGACCTCTAGCTATGCCTCCTCAAGTAAGACTGACAGTTTGCTGGAGACATTCACTGAGTTTATGACTCCATAAGAAAGTTATACTTTCCTCATAAGTAACAGAAACAGTGATTTTAATATTAAAGTTATCTATTAAATCATTGGTTATGTGGCCACCCACTCCTTTGCCATCATGCCAAACCTGAAATGCCCACCCTCCTGAAATGAAGAAATTTATGAACAAGAAGCTATCATTGAAGTTAAATGGGGGCAGATATGGACAAGGAATACTGCGGGGCTTTGATCCCTTTATGAAACGTGTGATTGGTGAGTGTGTGGAGATAGCACATAGCAGGCAACAAAATAACACCAAATAATTCTTTGGAAATTAAAAACAAAAGTCAATACCACTAAGTTGTAGATCTCCTGAATTTAGACAAATTCTTTTACTTCATTAATTGCAATTTTGGAATAAAAGAAAAAATCAGGGCCGGAACTATTAATCAAGGGAAATGCCAGAGGTTTCTTGCATACTAGTCCCCAAGACAGAATGGCAGCAATGACTTTCAAACATTTTTCTCACTTCCTCTAAAGAAATGAAAAATGTTTTAAATTCTTCCTTTCATAATAAGGCTGAAAATAAAATATTCTCACTCAAAATGCAACACTTGCAACCTTTTTGCTGTAAAACACTGTTGAGAAGAAAGTTAGCAATAGTGTAGGAAGGACTGTGTCACAGTTATGCTGTCTGACATAATTCTGATGACACCAAGCAATACAAATGGTTAGTGATGACAAACAATAGTTTAAAAAAATCCTTTCAAGTGCCTAAGGACTGCCACAGAGCCTCCCCTCCCGGAGAGAGCCACACACCCCAGATTCCTGGTCTTCTCTTCCACCAACAGGACCAGGGGACCAGGTAAACCAGGCCTTGTATCCAGGCCTGCCTTCCAGTGCCTGGGTTCTGCCAGAGAGCCTCCCCTCCCGGCAGGAGCATTTGCACCCCAGTTTCCTGGTTTTCTTCTCTGCCCACAGGACAAGTGCCTGCAGACCACCAGTGAGCCTTCCCTCCCAGCTTGAGCCTACACACCCGGATGGGAGCCTATGTACCCCAGATTCCTGGTCTTTTCCACCCACGGGACCAGGACTAGAACCAGGAATAGAAGAACCACCAGATTATTGGACTTGCTACCACCCACCAAAAGGGAACTCTGGTCCCCTAAACACGAGACCAGTAAGGGGGTCTTTCTGCACCCACTAGAAGAAGAGATGGGAAAGAGAAAATATAAAAACACACTCAGCAACATAAAAACAAATATGACACCACCAGATTCTAGAGACTCCACACCAGCAAGATTCCAACATTCCAATGCGAATGAGGCAGAAGAGAATGACCTTAAAACCACTTTCATGAAAATGATAGAGGCCCTAAAAGAGGACATAGGAAAATCCCTCAAAGAAATGGAAGAAAAAACAAAGCAAAAAAATGCAAGAAATTGAAGAAAAAACAAACCAAAAATTGCAAGAATTGGAAGAAAAAAATAAACCAAAAAAATGCAGGAAATGGAAGAAGAAACAAAGCAAAAAATGCAAGAAATGGAAGAAAAAACAAAGCAGAAAAATGGAAGAAGAAACAAACCAAAAAAATGCAAGAAATGCAAGAAAGAACAAACCAAAAAATTCATAAAAGGCAACAAATGGACGAAAAGATAAACTGAAAATTGCAAGAAGCAATGCAAACACTGCAAGGGTTGAAAACTGAAATAGAGACAATAAAAAAAAATACAATCTGAAGGAAGGCAGGAAATAGAAAAGCTGGGGAAACAGTCAGGTACTACCGATGAAAGCATTACCAACAGAATAGAAGAGATGGAAGAGAGAATCTCAAGTGTTGAAGATACACTAGGAGAAATGGATTCATCAACCAAAGAAAACCTTAAGTCCAACAAATCCTTAACACAAAACATCCAGGAAATATGGGACACCATGAAAAGACCAAACATAAGAATAATAGGTATAGACTAAGGAGAAGAAAACCACCTCAAAGGGGCAGAAAATATATTCAACAAAATCATAGAAGAAAACTTTCCCAACCTAAAGAAAGACATGCCAATGAAGGTACAAGAAGCTTACAGAACACCAAATAGAGTGGACCACAAAAAAAGTCCCCTCGCCACATAATAATCAAGACCCCAAATATACAGAATAAAGAATATTAAGAGCAGCTAAGGGAAAAGGTCAAGTAACATATAAAGGCAGACCTATCAGAATTACACCTGACTTCTCCATGGAAACTCTGAAAGCCAGAAGGTACTGGATAGATATTCTACCAACACTAAGAGACCATGGATGCCAGCCCAGACTACTATACCCGGCAAAGCTCTCAATCACTATAGATGGAGAAAACAAGATATTCCATGACAAAACTAGATTCAAGCAATACGTATCCACGAACCCAGCCCTACAGAAAGTTTTGGAAGGAAAACTTCAACCCAAGGAAGCTAACTACAACCAGAAAAACATAGGCATTAGAATCCCTCTCTACCAACAGCCAAAATAACAAAGGGGTGAAATTCCACACATAATTCCACCACCAACAACCACTGCAAATCGAAGAAGGATGAGCAATCAATAGTCATTAATATCCCTCAACATTAATGACCTTAACTCACCCATAAAATACACAGGCTAGCAGAATGGATTCGAAAACAGAACCCTTCCTTCTGTTGCATACAAGAAACACACCTCACCCTCAAAGACAGACATTACCTGAGAGTTAAAGTTTGGGAAAAAATTTTTCAATCAAATGGACCCAAGAAACAAGCAGGGGTAGCAATCCTAATATCTAACAAACTAGACTTTAAAATAAAATCAATCAAAAGAGATGAAGGAGGTCATTACATACTCATCACAGGTGAAATCCACCAAGATGAAGTGTCTATCCTGAACACCTATGCCCCAAATACAAAGGCATCCACATTCGTAAAAGAAACATTATTAGAACTTAAATCACATATAAAGCCCCACACAGTTATAGTGGGAGATTTCAACACACCACTCTCACCACTAGACAGGAATTCCAGACAGAAACTCAACAAAGAAGCAAAGGGTCTAATAGAAGTAATGACCCAACTGGGATTAACAGACATCTATAGAACATTTCATCCACATAAAAAAGAATATACCTTCTTCTCACCACCACATGGAACCTTCTCAAAAATCGACCACATACTTGGCAACATATCAAACCTCAGCAGCTACAAAAAAATTGTAATAATTCCATGCATCTTATCAGACCACCATGCTTTAAAATTAGAATTCAACAACAACATAAATTGCAGAAAACCTACAAACTCATGGAAATTGAAAAATGCTCAACTGCACCATTCCTGGGTCAAAGAAGAAATAAAAAAAGAAATTAAAGACTTCCTCGAATTTAATGAGAATGAAGACACAACATACCCAAACCTATGGGACACTTTGAAAGCAGTGCTACGAGGGAAGTTCATAGCACTAAGTGCACACATGAAGAAACTGGAGAACAGTCACACTAGAGAATTAACAGCACAGCTGAAAGCTCTAGCACACAAAGAAGCAAACCCCCCCAGGAGGAGTAAACACCAGGAAATAATCAAATTGAGGGTGAAATCAATAAAGTAGAAACTAGGAAAACAATACAAAGAATCAATGCAATGAAGAGTTGGTTCTTTGAGAAAATCAACAAGATAGACAAACTTTTGTCCAAACTAACCAAACAGCAGAGAGTGAATATGCAAATTAACAAAATCAGAAATGAAAAGGAGGACATAACAACAGACCCTGAGGAAATCCAAAGAATCATCAGGTCATACTTTGAAAACCTGTACTCCACAAAATTCGAAAATTTAAAGTAAATGGACGACTTCCTGGATTGCTATCACTTGCCAAAACTAAATCAAGAACAGATAAGCAATTTAAATAGACCTATAACCCCTATGGAAATAGAAGCAGTCATCAAAAGTCTCCCAACCAAAAAAAGTCCAGGTCCAGATGGCCTCAGTGCAGAATTCTATCAGAAATTCAAAGAACAGCTTATACCAATTCTTCTCAAAGTGTTCCACACAATAGAAGCAGAAGGGTCCTTGCCAAACTCATTCTATGAGGCTTCAATAACCTTGATCCCCAAGCCACACAAAGACACAACTAAGAAAGAGAACTTCAGACCAATATCCCTCATGAACATTGATGCAAAAATACTCAATAAAATACTGGCAAATCGGATCCAAGAACACATCAAAACAATCATTCACCACAATCAAGTAGGTTTCATCCCAGGGATGCAGGGATGGTTCAACATATGAAAATCCATCAACGTAATCCACCATATAAACAAGCTGAAAAACAAAAATCACATGATCATCTCACTAGATGCTGAAAAAGCCTTTGACAAAATCCAACACTCTTTCACGATAAAGGTCTTGGAGAGATCTGGGATAACAGGGACATACTTAAACATAATAAAAGCTATATACAGTAAACCAACAGCCAACATCAAACTAGAAACTCAATGCAATTCCTCTAAAATCAGGAACAAAACAAGGCTGTCCACTCGCTCCATACCTTTTCAACATGGTACTTGAAGTTCTAGCCATTGCCATATGACAACAAAAGGGGATCAAGGGGCTACAAATTGGGAAGGAAGAGGTCATACTTTCACTGTTTGCAGATGATATGATAGTTTACATCAATGACCCAAAGAACTCTACCAGGGAACTCTTACAGCTGATTAACACCTTCAGCAAAGTGGCAGGCTACAAGATCAACTCAAGAAAATCAGTAGCCCTACTATATACAGATGATAAAAGGGCTGAAAAAGAAATCAGAGAAACATCACCCTTTACAATTGCCACAAACAACATAAAATACCTTGGGGTAACGCTAACCAAACAAGTGAAAGACCTGTATCGTAAGAACTTTGAATCTTTAAAAAAAGAAATTATAGAAGCCCTCAGAAAATTGAAAGATCTCCCATGCTCTTGAATAGGTAGGATCAATGTAGTAAAAATGGCAATCCTGCCAAAAGCAATCTACAGATTCAATGCAATCCCCATTAAAATCCCAGCACAATTCTTCACAGACCTTGAAAGAATATTAATCAACTTAATATGAAAAAACAAAAGGCCCAGGAAAGCCAAAACAACCCTATACAATAAAGGAACTTCCGGAGGCATCACCATCCCTGACTTCAAGCTCTATTATAGAGCTATAGTCCTGAAAACAGCTTGGTATTGGCACAAAAATAGGCAGGTTGACCAATGGAACGGAATTGAAAACCCTGATTTTAACCCACACACCTATGAACACTTGATTTTTGACAAAGAAGCTAAAACTATACAATGGAAAAAAGAAAGCATCTTCAACAAATGGTGCTGGCATAACTGGGTACTGGTATGCAGAAGACTGCAGATAGATCCATGTTTATCGCCTTGTACAAAACTTAAGTCCAAATGAATCAAAGATCTCAACATAAATCCAGCCACACTGAAACTTTTAGAAGAGAAAGTGGGAGATACTCTTCAACGAGTTGGTACAGGAGACTGCTTCCTGAACATAACACCAGTGGCACAGAAACTGAGATCGACAATTAATAAATTGGACCTCATGAAACTAAAAGCTTCTGTAAGGCAAAGGACACAGTCAACAAGACAAAAAGGCAGTCCACAGAATGGGAAAAGATATTCACTAACCCCACATCTGACAGAGGGCTAATCTCCAAAATATACAAAGAACTCAAGAAGCAAATCTCCAAAACACCAAAGGATCCAATTAAAAGGTGGGGTACAGAACTAAACAGAGAATTCTCAATAGAGGAGGCTAAAATGGCCAAGAGACACTTAAGAAAGTGCTCAACATCCTTAGCCATCAGGGAAATGCAAATCAAAACAACTTTGAGATACCATCTTACTCCTGTCAGAATGGCTAAAATCAAAAACACCGAAGACAATTTATGCTGGAGAGGATGTGGAGGAAGGGGAACACTCCTCCACTGCTGGTGGGAATGCCAACTCGTACAGCCACTTTGGAAATCAGTATGGAGATTCCTCAGGAAAATGGGAATCAATCTACCACAAGACCCAGCAATTCCACTCTTAGGCATATATCCAAAGGAGGCAAATTCATACAACAAGGGCATCTGCTCCACTATGTTCATAGCAGCATTATTTGTAATAGCCAGAACCTGGAAGCAACCTAGATGCCCCTCAACTGAACAGTGGATAGAGAAAATGTGGTACATTTACACAATGGAGTATTACTCAGCAGAAAAAAACAATGGAATCTTGAAATTCGCAGGTAAATGGATAGCACTGGAAGAAACCATCCTGAGTGAGGTAACCCAGTCACAAAAAGACAAACATGGTATGTACTCACTCATATATGGATTTTAGACATGGATCAGGAGAGTGCCAGTCTGCACTTCCAATGACAGAGAGTCTGGGAAACAGGAAAGAACATAAAAGATATGTATGGTACCCAAGAGAAGAGAAATGAGGCAAGATTCTCTGACAGATGGGGAGCACGGCGAGGGGTGGGGGGAGGGGGAGCTTGGAAATAGAGAGGGGAAGAAGAGGAAGAGATAGTATGTCATGGGGGAAGAGGAAGGTTGACTGGGGGGTAGAATAGGGGGAAGAGGGAATCATAGATTAGAAGACAGATCAGGCACCAGTGTGACCTCTAGTGATCTAAAGGGATGACACCAATTGGCAAGCTAAGCAATAGTGGAGAGACCACCTCCAATGCCCATTCCTGATAATGAACTTGATGTCTATAACCATCTGGGAGCCTTCATCCAGTAACTGATGGAAGCAGAGGCAAACACCCACAGTTAAGCACTGAACTGAACCCAAGGAACCCAGTGACAGAGAGAGAGGAGTGATGAGCAAATTGGCAAAGAATGGGCTGGCAAAACCAGCAGAGACAGCTGATCTGAACAGGGGAGAGCTCTTGGACCCCAGACCGACAGCGGGGAGGTCAGCATGGGACTGATCCGGACCCCTGAATGTGAGTGTCAGTGACGAGGCCTGGGCAACCTATGGGGCCCTGAGCAGTGGATCAGTGTTTATCCCTGGAATACAAACAGACATCGTGTGCCCATAGCACAAAGAGGGATTGTAGGAGGAAGCCTGTATTCTGCCATTAACCATGTGACTTACTAGAGGGGCATACAGATGAGGTAATAAAAGAGCGGTTTACCACACCCACTTTTGGCATGACTAAAGATGTATACTGACGGACGTAAAGACGTATAGGGATGTAGGCGGTAAACTACGTCACTAGCCAGGCCCACTTTTGGGCATGGCTAGGGGCGTTACGGGGGAAGGCATAAAAGACTGCACAAAGGAAGTCTTGGTCTCTTTTCCAGGATTGCGGCTTCCGGTTCAGCAGCGGGAAAACTACTGGGCTCATCTGGGTTACTTGTGTGGGATCTTGTGAGTAATTTCTACAATAAATACTTAGTTTTACTTTTAGTAAGTGTGGCATTTATCGTGACAGCGTCATTTGGAGCATCAAGGGATGCTCTCTCAGCCTGGACTCTTAGGGGAGTGCCTGGACTCTACCCTGAGTGAAATGACAGACTCTAGATATCCCCTATGTGGAAGGAATTGGCAATAGAGTGGGAGGCTGGAGGGGGATAGGGGGTGTGGGAGGAAGGGAGGGAGAGGGAACTGAGATTGACATGTAAAACAAGCTATTTAAAATTAAAATAAAAAAAATTTAAAAAAAAACAATTGCCACAAACAACATAAAATACCTTGGGGTAACGCTAACCAAACAAGTGAAAGACCTGTATCGTAAGAACTTTGAATCTTTAAAAAAAGAAATTATAGAAGCCCTCAGAAAATTGAAAGATCTCCCATGCTCTTGAATAGGTAGGATCAATGTAGTAAAAATGGCAATCCTGCCAAAAGCAATCTACAGATTCAATGCAATCCCCATTAAAATCCCAGCACAATTCTTCACAGACCTTGAAGAACAATAATCAATTTTGTATGGAAAAACAAAAGACCCAGGATAGCCAAAACAACCCTGCTCAACAAGGCAACATCTGGAGGCATCACCATACCTGATTTCAAGCTCTATTATAGAGCTGTATCTTGAAAACAGCTTGGTATTGGCACAAAAATAGACAGGTAGACCAATGGAATCAAATTGAACACACTGATATTAACCCATACATGTATGAACATCTGATCTTCAACAAAGAAGCTGAAAATATACAATGGAAAAAAGAAAGCATCTTCAGCAAATGGTGTTAGCATAGCTGGATGCTGGCATATAGAAGAATGCAGATAGATCCATATCTATTGCCTTGCACAAAACTTAAGTCCAAATGGATCAAAGACCTCAACATAAATCCAGCCATACTGAAAGTGGATGGTACCCTTGAACTAATTGGTACAGGAGACCATTTCCTGAACATAACACCAGTATGACAGTGAGGTCAACAATTAATACATGGGACCTCCTGAAACTGAGAAGCTTCTGTGAGGCAAAGGACACAGTCAACAAGACAAAAAGGCAACCCACAGATTGGGAAAAGATATTAACCAACCCCACATCTGACAGAGGACTGATCTCCAAAATTTATGAAGAACTCAAGAAGCAAGTCTCCAAAACACCAAAGGATCCGATTAAAAAGTGGGCTACAGAACTACATAGAGAATTCTCAATAGAGGAGTCTAAAATGGCTGAGAGGCACTTGAGAAAGTGCTCGACATCCTTAGCCATCAGGGAAATGCAAATCAAAACAACTCTGAGATACCATCTTACTCCTGTCAGAATGGCTAAAATCAAAAACACCAAAGAGAGTTTATGCTGGAAAGGTTGTGGAGAAAGGGAACACTCCTCCACTTCTGGTGGGAATGCCAACTCGTACAGCCATTTTGGAAAGCAGTATGAAGATTCCTCAGAAAAATGGGAATAAGCCTATCACAAGACCCAGCAATTCTACTCTTAGGCATATATCCAAAAGATGCACATTCATATAACAAGGACATCTGTTCCACTGTGTTCATAGCAGCATTATTTGTAATAGCCAGAACCTGGAAGCAACCTAGATTCTCCTCAGCTGAAGAGTGGATAGAGAAAATGTGGTACATTTACACAATGGAGTACTATTCACCAGAAAAAAAAATGGAATCCTGAAATTTGCAGGCAAATGAATGGCACTAGAAGAAACCATCCTGAGTTAGGTAACCCAGTCACAAAAAGTCAAACATGGTATGTACTCTCTCATATATGGATTTTAGATGTAGATCTGGGGAGTGCCAGCCTACAATCCCATGGCCAGAAAGTCTGGGGAACAGAACCTTCATCCAGTGACTGATGGAAGCAGAGGCAGACTCCCACAGCTAAACACTGAGCTGAACTCAAGGAATGCAGTGACAGAAAGGGAGGACTGATGAGCAAAGTGGTTAAGACTGGGCTGGTTTAACCCCCAGAAACAGCTGACCTGACAAGGGTTAGCTCTTGAATCCCAGACTGATGGCTGGCATTCCAGCATGGGACCGATCAAGACCCCCTGAACGTGGGTGTCAGTGAGGAGGCCTAGGTAATCTATAGGGCCTTGGGTAGAAGATCAGTATTTATCCCTGACATACAAATGGACTTAGGGTGCCCATCCAACAATAAGAGATGCACTCTCACCCTGGACTCTGGGGGAGGGTCTAGGCTCTGCCCTGGATGAAATGACAGACTATAGACACCCCCATTGAAGGCCTCACACTCCCTGGGGAAAATTGGGGGGGTTGGAGGGTTTGGTGGGAGGACATGGGAGGAGGTGAGGGAAAGGGAGAGGGACCTGGGATTCACATGTGAAGCAATCTTGTTTCTAATTTAAATTTAAAAATAAAAATTAAAAATCCTTTCATACATTGAATGTTCTTCATTTTAAGCACTCAGTTATGACTTGATTGCTGGACTTTTGATAAACAAATGTGTCCAAGAAGCTGGAAATGGATCCCTCTAAACCCACTACTAAGAAGCTGTGGCAGTGGACAGCACACTAGGGTTGACCCTGTTGGTGAGGGCACAGGTGAGCCTGTCTAGGGGTGTGAGAGCAGGAGAGCTGACTCTGCCCACCCCACCCCCACCCTCATAGACCATGTAGTGGCATGAGTGAGGGAAAGATGCCCCCCACCCCGAACATTGCTGCCTACTGCAGGTGGGAGAGCTGCCCCTCAACAACTGCAGCACTCGGGAAAGAGGGGCCTGCACCTCACCTAAGCAAAACAGTAGAGCTGGCCCTGGTGGTAAAAGGGCAGGTGAGCTAAATGTCAGGGCATGGGAGCAAGAAAACTTTACCCCCTCCTTGATGCCTGCTGCATTGGGTGAGCTAGCCTGGGCAGTTCTGGAGAGCTCCTGGGGTGATGGCAAGTACAAGCTGACCAACCCAACTTCCACCCAGACTCAGAACCATGACTACAAGGTAGCTCACCCCAGCACCCACCTCATCTATAAACTGCTGGAGCAAGAGGCTGGACCTGCAGATCCAAAGCTGCAAGATCTCCAAGGCAACCACAGGATATCCAAGAGGAGTCAGAGTGAGGGTACAGTACTGAGGGTGTAGCAGAAGCCAGAGGCCTCAAACCAGACCAACAACTCATTGCAATGAACATTTACAAGTAAAGATGTATGGAATAAACAAAGGGTATACTGTGTGACTCACTGGGCCACACTACAACTTCCATGCTGAGATTTGGGGTGAGGGATGGTTGTTTTGGTTTGGGTTTGGATTAGGTTGGGTTGGGTTGGGTTAGGTTGGGTTTGAGTTTGCTTTGGGTTTGCTTTTGTTTGCTTTTTGTTTGTTTGTGGTTTGGTTTGGGGTTTTTTTCATTCTATTTTATTGGGAGGGGGAGATTGCAAGGACAGAGGGTGGATACAAAGATAGGGAGATGAATGGGATCGAGATTCATGATGTGAAATCCACAAAGAATTGATTAAAAAGTTAAAAAGAAAAGAAAAAGTTAAGGCAGTAAAATCATGAGTTCAAAGCCAGCTTATACTACATAATGAGAGTCTGTCTATATGACAATCAATCTGAAAGTCCAACAATGGCAGAGGGATTAAAATAGATAATGAATGTAAATTGGAGGTATACTCAAATAGACTAATGCAATTGTATAAAAAAATGTTTGGTTTTCGATATAATATTAATGCAATAACCCTACTTACATAAAAAACATACATTTATAAACCAAATGTAAGCACACATTAGCTTTTAAGTTTATATGGTCTTCCAGATATAGGTAAACACAGGTTTGTTTATGAAGAGATATGAGAGTATGCTCACATATCTACATGATTTTCCATGTGTTTGCTTTATATATGTTAGAGTTGAAATTACTGGTACTTCTTTCATTTCTGTTCCAATTTTAAATTTATTTTTTACTTTCTGTATATTGCGCAGTGAATATTATGTTAATTGTATAAGTAAATAGAGGATTTTATAAAACCATATAGCTTGAAGTTTGCACCCATTTTTCTTATGTGGCATACCAGATGCAGGAACCTGCTGGCATAAGTTATTTTCAGAGACATGAAAAATACACAAGTATCTATACTAAATTAATGATTTTTTCTACCTTCTATTTGTTTTTATCAACAATGAAATCGCATGCTAGTTTTTAGGTGAAGCAGTTATTTTGTTATATTCATCAACAATGAGAGTGACAATACAGTCTGTCAGGAGTGCTTTTAGGCACAGTCTAAATGACATGTTCAAGTTCTCAGAGTCCATTATCTAAAACATTAGTGGCCAGAAGGATTTCAGACTTCAGAGTTCTGTCAGACTTTGAAATATTTGCATTTACATAATGAGGCAACTAGGGAATGGAACCCAAGTCTAAACATGACACTCTCGTTTTTTCATGTATTCCTTATACCCATAGCCTCAAGGATATTCTATGTAATATTTTCAGAATTTTGTATGATTCCCCCCCCCACTGGAATCATCACTTTTTGGTACCCAGAAAGTTTCAAGTTTGACCCAAGCATTTTGAATTTTAGATTTCCAATTAGGATCCTTTACTCGTATCATGTCTAAATCATCACCGAGATACTAAAGAATTTTGGCGGAAGAGAGAAATGTACTGAACTCAAAGTCAAATGTTCCCACTTGAAATCTTAGTCTATTGCTTACAGTGCTTCCATGTTTTCCTGTGACCAAACTGTACCAAACAATCCACTATACTCCCTCTCCTCCAAATCCTTCAGATGCTGTTTATGTAACACATTTAGAATTCAACCCAACATTTGCCTATGCTGGCCTTTTGTTTTTCATATGTGCTAGACCACCTTTTCCAAAGATACCATAAACAAAGCAAGGCCAAGATAATATTATGCATGAGCTGCTTACACAATGCTGTGTGCAGAGCTGGCCAGTTCCATTGGTCCAAGCACGAGAAGATGACGTCTTCACCATGGAGCTTGCTCGGCTACACTCTAATCATGGGAGATCCCACTGCCTCACAAGCCTGCACTTACACCTGAAACAGTCCTTCCAATCATCTGTCACAGCATGTTTGACGATGATTCTGATATGCATAATCCATTGTTATTTACAATAATTTTGGAAGGGCTCTATCAGGCCCTAGCATGGCACACGTGGCACCGGCAGGCTTTGCCCTTTGCCCTTCCCTCTTCCTTGCTAAACTGTTACATTGCATCCCTAAAGCTAGGCACCAAGGTCTATTCCTTTATTTGGCCACTTTGTTGTGCCTGACTCATTCCTGAGACTGATCACCAAGGTGCAACTATCAAAACATCAAGGTCAGCAATCAAAATTCATTATTTTGACTAACCTGCATTATTTTGATTAACCTAATTAAAATACCCAATCAGAACTTACCAACACATCCTAACTCATTCTTACACAGACCCCCTCTTTTTCCCTATAAAATTAACACCTTGCAAAGCTATTTGCTGCTGTTTCTGCCCAAATACAAGTCAGCCACCTTGCCTCTTTGCCTTTCTTAATAAAAGATCTCTTTGTTTTGGGTTTGTGCTTAGAAATTCGTGTTTGGGTGTGGTCTGTGCCCAATCCAGAGTTCAGAAGGAAGCACCCTGAAGTGCATGGGTCCCTTCAATTATGTCTTATCTGATTGTATGCACGTTGCTTAATTAAGCATGGAATGTGTTATTTAGGAAGCTATGAAAATCGAAACTAAAAGACAAATTTAGAACAGGTTTTCTTGAAATTTGTTTTGAATAATATGGGGTCATTAAAATACTGTTTAAAAAAGTGGGGAGGGCTGGGAGATGGAGTGCTTGTGTTAGGCCCAATTGTGATACTAGGTTCAGCCACCAATATCACAAAATAGGGATGGGGTGAAATGGTTCCATGGCTGAAAGCACCTGCAAGCCTAATGACATGAATGTGATCGCCAGAAACCACATAGCAGAAGTAAAGAACCAACTCATGAAAGCTGTCCTTTGACCACTACAAAATAAAATTAGTTTTTCAAAAAGAAGATAACAGGGGCTGGAGAGATGGCTCAGAGGTTAAGAGCACTGATTGCTCTTCCAGAGGTCCTGAGTTCAATTCCCAGCAACCACATGGTGGCTCACAACCATCTACAATTCAATCTGGTGGCCTCTTTTGGCATCTAGGCATAACACTGTATATGTAATAAATTAATCAATCTAAAAAATAAACAAATAAATAAAGATGACGATGATTCCTATGATAAAATAAGAATGAAAATTGTTGACTGTCTCAGCAATTCTTGGGGATTCACGTTGAAACACTGAGTAAATTAACTGAATTTTGACTAAGTATAGCGTTTCTCAACAAAATTATCTTGCTGTGTAACATATAATCTCATCTATTAAACATACTTTAAGGAATACAGATTGTGAAACTCACAATTCCATTTCCAAACCTCTGAAAGATCAGACCAAATATTACACTTCATTGTCAGGTTTCTACCATATGGTTTAGGGGTTAATTAAAGCAAATTAACACCCTAAGTCTGTTGGGTCTATGATTCTCCTTTGGGATCTGTTATGCAGGTCATCCTAATCTTCAGCATCTAGGGAACCAACTATACAATTTATATGTCTTGAAGTTCTTAACCAAGAGTCATTTCACTTGCCAGATTTTGGGCTAGCAGCCTTCCATTGACTCATACGTTTCTCAGATGTTTGCTGCTTTTCTCACGCTCAACTTTAGAATGGGAATACTTAAAATATTCTACCCAAGAATTCATCCATCGACACCAAAGGATGCTGTAAATTACCCAGTGATACGGCTCTCTTTCTCTCCTCTCTGTCTCTCTTTCTCTCTTTCTCTCTCTCTCTCTCTCTCTCTCTCTCTCTCTCTCTCTCTCTCTCTCTCTCACACACACACACACACACACACACAGAGAGAGAGAGAGAGAGAGAGAGAGAGAGAGAGAGAGAGAGAGAGCACAATGGAAAAGAACATCTACTTTGATAAAGAACAAACCCTCCTGGCCATACTTAAAACATTAAAATCTGATTTGCAGCTGCTTCTATCACTCTGCAGAAACAGAAAGGCAGTAAAAGCATAGAGCTGGAATAAGGTTCTGGATGCCATAGCAACGGCATATTCCATGATGGCATTCTGTACCACCTGGCATGCTCCTGACTAAAGTGTAATATTTTGTCTCAAGATTAACCAAAATGGGACAAAACATAGACATAAAACAACAATCACATTAAAGCAACCTACCAGTTGGAGCATGAGGCATCAATCATTTTTATTTTCCTAATAATGTCTTTTGTGCTACCAGATGTGAGCACCATATCGAGATTTATTAGTAGAGCCAAACTTAGAAGTATTCAAAGAGTAAAGGAAAAAAATGTGTATTATAGACCTGCTAAGAAGAACTTACTGAACTGTATCTCAGTAAGAAATTCTACCTAAACCTTCAGTTTATGTAATCAACAGAAGGCTAGAATAGAAGAACCATAAAGACTAGCTACGACCTTCAACTAGACAATGTGTCGCTATTCTCCCAACTTCAAACACAGTGCTTTTGTAGCAGAGATACATGGCATTTCACAGCATTAGTACTGAACCAACCACAAAACAAAAGGTCTTGATAATTTCTATCTTCATATCAAAAATAGGTTTAACCCAAAAAATATTGGTATGTATTCCATAAGCATCTATTCACTGAGAATGTTTTCTATACAGAATACTACAAATGTGGGGCATACATACATTGTCTATCAGCTAACCTCTCTGGCTTTCTCCTTTAAGAGTACATGGAGTTCCTGGATGGAGGCTCTATGATGACAGTTAGGGTATTCCCCAATCTAATTACAAGGGAAGGCCAGTTCAGACACCCTCTTCACTATTGCTAGGAGTCTTAGCTTGGGTCATCCTTGTGGATTCCTGGGAATTTCCCTAGCACCAGCCTGCATGGGACCTAACTAGGCCCCATGTGGGTGACAGTAGTGTACCTTGGACTGTTTGAGGGGCCCCTGACAGTGAGACCAGGATCTATCTCTGGTGTATGAACTGGCTTTTTGGAGCCCATTCCCTATGATAGGATGCCTTGCTCAGCCTTGATGCAGTGGGGAGGGGCTTGGTCCTGCCTCAACTTAACGTGCCAGTCAACTTGTTGACTCCCCATGGTAGGCCTTACTCTTCCGAACGGGGGTATGGTTGGGGGGGAGGTGGGGGGAGTGAGAGGAGGGGCAGAAGAGGGAACTGTCGTTGGTATGTAAAATGAATAAAAATAAATAAAGGAATAAAAACTAAAAATATTAAAAAGAATACATGGAGCTCACACTGCTTGATTATTTTGAAGCTAAGCATGGGCATGTGCCTTGTTTGCACCAAGAGAATGTGAGCAATAAGGAAGTGTGTCATTGTCAGGAAGACATCATAACAGCCCGTCTCATTTGCCAAATTGCTTCTCTGCTCTTGCTGTGCTCAGGGAAGCACATGTGGAAATAGGCTGTGTCGCTTTGTACCCGTGAATCAGTCCTTGAGAACTCCACCCCCTGCCTGCCAAAGCTAGACCTGAAATCAAAAAGGAAAAATCCTGGTGCCTTCCAGAGAATTGGGCTGTTGGCTACCACTGCATGATTTAGCCTCTCTTGTGTGATTGGAAAATGGCAATCCCTTTTTAAAGCACAAAGTATAGGCCACATTGACTATTATCCCACCTCAATGCCGCCATCACAATGCCCTTAATTTCAGTTAAGAAGAAAGAAAATTGTGTGCATCGGAAAGGTAAAGCAACTTGTCCAAAGGGAGCAGATGGAAAATGACTAAGCCGCAGGCCAAACCAGGTTCTGAATCATGCTTTCCCACCATCCATACAACCTATCCTTGAGGAGGATTCTAGCCAGATTAAATTTTTAAAATATGTATCACAAAATTGTAATGGAGCAATTGTGTCATCTTTCCCAAAAACATAATACTCAGTTTTAAAAAGAAAAATCTTCCCATACATGCAAATAGAAAAAACTTTCTTGGTTACTTGTGGTATTTTGTGGTACCATATGAATTCTTGGATTGTTTTTTCTTGATCTATATAATAGGCCATCATGGGATCTGTAGGTTAAATTTGGTGGTGTAGTCATTTTCACAATGTCAATTCTGACAATCCAGGAGCATGGAATTTCTTTCCATAGTCTTGTGTCTCTTTTAATGTCCTTTTACGATGTCTTAAAGTTTACATTGTAGGAATCTTTCACTTCTTTGGATTGTTTTACTCTTTGTTACCTTTTGTATTTGCTGGTTAATGATATATTTTTCCTAATTTCTTTCCCTGGGCTCACTGTTGGTATGCATGAAGGCTGCTTTTGGCACTGATTTTATATCCTGAAGCTTCGCTGTAATTAGTTATTAGATGTGAGAGTTTCCTAAGCAGGAAGAGCACAGCTGGGGACACGTCAGTGCCTGACTTCACGTCACACTGCAAACCTGTAATGACAGAGGCAGAATGGTACAAAAAGGAAGTTAGTGAACAAAACAATGATCCAGAAATAAACTGACAAACCTGTGTCCGCCTAATTCTTGATAAAGATGCAAAAACATGCAGTGGGACAAAGACAGTCCATTCAACAAATGGTGCCAATAAAACCGAAAACTAAGGATCTACCTACAAAAGACTCTAATTAGATCCATATCTTTCACCCTGCATAAAATCAACTCAGAGGAGATCAAAAGAACTCAGCTTAAAACCTGAAACATTGAAAGTTCTACAGAGAATAATCCTCCCAGATGTCGGAGTAGGAAAATGCTCTGAAATGAACCCAGGAGCCACTATGTTTGTGAGGTAACACGCCCCCCCCCGCCGCCGCCATCTTTCCTTCTGCTGCTCCCGTCTACAACCACAGGCCTAGCTCCAGAGCTGTGGTTTTAGAGACTTCTTCGCCTGTCCCAATCAAATGGCTCATTCATCAGCTTTTCCTGCCCTTGCTCCAGTCAGGCAGCTCCTACACTGGCCCAATCTATGGAAGGACAGGCTCTCTCATACCAGACACAACCGCTGTAAAATGCACATTCCCAGGTCAAGCTATAAAAGCAAAAATAACATGAATGATGAAACCAGTATCTCTTCCATCAAAGTGCTCCCTAATGAGAACTACCAAGATGAACCCTAGGACACAGAATTTATAAGATAAATCATTAAACTTACCAAAGAGTTCAAGGAATTTAAGGGGACACAAACAAACACTTCATTTAATTCCAAGTGGATAACAAGAAATGCCTTTGTGTTGTTTAAGAAAACATAAATACACAACCAAGCAAAATGACATTTGAAAAACAGATTCAATAAATAGAAATATTCAAGACAACACAAGCTAAAATGAAAAATTCAGTATCCCAATTAGAAACTTAGTTGAATGAGTCAGGCAGAAGATAGAAGAGAGAGCTACAAGACGTCAAGGAATACTGAAAGTGGGAGCGATAGTGCATTCCCCAGGAAGTGCGCATCAGTTGGTTATCCACTATGGTCATTGATGAAAATGTATACACAAGTAACATTATACAGACTGAGCAGCTGCACTTACAAACATGTGTGTGTACAAACATAGATATATGCATGTAACTACAATAATGAAAAGGGAGGCCAATGATTTGAAAGCAAGGAGGAGTTTGTGGGAAAGCTTGGATGGAGGAAAGGGAAAGGGGAAATGATGTAATTACATTATGGTCTCAAAAATAAAAAATCAAACTTTGAATTAGAGACATAAATGAAGGATAAGATCTCAGGACAATGGCAACAAGATCGCAGGAAAAAACGTCCCAAAACTAAAGAAGCACCCATACAGCTACAAGAGGCATGCAGAACCCTAACTTGACAAGACAAGCAAAAGGTCTCAACAAGACATATCATAATTAAAACACTAAATATACAGAACTATATTAATGTATACTGAAAGTTGCAAGAGAAAAAATATGTCACAGTACAAGAGGCAGGCCCCCAAGGGTTACCTTCTGACCTACACGTACTCTCTGATGCACAGCAGGCCACACATGACCACACACACACAAGTCTTTACCATCCCCTCAGTACAATACTTGTTCAAGAAGTAGCTGTATTTTGAGTCAATGGACAAGCAACAAAATGTCTGTGATCTTCAACCCTAAGTGGAATCTACTCACACCTACCACAGTAGTTTCAGAAGTTGTTAACCTTCACAGTACAGACTGTCCTTATCACAATGCAGGTTGTCACCATAACCTCTCCTTTGTTCTCCAGGGTATCCCTGAATATTTTTGTCTCATGATGCTTTGTTTGGACCTCTTTTTTCCTTATTAGTCTTTTGCTTATGCGCTATGGCTTTTTTATTTTGTGTATTTATAGTGTGTGTGTGTGTGTGTGTTTCTTGTGCTTTTTCTTTGATTTTTTTCCTATTTTTTAATTTTATTCTTGTTTGTTTTATTATTCACCTGTTTGTTTTCTAAAGGGAGTAAAAAAAGTGTGGAGTTGGATGGATAGGTATGTACAGATGTAGAGAGGATTTGGGATTAGGTGAGGGAAGGGAAACTATTCAGAAACTATACAGAAGATGCTGCATGACAAAATTTTATAGAACCAAGGACCATTCCTATTTAGCTTGAAACCCACACCAGGGCACAGGACAGGGTACTGCTGGGATATCAAGAGGAAATCCCACCTACACCACCACCACCACCACCACTGCTGCTGCTGCCGCCTCCACCACCACCACCATGTCCAGTGTAAGCACACAATAGACTCACTGGACCTGGAAGATCTTCCTATGAGGTGATCCTCCTCTGCCCTCTAGTGGCAAAGAGCCACATCACACATATTGTTAAAGCAGAGGCAGACGGGAAGGCTATTTTGAGGTGATATTTGTCAGTGCTGCCATTGTGGAGAAATGCTGTATGTAATGGGAGCTCTGCTTGGGTCTGTGAAATGATGAAGGAAATCCTAGAAAGAAACCAAAATGATCCGTGAAGCATTTCCAGAACATATGTTTTAGAATTATGGAGCTGGAGAAATGACTCAGTGGTTTAAGAGCACTTGCTATTCTTGCAGAAGATCCAGGTTCGGTTCCCAGCAACCACACAGTGATTTACGACCATCTGTAACTCCAGTTCCAGGAAAGCCAACACAAAAATAAAATAAAATTTTTTAATTAAAATTTAGGATTACACACACAAAAAAAATCTCATGCTACATTTACCAATGTCAAGTTGAAGCAACTTCTCCATATGGAAATAGAACGGCTCAGTGAACATTCCATGTCTGAGCCACTAGGAACAATGCCTTGGAAGGACAGAGGTATGTGTGTAGGCAGAAGTATGCTCTAAGAATAAGATCACATGGTACTTGTATTCCCTTGCACCATGGATGCACACGCACACACACACACACACGCACGCACGCACACGCACACGCGCATGCGCACATTGTATGTGCACACATGCAGAGAGTAATAATAAATATAAATTTTAAACTGCAAGCTATCATACAAAATGTAAATAAAATTGTTTATTTCTTTTCTGCTCTTAAGCTTCTAAATTAGAAAGTATTAACTAAAGATGTCAATACAACATTGCATGATAGAATAGAGTTCCCCATCAGCTTCTAATTCATGCCTAGTTACAGGCCCTAAAAACGTCACATCCCTCCCTTCTGACCACAACTCTGTGTTATGTATAAAAACGGTCTCCACACGACTGAATGGTGGCATTTCTGTGATCTCTTTTGGTAAGAGGTATCCATGTGCTTATCCAGGGGTGTGAGGATATGCATACAGGCCTGGTGTGCCACCTTCTGAAAGGAAGAATTTAGTGAGTGCATCTGAATGCATGCCAAAAGAGGGGGCATATCAGAGTCCCCCTAAACAAAAACACATTGCTTCTCTCAAAAAGAAAACCAACTCCACCCCCATCAAGAAGGAAAGGTTCCCTCACTCTCCAATGAGATCTGTGATCACCCCTCAACCTGACAAAAGTCTGAGGTCTTCCAGACCCATGACATGGCTAGGGACCCCAAGGGCACTGATATCACTGGGCAAATCAGGTCAGTGTCTTCTGTCTAGTCAAATGGGACATTGACCTCCAAATACCTTACTAAAAGTTCTCCTTCTACAAACCATGTCAGGTGTCATAGAATTCAGGCATTATTCTGAATCCCATAAATGAATGGCATTTTTCATAATGAGATAATAGGAACTTAACCATTTGTGATTGTGTGGCCCTAAAAAGAAATCACCCAGCATGGTGGTACATGCCTTTAGTCCCATCACTGGAGGAGGTCAGGGATAGCCATATTTCTGGGAATTTGAGACCAGCCTGGTCTATATAAATAGCTCCTGGCTAGCCATAGTAAGACTCCATCTCAAAAACAGAAACACAAAGAAACTGTTTCTTTCAATAAGTAGAACCCCACATGCAATTATAAAGTGCTATGTCCCTTCTGTCTGCAGAGCGTCGAATCCAACTTTGGCATGCCAAAAAATAACACCAATGACAAATTCAGAAACCTACCAACCAGTGAGTGTACTGCATATAGAAACAGAAGGGAATAAAACATGAACGTAATAAAGCCCACAAAAACTAATAGTTTTATGTATGATATTTTACAGGCCACATTAAATGAATGTCTAATAAAATTAGGAGAAATGAGCAGTTAGGAAATGCCTGTGCATTTTGATTAATAAATTAACCTTTTACGTGCACTCCAGTCCTATTTCAAGTAGATACCAACTGTTCATACTAATTAGAAGCTCTGCAAATGTCTCAAGTTCCTTTGAGGTTTTTTGCTTTGTTTTGGTTATGGTGTCAAAAAAAAAAAAAAAACAAGAACTAACACTCAGGTGTTGCAAAGGGGAAAAAACTTATTTTACAACCGGGCTAAATTTTTACAGTCTCCTGGAAGGTAGAAGAATGAAGCAGCCAAGACTAAATGCGCAGAGCCTTTTTATACTCAAGCCTGAGGTGCATAGCAAGTGATTACAAAAAGCAGTGACTTTGCAGCTAATAATTTAGTTAGTTCTCAGCCCGCTCCTGTAACATACCATAAAACACTGGAAACAGTTTACAGTGCGCAAATCACCAGACTATACAGAAAGAACAAATCAAAAGAACAAGTTGACCTTTAGCTGAGGACGTGAGTAGAGAGGAGAAAAGCACCATAAGGAACAACTCAGAAATAAATCAAGTCTAACACTATTTAACTGAAAAAGGAAGAAAAGATGGAGTCACCTTTATGCAGTGCCGAGGGTTGAACCAGGTCTTCATACAAGCTACACAAGCACTCTACCAACTGAACTACAGCCCCCGCCCTGTTTATTCTATATGTGTATGTAGTGTGTGTGTATGTGGGCAGGTATGCACTCATGCCCATGTGCACACATCTGGAGACCAAAGACTGTTATCAGGTGTGACACGTCAAGACAGTACACAGGTTCCTCCATCTTGTATTCTTGCTGAGGTCATTTTAGGTTTAACTAGAGTTTGATCTCCTTGATGGGATGACCCATGGAAAATCACCCAACTCTATTCTAGGAATCTAAGGTCAAGATGCCCCAGCTAACTTAGCTTCTGTTAAACTACTTGTTTATTCAAAACCTCCCTCTGCAGTTGCCAAGTGAGATACCAGATATGGGTTTTGCCTTTAAAAAATCCCTTAATCTAAATGCTCGGCACTACACCTGGGTCCCAAAATACCTGTGTGTAATTCCAGTGGCTGGAATAAGGATTTCAAATAGCTATAGATTGCATCTATGTGTTCTTCTCCAGTTGGCACCCTGTAGCACGGGTGTCTTCAATCACTCCACTTTATATATTAAGCCAAAGTCTCACACTTGAACTCAGAGCTCACCTGTCCAGCTACGCTACCTAGCCTCTCTGTTCCCATGAATTGTCTGTCTGCACCATGAATTCTAATTGTTCTTAATAATAAAAATTAAGAGACAGATATTGGGGTTCAAGCTGAAAATCAGAAAAGCAAAGCAGCCAGTCACTAGAGAGTTCTTACCTCTACCATTGCTCAAGACCGAAAGGGTGATCCCGTCCTTAGACTGCACTGCTCCTCAGCCTGCGCTGAGCTCTTGTCTCCTCCTGCCTTATATTCCTCTCTAGTGCTGGGATTAAAAGTGTGGGATCCCAAGTGCTGAAAGCACCTTTATACGAGCTCTGTTTTTCTTTTAGGCTGGATCAATTTCATGTAGCTCAGGGTAGCCTTGAACTAACAGAGATCGGTCTGCCTCTGTCTCCTGAGTGCTGGAATTAAAGGTGTGTGTCACCACTGCCTGGCCTCTATGGCCAACTAGTGTGACTAGCTTTGCTTTCTGACCTTCAAGAAAGCTTTGTTAGATCATAAATAAAAGATCACCACACCTGTCTCTGCCTTCCACTAATGGGATTACAGGTGAGCCACCACAAACACATCCAGCATTTATGTAGGTTCTACAGATCCCAACTCTGGTCGTCATGTTCACATGGCAAGTTCTTTACTGGATGTACTAGTCAGGGTTATGTAGATGAATGGAATTAATAGGATGAATCTATAGTCGGGCGGTTGTTGGAACGGCTTACAGGTTGTGTTCCTGCTAGTCAAACTATGGCTGTCTAAGAATCCAGTGATTTGTTCAGTCCACATGGCTACACGTAAGTTCTAATGCCAGTGAAGGAATGGACTTGCAAGTGAGAGTGAGAGCAGGCAGAGAGCCTGCAAGCTTCCTTCTCCCACGGCCTTTATGCCTGCAGAGGGTGTGGCCCAGACTAGAGGCGTGGCTTCCCACCTCAAAGGTCCAGATTCAAATGGATCTTCCCACTTCAAAAGATTTAAGAATAAATCCCTCATAGGTGTGCCCAGCCTGGGTTTTAGTTACTTACAGATGCAGTTAAGTTTGTCAACCAAAATAACCATCACACCAGCTAAGCTGTCTCACAGACCCAGGGGTTTTTTGTTTTTTGGGTTTGGGGGGGGGGCTTTATTTGTTTTTCTTTTTTCTTTTCTTTTTTTTTGAGGTAATATCTTGCTATATAGCCCAGGCTGGCCTCAGACTTTCAGCAATCTTCCTGCTTCAACCTCCTGACAGATAGTATTACAGGCTTGCACCACCATGGGTATCTGAAAAGGACATTTGAAGAGAAAATAAAGAGCTTTGCCACTGGGGTCACGGTGTCTGCATAAAAGATCTGGCAAAAATAAATGTCTTCTTGTTTTACCTTTAAAGAAAGCCCGCATCTCAGGCACAGGCAACATCTGAGTGGAACAATTAACTGCTGTCCTATACCCACTACATCCGGGAATTCCAAAGGGCTGGTGTCCCTGCTGCTCAATAGGAAATTCCTCACTGACACATACCTACCTGTTCAGTGGCTTGTTGGTCTCTCCCAACTCTGTGTGTGTGTGTGTGTGTGTGTGTGTGTGTGTGTGTGTGTGTGTGTGTGTGTGCGCGTGTGTGTTTCAGAGAATCTGTGAAAGTGATCCTGAGTGGTG
Source organism: Mesocricetus auratus (assembly GCF_017639785.1). NCBI lineage: Eukaryota > Metazoa > Chordata > Mammalia > Rodentia > Cricetidae > Mesocricetus > Mesocricetus auratus. The sequence goes on from NW_024429194.1 coordinate 75,701,005, forward strand.
AGAATTCTGGCGGTTGCTTTTGACATGCTAGGCCAGCTGTGGTGATGCATGCCTGTAATATCAACAGTCAGGAGGCTGAGGCAAGAGGATCAGAAGTTCAAGGATATCCTTCTCTACACAGTGAGCTGGAGGCCAACCTGGGCTACACAAGATCCTGTCTCAAATCACAGCTAAAGACAACAAACAAAACGCAGTGTGTTAGAAAATGCCTTTGATCTCAGCACTTGAGAGGAGGAGACAGGTGGACCTCAAAGTCCCAGGCCAGACAGGTCTATATAGTAAGTGTCCAGCCAGCCAGGGCTACACAGTGAGACCCTGTCTCAGAAACAAAACAAAACAGGAGAAGGTGAGGAAGAGGAGGGCCAACTCTTGCTCCTACAGTAAGAGTTACATTTGGCCAGCAGACCTTGTCCAGTTCACTTGACTCCAGGTATGTTACTGAATGATGCCAAAACATGTTCTATACCATGTTGGGAACAGCCCTAAGGCTTCTTCGTGTGTGCTGGAATAGAATGAAATCTATAATCCCCATCACCATTTCTTGTTTTGTTTTTCATCACAGCACCCACCACTTTGTGCTGTAGAATATGTTTACCTTTCCTTTACTTCTAAAAAAAAAAAGAAAATTCAATTTAGAGGTGAGAAAATTGGCTTAACGGTTAGGAACACTTGCTGCTCTTAGAACAACCACCTAGGTTCAATTCCTGGTACTCACATGGCAGCTTACAATGGACTGTAACTCCAGTTCCGAGGGATATGAGGCTTCCTCAGGCACAGCACACAATATATAGTACACTTATGTACATGAAGGCAAAATATTCACAAATAAACATGCATGAAAATAAATTATGTACACAATATTATACATATAAAATTTACATACATCGAAACTTCATTCACACACATAATAACTTAATAATTTTATTTTATTAAAGAGTGTGTGTGTGTACACGAAAAGTTAGAGGACTACTTCTGAGTATCAGATCTCTCCTTCCACTGTGGATTCTGGGTGTCAAACTCAGGTCATCAGCTTTTCCCACAAGCACATAAATCTTATTTTGCCGGCTGAACCATCTCACCTGCCATTTTTTTACTTCCTGCAGTAGTGAGTTTTTAAGCCATCCAGGGTTACACGGGGAGACCCTGTCTCAAAACAAAATTTCAGCAATCACAGGCATAGTGGTGCACACCTGCGTTCCCACCACTGACGACGAAAAACCAGAAGAATCTGGGGTTCAGATCAGCCAGAGCTAGCCTAGGCTACAAGAGAATTTTCTCTCAGAAACAAGCAGAAAACCACCTACAGCGTTTACCATTTACTGAAGAATTAAAACCGAAATAGAAGGGAAAACATCGTGTTCTTTCAAAAGAAAAGAAAAAAATGCCAATGATCGCCTTGTAACAGTGCCCCAATATCATACTCTCCTGCCGGCTGATGAGTAAGAATGTCTCTTGAGTTCTGCTTCCCCACACCTGGCCTGCATACATACCCATCTAGATGCCCAGACCTCAGGAGAAACTGTGAATCAAATGGCTGGAGGAGAGCAGGCTTAATGCAGAACATTTTGGACAGAAACCTTGTTTGGCAAGCAACAAATGTCTTGAGTTTCTTTTTCCGGGCACCAGAGTTGGCAGCTTTATTTATGGTCACGGAGATTATAAAATTGGTGCCATCTGGCCAGAGTTCTAACATCCCTGATGGCACAGATTTCTCATTCTTCTGTTAGCACAGCAAAACCAAAATAGTGGCACGCATCTGCAATCCCACTGGGGAAGCCGAAGTAGGAAGGCCAGAAAGCCAAGGTCACCCTCAGCTACACACCAAGTCTGAGGCTAGCTTGGAATACAGGAGACCCAGGAGGCTTGGGTAACATCAGAGCATAGGCCCTGGATTTATTTTGTACTGTGTTAAGCTGTGAAGGCAGGTGACAGTGAACTACAGCTCTTGGGCTCTATTGCCACCTAGTGGTACACTGCTGTCATCTTGAGACCCTGTCGTCCTCAAGGTAGCCATGCCAGAAGAAACTGGGGAGGACAGGGTAAACGTCCCTTACAGTTCCATGCACATTAGTCACCAATTAAGAAAATGCCCTACTACCTTGTCTACAGCCCAATCTAATAAGGCATTGGTTCCCTCCTCTCAGGTGACTTAGCTTTATGTCAAGTTGACATAAAAGTAGTCATCACAGAACCTGAATGGGTAATCTTGTCCTCTTTTGGGGGTTACTGTCACAGTGCCCCTATTTCAGTCCCTACTTCAGAGAGCTACCAGAAATCACCCACGCAATGGCTTTGTGTCTTTCCTTTCCATTGCTTGGAATATTACAGCTGCCATGTATGTGTGTCCCATCGAAAGGAAAACAGGAGTAGAGTCAGTGTCGTCAGGGTAGACAAGTTATCGCCACTCTAGGGCCTCAGTTACCTCCTGTTTTGGATGAGAATGGTAGCATCTGCCTCGTAGAATTGTTACCATTAAATCAGTTCATATAAGACAGGGTGGGGGAGGGGAGATGGTTCATTGGACAAAGCATTTGCCTCGAAAGTACAGATGGATAGCACATGCTCACATAAATGCTGAGCTCCAGGTTCCACAAGAAAGCCTGTCTCAAAAAATAATTTTGGGCACTGGAGAAATGGTTCAAAAGTATTAGGCTTACAAGTCTTGTGAGCTGGGTTCAACCCCTAGAGAAAGCTGTATGCAGTGGTGTGCATCTGTAATCCCAGCACTCATCCAGCAAAATGGGAGGCAGAAAAGAGTCACTGAGAACCTTGTGAGCCAGGTAGCCTGGAGTACACCGCATAGCAGAAACAAGGGAAAAATGACAAAGACAGTAGAAAGAGATGTGGTTCCTGAAAGAAGGTATTCTCTCTGTGTCTTAGAGTTTCTGTTTCTGTGAAGAGATGCCAGGACCACAGCACCTCTTATCAAGGAAACAGTTAATTGGGGAGGCTCACTTACAGTTCAGAAGTTCAGTCTATTATCATCATGGTGGAATGTGGCAGCATGCAGGCAGACATGATGCTGGAGAGGTAGCTGAGAGTTCTTGTGCAGGCAATAGGAAATGGTCTCTGACACTGGGCGTGGTTTGAGCATATATGAGACTGCAAAGCTTGCCTCCATAGTGACATACTTCCTCCAACAAGGCCACAACTCCTAATAGTGCCACTCCCTTTGGAGGGTATTGTATTTTAAACCCTCTCTCTCACACACAAAACAGAGAAGTCATTGATGTCAATATCTGGCCTCCATTACTCCCAACTTTTCCCATAGGCAGGCACACACACATGCACGCGGGAACACACACACTGGAACACAAGCGTGTGCTCTGCGCACGCGCGCACACACACAGTGGCAGGGTGGGGGCAGGGTGGAAAGAAAGGGAGATGAGACAAAGGGAGATAGAAAGGCAGAGGGAAAATAAGCAGTCAATAAACTTAACGAGCTCACAATAGCATCCAACACACACAAACATTAAATCTTATAAAACACTATAAATTACTCTCGCATACCATGATAGCAAGAGCATCAGTGCTTAAGTGGGAAACCATGGGTTCAAGTACTTCATATTATTTTCCTTTTTTCATTCTTTCTTTTTTAACAAGGTCTCACGTATACCATGCCAACAGTGACTTGCTATATAGCTAAGGATGACTGTTGGTCTTCAGTAAGCTTCCCCTTAAGCAATTGCTGTCCTAATCAGCAACTACAACTCCACAGCTACACGTAGCGGTCTGGCTGCACTTGCCTTAGCCAGCCCAGAATTCTGTTCCCTCAGGCACCAGCTTTATCACAGCTGCTAAAGGGAACTTTATCTAGTTCTCTATCTCCCTATGGAACTCAGGATTCAAAGGTTGAGGTGAAATTCTGTCGCTCAGAGAGGCTGAATAGCAAGTAGCTAACTTTCTCTCCTAGCTCTCGTCTCCCCAAAAACATGGCGTCCTTCTGCTAAACCCCTACTTAAGAACCCAAGCTACACATGGCTCCTCCCTACCACTTCCTGTGAGCTAGCTGCTGACTCAGCCTCCTGACCCAGGTTAATTTTATTTAACCAAACAAATGTAACAGTTCTTCAAATAGTCTACAGCATAAATGAATTAACGCATCTTAAGTTAGTATCCCACAACAGCTGACCTTAAACTTCAACTCCTCCTGCCTCCTCCCATGACCAGTTTTTACAATGCTGAGGATGAACCCCAAGGGTTCGAGCACACTTCCAGGACAGTCTCCAGTCCGTTTCCCCTGTTTGTTTTGAAAGGAGTCTTCTATATAAACCCAGGCTGGCCTCAAAACTCTCCATCCTCCTGCCGCAGCTTCCTGAGGATGACAGACGTGCAGCGCCATGCCCAGAACAATAACCAAACTCCACTTGATGGTGTCACAGTGAGGCCTTGTGATACGGTATTTGAAGGTTTGTGATCTCACAATGCCCCCATGGACACTAGAACGTCCACTGTGACAGTACCGTGCTCCACAATGAGCCACTGAGGGCTGCCATAGCATCGTACCATCATAATACCCTGCTGTTACATGGAATCAATACAATGCCCCATTGTGTCATCACTATGTGAGTATGGCACGTGTGACATCATAAGGAGACATCAAATGTTAAATGGGATTTTGCTATGTCAGAATAATGATTTTTGATATCCCCAGTCAGCTTGGTAGTATAATGGAGAACTGTGATGTCAGAATTGAATACTGTGATAGTTCAGCATTGTTGATGACACAATGGGGCATTGTGTTGACTCAAGGGAACAACAGGGTATTATGATGGTACGACGCTATGGCAGCCCTCAGTGGCTCATTGTGGAGCACTGTACTGTCACAGTGGACGTTCTAGTGTCCATGGGGCATTGTGAGATCACAAGAACCCTGTGGTATCATACCATATGACGACAGACTTGGATTATCTCACCTTCCCTTTGTGATATCACAATGAGCCATGTGATGTCATATTCGAGTATTGTTATAGCACAATGGTACGATGTAATTGCCGAATACAATGCTGTGATGGAAAATGGATAATATGATTCCACAATTTATATTGTCGTGTCCCTGTTTAATTTTACATGTATGTGTGTTTTGCCTGTATGTCTGTGAACCACACGTGTGCCTGGTGTACTCAGAAGCCAGAAGAGGGTGACAGATCCCCTAGAACTAGAGTTACAGACAGTTGTAAGCCATCATATGAGTGCTAGGAATTGAACCCAGGTCCTCCAGAAAAGCAAGAGCTCTTAACCTCTGAGCCATTGCTCCACCTCCCCTTGTTTTGTTTTACATTAGATAAATATAGATGCTCGCATTTTAGTTTGCAGAAGTGAGGGTGTTTCCTGTTATCTAAATGACCGGCAGGCATTGACCTGTTGATATCTGTGGTGGTTTAAATAGGAATGGTCCCCATAGGCTCACATATTTAAATGTTTGGTCATTAGGGAGTGGCACTATTTGTTAGTGATTAGGAGGTGTGGTCTTTTTGGAGTAGGTGTGGCCTTGTTGTCCCTGTGGGTGGACTTTGGGGTTTCAAAAGCCCAAGCCAGTCCCAGAACCTCTCTCTTCCTGCTGCCTTAGGATTTGGGGGTAGAACTCTCAGCTCCTTTTCCAGCACCACGTCTGCCTGCATGCTGCCAAGCTACCCACCATACCAATGATGGACTAAACCTCTGAAACTATAAGCAAGCCCCAACTAAATGCTATCCTTTGTAAGAGTTGCTGTAGTCATGGTGCCTCTTCACAGAAACAGAACACTAACTTAGACGATGTCTATCTGTAGTAAGATTTTGTTTCTCATTACAGTTAAGTACAAATGTCATTCCCTGAACATGACTTCAATGAATGTATGTCTCACTCAGAAGACTTAATAGCATGATGTGTGTGCACTGATTTCCATGTGCTGTGACCAGAAGAGGACATCAGAGGTGTATTGACGTCAATTTGTGAGTCAAATGCTAGCTATCAAAAACCACTTAATAGAGTTGAGAATATAGCTTAGTAGCAGAGTGCACAGGGTTCAAACTTCCGTATGGGGAGCAGGGGTGGGGGGGAGGGAGAAAGGAAAGGCAGACTGTTCTCTGGTGAGGTGAATTCTCAACTTTCATCTGGGCAGAGGGAAACAGAGGGGTGCGAGGGAAAAGAGGCAGATGACAGAGAGGAGAGGGAAAGGAGGGAAGGGCTGGGAGAGATGAGAAAGATGCTAAAAGGAAAGAGAGTTACGACGGGAAGAGAGTGGAGGAGAGATAGAGAGGAGAGCTATGAACGAGAGGAGAGGAGAGAGCGAGATCAGAGGGAGAGGAGAGAATGGACAGTGAGTGAGAAGATGGAGAGAAGACAGAGTGAGGAGAGAGGGAAACAGGAAAGCGAATGTGTGGAGAAAAGAAGAGAAACAGGGAGGATAAATGAGAGCAAACCGAGAGAAAAAAAAGAGGTGAGAGCGAGCAGAGAGATGAGAGAACGGGGGTGAGAATGATGGAAGAAAAGAATGGAGGAGACAGAGACAGAAAAGAGAGGTGAAATCAAACAAAGAGAGAAGAGAGAGCCGAGATTAGAGAGAGGGGAAAAGAAGACAGAGAGCAGAGGTCAAAGAGAGCAGTAAGGGGAGAGAAGAGAGCAAGACAGGAGGGGGGAGGCGAGAAAGGAGAGGTGAGGTAGAGACAGAAGAGAGGAGAGACGTAGGAGAGAGCGAGAAGGCGAGGGGCAGGTCCACCATTTTACACATTACAGTGAGAGCGCAGAGCCGGAGGCCCAGCTAGATAAGTCTGGAAGGCAAGGGTGCTCTGCGGCAAGATGCAGTCTCATTCCCCAACCAAGCAGAAGGAAAGACAGAGACAGGAGGTACTGGGACCGGAGACAGGAGGGTTCCTGTGGTTCACTTCTAGCCAATTAACTAATGGTTAAGCTTCAGATAAAAAAAGACCTTGTTTCAAAAAATAAGCTGGAGAGTGAATGGGAAAGACACTCAGTGTAGACCTCTGGTCTCCAAACACAAACATGAGTATACACAACAAAAAAATAAGAATGAATTTAAAAACGGAAATAGGGCAATTGTACAGATTTGGGGTAAAAACCCATCATTTTTTCAGACTGTGGGCACATTGTGTGACCCAGAATGTCCAATAGTCCAATAAAGCTCAGAAGGACATCGTGGATTGTGTGTGTGTGTGTGTGTGTGTGTGTGTGTGTGTGTGTGAGACAGAGAGAGAGACAGAGAGAGACAGAGAGACAGAGACAGAGAGACAGAGAACCTAGTAGAGAATGGAATGAGCAAGTGTGCTCACACTCAGCATGAACAGAACTGTCCCTGCTGAAGCCTTCTGTCAGAATTCTTAGTGTGAACAGGGGTTGTGCCTCCATTTATTTAACAAAATTGGCGTTAACAATGAACACAGCTAGCTGCTAGCCCAATAGTAAATGTAGACCGATAGTTCAGCACCTGTGCAACCCTCACCTGAGGAAATGGGAGTTGCTTTGGGGGGGGAGTGGTCACCAGACTATGTCAGACTAATGCAGGCTCTGGTCTTCAGCAGATTCCAAGCAACACTCCCCCCACCTCTCGCGCCCTTGGTACAAACAAACAAGAGAGTTTCTGTGGAGAAAGAGTGTCAAAGCTTTGGCACAGAGCACACAGGTAATATAGCAGCCCTGTGTAGGAGGCGTTTCTGTCCCAGCAGCAAGCAGAAGTCTTACAACCTCAAACACACAGCAGTGCACCCCATTCAACCATTAAGAATGGAGCCTACCATCATCCCTACGAAAATGTCTCTTGGGGCAAGGTTGCTTAGGCTGGTGGGCTTCCAAAAGCAAAAGTGGACCTTGTCAGGGAGAAAATACAATTCCTTTTATTCATGTATTTATTCCTGTGTGTAGACAGTCTGCATGTCTATGTGCCACACGCATGCCTGGAACCCACAACAGACAGAAAAAGGTGTCGGGTCCTCTGGGACTGTAGCTACAGATGGTTGTGGCCCACCATGTGGGTGCTGGAAATGGAAACCAAGTTCTCCAGAACAGCAGTCAGGGCTCTTAACCACTTCTCCAACTCTCTAGCCCAAAGGAAATGTAATTCCTTAACAGCCATCAAAAGATCAGCGTTAGGCCAGGAGGAGTGGTACGCACCTGTCATCTTAGCTGAGGTAGAAGACTGTCATAAATTTGAGCATCCTGGGTCATAGAGTGAGACATTGTCTCAAAAAGAATGCTTTAATTTCACAGTTAAAATGGAATCTCTAACAAAAGACAGAACTCAGGACAGCAACCCAGTAGCTTGAAGTGGCCTTGAGGTCACAGAAGTCACACAGCCCTGGCAGGAGTGAGGGTATCAGTCCATCAACTTGAAGGGCCACACCTTGCAAGTCCTGCCTAGTCCCCTCCCTCTAGTATTACAGGTGACAAGTAACCAAACAGCAAGAACAATATTTACCAGATATCCAGAGTCATCCTTGACATCACACCTCCCTGGCAATCTTACCTTTAAATATCTTTCAATCCACCCCACCAGCCTCCAGAAGATATGCCTGTCTCCCAGGACCCAAAAATCCAGATCTGGTCATAGGCTGCTTCCCTTAGTCTTCAAGGAGCTCCCTGATCTCAGGATAAAAATGGAGTCACTGTGGTGGTCAGGTATCCCTTCTGGCTCACTTGGAACATTTCTCCCCATTCCTCAAGAGCCTTTGTTTACCAAGGCTTGCTAGTCAAATGGTCCATGCGTATTGTCGGTCCTGCTCTGTTGCTTCTGGTCCAGTCTTCCAATCTTCTCAGAGACTTGACTGCAACCATACAACCCTATCACTTACTCTAGGAGGGCCCAGTAGCAGCAGGTCCTAGGGAGTACACAGCATTAAGGCCTGCTTTCACAAACGTCTTCCAGGGACACTGGGACAGGGTGGGGTTCCTCTCCTGATTTCTGTTCCCATAAGGCCATCTAGGCCAAAGCTTCTTACATTGTTTCTGCCCATGACCCCAGAAATGTTTAGGTAAACCCAGGTATATCGGTATATAAAATAGTTACACACTTAACTGATAATAAATCATATAGAAATTTGTTTTAACTTTATTTTACAACAATTTTTTGATACACATATAATTTTACCATTTAAGACAAAAGCAAAGTATGGATGTGCTTGTTTTAGGCTTATTTATTAAAACATTAAATATTGACTGGACATTTGTTATTACGTTTTCATAGTTGATTTCATAGTTTAGATACGTGTGACCAATGCTGAAAGCTATGCTCTAGCACAGAATGGCAGAAGTCTGCCTGTCCTACTTCCAAGCCAAAACTTAGTCCTTTTTTTTAAATGAAACTCAAGTAAACAAAACACCAATTTCTAAATCCAAATATTTTACCACAATATAATTCAAAGATATACTAACTTGATACATGCTGATTAAAATAGTGATGAGATAACAGTAGGAATCTTTGTTTCCTGAAACTAAGTCATTATATTTTATATGTTCAGTAAAACACTGCAAATCATAGCACAATAGTATTGACTGAGCTATTTCAGGCCGTGTTCTTGACATTGTGGAAGGGCAGTGTAACATGTGTATGCTGTATTCACAACTAAAGCTTCAATGAAGCCACAAGAGGCCACAAAGGAAAGGCTACCAGAAACCCCACGAATACATTGCATTTTTATTTTGAAATAATTTTTGATTATTACTGTTAGGGACAACCCCCCCACCCTTCCCTATATAATCCAGCCATTTTGATTGCCCAGCCCTTTGTCTGCCCCTTAGTCTCCTGGCTGTCCCCTCTCCCCTCCCTCCTCTCCTCACACGGCCCAATTTGGGGTCAAGTTCACTCCTACCTCTGGCTAAGCTCTCCCTTTTATCTACAATAAACTTTCTCCACCATACCTAGAAGCAGTCATGTCCCTCCTTTTTCTTTCTTTTTCTTTCTTTCTTCCTTCCTTCCTTCCTTTCTTTCTTTCTTTTCATCCAATCGCACGTTCAGAAACTTCACGCAGTTATCAAGTTTTCCCCACTACCCACACACCCATAGGACCGCCATCAACAGATTACAGTGGGCAGAACGCAGATTACGAAAAGTCTAGAGACTTGCTTAGGTTTATCCTCTCAAGGCATCACAACCTGCAGCAACCTGTTGCTGGTCAGATGTCTCTCGGGCCTGCGGTTCCCACTCCCACTCCTGTCCAGTAAGCTGAATGCACCCACTCCGTCCGTCGTCCTCCTGGTCAGTGAAACCGATGTGCGATGCTGGCGGGTGCCAGGCAGCCAGGCACTGCGCTAGCCAGCCCGCGCGCCCCGATGGGGTCCTTCGGGCCATTGCCGGACAGCCCAGCTCGGGGTCCTGGTGCGGTCGCGTAGCAGCGGCAGGGACGCGGCCAAGCCGCTACCGGAGTGCGGTCGCCTGTTAGTGGGTAAGCCGGCTGCCTTTGTGACCCGCGGGCTGTGGTGGGCGAGCGCATCAGCGGTGTCCCGCGTCCCTCCAGGCCGAAGCAAGGACAGAGTGCTTGGGGGGGAACCCGCCTGAGAGGAGGGGCGAAGGGAAGGCGGGGACCCGGCCGAGGCCCCACCACAGTTGGCGAGTCCTTTACGGGAGATGGTGGTTAGGCCTGTTGGGCGCCTAAAAACGTTTGTCACACGAAAGAGAGCTTGCCCCACCCCCAGACCTGTGAGGACAGTGACAGTCACTGAGGGGTTCCTTCGCGAATCGGCAGGCGGGGTTTGGCTTTCGAACGGATCGCCCCCCTGTGCAGGGTGAAGGTGGAAGGGGCAGCGTCCTCGCTATGCTCGCCTGTAATCACTGCTTGGAGCCCGAGTTCCTCGTTTGCCGAGGCCGTGGCTGTGCGGAAATACGGTCGGGCAAACGTGGGACCCTGTTGCTGAGTTTTCTGCCAGGCTAGTGCCCATACCTGTGTCATAGCCCTCACTGCAGCCAGTTGAGCCCGCTCCAATGTCGGCTCGAGTTGATCAATGAGTGCGAGCTCCTGCTGCTGCTGCTGCTGAGTGTTAGCAAGACTTATGGAAGGAGGAGTATGAGTTTGCACAGAACTGAAGTACAGTTTGTGTTTAACATGTAACATCCCTATATGCCCCAGTCTCCTATTTACAAACCTAATGAGCAGTTAAATATCTGAGTTGAGGCAGTGAAGGACAAAATCTTGGCATAGGTATGGTTTGTATTGTCTGTATTTAGGAAACGGTTGAAACTACTAGAACAGTGCTTTACAACCTGTGGGTCGAGACCCCTTGGAGGTCAGATGACCATTTCACAGGGGTCACAAGAACATCAGAAAACATGAGTATTTACATTAGGATTCATAACAGTAGTGATATTACAGTTACGAAGTAATTGTATGAAAATAATTTTATGGTTGGGGTCACCACGACAATGAGGAACTGGATTAAAGGGTTGCAGAACCACTGAACTGAAGGTTAAAAATGACACCTGCAAAAAATGTTCTGTGAAGGCAGCAAGGTGGGAAGGGAAGGTGAGTCAAGAGTATGGGTCACAGGAGGCTGGAGAGATGGCTCAGACCTTGAGAGCACTGGCTGTTCTTCCAGAGGCCCTGAGTTCAGTTCCCAGCAACCACATGGTGGCTCACAACCATCTGTCATGAGATCGGGTGCCTCTTCTGGCCTGCAGGCATACATGCAGACCGAACATTGTATACTTAATAAATAAATATTTTTTTAAAAAGAATATGGGTCAGGCACCGTAGATGGTATGGTTCGTGTCCGCTTGTTTTTGCCAAATATCAGGCTTACCATGTGAGTTAGGCAGTATTTGTTGTTGTTTGTTGCTTTGTGTTTTACAAGCAAAAACACTTGTCTGTTGAACTTGTAAATCTAGTATAGAAGGGAGGAGGAGTGTGGCCGGATCACATCTGCAGCAGGAAATGGCAGGAGAACCTAGTAGCAAAGCGACAGCCCTAAGGCTCAGCAGATGGTGGCCAAGCTGTCAGGTTGTGTGTCCTTGGGCACTCTCTGGGCTTTCAGGAAAAAGAAGAAAGTAGTCTCTAATTGTGGCCTCTTGTTGACTTTTCCAGACAGTGATAAGACTCCAAGGCTGGCTCTTGTCTACGGCCAAGAGCTAATGGCAGGGGACAAAGGCAAGCATTGCGAGCTGGACCAGGAGAAATATGATGCTCACGACAACGTGAAGATCATCTGCCTGGGGGACAGTGCGGTGGGCAAGTCCAAGTATGTTGGGGAATTAGGGAGGAAGACACGATCCCAGAATGAATTGATTAGAAACGTCCTCCAGAGATGATGAAGAAGTGGTTTCTATGAGGCTGATGGAGGCGGGGGAGCCTCGACTGGAGCCCGAGTGTGTGTGGGCGAACAGCAGGCCAGGCTCGTGTCTATAACCCTATTAATGAGGAAATGGGAGAGTCAAAGGGACAGACCAGAGTCCTGACAGAAGTTGTAGAATGGGTCACCACGGGAATTGCTGGAGTAGTACAGAGTGTGGAAGTGGCAAGTGGGATATTACTACATGTGTGGGGGTTGAGGGATTGCTAGAGGGGGCGGTAGGAGTGGAAGAGAGGAACGTGACGGGTAGAATACAGGCAGTAAAGGTGCCTTCTCGGAGGGACTCCCTGAGTTGAAAAGCACAGGTAGCAACAGTGACAGACTGGGATGGTGTTAAAGACTGGACGGTTGTCGGCGCCTGCCTGTGCAGGTGTGGAACTCTCCGCCTGGAGAGCTGAAGTGAAGCTCTGCAGTCCACTTAGCTTATCTCCATCAGGCATCCGACCTCTCACCCGTCCAGGGTGAGACAGTGAGGGTGCCTGTGCATTTCTGCCTTCATAGAATGAGGACAGAGTTGTGCCTATCTAGTTTGGTCTCCCACCCCAGCTGATTCCAGATCACCCCACACTACAGACCCTTCAGACCGGGATAGCTATGGGGAGGTCCTAGAGGCCTTGCTAGTTTTAGGCCAGCTTCATAAATTCACATTCGTTGTTCCGCCTTATGTTAAAGCTCTGCTGTCATATTTTACAATTGCTTTAACCTCAGCAATATCCCATACAATTAAGGTAAGGTTTGGAAGATTATCTGGTAAATATCAGCCCTTGGTCCACACTTGAATTTAGATCTGACAGAAAAGCAAAGTGGTAGGCAAGGGGAGACCGATTGTTGACCTAATAACCAGTAGACCTTTAAGGAAGTGTGGGCTGGAGAGAAGCTAAGGAGAGCCTACTAAATCAGCATTAGCCCAACAGTGCAGTTAAAAAAAAAACTAAGTTGTTAACAGAACATCAAAAGACTAGCACAGTTCTAGCCTCTAGGACATTCTGAAGACAAGGAGTTCCCAGCCCCTTTGAGACCTCAAGCAGAATGTTAGAGAGACCATGGTAGAATCTGCGTCTAACGGAAGGTTGGTGGGTGAGAAAACCTCATTTCACAGGACTCAAGAGTTCTCTACCAGTTTTCAGTATTCCAAGGCCCCCTCCCAGGTGATTCTAGACTGCATCATGTTGACATTTGAAATGAACTATCATAGGAGTGTTAAAATCAGTTTGTTTTTATTTAAAACTTATATACATGGTTTTATAAATCATATGTATATTATTTTAATATCTTTCCAGGAGGTGGGAGGCTTGTTGTTTTGTTCTTTGTTTAGATTTACTATATGGTCTGGTTGGGAGTCAGTAGTTATAATACCAAGAAAAGGTTTCAAGACTACCCTGTGGCTCCAAAATGTATACTAAGTAAAGCTTGCTAACTATGCTCACATTCATGTGTTCAGATCTGACTAGATACTTGTACACTGCCTGGATATTGAAACAGCCATAGACAAAAGATTCCCAAACCACTGTGCCACATACGCTGTTCTGATTGACGAGGCATTAAAGTAAATCAGCTAGTGTTTCTGTTGGGGTTCTGTGCAGGTCAGGGAGGAACTTCTTAGCTACCACAGGGTCACCTTCCTGCTCAGGTGACATCTGAGCAAAGCCTTAAGGGATGGCCGAGCCTTGAGAAAATGACTATTGATTGAATAGTCTTCTTGACCTTGGGTTTTCCCTGCCTAGACAGGGATAATTGTATGTGTAGCAGTATGTGAGATGGAAATAATGGATCAGAGAGCCCCCTGCTAATTGGCCCATAAAGTGACACCAGTGGTTTGGCTCTGTGGGCTTGGTAATGGTGATTCCCACCGTGCAAGCTTGACTAGAAACTGTGACTGAAAGTGCACAAGAGATTGGAAGCCTCAAGTGGCTTCCAGGTTGTCAGCCCAGGGGTAATAAAGCAGGGACAAGAAGATAGAAATGCTACGTGACCTGTGACTTTGCACATTTGCCTTACAGACTCGTGGAGAGGTTTCTCATGGATGGATTGTATCCTTAAAAACTTGAAATTACTTTGTTCCTGTGGCTTTCCCCACTCTCGTGTATCATAACCTCCAGTCCACTCCTTTATACCAGCAGCCCAGGAAAAACCAGTGGGTTGTATCATATAATTCAGGCTGTTTTGTCTAGAGGTTACATATATTGGGGTTTCTACTAGGAAGGCCGGGAGAACAACAGTTAGCACTTAGTCTGTATCAAATGCCAGGATGCAAGTCTTACCTCCTTAGTAGTTCTGACCTTGAGTTAGTCATTTCACCCCTTTCCTCAGAGTCTAAAAAGTCTTTGTAGGAATAAGCTTTATAAAATGTGGTGTGTCCTCTTTTCCCTCATCCTGTACCCTGTGCAGATCTGGAGTAACTGAGATCTCCTTAAAGTTCCCCTAAGTAGACCCCCAAGGACTGCATTCAAGAGTCTCCATTCTGAGTCTCTTCCCTGACCTTAGCCCCCAAAGGCTGATGTCACTCACTCTATACCAAGTCCCACTGTCCAGCATATTTCAGCTTCAAGAGATGCTGTTCCCTGGGTATTTTGTTGGTGTTTCACACACAAGTGAACTTGAGTTTGTAAATGCTTTGTTAGCTGCCTGGTGTAGGTGGTTTTTACTGTGGGACAGTCATGACACTCTAGCCTATAAGAACTGTCCACGCCGGGCGTTGGTGGCGCACGCCTTTAATCCCAGCATTTGGGAGGCAGAGGCAGGCGGATCTCTGTGAGTTCGAGGCCAGCCTGGTCTACAGAGCGAGTTCTAGGACAGCCTCCAAAACAAGACAGAGAAACCCTGACTCGGAAAAAAAAAAAAAAAGAAAAGAAAAGAAAAAAAAAAGAACTCTGTCCACGAAAGACTCAAAGTGTCCACAGTTACATTTCCTAGCATCGTGACATCACAACTTTTCCATAAATTCCTGTTCCATGTTACCTCACACTTAGGTATCCAGGGCATTCTCCCAGGCCCTTCCTTAGACCTTGTGCCACTGAAGCTGGCTCTGTCTGTCTGTAGGATTCATTCAACTTGGAATCTAACATCATTATAGGGAGGGCAAAGTCAGGAGGATAGCCATAAATTTGAGGCCACCCTGGGCTACTTTGGAAAAACTGTCTCAACAAAGAGAGGACCAGGGATGGTGGCTTTTAATCCCAGTACTTGGAAGGTAGAGGCAGGCAAATCTCTGTGAGTTCCAGGCCAGCCAGGACTACAGAGTGAGACCTGTCTCAAAAAATAAAGAAAAACTTAGTAAGGAGAGGGACCATTCTGTCACATAAACATCTTCTTACCTCTTTTTCCTCACCTTTGCTCCTTAACCTGCATCCAGTCAGCCACAGCAGCTGTCCACGTATGCTCTGACCCTGTATAAGCACACGGCCACAGTAGATGGCAAGACCATCCTTGTGGGTGAGCAGCATGGGTGCTGGGGGCCACGCTGAGTGGTGAGGGGGTAGGAAAGGAGGCGCATGAGAGAGTGAAGGAAGAAAAAAAAGGGAAGTCAGGGAGCATTTATGGAGACACACAAAACATACAGTCTCCTAACACCCAGGCCAGGACTAGTGTGCAGGGCAGGAATTAGAAAAGCAGACATTGGGGCCTGGAGAAATGGTTCAGAGGTTAAGAGCACTGACTGCTCTTCCAGAGGACCTGAGTTCAGTTTCCAGCAATCACATGGTGGCTCACAGCCATCTATGATAAGATCTGGTGCCCTCTTCTGGTGTACAGGCATACATGCAGCCAGAACACTGTATACATAATAAATAAACCTTAAGAAGGGAGGGAGGGAGGGGAGGGGAGGGGAGGCAGGCAGGCAGGCAGGCAGACATTGAAAGACTGTCCCTGCCAGAGGGAAGAGGAGCACAGGGCCCTTTGAGTAAACTTCCTTATTGCAGGGATTATTATGCAGCCAGTATCAAGAAATAATCTGTAACCTGACCACTTCTCACATGTAGGACATGACCTTCCCATGGGGTCACTAGGTCACATATTCTGACTGTCCACCATGTGTGGAAATTTCCGTCTTGAAGGGCCCCATATCTTCAGTGTGGGGACAAAGGGCATCTACGTTCTCCATTCTGAGACTCCCGTCTGCACTGTCTGTGCTTCCTTCTGGTTCTGTGTCTTCCTACATATCAGTGCATATGCACCTCTCACAATGCATGCATATTCTGCACAGAGATCTGCATGGAAATCCTTGGGGCATGTGGGGGTCTCTCTGCCCTCTAACCCCCCAACCCTATTGGGCAGACAGAGTTGTGTTCATGTTTCAGACTTCTGGGATACAGCAGGCCAGGAGCGGTTCCAGAGCATGCATGCCTCCTACTACCACAAGGCTCACGCCTGCATCATGGTATGAAACCAGTTGGGTGGTAAAAAATGGTACTAGGCAATTCTGGCCCAAGGGGTAAGGAGACAAGGGGCTCATCTGTCCTTGACCCCACTGCCAAATGCAGATGTGTAGGAGAGGGTTCAAGGCCACCCAGACGATTCACCTCAGACCTTCTAAAAAAGAATATGCCAGAGGAGCTGTCCTCAGATGGGGACAGGTAAAAGAAAGGCCAAGACGCTGGGCTCCTGTAGCCATTGAAGTGTCCAAGGGAAACATGGCTGAAAGAAGGCCCTAGCTGTTTACTGATGGAGCATGCCCACAGTGAAACTTCCAAGAGTGTCCTCAGCTATTACCCACTGCTTCTGAGACCTTTCCCTCTCAGACCAGTCCTCACCTCCCTCCCAGGCTCTCGTTGTGCTGTCTAGGATAGTTACCATGGGTTCACCCAGTAATGGCTTTGGGTAATAGACTGCACAAAAGTCCCCAAAAGTCAGTGTGCACAGGGCTCAAGTGAGATTGAACATCTGTCTCCTGGGAGTGCCTGCCTCCCAGCTCCCCAGCTCATTTTCTAGGCCACCACTCTTACATGCTAAGAAGGAACATGTTTTTCTTTTAACCCACGGATAAAACATTCATATGAATACCATGCCAGCCATGTGTGACATGAGTCAGTAGACTAACTGAGGTTTCGTTCGGGTTGGTTTGGATTGGGTTCAGTACTAGGGAATAAACCCAGGACTTTGTGCATTCTGAATATGTGTTCTCCCACTGAGCTGAACCCCAGCCCCAAAGCCTAGTTCTCTGAATTATGAACCTTAGGGATTGTCACCAAGTGAAAAGAACACTCTGTCAGTAAGAACTGGTGTGGACTTGCTTACAGAATGGCAGCTAGACCTCAAGGCTGAGTGCCCAAAGAGAACCAGGTAGGAGCCATATTGTTTGATGACAGCTCTGTAAGTCACTCTGTCGGTAATCACCAAGGAAGGAAACAGGTGCTGCATCTCTGATAAGAACACAGGGTGTGGATAAGTAGACACCATTGTTATTTGCCCTGGCATTTTATAACATTTGACACCACCTAACCGTCTAACCCTACCTCTTACAATATGCATACCACTGTTTTTTGTTTTTTTGTTTTTTGTTTGGTTTTGGGGTTTTTTTTGTTTGTTTGTTTTTTTTGTTTTTGGTTTTTACGAGACAGGATTTCTCTGTATTGTTTTGGAGGCTGTCAGTCCAGCCCAGCCTGGAACTCACAGAGATCCGCCTGCCTCTGCCTCCCGAGTGCTGGGATTAAAGGCACGTGCCACCACTACCCGGCTGCATACCACTGTTTTATGAATGTGTACCATTTCATCCATAAGGGGTAGCACAAAGGGGACACAGAAAGGACTGGTCCATTCTCCTCACCAACCCCCATCTTCCCTCTGCAGTTTACACCCATTCAGTGAAAATGCCGCTCATGTCTCTGCTTAGATGCCACCATCCTCTGATGGTTTAGAGTCGCACAGGACTCTTGGCTATTTGTGACATAGACTGAGTGTGGTGTGCACATAAAGGCCACCTGGAGGGGCTTGCCAGCTGGTAGATGAGGACAGTGAGAGGGTAATAGAAGGGACTCATCACCTGTTCCTCCACAGTCCCTGGAGCACAGAAGCCCTTGAGAACTTAAAAATTCTTCATTCTGATAACCAAGGGTACTGAATAAAAAGAGTGTGAAATAAGGCAAATGGAGTAGTGTAACCCCAGAATCACACACACACACACACACACACACACACACACACACACACACAGGGTGGGGGGTGTCAGCCATTTTAGTTTCAGTCCTGCTCTGGCATTTGGGATTCCAGCTTACCTCTTTCCTGTATGACCACCGATGTCACCTGTGGCACATGGCCATTGGTTTCTCTATGGTCCTCTTCTGGTGCTGGTCTGAGTTTACATACACCTGGTCTGGGTGTGTGTTGTCTGGAACTGATAAAGTACTTTAACACATCTAAACTGTCTTCCACCCTCCATAGGTATTTGATGTCCAGAGGAAAATCACCTATAAGAACTTGGGTACCTGGTATGCAGAACTTCGGGAGTTCAGGCCGGAGATTCCATGCATCCTGGTGGCCAATAAAATTGATGGTGGGGCCATCTCTGCACCTGGGTGACAGTAATTCCTGGGGACCCAGCACCACACATTTCCTTCTTTCAAAGAATGGGTAGACTTCAGTCACTTCTCCTTCCCAAGATAATTCCTTCCCAATAGTGATGCCAGCAGCAAAACCTGCCCTCCCAAGACACAAATCCCTGTCACCTGTTTCAAGGGCGGTCCTTGATTGTCCCTCCCCTACTTCCTAGCACAGAGCCTCCACTAACCCCTCCAAACTCTTCCCTTTCCCTGAGTGGACAGGCCAATGCCCTGCTTCTCTCTGCAGCAGACATACAGATGACTCAAAAGAACTTCAGTTTTGCCAAGAAGTTCTCCCTGCCCCTGTACTTTGTCTCGGCTGCTGATGGCACCAATGTTGTGAAGGTAAAGGCATACCCGAGGCAGTCTGCTATAGTGGCTTGTCAGTCCTGGACTTACAAGGAGGGGGGAACGAAAGGGGACAACAAGGACAGTGAGTGGCTGGGTGCAGCAGCGGGGAAAGAGGCTGGGAGGACCCCATTTGGTGAGACAAAGACCACTAACTGTGGGATCAGGGTGATGAAAAGATACCGTGGGGGATAAGTCTGCTGATTATAAAGGTAGGGTCCAAGATCCTGCCCACTGCTGTATCTATGCTATTTCTGCCTCACCTTCAGCTCTTCAATGATGCAATTCGATTAGCTGTGGCTTACAAGGAAAGTTCCCAGGACTTCATGGATGAGGTTTTACAGGAGCTTGAGGTAAGTCAGGCTAAGGTACAATAGGAAAAGTAGATGATGTCTTCAGAGTTGTAGACCATAACCCAACACAGAGAGTTTTGCCTGCCTTTGCCACCCCTCAGGGCTTCAGAACTATACCTGGACAAATGCAGGGTCAGGCCTCACCTGTGACCTTGTTCACAGAACTTCAAGTTGGAGCAGAAAGAGGAGGATGAACCAGACCAAGAGCAGAGTAGTGTGATCAAGAGCCCGTCTCCTTAATCAAGAGGACACCCACATGTTGCTGAGTTGGGGTATTGGAGCCATTTGGAATACCCAACATCTCTGGAGAACCTCTCCAGGCTACTCCTGCTCAACTTCCTACAAACCCAGGGTTCTGTGGTCCATGATGAGGTCAACACAAACACACTAGACCGGCGTGATATCCCAGTTCCTGCAGCAGAATGAGGGATTCATGTCTTTCACGTCTCCCTACCCCACCAGCAGCCTGGCAGTGTAGACTCTGAACATTCTCATGTGTCTTAATAGACATTTAATGTTTGTTGTCTTTCATCCCAGACTGACCTCAGGGACTCTCCTTGCATTCCTGCTGACAGAACCACTGCTAACTCCTAACTCCGCTGTGTCCTGCAGAACCTGTGACACCTCTGTCCCCTTTCCCTCTTAACCTCCCAGCCAACTTTTTCAACAATATTTTGGACAGACAACTGTTAATTCCAGATTTCTTAGTGCTAGCTGTTTCAGGAGCCCTTCTAAGGTGGGTGGAGGGCACAGGAGAGGGGCTCTATTGCAGTCACGTGACACCACAGCAAGTCTAGCCATATCTGGTCATCTACACACATTACTGTTCCCACCACGTGAACAACAGCCTCCATCTCAGGGTAGAAAGCATTCCTCCACTTCTCCAGAACTAGTTAAACACTGCATCTTCTATGGTGGCAGGAAATGGCAGAGGGAGAGCTGCGCTGCTTCCTGCAGCTTGCTAGTCTACTTTGATTGTCGTGAGCATCATTTGCATTGTCTTTATATTTTGTTTATATTGGTTCCTTTTTTACAATAAAGATTAAATTTCATAAGCATTAAGTGTCTTAGTTACTTTTCTATTGCCGTGACAAAACATCATGACCAACGCAACTTACAGAAGAAATCATTTCCTGGGGACTCACGGTTTCAGAGGGTGAGTTCAAGACCATCATGCTAGGGAGCCTGGCAGTAGGCATGGAGCGGGAGCAGTAGCTGAGAGCTTGCTCTTGATCCACAAGCACAAGGTGAATGGCATGGTCTTTTGAAGCCCCAAAGCCCATCCCCAGTGACAGACCTCTTCCAAGGCTACCCCTCCTAGTCCTTCCTAACAGTTCTACCAGCTGGGAACCAAGTATTCAAATGTGAACTAATGGGAGCTGTTCTCGTTCACACCACCACACTAGGTAGCTGTGTACTCGGTGATCTGAAATCCCAAAGAAAATCATCAACCACACTGGTGAAGGAAGACTGCCTTGATCTGCTGTAGTCCAAGTTAACTCTTGATTGACTACAGGAGACCATTTCAGTGGAATTTATTGTTTGTGTGTGTGTTTTTTTTAATTAAATACTGATTTGAGATCTCAGCAATAAGTGTTTTGCCCTTTAAAGTGATACTTGCATCTTCTTTTTTTTTTTTTTTTTTTTTTTTTTTTTTGGTTTTTCGAGACAGGGTTTCTCTGTGGCTTTGGAGGCTGTCCTGGAACTCACTCTGTAGACCAGGCTGGCCTCGAACTCACAGAGATCCGCCTGCCTCTGCCTCCCAAGTGCTGGGATTAAAGGCGTGCGCCACCAACGCCCGGCAATACTTGCATCTTCAACTTGGATTTCTGATCAGGGATTTTCAGAAATGCATTACTCAGATGAGGTAAGATTTCTAGAACAAAAATAAAAACTTGTTACTGGGCATGGTGGAACATGCCTTTAATCCCAGCACTCAGGAGGCAGAAGCAGGTGGATCTCTGAGTTCAAGTCCAGCCTGGTCTACATAGTGAATTCTAGTCTATCCAGAGCTATAGAGTAAAATTCTTCCTAAAAGGAAAAAAATAGTTACTATAAATGATTATTAAGTTCTGGGGAGACGAATGTGTGTTGCAATTTTGGGCAACATGAGCTCATGAGCTAGCTAAATGCTCTATCACCAAACTACATTCTAGCCCAGTATTTCCTTTCATGTAAATAGCTCTGTTGAGATAGACTTCATGTACTAAAAAATGCACCAGTATTGATTTCACATAGCTGTCATGCATTAGGTTTCCTCAGGCAGAGCCTGAGAAGATAATTTTTAGATGGTCCCCTGGGGCTGCTTTCTCAGATGACTGAGGGGAACAGAGTGAGGTGAGAGACATAGCAAGGTTTTGATCCCAGCTGGAGACCAACTTTACTACCACCTCCAATCCCAGTGAGACTCTGAAGACAAACTGTCCCAGATTTGGTCCTGCCTGAAGACCAGAGGACTGTCAGCAAGTGAATGAGACACAGGAGACAGCTTGTGTCCTCCAGGGCAAAGTGGCTCCAATTTAGCTCAGACATGTCTCCAGGAAAAGGGGAAACTGTATTTATCCATTAGCACTAGTATTGGGGTAAGGGAGCTCATAAAATACCAACTACTACATAGTAGCTGTCATTATGCTTTATGATTTAGCTAGTTTTTGAAGGGATGTAATATCTGAGATGAAATTCACACTGTCATAATGTGGTCTAATTGCCAAGCCTATGTAGTTCCATCACGCCAAAGAGAAAGCCTTACTAATGATAAGTCTGTATTTCACATAAGTGAAAGCATGCAATGTGTGACTTTTTGTGTCTAACTTCTTCCACTTTCAAAGATTCATCCAGAGCAGGGCATAGTGTTAGGCCTTTAACTCCAGCACTTAGGAGGCAGAGGTGAGTCCCAGGTCAGCAAGGGCTATTTAGCAACCTTGGGGGGGGGAGAGAGAGAGAGAGAGAGGAGGAGAGAGAGAGAGAGAGAGAGAGAGAGAGAGAGAGAGAGAGAGAGAGGAGAGGGAGAGAGAGAGGAGAGAGAGAGAGAGAGAGAGAGAGAGAGGAGAGAGAGAGAGGAGAGAGAGAGGAGAGACAGGAGGAGAGAGAGAGAGAGAGAGAGAGAGAGAGAGAGAGAGAGAGAGAGAGAGAGAGAGAGAGAGAGAGAGATGTATCACGTACTTTGTTTCTTTTATGGCAGGATCACGTTCCAAAATGTATATACTCAACAATTTATTTATTTACTATAAATATTTAAGCCGTTTGCAACTTTTATCTATTGAGAATACCGTGGAGCCTGGTGTGGTGGCACACACCTTTAATCACTCAGGGTCAGAGGTAGGCAGATCACTGCAAATGATCAAAGCCAGGCTGATTCACATGGTGAGTTCCAGGATAGCCATGGCTACACGGTGAGCCCTTGTCTCAAAACTTAAACAAAAAACTGCAAATGTTATCACAAGTGGATCAGTATAATCTTTTTTTTTTGTTGTTTTTGTTTTTGTTTTTCGAGACAGGGTTTCTCTGTGGCTTTGGAGGCTGTCCTGGAACTTGCTTGGTAGTCCAGGCTGGTCTCGAACTCACAGAGATCCGCCTGCCTCTGCCTCCGGAGTGCTGGGATTAAAGGCGTGTGCCACCACCGCCCAGCTGGATCAGTATAATCTTAGGAATTTTAGTAAACTATTATCATCAAACATACATCACCCTTAAGTTCCATTCTCTGCAGACCTTATGGCTTGGCTTTAAACTTCAATGGTTTTGTCCCTTCTGTGGTTTGGATGAGAATGGTTCCCAAAATCTCATGTATTTGAAAGCTTGGTTCCTAGCTGGTAGAACTATTTGGGAAGGGCCTAGGAGGTGTAGCCTCTTCAGAGATGTGCCACTGGAGGTGGATTTTGAGATTTCAAAAGCCCAGTTACCCCTCTCTCTGTCTGCCACCTGCTTGACAATAAGGATATAAGCTCTCCTGGTTAATGGCCCAACACCATGCCTGCCTGCCTGCCTGTCGTCATATTCCCCACCATGCTGGTCATGAACTCACTGTCTCAGTTACTATTACTGTGATGAAACACCATGAGCAACGGAACTTAGAGAAGAAAGGGTTTATTTGGCTTATGCGTCCACGTCAGAGTTCATCACTGAAGGAAGTCAAGAAGGGCAGAAACCTAGAGGTAGGGGCTGGTGCAGAAACCACGGAGGGGAGCCGCTTACTGGCTTGCTCCACATGGCTTGCTCAGCGTGTTTTCTTATAGAACCCAGGACCACCAGCCCAAGGATGGCCCCACTCACAATGGACTGGGTCCTCCCCCATCAATAACTAATTAAGAAAATGTCCAACTGCTGGATCTGATGGAAACACTTTCCCAATTGAGGTTTCCTCCTTTCAGATGACTCTAGCTTTGTGTCAAACTGATGTAGGACGAGCCAGAACACTCACCCTCTTGAAACTGTAAACCCCAATGAAGTCTTTCTTCTATAGGTTTCCTTGGTCATGGTGTCTCTTCATAGCAATAAAACATAACTAAGCCCTCATTTTTATTGTTCATTCCAGGGACAAAAATCTTGTTTTATTACATAAAATGAATCCTTATCTGAAATACCTTCTTAAAACACGTTTTACCAAAACCATGAACTCATACTTACGTCCTTCTCTATAATTCCATCATATAGATTTACTATTTCTTTCCCTACGTAGGAATCAAATCCAAATAACATACATGGCACATTATAGCGAATTAAGGTTACCTATACACATACTTTTAATTACCAAGCTGTTTTCCTGTTGCAAGTCTCATGCAAACTTTTTCTTCCCTGGACTTCTAAGTCTTTTTTATTTTCTCCCTGTGGTTAGAAAAAAACAAAATTTAACAAGAGCCTTGGGCCCATTATCAAAATGGCCTGGATGTGAGGGGATACTCCCTGCTAACAAGGCAGAAAAAAAAGCATATACAGAGGCAAAACTGTCCACATTAGCCCTGGAATCGCAGTCTGAGATGACAAATGATATTCATCAGTCTTTTAATCCTCTGCAAAAGTCACACAGACATTACTTCCTGTTTTCTTTTGAAATGTCCCTTCTCCCTACATTTTCCTGCATTTGTAGCATTGATCTGCCTCTAGAACCTTCTGTCCTGTCAAACCTCAAATCTTTTGTAAATTTTTACTGTGTTTGGCCAGCTGTTCTTACAAAGTGTAACTTTACCATCCCATGTCCCAATCACTTTTATATTTAATCCCAAATACTTTCTCTGATCCTTTAGCCTTTCTAGAGACACTGTGGGCCATTCTTCTCCTTATCGTATACTAAAGGTTTTATATGTAGTCCAGAACTGGAGTACTGACTTTCCAATCCCTCTTATGGCCAAGTTATCCCTCATGTGGCCTCGATGAACCTCACTGTTATTATTCCGGATGTGTTGTTGGTTGGGATTTTTTTAATCTCTTGTCATCACACCCTATCCAGCCATAGCACTCCTTTTTATTGTTACAATTTTTGGGGGTAGGGGATAGATTTAGGCATATTTTGCCAGAAGTCTGTGTACCATGTGGGCTTGGTGCCCTCAGAGTCAGAAAAGGATGTCAGAGGCCCTAGAACTGAAATTCACTGGTGGTTTTGAGACACCATGTGAGTGCTGGGGACCAAATCCAGATCATCTGCAAGAACAACAGCGCTTTTAACTGCTGAGCCATTTCTCCAGCCCCAAAAAGATTGTGACCTCCACTTGAGCAGGAACCTTATCTTTTTAATATTGTATATGTGTTTTGCCTACATGTACATATGTGTAGACAGACCCTCTTAGCATCCCTTCTATTCACCAGAGAAGGCAATACTCAATATTGACATTAACTCAGACCAGGTATAAAGTTGGGTTCCAAGGTTTTGATCCAATTGATCAGACATCACATATGGGTGTTCTATCAAAGGCTTTAGTTCCCTTTATAATTTAAGATCTCTGAACTGGGAAGGGGGATGTTGACAATACTACCCTTTTACCACCCAGGAGAATGTTTCTGAATTAGAACATCAATTGAGGGGATTTCTTTGTTAGAAGGGAAGATTTGGGGTATCCTGTCATTGTTCAGGATTCATTCTTAATCAGGATACCAAGGGATAAAGAGGAGCTGGTACTGGAGCTGGTGGTTCAGAACTGGGGCTCCCAGCATAGATAAAAAGAGGACCCCACTTAGAGGTGCTGTCTATTCTCCTTTATTGCTGCTGTTTCAGAGAAAAGAGGGCCCAGGTCCCCTTCTCCAGCAAAGATCATAATCATCTCCTCCACACTTTTGGCCTTATATCATTAACATATTCTGCAAGTTCACCTACCTAGTGTGCTGGCAGGTTTTTGTCAACTTACACAAACCTATGTATACCTGAGAAGAGGGAATCTTAAGAAAATGCCTTCATAAGATTGTCCTATAGGCAAGCCTATATGGTATTGTTTTAATGACTGATGTGGAAGGACCCAGATCACTGTGAGTGATGCCATCCTGGGCTGGTGGTCCTGGGTGGTATAAGAAAGCAGGTTGAGCCGGGCGTTGGTGGTGCACGTCTTTAATCCCAGCACTCGGGAGGCAGAGGAGGCGGATCTCTGTGAGTTCGAGGCCAGCCTGGTCTACAGAGTGAGTTCCAGGACAGCCTCCAAAACAATACAGAGAAACCCTGTCTCGTAAAACCAAAAAAAAAAAAAAAAAGAAAGAAAGAAAGAAAAAGAAAGAAAGAAAGCAGATTGAGTAGACCACAAGGAGCAAGCCAGTAAGCAGCTCCCTCCATGGCCTCTGCTTCAGTCCCTACCTTCAGTTTCCTGCCCTGCTTGAGTTCCCACTCTGATTTCCCTCATGATGAAGTATAAGCCTGAGAACTATAAGCTAAAATAAACCCTTTCCTCCCCAAGTTGCTTTTGGTCATGGTGTTTTATCACAACAATAGAAACCCTAAGACCCCCAGTTTTAACCCACTTTATTTTCCCCTTTTGTTCTCCCTAATACTGGAGCACAGGCTTTAGAAGACATTTTATTCTTACTGGTCTCAGATCCTTTATACTTGTGTTTTCCCAAAGAGGGAACCTGGTTTCCTATTGTATTGTGATGTCTTGATCAGAGGCTCAACCAACTCTCTTTTCCTATAGTGAAGACCCTTGAAAACCATCAGAAGCCATGCTTAACTCTTGGAGTTTGTGTGGACACCCTTACAATACTGACACTCTACCCAAACGGCTCTTTTCCACACACGAAACTGGAGCTGCAGATCGGGGATCCACACTTGCTTCCCATTGGATTAGACATTTCAGTCACTCTCCTACAACCTCCAGGTGTCTCACCCACCAAAGCAGTATTAACACATCCAAGTTTTGTTTTTCTTCTCTTGGTTCAGAAGCTCTTCCCAGAAGCTCAAATTTCACCCTAATGGACTCAATGGGAACACCAGACAAAAAATATTCATTTCTCCTTTTCCCAAGTCCTCTCTGGAGTTACTCAAAAGCCCCTGCACTGGAGGTTTCCTGTGTTCCCCCTGGACCATCGGTTTTCCACTTTGAAGGAACTTGTGACTGACATCTCAGCCACATTCTCACCCTCCGAAAAAATACCCAACCACATGACAGTACTCTATAGTCCAATTTTCTTACCTTGGTTTATGCACAGAAGTTACCTAGTTGCCGCTATGCTGATTTGAGATCCTTAATCTGGACTGCCGATTTATTTTCCAGTTTGGGTCAGGAGCTTAGGAATGTATCCATATCCAGGGGCACTGCCTCAGGCAGCAGGTCCCAGGACCTTTGGTCACAGAGAAAGAGCCTCTCATATTGGGTGCCAGGCTTTTAGAAATAGGTCTGGGGGGCTCCCAAGAAAGTAACCGTACAATCCAAAGTGTGTTGGTAGGGCAAAAAGTTTTACTTCTGCACACCGGCACACAGCCCTGTCAAATCAAACAGGCAAGCACACCCAGAAGACGTCCTACTTACTGGGTTTTTACTCCTAACACAAAGGGGTCAGAGCGTGGTCTCACACTCCTACTAATTCCAAACGGCACAGCTGAAAAGCAAAATACAACCTTGAGCACACTGTGATTTCAAGAGGTGTTGTCTCTCTGCCCTGCCATCTTTAGAAACACAAGTAGTTAATCCAAACACCAAGCTTGTTTCTTGATCAGAGGTGAACAGCAGAACAGAGCCCACCAGGACTTCCTTCCCCAGGGCTTTGCAAACAAATGTGATCTGGCTGAAGGTCGACCCCAGCCTCAGGCCACGTGGGACAGGTCTGATACCTAGACTGGGCATCCAACAGCCACTTTGAGGAAACTTCAGGCCTTGCCCATGCCTTGCTGGCCTCTCTGACCCTTGAGAATGCTTCTGGTCTTTTCCTACCAGTTCTGTATATCTTTGTATCACTAAATAAGCTCAAAACTGGTTTCTGTCCCTTACCACTGATGTTCTTAAATATCTAATGATGGTAAGAAAGCAATTCCAAACTCCGGTGTACCTGTAAGATACCCCTCCCCCACTGTTATTCCTGGAAAGGTTTAGCATTAGTGGGTACGTTCTGATGTGACTGAATCCAGGAACTAATAAGATTTGGCTGCAGGCCTGTAATAACCCTGAACAGGTGATGCTTGATCAGCCACAAGGAAGGTTATTTGGTGGTAGATACTGGTTTGGGCTGCCCATCAGCCTTGCCATTCCTTGTGCTCTGAAGAGCCTGGCCTTTCACACAGAAGCATCTCTGTGGGTCAGTCCCACAGTAGCATTAAGAGAATATGCACTCCTAGTGAAAGGCTGTCCCTCCTTTTCCAGTCAGCTAGCTGGTAGAGCTTTTCATCCCACTCTCCAGTTACATAAACAGAGGCACACAATGCCTGCCAGCATCAAGCGTTAAAATTCACCCTTAAAAAAACCAGTATGAATGTATGAGCAATTCCATTTTATTTGAGGGTGAAGGGGGGGAGGGGATAGGTTTGATGGCGGGAGGTTTGGGTGGAGTTGGGGAAGGCAGAAGTCCAGAAAGCATGCCCTCGTGTGTATATATATTTATATACAAATATATGCTTTATTTCATTTCTCTTTTCTCAGGAGTGAAGGAGGGGCTCGCTGGGTTTGTTGGAGAGAGGCTCGAAAGTGGAGAGGCGTTGGTAGTTCATTGGTCCACCGTAATGTGAGGAATCATGCACAGGGTAAGTCCTCACCTTCAGGGCCTCTATGAGATGCTGTACACGCTGGGCAAAAGAGAGTGTTGTGTGGGGTCTTGTGCGATGTGTACCAAAAGTATAGGTTATAGGTTGGGTTGGCGTTGGGGGTAGAGGCAAGGGTGGGAATGGTGATTGGCCTTGCGATGGTCGGTGTAGCAGAGGCCGAGGTGGTCGTGGCCGAGGTGGTCGAGGTGGCATGTGTTGGAAATACCAAGGAGAGTGAAGAGGAGGCTGGAAAGAGACTGGTGACTGAGTAGTAGTAGTAGGCGGGGGAGGGGTGGCTGGCTGAATCAAATGCAAGGCATTAGGGCCGATCTTGGAAGCAATCCAATCCAGGTAGTCCCAGGTGGCTGTGTAGACTCCAGGACGTTTAGCACGGGCACAGCCTACCCCCCAGCTTGTGATCCCCACGACCACAAAGGGGCTGTCGACGTTGTCTCTGCACATGAGAGGCCCACCACTGTCCCCCTGTCCAGAAGGACAGAGGGGTCACTTTCAGCCTGAACCACTCTCCCTTTCCAGAAGGGTCATGGGGCTGTGGGAGAACAATGTCTGAAGCCACATAGTTTCCTGCTGCCTTACATACAACTGGTACAGTGAGAGCTACCAATATCCATTGGGATGTGAAGGGCAGGGGGACGGTCCTGAGATGCCCTGCAGTAAGATGAGCTCACATGTACATACAAGTGGCTTTCACTACGTGAATGAACACAGTGGCTTTGGGTACTTTGTGTTCTGGGAAAGAAGAAAACTATCTCTAAGGACTGGGCTTGGGCAATGGATTCTGTGTGCTAATGTTGGGATCAAATGCTCCAGTGTGATAATTGGTTCTCAGTAGGGACAGATGGTAGATAGCATCCCCATACTAGTTGTGACGGTGGATGTTAAGAAAAGGGTACCAGGGGAGGAGTCACTGAAGTGGGCCCTTGGGTAAGGAGAGGATGAAGATGAGGGGCCTAAAGTGAGGTTTCCTTGGGGACTAGGATCCCTAGAGGGACCCAGGGGTCTGGGCACCAGAAGGAAGTTACCTGGCAGGTGTCAATCTTGCCTTCAGGATACCCTGCACACACATTAGTTGATGTGACACGCCCATTGTACCACTGGGTTGAGTTACACAGGTCGAGGTCAATGAGATCCACACGTGCCTCCATCAGGACAGGCGATGGCCTGGGGGCTGCAGCCAGGCCACACAGCGGTCAGTGCTCAAGGAGGACATGAAGGAAGCCCCGCCTCCTCCCCACCATGAACCTTCATCCATCCTATTTAATGCTGTGGTTACACAAAGATCCCTCAGGCTCACCTCACACTCAAGGGGAGGAAATGCACAGTGGAAGGGCAGGTGGGGGTACAAGTAAAAGGAGTTTGCCTGAAGAAAGGAAGGACAGGTGATGCCTAGATTAATGACGGCTGAGGGACTGTGGAGGTTAGTTGTAGCTCTAACAGACACAACTAGCATTTGCCAAGCACTAACTCCATGGTCCTGCTACTCCCGTGTTGGATGAGGGACTGGAGCACCCCCCACCTACGTCAAGAATTTGGCCAGGATTGCCCCTCTCCACACCCATGCCTGAGACACACCTTTCATTCTCCACTGTATGTCTAGAAGTCACCCTCCCTGTTTTTTATCCTCCATTAGGACTCCTCCACCCAGCTTCAGACGGGATCCTCCCATGTGTCTCAGATCTGCTTTGAGGAGATTTTTGAAAGAGGAGAGCTGAGTCAGGGCCTCATTCACTACCACAGACCCTATCGCGGGGGTTAGGAGAGACACAGTTACGCTTCAGCTCATGCAGTCAGGGTGCGTCTGACACATCCTCAGAGCCAGCGCAGCCATCTTCATCACATGCAGCCAGCAGGGCCCTGAACGGCGGCACCTCTGACAGCCCCCTCCCGTAGCAGTGTGGGTGCAACACCCTGACGCAAGGCACACGCAAAAGACAAGCGTGTGAGCGCAGGAGTAAGACAGGAAATGCATGGGGTCTGTATATGCAGGGCTAAACATTCAGCAGGCAGGCAGGAGGTGTCTGTTTCCTGGGATTTGGGTGTTTAAAGGATTTGGGGAGGGTGCAAGGGGTGTTTTGTTTCATTTTCTGTTTTCAACAGAACATCCACCTTTCCTCATAGCCAACCCCCAGCGAGAGGTTTGTACAAGCACTGTTCCTGAGGCGGGAATTACACTAAAATAATAACAACCCAAAACTCGCCAGCCACTAAGATAACTTTTTAGGTCTCTGGCTGAAACCACAGTCTTGAAAGTCATGGACCTCACTGTGAGAAGCCAGGTGTTCTGAGACAGAATGTTCTCAATACCAGACAATTTAAATAAGAGGCCTTTGAGCACTCAAAACCCCAGGGAAAGGAACAATATCTAGGTAGCACTCCCAGCCCCAGAGCGGAGGCAGAAGCAAGCATATATAAATAGGCCATGGGAGTTTGGGGCCTGGAGATTTTTAAGACTGAGGCATTTATAGGAGATATGTGTTTGCAGGACAAAAATGAGAGATGCCCCCACCAATTTAAGGGGATTCTAGAACCAGAGACCAGCTACCCAAGGACCACAAGAACACAAACTGCATGTATGATCAGAGGTAAGATAAGACAGGGCTGAATAACATATGTCCTTATGCTGAGGAGCCACAGACACCAGCAGATGGGATGGGTACCCACAAGGGAGCTCAGATAGCTATCAGCACATGCCAGCAAAGGCCAGCAAAAATAAAGCAGCTACGGTTAAGATCCTCTCCCAGGAAGGACAGGACAGGCAGTAAATCTCTAGAGCAGTGCTTCTCAGTCTTCCTAATGCTTTGACCCTTTAATGCAGTTCCTTATGTTGTGGTGACTCCAACCATTAAATTATTTCATTGCTACTTCATAAATGTAGTGTTGCTACTATTACAAATTGTAATGTAAATATTTGGGGAGATAGTTTGTCAGGGGGTCATGACCCACAGTTTGAGAAACACTGCTTTAAAGAATTAGAACGCCTCTAGGAAAAGGGAGTAGGGGAGCAGGAATTCCAAATTTAAGGGGGGAACTGAGTTGTACACCCCAAACGACTAAATTACCTGGGATTAGAAAACCTAAACTTTCCAACATCAAAGAAGAAACTGATGGCTCAGCTAATTCCAGCCACATTTCCACATCCTTAATGTGACAATAAAAATCTGTGCAACCAGTTACGAGAAGCTGAAAGCACTGCCCATGAGCAGGGAACACCTTGTCTTTGGCCTTGTCCCACTGACAATGCCCTGCTACTTGCTGTTGTGACTTCAGGGTATGACATGTTACTTCTGGTACCAACAGTGACCCTGGACTTTATGGATGTGGGGAAGTTGTCTGGGACTCAGGCTAAAACTCTGCAGTCATTAACGACTCTAGAACATGTCCTGCTCCCTGTCAGCCTGTCTACTACAGAAGTCCTGTACTCACCCAGCGTCATGGGGGCCTGAGCCAGGGGAAAGGCAGACACTTTTAGTAAGGACAGGGAAGTTAAGACTCATCTTGAATGGCAAGAGATCGGCTGCACAATTCCAAGGGCCTTGAACTTATGACCCTAAGAAGATCATACCCACCACCTACATCCTTCCCAGCCTACATAGAGAACATCAAGTAACTTGGAAGGAAATGGTGAGTCTTGGTGCTATGACTATCCAAAGGAGAAAAAAAATGCCAAAGTACCTGTTGCTGATGGTGAATTAAGGCATCCCCGAGACCACAGAAGTTGGAGATGCTCAACTCCAGGGTACAGCCCTTCCACGCAAAAGTGAAGAAAACACCCTGGCAACAGAGCCATATCCAGAGGTCCTTTGCGAATACTGCTTCGGTTTAAGCTTCCAACGCTCAAAGTCTAGCAGTTGGGCCTCCAGATGATAGACACACACAGCTTTGCTATGTTCTAAAGTATTCCAAGGCTCTACTTGTACCTGCCACTCAGCCTTCCATAGGCAGACTATTGCCAGTCCTGCCCTCCGACAATCCGGACACCATGACCTTAGACATTGGACTCAGCTTCTCTCACACTGAATTCTCCAGTTATGAGAGGGCCTATGGTAGGCTCTATTCATGATTCCATGAGGAGAACTGAAACAGTTCAGCCATACACCGACACATGACTCCTGCCATGAAAAGGCAGCAAGGAGAATGGGCACAAGTGCCCACCACGGAGGCCCCACCGATACTCACCATCCTCTTTTATGTATCCCCACCCAGCCACGTAGCAGGTCTGGGGAATTTTGGGAGGACCAGCCTTAAAATGAGGTAGGCAGCTGGGCCCAATGAAGTCCCCACATACAACTGGAGGAGTGATCTTCAGGAGAGCAATGTCGTTCCCCTCTGTCACAATGTTGTATTTTTCGTGAATGATAATTTTCTGCACATATCTCTCCTGCAGAGGCTCTCTCACTGGCTTGTTTCTTCCATATTCAATTTCCTGTGCTCCAAAAACCAGTCTCCAGTCATAGACTTTTCTGTGGGCACAAAGGTAAGCCAGTCTTTCTCGTTTACAGACTGGCTACACAAAACCCTGTGGTGACAGTGACCCTTACAGCCCTGCCAGAATCTGGTTACCGTGTGGTCCCAGAGCTCCAGAGACCCTAGGCATCGCCCCTGGGGAATGTCCCTTTCCATTAGGAGTACTCTGAAGGCCTCCCTCTCTCGAGTCCCACACGTACTTTTTGTTATCGAAGCAGTGCGCAGCTGTAAGCACCCAGTGGGAGTTCAGTAGGCTGCCTCCACAGGCGTGGTACCTGCGGCTGTTATGGGACATGAAGATCTGTAGGCTGACCATCCAAGGCCAGGCCCCACGCTGCGCGGTCTGTCCTCCGACAATCCGGATACCTGCTTGTGGGTTCTGCCTGAATCGTAACCCACAGGGGCCACTGAGGAAAAACCAGGACACTGCTCAAACTAAGAAGAGGCATCCAGTCTTTGTACCTCACCTGGGGGGAAGGCAGGGACATAGGGTTGGGAAAGATGGGGAGGAACTTTGGGGAAAGAGAGGCAATCAAGGGTGGGTATGCAAGAGGCCACAGTCTCCAGGAAATATCTACGCAGGCCTTGAGGTATTGAGGGAGCCCTGGACATAGTGGCAGTCAAAAGTGCTATGGAGGCAGAGGAGTGTGATGATTTTCAAGGGCCAATCTCGGGTGGGAGACTCAAGCAAACGTCACATGACTAAGGAGGCCTTAGGGCTAAAGTACCAGGTTAGGACAAAAGAGCTGCAAGCTGATACAGAGGCTCACAAGCATTTGAGTCCCACTAGAAGCAGGGGGACTCCTGATGGGAAGTTCTGGGAACTGTGTCACAGTGGAAAGGCTCCCAATAGTTTTGAAGCTGCTTGCATTGTGGGTCCACTAGGAGTAAGAGTCTTCAGGTAGACGGCAATGCAAAAGGCATAGGATAGCCTGAATTCATGCACGGGTAACTTACCTCAATTGTCTATAGGAAAACAGGGACTCCTAAAGTTTAGGACCCAATGCTTGAGAGGCAATGAAGCCAGTCACTGGAGAAGCAGTGAGAGGAGAGCTGGGGTGAGGGATCTCTTTCTCGGGGAAACCGTGGCAGCTGCGAGCCTAATGATTCTGGGGTCATGGTTCTGGAAGCAGGGAGGGTCTGAGAAGGGGATGTGGGTCACAGGAACTGTGAAACTATCCAGAGCCTGCTACATATAAGCTTACTACTCATCCTAGCCCTGGACAAGGGGAGTCTAGGTAGGCCCTGTTATTCATAAAATGCCCTTACCCCCACCAAGGTACCCCCGACACTTACTCACACGTGGTGTTATCTTTGGCAACCACGGACACTGCCAAGACCAGCACAACGGCAGTTGAGAGCATCTCTACCATACTCCTGTCCTAACCTGGCCTGCAAGCTGTGACCTCACAAAGCTCCGCGGCCTCCTGGCCAATCAGCAAGATGATCTCCCACCCCCACCTCAGCGGTTAGGGAGGCTGGCCTCTGTGATTAACTGATTCATGCTGAAGGGACATCCCAACTTCCTGCGCAAACTCTCCTACCTCAGGGTGGTGAGGGACTCATGTGCGACCCATTCGCTCTGTCCTGAGACCTTCATTCACCCTTGGTGAGTCTCCTGAAGTCTCACTTTATGAATGTTGGGGATGTGCTCTCTGGGGGCTGAGCCACCACAGACGTATGGACTACACAGCAGCTTGCTCCCCCTCCCCCAGAGAGGTAGTACAGTATGTGCACGTCTAAGGGAAATCAGGTTCCACTGACTGACAGATCTTCGGTATGTGGTGGGGGGAGAGGTGTATGCCATCAGAACACGTTTCAATAGCCATTTTGAACTTCCTTGACACGCGACTTCAAAGCCCACCTTCCTGTCCACTGCTGAGTATCACAATGTTCCCTGAAGGTCTCTAGTCTCTTCTTTTGAACTAAGTGCACCCACATATGACTGTCACCTATACTTGAGCAACGGGAAGTTTCAAGACTTCCACTTGCATATTATCAAGTGTCTTTTTTCACATTGTCAGAAGATCTTATGACACGAACATCACATACTATGATGCTCCGTCTTCCCTGCAATGTCAGAAGGCCTCATTTCTGAGTTGTAAGTTCCCACCAGCCTGCCAAAGGATAGAACGGTGACATCCCCTTTAAGGGGTGTCACAAGATGCCACATCGCCTACCCACCAAGACATTTTTATCTCCTCCTGTATGTTGCGTTCTTGGATTATGGGATGATCTTGATTTCTCCAGGTATTTTCTCTAACTAAATGTCATACTTTCTTACATAACTTTTGGGTCACCTCTCCCTAAGCCGGCCAATAGAGTCTTGAATATCTTACCTGAGCATCAGAAAGCTCTTGACCTCCTTTCCCAAATGTAAGAAGAAGAAGAAAACCCTCTGCTTTCCCACCAGGGTCCAAGGTCTCATTTCTTCCATGAGTGGAACATCAATGCAGAGTCTCTACCTGAATATTCAAAGAGTGTGCCCTAACTATCCTCAACTTCCATAATGAAGTTGCGGAAGTATTCATTTCCCCTACCAAGAAGTCTCCTCTCGCTGCCTAAATGCCATATGCTTTTCCCTCCTCTCCAAGAGTATCTGTCTTCTCTACTCTGTTCAAAAGTCTCATCTCAACTTCATGTCTGTCTGTCTCAAGATCCTATCCCTGCTGCCTACGGGTCACAGAATTCCATATCTTCTATTTGAGTGCAAGGAGGTCTTACGTACCCTTTCAGAGTGTAATAGGGCTTGGGGACTGTGACACTTTATCTGACAATCCTTATCTTTATCCAGTCCTTATCTGACCATCAGGACTCATTTCTTCAG
The DNA here is from genome assembly GCF_017639785.1 of Mesocricetus auratus. Taxonomy (NCBI): domain Eukaryota; kingdom Metazoa; phylum Chordata; class Mammalia; order Rodentia; family Cricetidae; genus Mesocricetus; species Mesocricetus auratus. The sequence goes on from NW_024429194.1 coordinate 75,736,970, forward strand.
GCATGCATCTGGAGCACTGGTTCTCAACCCGTGGGTCACAACCCTTAGGGTCACACATCAGAGATCCTGCATACCGGATATTTACATTGCGATTCGTAACAGCAGCAAAATTACAGTTATGAAGTAGCAACAAAGTAATTTTGGGGCTGGGGCTCACCACATGGGGGAACTCTACTAAAGGGTCACACACAGCTTTAAGAAGGTTGAGAATCAGCCGGGCGTTGGTGGCGCATGCCTTTAATCCCAGAACTTGGGAGGCAGAGGCAGGCGGATCTCTGTGAGTTCGAGGCCAGCCTGGTCTACAAAGTGAGTTCCAGGGTAGCCTCCAAAGCCACAGAGAAACCCTGTCTCGAAAAAAAAAAAAAAAAAAAAAAAGGTTGAGAACCACTGGTCTGGAGGTTTCATCTTTTCTCTGTAAGTGGCCAGAAGGTCTCATCCTCCCTCCTAGGCTAGAAACACATCTCCTCTACTGAAATGCTACAAAACTTTATCTTTCTTACCTCAGCACCAAGTATTCTCATCACCTTTGCTAAGTAATCCTCGTTTCCATCCCCCTCCCTTCCTAGGGCTGTGTTCTGAAGTCCAACTTTTAGCCTTAATGCTTTTTAAAAATTATCCTTTTGTTTAAAATGTTTATTTTGTTTTTACTTATGTGTATCTGTCTATGTGACTATATGCTCTGTGTGAGTACCCTGAGGCCAGAAGAGGGCACTGGATCCACTAGAGCTGGAGTTACAGGCAGTTATGCCTTCACGCCAGGAGAGGGCACCAGATCTCATTATAGATGGCTGGGAACTGAACTCAGGACCCCTGGAAGAGCAACCAGTGCTCTTAACCTCTGAGCCATGTCTCCAGCCTTACAGGCAGTTATGCCCAACCTGGGGACTGGGAATCGAACTCAAGTCCACTGGACAAACAGCAAGCACGGTTAATCACTAAGCCATCTCTCCATCCCAGCTCTGATGCTTAAGAGCCATGAGTGTCCCAGTGCCTATTTCCTTCCAAATCAGATGCCCCGGGGCTTTACTGTGAACAGAAAGACCTGAATGGCAGAATGATTTAACTCTCTTATCTCAGTTTTGAAACGCGCACTCTCCTTATATTCTAACAGAGGTCTTATTTCCCCTAAATAAAAGAGAGATGACAGCTTCCAGGGCCAAGTCAGTGGGGCACTCTCCTTATATTCTAACAGAGGTCTTATTTCCCCTAAATAAAAGAGAGATGACAGCTTCCAGGGCCAAGTCAGTGGGACATGAGTTCAGGGGCCTGAGAACCTCCTCCCTACTGAAAACATGGGCTCTCACTTGAGGCTCTGCCCTGTGTCCTAACCTCTAAACTGGGATAAGAACAGTGTGGCCTATGGGAAAGGACCTCAGTTCTAACATCTACTCTGTAACCACAGAACGAGTCTACTTTCTCAGTGGGAGTAGTATGCAACTGGTTCCACACAACAGCTAACGGGACAGGGAAGGCATAAGAACTACATAACCGAATTTAATGAGATAGCTAACATGAAGATTAACATTCCTTCCAAGATTCTTCATTAATCTGTAGGAATGCTGAATACTAATTTTCAAATTTACATCTTTAGTGAAAATTTTAAACCAGTGCTCGACCTTCAAATAACAAATACCTCAAATTCTTTTACATGACTGTAATTCTCATGGAAACTGACGAATTCTTTTTACATGACTTCCACTTGTTAAGAACTACATCTATTACAAAAACAAAAGTAGTGGTTTGTGACGCAAATACCCATATGCTAGCAGAACCTCATGATGAAGGTTTGTAGTTCCAACTACTCAGGAGGCTGCGGCAAGGGAAGGATCACAAGTACAAATCCTGTCTGAGCTACAGAATGAGTTCAAGGCCAGAAAGGGGCCAGGGAACAATTATTGGAGGACCATGAGATTTTTATCTCTGTATGTCATAAATCGACTGACCCCCTCCTCTACCTGAACATAAAGGAGTGCTTAAGTCAACTTCAAGGTTCTTGGGAACTTTTGACCATTACTGGGAGCTTTTATCTGGATCACAAAGATATGTTTCTTCTCTGCGTCGGGAGGTTTCTCTCCTGAATCAGAGTGTAAGGGGTCCCTCTTTCTCAACCTTTGTTAGATAGTGAGTCTCACCTTCCCCACAGGAAGGTTAGTCATTTCTCACCAACCTGAGAGTTAATAGGTTTCAGCTTAACCACTGAGTATTAGAAGGCCTTCGGTACTGTAAACAAACGGGTGCCGGGTTTTACCTGATGAGTAGCCCCCAAGGCTTGGGAAATGGCCAAGAAATGGAGAGCAGCAAGTTGGATCAGCATAAAGGTACCTACCACCATGCCTGATGACCTGAGTTCAGTCCCAGAACCCACAAGATGGTAGGAGAGAACAGACTCCCACAAGGTGTCTTCTGACCTCCACGGGCACAACATGCTCACAAGTTAATACACATACACTAAATAAGTACAAACGCAATAATGTGCTTTAAAAACAAGAGATGGCACTGGGCAGCAGTGGTGGTGCACACCTTTAATCCCAGCACTCAGGAGGTAGAGGGAGGTGGATCTCTGAATTCAAGGCCAGCCTGGTCTACAGTGAGTTCCAGGACAGCCAGGGCTGCACAGAGAAATCCTGTCTTGAAAAACAAAACAAATTGACAACAAAAAAGAATGAACTCATTAGTATTGCAGATAACAAATCAGTATAATAATAATAAAAGTTTTACAGATAAAAGGTTACTCAGGCATTTTAAAAGAATTTTAATAGGTATAAAGTTGCAAATACAACAAACACTTAGAAACTGCTTTGGCTTTGGGCCCACAAAATAACTAAAAGCAGAATGGAAGCCTAGCATCTCTGTCTTCATTTTCTTTTTTTTTTTTTTTTTTTTTTTGGTTTTTCGAGACAGGGTTTCTCTGTATTGTTTTGGAGCCTGTCCTGGAACTCACTCGGTAGACCAGGCTGGTCTCGAACTCACAGTGATCCGCCTGCCTCTGCCTCCCGAGTGCTCTGTCTTCATTTTCTATGTCTGTTTACTTTGGGTCAGACACCTGCCTAACTGTGCGCATAAGGATATCAATCTGTGTCTAAAAACCAGTGATATCTACCCATCTCATCTTGGCCTTCAAGGCTGGAGGCACAAATATTCACTGAGCCTTTATCGTGTGTGTGTGTGTGTGTGTGTGTGTGTGTGTGTGTGTGTGTGTGTGTGTGTTGTATTGCTATGTGTATGGGAAATCAAATGCACCTAGTACATGTGTGACCATCAGAGGATAATCTTGGGCATCAGTCCTTGCCTTACCTTGTCTAAGAGCCTTTTTGTTGTTTGCCACTGTGGATGCTAGGGAACCAACTGGTCAACAGACTTCTGGGGACCTGTCCCTGCCTCCCACTTCTCATTACAGAAGCACTCAGACTGCAAGTCCCTGCCACTGCACCAGCTTCCCATGGCCTCTGGAGGTTGGAGGTCTCCCTGCTTTCGTGACATATACTTTTCCCACTGGCCCATCTTCCCAGCCTCTTACTGTCAGTTTTATATTGTCTTGCTCCAGACCCCAAAAAGGGCCTCTGAAGGTCTCCATTGTTTTAAGCCTATAGCCACCTTGGATGCCTCATACAGCAGAGCCCTGCACACAGATCACTCATCAAAGAAAAGCACGTGTCTGTGATGATAATGCCATGCCCTAAAGTGGGAATAATCATCATATTATGAGAATCTTTACATCAAGCATGAAGTACTGCGTTTGCCTCCTCGGAAGACTTAAATTTGAGACAGTGATCCATCCAGTGGATAACCCAGACTTGAGCCTCCTGCCCCACATAAACTTAAAAGTTCATGTCAGAGCCCCAAACACAGACTTGGTTCCCCTTCCCAATATGCCACCTGGTTAAATCTGCTTTCTCTTCTTTCACTACTACTCATCTCTTCCACTGGCATATTGAGACAAGAGGCCCAACTGCCTGATGGAGCTCCCAGAGATGGGGTTTCTGCCCGATATTTAAACCCAGAATTACTTTAAAGGAAGTTTTTACTTTAAAAGTTTTATGCAATTTTGTGGTATCACAGTCTTGATAACTACATAAATGTATGGTGAATGTGTTGAACATAAACTTCAAAATCAAAAATAATTACCTAGTTTAAAATATTTAGGAAGTTAGCTGGGCAGTGGTAGCACATGCCTTTAATCCCAGCAGTAGGGAGGCAGAGGCAGGTGGATCTCCGTGAGTTGGAAGGCAGCCTGGTCTACAAAGCGCGTTTCAGGACAGCCAAGGTTACACAGAGAAACCCTGTCTCAATAACCAAATATATGTGTATACACACACACACACACACACACACACACACACACACACACACACACACACACACACGAGAGGTATGTAAGAACTGAGTCTGGAGATCTAGTGTCTACACTCTAGATGATTACAAGCCATAGCAGAATGAGCCCACTCCAATTCTACAACAGGCTGTAAGCCTGGTACCTGTCCTGTGGTTACAGTGACTACTGAGGTGCACTGCCCAACCAGATTTAAGTTTGTCATTAAGTTTCAAGGAAGCACAGGCATTTCAAAGTGAGGATGACTTTAGGCCACCAGCCCTTCATCTGCTCCTTAAAGCTCCCTGGGACACCTTCTTTCCCTGGGTAGAGGCCTGTGGCCTTCCCTGCCATCCGGGATTACTTCTACTCCCCAATTTCCTAACCAGCTCCTTCCTTGCCCTATCCTTGACTCAGAGATGACTTTCAGAATCTGCCATCCGTGTTCGTGATGCCTGAGCCACTAACCCACTTGCCTCTCCGGAGCTCCTCCCTTCCGGCATGTTCCATCTTCTGATCCCTTAGCTCTCTCCAACTTCTTGCTGAGTGGGATCTGCCTGCCTGCTCTCCTGGCTGTGCTCCTGGCTAAATACCTGTCCCACTGCCACAAAGTGAGGCTCTCTGCCACGTGATTGGCTAGCGGCAGTTGGCTGCTCGCACTGTCTGTAATCGGGCTCTTGAAGGTCAAGTCTGTGTTCAGTGCTTGGCTCAGAGTAACAGGAAAAGGTCAACGTCACAATCCTGAGAAGCTACCTCTGGCCTTTGAGGGATTAGAGATGACCCAAGGTGAGAAGCACCAGTCTCCTGTGATTTGAGACAACACCAGCTGTGAGGACCCGACCTGAACTCCAGAGAAAGCAAAACAAGGAGTGTTCCCGGAAGAAGGGACAGAAGCACACAGCCAGGAAGGGTGGTGAAGGGTGGGCAATCTAGGCAGGAAGTGAAGGCGTAGACAAGGAACCCTGAAGTACCACCACAGTCATCGAGGACCAGAGCAAAGCTGGGAGCAGCAGGTAGGCTTGAGACAGGCAAGAGAAAGTATAGGAAAGGCTGGAAGGGCATAAGGGGGCCGGCCCCTCACCAGCTTCACTTGCCGTCTGGGAGGCAGAGGTGGGGGGGGAGGCAACAGTAGGATGGAGCTGAAAAACTACTGCATCATCAACCCAGGGGGAACGAGGCCAGACACGGCAGCCAAGGGTGAGCGCAGTGGAGGGGATAGGGTTTGAAACTGAAAGCAGATTTTATAAACAACTAGACACTGGAAGATGGTTTCAAATCTTAGGTTTAAAAGTGCATGGTGGCGCACGCCTTTAATCCCAGCACTCGGGAGGCAGAGGCAGGTGGAGTGAGTTTGAGGCCAGCCTGGTATACAGAGTGAGTTCCAGGACAGCCTCCAAAGCTACAGAGGAACCCTGTCTCAAAAAAACAAAACAAAACAAAACAAAACAAAAAAGAAGTGGGGTGGGATGTACTTACAGGGGTGACATACCGGTCTGGGTTCCGTCCCCAGCACCAGAAGTGGGGGGATGGTGTGGCACAGGGATCTCAGAGGACCATCAGTGTAGAGGTTGTCACCCAGGGCTGGAAACACGGCTCAGCCGTTAAGAGCATTGGCTGCCCTTGCAGAGAACTGGAGTTTGGTTCTCAGCACTGACACCGGAGAGCTCACAACTGTCTTAAGTGCCAGCTAGCTCCCCAGGGCATTCTCACGCACGTGGCATACACTTACGCAGACGTGGACAGACATTTAAAAAAAAAAAGTGCTACCCAGTGAGGTGTTAAACAGTCTGCAGAAAGCCTCAGGCAGAGTCTAGCAGCCTAGAGTAGGTCGGTCTAGCGGGAAGACCTACAAAGCATTGCTCCAAATAATATTGCTGAGTCAACAATACACTGGGTCAAAGCTGTGTGACTTGTCTGAGCAACAGGCTCTACTCCCTAACCCTAAGCAAGCAACCGAGACATGGTTTCATTTCTTATAAATTTATTACATAATATTATAATAATTATTAATAATAATAATAATATAAGAAACATAGATCTCTGTGGGGTGTATCACAACGTCAGGGTCAGGAGGCCTCAGGACTGGAGCAGGGGGTGAAAGCCCCCAGATGGAACTCCATACAAAAGGGGGGGGGGTGAAGCAGAACTGACCCTGTAAAGTTAAAAACCCAAACTGAACAGAACCAAAAAACCCACAGGTAAATGTGAGACTGTGTATGTGGCAGTCTGTTACAGTGACTGCTGCTGTGTGTGTGACCTGGTCTGTTGGTGACAGGGTTAGTGGGTGTGACTCTGTCTAGGGAATGGGGCCGGTGGGCCAGCACAGACCGGCGTGCCAAGCCCCTGGGCCATGAAAACATTTGTTTTCTTTTTTATATTTTTTTATTAAAAAAAGCTAGAAATAGAAACAGAAACTTGTGAGTGACGTGGATGGAGCTTAGTCCAGACTCCAAACCCTATGTTTAAAAATGCCCCAGGGCCCCCCCACCCCACAGGTCATTGCTGAGTGTGAGGAGTCACAGTAAGGGGGCCAGGGTACCCTCAGGAGCCTCTGCCTCTCTCCAAGGGCTGTTGTAGCCTGATATTAGTGGTCTCCACAATCTCTTTAGAAGCCCAAAGAGGGTACTGCCTGCAGGGGGCCCTTGAGGCCTCCGGAAGCTGACAGGACTCACCAAGAAACCCCGCTTAAGCTGAGTGAGGCTCGGGGAGAACAGGCTGAGGAAACAGCACGACCCGACCCGAGAGCAGCCTTTCTTTGGAGAAGACAGGGCACTTTCACAGGCACACACCCATGCATGCACCCTGTGCGAGCTTCCGCAACCTCCCACCCATCCAAACAGCCCCTGGGGACCACTCCACAATCAGGCACATACAGGGCACCCATGCGCTCAGCCACACCCAGTTTTCACAAGCACACAGGCGTGCACACACATATGTGGCACACACACACAGAGCAGGGATGGGGAGTCTTTGGGGTGCGAGGCAGGGAGGCTTCTCTGCTGTAGTTGCCCAAGAAGTGGAAAGGTTAGACCCCTCCTTTGGGAGAGACCCTGTGAAGATGATGGCTGGGGTTTGGGTTACCGGGGCCCAGCCCCAGGGCAATAATCTCCCAGGCCACCTGGCCCTGCTAGTGCCCAGCAGGCAATGCCTGCCACCCGTCCCCCTGAGCAGCACCTAAAGGGTGGGTGGGGCATACTATAGCTCAGCGAGGGGAGGGGGCTGAGCCGGGGTCCCCAGGGTGGGCTGCCAGGACCCTGGCTAACCCCAGGCCAGCTGGAGTGTCCCCTGCCCTGTATGGGGTGGCAGTGAGGGGCCAGAGATGGAAGACTGGGCAGCTGTGGCGGGACCAGCGAGAGGACTAGAGGGGAAGAGGGTGGGGACTGTTACGGACAGAGATATTTGTTCCTTTTCTCGTTCCAAATATAGAGTGGATTAAAATATGTAAAACAGGGGGCTCCTTGCCCCCCATCGAGAACCCCAATGTCTCCCCCTTCCCCCCGAGTCACCAAGGCGTGTCCTGACCTCGCATGCTGGACTAGGTTCCCCCTCTGGGAGAATGGCCACCAGGAGCTGTGAAGGAGGTGGTCAGGCCAGAGCACCCTGCCCTAACCCCCTTCCACCCAGCCCCCCTGGTCCGCGCCCTTACTGTGTGCTGGGTGGGGTTCAGCGGCAGGGGAGGGCACTAAGCAATGTACAGGGCAAGTCTCCAAGCAACAGCAAACAGGACGATTCATGCAACATTCCTGGCCCGGGGCGCCGTGGTAGGGGGCGAGCCGAGCCTGCGGCCTGGAGTAGGGGTGGGGGCCCTGCCGGCAGGGCGCAGCAGGATCGGGGGAGGGAGTGGGGCGTCAGCTGCCATCCAGCTGCCTGAGCGCACGCTCGATGTTCATGCGGTGGCCAACGCGTGTGACGCCCAGCTCCACGAAGTCGTCCTTGGTGAGCGCAGGCAGGTGTGCGCCTTCGATCTCATGGTCCTCGAAGCGGTCTCGGTGCTCGCCTAAGTGGATGCTCTCCAACCAGTCGCCCACATCGAACTTGCTCCAGAGCTGCAGGGGCTTCTGCTGGAATGGCCTACGCGGGCCGGCGCTGGGACCAGAGCCGGGAGAAGGCGAGGGCAGCGGAGATGGCGAGGGGGAGCGGCTGCGGGCACTCACACTTCGCACCACGAAGCGCACTTCCTTGGGTTCGTGCGGGATGGAGAGGCTGGACGACTTGAGGATGGTGGGAGGCGTGAGGCCGAAGGGCCGCCCCGCGCCTCCCACGCCCGCCCCCAGCCCCTCCACCCGCTCCAGCGATGCGGGCTTCACTGGGCTCGGGGCTCGTCTCGCCACGGGGTACCGGCCGCTGGGCCGCACCGAGTAGGAGGCCCCTCCGCCCGGGCCCCCGGGGCTGCGCTGCGCTGAGATGGTGCTCAGCTCACCGAGGCTGCTGAAGAGCCTGCGGAGGGAGAGTGGGTGAGGGCCAGGTGAGGGGCGGAAAGTAAAGTCGGGGTGGGCAGAGGGGAGCAGAGCCAGGAGGACTGAGGCTGGAGGAATATCCTGTGGTCACTCTTTTTTAAAAATCCAAAGACAAAAAAACAGAAACATCCTGGTCTGTGCCTTAATCTGGGGAATTCTTAAGACTGACCAGAATCTAAGGAGTAAGACTAGTCCCCCCTCCCCCACAGCTCTCCATGGAGGCCCCAAGGGCAGTTCGCCAAAGGAAAAGTTTCTCATGAACAAGAGCTGCTTGGCCTTCCCTGCCAGCCTCTAACACAGTCCCTGGGCATGGGCTCCATCCACAGATGCTCTGTAAGATTAGAACAACATCTTGACCACTCCCCGCATACAGGTCTGTTCTCAAGCATAAACAGACCCAGAAAACCTAGGCCCGTTTCAGGGAGAGCCGAGTCACGATAAAGGCCGGCAGTGGCACAAACAGGTCCGGGAACGCTGGAGACAAACAGCGGGTAAGGCTCGCACCCACAGGAGGTCGAGCAGCAGCACAACATAAGCAGGAAGGCAAGCTCCCTGCACAGAAGAGCACACCACAGCAGCAATGGTGACTACATGTGCTGCGGACATGCAGCAGTGTCACAGGAACGCGGCAGCACATAGGCAGACACGCCAGGCAAATGGCACCTCCATTCCCAGCCTCACCTGGCAGGATCGTGGGCTTCCAGCCCTGCCCTCCGCCTGGCTGGCTGGAGGGAGGCCAGCCTGAGGTGGCCGATGTAAAGGAAGCCTACTCCCATAGCCTACCCATCTCTACCCCTTACTATGGCCAAGGACAGTCTCAGTAGCTGTCAGTAGCACCAAAGCCATGCAGAGCAACCAGGGGGCGCGGCCAGGCACAGCGTGTGGTCTGCGAGAGGCATGGGATGGGCATGCTCACTTACACAGCCGGCACTCGGGACCACCGCGCAGCTAGACAGAGCAGCCACATGCAGATAGATGGGCAGGAAAGAGCAATGAGAGAGAGTGTTAGCAGGCCAGGCCCACAATGCCTTCAGTCACAACCACACAATGGGCAGCCAGGTTCAGGGACCCCTGTGGGACACTCTATGGAGGTTGGCACTCAGAAGGTAAGGTCCATCTACTTTAGAGGCACTGGGGAAGAGAAAGTGCCTAGGAGAGCTAGGCTACAAGGAATCTGATTAGCCTGCCCTGGGGAGGTTCTCCGGCTCTCTCCACTGTGCCGTTCAGACGGTTAAGTGTTGCTTAGCAGTGCCTAGAAGTCCGATAGTCTCTCTGCTGTCTGACCATCCTCTCCAACGGCCATCTCACCCCCACCCCCACAATGCCTTCTTTCTTAAGCTGGCCTAAATTCCTACCCACTAGGCACAGAATCAACAGTGCCTAGTCCACACCAGCCGGAGTCCCCTCAACACTTCTGTCTCCTTGTTATATTTCGGCTCTGCAATATTCCCCTAAAAGGCTTGCGTTTGGAGGACATAGTGGTGGATCCAATCATTGAGAGGTAACTGGATCACGAGGGTTCTGTCCTAACCAATGAATCAAGACACCGATGGGTGCTGGCTATGGTGGCACACACCTTTAATCCCAGCACTCAGGTGGCACATGCAGGAAGACCTCTGTGAGTTCGAGGCCAGGCTGGTCTCCAGACCTGGCAAGGTTACATGTTGAAAACTCTGCCCTCCCCCCCAAAAAATCAACAATGATAATGATCACAATAACACTGATGGCTTCAGAATTTGATGGTCTTATTCCTCCACCTTTTCCCCTTCTTCCTGGCTGCCTGCCATGAAATGATTTCACTATATCCATACCATTGCCCCATTACAATGCTCTCCACTACAAGGGGGCCAAGAAACCATGCACTGAAATCTCAAACTATAAAGCAGAGTTGTTCCTGTGTGGTAAAGTCTGTCACAGAAAAGGGAAAGCTAACATGTTCCCTTAAAGCAACTTTCGACTTCTACCTCACGCTAAGCCCTTCCCTGGAGACCTCATTTCCATCCCTCTTAATGGCTCTCTCCTCAGCCTGTCCCAAGGCAGAGCTTCCTGAAGAAGCCAGGCAGTGCCCCCAACACAAAGATCCCAAGAACTCTGAAGTATATACAAGGAACAGGCAAAGCCCCCAGAAGAAACTTTCACTCTTTTGGAACCCGGCCTCATGGAGCTATCTTGGCTTTTGGGGCAAAGTGGGGTGGTAAGGTCCCCTAGGGGGGTGGTGATGCTGGAAGCATAGTTGTGAGCTCAGACTGTGGTCACGCACAGAGTAAAACAAAGCTAGAAATGTCTGCCTGTTCGTCGTCCTGAATTCATGCTGACCCTAGCCCAGGCATCTGTGTCACAGAATAGACATCTACAACAAAGACCTACTCCAAAGGTTAGGTTTCAGCAGCATACTGCTAAACTGGAGGCTACAAAACAGCTGTCAGGCAGTACAGGGGTAGCTTCAAGCAGCTCAGAAGAGAGTCTGGGTTTAAAAGGTCTAAGCTGAACCAAGTAGCTATACCTGTCCGGATAGCATCAAAGCCTTCCTTCCTGGCAGGGGTGACCGGAGGCCTGGGCTGAGGGCAAATTGGCTTCAGGGGCACCCAGGGTCTGGAAACAAGAGTCTGTAGCCAGTGGCCTGGGAGTAGAGAAAGGAATGGACAAAAGACCTCAGCAACCTCCACCAGTGCTGGAGATGTTGGGAGGCCTAGAAGAAAAGCCCAAGGAGGGGTGTGTACAGGAAAGAGCAGCCAAAGCATCTGTGTCTGTGCCCTGCCCACTCTTGGGGAAGAGCACTACCCACACTGTCCCGGGGGCAAACCCCAGTAGTGTGCAAATCTGACTTGAACATGTTTATACACATCTCTGCATACCTATCTCTGCCTATTGCCACTAATGGCTAACTGACCCATCACCTAACGATCAGGCTGCGTCCACCACAAGGTCACCTCACAGCATCTGCTACCCTCCAGAGTGCTCCTGGCTGGCACACCCTCTAAGATCTCACCCCCAGGAACTCCCAGCCAGTGAGATCTGGCCTTTGCTCCTGGCCATCAGCAAGGCTGTAGGCAGGGCCCCCCGGCTGATCTGTTCATCTGTTTGCTTGGAGGAACCCTGTCCTTGGCATCCTCCTTCCTGGATGGATTCTCTAGCCCCCACTCTCTCATAACCTGTACTTTGTGAGGCCGTGTCATCTACCCCCATTCTATGCTATGCCTAGCCAGCCCAAGGGATGCCATAGTGAGAAGCCATCAGTTTCCTCTGAGCTCAAGGTTTCCACTGGGATCTTATAACATCTCGACACACAGGATGTCCAACCCTGCCTCAGTGAACAGCACCCAGAGGAGAGGCCTGGGAGCTCCTCTACCTTTTCATCTTGGGCGAATGTCACCAATTCCTCACATTAACCCAGGTCTGCCTCATCACTGGAGTCCAGGCTCCTCACAGTTTCAGGACCTTTACCATCCACCCTCCCTTCCTCCTCCCCCTCCTCCTCCCTCTCTGCTAGGGGTAGAACCCAGGCCTCATGCATGCAGGCAAGCCCTCTACCACCGAGCTACATTCTCCCCTTCACTTCTTCCTCCTAAGCCTCCCCCGACTCCTGGAACCAGGCACACACTCAGGAATATAATACTGACAAAAAAAAAAATGTCACCCTACAAAAACACCACAGTATCTTCCTCCTGAGACTGCCTGACCTCTGTCAGCTCACTGGTATAGACAGGCAAGAAATTGTTCATACTCAGGCCTGGCCTGTACCTCAGGCCTCCTGCCTTTGCACTCAGGTGGGTCAGGTCTAGGCCTATGATGGCCTCTGGCAAACTGGAGGCCTCATTACAGGACAATTCTTAGTAGCAACAGAGACCAGGCAGGGCTCCAAAGATTCTCCAGGAGTCCTTTCTGCTGCCTTGGCCTGCCTCCTCATCTCCTGGCCCGTCCAACAGTGGCATGTCCAGGGGCCTTCTGTCTTATGGTCTCTCTCTGTTCCCTAGCAGAGCTTGGGACTTTTGAGGATGCATCTGCATGTGACCCCGTGCATTTGATCTGCAGGGATACAATGCATCCTGTCCCCAGTATCCAACTGGTCTCAAAAAACCCTGCATGTATGTTTGCCCCAGCACACAGGCTCTGTCCATACCCTTAACGTGCAGGCAGGACCTCTATCAGACAGACAGGGCAGGGCTTTGTAGAGCAACCTAATTAGAAAACGGGTCTCCTTTGAGATCTCATTAGTGACTTCCACGAGTCTAAAGAACAGGGCACACTTTGACCACCCACACACAAGCGTGTGAGGGGAAAAGGCACTTCTCTGAGAAGTCTGCAGCAAAAAGCTCCAGAGCTATTTCACCACGATTAAAAAAGAGAGACAGAGAGATGAAAATTGAGTCAGCTGACACGACAGCACACACCTGTGATTCCAGAACTTGGGAGGCCAAAAGTGGGAGGATCTTAGGCTTAAGGCCAAGTTGGGCTACACAGTGAGTTCAATACCAGCCTATGCTACACAGAAAGACTATCTCGGGTTGGTGAGACAGCACAGTAGGTGAAGGCACTTGCAGCCAGGCCTGATGACCTGAGTTCAGTCTCCGGTCAGTACCCACGAAGTGCAAAGGAAATACTGACTCCCCAAAAGTTGTCCTCTGACATACAACCGTAAAATGTGTACACATGCACGCACACACACACACACACACAATAAACAAATAAACGTGAAAGAAAAAGATGCCACATCACAATAAAAACAAAGAAAGCAGGAAATGTAGCTCAATGGTTGACCACTTGCGTTCAATCCCCAGCACCCACCCATCCCACAGAAAGCCAAGGCAAAGCAGCGTCGCTATAGGTTTCAAACCACACGTAAGATTCAAGTTCCAGCACGAGACCCAGAAGACAAGTGGAATTTGGAGGCAGGTGCGGGTCTCAGGATAGACTGGGGGTAGCTGCACAACCAGTTGCAGAGTCTAAAGTTGGATTTTCAGCGATGAACAAATAAGATATAGCCCGAGTCGGGACCTCTCAGACATCAGGAACTGTCCAGTGGGGGCCAGACGTGCAACCTGAAGTGAAGCCCAGGTGGGAACGCTGGCCTCGGCAGCAGCACCAAGAACAATGCGCCTTCCAGCTTCAACCCAAACGCCAACAACGGGCCCGGTGTAAACAGGCCGATGTACAGGTTACTGAGCTTTTGTCCCGTGACAGCTATCCTCAGAAAGCTCAGATTGCTGAGCGCCCGTAGCTAGACCGTATCACTGCCTGGACTAAGCCATCTGTAGAGAAGGCTGACAAAGAGGGTCGTTCCCTTCTGTGTGGGATCCATGACAAGACACAGATGAGCCTGGGAGGTAAAACTCGGGAACCACACGCAGACCAACGATGAGGCTCAAGGGTACAGCCTCTGCTGGGACAGATCCTGAGGACACAGCCACGCCTAGACATCAGAATGTCACACGCTTATAGACACTTCTCTAAGAGAAAGGCTCGTTAGTGATGCTATGCCCGAAATCCAACACGAATACGAGACTCCAGTCCCCACTGGCTACCAGGCCAGTGCTGAGGTACAGCCCCAACAGACATGACAGCAGAGCATCCTCAAAGACCAAACAAAAGACCAGGTCTGGAATAAGCTAGATGTACACAATGTCACAGGCGCCCCAGGGCTGTAGCCAGAAACGAGAGCCCTGTAGCGCTGTGGCAGGCGGCAGGACACAGCCCAGGTGACTGCCATCTCACCCAGGCATGATGAGGCAATAGAGACACAGGTAGGAGGATCAAAGCCAGCTCAGACTGCATGGCAAGACCCTGCCTCCAAAAACAAAACCAGAAATAAAGAGCCCAAAAAGGTAGAAGAAAAGTGAGTGGGAACAGGACGGAACGCAGGCAAATGGAGGGCACCCAGGGTACAAGGTAGCTAAGCGGCACTCAGTGCAATTCATTACAGACCTAAGAAATGTCACGAGTGAGTGCGCTATACCACAGGGCTCTCTACCTCTGCCGTGCGAAACTGCCGAGGACAAACAATGTGTGAGAGAAGGTGCCACTAGAAACCCGAGAGACCTTTGCCCATCTGTCCTTCCTTGAAATTTGCCTTGGGACACCCTCTTGGATCTCAAATAACAACACAGCACTTGCATCAAGCTTCCCTCCTTTATCGGCATTCAATACATGTTTTCTGAGGCCCGGCAAGGGGCTAGGCAGTACGCTATATACGACTGCCATCAAGAAAAGAGGCAGAAAGAAGGGGGCTGGTGGTGGGCGGAAAGACAAGGAAGGGAGGGAGGGAGGGAGGGAGGGAGGGAGGGAGGGAGGGAGGGAGGGAGGGAGGGAGGGAGGGAGGGAGAGAGGGAGGAAGGAAGGAAGGAAGGAAGGAAGGAAGGAAGGAAGGAAGGGAGGAAGGAAGGGAGGAAGGGAGGAAGGAAGGGGTCCAGTTGAGGTTGTGTCAGGGTACCTCCTGGCTTTGAGGATCCAGTTCTGAAGACAAACCTGGGACCCCAGCCCCTCATCCTGCCTGGTCCATATCCAGCTTGCCCACTCCAAGGGTGCCTTGGTTACTGAACTACTGAGAAGGGCTTTCAAACCGGGCTGAGAGAAGAGGCCAAAAAGGGAGAAGGCCTGGGAACGAGCCACTAGAATGCCAGGAATGTCCCCGAACAGAGGCAATGTGAACGTCTCAAGCTCCCAATCATCCTTGGGATCCCAAACTGGAAGAGGGTAAAAACAGGCCCTTTGAATGAGACCTGCAGTTCTTAAGCCGTGCCCCGATCGCCACTCCGTGAACCCTTGTCTTCCACAGCTGCCAGTGAAGGGCATCTAAGAACAAGGAGCGGAAATCAGGAGGTGGCCTCACACCCAAACCCAGCACACGGGAACCTTGGGGCACGGGCAGAAGTAGCTTGAGAAACATAGACAAGAGGGGAGCAGCTCTCACAAGAACCCATGCAGCCCACGTAGGAGCCCCGGGGAAGGCTCCTGAGAAAGGACCTGGAGGGTCAATCTGCCTACAAAATGTTAGCAACAACCTTCGCAGCACCCAGACCCCAGATCAGCAACCCCCCCCCTCCACCCTCATCACCACTGAGGGGAGAGGCAGACAGGACAAGAAAGGAAAAAGGTGAGAGAGGAGATGGTGTGATTCCCAACTCTTCTTGATGGAGCGGTATAAACCACATCCAGGATTCTGTGGTTAAGGATCCTGAGAGGGGCCATGAGACAAGTGTTTCTAGGGCACAACATAAATTTGTATGACGTCCCTAAAGAAAATGAACCAATGTACTCTGGCCTGAAAAGGAAGCAAGGCAGAAGGCTGCTCCAGGAGAGGTGACACCAGCCATATGGGACAGCCATACTATCAGAAAGAGAAACAAAATGGAGCCACAGGCCTGTAGACACGGGGCCGAGAAAGAGCAGCCCCTCCAGAGTACAACATGAAGCGATCCTTAACGATCTTGAGTTAGAGCCAGATTGCAAAGTTGCAAACCTGCAGCAGGGCCTGCAGCAGGTCCTGGGAGGCCTGACATACCTAAGTCTCATAGGTACCCACTGCTTGCACCAAAATGGGTGCAGAGAGCAGCTGTACTAAGAGCCTTCTACCTCAGACAGCAAAGCAAGACCAGACAAAGACAGAGAGACGGATGGGGGACCCGTGCCATGGACAGACAAGAGATGGGACAGGACGAGTAAGAACAGAGGGAAGCCTGCGGATGAGCAGAAGGGAACAAAGACAGGGGGACGGCAGCCCCTCCCCACATCACCCTGCTCACCGAGCTGCTGCAATGGGCGACGACTTCTTAGCAGGGTCCAGCAGGCTGCCCAGGCCACCAACTGGTTCCTCCCCCAAGGAGCGTGTGTCTTTGTTCAGCTGTTGCAGACGGGAGCTGAGCTCACTGATCACAGTTGGTTTGTCATCTTCAGGCCCAGGGAGCCCCCGACTCTCCACGGGGTCCCCCCACAGCTTGGACCTTCTCTGGAAGAGGTAGCGAGGGCGGGCAGGCCCAGCAGCAGAAGCCAACCCAGTGGAGGCAGCATGGTGCTGCTGGGCCATGAGCTCACTGTCCGAGGATTGCTTCAGCAACGGGTCCCTGAAGGTCACCGGCCCCTTCCCCAGCGGGGACTTGAGCTTGGGCTTGGGAGGCACTGGTGGCTTCTCGAGTAGAAAAGTGTGTCCATCGGCAAAGGAGGTGTGGGTGTCAGTGAGTTCCCCACTCTCCGAGCTCAGGGTGGACATGCTGGACACTGTGGAAATGGTGCTTGTGGTCTCCAGGTGGGGGTCACTGGAGCTTCGAGTGTCGGCCTCCTCTACTCCAGAGTCGGCTGCAGACTCAGGGGCAGGGGGCAGCTCGCTGCTGGGCTTCCCTGAGGCCGGGCTGGGTACCGTGGTGGGCAAGGGGCCCGGTCCAGGGGGTGGGGTGGCCAGCAGGATCCCATTGGCAAACTCTTCAGGGGGTGGCACTAGCCCAATGCGGGCCAGCTCCTCCCTAGTTTCTTCATCGCTGGAGGACAGCTGAGCAGGTGGCAGGTTCACAGCAAATACCAGCTCTGGTTCCTCCTCTGAGCTACCTTGGCCTGGCCCGGGATCTGCTGGGATGCTGCCAGGGGGCTGGGCCCGGGGGCTTGGCATAGGCTCTGCCACAGCTGTTGCCTGCATGGGGGCTGGGGCCAACTCCGGAGTACCAGGGCGCTCCTCTTCAGCCCCCAGCCTGTTGGGCTCCTGTCCATTGCTGGTGGCGTGCACAACAATGAGACCAGCTGGCCGCTGCAAGGACGTGTCCAAGACGCTGAGGATCATGGATTTCTTATCCTCTGGTGACTTCCGCTCTTCCCGAGGGGGCTTCTCGGCCTCTCTGCGAGCAGGCACTGGAATCCAGGCAGGACTCCGAGGGGAGAAGGCTGGTGAAGCCAACGGCCCTCGCTCGGAGTCTCGGGTCTGCACATCCACAAAGAGGGGTCCAGGGCGGTCAGCATCGGGGCTGTGCACAGGTGTGGGGGACCGGGAAGGTGCTTGCGAGGCCAGAGCCCGCTCTCGGGCAGCCAGAGCAAGGGCTAGGGGTGAGCTAGGATCCAAGGGTTTGCCAGTGAGTGGGTGGATGAAGGTGGAGCCTGAGGGCCCAAGACTGGGGCCACTGACCAATGGCTTCAGAGCAGAGACAGGGGAGGGGAGCAGCAAATCGCGGCCAGTGGTGGCGCCTGTCCCCAGCAGGCGCTCATCAATGGAGCGGGAGGGCTGAAGGGATGGCAGATCTGCGCTGGGAGGGCTGCCCTCGATGGCACCTACAGACAGGAACACAGTGGAACGGCGTCGCTCCTCCAGGCGCCGCTCCTTGCCGGGGCCAGGGCCAGGACCACCAAATGTGAGCCCCATTCCTTCTCCAGAGCCGTAGTCAAGGCCACCTGGCCGGGGCCCGCGGTGCGTTGGAGAGGGATCTCGTGCAAAGCTTCCACCAACTGGGCCCGGGCTACCCACGGCCAGGGCCGCACGTTCCTGAGCGTCCTCCACCTGAAGCTGCTTCACCAGCGGGCTCTTGCGGCGCTGTGGTTTCGACGGAGCGAAGAGGCTAGCACTGAAGGCGCCCAGGTTGGCATAGGGGCTATCAGGGCCAGATGGCCGAGGCCGCCGCTTGGGGCGCTCAGGCGGTGTAGCTGCAGGCACGGGCCGGGGGATGTCGCCCACTTCTGGTGCTGAATCCTGCAAGATGATCATGGAGCGCGCACGCTTCTGACGCTCAGGGTAGGGCAGCGGGCCCAGAGGCGCGCCAGAATCATACAGACCAGCGGCCCCTGCACCCAGGCGAGCCTCCAGGCCTGGCTTGAAGCTGGAGCGCACAGTGTCATAGGCCCGTCCCGGCGGTGGCGGCGGTGAAAATGTGGGAGGTGGCCCGGAGTCGAAGTAGTAGGGCGCGGGTGGGGGTGGCGGGGCGGTCTGCGGCGGGGGCGGAATGCCACGACCTTCACGCGCTGTGTCCTGCATTGATGTGCTGCGTGGAAAGCGCCCTTCCAGTAGGGATGCCAGCTTCTCGTCCTCCCCTGGGGACGGAGGGGGCCAGGTAAGTCTGGCAAGGATGCTGGCCATTGAAAGACCTCTCTGGATCCAGTGCCACTGCCTAGGCCTATCCTGCCTGCACCGGAGTGGCCACAGCCCCACCAAGGAAGATGGGATAAAGGACCCATGAAAAGCCAAGGAAGAGAGCAAGAGCCCTGAGCAGGACCCCCCTTCTCTGTGCCAAATCTGTACGGGTAGTGAGAGCACTCCTGAAGGGCCCAGAAGGGATCCCAACCACAGTGTGGAGGGCTGCTCCTGCAGAGGAGCTAGGACAGGACCCAAACTCTGACTGCCTGGACTGAGGCCAAGATCTCCCCAACCTCTGTGGGCATGGAGCAGGCCATGAGAAGACACCAGGAGGGTATAGGCAGCCACCCCCCCACCCCACCTGCCCCCACAAAACTGTTAAGAGGACCCGGGGGTTGGTTAGGGGCTTCCCACACAAGGATGAGCACAGCAACTCAGAAACATTCTGTGTTGAACAAGCAGGAGCCAACGGAGACCCTGATGGCAACCAGAGATGGGAAGAAAGGTGGTCAGAAGGACAGCCCCCGACCCCAACACCCAAAGTAAACATCAATGAGGGAATGCAGGATAGTGGTCATGGACCCACGCATCTGGAAGAAGTGGCACTGATACCCAGGGTAGGAGGCTGGGAAACGAGCTGCATTGGTTCCTTGGAGAGACTCCTGAGGACTGGCTGCAGGATGCTAGAAAGTTGGTACCCTAGCCAGAGGCTAAAATTTAGATAGGCTGGATAGGCAGATGGAAGGAAGAATGGATGGGTAAACTAAACTAGATTTGAAGTCAAGCACTGGACTTGGGCCTGTTCTCTCATAGGCTACTCTTAACTAAAAGCGAACCCCATCCTCCTGTCTAGAGATGGCATTAGGCTAGACCCTTACAGAACCTCCTGAATTCTTTCAGATATAGTGTGGACACCTGTGCAGAGCTCCATATAGTGAGACTTGTAAATACTGAGCAGCCAACCGAAGAGGTTTGGTAGTGACATGCTACGTCTCAGACTCTGTTGCCTCAGGGCTACTAGCAAGGGTAGGTCTGTTGCAAGCCTAGGCTTCAATTTCAGCTTCACACAAGTCACTTTTAGGAATCTGTTTCATCACAGGACCTTACTTGCCCCTGTCACAGGGCTGTTAAGTTTGCAATTCAAGGTTACAGGTATCGTCACTGGTTACGTCAAGGTCTGCCTAGCTGGCCTTGGGCTCTTGACGCCATTCCCACACAGCACAGGGACATGTACTGAACATTCACCAGCCCGTGTGCTCGGTGGAGCTATGTAGGAAGAACTCACATAGATCTTAAGGTTACAGAAGGCAGGAACGATGTGTGACAATGAAAGAGGGGGTGGAATTTAATACTAATAGCATGGTAGGCTGTGCCTGAGGGTAAAGAAAGATCACCTGCCTCGCACAGAACAGGGGTCTGCGCTGACACCAGAATAAAGAAAGACCCTCTCTGTCTGCCAGTCCACAGCAGAACCGTTTCCTGGGTACTGGCTGTGTGCTCAAAACACGCAGAGCCTGGACCAAGGGCTGTTGCAACTACTACAACAATGTTCAAGGAAGAGCCTTGAACAGTCCTTCCTGGCAGTATCCACGCTCGGAGACTACAGTCCTGGGGTTCCAAGAGTTACATGCCCAGGGACAAGCAGCCAGATCTGAAGTGGGAGTCCAAGGAGACTGAGAACTCAGCCAGTGGTCACGCTGGCAACTGGCCATGTGCCAGCCATGGGGAACTAAAGCTGAGCACCTGCTACCCCACTGGCCAACTAGACCCAGCTAGGAGGAGTTGGTCAGCTTGCCAAGCAGCTTGAGGCCATACGACAAGTCCATACGTCTGGGTCTACAGTAGTCAGCTCTGGGGAAAGACCATCCAGGAAGAGTGAGGGGAGATAGGTAGCAGTAAGTGTAGGAACACTCATGTCATAGAGTCAGCAACAGCTACCCCAGATGAAGCAGGACAGAGCTGTTGACGCTCTGGGGACCCTGAGACCAAGGAGCTCACACAGGACCAGCTGGAGGGATACCAGATAATAAATATACTACAGAAAGCTTCCTTTGCCAGAGAGATGACTAAAGAACAGATCCACTGCAAGAGGACATGGGGATGACAAGGCTGTGGACCCAGGACAAAACAAGCCTGTCCTGAACAGTTTTAAGGCAAGGGAAGCAGGAAATAAAGAAACCACGGAGGATGCCCACAATGCTTAGGAGAGCAGAAGGTAGTAACTGCAGTCTCTCACCAGTCACCCTTCCCCACCCTCCTCACTATCAATCAGCCCATGAAAGACAATCCCATATATACACCCATGCTTTTTACACACTGGCCTCCATCAGACATTTACCCCACCATACCCAGGAAACTTCTGCTTGCCCTGTTATTCTAAGTGTACGTGTTGATGTGGACCTCTCCAGTCAGTCTCCATTTCTCTGTGTACTTTGACACCCGCATTATAACTGCTCAACTGACCTAACAGTAGACATGTCACCCTCTAACTGAGACCCAGATCTAGCCCACAGCCAGCTTATAGTAAGCAGGAATTCCAGGGTGGGTAATGGGTACAACTGCATAACTGTTTGGCTTAAGGATGGATAGGAGGTATAGGCAGGGCAGCTATGTGACTTTGGGCAAGTCATTTTAACTCTCCTTAAGTAAAACATAAATAATCCCAACATGGTTGCTGTAGGTATTAAATGAAAGTGTGCATGTAAGCACCTCATGTCTGTCCTGTCCTTGGGCTAAGCAGGAGCTTGCTTTGATATGGACCAGATGGTGGGTGTGGTAGGGTGTACATGAACAGATGGATGGATGGGTCAACATGTCAAGGAGTCTAGATGCCTGAGAAATGCAATAAACAGGGAGTTTGCAGATCCTGGTCTGGGATTAGAAGAGGCAGCCAAGTGTGGAGTGTGATAGTGGCCAGGGGATGAGGAAACGCCACAGTATGATCAACAGAAGAAAAGGAGGCCGAGGGCACATCCCTGGGTTGGCCTACTGTTTGGAATATGCTGAACAAATGCAGCCAAGAAAGGAGGGGAAAGCAAGAAACTTGCCCCCGCAATATAAGGAGTTTCACAGAGGAGGATGCAAAGAAATGAATGCCAACTGAGGTCAGTAAAAGGGAGGCCAATCATGTCTGCCAGGGGAGACGCCCCGAGGCTACTGGTGACCCTGGTGGGAGCAGCTTCAATGTGGCTGTGGAGAGACCTAGCTGCTTCCAATTTATGAGCATATGGGGATAAGAGAGCAATTACGAGTGACCTTTTGGGTCTGACCATGAAGGGATGGGGAGAGGATACTACCTGGAGAGGGGGTAGGTTCAAGGACAGGGTAATTTTAGGATGAAAAACTGTCTGACAGGATAGGAAATAGCTGTCCTGGTGGCGGCTGTTATCTGTGTAAGGCAGAAGTGACAGACAGGAAGAGAAGGACCAAGGATGCCCATGGATGGAGAGAGGCAGGCTGGGACAAGGAACCTCAAGGGTGTCTTCCCACGGCACGTCTCTGACTGGAAGAACAAACTCAGATCCACAAACAAAACAGCACCCCTGAACCTCGCAGAGAGAGATGGGGTCCTCCAACCCTGAAGCCGCCCACCCCAGCCCAGCCATCCCAACCCCAAGCGGTCCCTCAGCCCAGCCATACCTACAGATTTGGTCCGTGGAATCCCCTTCCGCAGAGAGCCCGGCAGCTTCTCTGGGCCTGGGAGGCCCTGGCGCTCAAACAATGACTGTGGGGTCAGGGAGGAACATGGAAGTTCCAGGGCACTGGAGCACCCAGTTCTCCATCCAGCCCCACCCACCCTAAGCTAGACCGGAGACCCACACACCAGACACCCCAAAGGCACTGATGCCCAGGCTCAGTCGGGGCCTTCACTGTACAGGTGGTGAAATGAACACAGAATAGACGTACAGGCCCTGGGCATCGTCTGAATAGAGAGGAAGGAAGAATCCCCGTGCCAGGCGGGCTACTGATGCCTTCTAAATCGGCATATGCTGTACTGTAGGCTCAGCAAAATCACAGACCCTAGTAGTCCCAGGGTGACACAGGACCTGACTGAGGTCAGAGGCACTAAAAGCTGCAACCATAGAAGCAAGCTGAACTGCAAACATTCTACAGGCTGAGATGGTCCCGGACGACTTCCAGAGAGGCTGTGGAGAGCTCCACCTCCTCTGGAGAAGGGCTCCAAATAAAGAACTCTTACCTCAAAAGAGAGGCGCATGACCCTCTGATCCCCAGGCCCTGGACCTGACCATCCCAGAGCCCTGGCCCAAGGCTGGCTTACGCTGATCTCGGCAGGGGTAATCCTCCGGCTGGTGGGCCGCTGCTTGACAGTGGCTGCCCTGGAGTCGGCATCTGCAATGTCTGGCCTCAGTGTCGGCTCCGCAGCAACTGCCAGGATCTCATCCAACTTTTCTGCACACAACCAAAGAGATGCAACCTCAGACCCGGAGCCACCTTGGCCTCACTGCCACACCCACCGGCGCCAGCCCCATGGCCCCGATGAGCCAACGAACCCTACCCACCCCTAGGTGTCTCACCGCCTGAGGCCCTAGAACATGCAACCCATCAACGCCCCTCAGACCTCGGGACCCAGCTCCTGAACCAGCCAAAGTCTGCCCTTTAAGAGACCCTGGGTGTCTCTGTGGCCACCTGGAGTGACACAATGACTGACCATAAGGAGACCAGACCACTCAGATCCATCTCTCCCAGACTCTCACCTCTCCTTTTTGCCCAGTGCCTTTCCTTGGAACATGGCCTAGCCTCCACCACTCCCCACAGGAAACTATTTCTAGTGGGACCACTGCCCCAGGGACAGATACTAACGTTCAAGCAAGAGACGATGAACGGGTGAATAAGCTGATAACCAAGTAATGAAAGGGCCGATGGGAAATATCTCCTGAGAACAAAAGTTGGGCTTGGTATCTAAGAGTGGTTCAACGCAAAACAGGAAGCGACAGCCCCTGCATCCTTGTCCACACAGAAAGAAGGTGCCGGTGGGGTGGGAGGCAAGGAAAGAGGAGAAACAGGTGTGGTGGTGAAAGGACTCTCCTCGCTGAGGGCCTACCCAGCCAAGCTCCTCACACTTCAGATCCGCTTAAGGCTGATGTCTAAGAAAGGCTTGGTTGAGGGGTACCAGGCAGCCTCGGGCATATCCCCGTTACATAAATGAAAAGCCTTGTGGAATCATTTTTTATTAAAGTCACTCTTTTAAAAAATGGGACTTTGGGAGCCAGGGAGCTGGCTCAGTGAGCAAAGCGCTTGCTGTGCAAGCACGAAGACCTGAGTTCAGATCCCCAGTGCTCACATCAAATGCTGAGCCCAGCAGTGCATGCCTGTAACCACAGCACCAGGAAGCAGGGACACACAGGTCCTAGGGACTCACTGGCCACCTACTCTAGTCCCAATGGTGAGCTCTGGGGTCAGCAAGAGAACCTGTCCCAAAGAGTAAGAATGACTGACGAAGAGATACCCAGCAGATAGACCTCTGACCTACACGCATGGACAGGTGCATGCATGCACATGTACATCCTTACGTACACCACACACTCCCCTCAAAAGAAAGAAAAGCAGTACTTTTGCTTATAATAATAAAAAAAAGATGTAAAGAATCTGTGGTGGCACACCATGTGTGACAGTGTTGTCAACACAGAATCACCCAGGAGACACACCTCCAGACACACCTGTGAGGGATTATCTTGACTACATTCACCGATGTGGGGCAGCCCAGCCTAAAAGTGGACAATACTATTTCCTGAGCTTGGGTCCCAAACTGCTCAAAAAGGTGAAAAAATAAAAAACCAACTTAGCAAGAATATTCATCGTTCTCTTCTTCCTGACTAGGGATGGAAAAGCCTTCAAACTGGGAGCCAAATAAATCGTCCTTCCTCAAGCATTTTATTTCACTATACTTTATCCTCGCAGCAAGAAAATCAGCTAGAAAATCCCTGTAATCCCATTCTTTGGGAGGCTGAAGCAAGATTACAAGACTGAGATCAGACAGAACTACAGGAGAAAACCACTTCTGCCGGGGAAAGGGTTTCCAGAAACCTTTAATGAAGCTGAAGGCGAAGGCTGTCTGAGATATGGTTACATAACTCCTGCCCAGAGCCCACTCAGGGTCAGTGTTCAGGTGTACACTAGAGGTTAGGGGAGTGCTTTTATGTGTCTATCCTCACTCAACAGCAGCCTCAGGCTCCAACTGTCTGCAGACCATATTCAACTCTTGAAGGCTGTGCCCACCTTCAGAAGATACCTGTCCTAGATACCTTTCTACTATCAAAATACCATTGCAGCCAGTCTGAACATCTCCTATTCCTTCCAAACCCAACCCCCAGCCGCTCACAAGCACCCACTGTTTCTATCTAACTTAACAATTGCTATGTGGGGTAAATTAATGCCTGAGGCAATCTTATTAAGTAGCGTGTTGAGGCGGCCACCTTGCACACTGACTCTGTTCAGATGCATGCCCTCTGAGACCCAGTGCCTTCACCTAATAAAACAGAAATGGCATCTATGTGGTATAGCTCTAGGGGAAATTAGCACAAAGGAGCCTACGACCACTCTAGCCAATGCAGACCACACTGGCCAACACAGATGCTGAAGACACAGCCAAGAATTACCTTATCTTCATCAACAATTTGTGGGTTCCTCATATAAGAAAATGTTCTGCCCCTTTGGAACCCTGAACAAAACAGTACTTTGCCAGCAAGCATGCTCCCACTTTAGAGAAACTTGTAGGGCCCAAGTATGGCTTCCAGTACAACCAGGTAACAGTACAGAAACTACAGATGCAAAAGTTCTCAGTTGTCTTTGTAATGGAATGTGTAACTTCCTTTTGAAAGGTGGAATCACTACCCTGGTCAAGTCCTTGGTGATACACAGTATCTGCCAAGCTTTACATGGCTGCCACAGTAACTACTGCAAGTTCCTATTATCCTCCTGCTTTCCAGGAGCAAAATGAAGCACTACCCCTAATCACAGCTCCTTGCTGCCACACCATCCAGAATATGCAGATCTACAGACATAAGGGAGGGGCTGGAGAGATGGCTCAGAGGTTAAGAGCACTGGCTGCTCTTCCAGAGGTCCTGAGTTCAATCCTCGGCAACCACATGATGGCTCACAACCATCCATAATGAGATCCAGTTCCCTCTTCTGGCCTGCAGGGATACATGCAGCCAGAACACTGCATACATATAAAAAAAATAAATCTTAAAAAAAAAAAGACATAAGGGGAAAGAGAAGTCCATGACACCATGGTGGCATGTTTCCTACCAAGACACACTGTCACCCGAGCCATGCACTTAAGAGAATGTGTGTCTCTTAATTTAAAAAAAAAACAAAAACAAAAAAAACAGAACCTGTTCCAAGACATCCAAGCAGTGTACACACTGTTTAACAAAGCAACTGTTTAGGGTTATGCTGCATTAGATAAGTGCTGAGGCCAAGCAAGAATTGTTTCCAAGAGGAAGAATTCAAGGATTCTACATATGAAAAGTTGACTACTTTTTCCCAACATAAATCCACAACAAAATTAGAAAACATAATCCTAAATTATTTTAGATATTTAAAAAATTAAATAAAATCCCTCAGGAACCAAGTGTAGTCATCTCCACCAGCCTTCCAAGGGGCCAGTCACCTGGGTTCAGGGCAAAGTATGTTAGGAACCCAAGCAGGGATGAAAAGAAGGGCCCATGGAAGAAACAAATCAGCCGTTTCCCCACAGCCGGAAGACGTACATGGCCACAGCCCAGCATCCTGGGAGTCCTACTATCACAGAGCTAGAATGCAGATCTCAGTAAGAGGAGACTGGGGGTGGGTGGGGGGAATCTAATATCATATAGTGAATGCTAGAGAATCCCCCTGCCCAGGCAAAGCCCAGTGCATCAGAAGTAAGAGAGGAAGGGATGCCGGATACACAAATCCACACACCCCGGGCTATGAGCATATCTGAACTGGACTCCTGTCCACTCAAGAGGCAAAGGAAGCAGCAGAAGCCGGGGAAGATGTCCCCAGATGTTGGACCTCAGTACTCAGCCTCAGTCCTGGGATCCTTGGCCCCAAATGGACAGTGTGTCCCCTGTAGCCATGCTGGACACACAAGTCGTATGAGAAAGAGCCTCAAAGGACACAGGGGTGGACCCGGAAGAGGAGATACTGACGTCAACAGCCTTGGGTTAAGGGAGTTCTGAGCAGGGAAGTCCAGCTCCCTTTCCACTGCCAACAGATTCCAACCCCTATTCTGAAGCAGTTCTCCTCTGGGCTCAATCCTACAACTTAGCATGAAGTTGGCTTAGGCAAAGAAAAGGACAAAAGAACAGCACAGAGCAGAGTCTAATACCCTAATACTACCATTCCACCACAGCCTAGGCACCTGGCTGCCCTAAGCTCCATGGTCTGACCTTCACAGGCATTTGTAGGGACCCCCACCACGAATTCTCTCACCTTCTCCCCACCGGACTATCCCCATAGGTCACATCTCCAAGCTCACCTGAACCCACAATGACTACGGTTGCACTCCCTATTGATCCCAGTGACACCCTGGGAACTCCCCTTCCATCCTTCCAAGACTCTTCACCACGTCCCTATCAAATCCCCAGGCAGAAACAAGAGAGTGTGCCAGATTCCAGACCACTCTAACTTGGACTGGAGCCTCATCACACACCAGTGCCCCCTTGGTAGGGACAGGCAAGCCAGTCCTAAAAACATAGCAGAAGACTTACCCCCTTTTCTTCTCCGAATGGAAGCTTGGAATTGAGAAACAGAACAAAGAGAGTAAGAGGAAGGCTTCATTTCCATGGCACCTGGACCATTTGCACAATGGTTTCCCCACCCTGTTGTCCCCAGCCCTTCCTCCCAATGATCAGGCCTCCATAGATCTGTCCCCATCTACACCTCCTTCTTAGACCAAGAAGCACAAGCCTACCAATGCTCTAAAACTCTAGACGAGAACAAGCAAAAGCAGGAATACACGCTGTGTGTCCATGCACACTCACACACATGCACACACATGTGCAGACATGCACACACAAAGATGTGCACAATTAAACTGTACATGGAGCAGCCAAATGTTTGTTAAGAATGAAGATGCATAACTATCAAAAACAAGGTTCAGAGTCTGCTATTAACTAAAGTGGTCATCTATGAACATTCTCTACTGAGATTTCTGTTGAGCCAAATGTTTGTTAAGAATGAAGATGCATAACTATCAAAAACAAAGTTCAGAGTCTGCTACTAACTAAAGTGGTCATCTATGAACATTCTCTACTGAGATTTCTGTTGAGTTTTGTTTTTGCAGTACTGTAGATAGGACCCAGGGCCTTGAACATGCTGGGCAAACACTCCACTGCTGATACACACCTCCATATTCCAAAGCACGTTTCTAGCAGCAAGCAGATGTAAGCAGCAAAGCAAACAGTACATGTTTGGTAAAGGCATCTTTTCTAGACTAAGGCAGTAGTTATAGGGATCTACCCTGACCTCACCACAAAAGAAAGACCCAGAAATTAAGAGAAGTCTTAATTTTGCCTAGATAAATGAAGAGGAACAGTATGACCACACTGGGGCCCTGACATGGGTCCCCATTAACCCATGTCCCTGATTCAAGCTGAGCATGTAAGATATGATATATGCTAAAGGAGCCCCAGACTAGAACGAGAGTGCAGAAAGGGATTATCTGTGCTTCTTCCCCGCCTTGGCTCTTATGAACAACCCTTCTCCTTCTGAGACCGGATCCTGCTACATACATCGTGTTGACCTTGAACTCACTCTGTAGCCCACACAGGCCTGGAACTCACAGTAATCCTCCTGCCTCGACCTCCTGAATGATAGGTATGTACCACACCACAGAGTTGCCCCGCTTTGGCTTTATTTAATTAATTTATTTAGTTTTGGATCAGCCTCTGCTCACTCCATTAGTTCCGGGGAACTCATCCCTCTTCCTCTTGCATCGCCTCTACACCAGCACAAGCCTCCACCTCTGCGCCCACACCCCCTCGCCCCGCACTTCTTTCTTTCTTTCCAAGTAGTTCAGGTCCATCTTTTTGACAAACATGACTCCTTAGAGGGTTCCATCAGTGAGTGGCAGGACAGACATGTTTATAACAGTGGTGACTCAACATGTCTTATTTCTACCTTTTAAAAGCACAAACAAATCCAGGCACGGTAGTGGATGCCTGTAATCCCAGAACTCTGGAGGCTTAGGCAATTCAACAGCAGCCTGGGCTACAGAATGATCCTGTCTCAAATAAACAAAAAGAACAAACACTGGGTTGTAGGATGTTCTCTTGGGTACATGAAGAACTCTGTGCTGGTCTGGCTTCTTCAAACCAGGCATTCCCAGAAGGACCAGATCACCTCCTAAGATAGGTGTCTTTGACTGCTGGGTCTTTCTAAACACAGCCCCATTTTGAGCCAGGTTCCAGTTTCAATAGCTACAATCCTGGGTCCAGAAGTACAGGCAGAGGCTACTGCTGAACTACCCCCACACCCCTTCCAGAGTCTACTCAGAAATATGATACCCTGCTCCTCTGGCCACCACGGTCTATAAAGTAGCTGGAGTAACCCTCTCCCAAGGCTTTTGGAGCAGAGAGGGGAAGACTCACTCTTAACTCCCATTTCTACAGGCAAAGGCTATAGCCAGACAGAATTCTCCCACTCTCACGGGCTGCCTCTCCGTTCCTAGAGTGCAAAGTTCAGGATGAACAACACCTCTTTGTGCAAAGTAGGTAGGGCCTTTCTGATCTGGTTATGGGACAGCTTCTAGCAAGAGACTCCAGGACCATGCACCAGTGTCCAATCAGACCTAGCTGTCTACTCTCTAAGACTAACCCAGGTTGGATTAAACCCTAAAGCCAGACGTTTGCTGGTACCTCTGTTCACCCTAGTCAACAAGTTTGGCTAGTTGGGAAAGCATCTGCACCCCATTTTTCATCATCTTCTACCTTCTAGCATAACTAATCAAAGTCTGAAAGCAAACCAGCACTCATTTCTAAGCCAACTGGCTCCCTCTGCTGGCTCTGGGAAGATTTTTCTATGGTATTCTAAAGTTACTCTTACGAGATAATATGTATTTGTGTCATGCTTTGTGATGAGCTTCTTCAGAATGGAGTCTCACATTTCTGTTTACTTTTGGGAACTCCTTAGCCCATCTATTATTTTCCTTTAGAAACCCTATCAAGCCGGGCGTTGGTGGCGCACGCCTTTAATCCCAGCACTTGGGAGGCAGAGGCAGGCGGATCTCTGTGAGTTCGAGGCCAGCCTGGTCTACAAGAGCTAGTTCCAGGACAGCCTCCAAAGCCACAGAGAAACCCTATCTCGAAAAACCAAAAAAAAAAAAAAAAAAAAAGAAACCCTATCAAGTAGATATTGTTGAGGTCTCCTCGAGTGACCTTACGTCCTCATGTCCTGACCTCTCCTTGATGTTCTATCTCATCTGCTTCCTAAGCTGATTCTGAGTAGGCTCACCCTGATCTGCTTACTCACTGCTGTTTTTTAGTGAGCCCTGGATACTGTGCATCCTAGCCACAGACTCTTCTCAACTGTAGCTTTTTGTTTGTTTCAATAAATTAAGGACTCCCAAACATGCTCCTCTTACCCTGTTAATTACATTAATTCTGTTAGTTTTCTTGCCTTTATAGTAACTTTAGCCATTTACTTTACTCTCATGCCCTTATCTCCAGTTATTTTTAAAATTTTTTTTAGATTTAACTATTTTTCAGATATGTAGGTATATAGATATAGATAGATATAGATATGTGCGCCACATTCATGCCCGGTGCCCCCACTGCCACTACCCAGAGGTCAGATGGGTTAGATTCTCTAGAACTAGAGTTACAGATGGTCATGAGTCAATATGTAGGTGCTGGGAATCGAACCTGGGTCCTCTGCAAGAATAGCAAGCACTCTTAAGTGCTGAGCCATCTCTCCAGCCCCTCCAGGGCCTGGCATGCTAACTGCAGTGCCTGTGGTTGTCTCTGGCTTTCACAGACCCACAGTACAACTTCCAGTCTCGCTGAAAACCTCTATCAGGAGTTGGAGGCACCAGCTTCCAATCCCTCTGACTTTGATTTCCCACTTTATTTCTAAAACAAGAGGATTCCTCCTCCTTTACACTATGTGTAGTTTTTATTTATTTCATTCAGAGTTTTATCATGGGAAATCTTGGTTATGTCAGCCCCTTCTATCTTGGTGACTGTTTTCCAAACTTCAGTCAAGGCACCTTCTTGGAGGTGGATGCTCAGCCGATGGCTTGGGCATGGTCAGCACTCAGTCTATAAACAAAGACAGGGACAGTTCTGGGAGCCACAATAAGGGTTTCCTTTTATGACTGAAGCCAGAGGAAAATCTGGGATTGAGACTAGGCTCAAACCACAGAAGCAAAGAGTGTTTCGATCTGTCACATGTGTTAGAATATACCTGCCATGAAATTGCTAACCAACAACCACCCACAATAAGGCTCTTAATAGTCAAATATATTAGCACATGCCCACAACAACAATAAAATCACATACATCAGCACATGCCTACGATGAGACTGGTAACAGTCCTATGTGTCAAGGTGTGATCATGCATATAGGACATACCTATGACGAGGCTGGTAAATGTCACATGTCAGGACATGGCTGTGAATATGAGACATGTCCATGACAAGGTTAACTGGCATATGTGTCAAGATACGGTCACGCATATGAGACATGCCCATGACAAGGCTGGCAACTGCTATACTTGTCAGGATATGGTAGTCATGTACATGGGACATGTCCATGACGAGTCTGGTTACTTTTGCCCATGTCAGAACATTGTAGTCATGTACACGAGACCTGCCTATAAGAAGGCTGGAAACTGCCACACATGTGCACATGCATATAAGGATGTGTTATGCATACGGACCACGGCCATGATAAAGCTGGTAACTGTTATATGTCAGGATGGGGTCATGTATATCAGGACATGCCCACAATGCGGTACTGGAACTGCACCAGTCAAAGCCTGACATACTTTGTTCCGCCTCCCACAGTTCACAGGGCCCCATCCCTTCCCGGTGACAGAGGTGCTCACAACGCCTCTGTTGGGTCAGTAGACCCACGTGGCAGGTAAGTGAACAGGTACCAACTGAGTGAAAGAAACACAGATGTGACCTAGCTCATGCCAGTCAGATCCAGCAGCAGACTCTAGCTTGCCCCTACCACTGCTCTTTGCCAGCCAGGTTGAAATGCAAGAGCAAAGTCTCGGTGGGAAGCACAGAACCGGGGGAGCGCTCACACACATGCATGTGCATGCATGCGGGCATGCTACAGGGCCAGACGCCGTTCCCCAGCCATCGGCCCTGGCCGTCCCTGCCCAGCTGCAGCAACTCACGCTGCCCCGAGTCCTCCTCACTTTACACTTCGCTGTGTCTCTCCTCACCACACAGGCGCCCAGCTTCCTTCCCCCACACTCCAATCCATGCCCTAACTGCCGGTCGGTCTGTCTCCACAGCCATCTGTTCCTCCTTCTGTCTGTCTCTACCTAGCCTCAGCCCCAGTTCGGCCCCACTGCCCTCCCAAATGGCCTGCGTCCATCCCACTTCGGCCAGCCCGTTGCACACCATCCACCCGCTGTCCACCCGCAATGCTCACCGAGTTCCTCCAGCTCAGCTGTCATGGACTTGGAGCGCAGGGTCAGCGTGGTGCTGGGGGCCCTCTTTGGGGGTGGCGGGGCTGCAAAGAAGAGGGAGGCCTTGGCCCTCCTGTCTAGCAGCAGGCGGCGCGGCGTGGCCAGGTGTAAGTGCCACTTGCGCTCCACTGCCTGGATCTCCTCGTACTCCCTTGAAGACGAGTCACACTGTGCCAAGATCTTGTTCAGGCTGCGGCTAGAGGCAAACTTCTTCATGGCGTGAGGCGCTCAGGCAGCGGTGGAGCCAGGGCAGTTGGGCCCCAAGGGCCCTTAAGACTCCCAGGGCCAAGGCCTCAGATGGTAGGTAGTAAGAGTACCAGCAGAGGTTAGGAGGCTGGCTGCCTCCAATCTGAGCATCCACCCTTCGGGCTCCAAGGCCCCAGTGAGTGGGCACCACCCATGGGGGCTGGGTGGCTCTCCTGCCAGACTACCTCCTGCTGCCTAAAGCTCCCCAGGCCCAGGCACCACCGCTCTTTATGAGACCACAGGGTGGCCTGGCAAGCCGCACACCTGGGCTGGGCCAGCGGCACAGCCTCTCAGGCCCAGGCTGTGCCGCGTCTTTGGCGTCGGCGCGGGGAGAAGACGCTTTTCCTCTTCCCTCAGGTGCCGCCTCCCCCTTCCCTGCACAATAAGCAGCAGCAGCAGCAGCAGCGTCAACCTCACAGTTGCCATGACAACCCAGCCTCCAGGCAGCTGCTGGCGTCGGGAAGGAGGGCTCTGCCACACCAGGGCTGGGGGATTCATAGAAGGGGACAGGGATCTGAGGAGGGGGAATCTAGGATCAGGGTCAGAGGCCTGGCCAGGGGGTCAGGCATCTAACAACACCAAGGACCTGTGCGGCAATCAGGGCATTTTATCTCATCTCAGGCAGGAATGTGATCCAGCAGATCAGAGATGGGGAGAGGAATGGACCTGAAGTCAAAGGGCTAGCTAGGGCCAAGTACCAAGGGTAGAGCCAGGAAGACGGCAGTCTGGGCCCTCACCTCTGCGCCGAGCACCATCCTCTTCGGGTTTCCTGGTCACAGACACGACTTTCATGACCAGGCGGTTGCCACCCTGACGAATGAGACCCACTACTTGCTTGTGTCCGACTTTGACGACGTTCACTCCATTCACCTAGGATAGACGAGCAGCGAGGGAACGTGTCCCAGTGTCCCCCTCCTCAGAGCTCAGGAGTTAGTCACCCCCTCCCCTCCTGCTGGGGAGGGACAGGACGGGCCTCACCTCGATGAGGAAGTCCCCAGTTCGAAGCCCAGCCCTCCAAGCCACGCCTTCCACATCTACCGACTCAAGGTATTGGAGTGCAGGGAAGGCCGGTGTGGGTGTGAACTCCTCAATGGGGGTCTCTGCTGCAGGGAGAGCAAGAGGCAAGGCACTCACTCACAAGCACAGCTTGTGTTCAAAAACTCACCAAAGCAACCTCAGCCGGCTCAAGGCCCCTGACTACCAAGGCACAGAACCCTGGAGTGAAGTGAACAGGAGATGGGGATACCCAAACCAGTGTACATTCCTCTGTGAAGTCCTCCATTTCCCCTCACCAAATGGATCTCTACTGTGTCAGACTCCCCACAAGGGAAGGGGAGGCAAGAAAGAGAGCGGCCTGCTGCCTTGTCCTAGGACATTCCAAACCAAGACATACAACGGGGGGGGGGGCATGGGGGTGAGAGGGACGACACACCACCAGAGCACAGAAACTATTCCCAGCAATGCAGTAGCCCCCTCATGAAATCCACGCCCCTTACCTTTGGCTCCCCGGAGAACGAAGCCAAAACCCTCATGGTCCCGTTTCTGCAGGATAGCCACCTTGTCATCAATGACATAATCACTGGGGGGGGGGGAGCAAGGTTGAGTGAGGGGGAGCTTGTAGGGAGCCTAGCAGACAGGCTGACCCTACAGGGTCCCCTACGCACAAGTCAGCTGAGGACAACAAAAACAGAGGCAGCTAACCACCCACCCGCTCCCTGCCCACCCGCCCACCTTCCCATACCTTCCTTGTCTTCCCCTTTCATGGGGTACACTAGGCCCAGCTAGAATCCCTGTGTGTCCACACCCCTGCCAATACCTGTGTGAAGTGAGGCTGTCATAGGAACCCACAGTGTAGTGACGGAAGAGACGCTTGGTCCGGTCCTCTCGTGTTTCTGGAGGGAGGAGCATCAAGGGCCAAGAAATGATCACGGCCTGCACCTAGCTGACGTTCTCCAAACTGCACTCATCAGTCTGTGTCCCCATATGCTCTGAAGCAGCGGTGGAAGTGGGGAGGGGGTGGGGGCAAATCCTGGGGCTCGAGGCCCTAACGTCCTAAGGCGGGGAAGGCTCAGATAACCATGCAGGGAATTCTGGCCTCTGGGAGTTAGAGCCCAAGCGGAAAGCAGTCCTCCCACCCCACCCCTTCCTAACACCCAGCTAGACACAGGAAATCAAACAACACCAGACCCTGGTCCAGTCAGCAAGCCTTAGAGCTGAGAGGACATGTATGTGTACCTCACAGTAAAATATAAACACTGTGTTGGTGCTATGTGTGTCAGAGACCCAGCCACACTGTGAGAGTCTTGTCTGTTATCTGTATGTGACTCCAGTCATTGGTAACAAACACACGTTTGTATAACCCACAGTGTATACAAGTGTTGGGCTCACGCGCATGCGTGTGTCTCATGCACACACGTGTGTCTGTGCCGTCAACGTGTGTGCATCAGTGTGGAAGCGTTCCAGCGTGCCCACTAGTTTCCTCACAACAGTAAGGTACATAAATTCAAGGGATAAGGAAAAGGATTACAGAAAGGTCTGCCCCCTACCCTGACTTCACTGTATTCCATGGAACTATATTAATATAATAATTAAAAACGATGTCAATGTCACTGTATCCCATAGAACTGTATTAATAAATTCCATAGAATATATTACTATGTCCTTTGATCTCAAAGTTCTTCATGGCTACTATGGAGCTGGTCAGGTCATACCTCCTGCTGAACCTCACTTAGCCTCGAAGACTCCCGAGGGCTCAATCTACAAGAAGACCTTAAGGTTCGGAATGGCTTCTCCTGTGACTCCACTTGCAGTGCCTCAGAACGCCTCAAGATGGCGCCACCACTGTTTTCAATTCCACCCTTCAGCACCTCCCTCCTTCATTCTCTCTTGCTATAGCACTTCTCAAGACTCAATTTTTTACTTCAACAACCATTCACTAAGCTTCTACTACATGCCAGGCACTGTTTATTTTTAAATAGAGCAAACCCTCTGCCTCTGAGGAGTTAATAAGCTACTCTAAGAAACGGAATGAACAGAGCATCAAATATAAAATGCTGGCTAGCAGGAGAAAAGCAAGCAGGAAAGGGATGTTAACAGTACAGTTCCGGGGATAGCAAGGGCTCATCAGAAAGAAGAGCTGAGCAGACGTCCCGACAGCTGAGGGAGCAGACTGTAGACACCAAGCACAGGGCTTCTGGGGTGAGGCAGTCAAGGAAAAGATCATGCAAACGGCATTGATCTGGAGCAGGCAGGAGCAGCGTAGAGTCGATGCAGCAGGAGAAGAGGGAGGCACCCGGATAGAAAGTGAAATCAGAGCCAGGCAGTGGCGCACGCCTTTAATCCCAGCACCCGGGAGGCAGAGGCAGGCGGATCTCTGTGAGTTCAAGGCCAGCCTGGTCTACAGAGCGAGTTTCAGGCCAGGCTCCAAAGCTACAGAGGAACCCCGTCTCAAAAAAAAAGAAAAAAAAAGAAAAAAGAAAAGAAAATGAGATCAGAGGGAACCTATGAGTTTTTGAGTTAGGTTCTCTACTGTTTAGGGTTTTTAAAAGATGTTTATTTGTTTTTACTTTATGTGTTTCCCTGCATGCATATATATATATATATGTGTGCATGTATGTATGTATGTATGTGTACCACATGTACATCTGGTACAC
Source organism: Mesocricetus auratus (assembly GCF_017639785.1). Taxonomy (NCBI): domain Eukaryota; kingdom Metazoa; phylum Chordata; class Mammalia; order Rodentia; family Cricetidae; genus Mesocricetus; species Mesocricetus auratus. Next base: position 75,773,327 of record NW_024429194.1, read on the forward strand.
TCAGAGGCCTGAAGAGGGAGCCAGAGCCCCTGGAGTTATATGTGGGTGCTGGGTACCAGAGTCCTACAGAACCCTGTTTTGAATTTTTTTTTGAAACAAGATTTGAATACAGACAGCCTGAGCCTTGAACTAGGATTACAGGCATGTGACACCATACCCAACAAAAACACAGTTTTGTATGACCTGTCTTCTCAGTAACTATGAACTCCTTAAAGCAAAAGATGAGATGTAATTACCCCTGGGGTCTCAAGTGCTCAACACAGCCTGGCGTAGAAGAGATGGAGCAAAACTGGCTACGTGAGTGGGGGAACGTACGGTGCGTGCACAAATGGATGAACGAGACATAAAATAACGCAAAAAGCATACGTGTGGATGGATGGGTTGGTGAGGGTCTGAGGGGATATATGGACGGCCCAAAATGGATGGATGGATAGAAGGATGGACGGATGGGGTATGTGGGTGGAGGCAAGGGGGAACTGGGTGGGCTGGGTTGGTTGCTGGGTAAGTAGGTAAATAGACTAATGAGTAAATGAGCTAAAAGACAGATGGGCACAGGCAGGAACAGGGCAATGGTTGGATGATCTTCACATCAGATGACATGGCTAGCGGGAAAAGTACTTCAGGTCCCTGCCACTGTGTGTGAGCCTCTCATAAGTGAGCAGTTACATCTGAGCCTCTCTTTGCACAGTAGGCAAAGCCACCTTGGAAGACCCCGGTTCTGATAACCTGTCACACTGTAGCCATATCAGCTTGCTAACTTACTCCCATCTGTCCCACTCTACACTTACCAACCCCGTTCCCTCAACCAGAGGCAGGCGACGCCTCACCACCACACAAGTAGGTTCTCCCTAACCTCCGGCGTATCCTTCTTCAGGCTGACCCAGTCACATATGAGGCGTGCTAGCTGAACCATGTCTAGGAGCCCTGCAGTTGACACAAAGCCTCCCCAGTCCCAATACTCTCACACCCAGCCACTGTGCGACCTGCATCCTTCTCTGTGACCCTGGCTAACACCACCCACCTCTCTGCCCTGCCCTACCCAGATCTTAGCCCTGACCCTAAAAGATCCGCACAGTGAAGCAGCCCTATCCTGGTCAGCTCCTATTGCAAAGCCTCTTGTTTTGTACATTTTCATCAACCAAACAAACTATTTATTATGTAACACAGATTCATGTTCTGGTTTTATTAATCACACATGGGAAAACCAGCTGAAAGGAATATGGCCAGCACCAGCTCCCAAGCGGAACACTCTGGAAAGGAGAAGGTAGACAGCATGGGAAGATAGGCTGGGCCTCGGGATTACACTTCCCTGACCTCGGCATTTCCTACCCCCAGCATTCCTCAATGTGAAAGCAATGTGGAGACTACCTTCTCTGCCCAGGACCTGTGTCCTCCTGGATGCTGACCTGACCTGTGTTCCTCAGCACCTGTCCTTGTCTTTAAAGTCCTCCTTCACTCCCACTCTGGTTCCTGAATTAAAGTTGGGGTGGGGGGGAGGCTACTGGAAACAAGTTCCTGTTGCTAGGATGCCCTCTGCTCTCTGACACAACTCAGCCTAAATCCCAGACAAAAAGTTCTGCCCAGACCAGCAAGAGGGGCATTGTGGCCGAGGTCAGAGGGAGCCCATGACTGCTCCTACCCCCTCCCAAAAGGCAGCCATAGCAAGGCCCACAAATGTAGCTCCCATCCACCTAGGTACTTTTGAATACCACTCCCTGTGGTCATCTATGATAGCTGTGGCCCTGCTAAGGAGTCCTGTGCTTGCTAGAAAGGCCCCAGCCCCCATGTCTCCCCTTGTCATCCTTTCTCTGTGACCTTGACACACCCTACTCAAACAGCTCTGTCCTGCCCAGATCTTAATCTTGACCCTAAAATATCTGCTCAGTCAGCTCCTACCAAAAGATTATTCTTTACCTTGACCCCCAGTGACAGGCGACTAGACTCAGGCTCCCTACTCCAGCTATGCCACTCCTCACAAAGCTAACTGCTTGTGTAGCAAAATAAAAAGCAATTAAACATCCCTGCCCCTTGAGGTGAATGACATCCCATAAACATACTAACCACCGGCCCCACCTCCCAGAATTGCTAGGATCATGTCCACAACTTCATTCATATAAAAATGCTAAAATCATGTCTGGCACTGCTCAAATACAGAAGCTGGCAACAGGCATAGTTCTAAAACACTGTGTTGGATCCCTAGAAACATGAGGGACCCATCTGCAAACTACCCAGAGATTTCAGCCCAAACAACACCTCTGCTTTGAAACCCTCTTTGGCTTCCTCAGGCTAACCCTGGATCTCCCTTCTCAACAGCCTATGCACCTGGGGGTGGGGGGGGGGCGACGGAGACACTTGCCGTAGCCACCGAAGCCAGCACGAGGGTTCAGCTTGGAGAGAAACTGACAAACATCTGTCCCTCTCAGAGTCTGACTGCAGCTCTCCCTTTCTGAGCTTCAAAACAAATGTTCCTGGAGCCACAATTCTCAGAACCTTATCCCCACCCTTATGGGAAAGCACAAGACTAGCTCCTACTCAACAGGTGTGCAGCCCCTGTCCCTTGTCCCTTACTCGGCTCTTTGGAACCAGGGCCCAATCTCTGAAATCAGTTACACCAGGATCCCACTACGTCTACTCTCCACAGGCCACAGATAACTGAAACTACTCCCTTCCACATCCCCGGTCACTAATAGAGCCACCAAGGCAGGATAGGGATAAGCCATGTAAGAAAGCAAGGCACCTAGCCAGCAGTAGGTCACTAACTGAGCTCCCTCCCGTACAACCTAGGCATCCATCAGGTTTGAAACAGAGCCAAGGTTCCTGGCTGCATGGTTGTGGCCTCCCCTGGGAAACTGCCAACTTAAGGTAGGGGCTACCACAAGCCAGGGCCCAAATCTTCTATGTACCGAGAAAGGGATACATGTACCCTGATCCAGACATACCACCAATAATAATCACCCTGGACCACCACTTAGGAGGAGTTCAATTGTCATACTCTCTGAACTGGAAATAATATCGATCTTGTGGCCTCCCGGGATCCCTGAGGGCTCAATGAAGGGGTGTACCCCAGACATGGAACCAGCCCACCCGGGGGCTCCAGAGGACCAGTCACTGTTTTCACCAACATCTAAAGGGACCATTCTTCCTAGATGTGCGAGCGTTCAGCAAGACTGAACCACAGCCGCTCAGCAGCCCCGGGAGCCGGAGCTCTCCCCTTTCCATCTCTGTAGGAAAGGGGCCATCCTTCATCAGCCAGCTGCCCTGAGACCATATCAACCCCAGAGTACCCGGAGCCACTCACTGGAACCCAACTGGCCTCATTTCCTCTTAGCTGGCCCAGGCCTCCTGCTCTGCCCACTTGGACAATCTGTCGACTTTGGAAAAACGCCTCTTTTCTCACGTTGACCTCCTTACTTATCTCCCAGTCGGTCATGAACTGGGAGCTCCAAGCACCTGGTAATTTCTGGTACTCTGGTACCACAAGGGTGGTCACCATCTCGGGAAACTCAGGTGCCCACGTGCAGACAGAGGATGGCCGTGAGTGATACCTCCTGTTGGCATGGCAAAGGGTCTTCGCTGTTTAGAACACGTCAGGTTCACACATTCATGTTCCTAGGGACGTGCATGTTTGCCCAGCGTGTACGTGGATACAAATCTGTATGCATCTGAGTGTAATTGAGTTTACTCCGCAGTCTTAGTGAACGTCCAGATTTGTTACCAGCAAGACCAAAGGGAGACTAGAAGCACAGGCCCTTTGAGAGCTACCTGGGCAAAACTGGGGTCACTTACCATGCCGGGCATCATACTGCCGCATCTGCACTTCCTCCACACAGTCAGCTGGGAACCAGCCAGTACGGCCCTTCACGGTTCCCTCCCAGAAACCGCCCTCCCCAATGCTGAGCACTAGGGAAAGAAGCCAGACAGGTTGTCAGGGCAAAGCAGAGCTGTGGGGCGGATACCCGCTTCCCCGCCACCTGAGGCTCAGGTGCGCCCAAGACCCTAACCCTTGCTCCCTTCCCAAGCCCACAGCCTCCTGGCATCTCCCCTGGGAAGATTGTGAGATCCACACAGAAGAGAGGACTGAACAGATGGCCTCGGTAAAGGATGGACATGTGGGAGACAGACAGACAGACAGACACAGATGGACACACTTGAAGAGGACAGAGGCAGAAGCAGGGGCCACGCTCCTGCTCCTGCCCACAGTGACCACTTCCCCCAACCATGGTAAGCGACATCTACCCAAGAGTCACTGTCAAGAGCTCAGGGTCATCGGGAGGCAGCCAGTGGAGTAAGCCACATGATGTACCAGAGGGCTCATGTTCACAACTACAGAGTGCCCAAGGTAGGAGCCCAGTAACGACAGACAGCCCTATGATGAGAGGGGCTTGTCTCCCCCAAACAGGCATCATCCGTGGAAGAAATGTGCACTGTACACAGACAACCACAGCTGTTACAGGGCCCCTGAAGACGGCAAGCCCCCCTCACCTGTATCCTAAGGATTTCCAATGAGGAAGCCTCAGAGTGCCACAGAAACCCCACAAGGCATGGGAGCTCGTCATGGCTTAGGGTCCTTCTAACACAAGCACCCAGGTGCCATTGGCCCCCATCATAACAAGAACCGCCCCACAAGAGCCAAAGAGCCTCTACCATGACAGAGCTAGAGCTTCACGCCAGGAGCCCATAAAACCAGGGCCGGTGACAGAGACCCCGGCACAGCAGCTTGCTCTAATGACCTAGGAACATCCCAACCCCAGAGACCCCAAAATGGCAAGAATCAAGCCGTGTGCCCCGGGGCCCGCCCCCCATCCCACTCGCGCCCCTCACCCCGCCCGCGCCCCTCACCCTTCACGGCCTCGCCGCGGTGCAGCGGGATCTCGCCCTCGCCCTGCGGGCTGTGCGCCTTCACAGCGATGAACTTGCGGCCGGGGACGGCACTGTAAAGTTTCCGCTTCGGGCCCCGGGGCGGCGGCGCGGGGGGCGCGGGAGACGCCGGGCCGGGGCCGGGCGCGGGGCCGGCTCCGCCGGGCCCGCTGGGGCTGTAGACGAACACGTAGGTGACGGACGCGATGCCGGGGGGCAGCGGGCACGCGAAGCCGGCGCCCGGGGCCTCCATGGCGCACGGCCCGGCCCCGCCGCCGGCCTCACCGCAGCCGCCGCCGCAGCGCCCACCGCCCGCCCGCCGCCCGCCCGCCCGCCGGGGGCCCGGCCCGGGGCCGCTCCATGGGCCGCGCCGCCTCGCCCGGCCCGCTCCCGCCAGCGCACGAGCCGCGCCCGCTCAGGGCTCGGGGGCCGCGGGGCTGCGCTCCCGGGCGCGCCGGGCTCGCTCCATGCCACGGCCGCTCCGCGCCCCGCCTCCTCCGCCAGCTCCTCCCTCTGCGGGCGGCGGCGGCCGGCTCGCCCTGGGTCCGCGGTGCCCCCCGCAGACCGACCCCGTGCGGGCGACTGGAGAGAAACGAGGGCCAGAAGGTGGGCGCACGGGGGACGCCGGGCAGAACTGGCAGGTAGGAGCTGGAGAAAGGCTGGTACTGAGGCTTCGGGCACCAGGGAAGGGCAGGCGGGGCGCACCCTGACCACCAGCATGCACTGGGCGCCCCAATTCTCCTGCCTCTGCGCCTGTCTCCTCTCATCTGTGACACCTGTCCCTAGGCCCGTGTTGACCACCTTCCCCATACCACTTCTCCGGGCTTGGGTAGAGGCTGAGGTCTTGATCTTCCTTTTTGCCCAAAAGCCTGCTTGGGCTCCCTAGTACCAGACAGGCCAAATTCACCTGCTCTGCCAATGACCAGTGCTCTGGGATTTAGAAATATGCTACACTGTTAACACCACTTAAACAACTGTGACCCTGCCCTTTTGGCGAGAGATTAAGTTACTGAGTCCGCTTCAAATTTGCCCTTGTAGGAGCCACTGTGGTGCCGGGGCCAGAACCTATAGACCATATTTCTGGGCTCAATGCCAGGCTCAGCCAACAGGGAGCAACAAGGAGGCACTGCAGTCCCACCAGGGTCCATAAATGCCATCGGTTTGGGTTTTGTTTTAACAACAGGCAACCTGTGCCTGAGGGTCTCTTCCTTCTCCGTGCGCCCAAATCGCTCTGCCACATCCTGTCTGGCAGACCACTGTCACACCAGGTAACCCCCTATACCTGTATCACAACTCATCTAAGTGCTTCTCAGCCCCAAGGCCAGGTGTCTGCTTCCTCAGAACCAGTCAGGTTCACTGCTGTGAGATTGGGGGGGGACACAACACGAAGAGGCAAGCTGTGCACGCATATGTATGCACATACTCTGGTTCCACTGCTCTCTCCCGCATGCACACACACACACACACACACACACACACACACACACATATATCTGGCATTCGAGTCGCCCAATGAATGTGGAGAAGAATACTGCCCTCCCAAAGAGCAGGTGAGCTGGAGACCCTAGAATAGAGGCGTTTATTCTGTGCCTGCTGCAAGTGTAAACAAGCACACCGTTCCACTCGAAAGCAGCCCTCCTGGCAAACTGCAACATCCTAGAATGCACTCTTTCAGCCACAAAACCCCATTCCATTCTTAGAAAACCCAAGGGGCAATGCAAAAGCTTCAGGGAAGAACTGTGATTGGAAACCAAACAGACAACCTTGGAGGGGTCCAAGACGGCTACAATATGGAAATCAGGCTGCATACCCAGGGGAATAATGCAAAAGGGAAAGCTTCATGTAAGCTGCATCAAATACCTTCCACCAAACACCTATACCCAGGTCAGCTGATTCCTACTCTCTGTGACTTTAAACAAGTCTCTGACCCAATCTGGGCATCAGGACCCCAGCCTGCACAGTGACATCAGCAGACACAGCCTAAGTGATAGAGGTTAACTGAGTGGCAAGCATTTGCTGCTCAGCCCAGGAGTGCATCAACCCATAGGGCTATAAGAGCTGGCGGACACTGTGAAAAACAACATGCTGCTTATGTAACACTTTCCTCCAACAGGCTTCCAAACACCTTCTCTATACCTGGCTCTGGAGAAACAGCAGGAGGCAAGAAAGACAGCCTCTGAACACAAGGCGAATGTAAGACTACAACCAGTTAACGCAGGCAGTCCACAAGGGTCCAAGAAGACGAACCGTCACAGGCACCCCAGAGAGCATCTCAAAGGAAACACCTCGTACTGGATGGGTGAGGAGCCAGCAAAGTGGCCACTCTTAAGCCTACAAATGCTAAGAGCTGCAATCTGCACTCCCTACTCTTAAGTTATGGGGAAGTCAGTACTGCAAATACCCTGGTTTCTCAGGGTCCCAGGACTCAGGAGGAAGGTTAAACATACTGGGGGTAGGTAGGGCTGGGCCAGGGCTGGCGGGGCAGAGGGAGCTAACTCTCACCTGTAGGCTTTGAGCCTACACAGAAAGGCATTCCCAACCAACTTATTACCGGCTTTCACGCTGCAAATGAGCTTTCTAACCACAAGCTGGACCATACCCTCTCCACCCACAACTCCCTCGGCTGCCCGCTATCCTCAGAGCAAGCCCCAGCCCATCGTCACTGCCCAGGTACCATGAACTACCTTTCCCCGCCTTTCAGCTCTGGTTTGTCATAGATCTCAACCCACCCTGACCCCTCTGGGACCTCTCATTTCCCTCCTACCTGATCTTGTTGTGGCTACCCCTGCCTGCCGAGGAGCCACTGATGTCCTTTTCCTGCTCGCCATCCCTGTCCCGATCTTTCTCTTCCTGAAGCCGCTGAAGCAGCAGTTGATGAGGGAGGCTTCGGAGAGCGGGCCCAGGAGAAGCTGCCGGCTGTGCATCACCTTTCAGGTTGATGTCACTGGCTGAGCGCTGTAAGGGCCGAGGGGATGCCAAGCCGCTGGGGCCAGCCAGACGACGTCGCTTTGCATAGCTGGGGGTTTCCCTGAATGGCACTAGAGTACACAGGCACAAGTTAGACTCTGAAGACTAATAATTGATGGGGGGGGGAGGGGGCTTGGAATTACAACATTTCTTCTTTCCTTTTCCTCTCTCTAAATCATCCCATATCCCCTTCCTCACTCTTTCAAATTCGTGGCCTCGTTTTTTCATTATTATTACACGCATATAAGCATAAATATTCCTAAGTATAAGCAGCTCAATGCACATGATGTTAGTTATATGGATGATTTCGGGACCGACCATTTGGTATTAGATAACCAATTAGTGTGTTCTTCTCTGGGGAAGACTGTTTCTCCCACTCCCAGCATACCTCAGTTGCTGTCTATAGGTCTTTCTATAGGGCAATTGATCTTTTTTTTTTTTCAGTGTTTCAAGGCAGGGCTTCTCTGTGTATCCCTGGCTGTCCTGGAACTCACTCTGTAGCCAGGCTGGCCTCAAACTCACAAAGATCCACCTGTCTCCACCTCCTGAGTGCTGGGATTATTAAAGGCGTACACCACTACTGCCCGGATGGGCAATTGATCTTTTAAAACTAAAATACTGGGCTAGAAGATAACTCAGTCATTAAACTGTTTTCTGTGCACAACTGAGTACCTGAGTTCAATCCTCAGCACCCACAGAAAAAGCCAGTTATGTTGGCATGCGCTTGTAACCCCAGCACTGGGGACATAACAGGCAGATTACCCAGGGCTCACTGGCCAAGCCTGCCTAGCATAACCAGTGAGCTCCAAGCCTTAGTGAAAGAGCCTGTCTCCAAAATCAAGGTGAGTAGCTCCTGAAGAAAAATACCCAAGGATGATTTCAGCACACATATACACACACCTACCTGCATATACATAAATCTACAGAGAGAAAAATGAATAAGTCTATGTGTTCTAGGAAGTGCCCCAATCCCAGGAAATCAGAACAATTAGCCACATTAATGATGTCACCGCTGGGTGACCACATCACAGTCATGCTATCTCCAATCCTAACTTTAAGATTAGAAGCTTGCTCCTCTCTTCTCAGCCAGCTAAGGCCTTGGAATGCCCAGATCTGTTGTCAGAACTTCTCACTTTACAAGGTTCAGAATAAAGCAGGCTACTGCTGTGTGAGACTGTGTACTATTGACTATAGCCAAGGAAACCAAAAAAGACATTCTAGACCAGAGTCAGTAAACACCCTAAAAAGAACCAGGCAGTAACTATTTCAGGCTCTGCAAACCACAGAATCCCCACCGCTATGTCTCAAATGCTATCACAGTAACATGAAAACTGCCACAAACAGTACAGAAACAAATGGGCCTATCCATGTTCCAATAAAACTTTAAAAACAGAAGAGATATAAAACTGTATGTTATTTATAAGAGAATCACTTTAAATCCAAAGACATACATATATTGAAAGTTAGACTATTTTTGTTTGTCTTGCCTTGTTTCAAGATAGGGTCTCACTATGCAGCCCTGGATGTCTTGGAACTCACTATGTAGACCAGGCTGGCCTCTAACCCACAGAGAACTGCCTACCTTTGATTCCCAAGTGCTGGGATTAAAAGTATGTGACAATATGCCTGGCTACATTTAGAATATATCTTTAAAAATATGTAAATAGTAACCAAAAGAGCTGAGTAGCCATATTAATATCAGACAAAATAAACTTTAAATGATAAAAAAGTAAGCCTATGAAGATATCACACATAGTAGAATGCTTGACATACAAGCATGAGGACCTGAGTTCGATCCCCAGTACCCACATAAAGTCGGTTTTGTAAAATGCACGTATCCTGGAGCTGAGGAGGTAGAGACAGCAGATCCCTGGGGCTCACTGGTCAGCTAGCATAATCTAATCAGCAATTCAATCAAGTGAGAAACCATGTCTCAACAAGCAAGATTCAGGATGACAGCCAAAGAACACCGCTGGAGGCTGACCCCAAGCCTATACAGTCATACAAACACACGAGCACACATGCTTTTATATACACACACACACACACACACACACACACACACACATACAAGTCAGAAAGATACATCAGTAAGAAGGGCGGTTCATCAAGAATATTAACAATTATTAACATATACACACCAAAGAATGTAAAAGCAAGCTTATGAAACAAATACCACTGATTGAAAAACAGACATAGATGTGGGCAGTGGTAGCACACGCCTTTAATCCCAGCACTTGGGAGGCAAAGGCAGTGGATCTCTGTTGAGGCCAGCCTGGTCTACAGGGTGAGTTCCAGGACAACCTCCAAAGCTACAGAGAAACCCTGTCTCAAAAAACCAAAACAAGCCAAAAGAAGAAAACTAGACAATTCCACACTAATATCCAAAAACTTTTAACAGTCATTTCCAGTAATGAACAGGAGATATAAAAAGATGAGGAGGACATAGGAGACAAGCCAGTCAGAGCTGACCAACACATCTAGGACATCTCACTCAACAACAGTGCCTTTTACATAGCTAATACCGGCATTTAAAAAGCAGCGTGAGCCGGGCGGTGGAGGCGCACGCCTTTAATCCCAGCACTCAGGAGGCAGAGGCAGGCGGATCTCTGTGAGTTCGAGGTCAGCCTAATACACAGAGTGAGTTCCTGGACAGCCAGGGCTACACAAAGAAACCCTGTCCGGAAAAAAAAACAAACAAACAAATAAATAAATAAATAAAAAATAAAGCAGTATGAAAAAGGGATGTAGTTCAGTGGTAGCTTGTCTAAGATACCTAAGTGTCAGATTCCATTCCCAGTATTGGGAAAAAGAAGACCTAAGCATGGTAGCACATGTCTATAATCCCAGCACTGGAGAGGCAAAGACAGGAAGATCAACACAAGTTCAAGACCAGACAGGGCCTCATAACAAGACTTTGTATCAACAACAACAAAAGCATCAGCACACTGGGTGTGGTGGTGAACACTTTTAATCCCAGCATGGGAGACAGAGGTTGTATTAACCTCTGTGAATTAGAGGCCAGCCTGCCTGGTCTACATAGTGAGTCCCCAGGACAGTCAGAGTAACATGGACCCTGTCTCATAAAAAGGAGTGTTGGGGGAGATAGCTCAGCCATTAGGAGCAGCAGCTGCTCTTGCAGAGGACCTGGGTTCAATTCCCAGCACCCACAACCATCCATCACTTGCAGGGGATCCACAAAGCCCTCTTCTGACCTTTGCTGGCCAGGCACATGGTGCACAGACATACATGCTGGCAAAATCTTCATTCTCATAAATAAAACAAGAAGTCAAGAATTCATATTTTTTAAAAGACAACTAAAATCAGAAATGACTCAGGGTATTGTTTTTTTTTTAAAGATTTTATTTATTATGTATACACCACTTCATGTCTGCCTGCAGGCCAGAAGAGGGCGCCAGATCTCATTACAGATGGTTGTGAGCCACCATGTGGTTGCTGGGAATTGAACTCAGGACCTCTGGAAGAGCAGCCAGTGCTCTTAACCTCTGAGCCATCTCTCCAGCCCCGACTTAGGGCATTGTTACCAAACTTTCAGAAATAAAATAAAAAATGATATTATGCACAATCATTTGCCACCAAATTGAATAAGCTACATAGGTGGACAATTTTTTTTTAATTCACAAGTTACAAAAACTGACTCAAGAAGAAATAGAAAGTATCTATAGACTCAAAACGAAGAAACTGAGAAACCACAACCTTCCTACCAACAACAGAAAAGTGATAATGGATAGCATTGCCACAAACACTTAAAGAATCAATATCAGTCCTTCTCAAACTTGTTCAAAGGAACAGGAAAGAAGAAAAAAATTCCTAACAGATTCTGAATTAGATACCCACGCCAGATGAAGCATTCCAAGGATGAAGACTTCAATAACCAATGTAACGCATCAACAGAACAAAAGAGAAAAACCAACATCACTATTTGAGTTGATTCAGCAAAATCACTGCTAAAAGTCCAACATCCTTTAATGATAAAATATTAGAAAACTAAACTTCCTCAATGTGTCAAGGGTTCTTTGTTATAGTTTATTTAAAATCACTGTGAGTTCCTAACCAAAATTGTATTTTTTTTCTCTTGCTTCTACAAATACCTTAAAGTTTCCCCTTCCGGCAGTGTTACTTGGTCCTCTATTCATGAGTTACAGAATAAAAGTCAACCATGCTTAAGATTTTCTTTTATCGGCTCTAATATAAGAAGAAACAAAGACCTTATTGGAGCCACACAAACAGCAGCAGTCACCAGCTGAGCCCTGGTGGTCACCACTTAGAACCCTCTAGTTTTGTGTGGAATTCGTTGGGTTTATTTGAGAGTATTTTAACTCATGGTGGCGCCTGAAGCCATACTGACTTCTGAAGCTGAAATAAAAACTGTCGTGGGTCCTGTAGGGAGTCTTCAGGTGTCTTAACTGGGTTTAATGAAAAGATTTCACTAGGAAATCCCCAGGAAGACACGAAATAATAGGTTGTTTAAATCCAGCAACTGAAACTATATCAGAACTTGAACTTGTTCTTTTCTAGTCAAAGGGTAAATCTTACCAAGAAAAGTTACCAGCTTGGAAATGAGAGACAGACAGAAAGAAAGAGAGAGAGAGTCTTTGTGTGTGTGTCTTGCTTCATAGCCCAGGTTGGCCTCAGTCTCTTTTCTCCCTACCTCTATCCCCAGAATTACAGCATATACCACAGTTAAGTTCTTCAGTCTGCTTTTTAACCACTGTTAGACTTTGATCAAAATCTTGAGCTCAGACATAAACAAGGGTATTCCTGTCTAAAAGTTTCGTCGCCAGTTGGTGGTGGCACACACCTTTAATACCAGCATTTGGGAGACAGAGACTGGCAAATCTCTGCGAGGTCAAGGCCAGCCTGGCCTACACGGCAAGTTTCAGGACAGCTGTTACACAAAGAAATCCTGTCTTAAAGAGCAAAACAAAATAAATACATAAAATTTGCTTTTCTCATAGGTTCCAACCTGAGCGCATGTGTAATCGTGTAATCTAAATACATTGATAAGACCTGGGTGTCACCCTGAGAATCATCCCCATGGCCACAAGGAGTCCCCATGGAGTCCAGATACACACTACATATGAAGTAGAAAAAGCTAGAAACCTACTGAAAGACATTCCTAGTGTGTTTCTTACCCATGCTACTAGTCACCAGAACTAAGGACAAAAGAAAAATAAGTTACTGATTTCAGAGTGCACCAGGTAATTTTGGGGTTGTTTGGTTTGGGTTTGTTGGTTGGCTGGTTGGTTGGTTGGTTGATTGAAACAAGGTCTCACTGTGTCACCCTGGATGTCCAGGAACTCACTGAGATCTGCCTGACCGCCTCCGCCTCTCAAGTGCTGGGATTAAAGGCCTAAGGCACCATGCCTGGCTCCGTGATTTGTTTTTAATTCTAAACTAACTTTGGGACAATCCAGAAAGTCCCCTGTAATCTTAAAGAGTTAGTGAATTAATTAAACTTGTTTGATGTGGTGAAACTGTATGGAGAACATTGTCCCATGTGTCATACTAAACCTCTTTTAGGGTAGAACCTGGGGATAAACACAGGAAATCCCTGTGTAACCCAAGCTGGCCCCAAATTTGTCATTATTCTGCCTGAGCCTCCAGAGTACTATGATCATAAGCATATACCACCCAAGCACCAAATTTTAAACTATATTTCCACATAATTTCAATATACAAATATCCTAAAAGTGGATAAAATTCCTGGAAATTAGAGCTGTCTTGGTACAATCCTATCAGTCATGTCAGTCTGGTTGTGTTAAAAATCTTGTAAGCCACAAGAAGAAACCCAATCCCTTGCTGACTTCATCATCAGATTTCAACCACAGCCGTCTGGAGTCTTGCCAAGTATAGTTATTATTGTCATTCTTCTCTAAAAGTGTGTGCAGTTAGCTGCAGCCCAAAATTACTTCTCCTTCAAAGTCATTGTTGGGCTTAGACAAGTACTATGGAATATAGGTTCCCAGGAACTTCAGGAGCGTACCAGTAGCTTGGATAAGAATTTTCAGAACTGCCAGGAGGTGGTGGCGCACGCCTTTAACCCCAGCACTCAGGAGGCAGAGGCAGGTGGATCTCTGTAAGTTCAAGGCCAGCCTGGCCTACAGAGGGAGTTCCAGGGCAGCCAGGGCTGTTACACAGAGAAACCCTGTCTCAAAACAAAACGAAAAAAGAACTGTAATGAAGAAACAAAAGCTAGGAATGGCAGCATGTGCCTGAAGTCACAAATAGTCCGGAGGCCGAGTCCAGAGAACTGCTTGAACCCAGGAGTTCAGGGCCAGCCTGGGCAATACAGAAACACTGAGAAGAGGTGGGGGCAGGAAGAGGAGAGAAAGAAAAAGAAAAAACAAATGAGAGCGAAGGGAGGAGAGGAGAGAGAAAGAGACTAAGGAAGAAGAGGAGGAAGAAAAAATTCCTGGGGGTTTGTTGCCACTGCTAACCAAGTCCAAGCTGCAGTTAGAGGATACCGTAAGTGCAAGACAAGCCTGGACTACACGGCGGGGTCCAGGACTCCTGGGATGCAGAATAAGACCCTGTCTCAAAATAATAAACAGACAGAAAAGGAAATATTGGCACTGAACCCAAACACTGATGAGGTATCTGACTCTGGTTAATTCCAGTGTGTGATTTTTTTTGGGGGGGGGGGACTTAATAGTTTTTTTAAAACTATGAGTGAATGATTTTGTTTATTTGAATTTTTCACTTTAATGATCTAAATTTAAGAAATATGTTTTCCTTTCTTACTATCTGTGGCCTATTGGTTACTTTTTGAAAATTAAAAATGAAATATTTATTTTTAAAAACAGAAATATTTTCTGAGCGGTGGTAGTGCACGTCTTTAATCCCAGCACTCAGGAAGCAGAGGCAGGTAGATCTCTGTAAGTTCAAAGCCAGCCTGGTCAATAAAGTGAGTTCCAGGCCAGCCTGGGCTATACTAAGAAACCCTGTCTCAAAAAAGAAAAGCAAATACTTATTTCTTCTCACCTGATCCTTGCGCATTGGAAAAGATAATCATGGATATTTTTAATTACATGGCAATATATTATCTACACAAATTCAGTAAGAAAGTTCTGCTTTTAATAGAATACAATTGGAAAAACTGATTCTATGACCAAGGCTTTGATTAGAACGTGGTTTGGGAATCTACCTAGAAAGCCAAACTGCTAGAGATGTTCCAAGCCTTATTTGTGAATAGAATGTAACTTCCTGCCAGAATTCCTCCAGAAACCTGAAGGTATTTGAAAGACCTAAAAAAAAAAATACAATTAATTACTACAGGGGAAGTCTGAAGTCTGTCTTGATTTTATTTCTGAGCCTTGGAAGATTTGCAAAAGTCCAACCTGAAGCCTCTTAACAAAATTTTCAGCAAAGCAAGCTTAAGAGCCTATGTGGTTAACTGCTCTTCTTACTAAATGTGTTACTGTGCTGTTACTGTTGTTGTTAGAGACAGCCTCATGTAGCCCAGGCTGGCCTCAAACTCACTTTCACTGAGGATGACTCTGAGCCTCTGATCCCATCTCCACTCCCGGAGTGCTGGGATTACAGATGTGCTCTACTGTGAGTGCCTTATGCAGTGCTAGTGCACAGCTGGGCAGGCACAGCACTTTAAGCAGCATCCCAAGCCTTTCCTACTGCATCTGTATAAATACATTCAAAGACTGACATGGCTACAGAGAAGAAAATTATGCCTCAGAGAAAACTGCAGGACACTGTTCTGAGACGCTGGGGCTGCTCACAGTTTTGAAATTGTATTATTATTATTTATGAGCTATAGACGGAACTGGATATTGATCTTCTATATTCCTCCATTTGAATGTTTCCCCGCTTTTCCAACACAGGATCACTAAGAACAAGAACCACTCCTTCCTGAAACTCCGAAGCTGGAGAGAGACACCTTGATGCAATTCCTGGGGATAACCCTCCCAGAAGTGCTGGCCACCAAGGGAGTTCAGCCTTCTCCCCAGTGCCAGAAATACAGGCATTTGAGATGCAAGCCAGGACATATGCATGCTTTGAGCTCAAATCCAGAAATCTTGGCTAACTTCTTTCTGGACCCTGACTGATGCAGTTTGTTCTAAGGATTCACCTTTGCTATGCTTTTATTCAATAGAAGTATTATTTTGTGCCAAACATGGCAGCACACACCCTTAATCCCAGAGGCTGGTGGATCTCTGTGAGTTCCAGGCCAGCCTAGTCTACATACTGAGTTCCAGAATGTAGCTAAGGACATACTCTAGTCTTGGGCAGCTGTCTATAATCGTCATAATTGTCCAGTGTGCTGCATTTTTCCCTAGGGTCTCAAATGTCTTCATAGCCATCCACAGTATGCTAACAACAAAAGTGAGATCAATAACCACAAAAACAAAAATCTTCAACGTCTTACTTAATATGATCTGAGTCAAAGACATCAGCCATGACACATTATGCTAACACTCATGCCCAAGTTCTGGCCAAAGTGGATAACTAGTTTTGTTGTTTTTTTTGTTTTTGTTGTTATTGTTTTGCAAGTGCCGGGGCTGGAGAGATGGCCCAGAGGTTAAGAGCACTGGCTGCTCTTCCAAAGGACTGGTTTCAATTCCCAGCACCCACATGGCAGCTAACAACTGCCTGTAACTCCAAGATCTGACACCCTCACACAGATACACATGCAGGCAAACACCAATACACATAAAATAAAAATATCTTTTTAAAGTGAAAGGCATGGTGGTACATGTCTTTAATGCCTCATTTGGAAACTCTCTGTGAGTTTGAGACCAGTCTGATCTACATACTGAGTTCCTGGCCAGCCAGAGCAACACAGTGAGACCCTGTCTCAAAAAGATAATAATATTTTAAAATCATCTAATTGGGATGTTGTTAATGGGAATGGTTCTGGCACTTTACTACCGAAGAAAGCAGAATCCATGGTAAACCATCATCTGAAGCCAGAAACTACACAGATCAGAGCAACCAACTAACTTCAAACAAACAAACAAAAAAGGTTTTTCTTGTCTTGTCTCTACAAATAATTGACCTTTCCCTCCTCCCAGAAGAGTACAACCTCCCCTTAGAAGCTGTGGATTATTCAAAAACTCTAAAATGTAAGCATGCTTAAGTTTTTCTTGTTATCAATGATAAATTAAATTATGTGACCTTATATTTGTTGATGGATTCTTAGAAACCACATCAAAAGCATGAGCAGTTTCTTTTTAATTAAAAAAAAAGGGAATGTGATGACAAGTCCTACAGTCCCTGTTACACAAGAGGCTGAGGCAGGAAGATCACCTGACCTCAGAATTCAAAACCAGTCTGGACCAGAAACAAAGCAGCACATGGTAGCCTTTTCCTGTAATCCCTACACTCAGGAGCTAAGGCAGAAGAACTGCCAAGAGTTTGAGGCCAGCCTGGGATACATCAACAAGTTCAACAACAACCTGGGTTACAGTGAAACTTTATCTCAAAAAAATATATATGCTGTGTATTTTTAACTGGTTACGTTTAACTTATGCCGTGGCCCTAGCATGTGCATGAAGGCCCTGAATAAACCAGCATTCTCCTTCCACCACGTGGATATCCCAGGCTTAGCGGCAAGCACATCTACCGACTAAGCCGTCTTGCTGGCCCTACATTCTTTATATGTCCAAAATATATACAAAGAATTCCTATAGTTCAACAATAAGGAAAACATCTTAAGTGAGCAAAGGCCTTCACCCTTCTCCAAAGACACACGGATGAACAACAAACTCATGAAAATATGCTTACTAGCATTAGGCATAACAGGATAACAATTTACAAACAACAACAACAAAAAAAAAAGCAGCAGGCAAGCATTGGGAAGAACATAAGGAATTTCTATCATGCACAGCTGATAGAAATTTAGTGGAAAACAGTTTAGAAACTCCTCAAAAATGTAAGAACGGCCACATCACCTAGCAATTCCACTCCACGGGACAAACCCCAAAGAAGTGTAAAGAAGTGTAAACAAGTGTTCATATAAATACATGTACAAACATGTTTCAATAGCAATATTCATAAATCAAAAAGTAGAAACCAGTTAGAGAGACGGCTCAGCTTTTAAGAGTGGATGTTGACTTGTTAGAGGGGCACAGGTTTGGGTCCCAGTACCCACACTGAGTGGCTCAAACATCTATATCTCCAGTTTCAGGGGATCAGGTGCCCTCTCCTGACCCCAAAGGGCACTTGTATGTATGTGATACACATACAGAAAAGCAGACAGGCACATACATGCAAAGCATACACACACATGCTATATATATACTATATATATTGTGTGTATATGTATGTATGTTATATGCTTTTGTTAAAATGTGTGTGTATACATATGCATATATACATTTATATGTGTATAGACACACACACATTTTGCTTTGTTTTTCCTTGGGTTTGTTTTTTTAGGTTTTTGTTGTTGTTGTTGTTGTTGTTTTTTAGTTTTTCGAGACAGGGTTTCTCTGTGTAGCTTTGGAGCCTATCCTGGCACTAGTTCTGTAGACCAGGCTGGCCTCAAACTCAGAGAGATCCGCCTGCCTCTGCCTCCTGAGTGCTGGGATTAAAAGCGAGGGCCGCTACCACCACCACCTGGCATGTGTGTGTTTTAAAGTAGAAACAACCTATACATCTGACAGGTGAATGGATAATCCAAATACCATGCATACAGACAGTAGAATACTTTTTAACCATAAGAAGGAATGAAGTGATCCTGCAAGGCAGATGGAGCTCAAAACCACGATGAGTAAAAGAAGCCAAACACAAAGAAATGACCACATTATAATTCCACTGATATGAAACAGCAATTACAAGTAAATGCAAAGAGAAATTATGTTCTCAGCTGGAAGGTTAGGGGAAGAAGGTAACACAGAAAAATTGCTTAATATATCTTTGGATATATCTTAATATATCTTTGAAGCAATGAAAATGTTTTGGGACTCAATAAAACTGGCATATAATAGTGCAAATGTAAGGAATGCCGCTGAATTGTCAATAAAAGTAGTCAATTTTAAGGAAGGAACATTTCGCCTTAATTTAAAAACAAAAACTATACCGTGGGCAGACTTTAGCCTGCAGCACTGCCTACCAACTTTGTCTACATTGATTATAAATAGAGTAGAGCCAGGATCAGCAGAGTAGGCTTCACCATGAGCTGATGACCAGTGTAGACGCCCAGGCCACACCCAGGCCCAGACTCAGAACCTACACTGAACAAGCTCTCCAGGTGACATCACCATGTTAGAAACATTTCCCAAGGCACTTAACCAAAAACATGAGGCAGACAGTCCACGAGAACATATATACACAGAATGTACACAGGAGGTTGCCTGAAGAAGCATAGCCCACTAACATGAAGTGAGAAAGCCAGTGACAGAGCAGAGTCCCACCAAGGTCTGTTAGTCCACAAAGAGAAGCAAGGATGCCAAGAGACAGGAAGTGTCTTTTGAAGCATGACACAGGTACCTACCAGACACTACCCCAGGAAGGAAGAGGAGGATGGACAGGCAGAGAGCTGTATACAACTCCTATGTGCAGGCCTCTGCCCAAAGACACAGAGTAAGCCATAATAACTTACAACTGTCACTCAAGCAACGCCCTTAGGGGCTAAGGGTTGGTAGCGCACGCCTTTAATCCCAGCACTCAGGAGGCAGAGGCAGGCGGATCTCTGTGAGTTCGAGGCCAACCTGGTCTACAGAGTGAGTTCCAGGACAGCCAGTGCTGTTACTCAGAGAAACCCTGTCTCGAAACACACACACACACACACACACAAAAAAAAAAAAAAGAAAGAAAGAAAAGGAAAAAGAAAGAAAGAAAGGAATGTGGAAAGGGCAGAGGGTAACCCAGATCCTGAGTCCCGAGATCTAGGTTTTCTCACTAACCCTCTGAGATTTGGTTTCCTTCTCTGAAAAAAAAAAAAAACCCAATAACCAACTTCACCAGAGAATATTAGGAAGGTGAACTGAGATAAGAGAGTTCATAGTAAACCTCATGACTACATCATTCTACACAAGGACAACTGGTTTGTGACGCTTAGTTTTCTTGTCAACTTTACACAAGCCAGGGGCATCTAGGAAGAAGAAACTTCAGTTGGGAAAATGGCGCCATCAAATCGGCCTGTAGGTAAATCTGTGGGGCACCTCTACTTCTTTTAATATTATTAAATAGTTGATGTGGAAGCGTCTGGCCCACTGTGGGTGGTGCCACCTCTGGTCAGGTGGTTCTGGATTTTTTGTTGTTGTTGTTTTGGTTTGGTTTGGTTTTCTGAGACATGGTTTCTCTGTGTAACAGCTCTGGCTGTCCTGGAACTCACCTTGTAGACCAGATTGGCACAGAGATCTACCTGCTTCTGCCTCCTGAGTGCTGGGATTAGATGAGAGACCAAGCTGAGCAAACCATGTGAAACAGGTTAGTAGGCAGCATCCTCCGTGGCCTCTGCTTTCGTCCCTGCCTTCGAGTTCCTGCCTTCGAGTTCCTGCCTTCATTTCCTACCCTTGACTTCTCTTCATGAAGGAGTATGATTGCGATATGTATGCTGCAATAAACCATTTCCTCCCCAAATTGTTTTTGGTCATAGTGTTTTATCACAACAATAGAAGCCTAACTAGGACAGGCTGTGATAGTAAAATGTGTGACCGTGTATAGTTACAAGAGCAGATGACACAGATGCCCACTATCCTCAGCAATGTTGGGCCTAACCCCAACTGAGCAAGCACACTCGGGTAAAACGGCAGTGCGCTTCAGCTGGTGACCCACAGAATCCTAGAGTGAGGGGCAGAGGAATATTCCTATGTCTCATCCTAGATAGTGTACAAGTCCCTCGTCTCTTGCAAAATCAGCTACAAACAGGCCACATCCTAGAATTCAGCCCCTTCCAGGATCAAATGCTATAAGAGACCAAGGTGAAAAGAAGATGCAATAACTATGACACTTATGACAAAATGAGGCACCACGGATGTCAGCAATTCTCTCAAGATTAGACAATCAGGCAAAACAAAGACCCCAAACATCCATCCACAAGCAAGGTGATCCCAGAAAATACCATCTCTGATATTGTCAGACTCAACCAAACTGTAGCTGTTGCTTACGTCCATATCAACCCAAAAAACTATACCCTGATCTTTCTACCTTAACCTGGGCGCAGCTTTATATCATGGATCATGAACTCATTCAGCACTGCTGCAGTATCTCTCTTGGGGAAGTCACTTGCCCTCAGTTCCACCACCATTATGACCCCACATTGCAAGGTTGCAGGGGCGTATAACCAAGCCTTATTCACAGAGAGCGGCTCAAAGAAGAGCCCCAACCATGAAACTGGCTTCAATCTTAACCCCATCCAAAGTGAAACCCCCAGGCCAGACTGTCATAGAACTGGGGAATATTCTAACCTTAATGCTAGCTCTAGCCCTTTGTTGCCCAATGTCACCACAAACTGAAACAAGAAATGGGGACACTTCAAGTAACACTCACAGAAGAAAGAGGAGCCTGGGGCTCCATGTTCCAGAAAGAATCACACGCAGAAAAGTCTATCCAGAACATTAAGGGATCCCTATGGCGAGGTTTTGCTGTAGCCAGACAGCAACCCTTTGCTGGAAGAGGGGCCTGCAGTACCCTGCAGGCTTACTCACCTGTACCCAGGATGAGTCAGCCTGGCTCCAGAAGCAAACACACATGCACACACCACACCGCCCCCTCTCTCACACACACACACATGCACGCACGCACGCACGCACGCACAGAAGCATAGGCTGGACCCTTCTGCCTGGCAGGCTTGAAGCTAACACTACACATACAGCTTCTGTTCCTCCTCCAAGGGCTTATACATATGCCAAGTCTCTTTTATGCGCTACCTGCTGGGAGCTCAAATCCTCTGGCAAAGTAGATAGCCACAAGCCTTATTCCCACTTAAACCTTCACCCTCACCATTGTGTTTTGTTCTCTCCACAGGTATGTTCATGGGATCTTGTCACATAGGAAGCTAAACACAGCCCTAGTACCTAACAGGGGAGTACAGACCCCGATCTAAATGTCAACCGCTAGACCCAGTGCTATCACAGCCTAGAGCCCAGACCTGCCCTCAGGCCCTATCCAAAAAATTCTGTTCGGACCACACAGGCCATTTTTCATCATATTCCCCAAGTCTGCAAGGGTCAGTAGCAGACAACTGTCTTGGAGTATGGGGGCCCTGTTACACCACCACTGCTTACAACCACAGTACATTCAGGAAGGATCTATGGGTGGGCAGAACTCACCGACATCCGAGTCTTTGTGGGTCTTGATTACCTCAGCAAGCTCAAAGTTCCCTGCGATGATTGCCACCTGGGAGAAAGAAGCCAACACATGGAGGGCACGTAGGGAGTCTCAGCAACCAGGTTTGACCCCGCCCCAGGGGCTCCTACTGGAACTCTCCCAAAGTCACCCTTCTCTCAAGTCAATGTCTACTGGGACATCGCTTCTAATGAACAAGGGACAGGATACCAGTAACTAGGGTTGGTTCACTGCCCTCATCCGCCTAAGTCCGAGGGTGCTTCTGGAACACAAGGCTTAGAGTTAAAACATGAGCAGATCTGCACACACCACAGAACTTTTAATCTGCCCCTCTATGCAGCCATGATTCCTATTATCAACCCTGGCCTCACAGCTTTTCGGCCCTCTTTCTTCCTGTGTCCCCAAACCTGGACATCTAATAGACCGTGATATATCTACTTCCAGATGCGCCCAAAATTTTCAACCTCTGCCTCATACTCCTAGACACAACCATGGCAGCTTGCCTTTCTGACATTCTCAGGGAATAACAAGACACCCCCTTCATGGTCCATAAATTCCCATGATACCCTCAACTCCTCCAAAACTCCAGGCCACAGAGATGATAGTTACCTGGCTACCCAGTGCCAACCAGCCTGGCAGACTAACGACTCTGAAATATGGCCTGGGTCAAGTCAGGGAGAGTAGTCGTCACACACCCCTCTCGGTTTTGTCCTCCACACTTATGACTGCTTCCGGGGACTCAGGCCCACCACACAGCCTTTCTGTCCTCTCCAGTTGACCCTTCTCCAGAGTCCTGGAGTCATGGCATTTATCCACGGGAGGAGGACAGAGGCAACCACCACCCCAAACACTCCCTCAAATCCTGGGCACCACACCAGTCCACACACAGTTCCACCCGCGGCGGCAATCCTGAGAGTGAACACTCCCTTCTTGCCTTCTGAAGAAGAATCCAGGTTCAAAGTCAGTGGGACACACAAGCGACCCCCGGGGCCAGCCTTACACTTCCTGTACCTGGAAGGCTGTCTGGCTGTTGTAATTGCGGACGTCCTTGTTGGCACCACGGAACAGCAGGACACGAGCACAGCTTTCCTGTTGGGGGGGCAGCAACAATCACACTGGGCAGCAGGAAAGGCAGGCGTGCAGGGCACAGGAATAATCTCACTGGGCAGCAGGAACCATGCCAGGTACACACATTAAAAATGCACGCACCGGTGTGCAGAGCACAGGGGCCACTCACACCCAGAGCCGCACACAGAGCGGTACACCGGGGCTAAGTAGGACTGTGTAAGCAGTTCTCATCCGAGAGCTAGTTGTTAAGAACATCCACACGGACGTTTCGACACGTGTGTTCAGAGAACAGACGTGTTTAAGTAGGCCAGCCAGTAACTGCACACAGAACACACACAGGGAGTGTCACACAGGCGGGGATGTACGGGTCACCTGTGTGCAGGCACACACACACACACGAAGTCACACTTCGCCACTCA
The DNA here is from genome assembly GCF_017639785.1 of Mesocricetus auratus. Classification (NCBI taxonomy): domain Eukaryota; kingdom Metazoa; phylum Chordata; class Mammalia; order Rodentia; family Cricetidae; genus Mesocricetus; species Mesocricetus auratus. The sequence continues at coordinate 75,796,909 of NW_024429194.1, forward strand.
CAGGAAGCCTGAATGAACCTGCAGAGGGGTGAGACTCGAGGAGTACCTGGTTGTAGAGGGCACAGATGTGCAAGGCTGTGTTACCCGAGGCATTCTGGGCACCCATGTTGGCCCCATAGAAGAGCAAGTGCTCCAGGTGCTGCACATGTCCGAAGCGGCAGGCCTGAGGAGAAGAGCTATGCTGAAGCACCCCCCCAGACAGAGGCACACGGCCTGGACCCAGCCCAGGCCCGCTGATCGCTCACCTGGTGGATCTCTTGCCAGCCATTCTCATCAGTGGTCCCCAGTTGTGCATGATCATGGAGAAGCAGCTCGCAGCAGAGGGCATCCCCGCCCCCTAGGGCACTATGGTACAGGGGCGTCAGGCCGCGGCTGTCCTTGTAGTCAGGTGAAGCCCCCAGGTCCAGCAGGGTCTGAGAGTAAGGCACCTCAGGATCCATGCCAGGCCCAGCTTTCTGCGTGAGCCCATGAGTCCCTCCAGACCGGGATCTTGCCCTCACTAACCGTCAATGCCCCTGCGTTCCGCTGGCGGGTGGCACAGTGGACAGCTGTTAGCCCATCTCGGGTTCGGAAGTCCAGATGAGCGCCGCCATTCCGAAGAACCTTCAGGAGGTCAGTGGCATTGTCCAACTGTGCGGCAAGGCTCAGAGGGCACTCTGGGTTCGGAGACAAATGAAAGTTAGGGTCCCAGCTGCTCAAAACACACAAACAAACAAACAAACAAAAAGCCCCCTCTTCTCACCTCCTGAGTCAGGGTCATGGAAATTGGGGTCCAGCCCCTTGTCCAGCAGACGGGCCACCTTGTCTGTGCTGTGTAGCTGGACATAGTCCATGAACTTCTTCAGGTTTGCCTAGAACACCAGCCATCCCAGTCAGCTAGGTGCCACGGTCATGGTCATCTTACCATCACCCCCTTCCTCCAGCAAGCTCCCGACCACCTGTAAGGCACACACTGTCCCTAACCCCAATCTGTCTAACCTGCCATCTGGCTTGCCCATCCTTAACCTATACTCTCATCAACTCTAGCTCCACCTTGGCTAGACCCATGGGCTTTCAAAGTCCTTCTTTGCAAACCCACAACAGCTGCCAGCCTGAGCCTGGCCACTTTCGTCACAGCCAGGTCACCTTAGTCACAGACCCCTATTGAGTCCCTTCCCTCAGCCTGAAAGAGCACTGAGTCCATTCTGATAGGAGTCAAATACTAACAACTCTAGTCTCATTGCTCTGGCCATGGAGCAACCAAAACATGTCTTTGCCTCTTCATTCTTCACCCAGCAAAGCCTCACTAGCCTTGTCTGGTGGCATAGATGCCCTACACACAGGGCAAGGTGTCCCAGTCCAGGTATCTAGAAACAGCGTGTAGCGTAGAAAGGAGAGGGTGCCTTGTGGACCAGTATCATGGGGTCAGGGTGATGGAACCAGCGGAAAAAAAAATATGTGAATCATCTAGGATGAACCTTAGGACAGCCTCGAGGTAACAGAGGAAGAGGGTAGGGACAGCTGGACCCCAGGCAAGTAAGAGGACAGGGATGCAGTGAGAAGTTTGGATTCATCTGAAACACAGACAAGACTCACTGAAAAGCAAGTCACTCGCGTCTTGTGGGCCCCTGAGAAAAGACACAGAGAACCCACGGTGACAGGGTCACACAACACACAAGGGCCAATGGAGGGAGTCAGACACATCTCTGATGTGGTCTCTGCCCAACAAGAGTCAGGGCCACTGACTGTCACCTTTCCTGGGGCAGTGCAAAAGTCTGTCACAGAAGTCTAAGGATCTAGGACCATAGGTGTGGTCACAAAGACCCTTTCTGAAACTCCAGAGACCATCAATGAAGTTCCCACAAGCAAATTCCTATTGGCCCACAAAGTTGGGGGACTTGGTAAAGGACTATGACACCCACCTTGCCCCCTGGACACCCACAGAAGTGTAGGACTCCTTCAAAAAAACAAAAAAGCAAATGGAGTCAGGCCCGCCTGGGAGTTCAGCCCAGAAGAAAAGACACCATACAGGTGTACCCAGGCCACAGAGGGCCTACCTAGGCAGATCTGGGCCAGCTTCACTGGGCAGTCACAGCAGGTGACTCAACCCCCCTGCCTCACCTGTAAAATGAGGTAGCAAATCCCTCCTAGTAGAGAAATCATGGGAGATTTCATTCACTGGACCTCTTGCCCTCATGGTCAACACATTGAAAGCTTATTTGCTTCCTCTCCCCCAGTTTCAAACAACACACTCACCCCTATACCAGCAAAACACTGATTTAACTGGAACCTACCACTGGACCAGTCATGGGCACGGAGCCTGTGCCCAGCCCGGGACCAGGTCCTGAAACCCTCTCCAGGGAAAGCAGGCCGGGCCAAGGCAGAAGAGGGGCAGTGGTCATGGGAAGTCCCTCCAATGGTTGCCTCGTTACCTTTGTGTGTAGCTTTGCAAACTGCTTGTCATCTATGAGGTTCTGGGCATAAACTCTCCGCTTGTATCGAAACTGCTCGGATAAAAGAAAAGATGGAGAAAAGGTACCCACACAGGTCCAGTGAGCAAGTGCTGGTGGCCACCACCTCATGCTGCTCAGTGCTCGCCACCCTCCTGCCCACACTTTCACTGCCACACAGCCAGACACACGCTCACAGACCGGACAGACAACAACTGACAGCTACTGACCACCCCACTACACAGAAACGATGTCCAGAAGACGGTACTCGGCCAACTCATGACCTGGCAGGCCTGCAGCCTGTCTGTCTCATTCCCACCACCAGGTCTTGGAAAACTCCACTGCTCTCCCAAGATCTGAAACTAAGCTTTTATTCCTAGACACTTCCTCTCCAAGTAGAAAAAACCCAATTCCTGGTTCTACCATGAGAATCGGAACAACTTTGACCTTGGTACACACACACACACACACACACACACACACACACACACACACACACACAAGACCTTCCAATCTGGACTCAATCTCCATCCTGGGAATGGCAACTCAAATCACCTTTATGTATCATAAATGGTGCTAATATTTTGGGCCAACCTCAGAAGACTTGGGGGTGAGAGGCAAGAGACAAACGTGCACACCGTAACACTGTTCACACCACATGACCCTTAAGGCACTCACTCCTTCTCACACTCGCCCCCCCAGCAGTCAAACGGCTCACACCACACATGCTGAGCGCATGTGCTGCAGGTGCTCACTGTGTGCTGTAGACACATTGCCTGCTGCAAGCGCTCTACACACTGTTCTCCACGCTTAAGCTGCAACACACCACTTAGCACACACGCAGCTCACACTTCACCCTACCCACTGCACTCGGTGTACCCACCTCTGGCTATCAGCACACTGCTCAGGCTGCACACAGCCCCCCACCGCTCCTGCTGCCAACTCCTCCCGGCCTGCCCTTCATTGCTCCAGCCACGGAGCTCAAAGATCACACCCAGTGCGCTCCATTCCACCCCCACCCTGGTCTGCCCAGCACCTCCAGATAGGGCAGGGGCGTGTCCAGGTTAGGCGGGTAGTCCTGTAAGAGCCGCTCTTCATCCAGGAACTTGCCGGCGCGACCCCGGGAGGGCGGCTGGAATAGCCCGTAGTTGAGCGCGTCCTGAAGGCTGTGGTTGAGGGCGCAGAGCACACGCTGCTTGGCGGCCCACACGGGCGCGGTTGGGTCCAGACGCAGGCACTTCTGCAGCGGAGCGAGTCGTGAGCCCGGACCTGCGAGCGCAGGGAACCGCGCCCCGGGCCCCGCTTGGAGGGCTAGTTGGGGAGCAAGATCGGGGACCCCGCGCCACGGCGCCGAGGCCGAGGCCCCGCCCCGGGGCTGGGCTTCCAGGGCCCCGCCCCGGTGATGGGGAGGGTCCCGCGGAGGCGGCGGGGGAGGGGCGAGTGGCCGCGGCCGGGGGTCCTGGCGCAGGGCGCGCCCGGCGGGGGTCACCGCTAGCGGGCTACACAGGGGTACGGCGAGATCGCGAGGGCTCACCGTTTGTTGCAGGTCCGGGATGCCGACGCGCACGACCACGGCGCTGGCCCCGGGGCCGTCCATCCCGGTGCTAGCGCCGGGGCCCGGACTATTGCCGGCGGAGAGAGGAGCGCACGGGGATTCCGCGCGGCGCCCTGGCCCCCCCCCTGACCCCCCTCCGGAGCCCCGCCGACCGCGCTACGCGGGAGGGGGCCGGGGGGGGCCGGGGCCGGGGCCAGCGCGGGGGACAGCGGCTCCGGGGGCTCCGCAGGCGCAGCGGCGGCGGCGACGGCGGCACGGTTTAGCTGCATCGGCCCCGGCTTCGAGCGGCGCCTGCCTTCCCCGGGGGCGGGGGCGGCGGGGGGAGGGGGCCCGAGCCCGGAGCGGAGCGGAGGCGGGGAGGGGGCCGCGCCGGAGGCGGGGACGGGAAGCCCAGGGCCGGGAAACTGGGGTCCCCCGCGGGGTCGGGGCGGCGTGGGCGTGTGGTGCAGAGGGCGGGGGCCGGGGGGCCCGCGCGAGGGGGGGTGGCTGTCGAGGGGGAGTGGCTGACACAGCGGGGGGGTGGCACGCCGCGCTTCCGCTGCAGGCGAGCGTCGCAGACCACTGTACTAGGGTGACGGAGGGTTCTGGAGCCGGGTGAGGGACCTTTACGCGTCGGGGCAAGAGGACCACAGGCTGACCGAGAGGGAGAGACAAGCAGGAAAATTGGTGTCCCGGGGTGGAAATCTCCCCAGTCTGCCGACCCCACTCCAGACCCTAAGGAGGTGGTGGGATCAGCCGGGGCACCGTGCTGGGTGGGAATCGGAGGGCCGCAGACCCCAGGCTCGAGCAGGGCGGAGCTGCTGTGCCACGGAGGCGCCCCCCCAAATCAGCCCTTCTAACCGCACCCAGGGTGTTCCTCTCGGCCCCCACCGCAACCGAGTTTGGGGAGTCTGTCCGGACTCTGCGGTTTCCCCCACCTTGACTGGCCCAACCCTGCAGCTGGTCGCCCCCTCCCCGTCACCTTAGCGACAGTAGGATGGGGGCGCGACCTACGAGGAAGGGCTTAGGGGAGGGGGCGCCACTAGTCTCCACCTGCGACGGGGAACTGAATTTTAGTTTCACACGTTGTCGTGGCAACGCGGGAGGGGGTGACGAGTGGGCGGGGAGGGGAGCGCTGCGAGTGAACCAACTCAGGCGCCGCCCGCGTGGCGTGCCAGCCTTAGCCCGGCGCTGCCTCGGAAGTGCCCAACGCGCGGGGACCCCGCTCCCAAGGCCCAAAACGGTGCAGCCCGTGAATGGTTGAATTGCCCTACTAACACTAGGGTCTAGTCCTGCCTTCTGCACTCTCCCACCTACCTTGACTTACACCCCACCCCCTAACGGCCCCAGAGAGCCACTCATCGCTGGCGGCACACACTGGACAGCTTTTGCGGAGCAGCCTGGCCGGGAACTCTGCCAGTGGTAGAAAGCGTCCCCTCAGCCCCAGCCTCCCCAGCCCTCTCCATGAGCAGCCCTGGATCGCCCACAAAACTGGTTATTCCTGAACATCCCAGGAATAACCTTGGACCGCCCTGGTCCCATACAACATAGAGCCTAGCCTCACCAGATCCCACCCCCTGAGCACCCGGTTCACCTTAGACGTGCCCTCACCCCACACAGAACAGTGATTGGTTAGACTTCCCCAAGAAACAACCTGCACTCCACCGATCCCTCACCCTCCTAAAGTGTTTCGTGACTCCATACAGGGCCTTCTGACCAATCCAAACCCCTCCATGGACCACCTGGGTCACTCCCGCATCACTACCCTTGAGGAACAATCTCTCCCTTCACAAGAGCCACTTACCGGGCAGAGCTAAGTCTCCAGCGCTTCTGTGCCTCTGGTCCCTGCTGCCCTCAAGCCTGGGTGGGCCCTCAGCGCTGGAGGAAGTGAAGCCCCAGTAGGCCCTGACCTCCAAGCCCCTCCCAAGGTCTGACTGAGTGGTGCAACGTAGGGTACTCTAGGGGCTAGGGCAGGATGTAAGAGGGGCAGGGGCAGGAAAGAGCCTCTCATATCTCCAGGAAGCACCTTGGGAAGCTCAGGGCTGGGTTTCCTGTGTCCTGGCCCAGAGAGGAAACTCTGCTTCCTGGCCCGGGAGTCTCCACCATCTTCCTCTCTTGCCTCTTTCCTATCTGCCTTGACCTAGGCCTCCGACTCCCTCTGCCTAAACCCAATCCCTCCCATCAATAACTCCACCCACCTTTATTTTCAGCCTCCCTTTCCCCTAAACTAGCTGCCTGCTGGCGGGAAATGATGGCCAAAATCCACAGTGATGAGACTGAAATGGAGGGATCCTATGCCCTCAATCAGGCGACAGGCCAGCTTTGGACACTCCATAAAACTTGTCTCGACCTGAGCGGACCCAGAGCCCTGGGTCTTACCCTTTGGGCTTGCTGTTCCAAACTGGACCTCATGGGAGCCGTTGAGTCTCCTCTGACAACTCCCTTGCTGGGTGACTCTTAACTATCCTTGTAGCCTTTGTTGCTTTGGGGAGAAAGTCTCACCTTTTGCTAACTGGCTGCCTGCACACTGGTAGTCTCTTGAGCATCCCTGGCTGCTGCCTTTCCTCATGTCCAGCAGACCACATCTCCAGGCAAGATGACACTTTGCCTGGCAATGCCGTCAAATACTGGTGCATTTTGCTTACTTCTTTACCAGGGTCAAAATTCTGGAAAGATCTTATTTTGACCATCCAAACATACTTCTTCACCACCTTCCCGTGCACTTTCAGCTACAGTTTCAAGAGATTTGGGGGTGGAGGAAGATTTGTGACTACTGCATCCAGAATAGTGCATAGCACGTAGATTGGGAGCAAACGTGTAACTATAGTCCTCAGCCCACTGCCATGCAGCTCCAAGTATCCACTGCTTAAACGTTCCCTGGAGACATGACCCTTCCACATCTTAAGTATATATACTCTGGCCCTCTGGTTGACCTCACGCGGCCTGTATGCTCCTCTGTGTGCTAGTCCACCTCACTTCCACCTCAGGAGGTATCCCTTCCTTCCATCCATCACTCCTGCACATGTCTCCCTCTTGTCACTCCGTCACTGGCTTGTCCCCTAGGTTACCAAATACATGGACCTCTTGCTGAAAGTCTCACGGGCATACTTCTGCCCAACCTAACCTGTCTCCTTCTGAAGCTCTCCTTGGGTTTCCATAGTATCAGGAGGCTCCACACTCATCTAGAGGAGGGCATCTCCCAGATGCCTTCCTCTCCCAGATGGTCTGCGTCTCTCCCTTTGTGACCTACCTCACCTCATGCTTCTTGACCCAGTACTCTGTTCTGCACTAACCTGGTTTCTCTTTTGTAAAGCTGCCATTGTCTTTCGACACACTGTAATTCCTTTATTCGTTGCTTAGCATCTCTTTCCCTGCCAGAAGGTGGGATTCCTGTAGAGACAGGTCTTCTTAGCCTCTCTGATTCTGTTGTGTCCGAGCCCCGGCACACAGCACAGCTCAGTTTGTTTACTAAGTAAGTAAGCCAGAGATTAAACTGTCATCTACAAGATTGCACCCAATTTAAGCTCAGACCTCCTCGCTGTGGAGCAGATGAAACTTCAAGTGCTAGGTTGACTACAAGCTGTCCTGATCCTGTGTGTGTGTGTGTGTGTGTGTGTGTGTGTGTGTGTGTGTGTGTGTGTGCGCGCGCGCGGTTTCTAGTGCCCCTGGTTATGTAATATCTAAAGGTATATTCATATCCTTTGTCACCTTGAGTCTGGTTTTTCTTGTTCCAGGAATCGGAATCTCTGTAGATTTAGCTTTTTTGGTTTTGCTTTATGTTGTCTGAGATAGAGTCTTGCTATGTGTCCCAGGCTGCCTCAGACTTACCATCAGCACATCAGTCTCTGAGTTTTGGGGGTTTGCTCATCTCTTTTCTTTCATCTTACACTATTATGTTTCTCTCTGCATTTCTCTTCATTCTTGCTAAACTCACTGGGCTGGGCATTCTGATTCATCTCCAGTTTTCCCTTTTCTCTAAATTCCTCACAGGCATGCAGCACTGCCAATTTCCCATTATCATTTGAGTTAGAGTCTTGATATGTAATGCTTTTACTTTGTTTTGTTCTGATTTTCTGGTGTCATATGTTCTGGCTCAGGAATTACAGGAATGTTTATTTATGTTTTCAAATGTTTGCTGTATTTTTTTGCGGACTAACTTTTTTTGTTGTTGTTTTGGTTGGTGTGTTTGAGCGTTTTGTTTTGTCTTCAAGACAGGATCCCTCTGGTAGCTCTGGCTGTCCTGGGACTTGCTTTGTAGGCCAGGCTGACCTTGAACTCACTGAGATCCGCCTACCTCTGCCTCCCATAAAGGTGTGAGCCACCACTGCCCAGCGTAAACTAACTCTTCCTGTCAGAAAAGATGGTCTGAACAATACCAATATTTGTGCAGTTTGTAAAGATTTTCCTTGTATCCTGATGCTGAAGGAGGAAAAATGGCACATTCTGGGTCAAATTGGACTACCTAATGAGATTACATCTCAGAAACCAAAGCAAGTCAGGCATGGTGGTATACAGGTGGTTCACTGAGTTCAAAACCAGCCTGATCTACTGAGTGTGTTCCAGGACCACCTAATGAGATTACATCTCAGAAACCAAAGCAAGTCAGGCATGGTGGTATACAGGTGGTTCACTGAGTTCAAAACCAGCCTGATCTACTGAGTGTGTTCCAGGACAGCTAAGGCTACATGACAAACCCTGTCTCAGGGGCAGTTGGGGGGGGGGGCGTGAACTAGAGAGATGGCTGAGCAACTAAGAACACTTACAACCCTTGGAAAGGACCCAGTTCAGTTCCCAACACCAATGATCTGAAACTCCTGTTCCAGTGGTTCGGATGCCCTCTTCTGGCCTCTGTAAGCACTGCATGCATTCAGTGGACATACATAAAATGCAAGCAAAAACACTCCTACACATAAAATTGTTTAAAAATCTTTCCTTTATCTGGGCGTTGGTTGCGCCTGCCTTTAATCCCAGCACTTGGGAGGCAGAGGCAATCGGATCTCTGTGAGTTTGAGACCAACCTGGTCTACAAGAGCTAGTTCCAGGACAACCTCCAAAGCCACAGAGAAACCCTGTCTCGAAAAGCCAAAGAAACAAAACAAAAATCTTTCCTTTAAGTTTTGTGAGCGTTGTTTGTTTTGTTTTGTTTTTCTTTTTTGGTTTTTTTTTTTTTTTTTGAGACAGGGTTTCTCTGTGTAGCTTTGCAGACTATGCTGACCTTAAACTCACAAAGCTCCTCCTACCTCTGCCTCCCAAGTGCTGGGATTACTAAAGACCTGCACCACCACCACCAGACTCAGTGAGTACTTCTTTAGACTTCATCATATGTTGACAAGTTTCTTTACTGTTGTTTCTTGCTGCTCACTCTCTAATCTCTCTGGGGCCTAAATTATCTTCTTGAAAGTACATTCCTGCCGGGCGTTGGTGGTGCACGCCTTTAATCCCAGCACTCGGGAGGCAGAGGCAGGCGGATCTCTGTGAGTTCGAGACCAGCCTGGTCTACAAAGTGAGTTCCAGGACAGCCTCCAAAACAATACAGAGAAACCCTGTCTCGAAAAACCAAACCCCCCCCCAAAAAAAGAAAGTACATTCATTCCTTAGAGATTTCCCGGGACTGTCTTGCAATGAATGGCAAATGCTTTGTCTTTCTTTGACATGTCTCACTTTGCCCTTGCTCTTGTCTTGTTTTGATTTTGTTTGAAATTTTAAGATTTATTTTATTAATTATGTGCATATGTGTGTAGGTTTGTGCCTGTGAGCATAGGTGCCTCAGAGGCCAGAAGGTGGCCGTGAGCCTCCCCAAACTCAAGTCCCCTACAATAGCAGAACACACAATCACTGAGCTGTCTCTCCAGCCCCATTAAGGTTTATGAGACAGGGTATGATGATTTGAATGAGAGTGATTCCTATAGGCTCATAGATTTGAATCATTGGTCAGCACCAAGTGGCACTATTTGAAAGGATTAGGAGGTGTGGCCTCGTTGAAGGAAGTATGTCACTGACTGGTGGGCTCTGAGGTTTCAAAAAGCCCATTCCAAGGCCAGAGCCTGTCTCTTGCTGCTGCTTTGAGATCCAGATGTAGAACTCTCAGCTGCTTCTCCAGCCCTATGTCTGCCTGTCCCATCATGCTTCCTGCCATCATGACAACAGGCTAAACCTCTGACACTGTAAGCCATTAAATGCGTTCTTTTGTAAATGTTGCCATGGTCATGGTGTCTCTTCACAGCAACAAGACACAAAGACACAGAGTCTTAACCATACAGCCCCGGCTAGCCTCAAACTAGCAATCCTTCTGCCTCAGCCTCAGTGAATGGATTACAGATCTATACCGCCATGCTTACAGATATGTAACACCTTCACCTTTTGTCTTAGTTAGGGTTTCTATTGCTGAGACAAAACACAATGACCAAAAAACAAGTTGGAGAGGAAAGGGTTTATTTGGCTTACACTTCCACATTTCTGTTCATCGATGAAGGAAGTCAGGACAGGAACTCAAACAGGACAGGGTCCTGGCAGCAGGAGCTGATGCAGAGGCCATGGAGGGGAGCTGCTTACTGGCTTGCTCAGCCTACACTCTTATAGAACCCAGGACCAGCAGCCCAGGGTGGTACCGCCCACCATGGGCTGGGCCCTCCCCCACTGATCACTAAATGAGAAAATGCCTTACAGCTGGATCTCATGGAGGCATTTCCTCAGCGGAGGCTCCTTCCTCTAATGACACTAGCTTGTATCAAGTTGACACACAAAACCAGCTAGCCAGTGTACCCTTATTTTTTGAATGACAACTGAGCCAATATACAACCCTAAACTGATAGTTATTCTCCTCAAATTGTTTGAGGTCTTTTGTGGATCGAACCCAGAGCTTCATGCTTGCTAAGCAACGCTCTACCACTGAGCTACATCACCAGCCCACGTTGAAGCATTTTTCTTTCCTCACCTGTGTGTTACAAGATAGTTTTTGCAATTCTGAGTCCTTTAACAGTAATTCTCTCTTTAACTGTATTTAATTTGCTACCAATCCTATTTGTAGTATACTATCTGTAATTTTTAGTTTTAGAAGCTCCACATGGTACCTTCTGTAAACTTCATGTTCTTTGTAATTTTTTTTTTTGGTTTTCACTTAACTCAGTTTTGAAGTTTCTTTCATTCTTAGTCTTTTCAAACGTATCTATCTTAAATTTTTGTTTTATTATGTGACATTTTGGTGAAAAGCTGCTCTACTCTGCCTTTGGGACTTCTGCAGTATCTTACTGTGACAGGTAGATTCAGGGAAGGTTTGATGGTTCAGGGTTGTAAGTTCATACCAGCTTGGATTTACGTGAGAATCCTGAGGAATCCAGATGTGTTCCTTTAGAGGAGGTCCCACTAGCCCAAGATATCATTTATGTGTCCTTGAGGAACACAAAGGATAATCTAGTTCCCACTCCAAAACTAGTAGAGGGAGGCAATGGTTACTATTTCATACACGGAGAGAGACTTTTTCTCCAGATCTTGACAAAGCTTTAGAAGAACTGCTTGAGTTAAAAAGAAATGAGTAACAGCAATTATGTTGGGCACTTAACACGCCATTTTGAGTTTATTACATGTATGAACTCATTCAGTGGTTACGGAATCACTGTGCAAATCACTGTTGTCTTCATTTCACAAACAAGATTAAGTAAGTCGCCTCAAAGACAGAGACAGCAGAGCAGCCAGTGGGAGCTATTTGTGGCAGTACAAGCCTGAATCCAGCACTCTTTGGGGTGGAGCAGGAAGAATTCCCAGTCAGCCTGGACTCCGTATACCTGAGACTAGGGAGTTGGGAGCCGAAAGAACATACTGGGAGAGACAGGAGGAGGGGAAAAGAAAGAAAAAGAAGGAGGGGAGAAGAGAGAGAGAGAGGAAGCACATTTTGCTTATCTGTGGCTGTGACTATTTGAGTGTCTTGTTATTGTTCTATTGTTGTGAAGAGACAATGTGACAAGGCAACTTATAAAAGAAAGCACTTGCCGGGTGTTGGTGGCGCACGCCTTTAATCCCAGCACTCGGGAGGCAGAGGCAGGCGGATCTCTGTGAGTTCGAGACCAGCCTGGACTACCAAGTGAGTTCCAGGACAGCCTCCAAAGCCACAGAGAAACCCTGTCTCGAAAAACCAAAAAAAAAAAAAAAAAAAAAAAAAAGAAAGCACTTAACTGGAGGATTGCTTACAGGTTTCAGTGGGTTTGTTATTGAAACAGGCTCTCTCTGCATAACCCTGCTTGTCTTGGAACTCACTATGTAGACTAGGCTGTCATTGAATTCACAGAGAACAGAGATCTGCCTGCCTCTGCCTCCCAAGTGCTGGGATCAAAGGCAATCAAACAGTTTTAATTTTTTAGGTTCCTGAATAATTTCATTTCTGATTTCAGTGTCAAAAAGAATGCTTATGCTTTGCCTCAGGGGTGTCAGGTTGCTCAGAAACCTTTTTTAGAGTTTGAAGGTATATTTCAGTTAGTAGAATGTTTGCCTAGTATGTGTGAGACCTGAGGTTCAATCCTAGCACCACAAAAAAGAAAAAAGTTAAATCTCTCTCTCTCTCTCTCTCTCCCTCCCTCCTTCCCTCCCTCCCTCCGCCCCCCCCCATCTCTGTACTGGGAATCAATCCCTTGACCTCATACAAATTAGGCAAGAACTCCGTCACTGAACTACAACCCTGGCCCTCATTTTAAAAGTCTTTAAAAGCTATTATTTATTACATGTATTTAAGGCATGGAGACATGCACGCACCATGACTGAGTATAGAGGTCAGAAAAGAACTCGCAGGAGTCAGTTCTCTTTCACTGTGTGGATCTCTGAGATCGAACTCAGACTTTCAAGCTTGGCAGCAAGCATTTCTGCCCATTGTTCTAGTTTTCTTTCTATTGTGGTAATAAAACGACCAAAACCAGCTGGGAGAAGGGAAAGGTTTGTTTATCTTACACTTGCAGGACTTGATTAATCTCTGGGGAAACTTAGCACAAGGACGGAACACGGCTTCTGGTTCCTCACTGGCTCAGGCTCAGCTAGATTTCTTCTACAGTCCGGGGTCACCCGCCTAGGGATGGCATTGCTCATAGTGGACTGCACCCTCCCACACCAATCATCAATGGAGACGATCTCTCCCAGCTATGGGCACAGGCAAGTCTGATCTGGGCAACTCGTCAGTTGAGGTTGCCTGTTTCCCCATGACTCTGGGTTGTGTCTAGTTTACAATAAAAATGAACCAGGATGCCCATTGAGCCATCTCACCAGCCCCTTTGTAAATACTTTCATACCAAGTGTAGTGGCATACCTGTACCCTAGCACTTGGGAGACTGAGGCAGGATTAGGTTTTTTTGTTTTGTTTTTGGTTTTGGTTTTGGTTTTTTCAGACAATGTTTCTCTGTGGCTTTGGAGGCTGTCCTGGAACTCGCTTGGTAATCCAGGCTGGCCTCGAACTCACAGAGATCCGCCTGCCTCTGCCTGAGGCAGGATTAGTTTAAGACCACCCTAGGGCCGGGCATTGGTGGCGCACGCCTTTAATCCCAGCACTCGGGAGGCAGAGGCAGGCGGATCTCTGTGAGTTCGAGGCCAGCCTGGTCTACAGAGTGAGTTCCAGGACAGCCTCCAAAACAATACAGAGAAACCCTGTCTCGAAAAAACCAAAAAAAAAAAAAAAAGACCACCCTAGGATATATAACAAGACCTTGACTATATATATATATATATATATACACACATATATATATGTATTATATATTAAAATTTGTATAGCATAAAATTTTATTCGGCATGAAAAGAAACATCTAGAAGTGGACAGTGGTGATACATACATATGCACATACTTAATACTACACAACTGCACAATGATACATGGCTAAAATGGAATTTTTATGTTACCATTAACCAACCATCTCCTGTTCCCTTTTCACTGAAGGCCCTAACTACTGTAACTACTGTTCTACTTTCTCACTATGTTTTCCCTATTCTAGGTACATCTCAGCACCAGTTTTTTGAAAGCCTGCCCCTTTACCTTGAATTGCCTTTGCGCTTTTGTTGAAAAAATCAGCTGGCCACATATGTATGCTCTATTTATGGACTCTATTCTTCCATTGATCTATATTTATATACTTTCTTCAACACCACCATGTTTAATTTCTAAAAATCTTATAGTAACATTTGAAACAAGATAGTATAAATCCAGCCACTTTGTTAATTTTTAAGTTGTGTTGGCTAAATCGTAAGTATTTTTAGGACATTATCTTGAGGTTTTTGTTGGACTCCTAACAATGGGAGTGGGAGTGTCTCTGATGCTTTTCCCTGATCATGGGACCTTCTTCCTTCTACTGGGATGCCTAATCCAGCCTTGATAGAAGGATTTGTGCCTAGTCTTGTTGCATCTTGTTATGCCCTGCTCTTTTTCTGAAGGGAAATGGAGGAGGAGTGAATCTGGGGGAGAGGGGAGGTTGGGGGGGTCTGAGAGGAGGGGAGGTAGAGGTCAGAATGTATTGTATAAGAGAAGAATAAAATTTTAAATAAATTTAAAAGGAAACCTAAAATTTTTAAAGTCTAAAATCTGACCTATACACCAAACATTGAAAGTGATTAAAAAAAAAAAAGAGCCGGCGTTGGTGGCACACGCCTTTGATCCCAGAACTCAATAGGCAGAGGCAGGTGGATCCCTGTGAGGTCAGCCTGGTCTACAGAACTAGTTCCAGGACAGCTAGGACTGCTACACAAAGAAACCCTGTCTCAAAAGCAAACACGGTTAAAATATTATTAAGTAAGAGAGCTCTGAATGTCACAGTTTTTGTTTGTTTGTTTTGTTTTGAGATAGTGTCTCTCTTTGTAATCCCAGCTGTTATAGAACTTACTATGTAACCAGGCTGGCCTCGACCTAACAAAGATCCACCTGTCTCTGCCTCCCTAGTGCTGGAATTAAAGGTGTGTGGGACATGCCCAGCCTCATGAGTGTTTTTTACTTGGATGATGATTTCTGGTTTAATTTGGGATACTTTGGGATGATATTTCCTCCGTGTTTGTAATAGTCTTTGACAAGATTAGAAATAAAATGTCTTCCTAATTTTATTATTTACTTTTTTATTATTTATTTATTTATTTTTTGGCTTTTTGAGACAGGGTTTCTCTGTATTGTTTTAGAGGCTGTCCTGGAACTTGTTCTGTAGACCAAGCTGGCCTCGAATTCAGAGATCCGCCTGCCTCTCCTTCCGGAGTGCTGGGATTAAAGGTGTGCGCCACCAACGCCCGGCGTCTTCCTAATTTTTTTAAAGAGAGAAAAGAGCATTGTTGAGATTATTTGTAAGGCAGTTGTAAGACTCCAGATTCAATCCTCAGGATTGGTGATGAACAAAAGCTGACATCAATTTTCTCACAGGGGAAAAAATATGTTAGACAATAAACATATATGATGGAGAGAAAGGGAGAAACTGATTTGGTAGTGTTATATGAATTTCCAAATAATGTGCTAAGCAAAACAAATATAAAATTTTCATTTATCAGTTTTAGAAACACTCAGGAAAAGTATTCCCAGAGACAACAATGATGGTTAAGAGAAGGTTTGGGAGCCAGATGTGGTAGCACAAGACTGTAAACCTAGCCCTGGGGAGGGGCAGGCAGGAAGGACAGGAGGTCAAGGTCTTCCCCTCGGCCAAGTGGTAAGTTCAAGAGGAGCCTGGCTGTACAAGAGCCTGTCTTGTAAAAAACCCCAAAGGGCCAGTGAGAAAGTTCAGTGGATAAAGGCACTTGGTGCCAAGCCTGACAACCTGAATGACTTGAGTTCAGTCTTAGAGACTGAAAGATCGTGAGGAAGCTCTGCTTGCACGCATACACACAAGAAATAAATAAACGCAAGAAAATTAAGAGGGATTGAAAATAAACACAAACTCAGAATTATAGTTTTTGTTCACTTAAGAATGGGAACAGTTAGCCGGGCGTTGGTGGCACACGCCTTTAATCCCAGCACTTGGGAGGCAGAGAGGCAGGTGGATCTCTGTGAGTTCGAGGCCAGCCTGGTCTACAGAGTGAGTTCCAGGACAGCCTCCAAAACAATACAGAGAAACCCTGTCTCGAAAAACCAAAAAAAAAAAAAAAAAAGAATGGGAACAGTTAACCAGGTGGTTATGGCCCATGCCCGGCACTGGAGAGGCAGAGGCAGGCAGATCTCTGTGAGTTCCAGGCTAGCCTGGTCTGCAGAGAGAGAGTTCCAGGACAGGCTCCAAAGCTACACAGAGAAACCTTGTCTCGAAAAACCAAAACTGAACAAAAGAATGGAACAGTTGCCAAATGTGGTAGAACCTGCCTGCCTGTAACCTCAGTAATGATGTAAGAGGGTCAGAAATTTAAGTCCAGTCTAGGATACATTGTTTTGTTTGGTTAGTTTTGTCTATCTGTTTTTTGTCTATTTGTCTCTTTGTTGAGCTGATCTCACTCCTGTAGCTAAAGTTGTCCTGGAATTCCCTTTGTAGCCCAGGCTGGCCTCAAACTTGTGTTCCTCTGACCTCAGCCTCCCAAATGCTGGGATTATAGGCAGGCACCACTATGCTCAGTTTTAATTAGGGGTGAGGACCAGGCGGTGGTGGCACCTACCTTTAATCCCAGCACTCAGGAGGCAGAGGGAAGCCAATCTCTGTGAGTTCGAGGCCAGCCTGGTCTACATAGTGAGTCCCAGGACTGCTAGGGATGTTACACAGAGAAACCTTGCCTCAGAAAAAAAAATCGGGGTGAGGGGAGGCTTGCAAGTTCTCACTAAGTGTCCCAGCTGGCCTGGAAGTCTCTTTGTAAGCCAGGCTGACTTGGAACTCAGCAAAAGGTATCTGCAGCCCTTACCTATGTTGTGATGTAGACTTAATGTGAGCAATAAGTAAATACCAGTTGTAAGCTACTGAGGTTTGGAGATTTTTGTCTGTCAAATTTGGTGTTAGATCACTTTATACAGAAGGAAAACACACACACACAAAAAAAAAACCCTTTTATAGCCAGTGAGACAAAGTCATTGAGAAGCTGTGGGGATGTGAGGGGATATGATTGCTGTAAAAACTTGGTGTAAAACCTAAGTATCACTCTCAGGTAATGTTTACTTAACATTTGTAAGGTTCTGGGTTTAATCTCCAGCATTATAAAATGACACACACAAAAAGAGAGAGCTTGAGCGCTCTTTGTCTGAGTCAGAAGACTGAGAACCAGGATATTAACAGGGGCTATTCATATATCCACCATGTCCATGGTGATGAACTGTGATCCAAAAGGAATCAGCCTGGCAAGGTGATACAAGCTGATAGTCTCAAAGGTAATACTTAGAGGGGGTAAAGTGGGAGGGCCACTTGAGTCCACAGCCTGAAGCCACCATGGGTATCGACATAGCAAGAGAGTCCTAAGAAGCAAAATACAATGCATCACTTGGCCTCCAAAATAGCCATCTGGTCAGAGAACGTGAGGGCATCAGTGTTGGTTAAGGGCCACCAAACTCCTAGGCAAAGCCAAAGTCCATGGAATTTCTTCCTCTAATGCCTTTTCTGCCTAAAGCCCGTACTTCCCCTGGGGGGAGGGGGTGGCCTTGAATGTCTCCATCAGGATTGGCACTCATTGTAGGCTCCGGATCCAGGAATGACTCATATCCAGGAATTGCTCCATTGTGTTACAACCAAGTCCAGGACATGTTCCTAAAGCCCAGATCTTTTCCACCTTCCCCAGTGCTGGCTGTCTTCTGTTTTGTTCTAGGCTAGGGTGACTTTATGGCCAGTGAGTCAAAGGTGTCGGGGCTCTACAGAGTTGCTTGCCGATCGAGGTGACCTCACCAGCGTGGCTAATCACGTGGCCTCTGTGCGGCTAGACTCCTTCATTCTATTTCTTGGCTGCATTTCTACTTCATCCCTGCCTGACAATCAGCCTCTCCAGAGCTTTCTAAGGATGTTACTATGCACACATGTGCATGTGTGGGTGTGTTCATGGCGTGTGCACGGTGTGTGTGTGTGTATGTATAATATGTGTGTATGTAATGTGTGTATGAACATGTAGAAGACAGAGGTTAATGCCAGTTGTCTTCCTCTGTTGCTTTCCTTGTTGTTTGTTTGTTTGAGATGGGTTTCTCTGTGTGGCCCTGACTGTTCTGAGAATCGATCTGTAGACCAGGCTGGCCTCAAACTCAGAGATCTATCTGCCTCTGCCTCCTGAGAGCTGGGATTAAAGGCACTTGACTTCTTGCCTGGCTCCCCCACCCCCACCCCCGAGACAGGATTTCACTGTTTAGCTCTGGCTGTCCTGGAACTCACTTTTGTAGACCAGGCTAGCCTTGAACTCACAGAAATCCACCTGCCTCTGCCTCCTGAGAGCTGGGATTAAAGGCATGTGCCACCACTGCCTGGCTTTTCCTCTTTATTTTTTTGAGACAGAATCTTTCACTGAACCTGGAACTTACTGTTTTACCTAGACTGACTGGCAGCAAGCCCCCAGGACCCAATGTCCCCATCCCTCCCCTAGCACTGGGGCTACAGGAGCCGGCCTCCCAGATTTTATGTGGGTGCTGGGGACCTGAGCTCAGGCCCTCATGCTTACACAACAAGCACATTTGCCCCTGAGTTATTTTCCCCTCAACATACATCCACAATATACCTCTTAATGTCTTAAAGGGTATCCTCCAGCTCCTCCCACCCCTCCCCCCACCAAAGGAGACTAAGCTGAAGATTCACAACACACATTCCTTCGACGTGGGGTATCTTTTTCTCCACTAAACCAAGGAGCTTCTAATATTTACTATCATTCTCATAGGATTCTTAAACCCTGCTCTTAATTCTCTTAATTACCCAAATAGAAATAGTCCTTTTAGTCATTCCAATCACCCTTGTGTTCCAAAATCTATGATCATTGATTTGGTCCATCTGATTTGGGACCAACCTCTTCCAATATCCGTTCTTCCAGACTTTGTTGAGGAAGGTTTGTAAAAACGGCACAATTACTTTGGTGTTCGACTCTCCTCTCCCAGCCTCACTGTAAATGGCTCCTGTCCTATCCAGGAAGTCCCGGTTGTTGATCTACTCCTGTTCATTTCCCGGTCTTTGCATGTCCCAAGCCCTGGGCCTTATACATCTGAACTCACCCTCATCACAGTCACACTGACTCTGCATGGAGGCTCCTGGCCGCTATTACTACCAGGTCTGATGTCATTGTCTGCAGTCATTCTGGGGCCTGGTTTTACTTGAGGACATTCTTTAGTTCTTTGAAAGCACTGGGAAAGAATTTTACTGTGGCAGAACCAGCATTCCTAATAAAATGCTTATGGCTTTTTTTTTCATTTTTCTTTTTTTTTTCTTTTTTCTTTTTGGTTTTTTCGAGACAGGGTTTCTCTGTGGCTTTGGAGGCTGTCCTGGAACTAGCTCTTGTAGACCAGGCTGGCCTCGAACTCACAGAGATCTGCCTGCCTCTGCCTCCCAAGTGCTGGGATTAAAGGCGTGCGCCACCAACGCCCGGCTTTTTTTTTTTTTTTTTTTTTTTTTTTTTGGTTTTTCGAGATAGGGTTTCTCTGTGGCTTTGGAGGCTGTCCTGGAACTCACTTTGTAGACCAGGCTGGCCTCGAACTCACAGAGATCCGCCTGCCTCTGCCTCCCGAGTGCTGGGATTAAAGGCGTGCGCCACCAACGCCCGGCTAACGCCCGGCTTTTTTTCAGTTTTCTATAATGTTATAAACCACAATGATAGTAGGACTTGTTTTTTTTTAATTTGGTACTTAAAAAATAATTTATTTATTTTATTTCATGTGCATTGATTGGTGTTTTGCCTGCATGTCTGTATGAGAGTGTCAGATCCCCTGGAATTGGAGTTACAGACAGTTGTGAGCTGCATTGTGGGTGCTGGGAATTGAACCCTGGTACTCAGGGAGAGCAGTCAGTACTCTTAACTGATGATCTCTCCAGCACCCAGGATTTGTTTTGGGAAACTAGTTACCTACCCAGTAGGCTGTCTTTCACAGGTCACATGATTACCAGAGGTCATTTGTGTCATCTTGTTCCTCCTCTCAGTATGTTTGAAGGAGTCTATCAGGGTTTTCCCTCACATTTGAGATTATAAGAAAACCTAGCTCCTGATCATAACTCAACTGAAAACTCGCCTTCAGCAATCCCCAAAGCCCTATGTTGTCAGCCAATCTCCATCAGGTCTCAGGTCTCAGCTATGATGTTTCATCTTCTGGGAGAACTACCCTTTCAGGTCCTGCTCAGCACCATGCATCCCAACATTCACAATAACAACGATGACACCTACAACCACAGCATTATGGAGCAGCAATGGGGGAGGGAAGGTGTAGACCTGATGTGTCCTAGGTCCCCACATCAGCTGGTGCAAGAATAGCTCTACTCAGGCCATCCATCATACCACCATTGCAGAAGCTTCTCCCATCCCTTTCCAAGGTACAGAACTGAGAGACCTGCCACTCGTTGCGAGGCTTCTTTCTCGACTGTGGACTGTGGGCGTTTGTCCAAAATTAGCTATGCCCCAGGCATCATCTGAAGCCACTTCCTGAACCCTAGCAGGCTACTTTCAATTGGAGCTCTGTTGTTAAAAAAAAAAAAAAAAAAAAGAGTTCACATCTCTAAAGTCAGGTAGGCCTTCAGAGCTCAGCTTTGAACAGAGCTGGCAGAATACCTACACCTCTTTCCAAGTTTCCCGAGGCTTCAGGTCAGAGCTGAGCCCAAGCAGCTGAGGGTCCTCAAGAACCTAGGAGAAAAGTGCCACAATCTGCATAACATCACAACCCCACACAGCTCTCTAGAAAATAATGGGTAATGGACAGATCCTGGGGTAGTTCCCAGCTTGCAACTCAAAGAGAAGAAAGTACTTTGGGTTGATTCCTTTCAAATTACAATTCACAGTGCCCACCAGCTGTGAGAGCTCCAATTTACAGTTTTAAAGATTTCTGGGCCACAGAAGAGCTTTCTGTCCTGACTCTAAATAGGACTACCGGCAACCCCCACCCTGTGCACAGGCCCAGAAACCATGCTGGAATGAGACACCGAGAAAATCAATAACTGAAGATCACACACACACACACACACACACACACACACACACACACACACACACACACACACACACACAGAGGCTTCCCAGGACGTCTACAGTAGCCTCAGGCCAGGCTCCTTTTCTGTGCCATCTCTGGGGTCTCGGCCATTTAAACTTTGTTCTTGGGGTGCCCATCATCTAGCAGATTTCATCAGGAAAATTCCAGATGTCCAGGCAGTCAGGCTTCGGTGGAAGTCTGTGACCAGTTTACTCTACAGTTCTGAATCACTCTCCTTCTGCCAGCCAGAGAACTGCCTCCACCCAGTATCATGTGATGCCTGCTCCTGACCCAACCCCAAGTCAGTATTGGACCTCTGGGTGAACAGGGTCATATCTCACCTCGTGAGTCTGAGTTCTGATCCCTACTGTAGTCCGGAGACCCTTCCAGAACCCTGCTTATCTTCCACTGGCTCTGGGTACTCAGGTCTTAGAGGAGCACTCTAGTTCATGGAAGGATCAAAGGCCAAGAATCTAGATAAAACAGCCACTTGTGGGGAAATACCCTGGAAGAAACTTGCCCTGGAAAAGAGACTCAGGTCAGGAACTTTTGGGGGCGGGGTGATCTGGGAAGTCCGGTTAGCACAGGGACCTTTAGACGTTAAGGTACACAAGTAAGGGGCACACCCTTCCACTCTCTGAGGGGTATATCTGTTATTCTCCCTTGACAGTTAAAACTGGTGACCAAAAATGGTTAAGTTTAAGACTGCATAAACAAAGAGTTGGAAACAAGACATGTTGTCTACACATGAGTTCCTCAACACTAATGTATCCTGAATTATACCACACCAACATCCCTTCCACCTCAAACACCAGACAAACACACACACACACACACACACACACACACACACACACACTCCCTCAAACACCATGGACACACAATGCTAACTCAAACCCCACAGACACACACCCTACCTCTAACACCACAAGTACACATACACACACACTCCACCTTGAACACCAGGTACACATGTAGGAGAAAAAAAAATTTTTAGAGAATTTGACAGCTTGTGTTTCAAAAAAAATGCACCAAAGGTGATTGTGAGCTAACGCCAGCAGCCTATCCTATTTGTCTTCCTGGCTCGTTTCAATCCGACCGCATGGTTTTTTCTTCTCTTTGCTAACTCGGAAGGGGGTGCTGAGGTCTTTTCAACAAGGGTCCTTCAAATGTCTCATCAGGGGAAATGGGACAAGCAAACCACCCTGCGCCTAAGGAACTCCAGACACGCGCTAAACGCGAGACAGCACGAGAGCCAGATAATTGATGTAGTGCCAGGCTAGGCAGTCCCGCAGCTGAACACATCGCGCAGGATCAAAGAGCGCAAGGTTACCAAGCCTAGCACGGGACACGCCAACCGGCGCAGAGAAGGGTCCGGAGCGCGCGAACAATCCCCAGTCTCACCCCATCCCTCCCGGGTCCCAGATCGGCACAAGCCCCACCCCGGAAGGGCCCTTCGGCACACAAACCCGCCTCGCTCAGCTGCCCAGCTCCGCCCCGCCCCCGTCGCAGCTCCACCCCGTACCGCCCGGTCCCAGCGCCCGCCCTTCTCGAGCAGCCTAGTGTCTCGTGACCACGGGCGTATCCCAGACGGCCTGAGAGCGACGCTGTCTATGACCAGTTCCTCCCCAGTTCTGAACCGCCCTCGTCCCATGGCGTCGGAGCACCCCCGGGTCAATGTGAAGTGACGTCTGCTCCTGATCCCAAGCCGGTGCTGGGACCTCTGGGGGTGAACAGGGTCAGATCCTCGCGCGTGAATCTAAAGAAGCCCTGGTCCTTTGGGGGCTCAGTGGAGTTACACCCCAGACCACCGCCTCCCGAGTTCTGACAGATTCGCGGGAGCTTCAGAAAGTGGGCCTTCTGATAGAAGGACTGTTTGGGTCTGGGGTCTCAGGGGAGAAGGGCTGGGCCCGGGACCTCAGGCGGGGGGCCGGACCTGGGGACTCGAGAAACGAGCCTGCTGGAATCGCTCTGCCTTCCCTACCAAGGGTCTGAAGACATAGACCCATCTGTCTCTTTGCCATGGGGGCCTTGGAGGCCCTCTTTTTGGCATTGGCTGCAGGGCTGAGCACTGCCAACCCACCTAACATCCTGCTGATCTTTGCTGATGACCTGGGCTACGGGGACCTGGGCTCCTATGGGCACCCCAGTTCCACCACCCCCAACCTGGATCAGTTGGCCGAAGGGGGACTGCGGTTCACAGATTTCTATGTGCCTGTGTCTCTGTGCACACCATCTCGGTGAGTGAGGGTCTTTTACCCCGCCCCTACCCTTGCCCACCCCGCTTCTGTTCTCCGTGGGTAAGGCCGCAATTTTCCCTGCCCTCTCTGTGCTCCTCCCTGTGGGACTCACAGATTATGGCTTGTGTGGCTTGTACTACAGGGCTGCCCTCCTGACTGGCCGGCTCCCAGTTCGGTCAGGCATGTACCCTGGAGTTCTAGGGCCCAGTTCCCAAGGGGGCCTGCCCCTGGAGGAGGTGACTCTGGCTGAGATCCTGGCTGCTCGAGGATATCTTACAGGAATGGCTGGCAAGTGGCATCTTGGAGTGGGACCAGAGGGGGCCTTCCTGCCCCCGCACCAGGGCTTCCATCGCTTCCTAGGCATCCCATACTCCCATGACCAGGTACGAGCCACCTGGGCCCTCCTCTGCCCCCCACCCACCCACCCAAGCCTTCTTATTAACGTCTCCAGACCCACAGCCACACCTCTCTCACTGGAACTGTCTCCCCAGGGTCCCTGTCAGAATCTAACCTGCTTCCCACCAGACATCCCCTGCAGTGGTGGCTGTGACCAAGACCTGGTTCCCATTCCATTGCTGGCCAACCTGTCTGTGGAGGCCCAGCCTCCTTGGCTACCTGGACTAGAGGCCCGTTATGTGTCTTTCTCCCGAGACCTTATGGCTGATGCCCAGCGCCAGGGCCGACCATTCTTCCTGTACTACGCTTCCCACGTGAGTGACCCTGGCCCCACCCTCCTGGCTGCCCAAGACCTGTGCTCAGTGCTGACTCCACTCTCTGTCCCCAGCACACCCACTACCCTCAGTTCAGTGGACAAAGCTTCACAGATCGATCAGGCCGTGGGCCATTTGGGGACTCCTTGATGGAGCTGGACGCGGCTATAGGGGCCTTGATGACAGCTGTGGGGGACCTAGGTCTGCTCGGAGAGACTCTGGTCATCTTCACGGCAGATAATGGGTACGAGCCAGAACAGGGGATACTCATTGCTTGATAATAGGCAAGGACTCTAGGGTCCATCCGCCCCCAGCTGTTTGTTGAAGAATGTGGTATCAAAGGCTCTTAAGAGAGATGCTAGCCCTGTTATAGTAGTCCATGGGGTCATGGACTGGGGACCACAGGTCCACAGAGTTGCTGGTCACGGAAGGCAAGGGAGGAAACAGGCATATAAGCAGTCATTCTTGGTGAGATTTATAACTTTAAAATATGGGGCTGGTGGTCACCACTGCTGGGTCAGGGCCCTTGGCCCCTCATTACTGATGACTTCCTTGTGTGTCCTAGTCCTGAGTTGATGCGTATGTCCAGCGGTGGCTGCTCTGGCCTCTTGAGATGTGGAAAAGGAACAACTTTTGAAGGTGGTGTCCGAGAGCCTGCCCTGGCTTTCTGGCCTGGTCACATCACCCCTGGTCAGTCCTCTGGCCCTGTTTTTTGTAGACCCTCGGCCCCATCTCCCCAGCCTTGGTGGTGAACTGAGGGACCTAAGAGCTATCTGTCCACAGGTGTAACCCATGAGCTGGCCAGCTCTCTGGACCTGCTGCCCACCCTGGCAGCCCTGACCGGGGCTCCACTGCCCAATATCACCTTGGATGGTATTGACATCAGCCCCTTGCTGCTAGGCACAGGCGAGGTAGGGCTAATAATCCCTTGACCCCCCCCAACTCCACTGTCCCATGCTGGTCCTCCTGTCCTCCAGGTATGAATGTGGGCAGTGGCTGTTGGCTCATGCCTCATGTCTCCTTTAATGTGTGGCTTCTGAGTCCCCGGGTGGGCCAAAAGGGGGTCCACAACCAGGGCCCAACACAAGAGGGCTTAGAGATCTCTCCTACCCTGTGACCCTGATTTTGTCCTCAGAGCCCACGGAAGTCTGTCTTCCTCTACCCGCCCTACCCAGACGAGATCCATGGGGTCTTTGCTGTGCGGAATGGGAAATACAAGGCTCATTTCTTCACCCAAGGTAACTCTCTCTCTCCCCGGCTTCCTCTCCCCAGCCCTGCTGACCCGTAGCTGCTCTATCCTCTGCCCCTTCTTGTACAAAAAGCTGACCCCCCTCCCCAGGCTCTGCCCACAGTGACACCACTTCCGATCCTGCCTGTCATGCTGCCAACCCTCTCACTGCTCATGAACCTCCATTACTCTATGACTTGTCTGAGGACCCTGGTGAGAACTACAATCTTTTGGAAAGTATGGACGAGGTCTCCCCAGAAGCTCTACAGGCTCTGAAGCACCTTGAGCTGCTCAAGGCCCAGTATGATGCAACTATGATCTTCAGCCCCAGCCAGATAGCCAGGGGTGAGGACCCTGCCTTGCAGATCTGCTGTCAGCCGAGCTGCACGCCCCACCCAATCTGCTGCTACTGCCCAGACACCCAGACCTGAGGGTCTTGAAGAAATCACGGGGGTACCCCCCAAGGGTAGCCCAGGGCCCCTAACTCTATCCTGAGTGTGTGATGGCTCACCAGAAGGGCAGGGGCAAGTGTGTAGTTTGTATCTGGTAATGTAATAACATCAGCTGAGACTTGCAGGTGTGCTAATTCATCTAGTCCTTGTGGTAACTCTGAGATCAGTGCTATTCTGCTGTGCTGTGAATGAAGAAACTGAGGCCTGGGAAATCTCATGGACCTGTTCAAGTCCAGTGTCACCTTACCAGAAATAGCTTGAGCTAGGATTTGAACTCAGACATCCCTGGTCTGAAATGTGCCCCGCCCTGGTGATCTGCATGTGTCCATGGACACGTTGTTGAAGAATGAACATGTCCATTCACAGAAGCCGGTAGTGCATTCAGGTGCCGGGAAGTGTGAGGGAGGGTGGTGAGGGCATGGTATCCAGGAGACCCTAAAGGTGCAAAGCCTCTGGAGCATAGGTTTTCCTCAAGAAGCATTCTTAGAGGCCCTGCAGCTCGCCACCTTGGGTCTTACAAGAGATCTGTCATCTGGAATTAGATGACAAACGTTCATTCCAGATGGAGCTAAGGAACTGGGGATCCTGCAGGATCCCAAGAAGGAACATAAACAGTTCCTGAGACAGTCCCACGGGGCTTGCCCACCTTCCCAGCTCTGCAGACTTCAGTCTCCTCCTTCTATCTAATGTTCTACAAAGCAATCTTTTTAAAACGTCCATCAGGGGCCAATGAGATGACTCAGTGGGTGAAACTGCTTTCTATGCAAGCCTGACAACCCCTGGGCCAGGGGATCTTTACAACTGGCAAACAACCTGAGCTCAGTCCCCAGAAACTCACGTAGAAAAGCCAGATAAAAGTGGCCCCACATCTGTAATCCCAGCATTCTTAGGGAAGATAGGAAAGAAGAAAGCCTAGAGCATGCAGCATTGTAGAAATGATAGATCCTGCCTCAGCAGGAAGAAAACCAGATCCCCAAGGTTGTGCCCTGACCTCTGCACATGCTCTGTGCCCCACACATGTCTGAACTTAACATACATCACACTCACATGAGCAACAATAATAATAAATGTAAAAAAAAAAGCCAAAAAAAAAACTATTGGGTTGGAGTCTGCCATGTTCAAATTCCAAACTCCTTCAGTGACCCACCATTCCCTCAGGCCTGCTGCATGCTGGCTGTTCTTTCCACTGGCGATATTCTAACTCAGATGTTAGCCTCTGTAGAAAGACCTTTGACTGCCTACCTGTGCTTGCATAGCAAAATGTGCCATCCATCCAGGTGTTCCTCGGACTGGCCACATTAGAACAATACCCTCAGGGTGTGCCAATATCTCTAGCAAACTATTGTTGCCTCTCTTCAATGGGGACAGGCCTCCAGGTGTCAAGCTTACAACTTTCTCTCCTTCAAGGTGGTGACCAATCTGAGCTGGGTACATCCCAGGGACTGGTCCAGGAGTGGCATGTGACTGGGAGTCCTGGGAGTGAAAGGTTGGGGTGATCTGGGTGAGAACCTAACTTTAGCACTGGATGGAACCAGGCAATTATTAAACCACAATCCCCAGCTGCCTGCCTGGAGAACATCAAATGTAAAAAGTAAATCTTACCTGTTGGTACTTCTGCTAGCGAACTATTTGTCACTTGCAGCTGATGTGGCCTAGTAGGAATGAGGCATGAATGGAGTGTATAGATCCTGTTTGGTGTGGAGGGGACGCCTCATGATAACAGATGTTTGCCTGAGGTCCCCTACAACTCCATTTTCCTTACAACTCTTCTGTAACCTCTCACCTGGCTAAGAAGCTACACAGACCACACTCCAAGGTCTGCCGAGCCCCAGGCTATGCACACAAGGTAGAGGTTTCTCTGGAGCTATCCAGCAGGAACTGATCCTGGCTTAAAGAGCTCCTGCATCACTTAATCTAAGTGGAGGGCTAGTCCCAGATGACCAATACTGTAGCTCAAGGTGAAGACAGAAAAAAAACTGAAACATGGATCACATTAAAAACAACAATGACCGCCGGGCGTTGGTGGCGCACGCCTTTAATCCCAGCACTCGGGAGGCAGAGGCAGGCGGATCTCTGTGAGTTCGAGGCCAGCCTGGTCTACAAAGTGAGTTCCAGGACAGCATCCAAAGCCACAGAGAAACCCTGTCTCGAAAAACCAAAAAAAAAAAAAAAAAAAAAAAAACAACAACAATGACACACTCAGAAACATCAACCAGTCCCCTGTCAAAACCAGATATCAGCACCTCAGTACAACCTTTGGCAAGAGCTTCTGCTGCATTATTTCGTCAGCATAGGGTGTGTTTTAATGTTGATCCCACCACATTTACTCTGCTGTGGTGCTGGGGCAAGGTGTCTCAAATATAAAGATGATCTTAACACGGACATCAGGTACACGTGAGATTTCAATGCCAAAGAAACCATTGAATCTTGCAGAATTCAGTGTGTGGGTACTGCCTAGACAGACGCTAGGAAACCTGGGCATGCTGCAGTTTGAACAGGAGGTGGCATGAGACGTGTGTAGCTAAAACAATGGCTACGCAGTAAGGATTCTCGTATTTCCTTATATCATTCTGTAGTTTACACTTCAATAAAAGCGGTAGCAGTCCTCCAAAGCAATAACACTGGTCATATAAGAGGATAATCGTGGAGTAGGAGTTGGCCAGATAGTTTAACAGCCAAACTGTCTTTGCGATGATTGGTGTGCCTGCATAAATGCTTGTTTTTCATCATTTTAGCCTAATGCAACATATTCTCAACAGGGGCATGTTTGTGTGTACTTACATGTGCCCATACAAACACACAGGTGTACTAATACATATATACATGTGCTTAGGCACATGCACACATACATTCACACTGGCATAGCATAGATATTTGTGCAGATATGGTCATACAGTAACAGGTACATTCACATATGGATGACACAGGCACACATATGCACATGCACCTGAATGTATACATGCATTCACATGTGTACTCAAACAGTTATTATGGCTCTCCAGATGCTGTCCACACATGATACATGACTCGGATTTCATCATGTTTTCTGTGCAGTGCTGAGGCAAGGTGCCCTCAAAGGACATCTGTCTTTCTATGCTATTGAGAAAGAAAGAAAGGGGAAGGAAGGAAGGAAAGCCAGCACTTCTCCCTAGGAACCCAAGTATTTTTCCCTGGCCTAGCCATCCTTTCCCATGCATTTTCTGAAGTGACCAGAAGGGGGAGTAAAAGAGACTGTTTCATGGAATAATGTTTCATTCAATTCGCCTCTTTTCTGAGTATTCTTAATTACAAATGTAGTTTCAAGGAGGGCACAAGTCACTGGACTGACTCCATTTTGTCCTTCTCTGGCTCTATTTTTGCCTCTTTCTTCCCTCCTGAGTCAATGTCTCCTGCTTTATGCTGCAAACGACAGTACTGATTAGAATTGTTTGATAAATGTCTTTACACTTTGCAAGACAGGCCACCCCTCAAGTGAGGGTGACTGCCTAGGATGGCAAGTTTGCACCCTGGAGAATGAGCATTATTTTGGAAACCAGATTGCTCTCAAGTAATGATAGTGGTAACCTCCCCAGAATCCCTTGCAGAACAAAAACTAAAATCATGACCTGACCACCAAGATCATCTAGATACTCTCAGTTATGCAAACTCTCACACACACCCATTTATTGCCCTTTTCCATAAAAATCTCAAGTTCCTGTTGGCCACTTGAAGACAGGATCAAGGTTATAGACGCTCTTTGCTCTTAATATCATGGCCACCATGATTAAATCTTTCTCTGCCCAACTCACTAGTCACCTTTTTTTATTGGTTTTTTTTTGGGGGGGGCATGTATGGTCTAGTCCCTTGATACTCCTAGAATTAGATACTTTTGCCAGTAACAATGTATCATCATCAGAGCAAACCAGATCCACTCAGTACCCTTAGTCTGGGAAGGCAGTGATGACATCCTCAAACATCCTTCTCTGCAGAGTTAAAATATTTAACCTAAACCAGGGGGTGGTGGCACACGCCTTTAATCCCAGCACTTGGGAAGCAGAGGCAGGTGGTTCTCTGTGAGTTCCAGGACAGTCAGAAACTTACACAGAGAAACCCTGTCTTGAATACACACACACACACACACACACACACACACACACACACACACACACTTAACCTAGAGATTTCAGAGCTAACCTTACCCTTCTTACCCTTGTTTCTCCATGAACACACTCCCTTGAGGAGCCTTTAAACCCTGTCTTGGAAAACAGAGAGAGAGCAGAGACAGAGACACAGAGAGAGACAGAGACACAGAGAGAGAGAGACAGAGAGAGAGAGGAAGTAAGTGCAGAGGTACAATAGTGACATAGGTTCAGAGTAAAGTTCAAGGTGGAGGAACAGAGACCTTGGGGACCAACCTGTACCTACTCCACTACCTTATCTTAGAAGAGAAGGAGCCCTGTTTGCATATAGTACTACCTTTTTTTACAACACCTAATTGAAGAAGACTTTTAACTGAGACCATCCCAATGTGAGCTGAGATAAGGCTGGCTTCCAGGCAAGACATGGCCCTTTCCCTCTCAAAATCAGAGCAGTTACAATTACCTGAGTAGGCTGAGACTCTCAGGAGACAGGTCCTTCTAATATTCCACTGTGGAAGAGGAGGGTCACTATTGTTTATTTGCAAGGCATCCTGGTAAGGTTTTTGTTTGTTTGTTTGTTTGGTTTTTTGTTGTTTGTTTTTGTTTTGGTCAACTTGACACAAGCTGGGTCATTTGGGAGGAGGGAATCTAATTGAGATTGCCCCCATCAGATTGTCCTGTAGGCAAGTCTGTGTGCATTTTTCTTGGTTAATGATTGATATGGGTGGGTCGGCCCACAAAGGGTGGACAGTGCCACGCCTGGGCAGGAGGCCCTGGGTTGTATAAGGAAGCAGCTGAACAAGCCATGTGGAGCCAGCCAGTTAGGTAGTGTTCTTCCATGGCTCTGCTCCAGTTCTTGCCCTGACTTGTTTGTCAAGACAGGGTTTCTCCGTAGCTTTTGGAGGCTGTCTTGGAACTGGCTCTGTAGACCAGGCTGGTCTCAAACTCACAGAGATCCACCTGCCTCTGCCTCCCGAGTTCGCCAACGCCCAGCATTTATTTTGACTTTCTTTCATGACGGACTGTAATATGGAAGTGGTTTTGAGTATTTTATCAAAGTAATAGTAACCCTAACGACGACACAGGGCGGTTCAAATTGGAGAAGAATGGAGCCCCCACATCTCAAGTAAGCCTCCAGAGGGTTAGAGTTAGTGCTGCTTCTGGGAAAAACAGGGTCGTCTGAGGCCGGGTGGGGGAGCACAGTGAAGTATCCTGCAGTCTGTCCATTTGCTGCAGAGTGTCCCATAGGACCCTTGATGGTAAACACAGTCTTGGGGAGTTCTCTGATGTCAGAAGGACCACCCATGGAATGATTACATCCCCCAAGTGGAGGGACAATACTTTCAATGTGTTTGAGCTATCTTTAGTTCCGAAAAACACAACTCAAGTGACCATTACAAAGTATGCAGGAACATAATGCTTGGCTGAGCAATCTCTAAAATTTTTAATAAGCTCAAGCAATGTGTTTGTTCAGCCTTTCCCTTGGCTTCAACTTTTATTTTTAAAGTTTCCTCTCAGCAGTATTGAACTCATAATCTCTAACATACTATGTATGTTCATCCATATTTAATAGTATAACGTGTTTTCATTGCAAAATTCTTACAAGCGTATTTTTCACATCCTCTTAATATTCCAATATGTAAATATACCTCAATTTAGTAAATTCTGTTGCTCATTAGTTAGATTAGTTATGAGTCCTTTTGTTTTATGTGCATTGATGTTTGACCTGCATGTCTGTGTGAGGGAGTCAGATCCACTGGAATTGGCGTTACAGACAGCTGTGAGCTGCCATATGGGTGCTGGGAATTAAACATGGGTCCTCTGGAAGAGCAGCTGGTGATCTTAACTGCTGAGCCATCTCTCCAGCCCCTTGGTTTGTTTGTTGTTGTTTCTATTTGTATATCTCTAGGGACTGAACCCAGAGCTTCATGTAAGAAGGCACACATTCTGCCAGGCGTTGGTGGCGCACGCCTTTAATCCCAGCACTCGGGAGGCAGAGGCAGGCGGATCTCTGTAAGTTTGAGACCAGCCTGGACTACCAAGTGAGTTCCAGGACAGCCTCCAAAGCCACAGAGAAACCCTGTCTCGAAAAACCAAAAAAAAAAAAAAAAAAAAAAAAAAAAAAGAAGGCACACATTCCACCAGTGAGCCCCTCTAGCCTGCTTTTGGTAACTTAAATGAGAACATAAGTGAATGTATTTTGTGCTCTGTAGAGAACTTTGTATTTAAGGTGCTTCCCTTGACCTAGGTATCCACCAGTTAAGAGTGCCAGAGTTAGAAGTACTCTGCAGAGCTCTGAGGTTTCTGCATCAAACGAGGCACTCTACTGTCTGAGGACCTAAGGTATTGCAGCAACAAGAAAGGAATCAGGTGACCAAGGCCCAGGGCTCCTAATGCCCAGGTGGATGGTTACTGGGCAACAGGGAAGGGCAGCAGGTGCTCACAGAACACTAGTAGTAGCAGGGGAGGGGGAGAGGAGCTGGAGAGGGGTATGGAGGCCAGACTGAGGTCTAAAAGGAATTGCTGTAGCATTTAAGCACAGCCCCGAGGAAGCTATGGGTTTTTTGTTTGGTTTTGGCTTTTGTTTTGTTTTGTTTGTGTAGCCCCAGCTGTCCTGGAACTCACTCTGTAGATCAGGCTGGTCTTGAACTCACAGAGCTCCACCTGCCTCTGCTTCCAGAGTGCTCAGATCAAAGGCGCGTGCCGCCACTGCCTGGTGGAAGCCGTTCTTTTGCACAGAGGTCTAGGAGGAAATTGCAGGCAAGTTTGATCCAAGGTCAGAAGGTGGAGACAACGGACAGACTGAAGGATGGCAAACCGCAGGTGAAAGTGACAAGAGGAATCTGGTTTATCCTCAGCCCGAAGGTTTAGATGACTTGAGAGAAAAGATGTAAAACACAGAACACAAGTAGGGGGAAGTCTCTTGTAAATTCAAACTTTAGTTCAAAGTGTGCATGGTGTTGTCCCCTGAGTAGTCACAGGGTCCTTTACAAGAGATCCCTTCTCAACACTGGCCCAGGGACAAACTGTTGGAGTGTCTCTGTGGAAGTGATCCTGAGGTCAGCTGGGGCTGTGAGTTCATGCACGAGCACAGTGCCTGGGTGTGCCCCCCACCCCACACCGTGGTCAGTTCCATGGGCGATACAAAGCTATTACCGGTGGCCTGAGTCTGGCCTGCGTATTTTCAGGCTCTTGGCATCATATTTGAGAAACTGAAATAAACATACACCTTATAAGCCAGGTAATTTTATTCAAAGCAAAGCAATAATACAAGTCAGATATGCTGTCAAGCGTGACTGCGGGCCATATGAGTAGGTTGTTGCCTACGGGCTTCTTTTATCGAGACTAAAGGAAGGAGACACTATGCATAGTTTGGGTGGTTCTCTGTTTTGAAGGGCAGGCTTGAGTCATACAGAAACCCCACGGCCAGTGCACATGCCTCTTCCTTTAATGTATCTTGCTTTAATCATATGCATGCCCAATATGCATAGGTACAAAATGGTAAATATGGAATTCTCCCCTAAAAGTTCACCAACAGAACAGTTAACCTTGATGCACATGCACCCCCAAACCAATTAACACCTAATCAGCCTCCCTGGCCTCATACTGGACATAGTGGAATATGACTGAATATGATATTAAGTTTAGTGGTCACAAAGGGAAGGAGAAACTTATTCCACTTTTTAGAGTGACGTCTGTGTGCATCTCAATGCAGGCGGGGGTCCTAGGTGGCTAACACGTTGCTAGATACATTGTTTGAAGAGGGATGTGTGTGCACAGTGCATGCAGGTAAGCATCTCAGACTGCCAAGGGCATTATTAGAAGAGGGGTGTGGCCCAAACCAAGTGGCGTCCCAGGTAGCTAAGCTGTTCCCTATGCTTGCTTGCCTTAAAGCCAGTAAGGAAGAACCCAGAACAGGGCTGGGTTTGTGGGGCAGCTGGAGAGGCATCAAGGAAAGGCCACCAAGCATGTCCCACAGATGTCCTAACTGCAGGGGAAAAGGAAACATGTTAACCACATGAAGAACCAAAGAGACATGTTAGAGGGTCAGGGGAGGGAGGCTGAGCCCTGGGAGGGATACAGGGCACCAAGGGCTCAGAGCTGGGAGTGGAATGGTCTGTGCTGTAAAGCTGTGTGGGTCTGGACGGCTTGCCTCCATCACCCAGCACAGGGGCCAGGCTTTATACCACCCCCAAGCGGCTGTCTGCCTCCTTATAGCTTTGCTAAATCGCAGAAAGGCATTTACAGATCTTCTTGGACACGTGGGATGTCCTGGAATACTAGCTTAAAGGTGATAATTCCACAGCAATTGGTCTTCATCCCTGATCTTCACATATATCGTGACTGCTTTTGTTTGTCCACACACTGAAGTGATGATTTTCATCTTGTTTTGAGACAGGATCACATCATGTAGCCTAAATTGACACTCATCCTGCCCCAGCCTCCAATGTCCTGGGATTATAAGTATGTGCTACCATGCCCAGATAAGACCGGTTTTTTTCTTTTATGTGGCAAACTGTCAAGACTTCCCTTTGTTCACTCCTCCGTTCGCAACCCTCACCAGTGAGCTATATATACCACTGCTTAAGGTCAGAGAGCACAGACCTACCCTCAGGGGCCACTTACTGGTACTCCTCAGAGGTTGGAGTCATTTAGGGGTCCCAGGAGAGAATCTTGGTGAGGATCTATAATCACCTACAGGCTATAGGCATGGTTTAAAAAAAAAGTCACCTATTTTCTTCTGGCTTTCTGAGTAAAACTTATAAAAAATACCATTTTTTAAGACCCACAGGTATTGTTTCTGAAGTTGTTCAACACACACACACACACACACACACACACACACACACACACACACACAATCTGGACCATATCTCTCCCCGTACCGCACGTGGAAAAGACACAGGGTCTGTAGCCAGTGCCTTCTTCCAGGCCTCAGCTATCTCTGCAGGAAATCAAGTGTGTTTGGAGAAAACATCTGTGAGGGCCTCCAGAGGCCACCTCCAGCAAGGCTCTAACACAGCATGCAGTGACCCACCCTCAGCAGGACTACAGAAAGTGCTGAAGATGTCTCCCCATCCCCATAGCCCGCTCAGCCTGGGTCCTCCATTTCTATTGCAACAGGCAGGACCTGAGACTTGGACCCCCACCTGGGCACCACCTTAAAAACAGCCAGGGTCACACCAAGCAGAGTTTATTGAGGCCGTGGGCGGGGCCCATGTACACAGCAGGTGGCGTACGCAGGGCAGATACTCACTCGCTGGACTGCAGGGGTGTTAGCGGCAAAGCAGATGTCCTGTTGGAAGCACCCTTTGGGGTGCCCTCCTCCTAGCAGCATTGGGGGCTTTGGGTGAGCATCAAGAACCACCTAGTTGCCCGAAGGTTCTCTTAGTAAACCCCTCCCTCTTTCCCCTGAGCTCCTTGTGGGTTGGGGCTAGGGTCCCTTCCTGCGATCAAAGACGGGATGATCTCTTAAGATTCACTATAAAAATTAAAATTCATTTATAAATCACAGGAGATGGGCAGGAGGGAGCCACTGGGGGACCTGACTTCATCCGTTACCTTGAGCCTACTCCCCTCCCTTGAGTTCTACAGAAGAGAGCAAAGAGCGAGGTGTACAGGCACAGAAGGGAGACAGAGAAAAGGCAGTTGGGGGAACAGGACGGAGGAAGACAGGAGAGAAAAGATGCATTGGAAGGAAAGTATGGCTGCTGAGGCTCCTCCCCCCAACAGCTCCCAAAAGCTATGATCTGGGACTAAAGGATAAGAGCTCCCAGCCCAGAAACTCCCACAATGTAAGGTTCCAAATGTCCCCAATCCAGTCCTTGCTCAAGCCATGGTGGCCTTGAGACACCCAGAGCTGTGTAGACAGGAGCTGGGGGAGGTGGGTGCTACTCCAGGTAGATGTCCTCTGTGGGGCAGGCAAATGCCAGGTGCTCCTGGTAGTACTCCAGGAAGGCCCGGCTGCAACGGGGGAGAGAACGGTGCTCAGCGCGCGGTGCTCCTCCTATTCCTTCCCCAGCCACGCGCTGAGGTCTTGACTAGCAACCATACCCACACAGCACCCTTTTCCAGCAACCTGCAGGCATGAGGGCCCTCGCATGCACCTGAAACTTCCCAGGCCCCGTATCCTCCCTGGGCGCCTGCTCCATCTTCCCACTCACCCCACGCTCTGCGCCACTGGTCTCATAGACTCCTGGGACACAAAGACATGGCAGGCAAAGCGGCTTAGCAGCGGGTGTTTGGTGATGAAGCCAAAATAGCTGGGGAGACATTGACAAAGGGGGTGTCAGAGCACTGACCCAGCCCCGGGGAACGCCATTAGTATTAACAGCAACTGCTATCCAGATGAGCTTCTGGAGACTTCAGATCTCACCCCACCCCCAAACTGTGGCCAGTCAGATTCACTGCCCCATGTCTAACAGACATAACTTATGTATTTATATTAATTCACACGTGCTCCATAATAGCTTTGTAAGGTAGGTGTACCAATACTAAGCATAGGGAGCATTAGTGTCTTGCCAAAGGGCCCCTAGTCAGTCTGTGGCAGCACTGAGGTAAAGGAGGCAGTCTGTGATCTTAAGACCTAATACCATGCATCCCTAACCTCATACAAACATGGCACCTATTCAGAGTTATGCGGATGAACCATTCACCCGTCACAGTTTTCCTTACATTGGAACTGGGATGGAGACTGTTGCACCTCTGGGGAACTGCAGCTGGATCAGTGTCTAGACTGACCGACATGGATTGGGTGACCATAGAGGTAGAGGTGGGGTCCTGAGGGTGGGTGGGGATTGGAGAACAAGTGACCCTCGGCATTTGAAGGAGTATAGGAGGAACAGGTAAGTCCTTACCAGCTGTTCCGGGGATGACAGCCACAGAAGGAGATGTTCTTCATCTGGAAGAAGTGACTGCATCGCTGGAACTACAACAGAGTTGGGCAGAATCATCCCACACTGGCTAAGACAAGCCTGCGACCATGCCCACTACATGTGGCCCCACCGCCACCTCCCAGCCTCCCCCTGGCCCCCAGCCTATCACACTCCCACCTCAGGTCCTCCTCCACTCAGACTCAGCTTGACCCCCCGCAGAGAGATCTCAAGGTCACAAGAGGCAGGAGGGCGCAGGTGGACTGTTAGCTTCCGGGCTGTGGCAATCTGAGGGAGACGGGAGAGGAGAAGGGAGGGTCTTGAGGAACCCATCACGGGCTCTCTTTCTCTCTCTCTCTCTCTCTCTCTCTCTCTCTCTCTCTCTCTCTCTCTCTCTCTCTCTCTCTCTCTCTCTCTCTCTCTCTCCATGCCTCTGTTCATTTTAGATTATCTGAATACTCTTGGCACCTCAGGGCTCCAGAGGCAATTCTGGAAGACAAAAGAATGACCTTGGCCATCTTTGCTCTCAGAACAAGTCAGTCACCACCCTGCACCCAGCTTGCCTCGCTTCTGTTACAACCAGGGTGCTTCTCTTGGTTCAGGTGCCAAGAACTAGAATGTTCTGCCCACACTTCTATCCAGCTCACTGCCTGATCTCCATAAGCTGCCAGGAGCTCTTTGATATAGAGCTGGTCTGTCCTGCTCCTCAGGGTCCATCAGCCTTGGTTTCCTGGGGGCAGGGGTGGGGTAGGGGGGTGGGCAGGTCACAGGTACTGATAACTATCCACTGGGTGGATGACTGAGCAAATGAGGGACGCCCAGGGAAGAGGAGATAAGAGTTGGTTTTAATTTCTAGGCAGAAAGCTCACGGCTTAGGGGAGGAGGGACCAGCCACGAGGTGAGAGTTTTACTGAGCCGACCGACGGCTGCTTCACTCTGCCCTGGCCTTTCTGCTTAGGATTCTGAATCAGGCCTGAGAGTCAGCCCTGTAACACCCCCCTTCAAGGCCGGAGGCCTTGGGGCCACAGAGGCTGTGTGGCCCTGTGGGCCTGGGGTGACAGTCCAGGTAGGCCTCCAGCCTGTGCCCGCCACCATCTCCACACTCACCTTTTGCATGGCCGCACACAAGATGCCATTGCCCTGGTGACATGGCACTTCCACAGAACCCAAGAACTGCACGTCAAAGCGCTCTACCCAGCAGGGGCTCCGCTTGCTCCCTGGGGAGTGGAGGAGGGGAGTCACGTGGACCCAAGTCAGGGGGGTGGTGATACAGGAGAAAGTCTGTGGTGGCAAGCTTTCTCTTGCGGATGGGTCTTACCCAGCAGGTCTTTGGCAGGACCGGGCACTGCATGGGCATAGAAGGCAGGGAACACTCCACGCTCGCCAGTGCGCATGTTGAAGCCACGAAACCAAAAGTCATCCTCTTCAGCTTCCACCAACACGGGGTCATCCACATCTAGCTCCAGTTCGTCTGGATGCCGAGGGATGAACCTGAGGCCAGGTGAGAGGTCAAGTGAGGCCGGCCAGGCAGGCCTAGGTACATCACGTCCAGCAACGTCCTAAGGAATCTGTAGACTGGGGCCGGGGGTCATCCTGGGCAAGGGAGCGGATGTACCTGAAGACAGCCCGGTGTGTCTGCTCCCTCTCCTCCCCATTGACCACACAGGAAAAAAGGCCAAAGGACTCGGTGCCTGAGAGACAGACAAGAGACACAGAGACGGGGAGAGTCAGGAACTCCAAGGAGAAAGAAAGGGCTTAAAGGCCTGGCCTTGGGCTGGAGTCCAATCCCCTCACTGCAACAGACCTGTTGGGTACCCTAGGTTAAGAGGAAGAGCAACCCACTGTGGGCTGACCCGTGCCCCTTGGGGAGGATCACTGCTCATTGTCCCAGGAAAACAGCAAGTGCCCAGCCTTGGCCACCTCTAGAACTTAAGGCTTCCTGGACACTTTGGGGGACCAGATAGGGCCAGGGGCCAGGGTGGTGCTTCTTCCTCGGCCCCTCCCACCTTCCCCCACTTCCCACTCACTGGAGGATCGAGACGTGCTGTTGACAAAGACATTGAGGAACTTCTTGGAGAAGGTGAGGTCAGGACTGTCAGGAGAGGCATCCCCTAGCACCTGGTCACCGCCTAGTAATGTAGCTCCCGCCTCTTCCTCACTGGCCTCGCCGCTGCTGTCCTCTTCACTGTCGTTGCTCAGGCCTGCACAGCGCCGGAGGCTCACCAACTCTAGCTGCGTGTGCTCATCCACTACTAGTGTGTACTTAACTGCATCATACACCAGCGAGGCATCCAGCGGCGCAGTAGAGCCTGTACTTCTGGAACCCGGAGGGACCACGCTGTCCTCCGCATCGTCCTCATCCTCCTCATCCTCTTCGTCCTCATCCTCCTCCTCCGAGCAGGCAGCGGAGCAGGAGCGGCCAGGGCGGGCAGTGCGGCCCGGTGTGGCCCAAAGTGGGGTGATGGTATCCCTTGTCGGGTTACTGAGGAAGAGGCAGGGCCCAGGCTGCGCTGGGCCAAGCCGA
Source organism: Mesocricetus auratus (assembly GCF_017639785.1). NCBI lineage: Eukaryota > Metazoa > Chordata > Mammalia > Rodentia > Cricetidae > Mesocricetus > Mesocricetus auratus. The sequence goes on from NW_024429194.1 coordinate 75,836,057, forward strand.
GGTGCTTCGGGGGCCGGCGGAGGTGGCCCGCAGAGGGTGTCTATGTCCACCAATTCCACGTGGGGCCCTGCTACTGCCTCAGGGTCTTGGCAGTCCTGGGGTACCCGGTTGGCCTGTGATGCAGCTTCTTCTGGCAGGCGTGGTGCGGGAGATAAGCACTGGCCCGGGCAACGAATGGGCGAGGAACCCTCAGAGATCATGCGGCTCACCAGGTTGCTGAGCAGCCAGGGCGAGTCGGCATCTTCGCTGAGATCAGGCTCAGACTCAGAGCCGGACTCATACTCGCTGTTGGTGTCGTCGGGACCCACAGGCAGAAAGGCGGGGCGGCGGGGAGGTTCATGCAGCGGCTCAGGCTCAGGCTCAGGCTCTGAGGCTGGCGATGAAGCCTCCTCGATCGAGTTGGTGAGATGAGAAGAGCGGCCGCTGCTGCTGCCACCGTCACTGCTCAGCTCCAGCTCCGTCTCAGAAATGGACGAGATCATGCGCCCCAGGCGTGCACCACCTGCATCCTCGGAGTCCGAGCCTGGTGATGAGAGCTCCTGGCTGCTTCGCCGACCCTCGTGGTCCCCACTGGAGTGGCTTCTCAAGTCGGCCTCAATCCCAGGATCGGAGGAAGGGGAGGCCCCACCTGACACTGGTGGCTCTGGGGGTTCGTTCCCTTCACAGTCACAACCAGGGTGTACCAGAGACCGTACCTCATGGGGCTCCTCTTCTGCTGGCATGAGAGGGGCTGGGAGCTCTGCAGGGGGAGGGGTTTGGATCACTGCCACCAGAAAACAGGCCTCCTTCCAGCGCAGTGCCCAGCCATTCCTCCCAATCCCCCCCCCCCTCTTTTTTGGCTGTCATGGAACTGGCTCTATAGTCCAGGCTGGCTTTGAACTCACAGAGATCTGCCTGCCTTTGCCTCCCGAGTGCTGGAATTACAGGCTTGCCCCACCACCGCTTGGCCCCTCCCTCTTCTATTGACATCCATCCCTCACCTTTAAGGGGCTCCTGGGCTGGTGAACACAGCACTGTCTCCTGCCGGGAGGATGGGGGTGCAGATGTAAAGCCACCATTGTTGTTGTTCAGGGAGTCCTAGGGAAGAGAACGTATCAGCATGGCTGAAGAACACTCCGGCAATCAAGAGAAGGAGGGACCTGCTACCTGGCCTCCAAACTGGACTCTAGTATTGTGTCTGTCAGGAGGCTCACCTGGGCCCCGAGTGTAGTTAGGCGGAGAGTGGTGGGTCGGTGCTTGTGGGACTCCTCTTGGGAAGGAGAGGGAATGAGAGACTCTCCAACAAGTGCCTCTGAACCAGGTCCTCCCCCCGCTTGGCCTTCCCCATCTCCTTCCTCATCTTCTTCCTCCTCTTCCTCCTCCTCCTCTTCCTCCTCCTCCTCGTTGTCATCAATCATCTCAAACTCCTGGAAATCATCTTGGAAGGAACAGATAGGGTGTGGCTGCTCTGAGCGACCCAGGGAGAGGCTGTCCTGCAGGAAGGAGGGACAAGACAGGGCTGGGCCAGAGCACAACAGTATCCTGGAGTCCCAGGGATGAGAAGAGGGGAAAGCGGGAGTCCTTCCAGTTTGCACATCAGCAGAGCAATGTTTGTTTGTTTACAAAAAAAAATCTACTTAAGACACATATTGATCACTGCACTTCCAGGGAGGGCCTGAATTTCTGAGACATTCTCAGAGTAACCCCAAGTAACCATCCAGCTTTATTCACCCCTAAACCCCATCATATTTGACACTGCTACTCTGTTGCTTTTGTAGCATTTTAACAATTTACAACTCATGACTTTTTGATCTGTCTTGTACACCAGACTGTTAGACTACCAGAACAGGGTCATGCCCACATTATACATTGGCATACTCACCCATGGGAACATCATCGATAAGTAACAAAAGAATGTATAAATGAGGAGAGCCTGCCCTCTGATGATTCACCAAATTTGTACCAATCCCAGGGTCTTTGGCACAGCTAGTCCTTCTGCCATGGATTCCTCTCTTCCACGCCCTCGTACCTACCCCCATCTGCCTGCTTCCTACTAACCTCAGGGTTATGAGCGACATTTCCCTTGGGAAGACTTCCTGATTCCCCCAGCCTGGATTGGATTCCCTTTCCCCTCATCATCGCACTTGTCGACCAGTTGGAATCCCAGTTGGAATCCCGCCACTGGCGTATCGGATGATCACTCTCTCTCACGTACCTCTCCCCTGCTAAACTGAGAGCTGGAGGTGGGGGCAGTTTGGGCTCCGCTCACAACACCTGGAAGCCCCCTGCACTCGACACATGGCATTTCCTCACAACAAATGAGAATGGAAACATGTAGAGACAGAACCAGGAGACGGGAGGGGAAAGATCTCAAAGGGAGATGAGGCAGAAAGAAAGAGGCCACAGAGGTTGAGGTGCGGTAGAAGCTGGAGGGTTTAAACCGTTGTGGGAAGAGATCTGAGCAGAGGCACCCGAGCAAAGACACCCTTCTGCCTCTTGTGGCTCTGTGTTGGGGAGAAGTGACAGAGAAGGCCCTCTGAAGGGCCTGCCTACAGCATGTTGAGAAAGACAAGTACCAAAGGACTATTAGCAAGGGCAGAGGCTTTCTCGCATGGAGCTGAACTCAGACACTCTTAAACCCACAAGAATGCTAGGGAGACTGAGCGCGTGTGAAGCTCGTCTTTAGTCAGATCCTACGCACCCGACCCTTTCCCCACCTTCTCGCAGTGGTCTGAATCGTAGCTAAGGCCCAGTCCACAGTCGTCCGTGATCTCAGACAGGTCTTCATCATCAAATTCTTCCAGGCTTATGTCCTGGGGAGGCCTGAAGAGGGTGCCAGGGTCAGAGAGCCACCAGTCCTAGGCTCTGGCCCGAGAGCTGATCCTGAGGACACTGGTGGGAAATATCCAGCTCCGGGGGCCCCGACTCCTAGGCTAAAGCTCTCCCAGGCACGGCTCTCCCTGGATGCCTTCCTTCATGACAGCACTTGAGCCCAGCGGAGCCATTGCTCCCCAAGCCCCTCCCACTCCTCTTCAGCTCAGCTCTTGGCCCCTGTGGGTCACAGCTTCAGCCTCTGGGGAGACACCTTGAGCCAACAAGAAGAGGGGGAGTTGAAGCTGCCACAATAGGAGAGGGAGGGGTCCAGCTGCTCTGCTTGCGTTCCCATCCCCCTCCCGCCAAGCAGGCCTCTACCCAGAGGTCCAGCCCCCTCCCACCCCAACATCCCCCACCCCACGCCCAGTGCATCAAGCTTATTTCACTCTCCCCAGGCCTGGGGCTAGGAGCCAGGTCCTAGCCTCTGTGGAAGGAGACACAACAAGGCCAAAAGGACACTGCCAAGAACGGACTAGGTGCTGGGCACCCTGCCTAAAATCCTTCAAAGGGTCAGCCTAGGGACCCCACCCTTGCCAGGTCACCTGTCCTGACTGGGTGCGGTTCGGCATCCCAACAGGAAAGGTGTGTGTGCGTGTGTGTGTGCCTGTGTGTGAGGGGGTACTGCTGGGTCTGCGCGACAGGGAGCAAAACACGGAGGGACCCGGAGCCCAGGGTGGGGGATGGGCAGCATCAGTCAGAGGCCTGCAAACCAAAGAGGCCCCTGGCCTGAGTAATTGAAGTCTATGGGGGTGGGGTTGCAGGCCAAGAGACCTACATGAAGATGAGACGGGCCGAGTGCGTACCTGCAGCCCGGAGGCGACAGCGAGTGGAAGGTGGAGAGAGAAAACATCTCCGCGCGATCCGCCATCTTCCCAGGAACCGCCGGCCGGCAGCTAGGGGGGAGGGGTGAGGAGCACCGCGCGCCCTTGGTGCTCAGGCTCGCGGCCTCTGTCTCCCCACTCACCTCGTGACACGCCCTGCGACACCCGCCGGCGACACACCTCAGCGCCCTGCCAGGACACCGCGGCAGCAAGCCGCGCCGCAGGGGTGAGGGGAGGGAGTGGCGCAGGGCGGGGCCTGAGGGGGGCGGGGGGGATGGGGGTCGAGTCGAGGGGGGATGCGGGGTGTGGGGTGGTGGTGGTGGCGGTGGTGGTGGTGAGGTTCTGGCTGGGAGAGCTGGCGTGTGGCTTGCGTGGTCAGAGCGAGGATCCGCCGAGAAGCAGGAACCCGTTGGTAGACCGAAGGTTTCTGCAGGAGCCGAGGAAGATGCCGTGGGAGAAATGGGTACGACAGACCCTGGAGCCAGGACCGTGGCGGCCCGGGTCTGCGCACTTCTCGTTATCCGCGGTGTGCAGAGCTCCTGGGAGGTGGGCGGCTCGTGGGGGTGGGTGACGCCCTAGGAACAGCATTCATGCCCCCAGGAAATCCGAAAAGCAGAGAGCTGAGTTAGCCAGCCCGCCAGACCTCCCAACCCACTAGACCTCCAAATGTGTGGCAGAGGGAGCTGTCCAACCGTGGGTGCTGATCAGAGCTCGTCGGAGCTGTTCTCCACTGGGTGCTGATTGGCCAAAGGAAACTTCTCCCTAAAATTTGCTGACCCAGGCTAGAGCAATGATTTCCCTGACAGTGCTAACGGGGCCAGGATAGTGACACTGGCTCAAAGGACGTGGAGGAGGTCTGTATTAAGAACCCACCATCCAGAGGCCGACACTGAACTTTCTGTGTGTGGTACAGATTGCAGAACCTGAACAGAAGTTGAGGCTGTGTTCATTCAACTGAGCCACTGTTTTTTTGAGGCTACCTAGGCTTTTGGTTCTGCTCTGAGTATGGACAACCTCCAACTTGCAACATGGGCTTACTAAGGAGTTCTGTGTAGAGAGAAAGGGCAGAAAGGGAGCCAACTGTGAAACCGAGAGAGAAAATCAAAGTGGTGATGGACAAGCTAGAGAAGGGATAGGGAGCCTCCAGTTGAAATTAGTTTTGAAGGAAGAACTGAGGCACTCTCATGTTAAGGCTGGAAATCACAGGGCAAAAGGAATTCAGATAATCTGTGGGGGCAGAAGGAACTCAGATAATCAGCAGGGACACTCTGGTTAACCAGTTTCTTAATTTCTGAATGGCCAACAGTGTGTGACTTCCCTATGACATTTCCAGGATTTCTCAGGATTCATCTGTAGTTGTAAAACTTTGAACTTACCTCAGACTATAACTTCCATGCCCTCCACAAGCTCCCCTCTTCCATGATCACATCCAGATTCCAAAAGCATGAACAGTGTGGGGGGGGGGAGTAGCTCTTACCTCCCAGTTTACTTGTGGGATTTCTATTTGGCTCCAAGAGCACAGACTTAAGATCTGAGGGATTGTGGTACCTGTCTTCATTTAACCACCAACTAACTTTCTGAACATGAGCCAATTGTTCAATGCATCAGAACTCAGTTTCTTCCTCTGAACAAAGGGGCTGTGGCACGCATAAAACCCTTGGCACAATGATTTATGAATTATCACTCCATGCACAGTCAGGCATGGTGGCACATGTTTTTAATAGTGGCATGCAAGAAGCAGAAGCAGGTAGATCTCTGAGGCCAGCTTTGTCTACATAATGAGTTCAAGGTCAACCTGGGCTACATAGTGAGATCCTCACCCCTCCAAAATATATATGAAAAGGCAACAGTGACTTGCATACTTTCCTAAAGGGAAGGGACTTTGGGAGAGCCTGCTAACATGGGCTCAGAGCCCTCCTATTTACCATCCTCAGTGCTTTCCACCTTCACTGTTTTAATCTTAACTTCCCTTCCTTTTACCTTAACACCTTGATTATTCTCTTTCTTCTTCAGCTAGGCATAAAACACCTCCATCTCCGGCGTTTGAAGTTTCAGTCTTGGTGTAGATTTATTTAACATGTCTTCTCTGCCTGAGGCTCACTGATCTTAATTATATGAGTCTCTTTTTCATCAGTGAAAATCTGACATTACCTCTTTAAAATATATATTTCCCATTATCTCTTTAAATACTGTCTCAGAGCCAACCACAGTGGCACATGCAGGGACAGCTCAAGTTTAAGGTCAGCCTGGGTTACATAGTGAAACTCCTATCCCAAAAAAGCAAGCAGAAAAATATGGCCTATTCTCCATTCCTTCTTTTCTTCCAGCAGTCCCATTAAACTCATGTTGAATTTTCTGTCTCTCACCTCCAGGACTCTTTTAACCTCTTGCTTATGTTTTTCATGTCTATGTCTTTTCAGACAATATGTTCAATATTTTATTCACATTTATCTTTTTCTTTTCAACTGTTCATAATCTGTGTATAAAGCTGTATATTTTTATAATTTCATTAAATTTAAGATTTGACTAAAATTGCAATTACAAAGCCAGGTGTAATGGTGGTGCACGCCTTTAATTCCAGCACTTGTGGGGCAAAGGTAAGTGGATCATTGAGGGCTCAAGGCTAGCATGGTCTACATAGTGAGTTCTAGGACAGCCAGGGCTACACAGTGAGACCCTGTTCCAAAAACAATAAAAACAAACTATTTCAAATACATAAAAGCTTCCATTTATTTATAGAAATGGAGTCTTGCTATGATGGTCTCAAATTCATAACCCTACTGCCTTAGCCTCCCAAGTACTGGGATAACAAGCAGGTACCAACACATTTGGATCATTTTGGTTTATACACCTATTGCAAACTTCCCTATTACTACTTTAACAGTATTGAATACGTATTTTATTTAATGTTTATTATTTATTCATGTTTTAATATGTGTGCAAATGCACATGTATGCACAAGTGTGCATTGCATGTGAAGGACAAAAGACAACTTTGTGTGTGGAGACCAAAAGGTAACTTTGGGCATTACCTCAGGAATGCTGTCCACTTCCTTTGAGACAGGGTCTTTCCTTGGCCTGGAGCATGACAGTTAAGCTGGCCAGTGAGTCACAGAGTTTATCCTGTCTCCCCAAACCTGAAAACCTGAGACAAGACATAGACACCATCACACCTGGCATTTTTGTGTGTATTCTAGAGATCTAACTCAGTCTTCATGTTTCTGAGGCAAGTACTTCCCTGACTGAGCAATCTTCCTAAACCATGGACATTTAGTAATACTTTTTCTTCTAAAGATATGGCTCTCTACATAGACCTAGCTACTATGTAGACCAGGCTGGCCTTGAACTCACAGAGATCCATCTGTCTCAGCCTCCCAAGTGCCGAGATTACAAGCCACTACACCTGACTTTAAAATTCAAGTATCTTTTTTGTTGTCATTATTATTATTGTTGTTGGTTGGTTGGTTTCATTCATGTGTGCCTGTATTGTACGTGTGCTAAAAATCAAAACCCATGCCTGTGAGGGCTAAGCAAACACTTTACCATTGAGCTGAATTCCTAACCCAATTACCTTGCTTCTTCATTGCCTTTGTAAGTGGAGAATTACTTGTAACCCTTGGTATTGTATTTCCAAAACAACTCTAAGGCTTAGGAAGAGTTAGGCAGTGACACAGAGAAGGAAGTGCTTTTATCCTGGGTAGTTTGTAGTCAATTCGAGCTATTGCATGCCACAGTTCTAGAAACCTGTAAGTTAAAAATTAAAGCTCAAGCAATTCAACATCTAGGTAAGGCCCATTGCACACAGCTGGAACCTTCAGGACAAAGAGGCTCTCTGAAGCCTTGTTCAGACTAACTTCAATCCCAGGTTCCATTAATACTGCTAAAAACAACAAAATGTTGTGCATTTTTGGTACAGTGGTACATGCTGAAATACCAAGACTCAGCAACCTGAGATGAGAGGATTCTGAGTTCAAGGCCAGATGAGGCTACATCCTACATCTGCACTAATCATAACTATAAAGGCTCGATCATATAGGTTGAACTTCCATGACCTAATCACTTCCCAAAGGCCTCATCCTAATATCATTATATTGGAGGATAGTGTAGGAATTTGGGGGAAGGGAAAGCATTCATTCCATAATATTCTTTAAAGAAAAAATAAAATCTAGACATTCAACAGGGTAACACTTACAATACCCTGCATCCATTAAAAAACATCATATAATGAAAAATTAAAAATATTAAGAAATTTCTAGACCTGCAACAAAGCAGTGAAAACTTATGAGGAAAAGAACCCCCTCTCACTGACTCACACAGGACAGAAGGAGAGAATGAATAGACACGGGCTTTAGGATGATCTTTATAGTCACATGTATAAGGAAAAGATGGACATAATGGCCAGTGAATGGGAGTCATAAAGAAGAAACAAGTGGAACTTGTTTGTGGGTCCAAGAAATAATAAAAACAAATCTTTTTTTTTTTTTTTTTGGTTTTTCGAGACAGGGTTTCTCTGTGGCTTTGGAGGCTGTCCTGGAACTCGCTTGGTAGTCCAGGCTGGTCTCGAACTTACAGAGATCCGCCTGCCTCTGCCTCCCGAGTGCTGGGACTAAAGGCGTGCGCCACCAACGCCCGGCTCTTTTTTTTTAAGATTTTATTTATTTATTATGTATACAACATTTTGCTTCCATGTATATCTGCACACCAGAAGAGGGCACCAGATCTCATAACAGATGGTTGTGAGCCACCATGTGGTTGCTGGGAATTGAACTCAGGACCTCTGGAAGAGCAGTCAGTGCTCTTAACCTTTGAGCCATCTCTCCAGCCCCTAAAAACAAATCTTAAGGGGCTAGAAAGATGGCTCCATATTTACCAGCACAGAGGACCTCGTACACAGGACCAGGGTTCTGTTTCTAGCATATGGTAGCACACAACCATCCCTAATTCCAATTCGTGGGGATTCAATGTCCTATTCTGACCTCCACACGTACCAGGTACACATGTGATGTGCATACATACATGTAGGCAAAAGATTCACATACATAAAATTAATCTAAAAATTATTACTACTTTTTTTTTTTTCCAAAACAGGGTTTCTCTGTGAAGCCCTGGCTGTCCTGGAACTCACTATGTAGATCAGGCTAGCCTCAAACTCAGAGATCCACCTGCCTCTGCCTCCCAAATTCTGGGATTAAAGATGTGTGCCACCATTGCCCAGCTAAAAATAAATAAATCTTAAGTGGAGGTTGGGGTGGTGGAGGAGAGATGGTTCAGCAGTTAAGAGCATTTGCTGCTCTGGAAGAAGGTCTAAGTTTAGTTCCCAGCACCCACACTGAGGAGTTTACAACAGCTAGTAACTCTAGCTCGAAGGGGGTCTGATGCCTCTGGTCTGTGTGGGCACCTGAACTCATGGACATAATAGCCCTGCCCCCCAGACACATATAAGTATACATAATTAAAATAATAAGAATAATCTTTATTTGTAATTTTTGGTTTTTTGGCGGGGGTGGGGGGGGTAGGGAGTGGGGAGGGGACAAAGTTTCTCTGTGTAGCTCTGTCTATCCTGGAACTCATTCTGTAGACCAGGCTGTCCTGGAACTTACAGATATTCACCAGGCTCTGCCTTCAGAGTGCTGGGATTAAAGGCATTCACCACCGTGCCCAGACCATGAATCTTTTTTTTTTTTTTTATGTAAGCCATGGCAAGGAAGAGGGCTCAGTGGGAAAAGCACTTGCTGTACAACTTGACAATCTGATTGTCAAAAATGACTACCTGGAACTCACATAAATGACAGACATAGTAGTGCACATGTGTTTTTAATCTCAGGATGCCTCTGATGCAGTGGCTGTCAATCTTCCTAACGCTACAACCCTTTAATACAGTTCCTCATGCTGTGGTGACCCCAACCATAAAATTATTTTCATTGCTACTTCATAACTGTAGTTTCGCTACTGTTACGAATCGTAATGTAAATATCTGATATGCAGGATATCTGATATACGACCCCTGGGAAAGGGTCATTCAACGTCGAAAGTGGTCATGACCCACAGGTTGAGAACCAATGCTCCAGCAGGGGATAAAAGGCAGGGACAAGATAACTGTTGGAAGCTGGAGGACCAGCTAGCCTGACATATACAGCAATGAACAAGAGACAATCTGACTCAAAACAAGGTCAAAGCTGAGGACTAACAGCCAAGGCTGTCCTCTGACTTCTTCATATGTGCTATGGTGCGCGTGCGCGCGTACACACACACACACACACACACACACACACACACACACACGCACACACACACACACGCGCGCGCACACACAATAAAAGCTAAGCTTGGTGGTACAGGCCTAATATAGTGTCCTGTGTGTAATTTGGGGACTGCAACTGTGGCAGGGCCCAGGAGACTGGCAGGGAAAACTATACTTTACATAATGGTTGTCAGAAGTGGCATCATGAATTTCCACGTAGAATGACAAAAGCTCAAAAAGGATTTTAGAAACAAAAGAACAGAGAGAAGCACGACATCTTGGTAGTAGCATTTTTCTCAGGTGGGCTCTGTTTTGCCTTTAGTTCCAGCACTTGGCAGGCAGAGGCAGGAAGATCTCTGTGAGTTCAAGGCCAGCCTCGTCTACAGAGCAAGTGCCAGGGCAGGCTACAAAACTACACAGAGAAACTCTATCTTGAAAAAAAAATCAAGCATCATTAAAGTCTGCATAAAAACTTGCATAAAAAGGAATTTGCAGCTTAGCTGCATGTGGATAAATGATATAGTTTGTTTCATTCTGTCATAAACACCATTTGGATTCAGCTATCTATTGGTAAGTTGGTGAATTTATTTTGGTATGTCTCTGTCTTATGACTAGATCTTTATTTTTGTTACATTAACAAAGGAAGCAGGGTAAAAAAAATTACGTAGTAAAAGGACGAGGGGGTGAAATGAAGTCATTAGCAGAACATTTGTTAACTAAGGATGGACTTTTTATGGCAAAATAACGACTTTGTCCTAAAAACTGTTCCAAACCCGAAGGTCAAAAGCATGTTGCAGAAGAAATACGACAGGATTTATGTCATGCCCCATGCTGTGAGATACAGTAGGAAGGGCTGTGTATTTCAGAGTGTGAAAGAAAGTAGCATCCCTGTTCAGAAGCTGCCAACCTCTCTCCCCTTGGTGAACTGATACGAGGGATGGGGTTGCATGCTAATGCTTTATTCAGCTCCTATACTTCACGCTTTTATTGTAAACCTCCCTGTGCCCTATCATTCCATATGTGTGGGGATGCTTGCACATATTTTGCTGCCCCGGTTCCATGTGGTAAAGAAATCTTATGCAGCGTGTACTTTTGCTATGCTACACCAAGACATTTCCCTCAGGCATTACCCAATCTACACTGACCACCAAACCTGCTCTTACAGACAGTAGCTTAGAGATATCTCCACACTCTTCTGGTACCTCCCCCAACAACCTGAGGAATTCTTTTCAGAATGTCTACCCAGGTAAAACTGGATTCCCGGCCCCACTGAAGAAAGGAATTTTCAGGACAAGCCAGTATGAAACAGAGTTAGAGTTTATTAAAAGACGTTTGAGACACACATTTAAGCATAGGGAAGATACTCAGGAAAAGAGTGAGGCACCTCCAAGAACATGAGTATGAGTGTCTTAGTGCTTCTGTTGCTGTGATAAAACGTCATGACCAGGGCTGGAGAGATGGCTCAGGGGTTAAGAGTGCTGACTGTTCTTTCAGAGGTCCTGAGTTCAATTCCCATTAACAAGATAGTGGCTGGCAACCATCTGTAATGAAGTCTGGTGCCCTCTTCTGGCCTGCAGAGATTATATATAGGCAGAACACTATATACATAATAAATAAATCTTTAAAAAAGTCATGACCAAAAGCAACTTGGGGAAAAAAGGGTTTATTTGGCTTGCATTCCACATCACAGTCCACCATCAAAGGAAGTCAGCTTCAGAACTTTGAAGGCAGGATATTTTATCTGTAAGTGGGCAGACAGTTAGGGAAAGACATCCTGGATCAGGTCAGCCAAAACCCCAATTACTCTCTGTCTTAGTTAGAGTTTCTATTGCTGTGAAGAGACACCATGACCACGGCAACTGATATAAAGGAAAGCATTTAACTGGGGCTGGCTTACAGTTCAGAGGTTCAGTCAGTTGTCACTGTGGTGGGAAGCGTGGCAGCACACAGGCAAACATGGCACTGAAGTTCTACAAGCAGACTGGCAGGCAGCAGAAAGATAGGGAAACACTGGGCCTGGCCTAAGCATTTGACCTCAAAGCCCACCCCAGTGACACACTTCCTCCAATAAGGCCACACCTCTTAATAGTACCACTCCCTTTGGGGTCATTTGCATTCAAATCCCCACACCTCTGTCTTAGTCAATGTTCTATTGCTGTGAAGAAAATCCATGACCACAGCAACTCTTACAAAGGAAAACATCTAACTGGGGCTTGCCTATAGTTCAGAGGTTTAGTCCACTGTCCATGGCAGAAATCATGGCAGCATGTAGGGAAACATGGAACTGGAGAAGCTTGAGAGTTCTACATCCAGATCCATAGGCAGCAGGAAAAGAGAGATACTGGGTGTGGCTTGAGCATTTGAAACCTCAAAGTCCACCTCCAGTTACGCACTTCTTCCATCAAGACCACACCTATGCCAACAAGGCCACACCTCCTAATAGTGCCACTCCCTGGTGACCAAGCATTCAAATCTATGAGCCTATGGGGGCCATTCTTATTCAAATACCACACCACCTCCCCTTTTTGGGGGGGGAGACAGGGTCTCGTTATGCAACCCTGGCTATCCCGGAACTCATTGTACAAACTAGGCTGGCCTCAGACTCACAGAAATTCACTTGCCTCTGCCTCCCAAGTGCTATGATTAAAGGCATGTACCACTACACCCTGTGGTGATATATTAGTTATGATTTAATAAAGATTGCCTGAAGGATCAGAATGCAAAGTCAGTCACACTAGTTAGCTATAAAAGCTGGGCAGTGGTGCCACACACCTTTAATCCCAGGGCTCAGAAGACAGAAGCAGATTGATCTCTGTGAGTTTAAGGCCACCCAGGACTATATTAGAGTAAATCGATCTAAAAGAGAAATAGAGCTCACTCCTTTAGTGCCGGCACTAGAGAGAATATAAGATCTCAGTGTAGTTTCAGAGGGCAGTCTATTCTGAGGCTTGGTAGAGTGCAGTGCAGCCTGGAGAAGCAACCTACGGTTCGGTGGATCACCCCTTTGGTCTGAGCATTGGTAGAGATGAGAACTCTCTAGTGGCTGGCTGCTTGCTTCTCTAATCTTCAGCTTGAACCCCAATATATGTTACTGGGTTTTTATTGTTCATGCTACTACACCGATCTCCAATTACCTTTTGAACTGACATGGCTTATTTCCATGTTCTTGGTCATGCTGGAGCCACTTTTTTCCTCTCTCTAGTAAGAGATGGGCTAACTTACCCCACACTCTCACTAAACTCAGGATATTGGCCAATACAAGCAGAAACTTCATCGGTCCCCCCACCTTATCTCACCCAGTCAAGTTCCTTCAGTCATTCAAAGTGACCCAACCCACAAAGTACATCCTGCCAGGTATAATTCAAGGAGGACCCAGCCCTGTCCCACACCCTGCTAAAAACATAAAAATCTGTCCCAGCTGGTACAGCTGTGGGCAACAAGGGTGCTGGGAGAGCAGGGTAGTGGTGGACAGGGGCACAGGACTCTGCACTCACTTCAGGAGTGAAAATTGTCGTGTTTCCCTCTGATGTTTATGTATCGTTTCACTAGCTCCTAAAGGTAGCTCTGCAAGCAAAACTCGAGCAATCACGTTCTTTGACCCCTTTATCTGAGTCCCTCTTCACGGTCCTGTCCTTGAGGTCTTGCTTAGTTTGGAAGACGTTCCTTTGACGTCTTATATTGTACCTACAGTTTTCTACAGTTGCATATAGGTCAGAGTTTGACCTGAGAAAGGAACTGTGGGCCATCTGGACACTCCCAGGGGCAAATGCTGCTCCACCAACACACACACACACACACACACACACACACACACACACACACACACACACACACACGTATGCGCACATGCACGTCATTCACTGAGCGATGACTTTGTGAACTGTGCTCTCTGCGTGTGCTATTTTTGCTGCAGTAAACTTTGTGTGAGGCGGACTTCAAACTTCTCATCTATAAATATTTAGTTGAAGAAACTGAAACAAGAAAAACTAGCAGGCAACAAGACTATTTGCCTTCTCTTGAAGATCTGAACAAGAGTCTCTGTTTTGTATATTTCCTGAAGATTCTCTTGTTTTTCTCTACTTTAGTCAAATCTTTTAAGTTTTTGCAAGAGAGACGTCAACAGTAGGAGTGCCTACTCCTAACAGAGATTCGTCAATTTTTCTCACTAGTGACTTTGTTTACCTGAGAAATTAATACTCAACCCCAGGTATATAGGTAATATAAAGTGAGTACACAAATTAATATTTCATGTTAATAATTAATAAAATACTTAAAAACAATTCTTAGGAATACATACAACTTTAGAATTTGTTAAGGGAAAAATTGCTCCCTAATGAGATAGACATTCTTATGTCTACATAAAACATTACATTTTGGCTGGGCAGTGGTGGCTCACACCCTTAATCCCAGCATTCAGGAGTGGCAGAGGTACACACATCTTCAAATTTGAGGCCAGCCTGGTCACTCTATAGAGTGAGTTCCAAGAGAGCCATGTCAACACAGAGAAACCCTATCTCAAAAAAAAAAAAAGACCAAAACAAAACAAAACATCAAAACATTAAACTTAGTCTCAAATCCTAGCCAAGCTGTTTCAGTTAGAAGTATACATTCTGTGTATTCAAAGCTGAGGCTACAATGAAGTTGTCTAGTGGTCAGAAACATCTTGAATCTACTATGTCTGGATTTTAAAAATTAATTTCTGATTACTTGTTCAGAAACCCTTACTGTTGCCCAATCTTTTGCCAAGTCCGACATTCAGTCAACCTCATAGGGTTATGACTCACAGGGTTAAGAAACTGATCTCTAGTCGGGTATTGGTGGAGCACGCCTTTAATCCCAGTACTCAGGAGGCAGAGGCAGGCAGATCTCTGTGAGTTCGAGTCCAGCCTGGTCAACAGAGTTTCAGGACAGCCTCCAAAACAATACAGAGAAATCCTGTCTCGAAAAGAAAAGAAGAGAAACTGACCTCTAATAATCCCCAATTAAAGGACAAACTATGCTAATTCAGACCTTATTTGAAATCCTATCTAAAAAGGAAAGAAAGAAAAAGAGAGAGAGAGACGAAACAAAGAAGGAAGGAAAAAAGTAGATTGGAATGATATGGTCTGGTATGCTCCAATCAGACACCAGAATCAAGGCCACTTTCACCTAGAACCTCTGCCCAGAAGGCAGAGTTTATAACTCTCCCCCAGGCGTTCAAACTAGCCAAAAATAAAATCCCCACTTAATATCTCCAGACACGTCCAACTTCTTAACATTGCAACATGACACCATGTTATTGTCTACAAAGTTCACTCTCCACAAAGTTCATGGTTCAAGTAATCTAAGACTGTCCACCCACACACCAGCCTGCATGTTTCAGGCCAGCTCAGAACTGACAACAGTCCATGATTTATGGTCTTACCCAGTACCTGGCTCCATATTCTTTGTTCTGTATATTAGCCATGTTGAACTAGATACGGTGATATGAAACTTCCCGACAATTCTAAAAGTTATTAAAAACAAAAACAAACAAACAAACAAAAAAACCGGCTAAGTTCCTCTTTTATTTGGGAGATTGGTCTAGTCACTCCTAGGGGTTTCCAGAGATTGCAGACTGTACTGACGGCTGCTCTCTGATCAGCTCCTCTGCCTGCTCCCCAATCATTCTCAAGTCATCTCTTTTCTCACTATGTAGCCTTGACTGGTCCGGATATACAGATCAGGCTGCCCTTGAACTCACAGGTAACTAAGAGTTTCTGCCTCCTGAATGCTGAAGTAAAGGCTTGCACCAGTATGCCCGGCTCTCTTACACACACTCTTAATGGAGTTCCTTCTTAGACTTTAAAAGGAACTCTTAACTTTAAGGTCTCCCGTTTAGAGCTCCACATATTATTCATTTATTTATTGGTTTTTCGAGACAGGGTTTCTCTGTAGGTTTGGAGGCTGTCCTGGAACTCTCTTTGAAGACCAAGCTGGCCTCGAACTCAAGATCCTCTTGCCTCTGCCTCCCGAGTGCTGGGATTAAAGGCGAGCACCATAACCACCAGGAGTATTTTATTATTTTTATGTGATTCTCTCTCCCCCAGCCCAAAGCCCAATTGTGGCTTTGAGGCCCTTTCATTTTAATAAACTTCATCCTTCAAAATTATTATTGTCTTGACTTCCTTTCTGGACTGACCACTAATGCGGCTCCCCCCCCCCGATATTTAACAGAAGTCACACACACAAATCGTGAAAAAAATCCACCTCATAAATTGTAAGTTTATTGTATTGGGTCACATTCATAGTACTCGTGAGGTTCCTGCAGCGCTGGACACGCTGGACGGATTCCAATTATGCCTTCCAGCATTACATATACAGGATGCCTTGTGGAAAGGGGAATTCTTCTACTCACTCACCAAGTGCCACTGGGTGCTTGACCACTCTGCGCCCTAGTCCGGTGTCTCTCAATACAGGTGCCATAGGGAAGCCGCGATCTAGCACCGTTGCCCATTCATTGGCCAGCAGAGCCTGGCTCCGGGTAAACGTTGTTAGCTAAGGTCCAACTGTCCACGGCGCTCCGGATTGGCCGACGTCACTTCCTCGGTTGGGGACAGTCCACGCAGGAGTCTGTCTTTACAGAAACCCGCCTTATAGGGCGTGGCCAGAGCGGCCCCCCACCCCCGCCCCGCCCCAGGGAAAGCAGCCTTCCGTCTTGGCCCTGAACGCCGCACCCCTAAGACTCTCACTTCACTTGGAAACAGTCCCAGGACTGGGACCACGAAGAAAGCCGAAGACACTCTCCAAGAGCCGACCGAGTACGCCCGGAGACGTTCCGGACCAGCCGGAAGCGGAACCGAGCGGAGCCGAGCCGGAAGGAGCTGAGCCCACCTGAAGGTTGCTGAGCACCCGCGGGCGTTGAGCCTAACGGAGTCCACGTCATGGCGGCGGACGGGACAGGTGTAGCCGCAGGAGGGGCTGTCGGCGGCTTCCTGATCAAGGACAGCTTGCAGGATGCTAAGTGCCCCGCGGCAGTCCCCAATCGGCGGCGCGCTTCCTCGCTGTCTCGTGACGCGCAGCGCCGAGCCTATCAGTGGTGCCGGGAGTACCTGGGCGGGGCCTGGCGCCGAGCCCGGCCGGAGGAGCTCAGCGTTTGCCCCGTGAGGTCAGGGGTCAACCTCGGGGTCCTCAAGACACTCCCTGTTTCGCTGCTGTCAGTGCTACGCCGGGGAGGGGGGAGAGAAAGGGGGCGGGGCCGGGGCCAACCTGCAGACTCCTGTGCTGGGAGGCGGTCGGGGTCTCCCTGGGTGCTGGTGGTGAGATCCTCTCGGGAGTAGGGGCTAGGGTGGGTCTCACCAATCCGGGAGACTTTTTTTTGCTGAGCCTGACCGGTGTGGATCTGCAGCGGAGGCCTTAGCAACCTGCTCTTCCGATGCTCGCTCCCGAACCACCTGCCCAGTGTAGGCGAGGAGCCCCGCGAGGTGCTGCTACGACTGTATGGGGCCATCCTACAGGTGAGGGGGGACGAGGGCCATAACTTGAAATGAGCGAGTGCTGCAGAGACTGCTGTGGTAATTGTGCAGTCGAGTATGCTGCTCCAGAATCCCCAGTCAGTGAAGTCCCTTTGCACCCGTTCCCACTCACCTCTGACCCTTTCTTGGGCCCCTATGCCCTCTTCCTTCAGGGTGTAGACTCCTTGGTATTAGAGAGCGTGATGTTCGCCATTCTTGCAGAGAGATCACTAGGGCCCCAACTCTATGGAGTGTTTCCAGAGGGCCGCCTGGAACAGTACCTCCCAGTAAGAGCCCAGTTTTCGTTGTTTTTGCCAAGTCCTTGCCCTTCCCCCATTGTGAGCCTTCACATCCCAGGTAGGGAAATTTCCCTAAGACCTTGATCTCCTCCCACCCCGTATCCCTCCCCCCCTCCCGCCCCAGCCCCCTCACCGCCCTGATAGGTTACTGGGTACAGAGCCGGCCATTGAAAACTCAAGAGCTGCGGGACCCAGTGTTGTCAGGGGCCATTGCAACAAAGATGGCCCGTTTCCATGGTATGGAGATGCCCTTCACGAAGGAGCCCCACTGGCTGTTTGGGACTATGGAGCGGTGAGTCAAATTTGGGAATGCTACACCTAAACTGAACCAACCTCTAGTTGAGTCAGCATCTGTCATAGACTCCTGTTTCCCAGCCAAGTCAGTGACAGGAAAATTTGACCTCACAGTACATAGGAGAAGGGGGTGGGGAAAGGTGGGAGAGTGAATGTATCCTATTCCGGGGGCTTACAGGTACCTAAAGCAGATCCAGGACCTGCCTTCCGCTGGCCTCCCCCCAGATGAACCTGCTGGAGATGTACAGCCTGAAGGACGAGATGGGCAACCTCAGGTGAAGGCAGGCGTGGCATTCAACGGTGTCCTCCCCAGGAATTGCTGAGGACCAGAGTCAGCCCTGAAGGTGGCTATAGTCACGTGACCCTATGCCCTTCTACCTCTGTAGGAAATTGCTAGATGCCACTCCGTCACCAGTGGTCTTCTGCCACAATGACATCCAGGAAGGTATGAGAACGTATGTGAGTCTTGAGGGTGAAGCTGAAGGGGTGGAGTGCCCTGAAGTGACCCAAGTCCCCATTCCCCCAGGAAACATCTTACTGCTCTCAGAGCCGAAGGGTGACGACAACCTCATGTTGGTTGATTTCGAGTACAGTAGTTACAACTACAGGTAAGGGAGGGAGGACAGCTTCCTGTAGGACCTGCCCCTA
Organism: Mesocricetus auratus; assembly: GCF_017639785.1. Lineage (NCBI taxonomy): Eukaryota > Metazoa > Chordata > Mammalia > Rodentia > Cricetidae > Mesocricetus > Mesocricetus auratus. The sequence continues at coordinate 75,854,684 of NW_024429194.1, forward strand.
CAGGGCTTGGTGAAACCGACTGTGCGCTAGCTGCCCATGGACTGAATGTTTGCATTGTTCCCCCAGGGGCTTTGACATTGGGAATCACTTTTGTGAGTGGGTTTATGATTACACCTATGAGGAATGGCCTTTCTACAAAGCAAGACCCACAGACTACCCCACGAGAGGACAGCAGGTGTGGAGGCTGGGAACGGGAAGGCTTTTTGCTTTTGTAAACGGAAAGAATGGCTAGAAAGGGTAATGTTCCAGTGTCCCCAGTTCCTGACTCTTCTCCATTGATCTCAGCTCCATTTTATTCGCCATTATCTGGCAGAGGCTCAGAAAGGTCAGACCCTTTCTGAAGAGGAGCAGAAGAAGCTGGAAGAAGAGTTGCTGACAGAGGTCAATTGGTGAGAAACGAGGGGAGACCGGGAGAGGGGCACACAGAAGAAAAAGGAGGATTGCAGATGAGGTGCGGGGATAGTCGTGAACGATGACACCTAGCAGGAAAAAAGCAAAACGTCACAGTGGGGTAAGGATTAGGACAGTGGGGGAGAAGCTGGGGCTTTGGAGACTGACTAGCCTTGGAGGAAGCCAGGCAATACTAAACGTACTCTTGATGGTCCCGCCTTTTCTGCCCCCTATTCCTTAGGTACGCTCTGGCATCTCATTTTTTCTGGGGTCTGTGGTCCATCCTCCAGGCATCAATGTCCACTATAGAGTTTGGCTACTTGGTAAGTAGCCCGTCTGGTGGGCACGTTGGGTAGGGGCTAGGGAGTAGCACTGGTCACGTCCTGCAGGAAGTCTGGGCAGTCCCTGGTAGCCATGGGCAGAACACGGCAGGTCTAGGCTGCTGCTCCCAAGCCTTCTCACCACTTTGTATTATGGGTTTCCTTCCTTAGGAGTATGCCCAGTCCCGGTTCCAGTTCTACTTCCAGCAGAAGGGGCAGCTGACCGGTTTCCACCCATCACCTTGACAATCCAGCCCCATCTCAGATTTCTTCTGGAGCCTCCAGGGCAGGACCTTGGAGGGAGGCAAACAGCAGAACCCCCAGAGACTGGGCTGTGCCTCTGAAGTGATACTGTTGTTGCAAACCTGACCTCTGTCCCCATGTTTTGAGTAGTTGCCCAAGGTGGGCATCTGGGAACCCCTGGGGCTGCGTAACCTAAATAAATGAACTTCTTCATAAAGTAACTGAGGGATACAGATTTAAGTGATTTGTTTAGTGCACTGTGATTTTAAAAGTGGTCAGGGGTCCGTCCGTTCCACTCATTGAGATCCCCTATTCCATAATACTCTGTGGCTCCGGTTTAGAAGTAACACATAACTGGCCTGGGGAAGAGGACTGGACAGGGGCGGGGCAGCTGCGGGCCCTAGATGTGATTGTCAACCTTGGGTCCTGGAATTAGGGAACAGGCTACACAGCTGACTCCTGGTGACCTTTCCCCCACATTCAGCTATTTTTAGCACTGATGCAACCATGCTCACGTGAGACCCTCCACTCTCCAGTCCCAGACCTCCCAGCAACCTTCAGCAGGCTTGTGGGAACCCTGCCCACCCCTCCTAGGCGCCCCACCAAAAGGAGGGGGTTCTGGTTTCCGCCCATATCTCTTTTCTCCACCCCAATTTGGGAGTGGGTGTCAAGTTCCCAGTGAGGGCAGGGCGGGGCCGGGCCGGGGTGGCCAGGCCTGAAGGACGTGGGGACATGGGCCAGAGTGCTCAGACCCATACACAGACAGAAGCAAACCTGAGCTGTGAGTGGACTTCCCAGGGACCAGTGAGGGCAGCCGGACCCAGAGCCATTCCATCCCACAACTCTTCATTTACCCTTACCGTCAGAGCTTTCCGAGCAAGGACTGTGGGGGCACCCTAACCTAGTCTCTGTCCAGGCCCACTCCCTTCCCTGGGCGTCTTTCCCGGACCCCGAGCCGCCCTTCGCTGCCCTTCGGGCACCTGGAGACCGATTCCTGCACCATTGCAGATAGGCCTATCCGGAACCCCACGAGGGTTCTGCAGCGGTGGCGGCGGTTAGCCAGGCTTGGGAGGGCCCAGCGGGGCGCTTAGCGTTGGGGCACGGGCGGGTTTGGGAGGTGGTCGCATAGGGGACTGGGTAGGGGGTGGGGGGAGCGAAGACCAGATGGGGCGGTGGGGAGGGGCGGAGCCTCAGCTAGAGGCGGACGGGCGGGGACGGGCCTGGGTACTCTAAGCACCTTCTGCCCCTACCCTTAGGTGCTGACTAAACTCCAGGATGGCGGAAGCACACCAGGCGGTAGCTTTCCAGTTCACTGTGACCCCGGATGGGGTCGACTTCCGGCTTAGTCGGGAAGCTCTGAGACACATCTACCTGTCCGGAATCAACTCCTGGAAGAAACGCCTTATTCGCATAAAGGTGTGGGAACAGGTGGTTCTCTGGGCCTCTTTTCCCCAGCAGGTGTCTAGGCAGAGGCCAGGGGTCAGTTAGTCTCCTTTTCAGCGTCTGTCTCCGCCTTTCTCCAACAGTACTGCTGGTAACAGACGGGGTCCAATAGTGCGGAAACAAGGATGATAATGACATGACGTGATAGGACATATAAAGTGGATGTCTGTGGAGGGGGAACACGGTGAATGTACGAGGCAAAAAGACCAGGAGCCTTTTCTTGGGACTTCCCAGGGGCTTAATTACATTTTCTCCCCCTCCCACAGAATGGCATCCTTAGGGGTGTGTACCCTGGCAGCCCCACCAGCTGGCTGGTTATTGTCATGGCAACGGTTGGTTCCAACTACTGCAAGGTGGACATCTCCATGGGGCTGGTCGAATGCATCCAGAGATACCTCCCTGGCAGGTAAGGCACCTGGAAGACACCAGCTTCGGGAAAAAGGGCCAAGACAGTTCCCAAAGCCAGGATTCCTGTACTGGACAGATACTGAAATGCACCCATGGCTGGCCAAGGTGCTCTCTCACAGGGCTACCATCCCTCAGTTCCAAGGCAGTTTGTCTATTTGATGCACTCAGACTTGAGTGCACCCAGCGGGGTCTTATGCCATTCATGTCTTTGCCAAGACAGTTGACAGTCATCAGCTATGTTAGAATCCCCCAAAGGATGGCCTCAAAGGGATAGCCTGAAGCCTTCCTCATTCTCCAATAGGTATGGCCCTTATGGGACCCCACAGACCCAGGAACTTCTCAGCATGGTCATCTTCTCCACCGGGATCTGGGCAACAGGCATTTTCGTATTCCGACAAACCCTGAAGCTGCTGCTTTCCTACCACGGATGGATGTTCGAGATGCACAGCAAGACCAGCCATGCCACCAAGATCTGGGCTGTGAGCAGAAGCACTGGAGGGTGCAGGCATCTGGTTTGAGAGGATGGGGAATCTCATTTGGGGTTCTGAGCAAGAAGGGAGAGGCAGGTTGGACAATAGTGCCTGGTGCGTGTGTTTGTCCTGAAGGAGCTCGGATGGTTCTGCAGGACGTGTCCATTCTCCCTGCTAGCTCCCACCCCAACACTGTTCTCCTTACCTTCAGATCTGTGTTCGCCTTCTGTCCAGCCGGCGGCCCATGCTCTACAGCTTCCAAACATCTCTGCCGAAGCTTCCTGTGCCCAGCGTGCCAGCCACCATTCATCGGGTAAGAGCCTGACTACTAACGAGCACAAAATCCTGGACTCAGAGGACTAGCCCAAACTCATAAAGACTGTTTTCTATAAATAGCTGGCTTGAGAAGAATGGGGTCTGGTTGAGGAGAGGTTGTGAGAAGGTTAAGATGGAGGTGTAGCCATCTTCATGATAATAATTTGGCTGAACAGTACCTGGATTCTGTGCGGCCCTTATTGGATGAAGAAGAATATTACCGCATGGAGACACTGGCCAAAGAATTCCAGAACAACACTGCCCCCAGGCTGCAGAAATACCTGGTACTCAAGTCATGGTGGGCAACTAACTATGTAAGTTTGCCCTCCCGGGCTTGTTCTTATCCACGTGTTCTTGCCACGCCTGCCCAGCCCTAACCTGCAGCCTAACTACCCACAGGTGAGCGACTGGTGGGAAGAGTACGTCTACCTCCGAGGCAGGAACCCCATCATGGTGAACAGCAACTATTATGCCATGGTAAGAACCAGAGCCTCCTAGGGCTCCCGTGTGCCCAGCTCTGTCCCCATTTCTGGAACAAGGATCTAGAGGATATCCCAGAGCGTTTGCATGGGTGAGTGGGGGTTATGGAGTGAGGTCTCAGGGAAAGAAAAAAGGAGGAAAGATCCTGGAGGAATAGCCCAGACCCAGCCTATGGGTGGTGGGCATCCTGACAAGAGGGAGAGTCTGAGACTGCCCAGGAATTTCTCAGGCCAGTTATGCCATACTCCATTGCTTCCTAACTTCCTGTCCCCTCTGACTTCCTGGCCTCTCAGGCACAGGTTCTCCAATATCTCAACACCATTTTCAGAGAACTTCTTAAAACACACTTTGCTTTTGTCCCTTTGTGTCATCAGGACCACAGGATAAATAGCAGCTCCTTGCAGTACTCAGGATGCCACTGTCTGTTCCCTTCAGGTGACCAGTGTCCACATCATATGCCTGTGGACAGGGAGCTGAACTTCCTGCTGCCCAGGGCCCAATTTCTCCAGATGTCCAAAACATAACCTGCTAGCCTCCTGGAATTCCCCTCGTCCATGAGCTGTCTTTCTAGCAATTTACAGCCTGTCCAAATCAAACATTTGTTCTTGCTGTTTTGTGGTAGAACCCCTTTGAAGCCTAATTAGCAGTGTGTGACTGGGCAGAGAACAGTTCTGGTCGAAGCTGGAGTCTGCCAGTTACAGGTTTCTGGAAGTTCACCCTGGCACGATGTAAGATGGAACATAGACAGGGGATGCAATACCTCAGGCCCTGAGAAAGTTTCCTCGGGCTAGAGAGACGCAGGTGACACCCAGACAGAAGTGCCCAGCCTACAGCCTCTGCTCTGTCTGTAGGATTTTGTGCTTATCCGGAACACAAACGTGCAAGCAGCACGTTTGGGAAATGCCGTTCACGCCATGATCATGTATCGCCGCAAACTGGACCGTGAAGAGATCAAACCTGTGAGTTACATCAGGTTTAAGGGTGGGGTAAGGGAAAGAGGCCCAAATCTAAGCCATGCTGGGCTGGACCTTCTTCCCAGGTGATGGCGCTGGGCATGGTGCCCATGTGCTCCTACCAGATGGAGAGGATGTTCAACACTACACGCATCCCAGGCAAGGAAACAGGTACGGGGCTACAGCCAAACATCCATTGAGAGGAAGTCCTACTCTCCCAGGCACCCATGACAGCTAGGTGTTCAACTACTATTTTTCTCTAAGCACTCCAGTGTCTCGGCATCATGAACTTGAAAAGTAGTCAGTTTATGACAGCTCCTAGATGGTTGTTATGTACAGACATGGTGCTGATTCTGGGACCACATGGGTCCAGAACAGTGGCTGTGCTTCCAGGACTTCCGAGTACCTAGGAAGGTAGCCATCGTAAAGAGGAAGAGCATGGCTGGGGTGGTGGAATTCAGGAGAAGACAGCCTGTCCCTTGTGGAGCCTGAAGAGGAGGCAGGAGAGATTCACATGGGGCCCAGGGACTAGCTTAACATGGAAATCTGCCCTTAGATGAAGACCCAGGTCAGATGTGAGGCAAAGCAGAGTCTGCAGGGACCACCTGTGAGGGGGAGGTGGGCCCTTTCTGGGCATTCCCTGAGGTCCTGCCTCAACTTCTCACTGGCTACTGTCCCAGATGTGCTGCAACACCTGTCAGAGAGCAGGCACGTGGCTGTCTACCACAAAGGCCGCTTCTTCAAAGTGTGGCTCTACGAGGGCTCTCGCCTGCTCAAGCCTCGAGACCTAGAGCTGCAGTTCCAGAGGATCCTGGATGACCCTTCCCCGCCTCAGCCTGGGGAGGAGAAACTGGCAGCCCTCACTGCAGGAGGAAGGTACCCAGGGCCTGTGGGGAGGGCTTGTCCTGGCCCAAGTTCAAGGCTTCATGAGAAGAAAACCTTGGCCCTACCTCCACCCTAGAACTAAGGGCAGGAGGTACAACCAAGGATCTGCACATAATACAAAATGGTGGTAAGGACAGAGGACATCTTTCAGGATACCCAGATGGCCTCATCTCGTCTCCAGATTCAGCCCGATCCTAAGATACCCTGATAAAAAGTACACATTGGTTCTACTGCTTACCCACCCTTGTACCCCCAGGGTAGAGTGGGCACAGGCACGTCGGACCTTCTTTAGCTCTGGCCGAAACAGAACTTCTCTGGATATCATTGAGCGTGCTGCTTTCTTTGTGGCCCTGGATGAAGAGCCCCACGGCTACAACCCTGATGAGGAGAACAGTCTAAGCCTTTACGGCAAAGCCTTGCTTCATGGTAACTGCTACAACAGGTATGTGCCCCAGACTCACAGGTCAGAGGTTAGGGTTAAAGTTTAGTGATTAGATTATAGCCTAGTGGTTTGGGCTAGAAAATTAAGGTAGAAGTAAGGTTCAGAGTTAATGGGCCCAAAAAATAAAATAATAAAATAAAATAAAACAATGCTGGGTGGTGGTGGCGCATGCCTTTAATCCCAGCACTTAGGAGGCAGAGGCAGGCGGATCTTTCTGAGTTTGAGACCAGCCTGGCCTACAAGAGCTAGTTCCAGAACAGCCTCCAAAGCCACAGAAAAACCCTGTCTCGGAAAAACAAAAAAACAGAGTTAATGGGCACGTACCATTATTTAGAAGTAAGGTGGTAATAGTTAAGATTGGAGTTGAAGATTAAGAATAGAGATGAGGGGGTCAGTGAAATAGCTCAGTGGGTAATGGTGCCTGTTGCCAAGCCTGATGACCTGAGTTCGAACCTCAGGACCCACATGGTGGAAGGAGAACCAGCTCCTCCTGAAAGTTATCCTTTTGACTTCCATGCATACGCGCATATATTCCCACCAACAAATGTAATTTAAATTTTTTTTTAAAACAACAGAAGTTAAGGTTAAGTTCTGGGTTAATAATTAGAATTGGATCATTAGTGTTAGCAGTATGGGGTTAGGGTTGGAGGTCAGAGATCTGTATAATTTCCCAGCTTTGGTTCTACCCTGATCTACTCCTGCAGGTGGTTCGACAAATCTTTCACTCTTATTTCCTTCAAGAATGGCACATTGGGCCTCAACACAGAGCATTCATGGGCAGATGCCCCCATCATTGGGCACCTCTGGGAGGTAAAGGCCTAGAGAGGGACCTTCAGGGCAGGCCCTGGCAATGACGCTTGTGTCTCAGTTTTGTTTGATCCCTGCAGTTTGTCCTGGGCACTGATACCTTTCACCTGGGTTACTCGGAGACTGGGCACTGCATGGGTGAGCCAAACATGAAATTGACCCCTCCTCAGCGGCTGCAGTGGGACATTCCTGAGCAGGTATGAAGGCTAGGATGGGTGGGTTAGGTCTCACCCTCAAGATGAAGGGACACAGCTTCCCAGGGTGCCATGTGGGCCACATGGAAAGCAGAGACTCCGGGGTCGTCTGATTAGAGAAATATTGAGATCCATGGCTCGTGTCCATAGAGCACTTGATAACACCTCCTTCCACTCCACAGGCTCAGCATGGCCTCGTGCTGAATCCTCACACGGTTGTCATTCGTGTCTTCCGAAGCTCCTGGGTTAACTCTGCCTTTCCTCTGTCACCCAGACTTCAGACCTTCTTAGATCCAGAGGCCTCCTTGGAGGACTTTGCCCTCACCTGACCCTTTTCTATGTCTTGGCAGTGCCGGGAAGCCATCGAGAATTCGTACCAGGTGGCCAAGGCACTGGCTGACGATGTGGAGTTGTATTGCTTCCAGTTCTTACCCTTTGGCAAAGGCCTCATCAAGAAGTGTCGGACCAGCCCTGACGCTTTCGTGCAGATTGCCCTGCAGCTGGCTCATTTCCGGGTAGGAGTTTCTCAGGGCTGCTGAGTGTGCCGGGCATCCTCAGGGTCCACCTGCTTGATTTCCCCTGCTGTGTATACCCCAGGACAAAGGCAAGTTCTGCCTGACATATGAGGCCTCAATGACACGAATGTTCCGAGAGGGGCGGACTGAGACTGTGCGTTCCTGTACCAGTGAGTCCACAGCCTTTGTGCAGGCCATGGTGAAGGGGTCCCATACGGTGAGCCCCTCCCCCACCTCCTTGTCTCTTTCTGCTCCACCCCTGTTTACTTCAAGGGCCACTTGACCCCTCTGCTTCTGATCCCCAGAAAGAAGACCTCCAGGCTCTCTTCCGGAAGGCTTCGGAAAAACACCAAAACATGTACCGCCTGGCCATGACAGGGGCAGGGATCGACAGGCATCTCTTCTGCCTTTATATCGTCTCCAAGTACTTAGGGGTTAGCTCTCCTTTCCTGGCTGAGGTCAGTGACATTGCTGGGGTGACCTCTATCCCCTTGCCTTTAGGCCCAGAGCAAGGCCTTGTTGCGATAGGGCTCTGTAGAGTCAGTGCTCTTATGAGGGAAAGCAGACACATGTGAGCTCTGCCAGATGGTGATAGTATTTGTGAGAGAGTAAAACAGGCTGAGGTCAGGGAGAGGCAGGTCAGCTGGGACTAAGACAGCTGCAGCCGGGGAGAGTTTATGCAGACACTGAGGCTTTCAAAGGGCAGTAGGGGACAGAGACATCGGTAGTTCAGGGAACTCCTGCACCACCATGCCCATCTCTGTACTCTCAAGTAATGCCTTTTGTGTTGTTTTGTCTTGCTTGTTCATTTAAGACCAAGTCTTGTTATATAGCTTGGACTGGCCTGGTATTCACTATGTAGAGCAGGCTGACCTTGAACTCATGGATGATTCTCCTACCTCTGCCTGCTCAGTTTTGGAATTACAGACATGTACCACCGTGCCTGACTGATAGTGTCTATATTGAAGTCGTTCTCTGACACTACCAGTAGGAAAGGTGCCTCATGTCTGACAGGCTGCTGCCTCCCTGTTACAGGTGCTTTCAGAACCCTGGAGCCTCTCCACAAGCCAGATTCCTCAGTCCCAGATCCGCATGTTTGATCCCAATCAATACCCTAATCACCTGGGTGCTGGAGGTGGCTTTGGCCCTGTGAGTGCCCCAGAAGGATGGTGGTTGGCAGCCCTGGGGCCCTAGAGCTTCAGTTTAGGGGTGCAGACGTGGCATGAGCACTTTATTTAGAGAAGACCAGTGTGGATGTAAAATGGTAGCTGCTAACTCAGGCAGGCAGGTACTAGGACCACCCATTCCACGTGCCTCCCCAGTGCAGCATCACTGCACCCAACGCTAGTTCTCCGGGGACAAGGTTTCACACTGGGCCTTCAGGGGTGCATTCCCTTGAGAACAACTCTTCCCCCGTGGATCATTCACATGAGCTACTCTGTCGGGAGGCTAGAGATTGCTACAGAGAGGGTGTGGTCCATACTGTGAGTGCCTGAGGAAATGTGAGTCCTCGACCGCCAAACACAGAGGCAGCATCCTTAGAGGAAACAGAAGTTCCAGTCTTAGAACCAGAGGCAGAGTCCTTTAGTTTGCATACTATTTCCAGGATTAGGAGCATGGGGTCTGACCTCAAGAATGTAGTATCCACGTGGGCTCCCCTCCTGTGACTCTCGTGGGAAGGGAAAATCCATCAGCTTGACTCTTGGGCCTCATTTGCTTCTTGTCCTCAGGTGGCAGATGATGGTTATGGGGTTTCTTACATGATCGCAGGTGAAAATACTATGTTCTTCCATGTTTCCAGCAAGTTCTCAAGTTCTGAGACGGTGAGTCTCCTATGCTCCCACTTGGGGTGGTCCCAAGAAGAGGGGCTACCTGGGGTATCCCAGAAGCACCCTCCATCTCTGGGGTGTGGGGAGGAGTCTTCTTGTGGGTCCATATGGATGGGGGCTGTCCTGAGAATGTGTCTGAGCTCCCAGTTCCCACAGAATTCTCAACGCTTTGGGAACCACATCCGCCAAGCACTGTCGGACATCGCTGATCTTTTCAAAGTTACCAAGGCTGAAAGCTGAGGACAGGAGAGAGCAGCTGCCCTTTTGTCCCCACCTGGTGGAGGAAGAGGCCTGTGGCCAGTTCATAGGCATAAGGGGCAGCGTGCACACGTGCCCAGTTCTGCAAACAGCTCTGGTGGCAGGAGCTCCCCAGGCACACACTGCTCCTTTGGGGCCCAGCTGGAGGTGGGACTGGAGCAGCGCCGCAATTTTGATTTTTTTTTTTGTCTTGGTAGATGCTAATAAAAAAATAAGGCTATATAATTCTCTCTCAGCCCTTAGGTGCCTATGTTTTGTTAGAGAACTGTAAGGCCCTCTTCCTGCCCCCCTCAGGCTAGAATGGTGGAAATGGGAGAGCTAGGAGAATGTTCATGGGGACGTTTACCTGCTTTGAAATATGTGCCTTCCCAGAACAATGCAGGCTTTGACAGTGCGCCCCACCCCCTCGCGTGCACTTGGAATAAATCCTTGCTTTAGAACTGTTGCCTGTTCCATGGGGCTACTTCTGTGTGCCAGGGAGTGGGGCCCACCCGCCTAGTCCACTCATTGGCAGGCCTTCTGTACCAATCTGGGCTAGAGTGCAACCTACAGAGGCCGGTGACATCCTCCCACTACTCAGCCAGGGTACCAGGCGATCATATCTCTGAGGGCACACAGATACCCTGCAGCAACTTGCTGCTTCAGTCTCATATTCTTGGTTGTTGAAACAACATTTGGACATAATGGCTCAATACCATATAGACTTGCCTTCAATTCTTCTGAAATAGTATTGCCTTGCACTTAGGAGGCTGAGGCGGGAGGATTACCAATAGTTCAAGGATAGCCTGAGCTGCAGAGTGAAACCATCCCCCCCAAAAAGAATAAACCAGTAATATTTTACGAAAGCATAAGTAGCACTCAGTAACTACAGCTGTATACTTGAATGAATTGAGATTCCAGATGCTAAGAACCCACACACAAATCAGATTTAGAAATCATGTTTGTTGAGCATAGATATGACCCTATTCTGGAAAATCAGGGGTGTACAGGATACTCTCCCTGCCTATACAGAATCCTCCTAGAAGAGGCTAGCAGTGCAGCTGATGGACACAGCTATTTTTGGAATGACCCATTTAGCAAGTGTTTGCTAGATGCCTGTAGTATGCAAGGCAAGTGAATTTGCAGTGAACAAAATTAGCAAGCAGTCCTTTTGGCACCCAAAGACTTCAGTAAGGAACACAGGTAACAACTAAAGGTGTACATGACTTAGGTGAGCCAAATATTAGTGGTTAGGTGAAGGGAAGTGAACAAACAGACCCAGGAGAAGGTGCAGTTTCAGATGGTGGTAAAAGCAGGTCTTTTTAAATGAGGCTGCCAACTTACAGACCTGTAGGAGAAAGGAATAAGCCATGTTCCTCCCTGTCTTTCATGTCTCAAACTCGATGGCAGAACATTCCTGGACAAAGAAAACAGCAAGATTCAAAGGTGTATGGAGAGAAATACCTGCTGTAAAGGATTAGCACATGACAGCCCATAGCTGGTGTGACGTCAGAGAGTAGGAGGCCAGGCAAGCCTAGCTTGAAGACATCATCTTCATCTTTGTCTTCTTCAAATGATGGGAGACTACTGAAGTCTGAGCAGAGGGAGTTGTAACACAACAAAATAGGATGCAGTCACAGGAAAACGTGAGGCCCGTCTAGAGGCAGTGGTTAGGACGGTACAGGTGGAAAGAAAGGCAGAACTTACAGGAAAGCAGTGCCATACATGGGAATAGAAAATTGGGAAGCTAAAACTGTCAAAGGTAGGACTAGCAAGCCTGTGAGATCTCAGAGACAGCTTGCAATGTGGTGGTGGCAAACATCTTTAATCCCAGCACTTGGGAAGCAGAGATAGACAGCTTTACAGATCAAGTTCCAGTGCAGTCAGGGCTACACAGAAGCCCTGTTTTGAAAAACCAAACAAATCTGTGTGTGTGTGTATGCACATATATTTACATTAAAAATTTTAGATTACATATATATATATAGAGAGAGAGAGAGTTTTTGCAGGTATGTATGTGCATGTACGGCATGTGTCTGGTGCCCATGGAAGTCAGAAGAGGATGTCAAGAGTCCTTGGAACTAGAATTATCAATGACTGTGAGCCACCAAGTGGGTGCTAAGAACCAAACCCAAGTCCTCCACAAAGAACAAGTGCTCTTAACCATTGTGCCATCTCTCCAGCCTCAAATTACTACATCTTTACTTTGTATGTGTGTGGGTAACATGCTACTACATATATGTGGAGGTCAAAGGACAACTTGTAGGAGTTGGTCTTCTCTTTCCACCTTGCGGTCTAAGGATTGAACTCAGGTTGTCAGGCTTAGCAGCAGGTGCATTTACCTGCTGGACCATGTTCCTGGCCCTGTAACTCACTTTTTAAAATTTTTGAGCAATATGGTGATTAAGTGAGAAATTACAATGTTAAATTTAATGTATGTAAGAAATACCTTTGAAGGGCTGGGGACGTGATTCAGTAAGTAGAGAGCTTGCCTAGTATATAACAGGTTCTAGTTTCATCCCCAAGACCACATAAAACAGGCATGATGGTGTGTGTAGCTGCATAGTTTGAGGTCAATCTGAGATATATGACTGTTGTGTATTTTACTCTTAGCTTTTTGATGGGCCCACCACCCAGCTCCCAAATAAATCACACACAGAGGCTTGTTCTTAGTTATAAATGTCCGGCCTTAGCTTGGCTTGTTTCTAGCCAGCTTTTCTTATCTTTAATTATCCCATCTACCTTTCTCCTCTGGGCTTTTATGGTTCTTACTTCTGTACATCTTATTTTCCTTCTTACTCCATGGCTGGCTGGGTGGCTGGGTGGCTGGCCCCTGAGGTCCTCCTCCCCTTGTTCTCTTGCTGCTCCTCTTACTTCCTTCTATTTATCTTCTCTGCCTGACAACCCCACCTATCCTTGCTCCTGCCTTGCTATTGGTCATTCAGCTCTGTATTAGGACCACCAGGTGTATTAGACAGGCAAAGAATCACAGCTTCACATAGTTAAACAAATATAGCACAAACAAAAGCAACGCACCTTAAGATAATATTCTACAACATGTGATAACCTGTCTTTAAAAGGGAGGAAGAAGAAAGAGAAAATGTCTCATATATTCTTAGAATATACATTAAAAGCTGAGAAACATTTAGGCTTCTTATAATACTTATTATAATAGTCATTAAAACCTTAATAGCACATGGGAAGATTCCCAGAGCAGAAATTTCTTTTTTTTTAATATTTTACTTATTTATTATGTATACAACACTCTGCCTCCATGTGTGCCTGAAGGCCAGAAGAGGGCACCACATCTCATTACAGATGGTTGTGAGCCACCATGTGGTTGCTGGGAATTGAACTCAGGACCTCTGGAAGAGCAGTCAGTGCTCTTAACCTCTGAGCCATCTCTCCAGCACCCCCAGAGCAGAAATTTCTATTGTCCTTTGAATCTTCTTGAACTTTAAAAGTATAAATATGCTCACAGAAGGTTACATTCCATGTTAAAACATACCTGAGCTTCCAAAATATTTTTGAAGACTTCTTTCTCATGAGTTCTATGTAATCTCCCCTGAAGGTTAGGGTTAGAGTTAGGGTCTGTATTTCTACAGGTTTGGGACAACAATAGTTCACCCAATCTGGGAAAACTGAACAAAGAGCTTCCAACAAACTAGTTTGTAATTCCTGATAAAATTCAATCATTAGGCACAGCTACCTCTTTTTACTTTGCTCTCGATAGAGCTTCTGCCTAGAATCTTGGTCCCTTTCTTTTTCCTTGGCAGACTCCATTACCCATCAGGGTTAATCTTGATTTGTGTTTTGGAGTTCTGTAACAGAAGTCAAGAGTGAGCTGTTTATGCATTTGAAAAGTGATTGGAAATTTAAAGGGTAATTCAGGTTGGAAAAGGACAGGCAGAAAACCAGATTCAGAAGAGCCAGAAGCCTGGTGGTATATGGAGGGATTTGACTAAACAATATTCTTCTCAATAAGTAACAAATGGGTGCTCACTGTGCCCAGAACAGTTTGTCTCAACTCCTGATGTTTTCCTCCCTGATGGTCTGCTAAGGACCAGAATCCCAAAGAGAGCGTTCTGAGGGTCCTGGATGGTTGTATTCTCAAACACTTGGTGTCCAAAGTTAGTGTCAAACTGCCCTGTCCCTACTTTTCTCACCTCAGCTTGTGTTATCGACACCTTCCAACCAATCTCTCCCTCACCCCACATTGCCAGACCCTGCCAAATTGTCTTGGCTTTTAACTCTGCACTTCCCTCCTCTGTGATCATGTCTCCCTTCATCCCCACTTCCAAACAGCCTACTTCATCTCCATCCTGCCTCCAACAGCCAGAAGTTCATTTTAACCATTTCCGTCCACCGATGGCATGCCCTGAACAATATGTCCACAGCCTCTATAAAGATTGATTTGGGAGTTGAAGAGACAGCTTGGGGAGTAACAGCACTTGTTGCACAAGCAAAAGGACCTGGGTTTGAATCTCTGGCACTCATGTGAAAGTCAGACCACATATGTCTATGAACTCAGGATTGGGGGATGCAGAGAAGCAGACCCCAGGAGTTCACCGGCAAGCCAGTCTAGCAGAAACAGTGGGCTTCAATTTAATTGACTTGACATACCATTTTCTGAGGGACAAGACAGAGTGACAGAGCAGGAGAACCAATGTTCCTATGACCACGTAACACACACAAAACACACACACCACACACACAGAGCCCCCCCCACACCACACATATAACACACACAACACACACCCACACACAGAGCCCCCACACCACACATATAACACACACACAGAGCCCATACACCACACCACACACACACAGAGCACACACACACAGAGCCCATACATCATATCACACACACATACACACACAGAGCCCATACACCACAAATACACACAGACACACAGAGCCCATACACCACACATACACACATACATACACACACACACACACAGAGCCCATACATCATTTCACACACACATACACACACACACACACAGACTAGGGAGATAGCTTAATAAAGTGCTTGCCTTTCAAGTAGGACATGAGTTTGATCCTCATGGTGGGAAGGGGGGGTAGGTATGGAGGAGCCTTCTATTAGCCTCCTCACAACTAGAGATTTTTGGTTTTTTAAAAGTGTTTGCTTGTATGTGCACGTGTTCGCCATGTACATGCCTCCAAGGTGCCCTTGGAGATCAGAAGGTATCTCTGAATCTTCTGGTTGTTCGGGAAGCCAAATCTGGGTCCTCTGTAAGAGCAGTAAGTGCTCTTACTCGTCGAACTATCTCTCCTGCCCCACCATACGCCTGGCCCCCAAGTAGAGCTTTATGCTCTTGGCTATAAGCACTGAGTGACTCTGTTGCCTGTTCTTGCTAGTCCGAGGGGACAGGACTACACTACAGGGCAGAATTGAGGCAAAATTGCGTGTGCCGGTGTGGTAATACCCCTGCCTCATCCGATCCCTGTTGCCCCCTACAAGGGCTGACTTCCCCTGTAAGGCTGGTGCACCAATGACTGTCACACATAATACTGGGCATTTAACAAATGTTTACGATGCCGGGCAGTGGTAGCGCACGCCTTTAATCCCAGCACTCGGAAGGCAGAGGCAGGTGGATCTCTGTGAGTTCAAGACCAGCCTGATCTACAAGAGCTAGCTAGTTCTAGGACAGCCTCCAAAGGCACAGAGAAACCTTGTCTCGAAACAAAACTAAACAAAAGTTTATGGCACCTCTGAGCCAGGTGCTGCCCTGGACACTAGGGACACAGCAATCACACAGGGCCCCGCCAACGTGGCTATACACAGGAGCACGTAAGAAAGGAACTCAATTGTCAAGCACTGCAGGGGATGGGGAACACAGGCAGCAGGATAAGACCAGGTAAAGCCAGGCCAAAGACCGCAGAACAGGACCCGCCCACTTAGAAGTCCCGCCCTCTGGAGAAATCTAACCAATCAGGGCGAGAAGCCTGTCTGGGGGCGGGACTAGTAACGGAAAGGGGCGGGGCGTCGTTGCCAGGAGTCCCTCCTTCCTCTCCCGCCGCGTGGGCTGTGGAGCTGACCAGAGCGCGGGCCCAGCCAGAGGTGAGCGAGGCCGGCGCGCCCAGGGGCCCGACGGCCTCGACTGCCTCGGCACGCCTGGGGACCTTAGGGATTCTTGGATTCAGGGCCGGGTCCCCGCGGTACTCACCGCCTCACGTGAAAGCCTCCAACGCTACACCTCTGCCCTTGCTTACGTCCCTCACGCCTCAGCTGCCACTTCTGACACCCACTTTCACCTGTGTTCCTACACCCCCAAACCCAGACGCTTCCCTTCATACCCCTCCCCAAAGCTACCATCCCACCCCTCAGTCTCCGCCTCCCACACCAAGTACCTCCGCTCAGTCTCTTGTACCTCAGCAAAAAACGGGCTGCCCTGATCTCCTCAGCCACGCTTTTATCCCCCTCCCCCTCGGCTTCTTCAGTCCGCACGGAAGATGCCTCCCCTCGTCTCACATACCCTCAGCTCCCTCAGCCTACACCCCAGATGCCTCTGCTCGGTTCAGGCCACACCCTGACCTCTCTTCAGCTTCTTCACCCCACACACCAGGCTTTTGCTTTGGGGCCGCCAACCAGCTCCCAAATCATGACAGAGACTTGTTAGTTATGAATGCCCAGCCTAGTTTAGGCCCATTTCTGGCCAGCTCTTTTAATTTAAATTAACCTGTTCCTCTTTATCTACCTTTTGCCTCGAGGCTTTTTACCTTTTCCTTCTGTACATCTTACTTTCCTGCTGTCTCTATGTCTGGCTTCTGGCCTCAGGGTGTCTCCCTTGTTCTCTCTTCTGTTCTTCTCGTTTCTCTCCCTGTTTATTCCCTCTGACTGCCAGCCCCACCTATCCCTCTTCTATCTATTGGGCGGTTCAGCTCTTTATTAGACCAATCAGGTGCCTTAGGCAGGCCAGGTGGACCAAATGCAACTCATCTTTACATAATCAAACAAATGCAACACACCTTTATACAGTTAAAGTAACATTCTGCAACATAAGCAAATATGACACATCTTTATATAGTTAAATATTCCACAGTACCACACTTTTATTATCCTCCCCTCAGGGTCTTCAACCCATATCCCACATTCTTACCTTTCTCCCCTCATCTCCTCACCCTTATCTCCTCTCAGTTTCCTCAACCCACACCTAGATGCCTCCCTCTGGAACCTCATTCCACACTTTATCTCCCTTCTATCAGCTTCTTCAACCCATATCCTCACCTGCTTCCCTCAGTCTCCTTGTTCCTCTACAACTGTAGTCCAGTCTCCAGATTCTTCAGTCTCCTTATTCTATATCCAAAGCCCTCGCCCTTAGGCTTCTCATCTGCAGCCAAAGCTCCCACTCCTCACTGTACCTACCACAAGCACTTCCCTTCAGCTTCTCCTCTTCACACCTGTGGTGGTTGAATAAGAATGCCCCCACGCCCCAAACTCATGTATTTGAATGCTTGGTCACTAGGTAGTGGAACTCTTTGAACGAATTAGGAGGATTAGGAAGAGGTATAGCCTTGTTGGAGTAAGTGTGGCCTTGTTGAAGGAATTGTGTTACTAGAGGTGGGCTTTGAGGTTTCAAAAGCCCATATCAGGCCTAGGCTCTCTCTCTGCCAGGATGTAGCTCTCAACTACTGCTCCAGAACCTGCCAGCATGCCACCGTACTCCATACCACAATGATAATGGACTAAACTTCTGGAAGTACAGGCAAGCCCCCAATAAAATGCTCACTTATTTGAGTTGGCTTGGTCATGATATCTCTTCACAGCACTAGAGAAGTTGGTGCCAGAGAGTGGGTATCACTGTGGCAGTCCTGACCATGCTGCTTGTTGGTGCAATGTGAACTTTGGGACTTTGTATTAGGAAAGCAGTTGAAGATTTTAAATGGGGCTGTTGCTGGAGGTTTCTGTCCTGCCAGATTCTGCAGCTGCCTTGCCCCAAACAAGCACACAGACACTATATTAATTATAAAACTGTAGGCTAGTGGATTGGGCTTCTTATTGGCTAGCTCTGTCTTAATTATTAACCCATTTCTATTAATCTATGTATTTCCATGTGGTCTTGGCTTACTGGAGAATGCCCTGACCTGTTATTCCTTTGTTGTCTACATGGCATCTCTACTGGTGCCTCTCTCTACCTACCTTTCCTAGAATTCTCCTAGTCTTTTTTTTTTTTTTTTTTTGGTTTTTCGAGACAGTGTTTCTCTGTGGCTTTGGAGGCTGTCCTAGAACTAGCTCTTGTAGACCATGCTGGCCTGGAACTCACAGAGATCCGCCTGCCTCTGCCTCCCAAGTGCTGGGATTAAAGGAGTGCGCCACCAACGCCTGGCTCTCCTAGTCTTTTAGTCCCACCTATCTTCTGCCTCTATTGGCCAAACAGTGTTTTATTCATCAATAAGAGAAACATCTGTAAGAAGGACATCCCCCATCATGGGGCTTAATGGGCCATACTAATAGGATCTTGGAAGACAGTGATGCTGAGAAAAATGTAAATTATGATGGCCCTGCTCATGAAGCTTCAGAGGGGAAGAACATTAGTAAGTAACCTGGAGACAATTCTTGTGATATTTTGGCAAAGAATGTGGCTGCTATTTGCTCTTGTCTGGAAAATCTGCCTGAGGCTAAATTGAAGAGTTTTTGGGTTAATGACAAAGGAGTGTTCAAGACAGCCTAGTATTGACTGTTTCATGTGGTTTTTAGTGACCATTCTTGTGTAGATCTGCAATGATAAGGAACAAGCAGGGAAAGGAAAAATACAAAATGTACAGTTTAAAGAGGAAAGGAATATTAAGAAATGTTTTGTTGAAGTCAAGTCCAGTGCTCAAGAAAATAATAAATTTAAAGAAAAGCCTGATACTAAATGGAATAAAGAGAGTGGTGACTTCAGGGCAAGACCTACTCAGCCAAGCTTCCAACTTGTGAAAAGGAATTAAAGGAAAACTTAACCAGTGAAGGAAATACCAACATCTGAAAGCTGAGGCAATTATAAGTGAATACAGGGGCCATGTTCAGTCCCAGCAAGCCGCATGAATTGGCAGTTTCGACCACAGTTGTTCTGGTTTTAGACTCAAGAATACAAGAAGGAGGTTGCGGACACTCTCTCTGCAGCTAAGGAAAGCCAATGAGTCCAGGCCTGTGTAAGGAGAGCCACCGCATGGAAGTTTGGAGAGGCCATTGTGTGAAGTTGTAAAGGTAAAGCCAGGATTATGTTGAAAATCCCAAGATGTTGAAGATGCCAGAATTGTGAGATACCTGCCAAGGAGAACTGCAGACCAGATGTAAAACCAGCCCAAGAGAAGTGTGTTGCAGTCAACAAAGCTGAAAAGCACTTTGACATCAGACTTTATCTTATTTAGTGCACAAAATCCTAAAATTTTGAGAACTGTATAAATAAGTACACTGTACTTGCATGATTTTTTTATCCCTACAATTCTTCTCAATTTTATAACTATAACTATTGTGCTACATATATATGTGTGTGTGTGTATATATAGTATATATATATATATATATATATATATATATATATATATATAGTGTGTGTGTGTGTATCAACTTGCTGAGTCTAATTAGTGTTGCCCATATGTGCATGTGTTTAAAACCAACTATTTAAACTACTTAGGTTTGGGTATTTGTCTCTGAAGAAAACTGGTTGTTTCTCCCTCATCAGCCATTGACTGCCTATAAGTCTTCATCTAGGGGAGCAGCCATGTGATATTTTCCTCTATCCTCATTGACATGTCAATTGGTATGGTATTTGCAGTAGACAACCAAATGTTAAGTGTTTGTGGTTATGACATCCCTGTCATGTCCAGAAGACACTGTCTTAGAGCTGTCATCCTGGTCCTTAGGCTCTTATAGTCTTTCCACCTCCTCTTCTGCAATATTCCTTAAGCCTTAGGTGTATATTATAGATATCCCACTTGGGGATGAGCATCCCAGGGTCACTTAGTCTCTTCATTTTGACCATTTGTGGGTTTCTGTAATAGCTTCCATCTACTACAAAAAAGAAGCTTCTTCGAAGAGGAGAGCTGCACTTACCTATGAATGTAAGAGTAAGTATTTAGAAGGTAGTTGTAAGCTATATTATTTAGCAATATGCTAGTAGCAGATTTTCCTCTAGGGTCTATGACCTCTTCAGCCATGGGTTCTTGGCTTGGTTTACAACACCAGGCATGAGTTCCCCTGAATTAAGTAGGCTTTTGGTTACCCATAAGATAGGAGTGCCTCTATTGCACCATTTGGGATATCTTGCCATTCCAGTAGTTATAGTTCTCAGACTTCACAGTGGAGTAGAATTGTTGATAACTTTTCTCCTTTGGCAGCTTACATATCACCATTTGACACTATGAGAGCTAACCCTTAAGGAAGATGCTTCCAGATACCAGTTTCATTTCTTTAAGAACTGTGACAGATTTTTATTGCATCTTCAGCAATAGAGTATTACCCTTGTGTTATGGCAGTCAAACAAAGACAATGGCAGTCTCCTAGATTTGGGGGGGTCTCCTAGATTTGAATCTTTAGGTTTCAGTGTGTAATGAGCTATAAAAGCAGAAAGGAACTATTTCAGCAGGTGGGGTGGATGAGAAGGAGCCCTAGAGAGAGGTGTGGCAAGAGACAGTTGCTAGAAAGGAAGAAAGGGGGAGATTCAGTGGGAAGCAGGAGGAAAGATAATACAGAAGGAGAGGAAGGAGGGATAAATAACACTAAGAATGTTTGGAAAAGCCACTGGGAAACCTATTGTTTTATAAGCTTACTTAAAAATATTTTTAAATGGAATTACCCTACATGGTTGAATAATACTCCCCTGGGAGCTACATGCAACAAAAACCCCAGTGCCAGGAAGATGATACCTCCCTTTGAGTCTAAGTCTAGTAGTAAATTTTAGTAATAACTTTTAAGACATTTTGTTCTTGTTGTTCCATTTGCAAACTTAAACTCATTTAATTATAATCTTAATATATTCTCTCTCTTTAAGTGCCTTAATTATCTTAACAAAACCTTCATGACTTCTTAAATAGGTTCTTTTGTTTGGTTGATTTTTCGTTTTGGTTTGGTACATGTGTGTGGTTCTCTGACAGTTTCAATATGTAGCTCAGGCTGGCTTAAAACTTATGATGACTCTCCTACCTCTGCCTCTCAAGTGCTGAGATAATAGGTATATACCACCAAGCGCCATTCTCTTAAGTAATTTTTATAAATAGCACATCAGACTTACAGTGAAACTTGTATTCTCTTAAATGCCCTCAAACTCTACAGAAACTTTAGTTAAAAATTACAGTCTGTAATCAGTTATGCATCTTAAAGTAGAAGAGTAAAATTGATCTATTACTCTGATATATAATTCTCTTCTATATCCAAATGCCCAAAATGATGACTATTCATAATTATTTTTTTATCCTTATAAAGGTTTCCATCTTTTTTTTTTTTTGGCTTTTAAAGATAGGGTTTCTCTGTAGCTTTAGAGCCTGTCCTGGAACTTACTTTGTAGACCAGGCTGGCCTTGAACTCACAGAGATCCTCCTGTGTCTGCCTCCTGTATACTAGGATTAAAGCCATGCACCACCACTGCCTGTCAACATTTCCATCTTAATATCCTATTTTCTCAGGGTTGTAGATTGCTCACATATTGTGGTGGTTTGAAAGAAAATGCCCCCCAAAGGGAGTGGTTCTATTAGGATGTGTGGCTTTGTTGGAGTAGGTATCACCTTGTTGGAGGAAGTATGCCACTGTGGAGGTGGGCTTTGAGATCTCATATATGCTCAAAGTATCTCAGACCACTTCCTGTTGCCTATGATTCAAGATCTAAGATCTTTTAGCTCCTTCTCTAGTGCCATGTCTACTTGCATGCTGCCCTTCTTCCTCTTCCTCTTCCTCTTCCTCTTCCTCTTCCTCTTCCTCTTCCTCTTCCTCTTCCTCTTCCTCTTCCTCTTCCTCTTCCTCTTCCTCTTCTTCTTCTTCTTCTTCTTCTTCTTCTTCTTCTTCTTCTTCTTCTTCTTCTTCTTCTTCTTCTTCTTCGTGGTTTTTTTGAGACAGGGTTTCTCTGTGGCTTTGGAGGTTGTCCTGGAACTCACTCTGTAGACCAGGCTTGCTTTGAACTCACAGAAATCTGCCTACCTCTGCCTCCTGCATGCTGGGATTAAAGGCATGTGCCAAAATGCTCAGCCACTACCCTGCTCCTTGCCATAACAATAATGGACTAAATTTCTAAACTGTAAGCAAGCTACCTCAATTAAATGTTTTCCTTTATAAAAGTTGCCATGGTTGCCAGGTAGTGGTGTGGATTTCCAGGAACTGAACCCAGGTTGTCAGGCTTGGCAGGAAAAGTGCCCTTACTGGAAAAACCACCTCAACTGTCCTGGAATTACTTTTTGTGCAAAGAATGTAGAGCCATTTATTTCTTTAGGCTAAAAAGGCTACTGAATGATGTAAGCAGAGCTTAATGGGCCACTTTTGTACTTGGGGAAAAAAAGAATACTGGGAAAAATGAAGACAGTAGAGGCCCAGCTCAGAGGTTTCAGATGGGAACAAGAACTCTATTAGAAACGAGGATAATGACCGTCCATGTGGATATTCATTCTGCTCATGTCAAGTGAAGTTGAATTTGAAGGTAACGACAGATTTATTCAGCAGAGGGAATTTCGAAGCAAGATGGTATTCAGACTAGTGCTAAAGAAACAGCTGTAACTGAGAGATCAGTACCACTGAGGAGAAGCTTCCTGCTCTGCACTGGGACAATAGGAAATGTTCCTCAGGTTCAACACACAGAAGTTGAAAAAGCTGTGGTCCAAGGAGGCCAGGGAACATCATAAGCTAGCAGCAGAATTGTAAACAGAATTGTTCTATGTGGTGCTTATTTTGAAAGCATAATATGTGTGCAATTCAGATGATTATGAAGAATAGCTGAAGCCAGATACCATGTGACAGGGTCAGAGACCCTGTTGATGGGCCCTGAAAGGCCACTGAATGAAGCTGTGAAGGTGAAGCCTCAGTTGCATTGGAGAGTCTGGTATATTGGAGATGCCAGGACAGTCGGGTATCTCCCACAGAGAGCCACATTTATAGAGTAGAGCCAGCCTAAGCCTAAAAGAAAAGCTGAGTATGCTGCAAGTAACCGCTGGAGTAGGCAGGGCTGCCAAAGCCCTTTGGAGGCCATCAGATTGCATCATGAATCCAGATTCTGGACACGGAGCTACACAATTTGGCATTTTCCATGCTAGACTTTGCTTCTGTTTTGGTGGGATTGTTTCATAACTCTACTCTCCCCTTTTGGAAGTATTTTGTGTCAGTACTTTGTTGGAAGTTCATAGTTTGTTTTTTGTTTTATAGGAGCTCATAGTTAAGAAACTAGGACTTT
This sequence comes from Mesocricetus auratus, assembly GCF_017639785.1. Taxonomy (NCBI): domain Eukaryota; kingdom Metazoa; phylum Chordata; class Mammalia; order Rodentia; family Cricetidae; genus Mesocricetus; species Mesocricetus auratus. Next base: position 75,877,997 of record NW_024429194.1, read on the forward strand.
TATAGTGTTGGAATTTTAAAAGGCTATGGGGACTTCTAAAGTTATGAAATAAATGTGAACCTTTGGGGAAAAGGGGCAGAAGGTTATAGGTCAGAATTATATGTTTGTGTGTTGAGTTGACGAGGAGAATTGTGATGGTTAGTTTGAATTCTCACTTTACACAAGCTAGAATCAACATGAGAACACAGTCTCAATAAGGGATTTGTCTAGATCAGGTTGATCTGTGGGCGATTTTCTTGATCTTATTAACTGTGGTTGGAAGACCCTATTGTGGGTAGTACCATTTGATCTTATATTGCTCTATTATTAAATAAAAGTTGGGAGTCATATATCGAGGTAAAAATATGATTGATAGGAGAAGCAGTGAAGTAACTAGTGAGCTATTCTCTCTCCTTCCATGATCCAAAGGTCCCTCCCTACTACTTCCTGTGTCTCTCTATATGTATCCTGGGCCCTCCAAAACCTCTATGGCTAATTCTATAGTCAGCTAGTCACTAACCACTCTCAATTCAAGGTTAAACTTTGTTATCAGTTTTGGAGTGTCAGTGCAAATTCTGACAATATTTCCCCCTCTTTGTCTAAATAAAAATGAAAGGTTTTAACTTTAACAAATAAAAACTATATACAATAAGAATAATTATCAAGTAAGAATTACATTCACAGTGTCCAGTCCATTTATATTTGGCAAATTTGGAAAAAATTATCTATTATCTATCCTATCTTAGTGAGTCCAAAGTTTTATACCTAATTCACTTTTTTTTTCAAGGAAGGGTTTCTCTGTGTAGCCTTGTAGACCAGGCTGACCTTAAACTCAGAGATCCACCTGCCTTTGACACTGTCCAACTTCTAATTCACTTTTTATTATAACTTGTATTACCAACCTAGAAATATCTTTTTAGACCTTCAAACATTTTCTTAGATAAGCAACTTAAGTTTTTATATCTTCCAGCCTTATACACTTAACATCTCTTTTGTGAGTTTCTTTTCTGAATTTGGTAACAACAAAAAGTATAACTATAGCTATCTAGTATTTAATCCCATCAGAGACCTGAGAGGATATAATATTACCTGAATAAACAGCAAGTGCAGAGCGAACAACTTCCAAAACTATAGAAAAACAGACAATTGGCTGCCTGGACAGTCACCCAAGATTCCTCTGCAGTCCTTCTTTGGCCTACAGGCCTAGAATAGCTAACAGACTTCTGTGAAGCGGGAAATATTAAACGACTGCCCTGCCTTGTCTTAGCAAACTTGGAAGTCATCTTCTGTTGTGTCCTGCTTTTCCAGTTTGGACAGTATGCTGTTAGGAGTAGAGGTAAGGGAAGTTCCTTTCTCAGTGACTAACTTTGCCACAATGAAAGCAAACACCATATGGAGGTTCTTCAATGCCCATCATCTTTTTTTGAAGTAAATTTGTACTTCCAGGAGCAGACATGTCTACTGTCATGAAAAGATTTGTGTTATTAAAACATTTTAAATGCCATATTCTATAGATCTCTAAAGTGTTCGAAGACAATCTATCTAAAACATATCTCTGTCTGACCTAAAAAACATACCTAACATGGCCACAAATTTGATTGTTTAGATGACTAACCACTAACCTGCCATTTTTTTTTTTTTTGGTTTTTCGAGACAGGGTTTCTCTGTGGCTTTGGAAGCTGTCCTGGAACTCACTTTGTACACCAGGCTGGCCTCGAACTCAGAGATCCGCCTGCCTCTGCCTCCCGAGTGCTGGGATTAAAGGCGTGCACCACCAACGCCCGGTGTAACCTGCCATTTTTTAATTATCCTAAATGTTTTGTAATAATTTTCAAGGGGTAGAACTTTACATTACATTGTTAAATGAGTTGCATAGGTACAATAACTTAAACAAGCATAGAAACATATACAGTGTAACAAATGTAGCCATAAATTTGTATCAATATATAAAAATCCATACTAATGTAAAATATTTGAGATTTGTAGTTGCTTTTTTTAAAGTATATTCAATAATCTACCTGTCTTTCCCTATTATTCCTGTACCCCCTTTTTTCTTTTCAGAATGAGATCGCTGAATCTAATCTCCTTTATTTAGTTTCCTACCTGACCACAATCAATAACAACTTGTAACCAACCTCCCTGTATGACGATAAAATCCATAATCTACCAAACAGCCAAAAAAAGAAACCCACCCCACCTTTTGGGAATGGGCAATGTGTTTCAAAACTGCTTTCTGTTGTCTAGGGGCAATGGCATCTTTGGGCAACCCTGAGAAAACTGAGATAATGGTCAAGTCCTGGAAGAGCAAGCTGTTGTTCAGTCTCAGTGCAATGGGAAAGTGCACGGCTCATCTGAAGTCCTGACTGGAGTAATCTCTGAGGCTGAATCATCTTAGCCAACTACTTGAATTTGTCTTGAGCAGTTTGTAGTCCAAAGCTGATCTTTGAGTGGTGTTTGTCAGCTTAGTGGAGTTATCACAAGCCATGTGAAATAGGCATTGTAGGGCCCCACAATCTTCTTGGAGACCTCAAAGGTCACTTCTGGGAATAGTCACAGTTCATTGCAGAAATTTTAAACATTTTAATGTCATATACAGCAGATCTTGGATTGGTTAAAGGGCCACAGTTTGTCAAGTACATCTGGGGTACATAAACTTAGTTCCTATTTATCTGCTTCAGACTCATACGCAAAGTCACATACAAGAAGCTAGATGAAACCTATTTCTCTATATGACCAGTAATATCATGACAGAAAAATTTAAATACATAATAATTTTGAGATAATATCTATACCTTAATAAAAGTTGTAAAGAGTCAAAATAAAACCAAAGGATTATGAGATTACTGGGAATAAAATAGTCCCGTAATTGTGTTTTTTCTTCTGCCTCATGTCAGGTCATTCTTCTGACATGAGACAGAGATTTTGGATTTTCCTTTAACAAGCATGCTCAGTTTTAGAGAAGGAGAGAGCCACACTCCAACTCTAAAGCCAGCTTTAATATTTAAGTTTTCTGGGACTATAAAAAATAACATTTGTATTATATGTATGTAGAGAACAGCAGAAAGAAGCATTTGGGAAGATTTCTGAAATTCTATCCTGTTGGAAGTATTCTATGCCACTAGGCCAATTTACTCTTTGCAGGGGGGGCATTTTCTCATGATAATTTGTCCTTTTTCTTTCAATGTCTCATTTGTCCAGTGGTCTTCAGATTCCTTAGTTGAATGCTATTATTATCCTGGAAAGACAAAACAAAACCCTGTCCCAACCCCAACTTTGGGGAGTTCCCTTTTTTTGGCAGGTTATAACTGATCAAATGAAAGTCATTTGTTAGTCTTATAAGTTAGTTTAGGTTGAATGACCATGATGTTTGATGAACTATCATCTCTCCTAATCAAGAGGTCTCTCCCATTTGAATCTAACCTTCATCAATCTTGATGGTATCCGTAGCTTTTCTTCTCCTGTGGAAACAAAAGCAAAACCTCTTCCTCAATGTAACACATATTCTGGTTTCCATTCTGAGGTCAACACATCTCTAAAGTATACAGGTTGATTTAATTCAGCAGTTTTTTGCACTGCCCAATGGCTCTCCAAAGGTGGTGTTCTTTTGTCATTAGCATTTTAAAAATTAAATTTAATAAAGCACTGTGTAATCTATATCTGGGGGGGGTCTTTACTACCCCTTCCTGTTCATTAAGCATATCTTTTTTTTTCCTTTTTTGTTTTTCAAGACAGGATTTCTCTGTGGCTTTGGAGCCTGTCCTAGAACTAGCTCTTGTAGACCAGGCTGGTCTCAAACTCACAAAGATCCTCCTGCCTCTGCCTCCTGAGTGCTGGGATTAAAGGCATGCGCCACCACCACCCAGCTAAGCATATCTTTTAAAGTGTAATTAGATCTTTCTATAATTATTTGTCTGGTAGGGTTTGTGGTATACCTGTAATATGCTTTATGTTATAATAGGAAAAATTGTTTTATTTTACTAAAGACATATGCTAATAAATGTGTAATTACAGAATCAGCCTTTTTAGAACTCAAAGCAGTTGCCCATTGAAATCCTGAATATGTATTTATGCTATGGTGAACGTAATTTAATTTTCCAAACTCTGAAAAATTAAGCACATCCATTTGCCAAATCTCATTTCTTTGAGTACCTCTTGAGTTACCTCCTGAAGGTAATGGAGTTTGATTACACAAAGAAAAAGTAAGACATTTCTTTATAATTGTCTTGGCTTGTTGCTAAGTGATAGAAAACTCTTTCTTCAAACTGTTGCTATTAACATACTAGTTCTCATGAAATTCTGAGGCTTCAAGTTAAAACGAATAATGCCATGAGAATATCATACAATTTTGACTTTTTGAACGGAATCATAACGACTTTGAGCCACTTTTTTTCTCCTGACTTATAACCTTTCCAGATTTATTTGCATCTGTATAGAATGTAGGGGCTCCAGAAATTGTTGGTCCTTGTACAATATGAGGAAGGATCCAATTAGATTCTTTCATAAACTGAAGTCTCTTTCTTTTGTGATATTAGTGTACAACAGGATTATTTCACAATAAGGATGTCACCACCCTCAGTGGACTAGGTCCTCCCATATAAATTAGCAATTGCAAAAATTGGGGGTTGGAGAGATGGCTCAGCAGTTAAGAGCACTTGATGTCTTTGCACAGGATTTGGGTTCAGTTCTCACCAGTCTCATGGTGATTAACGACTATAATGCCAGTTATAGGGTATTCAGTGCCTTCTTCTTGACACCATGTGCACCCATATTTATATACCCCTACACAGACAGACAGCTACACCCACACGCACACGCACACGCACATGCACATGCACACACACAATTTAGAAATAATAAAAATAACTCTTTAGGACTGGCGAGATGGCTCAGTGGTTAGGAGAACTTGGATTCAATCCCCAGGACTCACAAAGCAACTCCTAACTAACTCCAGTTCTAGGGGATCTGATGCCCTCTTCTGGCCTTCTCAGGTGCTGCATACACAAGGTGAGGCAAAGCACCCATACTCATAAAAAATAATAATAGATGAAACTTTAAAAATAATATTAAATTTAAATCACTAAATCTTTAAAAAGAAAGGAAATTTCCCACAGGTGTGCCCACAGAACAACCCAATGGAGTCAATGCCTCAGTTGAGACTCCATCTTCCCAGGTGTATCAAATTGATAACCGAAGCTACGACACGTAACAAGGCTCAAAGAAAGAAAGGAACAGTAAACATGTGTGAACCCTTCCCACAAGTTTTCATCCAACCTCAGTACCTCTGGGGCATACGTGGCGTTATCCAACTCTTGACAGATAGGGAAACAGTTGCTCACGGATTGCTCATCTGTGAGTTGTAGGGTGGGACCTATATGCCAGTATGTCCCTCACAGCTTCTTTTTGTTCACTGCCTAGATGGCTGACTCTGATCCTGGGGAAAGAAACTATGATAACATGCTGAAAATGCTGTCCGACCTGAATAAGGACCTGGAAAAGCTATTGGAAGAGATGGAAAAAATCTCAGGTAAGGTGTCTGTCTTCCCCTTCTTTCCAATGGCTTCATTGTTCCCTAAGTGTACAAACCTTTATCAAGTGCTTTCCTAACAAGGGCCTCCCTGACATTCTTCTAACTTTATAGCTTGTAACTATTGCAACACAAAATTTGAGTTACAATGATTGTCTCTGGGTTATTTGGTTATCTTCCATGTGATTATCTTCTACCATTGGACTGTTACATTGAGGATAGAATTCTAGGCATGTAATTGTCATAGTACCAGGTGCTAACTCACATGTACATCAAATGGCAAGTGCGGGTCATCATTACACTAGCGATCATAAGTCGAACAGACTTTCTGCAAATTATTTAAGCAAAAAGGTTTGGAATGATCATAAGCCTAGTGTACTACTGAAAATGGGAGGCACTATAGAATAAAGAAGCAACAGGATGGATATATTTATTCATTCTTGGGAAAGAATATGATATTTTTATTTTACTCAACATGTTTCCATGAAACAGTAGAAGCAACATTATAATTTCATATGTTCTTAATTCAAAATATATACTTTAGAGGCAGGCAGATTTCTGAGTTCAAGGCCAGCCTGGTCTACAAAATGAGTTCCAAGGCAGCCTGGGCTACATGGAGAAATCTGCCAGGTGGTGGTGATGCATGCCTTTAATCCCAACACTGAGAGGCAGACACAGGCAGATTTCTGTGAGTTTGAGGCCAGCCTGCTCTACAGAGCAAGTTCCAGGACAGCCAGGGCTACACAGAGAATCCTGTCTCAAAAAAACAAGCAAACAAACAAAAAACACAAGTTTTTTTATAGTCTGTGAGCCCAAATTGTGCTGCAGAAAATGATGGGGCGGGGTGGAGGATGCTTTACAGGACATATATACTTTACTCAAATAAAACCAATTTTGGAGCAAGCAAGGAGGTTGAGTGCATGTAAGGCACTGTAGCTGAGCTTGACAACCCGAGTGCAACTCCTGGAGCCCTCACAGTCAGGGAAGAATTGACTCCTGCAAGCTGTCAACCTCTGACCTCCACACATGTGCTGTGGCACATGAGCATGTGCACACTAACACACAGTTTTGTTTTGTTTTTTTAAAGATTTACTTATTATGTACACAGTGTTCTGTCTGCATATATGCCTGCAGGCCAGAAGAGGGCACCAGATCTCATTATAGAAGGTTGTGAGCCACCATGTGGTTGCTGGGAATTGAACTCAGGACCCCTGGAAGAGCAGTCAGTGCTCTTAACCACTGAACCATCTCTCCATCCCTAACACACACAGTTTTAAAAAACAACTTTAAGTAAATTATTCATAGCAGATTGTAAAAATTTCTGCTTAGAAATGTTTGCAGGTGTTTCTTGCCTGTATGTTTACATATATACACACATATATGCAAATTTTAAGTACATTTTGGTTATCCTTTTCTAGGAGATCTGTAATTCATTTTCCACTACAAATATCACTCCTTCAAACAGAGTAGTGTCACACACCTGTAATACCAGAACTCAGGTGGGGACCATGGCAGCAGGTAGACATGGCACTGCAGCAGTAGCTAAGAACTTGCAAGTTGGAACACAACCAGGAGGCAGAAAGAGCTAACTGGGAATGAAATGGGCTTCTGAAACCTCAAAGCCCATCCCCAGAGCCATATCCTCCAGCAAGGCCACACCTCCTAATTCTTCCCAAACAGGAGACTTAAGTGTTCAAACAGGTGAGCCTATGGGGGCCATTCTCAGTCATAACACCACACCCATTATTTTAAATTTTTATGTTCTCTCTCCCTCTCTCCCTCCCTCGTGCTCTCTCTCTCTCTCTCTCTCTCTCTCTCTCTCTCTCTCTCTCTCTCTCTCTCACTCATTCTCTGTGTCTCTGTCTGTCTGTCTCTCTTTCTCTCTCTGTGGTGTGTGTGTGTATGTGTGTGTGTATGTGTGTGTAGATATTTGTGTAGATATGTGTGTACACATGTAGAGGCCAGAGATCAATGGCATGTGTCCTCCTGGATCACTCTTTGCCTTATTTTTTGATACATACTCTCTTTAAACCTGAAGTGTGTTGATTTAGCTTGACCAGCTGACCGTCATAATAGCCCTAGGTATCCTCCTGCCTCCACACCCCAGAGCTAGGATTTCAGGCATGCACCTCCCTGCCCAGGTTGTTACATGACTAGTGAGGATCAAAATTGGTTCCTTGTATTTATTTACACAGGAAGCACTTTCCCTGAACCATCTCCCCAGGCCTCAGCCCCCTTTGAACAGAGAGGGCTTCACTATGTAGCCTAACCTGTCATTTCATCCGGGGCAGGGCCTAGGCCCTCCTCCATGTGTCCAGGCTGAAAGAGCATCCCTCCATGTGGAATGGGCTCCCAAAGTCCATTTGAATGCCAGGGATAAATACTGATCTACTACCCAAAGCCCCATAGATTGCCGAGGCCTCCTCACTGACACCCTAATTTAGGGGGTCTGGATCAGTTCCATGCTTAGCCAGCTTTTCTTTTATTTTTTTAAATTTATTTATTTATTACATATACACCAGATTGAATTGTAGATGGTTGTGTGAGCCACCATGTGGTTGCTGGGAATTGAACTCAAGAACTCTGGAAGAGCAGTCAGTGCTCTTAACCTCTGAGCCATCTCTCCAGCGCCCCTTAGCCAGCTTTTCTTAACTTAAATTATCCCATCTATCTTTTGCCTCTGGGTTTTTATCTTCCTCTATTTCTGTATACCTTTCTTTACTTCACATGTGTCTGGCTAGGTGACTGGCCCCTGAGATCCTCCTCCTTTTCTTGCTCCTCAATCCTCTCCTCCAAGATTTCTCCTATTTATACTCTCTGCCTGTCAGCTCCACCTAGCCTTTCTCCTGACTTGCTATTGGTCATTCAGCTCTTTATTAGACCATCAGGTGTTTTAGACAGGTACTGTAACACAGCTTCAAAGAGTTAAGCAAATGTAACATAAAAGAATTCAACACATCTTTGTATCATTAAACAAATGTTCCATAGCATAAACAAATGTAACACATATTTAACTAATATTCTGCAACAGCAGAATACATTGTCTTAAGTTTTATTGTAAATATATTTATTTTATGTGTATGGGTGTTTTGCTTGGTCGTCATGTCTCCTCCCAGCAATGGAGGTGACTAAGATAGACAGAGGGCTGCACTCCTCAGCTCCAGAACTGAGGTGTGTTCAAGAGCATGTCTGTCTCTCTATTATGGGCTCTGGCCTTAGAAAAGAAGTTTTCTCCTTCTCTGCTTTGGCCTAGGAAGTGCAGAGGAGTTAGAATTCTAGGTGCTGTGGGGTTCTAAATGAGATTCATTTCTTTGAGCTACTTTTACCTCCTGATGTTATTTTCTTTCCTGTCTTAAGTCTTTGCCCTGGGTACCTAAATTGTTTATTTTATAGTAAAAGTTTCTAATTTTAAGCAATTCTCCTGGCCTGGGTATCCAGTCTCTTTGCTCACAATTCTATATTACACCAAATATTGAGTATGAACACAACCCAAGTCCTTTGACAGTTATGACAAGGGTCACCTTTCTTCTAGGTCCCAATAGCTTACTCACTTCCATCTGCGCTGTCATCAGAATGGCTTTAACATCCTGTCCAGTTATATATATTTTCTATGAAAACAGAGGTTTCTCTCCAAATTCCTCTTTTCTTCCTGAATCAGAATTGTTTTGTTTTGTTTTTTGTTTGTTTTGTTTTTCTTTTTTTCTTTTTTCTTTTTTTTGGTTTTTCGAGACAGGATTTCTCTGTAGCCTTGGACCTGTCCTGAAACTCGTGTTGTAGACCAGGCTGACCTCGAACTCACAGAGATCCACCTGCCTCTGCCTCCCGCATGCTTGGATTAACCGTGTGCACCACCAAAACTACTTTTGAAATTCCATTCATGGCAATACTGTATCGTGTACTTCTATTATCTGTTTCAAAACTCTACCCATCACCAAAGCTGCTCCTATACTTTCAGGTGCTGTTATTACAACACTTTACTTGTTGGTTCCAATTTCTGAGTAATCATCAGGGGGTATTATAACAAATGGCCACAAACAAGATAGCTTTAAAAATAAACATTTATTTCTCATGGTTGGTCCTGAGTCTGGGAAATCCAAGATCAAGGTGCCAGCGAACTTTCTGGTTCGTACATGTTTGTACAGTCATCAACCTTGTCATTGTGTCCTCACACAGTCAACTGCAAATGCTGTGTCTCTTTTATAAAGACACCAACTCCACGAGTCATGAGGGCTCTACCTTTATTACTGCATATCTCCCAGAGGCCATCACCTAAATCCATTAACTCAGGACCATATTTCAGTGCATAAATGTAGAGGTATGCATACATTCAGTCCATAACATGTGCTAAGTGGTTCCTATAGTATTTGTTTGGTTCTCACCGGAAGCTATTAGTCTCTATTTTGTGAATGAGGAGACTGAGTTAGCAAATTTGCTCCCTTGTTTAAGGTCACATAGCTGGCAGGCAAAGAGATGGAAGCAAACTCTGCTCTGGCTTCCAGATCATATGTCATCAGCCGCCAGGGGCTTGGGAAGGGTGGTCTGCAGACCCTTTGTGCTAGAATGATCCCCAACCTGCTAGACAAAAACTGTGTTGTGGAATGGGCCAATGATCTGCACTCTGAGAAGTGTCCCAAGTGCCACTCCTCACTCAAAAATTAAAAACTCCCTGTGCTAGTAATAGAGTCTTATGAATTCTGTTAAGACACTGTAATTTTTCCTTACCTAAATGTATGCTTCTCTCCACTATTTCAAGTCTGTGATGAAGTGATGTTGCTTTCATATATGTTCACATGCACATCTAGCACTAATCATTTTCCTGTAATCTCATTGGTTAATTTCTTTGAAAATATAATTTCCCAAAATACTCAGCACTTTTCACACTGTTAGAGTAATTTTAAGGGAACTTGTCTGCTGTGCTCAGTTGTCATGCAGAGGGGCAGACCATGTTCCACCAGTTCTAAAGGGAAGAGCTGCACCAGACGTGGGCGCTGCAGAATGGGCTCTGCACACACTTCCACTGAGTCTGCACAAGAAGCATGTGCTCACTTAGGGGGTCCAGCTGCCCTCCAGGTGTTCTGAGGAGAGCAGAGATGCTTGTCTGTGTGATGGCGAATGTTCAAGGATGTCTAACAGTGAGACACCCTAGCCTCTTCAAAGGAAGGCATGCTCTGTGCCTTACTGGTGTCAAGGACAGGTCGATAGGTGTCTCGGGTCACTGAACATGAGAAAACACATCATTTGGGTCTTGTGAAATGGTTGAATTACCTTGACCATGTAAGCTTTTGGGTAAAAATTAAGATTTCTTAAGAGTCACCATGCAAACCACTAGCTGTGAACTCCATATAGGTAAGGGTCCATGTTTGCTCTAATTATTCTCCCATCCCATGTCAGACCAGCCTCCAGCTCATTAACTGAGAAGTTAAGACTTTTGGGATATAAAGTGGTGTCATTATTGCTATTGTAGGAAGAAGTTTTATAGGGGGTTTATAGCACCCTATAAACTTTCTCTTCTTAGGATACTCAGTGTCCCCCAGGGTCTGTCCCCTAAAGCTGAGCACAGTGCCCCCCCCCAGCTTCAGCAGCTGTCACCTGACTGGGCCTGTTTGGTGTTCTAGTGCAGGCAACCTGGATGGCCTACGATATGGTGGTCATGCGTACCAACCCCACACTAGCAGAGTCCATGCGCCGGCTGGAGGATGCTTTCCTCAACTGCAAAGAGGAGATGGAGAAGAACTGGCAAGAGCTGCTCACCGAGACTAAACGCAAGCAGTAAGCCACACTGTCACCAGCCTAAGTGCAGAAGCCAGGGGCTTGGCTGCAAAGGCCCAGGTGTGTGGCTGTGTGCACGGTACTTGTTTCTCAATAAACTTATTTTCAAGCAAACCCAAGGACCCCTTTCTGACTTGCACAATGATTGACACAACTTCACATCAGACCTTGTGAGCAAAGAATGACAAGTGTGTGCGGAAGATGTTTCAGTGGGCCAAACACCTACTGGTATCAGTTGTACTAAGTGTAGAACAAAAGGAAGGGGTGATGTTGCAGACACAGGCACGTGGCACTCAAGACCAAGTCCAGAGCCTAGGACCAAGGAAAGGGATAAAGAGAAAAGCAAGTTCGCAGAGTTGTCCTCTGATCTCTTCACGTGCACCATGCACATGCTTTTCCCTCACAATAATAATAAACAGTCTCCTTTTAAATATTTTATTACGTTATGTGTATGGGTGTTTGACTGAATGTAGGTTTGTATACCATGTGTATTCAGTGCCTGCAAAGACCAGAAGAGGGTGTCAGATCCCCGGGAATGGGGTTACAGACAGTTGTAGGCCACTATGGACTCAAAATTGGGCCCTCCAGAAGAGTAATCGGTGTTCTTAACCACGAGTCATCTCTCCAGCCTCTAAGTTTCTTTTTTTTTTTTTAAGCAGAAAATGGCCCAGTTAGGACAAACCAGGTTGCAGGTCACAACAAGCAGGAGTACTCAGATTTATCCCCTGCCTACAGTGGACATCAGTGGGTGAGGGAAGGAATCATGTAATTTCCAATGTTTGCCCAGGCACCAGACCAGATGACCACTGGGGATCCTGTCCCCATAGATCTCCTGAATGCCAGGTGTCCAGAGCAATATTAAATGCCTCTCCTGATTCACACAGGTAACAAGAGGTTACTAGAGTAAAATTCCGGGCTCATTTAGAGGAGAGCTTGAAAGAAGTAGCATGGAGGTCCAGAGAGTTTGAGAGAGGCTCGAAGGTACCAAATGGTTCTGACCTAATTGTCTGGGACTGTGGATAACAGAGTGATTATCCAACCGAGGGATACCATATTCAAGTGCCATTCCTGCCCAGACTCTTTTGTTTTTGTTGTTTTATGAGACAAGGTTTCTCTCTGTAGCTTTGGCTGTCCCAGAACTTTCTCTGTAGACCAGGCTGGCCTCGAACTCCCAGAGATCTGCCTACCTCTGCCTCCTGAGTACTGGGGCTAAAGGTGTGCACAACCACCAGTCAGACCCAGATTCCTAAAGGGCCCAGAATAGCAAAAATCCCAGAGTGGGGGTGCTTCCTACGGAACACTTTACTTCACTTTCTATCTTGGAACACAGGAAGCTCAAAGAGGCTTCCAGCAAGTACCAAAGGATCCCACAAACAGGCTTGTGATGAAACCAAGACATCGTAAGCAGGTAGGACCTGGTGCCCAAACCAGCAAGGTATAGGGGATGCCTAGAGGGACTAAGGGAGCCAGGGCTTCAAAGGGGAGGGGAGTAAAAGGGATTCCACTTCAGAGGTAGTGAACAACCCTTAACTTGACAAGGGGGAGCTTAGGGCCCAAGAATAGAAAGTTCTGCTCCTAGGCTTCATCCCATGCCCCAGGTCCACTCAGACCACCCAGGAAAGGCTTTCTCTGGAGAGTGGTCACACAGTTCTGAGTTTTGTTTTGTTTTGTTTTCCCCCAGTACTCAGAGAGTGGTCTGTAACCAAGTCTTGGGGGGCAAAGTCAGAGTGAATGGATAGAGGATCCCCTTACTTCCCAGGGGAAAGGGCTGCAGTTCCTTGGCTTGGAACTGGGCAGTCCCCTCTGAAACTGTGAAGGTAGCTGTGACCTGGTGGTTGAGACAGTAAATGGTGTTACCCAATACTGTGCAGTGGAGTGGGGCGGGGTCAGGCAGCGGCAGGGAGGCAGCCCGGCTCCAGGAGCCTGTCACTGTGTTGTAGCGCATGACCGCAGCACCTACACCCCGCAGTAAGTCAAAGCGGTACAGGAAGCCCCCTAGAGCCACCATGTCACTAGAGCGTCGGTGGCTGGCGCTATAGGGACACTCATCCCATGAGTCTTTCACTGGGCTATACCTGAGCAAGCGGTAAAAGAGATGACCCCCTGTAACATAGATATCTCCTCGGCAGACCACAGCCTCGTGGGCCACAGGGAAGGTACCCTCCGGGAGGGATGCTCTCAAGGTCCAGGTATCCGTGCGTGGGTCATAGCGCTCCATGCTGTATAGGCACTCACCACCAATGGCATATAGCATCCCATCCAGAGCCACCAACTTGAGCTGGGCCCGGGCTTGCTGCATGGGTCGAACCTGGCTCCAAATGTTAGTCAGAGGGTTGTAGCAGAACACCTTGTCAGAGCAGACAGCCTTGGCACCAGAACCTCTGATGCCACCTGCCAGAAACAGATAGTTATGCATGGTGCAGAGACCACATCCCCGGAGCGGGACCTCCTCTGGAACTTGAGTCAGGGGCCGCCACACATTCTCTTGCGGGTTGAATACATGAAGGTACGTGTGAAGATGCAAATACTCAGGTCTGGTTGCAGGAGCCTCCTCTCCATGAGGGCTCCTTGTGAGCCCTGAGCGGCTCACCTGATAAAGGCTGGGCAGCACGAGGGCCCCCAGCACTGTCTGGCCTTGGCAGGTCCGCAGTTTCAGGATCCGCTCCCTGTCCGCTCCACTCAACTGTCGGTAGAGGTGTGGGTCTCCCAGAACGTGCAGCAAGTTGTTGCTCATTAGGACATAGGTGTCCTGGGCTAAGCCCAACTCTCCATGCTGCTGGGCAAAGGCCAAAACCTCCAAGCAGCTGCCAAGGTCTAGCTTTGGGGGCCACAGCGCCTTTGCTGTGGCAGGCGGCGGTACCTGTGAGCAGGACTTCTGAGGCCCCTCCACCACTCCCCAACTACCAGGCTTCTGCAGGAAAACCATAAGCTTTTGTGTCTCTTTCTGCTTCTCTGTGAGGACGTCCCTGCTGCCTGCAGGTCTGGATCCCTCCTTTAGCACCCGTCCCTGGGGCTGCTGGGATACTTCGTGAGTAAGTATCTGTTCAGAGCTTTGAGCTATGCTACGTTTCCTCCGTTGCCGAGGCTGTGGGATGGGCTGAGCATCCTGCTTCATAGCAGATGGGACAGGACCAGGCCGTGCCAGCACAGGGAACTGTGAGACAGCCTCAGGCTTTGCAGCTGGGGGCAGAGAGTCTAGATTTTTCTCCTTGGTTTCATCGCCTCTAGGGTCTGGAGCGGAAGACACATCCATCTCCATGCTCATTGGCTGTGTTTCACATCTGCCTTCCTCTAGGCTCCCTGAACCCACTGGTGTGACTGAGACTGACAATGGTCTATGTTTGTCCTGGAGGCTGGAGATGGCCCCTTCAGAGGGAGGACCTGGCTGTCTATCTTCTTCCAAGTATGCGGATGTGCTGGGCCCAGCAGGACTCTGAGGATCTGCCCTTGGGGCACTGCTATCAACCTTTTCTTGCCTGGGGAAGGGATGGCTTCTAAGAACCATGGTAATAAGGTTTCCCCAGCTGGTTGAAATTCGTCCTTCCAGGGAGCTCTTGGAGAGGCCCACACTAGACTCCCTAGACATGGGCCTCGGCCCACTATCCACTGCAGGAGCCTGGGCTACAACTAGGGCAGAGGCTGGAGTTGGGGGTGATGTTGGGGATGGAGTTGGTGTTGAGATTAGGGTTAAAGCTATAGCTGGAGTTGGGGCTGGAGTTGAAATTGGGGTTAAGGCTGTAACTGGGGCTGGGGTTAAGGATGGGGCTGAGGCTGAGGTTGGGGGTGATACTGAGGATGGAGCTAGGATTGCTTCTGTAGCGGAAGCCGGGGGCTCTGCTGAAGCTAAAGTTTGGGTTGGAAGGGAAGGTGGCCCCGCTATAAGATTTTCACCACCGGAAGGACCCTGGCTAACTCCCAGAGGCAAATTGTTTAAAGGAACAAAGGCAGAGACTGCATGCAGACACCCAGGGCTGGAATATACAGCCATGGCAGAGGAGGGAGCCAGCTCAGTGTCCCGGGTCAGAGGAGAGGCTGGAAGATTGTGGGGCGGGCTGCAGCTGACACCACCAGTGGACTTTGTCACATCTGTGATAAGCATAGCTATCTGCTCACTTTCCTCGTCTTCACGCCACCCTTTCCCTTGGCCAGTGAGGTCACCCTCCCCTAGTTTCTCCATCTTGCTCTGGTCAGCAACTTGGTCCACTCCACGAGCCTCAGGGCGCAGCTCTTCTGGCAAGGCACCTTGGCAGGGGCTGAAGTTGCTGGTGCCAACAGCTGCCCCACTCTTCCAGGACCAGGCTCCCTCACCAGCCAGGATCCCCTGAGTCTCTCTAGGGACAGGGCGTCCAGGCTCCCTGCTCTTACCATCCTTAGCCCCTGAGCCTGCAGTGCTGGCAGGGGTGTGCTGAAGGCTGCTCCTCCCACACACAGCCTCAGGGTCCACCCGACTACCCACAGCATCCGCTAGGCCCACCTGCTCAGGCCCGTTGGGCCCCCGGTCTGAGTGGAGTGGTGAGGGACCTGCAAGGGAACTGCTGGTGACGATGTCCCGGGTGGCTGCAGCTGCCATATCCACAGCATCCCACACACTCACCACAGTCCCCAGGCGGAGGGGGTCCAGCTTTAGAGGACGGCGGGGTCTTTCTCCTGAACTGGTGCCAGGTCGCCGACGCCGGTGCAAACTGCCTATCCTTTTCCCCAGGGGCCCAGGAGGCCCTACAGTCAGGTGCCAGGGGCTGGTGGTGTCCTGTTGCTCTGTATGGATGGAGCCCAGCTGAGCTGTCCCCTTACCACAGGTGCCAGCTGTCCCCACCTGCATCTCTGTTTTGCTATCAGGACTTCGGGGGGTAAAGCGGATCATGATTGGGACAGGAATATCCCTCGCTTTTTGGTAGCCCTGGAATGAAGTTTCTGGCCTGGTTGGCTCCCTTCTTTTCTTTCCCAGGGTGGCTGGGGTGGTCCCTCTGCTGGCCACTTCTCCAGGTGTCCTGAGCGAAAGCCAGGCATCTGAAGCCATACTTCTGCCTCTTGATGGCTCCGGGTCCTGGGCCCTCGCTGTAGCTGGTCTTTTCTGGCCATCTCCAGGAGCCTCTGATTTCTCCTGTCCCTCACTGGCATCACTGTCCTTGAACTTTAGGTGCCGGGCCAGCCTGACTCCTCCCGCCTGAGCAGGTTGCATATCTGGAGCTATGGATGCTGATCCTTGTGCCTCCTGGTCCTGCCTGGAGCCAAACCACTGCAAAGCCAATGCTATGGTGGCTACCACAGCTAGTGCCAGCAAGGTGAGTACAGCCCCCTCCCAGTCATCATCTCCATCACTGTCCCAGCCCCAGAGGGACCCACCAACCTCTGTAGCTGCCCAGAGCATGGTGCCGATTTGCAGATCTGCTGTGGAGACTGTTCTGGCTGGCAGCTATGCACAGCTTGGGCTGCTGGCTGTGCAGATGACATTGCAAGCAGCTCACCTAGGACAGCCCTGTTAAGGTGGACTGACTCTCCAGGCCCTCCTGGCGTTCAGGCTTGCAGGCTTGTCGGTAAACCCAGCTGGGTGCATCAAGCAAGCCTGTGGTCTACAGCAGCCGGCCCTGGTTGTGTACCCAATCCAAGCCCCTTCGCCCTCCTTTGCTCAGGGTCCTAGGGAAAAATGAAAGTGTTCCTGGACACACATTTCACCCCAATATCTTCTGCCTTAAAGACCCTCATACCACCTCCCCAATTCACCTTACACCTATAGGCTATACAAGAGCTCTGACAAGGAAGGGTTACTACACAGGGAGATGTTATCTTGGGTCCTAGCAACATGATGCAGCCCTGATGAAATTACCAGAAACCAGAGAGGCCAATCCACCATGGCCACCAGGGAAGGGTGTGGGGGTGGTGATTTTGGTGGGCTCTCTGACCGCAAAACAGAGACCCTGGAATGATGGGGGTTATGTGAATTACCATCTGTGTGTGGGACAAGTAGATTTTTTTTTATCCTCCCTCCTCCAGCAGCTACCAAACTCTGCTCCAGGGAAACTGAAGATAAGGTCATTTTCCAGTCAAGAGGGAAAAAAATTCAGTGAGAAAGAATGAAGAAAACCTAAACTTTAGTTACATCTCCCTCTCTGTGACCAATCTTATTCCACCCTAACTTAAATGTGGGTGGAGCCTCCTGGCTTTTACCCTCTTGCCTGCCTCAGACAAGCTCAGGTCATAGCCTGCCTCTCCTGCAGTCACTTCATTAACCTGCACCCAGATTCTTCGGAAACCCTTTCTGTTCCAGGTACCCTCTCACTCCTAAGCCTTCCCTAGCTGAAGCAAATCACACTCCACGCCCCTCCTCACCCAGGTTAGTTCGCACAGGCTGGTGTACGCCACTAGGCATGAGTGCTTGGTATTTTGGGGAGGGGCTTCTCTATCTACTCATCACTGAAATCCATATCAGGAGTGAATCTTAAGACATTTACCAGGAAAGACCAGACTTCTAGAATAAGAGACTGGAGTCCCCAGAATAAAGGTAGTTCTCCCAACAAAAAGCGGACCTTTTCTTCCTCTGGAACACAATGGTCCCAAGCACTCCTTGACTTAGGCATCGAGGAGGTGACCAGAGCGTCCCTGGCACCTAGCCTGCACCATGGTAGCCTCAAGTATCTCATCTGGCCTGGTCCCATCCCAGCTTCCCTTAGAACTATTAAGTGACAGTGAGAGAGGATGGGGTGAGCCCTACACCTTAAGGTGGACTTCAACAAGCAGAGGACTTCCTTACCTTCTGTTCTCTGTCCCAGTTTCAGTTAAGTTTGGTTGGTGGTTAAGTTCGGAGACCCTTGACCTCCCATAGATATAGTTGACACTTCCCCGGTACCTCTTTATGAGCTAGTCAGTACCTTGTCAACTCCAAACAGCATTCGAAGACGCAGGGCAGTTAAAGAGCCAGGAAGGCCACAGAAGGGAGGGTTAAGGCAGAAATCAACACAAACAAACCCACAAGGAATGAGGGTCATGTGGGGGCTCAGGCAGGGGAGGCAGGGGGATCCCATGTTGTTTTGGTCAGCCCAGTCTACATAGTGAGCTCCAGGACAGCCAGAGCTATTTAGTGAGACCCTGTCTTAAACAGAGAGACAGAGAGGCAGAGAGAGAGAGAGAGAGAGAGAAATGTAAAAAATAAGCTAGAGAGATGACTCAGCAACATATGTAAATCAATTAATGTAATACAAACACATAAATGGCCTCAAAGACAGAAATCACACGGTCACCTCAATAGATGCAGAAAAGGCTTTTGGCAAAACCCAATATCCTTTTTTGATTAAAAACCCCAAAGACACTAGAAACAGTAGGGACATATTTTAACACAATAAAGATTATATATGACAAACATACAGCCAACATCACACTAAAGAGAAAAAAACAAAAGCATTTCCACTAAAACCAGGAACAATACAAAATGATTATTTTCTCCACTTTTATTTAGCATATTTCTTGAGGTCTTAGCTACAGCAATAAAACAAAAGAAGGAATAAAAATGACACAAATAGGAAAAGACAAAGTACCCTCATTTGCAGATTCTATACATAAGAGAACCTAGACTCATTGTGTAGACTAAGCTGGCCTTGAACTCACAGAGATTAACCTGCCTTCACAGCCTCAGCACAGCGATATCAGGTGTGTGCTACCACACCTGGCCTGTGTCTAATTTTGTCTGCTATTAGTTTCTCCTTTACCAAGCTCCCTGAAGTGTCACCTTCTTACGAATAGATATTTATTATTTTGTTAGTACCTTCTTGTTGCATTTTATTTTGTTTTTATTGAGCCATGATCTCACTATGTATCCCAGGCTGGCCTTGAACTTGAGATTCCCCCTGCCCCAGTTCTGCAGGTTGGAACTATAGTGTTATTTTCCTTTTCCTTATTTTCTCTTTTTCTTTTCCCATTGTTTGGTTTTGTTTTGTTTTCCCCTCTACTTGTAAAATGAATTCTAAGTGCCATTAAACATTAAAAATTTTATTAACACTGAGGTTGTCTTAGAGGCTGCAAATTTTTCTCTGAATACAACTTGAGTTGTATCCTATATGGTTTTCCTCTAAAGTATTTTGTATCATTAGTAACTCAAGGTTTGAGTTAATCTCAAGTTTTCAATTTTGTTTACTTAAAAAAAAAACTGAGCCGGGTGGTGGTGGTGCACGCTTTTAGTCCCAGCACTCGGGAGGCAGAGGCAGGCGGATCTCTATGAGTTCGAGACCAGCCTGGTCTACAAGAGCTAGTTCCAGGTCAGCCTCCAAAGCCACAGAGAAACCCTGCCTCGAAAAACAAAACAAAGCAACAACAACAACAAAAAAAACCCGGTTCATTGAGAATTTGGAGTGTGATCCAATCATACATCGTTGTCTCTCTATTCAACTGATATTATTTTCTGGCCTAAAACATTAGCTTTTGCAAATAATTCCTGGGCGTACATAATTAAATTGACCTTTCTGTATTATTCCTTTATTCTTAAACTTGGTTTTTGTCTTTGTCTAGCTATGGAATGGGTGCGCTGGCTTGTGGCCCAGCCTTATATCTGCCCAGCACACAGCCTTATGTCTACCCAGCCAGCACATGGTCTCAGCAGAGCAGGCGATGATATGGCTGAAGGCCCCAGAGGGTGGGGCTAGGCACTTGGTCTGGTTGCCAGGAAGCAAGACGGGACATAATGGGGTCTGAGAGTTTGATGAGAGGGTTGTCAAGCTGCCTGGCTTTGCTTTCTCAAGAGGGTAACCATCACAGCAGGTCAGTGCATCTCCAGACCTTCCCCCCGAGCGCTTTGTACCCCTAGAAGACCCCTTCCCCCAAGACATCCTTTCCTAACACCTCTAAAATCCCTCTCCCACCTAGATACTCCAGGCCATTCTTTCCAATGTCTGGGTCCAAACTTGGTCTGTACGTAATTAAAAACTGGCACTGAAGCCCCTGGGGTATGAGGCCAGAGGTGGTTTTGATGCTCGTTCCTGCCCCAGCGCACCCGCCTCCCAGCCTAGGAAACTACTGTTTGTTTTCCGGGTGTCATGGGATACGTGTTAGGCCTTGCCCTCGGTCGTGCTGGTCCTGAGTGGAGCTAGGGAAGCGTGTCTCCCACGAATTCTGTCCACAGGTGCTGCAAACCGCAAGCGGCCCCGCCTGCACCATGGGCTCAGAAGTCTGGGTCGGCACTTGGCGGCCACATCGGCCCCGCGGCCCCATCGCGGCGCTCTACCGAGGCCCGGGGCCCAAATACAAGCTGCCACCGAACACCGGTAGCAAGGGCGGATACCCGGGAGGAAATAGGGAAGGTGGGACTGTGGGCGGTCTGCACTGGTGCCTGGAATCCAGGAACCGGAGGATTGTGCCGGGAGCAAAAAGGGAGGCAAAAGGAGAAGAGGTTCTGTGCTGGGACTGCCTTGGTGAAAAGGGAGGCGCGGGGAGGGGGGAGCTGGCAGTCGCTAGGCACTGCGGAAGGTGACGCAGGGATGCTCCCGCAGGTTACATCCTACACGACCCATCTCGGCCGCGCGCGCCCGCCTTCACCTTCGGCTCGCGCCTGCCCTTGCAGCACACATCCTGCGGGCCCGGGCCGAGCCACATGGTACCCGCCCGCATGACGGTGCGCGGCACCGATGGCGCCCCAGCCTTCTCCATCTACGGTCGCCTAAGCCACACAACGCCCTTCCGCACTCCAGGACCGGGTCAGAACCCTGGGGCACGGTCTCCCCAACGTGGAACTGCCTCCCAGGAAGCCCACTGGGAAACTCCCCCACCCAAACCCGGAATCCGGGAAACCTCTTACCCAAACCCAGAAACCCGAACCTTACTGTGGCTCCAATTTCTCCCAAGGCTAGGCTCCCCGTCCCTCACCCCACCCCGCCCCAGTACTGGCCCACACTCTTGGTCCTTTCCATAGGCAGGTACTTCCCAGAACGCGCAGGAAACGCGACGTACCCCAGCGCTCCCCGGCATACCATCGCTCCCCGAAACTGGGGTATCCTCTCGAAGCAACAAACCCCAGGTGAGGCCAGAGGGCCGAATCCAGCATCAGGGGCCTTCCCACTGCCCAAACGGCAGTCTGCCATAAAGGCAAGAAGATGGTCCAACGTAACCTCTTGCTGGCTCCTCCTTAGGCCCTGGGTCCTACACTGTGCCTTCGCTCTTGGGCCCGCGTGTCATAGGCAAAGTCTCAGCCCCAACTTACTCCATCTACGGCCGCAGCTCTGTGGGCAGCTGCTTTGAGGATCTCAGCAAGGTGGGGAAAGGGCTGCTAGCTGAACATCTCTAGTAATCAAGAGAGTCAGTGACGCTGGGGGGGGGGGAATGCCTGGCACCATGCCACTCAGGAAACTGAGGCAGGAGGATTATGAGTGCAAAGCCAGCCTGGGGTACATAGTGAGACTCTAGCTTGAGGAAGAAAAAAAAAAGGAGGGTCAGTTGTCCACAAGGAATGGAGGCTGGACCCCAACACCCTACCCCTGTCCTCCTAGACCCCAGGCCCCTGTGCCTACCACGTTGTGAACCCGGGGGTCTACAAGACTCGAGCGCCGCAGTTCACGATGCTGGCGCGGACTTCGGTACCCCAAGACAGCACTCAGAAGCCAGGACCTGCAGCCTACAGCGTGGATGAGGTGGTCTGGAGTCCAGAGTCAAGGGGCGGGGGATGAGGGTCTGAGGTCTAAAGCAGGGTCCCCGGGAAACAGGAGTCCCTGTATGAAGCCGAACAGCTGGCTTGGTAAAGTCAGCGGTGTCTCCTGGGCCCGCAGCACCGGAAGCCTCGTGGCTGGAGCTTCGGGATCAGGCATTCAGACTATCTGGCCCCCATGATACCGAACCTCGTGGAAAACTGACGCCAACAGGCGCCCACCGGCCCTCGATTGTTTGTCTCCTTAAAGCTTTTCAAGCCAGCGTTGTGTGTGTCTCTATGGTTGGGCCAAGGGGTGGAGTGGGAGGCGGTGAAGGCGAGCGGCGATAGCCTCAGCGGCGTCTGAACTTGGGAGTGTCTGAACCTAGCGACCAGTCGGTTAGCACAGCAGTGCCCCGGACCCGTATCAAGACCCCAGGGACTTAGGCGGAGCGAACTCGGGGCCAGAGCACCATGATCTCCTGGCCCTTAAGGTCCGGGAAACATCCCCAATTGGCCACAAAGTAGCAGATAGGGAGCAGCTGAAGTGGTGATTGGCCCTACGCTGATGAGTGCCGCCTACTGGGGCCACCCCATCTGCCCGCTGTCGCTGAACTACTTCTGTCAGTGGCTTGTCTGCTCCGCACCTAACTCCACTCCGGGCTGAGGGATGCCAGGTGGGAACCGGGCCAGATCCAGAAAACTGGTAAAGGCCCCTGAGTTGAATAGGTACTGGATTGGGGTCGTTGTGAGGTCGAGAAATGGAAGCCAGACTTGGGGGAGGGGGGGTGTGGGAAGGTGCTGGGTGTTAGGAAAGGCATGGGTCGGTGATGGGCACCAGAAGCACATACAGGAGCAAGGTTGGGACAAGTGACCATGGCTTCAGGAACATAGACAGGGAGGCAGGTTCCAGCAGTGTCTCAATATCCCCTGCAGGCAGGAGCAATGGCAGCTCCAGGGTTACCACCTCCCTCAACCCCAGAGGCAGCTGGTGCCGTCTCAGCGAGAGGGCGTAGGGAACCCAAGCAGCTGCCTGAGCTGATTCGCCTGAAACGAGATGGAGGGCGTCTGAGTGAGGCAGATATCAGGGACTTCGTGCATGCAGTGACGGATGGAAGCGCTCAGGACACACAAATTGGTGTGTGGGAAGCCCTACTTGGACTTTGACCCCCTAACTGTCCCTTATGCACCTCAAGGTTCCATAGCACCCCAACACCATCACAGGCCCACACGCATGCTCTGTGAACACCTCACTCATGTGTCCATACTTAGGGGCCATGCTGATGGCCATTCGGCTGCAGGGCATGGACATAGAGGAGACATCTGTGCTGACTCGGGCCCTGGCAGACTCTGGGCAGCAACTGGAGTGGCCCCGGGCCTGGCACCAGAAGCTTGTGGATAAGCACTCCACAGGAGGCGTGGGTGACAAGGTCAGCCTGGTTCTGGCACCTGCCCTGGCTGCATGTAGCTGCAAGGTTAGTGACTGCCACCTCCACAAATCTCTGCCCCACTCAGAGGCACCTCCTACCCTCAAGCCAGGCTCAAAGCTCTCAAAGTCAAAACCCAGGATGTCCTAGCCCCCAATGCAGACCGAGTTCCACCATGGAGTACAACTGCCTCTGTACCCCACAGAACACAGAACCCTCAGAAGAAGAGCTGGGCCTTTCTCTTTGTGTCTCTTGGACTTGGGTCCTAGATAATATGAGTGCCAGCTCCTGCCCTAATGACAAATTGCTCCCCGCCAAGTACAATTTATTTTCCTTGGACTGTTTAAAATACTGGAAAATATTACAACTGCTTGAAAAAGTCACTTCAGCTGGAGTTCTTGCTAGGGCAGAGATAAGATGTGAACCAGGGGAGCAGTGCAGGGGGCAGTCAGTGTTCCTACCCCCCAGGTGCCAATGATCAGTGGACGTGGTCTGGGACACACAGGGGGCACACTGGACAAGCTGGAGTCTATTCCTGGGTTCAGTGTCACCCAGAGCCCAGAGCAGGTACCCGTGGACCACTAATCTGTCATTGATCTGGGTTGAGGGAGAATCACAGGATGATCCGTGGATAGGATATTTATCTGGGTCACCAGTGAGTGTGTTGACTATTCTAAAGGTCATTGATTGTGGATAGGCCGGAGTCATCATGAGAACTTTGATCGGTACCAATACTTGGGAATGGTAGAAAACACCGATGAGCAGCTAATCATTAATGTGTCATAATGAATCAGGTTCTAATCAGGGTCCTTCACAGGTCAGTCATCAGAATCAGATGACTGACACTCTCAGGCCATGTTCTGAACTTCTGCTGGGTCAGTGGTGCTTCCCAGAGGTCACTGCAGGTGTCTGAACAGATACTGCACTTGCTGGAGGAAGTGGGCTGCTGCATTGTTGGCCAGAGTGAGAAGCTGGTCCCTGCTGATGGAATCCTGTATGCTGCACGAGATGTGACAGCTACTGTGGACAGTGTGCCACTCATTACAGGTGACCTGACTGACAACCAGTTCACTAGGCAGTGCCACCTTCCTCCCTTCTGTCCCCAGGTATCACACCCTGGGGTGATGTTTCTGCTCTCCACAGCCTCAATCCTCAGTAAGAAGGTCGTGGAGGGACTGTCCACTCTGGTGGTGGATGTTAAGTTTGGGGGGGCTGCAATCTTCCCAGACCAGGAGCAGGCCCGGGAGCTGGCAAAGACGTTGGTGAGCCTGTGATGGGCCTCTGTGGCCTGTCTTTTTGGTTTTGTTTTTCAAAACAGGGTTTCTCTGTGTAGCCTTGGCTGTCCTGGAACTCACTCTGTAGACCAGGCTGACCTCAAACTCACAGAGATCTGCCTGCCTCTGCCTCCCGAGTGCTGGGATTAATGGCGTGCGCCACCACCGCCTGGCATCTTTAACCTCTTTATGGAGGAATGTGAACCTCACCTTCTATCATATTCCTGCCTCTGCCCACTCAACAGTCCTGGTAGAGCCAACTAGCAATCCCCCTTTCCAGTGATCCTACCCTGTCTAATCAAGGCTGTCCTGAGCTTGGGCCTGGGGAAATCCTCCATTTAACCCCTCCACTTAGGGCGCACAAGACCACCCCACACCACCACCTCTGAGGCCTGGCGTTGGTTTCTGATCTCCACCCCAAGCCTTTCCTGACATCCTAACCCAGGTGCAGCAGGCATGGAATTTGATCATGCCAGCTAGACACTGAGTGCCTCCCCAGGTTAGTGCCGGAGTGGGCTTGGGGCTGCGGGTCGCCGCAGCCCTGACTGCCATGGATAACCCTCTGGGCCGCACCGTGGGCCATACCCTGGAAGTGGAAGAAGCGTTGCTTTGCCTGGATGGTGCGGGGCCGCCGGACCTACGGGACCTGGTTATTAGGCTAGGTGAGAGGGCTGGGGTCCCGACCACCTATCTGTGTACTAGGAGCTCTCAGCCCCTGCAGCCTGGACAGCCCCTGCAGCCCCTGCAGCCTCTGCGCTCCGGCCCTCCCGCCAGCAGGGGGCGCCATCCTTTGGCTTAGCGGACAGGCGGAAACTCAAGACCAGGGCACCGCCCGAGTGGCCGCGGCGTTGGACGACGGCTCTGCGCTGCGCCGCTTCCAGCTGATGCTTTCGGCGCAGGGCGTGGATCCGGGCCTCGCCAGAGCACTGTGCTCCGGGAGCCCCACGCAACGCCGCCAGCTCCTGCCCCACGCCAGGAAGCAAGAGGAGCTGCTCGCACCCGCAGACGGTGAGACCGGAAATCCTCGGCGCCAGGCCCCACCCACTTCCTCTCCGCGTCTTTTCCTTCCTGGTCCTGTCCTCGTGTGTTCACCCGCAGCTCCTCAGTGACCGCCTTCTTCCCAGGCACGGTGGAGCACGTCCTGGCCTTGCCGCTGGCTCGCGTGCTGCACGAGCTCGGGGCCGGACGCAGCCGAGCGGGCCAGCCGATCAGGCCGGGAGTGGGTGCCGAGCTGCTGGTCGACGTGGGTCAGAGGCTGTACCGCGGTGAGCGCCGTCCGGAACCCGTAACCACTCCCACACTCCCGGGCGCCCGCTGTGACCTAGGTAACTGCTCCCGTTGCTCGCTGCAGGAACACCCTGGCTCCGCGTACACCTGGACGGCCCAGCGCTCAGCGACCAACAGCGCCGCGCCCTACAGGAGGCGCTCGTACTGTCGAACCGCGCACCCTTCCAGCCCCCTTCACCTTTTGCTGAATTAGTCCTGCCACCGACCATCGCGCAGCCCTAAATCTGACCCCACCGCAACCAGGTGGGTGGGTCCCGCATTTGAGCTGGCCCTCCATCCACGGGGGGGAGGGGCTGGGTGGGACACCGTGAACACACGACTTCCGAGGTGAGCTAGACTTGCTGGTGTGAGGTGCAGGTACTGGGGACCAGAAAAGGGGTGCGTTGTGCATATTTACCAGTCCCTCTTCTCAGGGTGGTGTCAGGGGCCAGCTCAGAGACAGATGGGCCGACGGTGCCCTGCGCATGAATGGGCTGGGCTGTGTGACATTGGTGCCACTGGTTTTCTACTGAACCCCGTAGTGAGTGACCTGAGGCTAGAAAGGGTTAGCCTCTTAAGCTGGTAAATCACAGTGTCAACA
This sequence comes from Mesocricetus auratus, assembly GCF_017639785.1. Taxonomy (NCBI): domain Eukaryota; kingdom Metazoa; phylum Chordata; class Mammalia; order Rodentia; family Cricetidae; genus Mesocricetus; species Mesocricetus auratus. The sequence goes on from NW_024429194.1 coordinate 75,904,437, forward strand.
TCTTTCCTTTAAAAACTTTTTTATTGTAAATAGATACATGTGCTCTGGTGCCCAGGCAAAGCATATTCTGAATGCTTCCAGGCATCTAGAGGGGAAGCCTGGCAGTTGAGGTGCAGGTTATCCACACATTGGGTTGGTGAGGCTGAGGCTCCCTAGTTAAAGAACTAGGAGTGACAGGCGTGGAGCAAGCCAGCTATGGACATTTGATGTTGCCTAGGCTGATGCTTAAGGCTTGAGGGGGAGCAGTTCTGAGTTCAGAGAAGCTGAGATAAGCCGGTACAGACAGCTGGCTAACGTGCTTGGATGTGGGGTGAGAAATTTCTCCAGCAGTCGAGGCCCAGGCACCTTGTCTGTTCTTTTCCAGGAGCTTCACGTCCATGGCGCTACAGGCTCTAGGGCCCAGAGTTTGGCCCAGGCTCTCTCAATTCAAACCTCCAGTCCTCAGGATCCCAGGAAGCGAAACTCTGTATGTAAAGTCCAGACACTGGTTAGGGCAGAGCCAGCCCCAAGGCCCTGGACTAAGAACTAGGCTGCTGATCACTGCCCTGTTTGGGGCTGGGCTGGGCTGGGCCTGGCTGGCAGCAAGAGCTGAGAAGGAACAGTGGCGTCAACAGCAACGAATGGAGGCCCTGCGCCAGGCTGCCGTGGGCCAGGGTGACTTCAGCCTGCTGGACCACAAAGGCCAGCCTCGATGCAAAGCTGACTTCCGAGGCCAGTGGGTGCTGATGTACTTTGGCTTCACCCACTGCCCTGATATCTGCCCTGATGAGCTGGAAAAGCTGGTTCAGGTGGTACAGAAGCTGGAGGCAGAGCCCGACCTGCCCCTGGTGCAGCCTGTCTTCATCACCGTGGACCCAGAACGGGACGATGTGGCAGCCATGGCCCGGTATGTGCAGGACTTCCACCCAAGACTCCTGGGTCTGACTGGTTCTAAAGAACAAGTGGCCCAGGCTAGTCAGAACTACCGTGTGTACTACAGTGCCGGTCCCAAGGATGAGGACCAGGACTATATTGTGGACCACTCCATTGCCATCTATTTGCTCAACCCAGATGGACTCTTCACGGACTACTATGGTCGGAGCAGGTCAGCAGAACAGATTGTAGACAGTGTACGTCAGCACATAGCTGCCTTCCGTAGCATCCTCTCTTGAAGTCGACTGCCTAGGTCCCGTCAGTAAATGCATGTACTTGATCTGTGTGTGTGCTCTCTATCTGCAGCCCGCTTAAAAGGTTTGTTGGGTGAACAGGTGGGGGTAGCAAGGCCACATTGTTAGTCTAGGCTAGCAGGAAACAGCACTGGAGTAAATGGCCCCACAACACAAGGGAAACAAGATTTTCAGGCATACACTACCTTCCACCCCACCTCAGTGCTCTTCACTCAAGGCTGGGCCATGGAGGGGGCAGCATAGGTCTGGAAACGTGTATGGGCTCGCTGGTGTGTGAGCAGTCTCAGAGACATGGTGTCCACAGCTGCCTCCAGTCCTGGCTGCTGGGTGATCTCCACAGTATAGTCATTAGCCTGTGGAAACGAGGTATCAGCAGAGTCCACAGGTGTTTCCCCATCCCGTGTCCCAGGCCACTCACCAGTTGCAAGGAGGCCAGCATGGAGCGGCACACCTCAAATGCAGGCTGCCCAGCTACAAGCTCTGCAAAGGGGCACCATTCATTGAGCTGGCGGAACCTGGAAACCAGCTGGTCCCCATAGGTGTGTATATCAAAGGGTACATGCTGCTCCTGAACAGGGAAAGGACATGTTAGCTTCAAATGGAGAGACCGCTCTGAACAAACCCCAAGCTGATGGTTCCCAACAGCATGTCTCACCTGCTCCTGGAGCAGGGGCTGGATAGTATCTTCCCAGTCCCTGATGCGTTGGCTCAGCTCTGTCTCCTGGACAAACTTCTGGGAGGTGGCAATGAAGAGTTCCTACAGAAGGACCAGTGGGTTCTCCCTTGCACATACAGGTCCAGGGTGCCCCACTGCTCCCACCTGGGACCCAGGCCTACCACATTTCTTCGGACCAGCTCCTCATATCTCAGGGACTCTGGCATAGCCTCTGCATCTAGAAAGGCCCAGGCATGAGCTGCTGCAGCGGTGGGACTGCACACCCTCCCCTCCGCAGCTCCTGCTCCCTCAGCACATCTCAGCCGCTCCCCATCCGGACCTACCTAGGTCAGCAGCTTCCCCAGGCACCACCTCCTCAGGCTCTGCATACTCTTCGGGCTCCAGAAAGTCGTCTGCTGAGACATGGGAGAAGTGACCAGAGGAGCTGCTCAGACAGCAGGATGTGCTGAGAGCACCAACCTCCGACCCCACCCCACATCAAATGGCACCTACCTGCTACCCCTAGGTCTCCTAGGGATTCTTCCAAGCGTTCCTCCTCTACAGGCCACAGATCCTCCTTAGCCCTGGGCAGCCATCTCTCAGTCATCTGTCCAGAGAATATCTGTGAGGAAACTCAACTTCCAGGCCCTGTGGGGTCTCAGACTTCAATACTATTGGTGCTTACCTTTCGTCTCTGGAGCTTCTGAAGGTTCTCTAGCTGTTCCTTTACGTGTTTCCAGTACAGCACTTCCATGTCTGCAGACAAAGTCCTTATAAGGAGATTCCCCATCCAGCCCAAGCTCACATTTGTCCACCCAGGACATCAACTGACCCTGGCAGGGAGAATGGGGGTGGAACCGGGAAAGGCAGATAAAGAACCTTCCCTGATCAGGTTCAGAGAACCCCAGCCTCACCTGCAAAGGTCGGGCCCTTCCGTCGAGACCTCCTGCTGTCAGCATGCTCAGCATCTATGAGAGAGTGATCAGCAAGAGCCAGGCCAAAATCCTAGCACCCAGGCAAAAGTGCATGCCACCTTAACCCACACACTCACAGGCAGCCATGTACCACTGGTGGAAGTCCTGCAGCTTGGTGGCACCCTTCCTCTTGCGCTTCTGTCCTGGAGGCTCTTCCACACCGGGTGGCACAGAATAGGGCTTACCTGGAAGCGGAGAGGGACTGCCTCATGAGTGACCAAGGGGAGAGGATACAGGACCCTCCAATCCACTACCTCGTAACTCAGTAGCCCTAGGCAGGGGAACGTGAAGGAGGTGCCACCAATCCTACTGACCTTTCTGGAAGAGCTTAGAGTCCAGGGAGTCAAAAGGGTCCAGGCTCTGCCACGGGTCTGGGGTCTCCTGAGCACAAACACAAGCAGAAGCTGAGGAGGGGAGAGCATGAGGCTTCCCTACCAGAGCTGACACAAGTGGTGAGAGCCCAGGATCACAGAGCCAGAGCTACGTGGGAAAGGACTTAAGCTTCTGGAAGAAGTGCTGAGGATCTAAAGGGCACCAGGGCAAAGGCAGGACGGTATACCTGTGAATATACCCTCCCTGCCAGGGCCCAGGGGCCTGGTATCTCTCACCTGCAGCTGGGAGGCAGGCTCCGGGGCCCCTTGTCGCTCCCGCAGCATGTATCTCCTTGGCAAGGTGGTACTCTGCAAAGAAATAGTTCACAGGTTCTCTTCTGGCTCCTCTCCACCCACAGCTCTCAAGATCCCAGAAATTCTGCTTAGGCTCACAATAACACATTGTTTTCAAGGGCCTCTTAGGGACTAAAAAGTAAAAAGCCTTAAGGAGGAGCTGGGAAAAGTTGACAAAATGCTTGCCTTGCAAGCATGAGGACCTGAGTTCAATCCCAAGTATTCACATAAAGTCTGCCAGTTGTGGTGGTGCTCACTTGTGCTGAACAGTTTCCTCCTAGATTACAACTATGACATAAGATGTGAAAAAGGAAACATCAGCATGCTCTAAGGCAGGGTTCTCAGCCTTCCTAATGTCTCAACCCTTTGAAACACTTCCTCATGCTGCGGTGACCCCAACCATAAAACTTCATTACTACTTCATAACTACAATTTTGCTACAGTTAGGAATCATAATGTAGATATCTGATATTTGATATGGGACCACCCCCAAAGGGGTTGCAACCTACAGACTAAGAACTGCTGTTCTAAAATGAGGTAAAATAGTCCATCTTACAGGGATAATCATTAAGATATCAAGTAAACTCAAAATAGCTTCAGGAAGTTCCTAAAACTGTCCAGATTCACTAGGTCCCTATTTCCCCAAGAATACATAAACAGTAAAGACTGCTGAGAAGATTCTCCAACAGCCCAACCACTTAGCAGGCTTAGAAGTAGATACCAGCCAAGCTTCATACAAGACTTAGACAAGCTGAGCTTCCTGGAAGAAGCTGAGACCGAGCAGCCACTACTAAGACACTCTAACCTGTTGAGCTGCCTTCGAGCTGTGCTCCAGGTTTCCAGCTTTTGTGAGCTGTCACATATGCTTGGATGGGTCTTTGGTGATGCAGGTGTTTCTGAGTCATTTCTGCTCCTATAGGTAACGCCTCACCCATATCCCTCACTCTAAGTAATTCCAATAACTCACTGGTTCAGCAATTTGGACTTTGATGCTATTTGCACATTGATCTGTCTTCAATTCCTTATCTAGGGTAAATAGACATTTGTTCACATCTCCCCAAAAAAGAATGTCACACAACATTCTGACGCCAGAACAGGGACATGACAGAACAAAAGACGAAATGGAGAAGGGCATGGTCCTGGATGTACAGGGTAACAAGTCATGTAACTGAAGCTGTGCAGCCTAAGAATGAGGAAACTTACAAATACAGCTGTCCCTTCCGTGTACTGTGTCAGTCTTCTTGCTATGGCAGCAGCTGCATGGTTCTTACTAGGGGTAGGGAAACATGCAACCATGGCTGAGCCGCTAGGATTAGTGTCTGTGAAGGGAGTTCAGGGTGGCAGTCTTATCCATATGGAATGGGGTAGCATACCTGCTTCATGAGTGGGGTCCACCACATGAATAGGGGGATGCGAAAGGATTTAGAGGAAATTTTTCAGTCTGACAGCATGCCAGGGGAAAGATTATTGGCAAGCAGTGGAGGAGGTTTCTTGACTATTCCTGTGTGTAGTAAGAAATGCGCCTGAGCCAGAGATGGCAGCCAACCAAGAACTTGTTTGTATAAAGGAGAAATTGCAACTTTAAGTAAAAGGAGATGCAGTGAGCATCTTTCATCCTAGCCTCTCTCTGATCTGGCAAGTAAATCTGATAAATGAGAGGAGGAGATAAAGGCATTGACTTGTCATTTCTTAGGGCTTAGAGGCTGAAAGGGAGATGAAGTACAAATTAGATCCATGTTCAAAAGCCCTTCCTGGGAGTCAAGAACTTGGAACCCATGGAATAATTAAGAGTGAGGAGGAGAACAGGATAAAAAGTGATAGGAAATAGCCGTCGGGTCAGGCCCCTAATAGTAAAAAAGGGACAAATATGTGACCCAGCATGCAGATGGGGATATACTATGGCCTCGTGTAAGAAGCTATGGTGGTCACCACTTAAACTGGTGGAAGTGGGAAATACTTTTGGACAAGCAATGGAGGAGCCTGTCACAGTCTGGCTTGTGAGGCTGTGGGACATGGAATCGTATGGCATCAGCCTGACTGCTGTGGATACAAAATATGAGCAATAGAACTATCCATCCCTCCTTAAGGCAAAGGCTGCATAACCTGAGATATCAAGGACATCAGTCCGCTGGCCTATCATAGCCATTAGGAACACTTGGTTATTCCTATCTGAGCTCCCCATAAATGTCTGCGAATGAAAAATAGTGCAGGAAGGAGAAGGCACTACTAAGGGAACTGGGACTAAGAGAAGCTGTACTTGAACCCCAGTTCCCCAGGCCACATAGAGCTTTGTTCACAGGAGTGACCTCCAGCTTGCTATGGGGATTTAGTGGTTCTACTAAGTCCCATGGTGGGATATGATCTTTATGAAGTAGGAGAGGCTTTGACAGATCTGACCAATCTAGTTTGCAAGATGTAATAAGAACAAACAAACTGCCAGCGTTGGTGGCTCACGCCTTTAATCCCAGCACTTGGAAGGCAGAGGCAGGCGTATCTCTGTGAGTTCAAGGCCATCCTGGTCTACAGAATGAGTTCCAGGACAGCCTCCAAAACAATACAGAGAAACCCTGTCTCGAAAAACAAAACAAAACAAAAAAAACTATGGATCCTCTGCATAACTTAAGAAGAGTGTTCTGTGGGATTAGGACACAAAGACTCATGAGGCTTTTTGAGCAGGCTGAGGTCTCTGTAGGACAGGTTGCACAACTGTATGCTCCACTACTGTACTGTCCCTTCCTGAACACTGTTAAGTTCAGGAGGCTATAGCCAGGGGCTACGGCAGAAGCAGCCTGAGCAAATGGTTCCTATAGGGCTTTTGGTCTCAGTCCTGGACAGGAGCAGGCGCTCCGTACACAAAAGTTCGTCAGATCTCTGTAAAATTCGAGGCGGCCAGCCTGGTCTACAGAGTAAGTTTCAGGACAGGCAAGGCTACACAGAGAAACCCTGTCTCAATCAATAAACATTTTAAGTTAAAAAAAGTCTCTGTGTGGGGAGGTAGTCCGTGTACATATGAGTGCAGATGCCTGTCTGTGAAGGCAGCAGCACCAACCCCCCCCCCAATGGTGCTGGAGTTACAGATGGTTATCAGCCATCTGATATGGAGGCTGGGAACTGAACTTGGATCCTCTGCAAAAATAGTACACACTCTTAACATCTGAGCCATCTCTACAGCTCCCTAGTTTCTTAATGGAGTCATAGTACAATGCTGAGAACTAAACTCAGGGCTTCCCACAGGTTAGTCAAGAATTCCATGCAAATACAGCCCCAGCCTCAGGGCCTTAGTTTTGTGTGTACTTTATTTGTATTCAATAAATAAGGATTTATGTTTCTTGGGTTTTTTTTTTTTTTGGAGGGGGGGTTGGAGACAGGGTTTCTCTGTGTAGTTTTGGAGGCTGTCCTGGAACTAGCTCTTGTAGACGAGGCTGGACACCAACTCACAAAAATCTGCCTGCCTCTGCTTCCCGAGTGCTGGGATTAAAGGCTGTGCCACCACTGCCCAGCTAGGATTTCTTAATTATCTCCGGATAAATTACACCCATGGGGCTGAAAGCGGCAGCAGGGTCCTCCAGACTCCTTCTCTCATGCCAGCCTGACAGCAGGGGAACTTGAGGATCAGCTCATGGCACGGGTACTAGGAGCTCCACATGGCTCAGAGCCTTGACTGCCAATCAAAGAACAACTGCCATCCTGCCTCCAGAGGGAAAGGACATGGAAGCTACAATTAAGCAGTCTGGCGGGAGGATGGCCAGGCTTCTGGGCAGACACTACCTCTGAGAGGATACACAAAATTAGGGTGATGGGACAACATCAGTGTGAAACACAGGAGCCAAGACCACTGTACTGCTGGCCCCATGGAACGTTAATTCTACCCCAGAAGCAGGGCTTGCTCTTGACAGCCTGAGCGCAGCAGCTTCACTGTTGTCCCACCTGCTGTGAGGTCCTGGGCTCTGCAGGCTCTAGAGCCACCTCCGGGAGCTCTGCTCCGTCCTCTGCATCCTCATCTCCATCGCTGAGCACTGGGCCTTCTAGAAAAGTGTTTGGGTAGGAACCAAGAAACCAGTTAGCCCTCAAGAGGCTGGAGGCCAGGCAGCAGGTGGAGCTACCATGTTGGAAGCTCCTAGAAGAGCCGGACAGGCCAGCTCTTCTCACTTTCACACTTCAGCATTAGAGAAACTGAACAAGGCTTTATATTCTCTTCCTCACTCTGGCATGCTTTGGTTGGTTTAATGGGGGAGTAAAAGGGGACAGCCCGAATATGGTATTTCAGATATAGGCCTCAGCTCAATTCCAGGAGCGCAAATCTCCTATTGTCTTTTAGATGTCAGCTAGTTACCTCCGGATGGCCTGGCCACAGTGGAGAATGGCTTCTAGTATGTGTAACAATAGACCTAGGCCCCAAGTCCATCATGAGGGCTAATGGGATGTGTCTAAAGACTGGTGAGATGTGCCTTTTACAGAAAGTCTGAGAATTTGTGTACGTGCATTCTAGGACCATCTCCAGGGTTAAAGAAAGTGTTTCCTAGTCAGCCCTATATACATGATAATAGTTGTCTTCTGCTAGTACCCCCCTTTGGAAAGCTATTTAAGAGGATGCTTGAATAAACTGTGGTCTCCAGTATTGACTGAGAGCTCTCCTGAAATGACAAGATGTTTCTGTCTCATTCTTAATGCTTCTGGGTAGCTAGGACTTCCCTGTCCACACTCCCCCACTCAGGGTTGGACCCAGGGCTGTTTGGCTGGTTCTGAACACAGCCCCAAAGACATCAGTCCAGAATAGATGGCTCTTGTAGCCTAGGACTGATACTGGCCGGACCCTGGCAGTTTACCTTATTTCTTGGCAATTATTTATGTGTTTGCTTATTTACATATGCATTTATGCTGGAGGCTGAACCCTGAGCTTTATATATGGCTATGCAAGTGCTCCAACAGAGGTACCGCCCCAGCTCAGCTAGTCTTTGTTACCATGTACATGTATCCAGAGGAAAGCAAATCTCACCGATGATTATGCCCAAGCACAGAGAGCCAACATAAGACTGTATCTGCTACCATTAGGCCTGTTCCCCAAAAGGCAATGAACAGGAAGCAAACAAAACAGGCAAAGGAAACTGAGAGCATCCAAGGTCAGAGTACCACCTCCCTGCTGCTCTCCTCTCACCTGGCTCTTGGGGGATGCTGGGTACAGGAACAGGACTCCCATTCCTAGAGACTTCCATTGGCTGTTCCTCACCACCCTCAGCATCTGAGAGAGACAGAGATTAGACAAGGTCAGCCCCGTTCCCAGGAGGTCCCCACTGGTGCCAAAGGGGGACACCAGATGCCAGACCCTAATACTGAGCTATGGCTGGAAATCAAGGTACAAGAACAGATGAGAGAAGCTCTAGCTAACCTTTCCACAATGGGAAAGGTATGTGCTATGAGATAGCTTCTAAACTAGAGATGGCAGGCATAAGGTACCCAGCAGTGGTCTCCCAGAAGATCTACTTCCCACTCAGCCCCCACATCCAAACGCTTACCTTTCTGGCTCCTTGGCATGGGACACACATCTGCAGGCTCCACAGGGCACATGCCCACTGGATCCAACATAAAGTAACCTCTGGGGCCAGGGGTACATGTGTTCATCCTAAAATCCTTCCGGCTGGCCAAGACCTCACCCTGACAGCTGTGTTGGCAAAAACAAGCTTGCTACAGAGACCCTTTCCAGGCAGGCTTCCCATCCTTTTCTCCCATGCTAGCCCAATGTTATACCTATACAAGGGGCTGTTGTTCTTTTCCACTTCATCAGGGGCCACGAGGGCCATAGGTAGAAGGGGTATGATAAGCAGCTCCTGTGGGCGGGAGAAGGGAGAGCTCTAAATTCTACATGGAGCAACACTAAGACAGCTGCTATCCCCACCTCAAAGGCCGGGACACTCACACTGGATGCCTGGTCATTTTTCAGATCCACATTAGCCCGGGAGTCAGGGAAGTCATCCAGTGATAGGAGCTGCAGGAGAAAGCAAGCATTCATGGCAGCAGGCCCAGGCAAGCACCCAGGGCAGAGTCCACATGCCCCAACTTACCTCATCCTCTGTTTCATAGGCAGCTCCTGAGTTGAGAGCCCTGTTTCTTCCATCTTCCTGTACTAAAGAGAGCTGCTTGGCTTGCCTAAGAAAGTAAAACATAGCATCCTGGGAGACTGGGAATCTTCCAAGCTGCGAGCAGGGTTCAGCTCGGAAGATGAAGGCCTCTTCCTGCTGGCTCACTTCTAATACTCACCTCTTGCCAGAAATAAAATCCAGAGCCTGGTAGACCAGCGAGTAGAGGTACTCCACCTGGCAAGCAGAGGCAATCGGTAAGGACACAGAAAGAAGGAGCCTATCTGAAACAGGCCCCCCTTGGGGGAGGGAACCTTTCTTATTAGACACTGGCCTTCACTTCCAAATCTCCATACAAGTCCAGCCAGTTTTACTACTATTAAGTAATTCTCACTACCCAGAGTGGTGGCATATGCTTGCAACCTCAGCACACAGAGGCTGAAGCAGAATTATCATGAGTTTGATGCCAGTCTAAGCCATACAGTAAGTTCTAGGTTAGAGTATAAGACCTCATCTCAAAAACAAATCCTTTTATATTTGTTTATTTTTAAAACAATCTTTTGTTTCCTTTTCCCTCCTATCCTCCTGCTTTCCCCCTTCCCCCCATCCTACCCATGGGGAATCAACAAAGTACATCACATCACTTGAGATAGGACTGAGGCCCTCCCTCCTGTATCTAGGCTGAGCAAGGTATCTCTCCATAGGGAATGGGCTCCAAAAAGTCAGTTCATACACTAGGGATAAATACTGGTTCCATTGCTAGTGGCCCCACAAACTGCCCAAGACACCCAACTGTCACCCACATTCAGAGGGCCTTGCAGGTTCCCCAGATGTCAGTCCAGAGTCACTTAGCTCTCACTTGCTCAGGTCAGCTACTTCTGTGGGTTTCCCCATCATGGTCTTAACCACAAGGATGACCCCAGCTAAGAATCTAAGCAATAGTAGAGAGGGTACCTTAACTACCCTTCCCCTGTAATCAGATTGATGTCTGCCTTCATCCAGTAACACGCCTGTTATCCAAACACTTGAGATACAAAGGCGGAAGTATCAGGGCTTCCAGGCAAGCCTGAGCTACACAGCAAACTTAAGGCCAGTCTGAACTAATAGAACAAACAGGTTGGGAATGTAGTTCAGTTGGTGAAGCACTCACCTAGCATGCACAAAACCCTAGCTTTGCCCCCACCAACACCATTGAACATGGTGATTGACACCTGTCATACTAGCACTCCAGGAGGTAGAGGCAAAAGTATCAGAGTTTAAGGTCATCTTCCTCAGGTAGACAGTGTTCTAGATCAGCCTGGGATGCATGAGATGTGTCTCAAAAAAAGCAAACAGTAAACTCCAGTTTTTCTCTGACATTGAAAGTTGTGAAGGAATCCTAACTGTGACCCACAGTGACAGCAGGCTACAGACAGATGTACAGACAGACAGATGTACACTGCTGCTGTCCCAGGAGTGAATCATGTTACACCCGTCAACGCTGAAGCACAAAGATCAGCAGTCTGTGGAACCCACCTTTTTACTGTACACACAAGCTGAACCCTGGATCAACAGTGCTGCCTCAATGAAGTTCATAGTGGTTTTGCCTTCATCAAAAGAAATGCAGATCTGGTCCAGCTGCAAGAGAGAACATTAGTAAGCTAGACTCAGTGGGCATGCCTATGATCCCAGCAGTTAGGAACTGAGGTAGGATTCAAGGTCTGCCTAGGCTACTCAGTGAGACAGTCTCAAAGGAAATAAGATACCAGTGCAGGAGAAGCTTATGCTCACTTCCTCCCCAGCTGCTCGCACTTCACCCTGTATCCACCCTGGTCAAAGCCAACAGGGACAGACTCCAGCAGAAAGACCCTTTACCCTAAGAGAAGGAAAACGAGACAGACCAATGCAGCACTCTCTATCCTTTGATTGGGAAACTCAGGAAATGGTGCCGTAAGTAGATCTCCCTCTCCAACCCTTAGTCTCTGAACCTCGGCTCTTAGCCAGTGTTTTGGCTCCTCCCCCGCCAACAGCTTCTACCATGTGCATCTGTCCATCCGTGTTCAAGCAACCAGCCACACACATGTCAACAACTGCCAAATCTATCCTCAGAACAGCTTTCTTCCTGAGGCTCTGAGGTTTCATTTACAGGTACCTACTGAGGATCTTAAAAAAAAAAAATCAAGATACCCCACAGAAATGTGTAAGATATTGGGGATTAACACAAGATCTTACAGACTCTTATTGCTGCCAAAATCCATGTGTCCAATTGTCTTATTCACTATCCAGATCTTTCTTTTTTCTTTCTCTCTTTGGTTTTTTGAGACAAGAATTTCTCTGTGGAACAGTCCTAGCTGTCCTGGAACTAGCTCTGTAGACCAGGCTGGTTTCAAACTCACAGAGATTCACCTTCCTCTGCCTCCCAAGTGCTGGGACTAAAGGCATGCGCCACCACTGCCTAGCCAAGTATCCAGATTTTTTAAAGATCTATTTATTTGTTATGTACACAGTGTTCATTCTACATTTATGTATGCCTACACACCAGAAGAGGGCGCCAGATCTCATTACAGATGGCTGTGAGCCACCATGTGGGTGTTGGGAATTGAACTCAGGACCTCTGAAAAAGCAGCCAGTGCTCTTAACCTCTGAGCCACCTCACCAGTCCAACTATCCAGATTTTTATAAACAAGAGTCAAATGAGCACGTCCATGCTGGACTCCAAGCATCTCTACCCATAGCCAGAAACTGAAGGACTTCAGCTTACTTGCCAGTTCAATCTAACCCTTACCACTTCCAGGTTGCTCTCTAATGACTGCTGCTCTGGCCCATTCTAACTTCTAACGGGGTCCTGGCCCCCACTCTTCTCCTCTGTGTTCTTTGCAGGCCTTCTGCCACTCAGAGGGAAGGCCATGAAACTCTAAATAAGGCCTCCAAGGGAAGTCTCTAAACTCCCCGGTCTCCTCCAGCTACCACACTCCCCTGTAAGGTATACTGTTATGCCTTCGGCTGAGGCAAGCTCCATGTCCCCTCTACATAAATGTTTTAGCATACCAGACATGGCAACTCCCTTTACCTCAAATAAAAGCAGGTCCCTCAGTCAAAGTCTTCATAGTATTCCAACCTTTTCTTTCCAATCTATCACCAATTTGTGACAACACACAGATACCAGCAGTGGGAGGAATAGATCTGCCTTGTCTACTACCAGCTCTGACTTGCAGCATATCATTTAATCTCTCTAGTGACTATACCAGTTTTTGTTGTAAAGACTACATTGCTTTATATAAAACACAAAGAAGCTGTGCTCAGGCCAAGTAGGCACCTAATAGCCAATAATGTGGCTCCTATCTTGGTACCACCTTTGTACTGCTACCTTGGTATGTAGAATTTCTCCCTAGAGAACAGAAATTCTATCTCAAAACATAAAGTACTTTTGCTTTATTTGCCATCCAGGTTTTTCATTTTTTTTTTTTTTTTGAAGGGGGTTCTTTTTCCCTTTCGGCTTCTTGAAGCAGGGTTTCTCTGTGTAGCCTTGGCTGTCCTGGAATTTGCTCTATAGCTCTCTTTAGACCAGTCTAGCCTTGAACTCATAGAGATTTGCCTCCCAAGTGCAGAGGCAGGCCAGCCTGGTCTACAGAGTGAGTTCCAGGACAGCCAGAATTACAAAATAAATAAATAAACAAATGGATAGTTAATAACAATAATAAAAGACTTAGTCATAAACAGAACAGTACCTAGTAGGACAAGAAATCAGATACCCTTCAGCCAAGAACAAGCATGGGGTGCCACAGGCTGACTGCTCAGGAAGTGAAGAGCTGCCAGATGTGCGACAGTGAGTTTGCCTACTATGTATGAAACCTTCGGGCAATGAGATGATAGCTCAGGGGGTAAATGTGCTTACCATAGAGCGTGGTGACCTCTGCAAGCATACTGGTATCCATGCACCCACACACATAATTAATTCTTTTTTCTTTCAAGATAGGGTTTCTCTGTGTAGCTTTGGAGTCTTTCCTGGAACTTGCTATGTAGACCAAACTGGCCTGGAACTCAGAGATCCACCTGCCTCTGCCTCCCGAGTGCTGCTGGGACTAAAGGCAAGCATCACCACTGCCTGGCTAATAATTTTAATATTTTTAAGTTAAAATGAAACAAAACAACAACCAAAAAAAAAAAGAAAGAGAGCACATGGTACAGAATATCCACGGGTAAAGCTAAAAATACTGAGCAATGGCAATGAATGCTATGAAAACCTGAGGGCTTTACACTAAGCCATGTTGTGGCATGGCTGTATTTTTTTTTTCCTAAGATGTGTGTTTGCTTGCATTTATGTGTGCACCATGTGCTTGCAGGTGTCCATGGAACCAGAAGATGTTCCTGGAACCCCTGGAAGTAGAGCAATAGAGTTACAAGTTGCACTGTGAGCTGTATTTGGGTTCTGAGAACCAAACCCAGGTCTTCTGTAAGAGCAGCAAGTACTCTTAACCAGAATCATCTCTCTAGCCCTGATTTTAATTTTCTAAAAAACTAGACGGGTAGCACCAGGCGTGGCGCACACCTTTGAATCCCAGCACTCAGGAGGCAGAGGCAGGAGGATCTCTGTCAGTTGAGGCCAGCCTGGTCTACAGAGTGAGTTCTAGGACAGGCTCCAATGCTTCAGCGAAACAAACATAATAATAATAATAATAATAATAAATAATTTTGTAAGTGTTTTTCCTGCATGTGTCTGTGTGCCACCTATGTGTTTGGTGCAAATAGAGGTCAGATGAAGGCATTGGATCCCCTGGAACTGAAGTTACAGACAGTTGTAATCTGTCATGTGGATGCTTAGAATTGAACCTGGATCCTCTAGAAGAGCAACCAGTGCTCTTAACTGATGAACCATCTCTCCAATTCCCTGCATTCCCATCCCTTTTTAAAAATTTTGAAGCATCACACTAGCTACTGGATGATGTTCAATCTAGCAACATGGACGAGAAGGTTTTACATATCTAGGCATAATAGGCCTAGAGCAGACACAGTGGGGAAACAGATGAACCGAAGTAATACGCTGGCAGAATAACTGACAGAATCCATAGGAAACTTGGTGTGAGGTATGAGGCCTTATTACATCTCTTAATTTCCATCTTTAGTTGAACAGTAAAACTCTTTACCAAAATTGAGAACTAGAATTTAAACCAAAAGCCAAAAACTCCACTTTAAATAAAACCCAAGAGCTCATATAGCATGCTAAGCGAGTGGTGAGAACAAACAGATTTGGAGACAACACTTCGACAACTTACAAGTAGAGGCAGTATCCCACCACATGATGAGTTTGAAAACCGTGTTTTAAATCACCCAAGTAAGATATTCTATTTTTAAGGGAGAGAAGGCTCGATCCTGCGAAGCTCAACACTTAGGAGAGTAAAAAGAAAGAAATTGAAATTCTAATAGCATTGTTTCAAAAAGGAAGTTGTCAGACCAACAAATGCCCCCCAACTGAATTTCGAGGTCTCTTGGATTTCGTAAGATGAACCACTGCTGTTCAAGAAAAGAGATCTGTAACTATTCAGTAGTGGAATCCGATTGAGTTGGGCTGCGGAGTGAAAATGCAGAAAAGAAGCAGAGTCTGAAGAGATCTAGACACTGCTGCTAAAAATGGAGGGATGAAATGCGGATAGACTAGACTAGATGACAGCGAGGGGCAGGACTACATGCTAGGGGCGGATCCCTCTGGACAAAGCTGGCTCAAATTAAGAGCCCCGGGTATGGGTGCGTCAGGCTACACCAGGGAAAAAACGTGGGCGGAGCTTGAGGTCTAAAATACTAACTCCCTTTCCCTTCGGAAATCCAGATCTCTCAAATACAATTAAGAGTTCAGGCAAATTAGGGTCGCAAATAATCGAGAGACTGAGACAGGAAGATTTCGAGTTTAAGGCCTGCCTTAAGAAGAAAAAATGGATAAAGGAAAAAAAAAACTCTGTGGTAGAGCGCTTACCAAGTTCGTAAAAAGCCCTAGGCTAAAAAAAAGAGAAAACGAACGTGATGCTTCCTAATGTATTGCACCCCGAAAAGAAAACAGAAATAGATGTATTTATTGAAGAAAATGGTTATCATCCAACCAGATCGATTTCCCAGCTCGCTAACGGGCAGAGACCTGGAAATGACAGCTCCAGGATAATCTAACTGAAGAAAGTTTCGAGAGGCAGGCTGGAGTCGGGGGGAGGAAAAAAAACCGAGAAACTGAGGACACAACACCAGACGGCTTACAGACCTGGAGGCGGGAGTGGCAGTGACGCCTGAGTCCCCAGGCTCGTGCCATTCCCCCTCCGCCCTCACCTCCTCCAGATACTCGCCCAGCTGTGCTGCTACGTCCACCTCCCAGTTCTTAGTGAGATCCCGGATGGGCTGCAAGAGGTGAGCGAAGCGCACCTCCACATCCTCCATGTCCAGAAAGGGACCAGAGGCCCGGGACCGCACACTGGCTCCGGATAGGGCCAGCAGACTCAAGACTCAACCTGCCACTGGTTCTGGCGCCATTTTGGTGTTCCCGCCCAGGAAGTACGTGCACGGACGCGGCGCGCACACCTATGACGTAACGCGGGCCCCAGTTTCAAAATGAAAGGCGCACGGGGGCGGGGGAGGGAGGGAAGAGAAGGGCCTAACGGGGCGGGGTCTACACCGGAGGGCGTGGTTCCGCCTCCGGGGCGGGGCCTGGAGGACCCGCGGAGACTAAGTTTTTGGGCCAGTTAGCGGTGAGTTCCTAGGCACTGGGTGGAGCGCAGTGACCAAACCCGACGGATTCCTGCCGGGGCGTGGGCCTGAGGCGGGGCTGGGGGGGAACCAGCGGGCACTGCTTCGGTGGACCGCGTAGCGGACATGGCGAGCTCCCGGGTCCCACAGCAGCTTTTCCTACAGGGTGTGGCCGCTGTCTACACGTTTGCCTTTGCGTCCCTCTACACCCAGATCCCAGGTGAGGGCGCCGAGTGGAACAACTCACACATGGTATCTTCCCTTCCTTCACCCCGAATACGAGCTCCCTGAGGCGCCTTGAGGTCCAGGCCTCTACGTGGGACTAGGGGGGCGGTAGTTTGTGTGCTGCGGGCCCACTAGAGTGTGGAGGGAGAATGTGCAAGGGTCGGTTTCCCGTTACTATTCGGATTCTCACCTGGGATCAGGGCAGAACCCCCGAAGGGAGCAGGAGACACATTTCTACCTGGACTCCAGCCGAAGGTGCTGACCCAGAGTTAGGTCTTCTGAACCTGGGGTTGGGGTCAACAATTTCTAACCTGAGAGAGAGCATCTGGTAGAGCAAGACCTACACGGGGTTGGAACATCTGCAGCACAACCCGGGGTGCGGGGTGCGGGAGCAGCCGTGGCGGGAAGCATGTGGAGGCCCTGACGATAGGGCATGTGCATGCGTGGAGCTGGTAGTGGGGCATCTTCGGGGCTTAATTCGGATGAATTTCGTCTGGGAAGACACTGACACGCCCTCCCACAGGCCTTTATGGCCCCGAGGGCATCCTTCCTGCCCGAAGAACACTGCGGCCCCAAGGCAAGGGTCGGTGGCAGCAGCTGTGGGAAACGCCGACGCTGCTATGGGAGGCCCCAAGACTGGGGCTGGATACTGCCCAGGGTCTGGAGCTACTGACGCTGTTGGGCACCGTGCTGGCACTGGGTGCCCTGCTCCTGAGCTCTCTGCGACACTCCTTCGTCTACCTGTTGCTCTGGATTGCCTACCTGTCAGCCTGCCAGGCAAGTGGGACTCTTAGAGCTTCAGCCCCTGTCTAACCCGCCCACTGCCTCGCCTGACGCAGCAGACACACAGTGGCTCTCTAACAGCTCCTCTCCCTACAGGTGGGCCAAGTGTTCCTTTATTTCCAGTGGTGAGTGACTCCTGGACCAATGCTGCCTGAGGACTGGGCAAGGGATGTTCACCTCTCCTGGGAGGACCCTGTGAGGGAAGCCGCCTAATGGAGAAGAACCCTTTATGATATTTCTTCTCCCTGTAGGGATTCCCTGCTGCTGGAGACGGGCTTCCTAGCTACCCTGGTAGCCCCACTGAAGAAGCCTTCCAAGCACAAGGGTGGACGAGCAGGGGCCTTATGCCATGAGAGCCTCCCATTCTGGCTGGTGCGCTGGCTGCTGTTTCGACTCATGTTTGCCTCTGGTGTGGTCAAGCTGACCAGCCGCTGCCCTGCGTGGTGGGGACTCACCGGTGAGGGCCTGGGCCTGAAGCTGGGGTGGCCTGGAAGCTCTGATCAACCCTGACCCCCCACCCATTACCTGCAGCTCTCACCTACCACTACGAGACACAGTGCCTGCCCACACCAGCTGCCTGGTTCGCCCACCACCTGCCAGTCTGGCTGCACAAGCTCAGTGTGGTGGCCACCTTCCTCATCGAGATCGCGGTGCCCCCTCTGTTCTTTGCCCCTGTTCGCCGCCTGCGATTGACAGCCTTCTACGCTCAGGTGGGTAGAAGAGAGTGTGGCCCTCACCGGTGGCCAGTGAGTCTTGTTGGGGACAGAGTGGTCAGGTGATGGGGGTGCTGTTGGGAGAGCATTGCAGGCAGAGGGACGTGCTACTCAGATCAAGGCTACATGTAGCCTTTTGTGAAAATGTCTAAGTCAGCAGGGCGCGGGAAGAGCAGCCCGCCATAGATCTGATCGCAGACCTTCCTGCAGGTGTTATTACAGGTCCTGATTATCGTTACTGGCAACTATAACTTCTTCAACCTGCTAACCTTGGTGCTTACTACTTCCCTTCTGGATGACCGTCACCTGTCTGCTGAGCCCGGCCTCAGATGCCACAAGAAGGTGCCCACCTGTGAGTGTCATGGCAACCATACTGATGTCAACTGCCCAGTACTCCCAAAGAACCCCTGTACCACCTCCACCCACCCCAGCCCCTTGGCTGCAGACCCTCAGCCGACCTGTGACTGTCCTGCCCGTAGCCTGGCCCAGGGCCCTGCTGACCATGCTGTCCCTCCTGCTGGAACTGACCGCCTACGGGCTGCTGGCCTATGGCACCGTGCACTACTTTGGCCTGGAGGTTGACTGGCAGCAGCATATCATCGTCTCTAAAACCAGTGAGTGTCAGCCTGGGGGTCTAAGGAAAAGGGCTGGGCCAGCCCCTCATCACACCCTCCTTCTGTAGCCTTCACCTTCCACCAGTTCTCCCAGTGGCTGAAGACGGTGACTCTGCCTACCGTGTGGCTGGGGGCAGCCTCCCTGACCTGCGAGTTGCTTATTGCCCTCTGGAGGTATGTATGTACCTGAAGACGGGGGCAAGAGGCTACTTTCGGCTCAGACCTGGCCTGATGACTCTTCGCCCCCCCGTCCTCAGGTGGATCCAGGTGCGAGGATGGCTGCGGAAGTTCTTTGCCAGTATCCAGCTGTCCATCCTGGGTGCTGCCACAGTGGCCTTGTTCTTGATCAGCCTAGTAGGTACCCTGTGGAGGATGGGGCTGGGGGAGGGTGGGGCAGCACTGAGCTATTGCCTGCTTGCTTGCAGGTACCTTACTCCTATGTGGAATCTGGGACCCACGGGCGCCTCTGGACTGGGGCTCATCGCCTGTACAGTTCCGTGGAGCATCTACAGCTGACCAGCTCATATGGCCTCTTCCGTCGGATGACTGGTCTGGGTGGGCGGCCTGAAGTGGTGCTGGAGGGCAGCTATGATGGACACCATTGGACAGTGAGTCCTCCCAAAGGATGTCGGGGTAAAGGGACCGAATCTCGCCATTTCAACTAACCATATGGCCATCTTTTAGGAGATAGAATTCATGTACAAACCTGGGAATGTGAGCCGACCGCCGCCTTTCCTGATACCCCACCAGCCGCGCCTCGATTGGCAGATGTGGTTTGCAGCCCTTGGCCCACATACACACAGCCCCTGGTTCACCAGCCTGGTACTACGTCTCCTGCAGGGCAAAGAGCCAGGTAAGGGGTAGTCGGGGAGAGGGACTGGGACAGGAAGGACAGGTTCAAAGCCATGGTAACCTCTCCTCCCCTGCCACAGTGATCCGCCTGGTCCAGCACCATGTCGCCAAGTACCCGTTTCATGAGCGGCCACCCACCTACCTGCGGGCCCAGCGCTATAAGTACTGGTTCTCAAAGCCTGGGGAGACCAGGTAGGCGAGGATGCTGGGTGGGGAGCCAAGGCCTGGGCTGTAGCCACATGCTGACTGTTCAGTTCTCTCCCTTACAGCCAGTGGTGGCACCGCCAGTGGGTAGAGGAATTCTTCCCCTCTGTGTCCCTGGGGGACCCAGGGCTGGAAACGCTGCTCCGACAGTTTGGACTTCAGGTGTGAAGGCGCCAGCTGGACTGCGGGAGGTAGCAGGGTGCTTGTCTGTTGCAGGAGTAAATCTTACGGGATGTTCTTGGTTTTATCTCCATAGGATAGGAGTCCACTCCGGGCCCGCAGCCCCAGCAACGCTCTCGCACAGACACTGAACTGGGTGCGAACACAGCTGTCTCCTCTGGAGCCGCCCATCCTGCTGTGGGGACTCTTGGGGGCTGTGGTGACTGTCAGAGTTGTACAGACCCTACTTGCCCCCTGCCCACTCCAGTCCTCAAAACTGTCTAGAGAGGAAAAGCGTAAGCAGACTCCCAAAAAGGATCCCAGAGCTGCCTCTGAGCAGGCTGCCCCCAACAGCAACAGCAGTGACTCGGGGGCCCCCCGGAGGAAAAAATAGCTTCATGTGCTGTCAGCCGCCACATGTCCTGATGGAATCATATCCCTAGAATTCCATCCCACCTCATGTCACAGTCCAGCCACTGTGCCTTGGGCAGCTTGGAGTGCCACCCCTGAGGACTGTTGGTGTCACCTTGAGCCCCGCTAGTCCCTCTGCACCAGCCACACCCTCCTCCCTTCTCCTTCCACTGTGTTGGCAGCTAGCCCAGACGTGGGCATGCAGCCTCACTCAGGGCTTTCTGGAACACTGTAATCAGTGTACCCATGGATGTAGAGGCCTGAGTCTGGAGCCCCTGTCCAGCACCACTGGAGGGGATGAGCTGGGTTTGCTGTGGCTAGGACTGAAGGGAAGTGGGCCCACGTGACGGTGCCTACCTGCCCCTCAGACTGTACCAATAAAGGCACCGTTTGTGCATACCCCTTGGCTGGTGGTTCCTTCTAGAGAGGCCTGAGGACACAGACTAGACTGGTTACTGACCCAGCTAAAGGGGCTCCCTCCCTGTCACTCAGTCTTCTCCAGAAAACAAACAAAAAGGCCTGGTTACAAGAAGCCTCGATGTGGTGGTGTGGCACAACCTGGCAGGCCTGTACAGCAAGGGTGTGAGACCAACGGAGGCAGACGAAACTAGAACAGCCCAAGGACCAGGGAACTTTCCAGAGCATGTCCCTCTCTCCACCTCCTGCTTGACCTTCAGGTCTTCAGAAAGGGCAGAGAATGAAAAGATAAAAGGGGGCCAGGCAGTGGTGGCGCACGCCTTTAATCCCAGCACTCGGGAGACAGAGGCAGGCGGATCTCTGTGAGTTCGAGGCCAGCCCGGTCTACAAAGAAAGTAACAGGACAGTCTGGGCTGTTATACAGAGAAAGCCTGTCTCAAAAAAGCACTGGCTGTCCTTCCTGAGGACCCCGGTTCAATTCCCAGCACCCACATGGCAGCTAGTAACTGTAACTCCACCTCCAGAGGATTCCACACCCTCTCACAGACACACATAGGCAAAACACCAATGTGTATAAAATAAATATTTCTTTAAAAAAGAAGAAAAGAAAGAAAATGAAAAACATGGCCTGCAAAGATGGTGTCACTGTCTCAATTTATGCAGGTAGTTTTGTCATTGTGAGTGACTGAGGAAGAACCCCGTTGTGATGGTGTTCCAGTATCCTATCAAAACAGCTTTGGCCTTGCAGCCTCTGAGAGGAAGTAAGCAGAAACCAGGGGCTGGTTTTCTTTTGCCAAAGTCTGCACAGGAAGACCAGAAGAGCAGCAGAGTGTAGCTAACAGGAACTTCAAGGGCTGTGGTAAGGCTGGAAGGCGGTCAGGAAAAAGCCAAGGATCCCCCCCCTTCCTTTCTTCAGGCCCCACAGCAATCCCAGAAACCTGAGTCCCCAGAAAGGTGTGACCTTCCCCTTGAGTGCACAAAATCTGGTGCTCTGCCATCTTCCCATGACACCTGGGGGGTGCTTTTTAGTGGTGACAGGTTTAGGAAAGCCTCTAAGGGACACAGGTTCTGGGAGCAATAGCCAGGAGGACAACAAAAGCAATACTGTGTCCAATGACCACAACCAGAATGGAATGGATGTTGAAGAGACAATCAGGCCAGATACGGTGGCTTATACCTGTCACCCCAGGAGGCCAAGGCAGAAGGATCTCAAATTTCAAACCAGCCTGGATTGCACGGCAAGTAGAGGCAGATGTGGAAATGGAGATAGTAAACCGTATTTGTCCACACTAAGTCACAGCATGCAGCCCCGACACGTAGATTTGAAGCATGATCTCCAACCTGAGGAACCAAAGGCCCTTGGAGAAATGCTAGGTCTGTAGCATAAAAGACCCGAGACAGATACTGGGGTTCAAGCTGAAGATCAGGAAAGCAAAGCAGCCGGCCACTACCTCTTACCTCTACCTGAGACTGAGTGAAAGGTGATCCTGGCTCCACCAAACCTCACACTGCTGCCTCTACTCAGCGTGGCTGGAGAATCCTGAGACTTCAATGTCTTCCTGTCCTCAGTGTGGCTGGAGAATGAGTGCCTCATACTGAGACCTTGCTCCTGTCTTATATTCTGGGATTAAAGGTGTGTGATTCCAGGTGCTGGGATCAAAGTCAGGAGCTCTATTATTCTTTACTCTTGTGTAGGCTGTGGTGGCCTTGAACTAACAGAGATCCATCTATCTCTTAATCCTGAGTCCTGGGATTAAAGGTGTGTGCCACCACTGCCTGATCTCTATAGCTTGAGGCTGACTTTGCTCTCTGAATCCTCAGGTGAGCTTTAATAAATTATAAATAATTGCCACAGGTATAGCCTTTGAGATAAAGTGAAAAGCAGCCCCAACAGGTCCTCACATCAAATCCTCTGAATGCACCAAGCCCCGCCTTCAATCTCTTGCATGACAAACCCAAATGAAGTCTTCAGAACTTGAGTTGTGCTATTTAGAAAAAGCACATTTGCAGCATTGATTAAGTGACAGATTTTGAGATGAGATCATCTGGGATTTTCTCCAGTGGTCCCTAAATGCCATCCCAAAGTGTCACAGTAACAGAGAGCCCTTGTCCACACCCAGAAGACCTGAAGTCAGTGCAAAGACACAGCCACCGGGGAGCTGGGAGAAACAGGAAAAACAAGCGAACACCAAAACCACCAGTTCTTCCCAAATGCTCATTCTTCACTTATGGACTTTTGGGTTTGAGATAACAAACTCCTGGGAATTACGTTGCTGTTGATTGTTTGCTTTCTGGTGCTGGGAATAAAACCCAAGCCTGGGAACACACCAGTCAGCTCTATGCCACTGAACTATATCCTCAGGCTGATGGCTTCTTTTTTCTTTGTTCTATTTGACACAGGCCCAGACGGACCTTGAATTCACCTTGTAACTGAGATTGGTCTTGACCAATCACTTGATCCTCAGGCCTCTACATCCCGATTAACACGGTTTCCCTTGTCTCTCAAATTGGCAAAAGTTGTGTGTATTTATGATACTTTGAAGTGTGTTGAACCCATGTGTCAGTTAATTAACATACTTAAATAGTTGGTGCATGTGTGTTAAAGATACTTACAATTTTTATTACATTTATTTATTTATAGTATATGGTACATATAGTATATAGTATATAGTGGAGGTCAGAAGCAACTATTGGGAGTTGGTTCTCCACCATGTTGGTCCCAACAATCAAACTCAGGTCTTCTGGCTTGCTCACCACTCCTATTAAAAATTGTCTGGGGGGGGTAGCCAGGCAGTGGGACCTCTGAGTTCTAGGCCAGCCTGGTCCATAGAGCGATTTCCAGCACAGCCAGGTCTACTCAGACACCCTGTCTGCTATACTCATAGATCAGTGCCTAGCCCAATTGTCATCAGAGAGGCTTTACTCAGCAGCTGATAGGAGTTGATGCAGAGACCCACAGCCAAATATTAGGCATAGCTCAGGGAATCCCACAAAAGGGGGAGGAAATGTTGTAGGGGCCAGAGGGGTCAAGAACACCATGAGAACATGGTCCACAGAATCAACTAAGCAGGGCCCGTAGGGACTCAGAGACTAAACAATCAGGGAGCCTGGATGGGTCTGACCTAGGCCCTCTGTATTTACGTTACAGTTGTGTAGCTTTGTCTCTTGTGGAACTCCTAACAGTAGGAGTGGGGATATTTCTGAATCTTTTGCCTGTTCTTGGGACCCTTTTCCTCATAGTGAATTGGCTTGTCCAGCCTTGAGATGGGGTTTGTGCCTGGTCTTACTGTAACTTATTATGCTGTGTTCAGGTGATAACCCTGGGAGGCCTCATGCTCTTTTCTAAGCAGAAGAGGAGTGGATTTGGAGGAAAGGGAGGTGGAGGGGCGGGACTGGGAGGAGTGGAGGGAGGGGAAACTGCAGTTGGGATAAATGAGAGAAGAATAAAAAATGATTTTTATGTGTGCCACATGCCTGCATGAGCCTCCAGAAGAAAGAGGGGGCATCAGATCCCCTAGAACTGGAGTTACAGGTGGTTATGAGCTGCCATGTGGTTGCTAGAAACCAAACTCGGGTCCTCTGCAAGAGCAAGTGCTCTCAACCACTGAGCTATCTTATCTCTCCAGCCCTATCTTTGCCCATGTTTCACTCAGTTATTTATTTTCCTCTGTGTAGCCCTAGCTGTCCTGGAACTCACTCTGCAGACCAGGCTGGCCTGGGACTCAGAGATCCACCTGCCCTTGCCTCCTGAGTGCTGGGATTAAAGCCACCAATGCCTGGCTCTCCCCTACCCCTTCTCTGTTAAAGGGAGCTGAGTCTAGAAGACTAGTGACTATTTTTGGGATGGGGATGAGTTGGATGACTGACTTGGAGCCAAGAGGATAAGCAGCATGTTCACAGTAGTGGTATTCCTGTGCTGGGACCACCCTGCTACCACAACCTGGGCCCCAGTGACAAGTCAACTCTGTAAGCGCTTTCTGCCTTTATTGATACCTGGCACAAGTGACCTCAACCACAGCAGGTGTCTGGGGCCCTGAGCAAGGCTGAAATGGGCTGTTCTTGTGCCTGATGGTGTCCAGCCTAAGTGCTGCTTCAATGGAGGGAGGGCATTGGGAACCATTCACCAGCTCAGGATGCCCGGGCAGTACTTGTCAATCAGCCCCTGATAGTAGGGCCACAGGCTGTCCACATCTGGGAGCTCCGGGCTCTTGGTGTAGAGGTCAAACTTACTGCAGACACAGGGGAGGAGCCATGAGCATCATGAAAGATCCTTCTGCAACCCCAAGTCCCCTTCCCTGCCCACACCCTCAAGGAACTATGTACTTGAACTCCTGCACCCAGGGCAGCATATCCAGGTCCTGCTGACTGCACAGCTGTAGGTAGTCACCACCCGTGTGCCATGGATAGAAGGAGTGGAATCGGATCATGTAGAAGGCCTGTGGAAGCCACACCCATTGCGCTCAGATCTGCCAGACTGGCCAGACTGGGCTAGGCTCGTGATTGGGCTCTCCCCCGACCTACCTCAGCGGGTAGGGAGAACTTATTGAACTTCATCATCTGGTAGAGGTACTCTGTAGGAGACGGGGTGTTACAGTCAGGTGCCCAGAGGCATGGAAGCCCTTATCTCCAGCCCCACACTGTCCCCTTGCCTGCCTCTAGCTGTCCTCACCGTCATGGCCCCAGGACATAAGGACATTCTCAAGTCCACAGTAGGGCTGGTACATGCCAAGTTCTGTGCTGCAAGATCAAGAGATGAGCATGAAGGGGTCTGGGCAGAAAAGGGAAAAGACCACCTGTGGTCCTGTACAGTGGAAGTTCAGCGCCTGGCATCCATACACCCAAAGAGCCTAGAATGCCGGATGGAAGTTCCACCCAAGCCCCCCTCCCCTATCTCCCTCCAAACCCTGCTTCATCTCAGAAAGCCCACCAAATGAGGACCCCTCCCCCAGAGATGCTCAAGACCACTCCCACAGGGTATTTAAACCCCCTAGAAAATAGACTTGTGGTTTTCCGGGGGACTGGAAAGTCATCTAGAAACATTGTGTCCTTTAAACCTGGGCTTTTTCTAATTGGGTTTGATTTTGATTGGTGCATCAACGGAGAGGCTTATCGGGTTGCAGAAACTTTTCAGTAAAGTGAGTTGCTATCTCAAACTACCTGTATCCAGGGTCCTGGAGATCAGGGTTGTCCTGGAAAGTAGAGTCACAGAATACCACAGAGGCCTGGGGACGGCAGCCCACCGGAAAAGTGTCTCCAACAACGGCCCACTAGGAAAGGACAGGCAGCTGTGGGTGAGGGGTAAACAGGTCTGCTCCCTCTCCCACGCCCCACTCCCCACACCTGGCCCTCACCTGAGGTTCCCCCCACAGAGCCAGGATCTTCCCCAGATCATGCAGAAGTCCGACCAGGTGGAACCAGTCTGTGGGAAAGGGACATATGGGCTAGAAGCTGCAGGGAGAAAGGTAGGCAGAGCAGGCTCTGGCTGGATGCAAGGAATCCAGGGGTCTGCAAGGACCAGGCTCTCGGGTTGCCTTCTAGAACAACCATAGTCCCTCCCCCACCACAGCTGTAGGGCATACCTTTGTCTGGGTGGGCCTTCCGGATGCCCTCCGCTGTCTGGAATGCATGAAAGGAGTTGGGGAAATCTACATCCGGGTCGGATTCATCCACCAGGTCATCTAGCAGGTTCACAGCCTCCATGACTGTCATTTTCTTGTATGAGAAGCCTCCAAACTGGATATGCTGGGGAGAAGGGAGACCATTTTCCAAGAAGGGAGTAAAGAGCAGGGTCACTCGGGGTACAAGGAGGCTCCCACCCTCAGAGTCTGCATTAGAAGCAGGAAACGTTTACCTTCCTGTTGACAAAGTCCACTGTCTGGTGTGTGTGCATGAGCTTGTAGGTGGTAAAGACTCGATCCAGCAGCGGGCCGGCCTGCAAGCCAGTAGATATGTGCCAAATTGGCCCAGTACACTGGAGGTCATGACCTCCCCTCCTGCAGGCCAGACCCCACAGGTATAAAGTGCAATGGGGCTTCCCCTAAAGCCCCCTTAGATCTGTGGGGTGCAGAAGGGCTGCTCTCCACAAGCTGGATCAGAGGCCGGGCAGAGAGAGAGGGGTGGAACAGGGATTCACTCACGGTGTAGTTTCGGAAGCTGTCCTTGCTTTTGGCCAGCTCTGGGTCCACATCAGGTCGATAGACCCGGGAAGGGTCTGAGCCCTGGTTGGAAAGGAGTTTGACCCATTTCACCGCTAGCCGGGTCCATAAGGGAGGGACAGTACATCCCCAAGGGGCTAGACACTAGAAACCTCATATCGTGTGCGAGTCAGCCCGCCACCAGCCAGTCAGTGTCAGCTGATGCCTGCTTGCAGTGTGGGAAGATACGAATTAAGAGACTGCAGGCCAGGCGGTGGTGGCGCACACCTTTAATCCCAGCACTTGGGAGGCAGAGGCAGGCGGATCCCTGTGAGTTTGAGGCCAGGCTGGACCGACAGCCTCCAAAACAATACAGAGAAACCCTGTCTCGTAAAAACCAAAATAAAAAAAAATAAAAAAATAAAGAGACAGCAGCCCCCACCTGCCTACCATCCTTGCAGATAGAAGGTCGTTTTAGGAGGAGACCTGACTCCACAGGAAGTCTCGAGGGGAGCTTCTAACCCTTACCCCAGCTAGACTACAACAGGAAGGAGTTAGCTCTGTGACCTTGAGGAGCAGGGCTAGCATGAACCAGCTGAAGAGAATAGTACTTGCTGCCTCTTCCACTGAGGGCAGTGCCCACGCGGGGGGTTGGTGAAGTCACTCCTGTAGGATAAAGTACTTACCAAAACCACCTTCATCCTGAGAGGGAGCAGCGATCGGAGTCCAGAGCCTGCAGGTAGGTGAGGTCCTAGGCCAAGGAGCCCTTTTATATGTTTAAAGGTTATGTAACCGACCGGATAATACCTATCTCCTTGGTCTTGACATTTGGTAATAAGTGACCATCCACCTTCCCCCAGGCCTCAGCAAGTTAATATATCAGCACAGAAACAGAACCCCCTTAGGCCAGCCCCCTTTGCCTTTTCTTCTGCTTCCTCTGTCCCAGAGTGACTGATCCCTCAGATAGACCACCTAGCCAGAGCTCTGATTCCCCCTTGTTGAGGGCACAGAGGTCCTTGTATTCACAAAGAAGCACTAAGAGAACCAGGAATGTTTGTCACGCAGGGGTGTCTCCTCAATGGGGGAGATAAAAACCAGATACCCGCGTTCCATCCAGAAAGAGAGAGTGGATTTTGTTAATGACCAGGTGACCTTTTTGTTATCTGCAGAGACACACCTCACCCCACCTTTGCTATAGAGGCAGACCTCGCCCAAATTCTAGAATGATTATCCTAGATCATTTCCCATCCTTAAGGGAGATGTCACAAGTACTTTATTATATCCTGCTGACCTTGATGCTATCGGTCAGAGACCACACCAGATTCTAGGCCTTTTAGCTATAGAAGCCACCCTCATGGTCACATGTACTTTGTAAAAGACTTTCTATGTAGTCACACTGTTAGCTTTTTGTGCACCTGCAATTGAACTGCTTGTTGCCTGGAAACCTTTGCCCAAATTGTTCCTTTTTTTTGTTTTGTTTTGTTTTTGTTTTTCCAGACAGCATTTTTCTGTGTAACAGTCGACAGTCCTAGCTGTCCTGGAACTCTGTAGACCAGGCCGGCCTTGAATTCACTGAGATCTACTTGCCTCTGCCTTCCAAGTGCTGGGATTAAAGGCGAGCACCACCGCCAAATGGCTGTTCCGTGTTTTAAATATGGGAACAACGAACCTGCTGAGGAAGTCAGTCTGAACCTAGCTTTCATTCTTACTTCTTCTCAGATCCCTGCCTGCGTTGACACCTACAGGCTCCCCTTCAGCTGGCACCAAAACCATGGGCAACACCACCCTTGGAAAAGGTAAGAAAAGTTTTCTTTCATTCGAAATTGAGGGTT
This sequence comes from Mesocricetus auratus, assembly GCF_017639785.1. NCBI lineage: Eukaryota > Metazoa > Chordata > Mammalia > Rodentia > Cricetidae > Mesocricetus > Mesocricetus auratus. Next base: position 75,933,017 of record NW_024429194.1, read on the forward strand.
AGGGGAACTCAGTCCTCTCACAGGAAAAGGGGTCTTGACCTTAAGATGAGAGAGTGGAACTGAATAGGGGCTCTTCTCAGTCCCCTGAGACAAAGCACTTTGTATAGTTATTAAAACATTTGCTAGGGTTCAAAGGAGCAAAACATTCAGAGCTACAACTCTGCAACTTTATATGCATAGGAACTAAAGATAGTAGAAGGGGGATAATAAAGTCTCTGTCAATTATTTAATAAAGAAGAGTTGCTTGGTTGGTTTTTTTTGCTTCTTTGTTTGTTTTTCCATCATAGTAGGAAATAACTCAATATTAAAGGTCCCTTCATGGAATTTTTTCCCTTAATATCAGGGATAGCTCAGTATCAATGACCCCCTTCATGGGAGAAAAAAATCAAAACAAGCCCAACTTCTGGTACAGAAACAATCCCAACTAGGGCATAAAGCACTAAGCCAATGCTGTTTAAATTCCCAGAGATATTAGTCACTCATTATATAGAGGATGTTCTCTTCTGATCGTCTAATTCATGCTTAAATGAAGCTTAATTTTCATAGTAAATAAATTGAAAGAGCAAAATCCATAATCTGGAACTATATCATTGGGTGCACTCTCACCTGTCAATGCTGAGAGTTTGGCTCTGCTCTCTAAGTTGCCATCTGGATCTCCTTTAAATTCTATATAACACCTGAAACAGAGAGGCTATTAGCTTATTAAATAATGTGGCTGCTAAATTGGTAGTTCATAGAAATAATCTCATACTGAGAAAGAGCCTGTAATAATTATTTTTTTCTGGTAAATCATTTGTTCCACACTGATAGTTGGCAGGTTAAATTAGCATATTACTGGGGATCTATAGATATTTATCTTAAATATTCCCTTTTTAAGAAAGGGTGGATAGCCGGGCGTTGGTGGCGCACGCCTTTAATCCCAGCACTCGGGAGGCAGAGGCAGGCGGATCTCTGTGATTTCGAGGCTAGCCTGGTCTACAGAGAGAGTTCCAGGACAGCCTCCAAAACAATACAGAGAAAGCCTGTCTCGAAAAACCAAAAAATAAAAAAAAAAAAAGAAAGAAAGAAAGGGTGGAGCCAGATGGAACCGGGCATTAGTGGTGCACATCTTTAATCCCAGCACTCAGGGGGCAGAGGCAGGTGGATCTCTGTGAGTTCGAGGCCAGCCTGGTCTACAGAGTGATACAAAGTGAGTTCCAAGACAGGCTCCAAAGCTACAGAGAAACCCTGTCTTGCAAAAGAATTTTTGAGTGGCTGGACTGATGGCTCAGAGGTTAAGAGTACTGGCTGACTTTTAAAAGGATCTGGGTTCAATCCCCAGCACCCACATGACTGTTCACAATTATCTATAATGGCAATCCCAGGAGATATGGCATCCTCACACACCAGGCAAACCCCCAATTAATATAAAAAAATGAACAGATATTTTTAAAAAAGGATTTCTGAAAATACCCCTTGGGGGGCTGGAGAGATGGCTCAGTGGCTAAGAGCACTGGCTGCTCTTCCAGAGGGCCTGAGTTCAATTCCCAGCAACCACGTGGTGACTCACAACCATCCGTAATGAGATCTGGTGCCCTCTTCTGTCCTGCAGGCATACATGCAGGCAAAACACTATACATAAGTAAAAGAAAAGAAAAGAAGAAGAAAGAAAATTCCCCCTGGTTATTGCCTAAAATTACATCTATGTTTCAGTGTTTCAATGCTTTTATAGATGGCTTTTCAAAAATACAAGGAGCTTAGGTTTTATGTACAATTTCCATCCCCCCCACATGCGCACACACACACACACACACACACTCTCTCTCTCTCTCTCTCACTCACAAGATACTGTATTCACACTCTGGGTTATACAGCTCAGCCATCTAAACTCACTGTAATCATTTTTATTAGATGTTCCTCAGCCATTGAATATTTTTATGTGCAGTGTTCTGCCTGCATGTATCCCTGCAGGCCAGAAGAGGGCACCAGATTGAATTGTAGATGGTTGTGAACCACCATGTGGTTGCTGGGAATTGAACTCAGAACCTCTGGAAGAGCAGCCAGTGCCTTTAACCTCTAAGCCGTCTCTCCAGCCCTGCTATTAAATATTTTACCCGACTCTGCTATGTATGTAAATTTGAATGGCAGTTTATTGGATGGACTAAGGAAGAATCAGTCTTCCAGTCATGGGTAGCTTTGGAACCTCAGTTGGCACATCCTTACCCAAAGTAAGTATCCTTAAGGAAGATTAAGGTTCAGCATTAACTGACCTCATATGCAAATTAGCACATGAAGAATAGGGATGCAGAGAATGGAAAGGGACCTAATGAGAGAGAGAGAAAATATTTCTGAAGGATTGTAATCATAGAAAGGATATAGTGGAAGGGAACATTTGGAATAAGGAACTTGAGAATGGAGTCTAGTTAACAGACTGTTGGAATGGATATGCTACCACTGCCTGGCAAGCACTGAGTATTTCAAACTTGTAATGTGTAATTAGTAGTGAATGGGCATCAGCTTGGCACCTGAAAATATGGCTGTCGGTGTCTTGGCATTCTGATGCTGTCAGGTATATAAACATCCGTGAGTAAAGTGCTCTGCAGACTTGCACAGTGCTTCTCCCTAACTACTCAGCTGCCGAGCACAACCCCAGACACGGCATGGGGCCCTGGAAACTTCAGTGGAATACCACTGTGTCATATCTGAAACAACTTTGTCAGCTCTTCACTCATTTCCTTTCTAGGACTCCATTGCAGTTACTAGTAATAATAGTCCTGCTTATGCTAGCAAACGAGCTGAGAAATTTTAATATTAATCATGTTGCTAAAATCCCCTACTATCCACACAGTCAAGCTATTGGGGAATGACACACACCGTCAGATACTAACTGGCAAATTTTAAAAAATTAATTAATTAAATAGGGTTTTTTTTTATACCCACCTAAATTCTCATATACTATTTAGCTATGCTAACTTTAAATTTTTTATACAATTTTCATCAGGCAGTGATGACACATGCCTCGAATCCCAGCATTCAGGAGGCAGAGGCAAGCAGTTGGAAGTCAGCCTGGTCTTGAGTTCCAGGACAGCCAAAGCTATTACACACAGAAACCCTATCTCAACCTCCCTCCCTCCAAAAAAAAATTATTCTAAAGGATAATGCTTTTCCCCTAAAGTAGATACTGCTTAAAGTAAATGCAAAATAAAACGAGAAAGTCCTATATTCTAATGTTAAGTTGGGTTTATGCTTGAGTCTTTTCAGAAAATGAATGAAGTCCCAGATGGCTTGTTTTTTGTTTGTTTGTTTGGTTTTTTTTTTTTTTCGAGACAAGGTTTCTCTGTATCGTCTTGGAGGCTGTCCTGGAACTCGCTCTGTAGACCAGGCTGGCCTCGAACTCACAGAGATCTACCCGCCTCTGCCTCCTGAGTGCTAGGATTAAAGGCGTGCGCCACCACCGTCCGGCTCCAGATGGCTTCTGAACTGATGAATCCGACCAGGACATCCAGAGACCACTGGAGAAATGAAGCATCGAAAGACAGAAGACAAATCTCAGAGAGGTACAATAAGCTGATAACTTGGGGAGGAGACATGAAGACTTAAACTCAAGCTGAGACTTGGGGGAAACAACAAGGACTAACCCCCCCCAAAAAAGGTGCTTATGGGTTTTTTGTTTTGTTTTTTGAGACAAGGTTTCTCTGTAGCTTTGGAGCCTGTCCTAGAACTCGATTTGTAGACCAGGCTGGCCTCAAACTCACAGAGATCTACGTGTCTCTGCCTCCCAAGTGCTGGGATTAAAGGCGTGCACCGCCATCAACACCAGGCTTCTTTTGATTTTTGATTTTTGGTTTTTTAGTTTTTCAAGACCGGGTTTCTCTGTGTAGTCCTGGCTGTCCTGGAACTCACTTTGTAGACCAGGCTGGCCTCTGCCACTGGAATGCTGGGACTAAAGGTGTATACCACCACCCAGTGTATTACACCCATTTTTCTTACAGCAAAATATTAGCAGAAATTAATCAAATGATGGTTGAATGGAGGATGGCTTTCACCTTTCCTCATCCTCTGTTAGCTTTTCTTACCATTCTATTTTTATGTATATCAATAGTTTTTGGTGTTTTTTTTTTATAATCTTATTTATCATGTGGTGTTCTGCCTGTGCGTAACCCTGCAGGCCAGAAGAGGGCGCCAGATCTCATTTCAGGTTGTCAGCCATCGTGTGGTCGCTGGGAATTGAACTCAGGACCTCTGGAAGATCAGCTAGTGTTCTTAACCTCTAAGCCATCTCTCCAGCCCCATTCTCTTATGCTTGCCTGTATTAATTAGACTAGCTGTAGAGGCAACTCTTTCAACCTTGGCCTCTATTACAGCCACCACTTTTTCTTTAAAAAAAATTAGAAGGGCCAGGCAGTGGTGGTGTATGCCTTTAAGCCCAGCATTTGAGAGGCAGAGGCAGGCGGATCTCTGTGAGTTTGAGGCCAGCCTGGTCTACAGAGTAAGTTTCAGGACAGCCACAGCTGTTACACAGAGAAACCATGTCTTGGAAAGAAAAAAAAAATTAGAAGGGAGAAGATTTTGGGGGTAGCTGGGTTTTGGTGGTGCACGCCTTTAATCCCAGCACTCGAAGAAGAAGAAGAAGAAGAAGAAGAAGAAGAAGAAGAAGAAGAAGAAGAAGAAGAAGAAGAAGAAGAAGAAGAAGAAGAAGAAGAAGAAGAAGAAGAAGAAGAAGAAGAAGAAGAAGAAGAAGAAGAAGAAGAAGAAGAAGAAGAAGAAGAAGAAGAAGAAGAAGAAGAAGAAGAAGAAGAAGATTTTGAGGGCACAGAGGTCCTTGTACCCACAGAGAAGCACAATGAGAACCAAGAATGTTCGTCATGGTGTCTCCTCAATGGAGGAGATAAAAAACAAATACCCATGTTCCATCCAGAAAGCTGAGAGTGGGTTTTTTTTTTTTTTTTTTTTTTGGTTTTTCGAGACAGGGTTTCTCTGTGACTTTGGAGGCTGTCCTGGAACTAGCTCTTGTAGACCAGGCTGGCCTCGAACTCACAGAGATCTGCCTGCCTCTGCCTCCCAAGTGCTGGGATTAAAGGCGTGCGCCACCAACGCCTGGCGAGAGTGGGTTTTTGTTACTGACCTGGTGACTTTTTGTTATCTGTGGAGGCACACCTCACCCTAACTTCCCAGGATGGCTGTTCCAGACTCTTCCATCCCTAGACCATTTCCCATCCTTAGGGGAGATGCACATGTACTTTATATCCTGCTGACCTCTATGCTATCGGTCAGAGACCATACTAGATTTCTAGGCTTTTTAGCTACAGAAGCCACCCTCATGGTCACGTGTACTTTGTAAAAGACTTTCTATGTAGTCACACCGTAAGCTTTATTGTGCCCTGCAATTGGATTGACTGTTGCCTGTAAACCTTTGCCCAAACTGTATTGTGTTTTAAATGTGCTGGCAGTGAGCTGCCTGGCATTAGGGTCCCTGAAGTCTGATCCAGACTGACAAAGTCAGTCTGAACTGGGTTTTTATTCTCATCTTTTTGCAGATCACTTACTGCATTGACACCTACGAGGTCCTGTCATCCCCATCCTGTCCCCATGTCCATCTGTGGACACGCCTCACCGTAACTACCTTTTCCATGTGTTTCCCTGTCTCTTCCCAGGGAAAGCCAGCCCTAGGTGGCTGAAGTCTCCAGTGTGTCCCATGTGTTACATGCTCAGGGAACACTGGCCAGATGAGGGTGAGTGTTCCTTGGAATAGGCTAGTCATGACCTTCAGAGCGATCAAGGGTGGATACCGGCGCCTGTATGACTTTTAAGTGTGAAAACAGTTAGAAAGTGGCCTCGGGAGCCAGCTGGGGGAGGGCCGCACTTCCACTGAACCTCTGCATGGGGGCATCTCGAGGTAGTCAAGTGTAACCAAGCGCAATGTGAGGCTGGCATTGCACCAGATACAAGGGTCATAACTGGCAACCTCCTGACACTGCACAAGATGCCAGTGGCCCTCCCCCTCCACCGCAAAGTCCCTGACCACTCATAGGATTCTAGATAGCAACCTACGAGAGGTCTGAAAGTCCACGTTGGAAAGACGCAGAGTATCAGTGAAAAGATGTATGGGGGTGACGGGAGGTACTCCTGGACGAGGAGACATCTTGTGTTGAAGAACAGGCTACATGGGCTCAAGAGAAGCACAAGGCTGTACCTTGTCCAGGATCCAGGATACCAAGGAGGGTCCTGGCAAATTTGGGTCTTTTAGATTCAGTTTCTGTCTGTCCTCAGTTGACTTCTCACTTTTTTTTTTTTTTTTTTTTTTTGGTTTTACGAGACAGGGTTTCTCTGTATTGTTTTGGAGGCTGTCGGTCCAGCCCGGCCTCGAACTCACAGATCCGCCTGCCTCTGCCTCCCGAGTGCTGGGACTAAAGGCGTGCGCCAACAACGCCCGGCTTGACTTCTCATGTTTACTCCAGACCCCATGGTTTGTCTCTACTGCCCACCAACCTTTCAGTGGCCACAGGACACACAGTTCAGGGGTTTGTATTGGGGCCTCTGTAGTCCCATTCACTCACCTGCCAACTGCTGTTGGCTAACCAGTACAGTCCATACCTTCTGTGAGCACAGGGACTTGGCACGTCTAGATCCTGGCCCTGTCGAGCCCCCTTGCTGTAACCAGACCTATGCTGGACCTTCTTGGCCTCTTTCAGGCAGCCTGCCTCTCTGTCTTGCTAGGCTACTCAGCACACCACCTCTTATTACACTTCCTATTTTGGCCTCTCTATGCATGGAGGTCTCTATTCTAGCAATGAGGGACAGAGCTAAACAGCACACAGGGCTTATCTTGGAAGGAAGATGAGTTACCTGAATTATACAAACCCCAAGTAAGCACAGGGATGGGGGTCCCAGAAGGGTACTTTCAGGGTACTCCTCACTGGGGGTCGTCACTGGTCACTGAAAGGTAGGCCTGACTCTGAGCATGAGTACTGTAGTTGCTGTGCGGCTGCCTCTAGATCTGGAGACCAGGGAGGCAGGGAGGGTGGTGCATGCAAGTGTTGTCAAGGAACAAACAACTCTTGGAACCCTGTGTTCTGATCGGACAATTGCAAAGTTTGGGCAAAATCGCACGTGCAAAGAACCTGTACCAAGAGCCTATTTCTGGGTTGTGATTGATGCCCGCCCACCACCAACCACCCTCTTTTTTTTTTTTTTTTTTTTGGTTTTTACGAGACAGCCCGGCCTCAAACTCACAGAGATCCGCCTGCCTCTGCCTCCCGAGTGCTGGGATTAAAGGCGTGCGCCACCACCGCCCGGCTATACCCTCATTTTTTTTAAAAACGGTCTTTGTAGCAAAGGCTGGTCTTGAACTTGTAATTCTGTGGTTCTCCTCTTGATTGTCATTTGTGGTCCATCTCCCCTTCTTGGACTGCTAGACTCCACTGTCCCTATTCTTGATCCTGCTGGGTGACCTCATGGGACTGGGGGTGGGCAGGATGTGGAGACAACTTTGTTTAAATGACTCCAGCTTTCCTGAGATAGGTTTGGGTCTTTGGGGGTTTTTTTGTTTTGTTTTCTAATTTGGGGTAGCTTTGTTGTTGACTGGAAGTTTGAGGCAGGGTCTTGCTATATAAAGTAAGCTGGTCATGAACTTGTCATCCTCCTGCCTCAGTCTTCTGAGTGCTGAGACTGCAGGTGTGTGTCATCTGACCTCTGGCTCTGGGGTAGATCGTACTAAGTCCTTTTGAGACGGGACACTTTGTCTTATCCCCTGCCCTGGCCTGAGGATAAGAAGGGTAACTCTGCTGTACTTTATCCCAGAATGTCCCAGGAGTCTCCATAACCACTGTGGCCTGGGCTCCAGGTTGGCAACAGGCGCAGAAGGTCTCTTCCCTGACGCTGGTCCCAGGGACCACAGCATGTAGCCCCTCTTTCCACCCCTCCTGCCACAGGAAGCAAGCAAGGAAAAATCACCGTTCCAGGTCGGTCACAGAAGAGCAAAGTGCACAAGATAGTGGCCATAGTTTTAGCCACAGCTAGGCTTTAATTCCCAGTGGGGTGGGGGGTGGGGTCATCACAGGGGCCACTCTAACCTTTCTCCTGCTTGGTCATGGGTGGGGCTGAGTTTAATTAAGACTCTAGCTTTTTGCTCATTTCTTTAGGCACACTCCTCCTCTCAGGTTCTTAGTGGCTTGTGATATTGTCAAACTCCTGTCAAGCACTCCCTGGGTGTGCCCAGTTCTGGGGTGCACAGGTCCCTGGGGGTGCAGATTCCACAGACTAGATCCGCATATCCTCATAGGTCTGGGTGTACAGTATCCAAAGCCATGAGTGATTGCTGCCAGCAGGAGCTCCCAGAGAACTGGGCCAGGATGTGGATGGAGCTCAGCTGCAGCTCTGGGGTTGGAGTACAGCACTCCAGGTGGACGTCTAGGACCCTCATCAGCCATAACTGTGGGGGCTGCTGGGATCCATGGGAGCGGAGTCCCGCCGGCCAGCTGGCCGGACAAGCTGCCACAGGCGGTGGCTGAGATTCTGTACTTGGCATGTGCCCAGTACACAGCCGACCCGCAGAAGCTGGGCATGGGGTCTTCGGGGTCCCAGGTGTCGCTGGGGACCTGGGTGTCGGGAGCCACCACTCTGAAGAAGATGAACCATAGCAAGGGTCGGGTTGCCCCTTCCCTGTGGCTGGGGAGCATGATGAGGCTTCCAGACTACAGGTCGGAGTGGAGAGTGTCCAGGCTGCTGGCCACTGGAAGGATTCTTCGCTGGGAATTCTCTGCTGAAGGGGAAGGGAGATGGAAACTCAGTGGCCTGGCATAGCCTTCCAAGGGCCCTTACACCCACCTACTTCTCTACACAGTCTGAGGGCACTGACAGGGGAAGCCCACAACTTCCCTAAAAACCTGGCGTGGGACCAGGGGAAGCCCAAAGCCTGACCCTGTCTGGGATCTGAAGACTAGGAGGGAAGCCCACCACCCTACTGCGCATGTTTACTGACAGCTTGGCCCTCTCCTTAGCCTAAGTCACATGTACCATTAACAGCACCACTCTGGGCAAAGGTCTCCAAAGCGCTTAGGCTCTGTGGGCCAGCACTCTTAGAATTCAGAAAGATCTCCCTGGGTTCGTTCATCCCTGAGAGAATGGGTCTAGTCTCCCATGCTCCAACAGATCTCTCTCTCTCTCTCTCTCTCTCTCTCTCTCTCTCTCTCTCTCTCTCTCTCTCTCTCTCTCTCTCCCTCTCTCTCTCTCTGTCTGTCTGTCTCGTGCGTGTGTGTGTGTGTGTGTGTGTGTGTGTGTGTGTGTGTGTGTGTGTGTGTGTGTGTGTGTGTGTAGGGTAGGAATAACTACCTCAAGTAGAAAGATGCAAAGGAAAAAAGTCCTCTTTCTTGCAACCCTGAAAGCTAGGACGGTGGCCCTTGATCTGGGAGATGAGCTCTAGAAAACTTAGGTCTCCATGAGGAGTCTGGTTCAAACTCACTCACCTGGGTCTGGAGAGCTTCAGTCCCCTGGCCAGGCCGCCAGACTGCGTGCCCGGGAGCAGGTAGAGGAGGCTGATGCAACCGAGGGTTACCGTGACCATCAGGAACTGGGCCATGGCGGGCTGGGCTGTGGAAGAAGAATGCGGTGAGGCCGGCAAATGGGGTGGAGGAAGGCAACTCTGGCCTGGAGCCAACCCTCTTTACCCACCAGTTAGGGGGTCCTTCTCAGTCGAAGGGTGGGGGGCGTTCGGGACGCGGGAAGATTGGTACCTGCGGCTGTTGTCTGTCGGGGCACAGGTCTTGGATCTAGAGACAGCAGGCGGGGCTGGGGTCTGTTGCGAGTTCCCAGAGCACTCAGTGGGACTTGTCGGTCAGGTCTTGGTCTCCTGGCTTAGTTCGCCTTCTGGGGTCCAGCGGAAGACCAGTTTGGGAGGCACTTCCAACGCTAAGTAGTCTTTGGAGCTGAAGGCGGGGCGGCCGCTGATGGGGCGGGGCATCCTCCACCTGGGTGGGCTGCGGGAGTCAAGCTCTCCTGGCAGCTACTGCCACCCAGCAGAAAGCAGTAGAGCCACAGGGGGTCACTTCGAGGGGTCTATTCATGCTGGGAAATGCTCAAGAGTTGGCCAGGAACGTCCCCCACTCCCGCCAGAGGGGGGGAGTGTCTACCATCCCTGCTCCTGTTACCTAACTTGTGGCGTGCGACTAAGTGTCAGAGATTAGTGGGGCCCAACGACCCACCAGGCTGAAAGGTGAGTGCTGGGGTAGAGTTGTGTTCTGATCTCAAGAGCAAGTCCTGCACCTCTTCATGAAAGGTAGGGGCATGACTTGGTTGCCCAGCACCCCCAGGAGATAATGGCAGATTCCCGATGACTGCCCGCTTGCTTCCCCAGACAGGTGGCTTCTCATTACCAAATACTGTAATACAAGTATAAAGTGAGCTCCCCACCACAGCAGTATTCTGGGTGAGAAACTCATTTTTCTCTGCACACAATAATCTCTGTACCTGTTGCACATGCATGCACAAACGAGTAATACATGTAAATATGTGTAGATGGTTGGCATGCTCGAATACACAGGTACTGTTTCAGTTGCTGTGTTTTTTGTTTCTTTGTTTTTCTCAAGACAAGGTTTCTGTGTAGCTTTGGAGTCTGTCCTGGAACTCACTCTGTATACCAGGCTAGCCTCAAACTCACAGAGATCCACCTGCCTCTGCCTCCCGAGTGCTGGATTAAAGGTGTGTGCCACCACTGCCTCTTTCCCCTGTTGTGGTACTGGGGAGTGAACCAGGTGAGCACCTAGCCCTCAGCTACATCCTCAATTACCTTATCCTTTGTGTGTTGAGGTAGGGTCTCCCTAAGCTGCCCAGTACCCTGTGTATCCTATGGAGGACTTCAACTTGTCTTTCTGTCTCTGCCTCTTGAATAGCTGGGATTACAAGACTGTACCATAGCCCAGAAAGTAGTACCCCCTTTTTTATTTTATATGTCTTTTTACTTATTTTTTTATTAAACTTTAGTGTACAAAATCATGGATTTCATTGTCACATGTTTGTAAACATATTCGTTTTATTTTTTGCCATTTTTATTGAGTTATACATTTTCCCTACTCCCCTTCTCTCCTCCCCTCTCCCCTTCCATCCTCCCCCTGTAAACACATTCTTGTATTTTTCTCATATTCACCCCGTTAGTCCTTCATGAATCTGAATTCCAGTGTTGTTGTTTTTTTCAGTTTTTCCACAACTAAAATCCCCACCATTGTGAACTCATTCATATACTGTACATGCCGAACTTCTCTTCACAATGCTTATGTCAGTCCACCATCCTCCCATAATGGATTCTGTACTGCTGGTTCTTAGCATCTTTGTCAGACTGTTGAGCTTTCTATTTTTTTTAATACCCCATCACTGCCTTAAGCATTTCTTGTACTTCAAGAACATTTCTGTGTGTCCATCTGTGTTTTCTTTTCTATCTCACTCTGTCCCTCCTGCTGAGCACCCATGGGTGCTCAGTATACATTTGCCAGATAAATCCGTCAGAGAGTGTTGCATGCAGGCCATGCTGAGGAGCTTGCTTTACATACCGAGGAAGACAGCAGATACTCACCCATTTGCTCATTTTCATCAGTGGTAGAGAGATTGTTTTCTTTCCTGTTAGAAAAGAACAGTGCTCAGTATGGTGGTGGTGATATCTGTGAATCCAGCACTCAGGAGACAGAGGCAGGGGGCTGGGAATCACTACCTTAGGACTAGCCTGGGCTATGTAGCAAGACTCTACCCTCACCAAAAGAAGAAACAAGCCAAGGCCTGGGAATGTGCCTTCGTGTGCAGGGCCCTGGATCTCATCTACAACCCCTTCAAAAATAAAATAAAAAGGTGAGGACAGTTAGGGTTGCTATACAGAGAAACCCTGCCTTGAAAAGCCATAAACAATAAGGGAACTGAAAGCAAGTGGATACAGGGCTGTGGAAGGTCTTGGGGAGTTGAAAGGATGCTGGGGTGACAGAAGAGACAGGTCAGAGCAGAGAGAAGGGCGGGAAGGGAAGGGAGAAGAAGATTGGAGATCTGTGCACAGCCCCTCTGTTTGGTGGTGCGGGAAGCTGCTGAAGAGCCCATGGAAGAGGCTACTGTGTGGCTATGCCCAGGCTAAGCTGTCTGTGACTAGAGGTGTCTGTCCAGGAGGCCTCCGGCCTTGTGGACCTAAGTTGGAGGGCAGGCTGGAACAGTTTTGGGTCTTCAGGTTCTGAGAACTATTGTAAGCATCGTCCAAGAGAATGAAGAGACGTATGTCTGAGTACAGAATCGGTGTGCCAGCTCTAAGGGACGGCTGGGAAGGGGTGAGCAGAGGATGGGGAGACACGCTCAGTCCTTCAGCCGTGCCTCTTTCCTCTAACCCACCTTCACCTTCAGTGCCGCTGGCACTGCCTTTCAGAACAACATGCCATCATGTTATTCATCCGCCAGCAAGCACCATATACACCCAGCGAGCCGGCAAGATGACTTAGTGGATAAAGGCACTTGCCACCAAGCCCAATAACTTGCGTTTGATCCCCAGAAGCCACACAATGGGAGGACTGACTGTTCTCCTCTGACCTCTACACACATGTCATGGCCCACAAAATTAAAAAAAATTGTAGAAACAAATTTTGGAAAATATTTCTTGTATTCAAAGAGGCTGAACTTTTTTTTTGCTGGACCTTCCAGCAAAGTTAATAATGGGCCTTGAGATCACTTACTATTGGGTGTATGCATGTGTAGTATGTAAGGTTGAATTTTACTACACTTATTTATGTATGTGTGGTGAGCCACTGCCCACACGTGGAGGTCAGAGGTCAACCGGCAGGAACCAGCTCGGCTCTCTCCTCCTACCATGCAGGCCCTGGGGACCAAACTCAGTCATATGCTTGTTGGCAAGCACTTATACCCGCTGAACCATCTCACAAGTCCCTCATGGTCGGTTTTTAAAAATTATTTTATGTATGTAGGTATTTTGCCTGAATGTATATGCCTGGTGCCCTCTAAGGACAGAAGAGAACATCAGATCCCCTGGAACTTGAGTTACAGAAGGTTATAGGTACTAGGAATCAGACCTGGGTCCTCCGGAAGAGCAGCCGGTGCCTTTACCCACTGAACCATCTCTCCATCCCAGTTAGTTTTCAAGTTAAAAAAAATGACATGTATTTATGTGCTAGTATGTGGGTAGGGCATGCAAAGGTCAGAGAATACTTGTAAGAAAGAGATGTCTCCTTCGCCATGTGGGTCCCAGGAATTGAACTTGGTAAGAGCATTTGTCCCCTGAGCCATCTCACTTGCTCCAGATTGCCTTTCTTTTGAAACAGGGTCTCAGTATGTTTTGTATCCCGAACTGGATTTAATACGAAATTCTTCTGCCTCAGTCTCGCAAGTGCTGGAATTCTAGGAGCTTACCAAGACACAGAGCTTCATAAGGTTTTTAATTTGGGAAGGTGGAGGTAGGACTTGGTGAAAGCCACAGGACTAAAGTCCCCTCTGCTTTTCCTCTCAAACCCTGGGGTGACAGAGCAGTTGCTGTCCCATGGCAGGTGAGGATGGGGCTATCCTATCTGTTCATTCTGCCACCTTTCCTCTCACTGTGGTCCCATAATGACTTGACACCTGTGGTATGCAACTGCTCATGTGGACGCAAGGGGAGACACCGGCACATTTAAAGTTTACCTTTAGCTGGAGAAGCTGCCTTTGGGAGTGATGTGTGTATTGGCGGGGGTCCCAGCACCACTGATTATTGAAACAGGGGAAAGATGGACAAGAATTTGCTAGGGGAGTCTGCACTGAGTTGGCTGGTGTCGGTGACATTGAGGAAGATTTTAGACTGGTGGTTCTTTTGTTTTGTTTTTTTTTTTTTGAGACAGGGTTTCTCTGTATTGTTTTGGAGGCTGCCCTGGAACTCGCTCTGTAGACCAGGCTGGCCTTGAACTCACAGAGATCTACCTGCCTCTGCCTCATGAGTGCTGGGATTAAAGGCGTGCACCGGCTAGACTGGTGGTTCTTAACCTTCCTGATGCTGTGACCCTTTAATACAGTTCCTCATGTTGAGGTGACCCCCAACCATAAAATTATTTTCCTGGCTACTTCATAACTGTGATTTTACTACTACTATGAATCTTAATGTAAATACCCAAGTTTTCCGATGGTTTTAGGTGACCTCTATGAAAGGGTTGTTTGACCCCCACAGGTTGAGAAATGCTGCTTTAGAGAAATTTTCTTGGGGCAAAAAGGGTGGCAACTTCATTAAGAGATATTGTTTTGGGGGGCTGGAGAGATGGCTCAGAGGTTGGGAGCACTGACTGCTCTTCCAGAGGTCATGAGTTCAATTCCCAGCAACCACATGGTGGCTCACAACCATCTGTAATGAGATCTGGTGCCCTCTGCTGGTGTGTAGACGTACATGGGGGCAGGGTGTTGTGTTCGTAATAAATAAATAAATCTTTAAAAAAAAAGAGATATTGTTTTGAGGTGTAAATCTGAGGTTTAATCCCAACGGCAAGGGTTGTGAAGACCGGGTGTGGCGGGGAACGGATAGGGATCACTGGGAGTGGGTGAGTGGATGAGGGACCGGTGTCTCTGGAAGGAGGGTGGTGTGGAGGGCAGGGTTAGGGTCTATTATATGATGGGTATGTTTTTTGTTTTGAAAAGCCAACTCAAGCTGCTGACCCTCCTTCTGAGACACAGGAAGTAGAAAAAGAAGATAACGACCAAAAGACAACTGTACTTATCAGCAATTCATATCAGCAGGCCAGGTAGTATGTTTGGGGATTGACTGCCCATATATCACAGGCTAGGACCATTGTACCACTGTGGGTCACTCTGCTCTATAGAAAATTTCTCTAAAGCAGCAGTTCACTCCATTCATCTCAAGTTGAGAGAGTTGTGTCATCACAGGTCACTCTAACTTCTTAGGTCTATTTGCAGGATGTGGATGGTTAAGATGGTTAACATGGCCGTGTTAGACATGAACAATGAAAAAATGAGGCAGCAGTTTGCAAGATGACAGGCATTTGGATACATGCCTAAGTGTAGTGGTTGGGTCAAAGAACAGATGGAGGGAGCCAAGGAACCTACGGGATAAGGAGAGTGTCTTCTTGGGGGAGGCCTGAACTGGTTGAAGAAGGCAGCATCTTAGGAGACTACAGGTCCTTGAGATATGGCCAACAGCAGGCAACCTGGGAAATACAATGGTCAACGTACTCAACTTAGTGGCAAGACACTTGAGGATACATTGGAAATGACCGTTGTCAGGATCAGGGTTCTTTTAGGAAAGGACACTGGGTCTGGTGGTCATGGGGGCCAACCTGGGATTCAAGCACCAAGTCAAACTTGCCAGTCTCCATTCTTCACTTAATGGTGTAGAGAGGAGTTTTAGAGATCGACAGAAGCCAACTCAAGCAAGTTCAGACACATATTAAGCAGAAACGATGTCACAGCCCGTATCACCTGGCAGTTTCAGGGGAGAACTAGGACTATGTCTTCATGCATTGAGAGTTCCTGGAAGAGTCTTTCCTTCTTCCCCCTCTTTTTAAATGTGTTTATTTAAATTTCATTTTACATTCCAACCACAGTTCTCCGCCTCCCCATCCACTCCTCCCAACTGGTAAGGGCTCCCTGTATGTATGTCACCAGGTACAAGCAGTGTTCCTGGTTGCCAGAAGAGGGCGACACATCCCCTGGAATCAGAGTTACAAATGGTTGCAAGCTGGAACCCCAGCACAGGTTCTCTGCAAGAACAAGTACCCTTAACTGTTTAACTCATTCTCCAGCCGGCCCTCATGCTCCCGTTTTTTTGTTTGTTTGTTTGTTTTTATTGGTGTTTTTTTTTTTTTGACACAAGGTTTCCCAGTGAAACCTAAGAGGCTGGGTTGGAACTCATGATCTACCTGCTTCAGCCTCCCAAGGGCTAGATTATCCACCACCTATACCACCAACTGGACTTCTCATTAATTTTTTAACTTATTATTATTATTAATTACATTTTTTCTCTCTCATTCTTGAGTTTCGTTTCATTCAAACTCCAGATCCTGCAGGTGCATGGAACAGGATGCTAGTAGGTAGCTTGGCTTTCAGTTCCCTCAGAAACTAAATCCATCTACAATAAGCCCAGCCCTCCCTTTGGGCCTCCCCGGTCAAGGACTTTGCCTCTCTCACACCGTCCCATGTCCCATCCATTACCCATTTTTCTGTGTCGCTGTTAGAGGCCTGGCTAACACCCCGCCTCCCCCGAACTCCGGGGTGGTCTGACCTCCCAGGAAGGTGACCCAAGCTGGGACATGAAGCAATTTTTTTTTTAATGCAGGTGTCGGACATCCCACCTCTCCCTTGGCCATTGTAAGGCTGGAGCGTTTGAGGCGAAGCCGTGGCCCCCCAACTTTGAGAGGCTAGCTGGACAAGGCCTGGTCTCCACTGACTTTCTTCATCCAGACTGAGCTGCAGCTTTGGGACCACGCCCCTGAACCTCGGGATTAAGATTTCCCAAGGGTGAGTGAGGGCCAGGCCTCTCTTCATTCCCGGCCTTCGGTCTCGATGAGGAACTATGCCCTGGTCCTGATGAGTGTCTCAGGTCGAAATGTCGGGCCGCGAGATCGAGGCAGCTGACCCGCCCCGGCCGCCGTCCGCTTCACCCGCCCAAAGGGTTGAGCTGGTCCTTGAGCGTGAAGTAGTGGGCGGAGCAGCACTCTCTGGACCCGCCCCACGCCGGGTAGACCAATGGAAGCGTGCTGCACAGGGCCCCGCCTACACGGGAGGGGCAGAACTGCGCAGGCGCACGGAGCGCCCGGGCGGGCCGGCTGGCTGGGAAGATGGCGGCGGAAGCCCTGGCCAGCAGCGCCGTAGAGGAGCGGGCCGGGGGTGTCCCAAGTGTGCAGCTTAGGGCCAGCGCCGGGCCATGAGCGCGCCGCCATCGAATCCTCGAGCCGTGGAGCCCGCCTGCGCCCCTTGCCATGGCGCGGCTCGCGGACTACTTCGTGCTGGTGGCGTTCGGGCCGCACCCGCGCGGTGAGTGCCGAGGTTGAGCGCCGCCGAGGGACGAGCTGGGGGCTCTGGGACTGGGACTGAGGACTCGAGGTTGAAAAGACCCGGCCAGAGGCAGGGTTAGGACTCGGGGCCGAGCTCTCAGGGCCTGCGAAAAGAGGCCTCGGAGGTTACTAGCCACCGTGGCGTCTGGGGGTAGCCCGCGAGGACCCCGGACTGTTCGGCCTGCGTAAGGACCGTCCTCCCACACCTGGACACCTGTGTTGGTCTCCCTAAGTGGGCAGGGGCGGGTGGCCCGGGTGTGGAAGGTGGGAGGGCCTTGCTGCAGTTCAGTCTCCCCGGTTCCAAGTTGGGTGGGATGGGCGCACCCCGCCTTGGCCGACTGCCGGTGGCTGTGTCTGGGAATTTCAGAGAGGGGGGCGGAACGTTGGTTTTCCAGCTTCTCTGACCAAGCGCTAGTTCTGAAACCCTCAAGCACGCTTGATGGGGTGCAGTGGACGGGGTGGGGTTCGGAAATCGCCCAAATGCATAGGTTGGTATTGAGCTGGACTTTAGAAGACAGTGTCAGACTTGGAGAAGGGCATTCCTGGTGCTCGCCCTGCCGTCCAAGCCTGCAAGCCAGGCCCTCAGTGGGGGATCAGTGTGGTGATTGGTGCTCATGTCTAGGAGGCCCTGATCTGGGGTTAGCACCTGTGTCTGAGAGCCCTTCAGCCCAGGGGGGTAGGAGAAAACAGAGCCTGACAGTGACATCAGCAACAGCCATGGAGACAACAGTGTTGGGGTGTTGGCTAGAGTCCTTAGTGTGCCAGGCCCAGCACAACCCTTTGTGTGGATGATCTCATTCCTCCCAGTAGTCCACTGAGGTTGCTTTGCTGTTGCCCCTATCCTTAGAGTAGAACCGGGCGCAGAGAAGTTGAGTGGGGTTCTGGGATGAAGGCTGGGGACTTGGGCTCTGGCTGTCAGATTCCAGCTGCAGAGGGTCAGAATCCTAGGGACAGCTGTGTGGTCAGACTAGGCAGCCCTTAATTCCTAGAGGTAATGCCTTCCACCATGTTCCAGCTGTCTTCCACACAGTTATCCTGCTGCTTCTCAGTTCGGCTGTCACTGTCACCATTGAGGACCTACACTTTCCTCTTTGCCTTTCTTCTTGCGAAGTCTTCATTCAGTAGGGCCGTTCCTCTGTTTAATGTCCAAATGCTAGACCCTATACCCGCTGGGAAACCTCTTCACCACCGTCATCTCAGTCTCCAGACTCTCTTCAGTACTCTCTCACTCAGTCATGAGCATCTGCCTTTCCCTCCAGAGAGGGAGTTCTCAAAAGCAGAGACCACACAGTCTTCATCCCCCCCCCACATCCTCTTTGAGCAGGAGGTTTGCCATCAGTGTCGTACCGGCTCACAGAGGGAGAGCCTGCGCTCCAAGGCACATGTGAAGATCAGTGAGGCGCCAGCTGGACCTGGAGTGATGCTGGAGAGTCAGGAAACAGAGCTGGCTGAGGGCTGCTTTACTCTGAGGGTCCAGGGCTGGGTGCTGGGCCCGAGCTGGGGGAACAAAATGGACTTGGCTGGTGGTCAGAGAATGTGAAAAATGTCCTGAGAGGGAGGTACTGCAGGCAGAGACCAGGTCGGATAGGTGTGTGGGGGTGAAAGTTGAGGGTGACATAAGGAGGTGTAGGTGGTCTTCATGAGAAGCTTACTGTGACACATGTGGACTTACTGATAGAGTCACACAACAGATAGGTACCTCTGACCTCTGAGCAGGACAGGATGGAAGACTGAGGCCAAAGGTGGCCACTTTCCCCGAATGGTTTGAAGGAATCATTCTCAAATTACCCATCACTATTGAAACAGAAGGCCATGAAGCCCTCTAAGCATTGCCTTGTAGGGTCAGAGTTGACTAGTCGCTGGCTAACCACCCAGCCTTGAGGCATTTTTTTTGAGGAACCAGTCCAGAATTGGGACCCTGTGTATGGGCTGAAGACAAAGGGTATTGGTACCAAGAGCTAAAGACTCAAAATTGAGCACATTGAAAATTAGATCTTTGTGGAATATTGCTGTAACTATGTAAAGATGTGTTGTATTCGTTTATGTAGCAAATATTTGTTAATGCTATAAAGATGTGATACATTTGTTTGTGCTGTATTTGTTTAATTATGTAAAGATGTATTACATTTGTTTCACCTTGCCTGCCTAAGGCACCTGATTGGTCTAATAAAAAAACTGAACAGCCAATAGGTAGGCAGTAGAGGGATATGTGGGGCTGGTGGGTATAGAGAATAAGTAGGAGGAGGAATGGGGTGGGGAGAAGGAGAGAGGAAGGAAGAGGAAGAGAGAAGGAGGGAGAGAAAAATGCCCAGGGCTAGACAGCCGACAGCCAGACATGGAGTAAGACATACAGAATGAAAGAAAGGTAAAAAGCACCAAGGCAAAAAAAAAAGTAGACAAACAGGTTAATTTAAATTATAAGAGCTGGCTGGACAAGCATAAGATAAGGTCAAACATTCATAACTAATAAGAAGCTTTTGTGTCATGATTTGGGAGCTGGGTGGCGGGTCAAAAGAAAGCCTGCTACATTAGCTGTCCTGCTTTTGTCACTCTGTTACTCTTTAACCTTGTGCTAGTCATTGGGCTCTCTCTGCCTCAGTTTCCTCATCTTGAGATGCGATGAATCCCACTAATCTCAGCTGCTACGGCACTTTCAGAGGCATTCACATATGAAGGTATAACACAGGTCAGACCCAAGGAAACAGTTTATATCTACCTAGACTCTGAGTAGCAGATGTGTGGGCATTGCTAGGCCTGCTTCCCTAGGATACTGGGGCGGGGATGCATGGTCCTTTAGGTTGAGGAGTATGAGTGAGAGGGGACCTTATCTCCCCTCCCCCACCCCCCAAGCTGTCCTGGAACTCGATCTGTAGACCAGGCTGGCCTGGAACTCAGAGATCCGCCTGCCTTTACCTCCTGAGTGCTGGGATTAAAGGAATGTGCCACTACTGCCATGAGGGAACCTTATTTTTATTCTAAAGCAGAACATTTTCTCTGGAGCTGCTAGGTGGAGGACCTGGGTGCTGCATGCCTTTTAAAGCTGTCTAGGTTGGATCCAGAGTCCTACCTGAGGTAGCATTCTGGTTGCTAGTGGTTTCAGTTGGTGACCTCTCAGGGAAAGTAGGCAAGGTTACAGACAGTAAATGCCTGGGCTGTGTGTGACCCTTTTACTTTAGACTCTAAAGTTTAGAGAATGCACCGCATAGGCCCCTCACCAGGTGAGTCAGGGAACACCCTGTGTGTGCCTTGTCTTGTCACCTTCCTTAGCATGAGGACCAGACAGCTCCCAGAAGCTTGTCGTCAGTTGCTTGAAGCTTGGCTAGTGCTCAGTTAGCAGACAATTTTCTGACCTAACCCTGGCAGGCACCCCACTACTACTGCCGGGGAGGAAGAGCTGGATCTCAATCACCCAAGAAAACTACTTCTATTCCATAACCTGGCCTCCTTCAGTCCTGATGGTAATGAGGTGGCCACATTCTTGGGCCCCATCTATTGTCCCCACCCATGGCCCTGCCCTCCCTCTAGATCAGGTTGGGGCTGTTTGGGATGGCTGCAGTTCCCTCCCAGCCGCCCCCTGGGAGCTTAAGGGTCCAAGGTTTTGGATTCAGTTTTCTGTGGTCGGCTTATGGATGAGGGACAGGTCAGAGAGAGACTGAAAAAGCTGTAGGCTCCCTCCACACGTGCCCTCTGCTGTAGCTCGCCTGGGGCTGATAGTTCAAAAAGCAGGAAGGTGGTATTCTGTTTTCTCCCTTTTTCCTGTAGCTGGGCTCCTTAGAGGCAGCAGCTGCTCGGTGCTGTCCAGCACGTATGGTGAGGTGTATGGTGGACCAGTCAGGGGAAGCTTGCCATTCCTTCTTTGCCTTCCCACAGTGCACACTGTCCACGACTGCCCTCCAGGCATCGGAGCCTGGCACCGGTGATGGGGTGCTGCCAGCAGATGATAGAATACATGGTCTGTGTTCTGCCACCCGCCTGCCACTCAGGCCCCCAGCCTGCATGGGCCTGGTTGCTGGAGGAAGCTCCTGCTGAGGTGCTTTGAGTACAGGGATCCCAATGTGTTTTCCTTGTGTGAGTTCAAGAATGGGTCAGGGACTTCCCATCTCTGCTTGAGTGGACCTTGGTGTCTGCCCCGCACAGGTTCCCCAGAGAGTACTGCTTTGCAGTGTAAAGGCTGTGCTATAAATATAGTCCTAGCACTGTCGGCATAGGGAAGGAGGGTACTCATTCTCTTCTCTACCCAAAGTGGGCAGTACTTTGGTGGGTTAAGTACAACCATTGCAGGTTACTCTTGTTGCCAAAAAGGTTTTAGTGGATGACAGACATAGAGGAACATGGCAAAAACCCTCACCTAAATGCAAGCCAGCAGTCTGGGGTCTCAGAGAAGCCAGAGGAGAGAGTTACAAGGCTTCTTCATGGTCTTTGGAAGGGCCTGCTGTGCCTCAGGGCTCCGGAAGTTGTTCTGCACTTCTGACTGAGGAACCTGTTTGTTTGTGAGGTTTGAGTTGGTCTGGGTGTGGGGAGGAAGGTCATATAGCTGACTATATGCGTTCAACAAGCCCTAATTAGGCTGTAGCCTGTGCCATGCACGGGAACTTGTTGTCTGGTCAGGCTACTGATAGGTATACCAGTTGCCTGGAGAGAGTTGTTATACTTTTTGGAGGGAAGACAAGAGGGTCCTGCTACAGACCCCAGATTTAAGTAGAGTGGATAGCAAGCTTCTTGGAGGAGGGGGAGGGGAAAGAAGAGGAGGAGTTGCCAGACTGAAACCTCAAGGTCAAATCCTGGCCTGTTAAAGGTACAGAGAAGGTGCTCAAGAGAGATTGCCCACTGGGCTGTCTACCTGTCTACCTTTGGGAGGCAGCTGGAAGTCTCAGGAAAGGAGCTCTTTGGAGTGTAGAACCTTCAGAAGACTTGAAGGCTAGTGGGAAATGGGAATTCACATTTCACAGGATGAGGGATGCTGGCAATAGATGAAGACCATCCTCTCTGTGCCCATTCCCCTGGGAGCAGAAGCTGCTAAAAACAACCCTCAGAAGGCTACTGGCCCTTCTGGCCTTGGGGGAAGGCTGCAGAGCAGAAGCTGCTCTCCCTGTCTGCACACCCCCCTTCCTTCCTCCGCCTGCTGCCTCGTGGCAAGAACTGGGTGAGCCCTGGGTGCCAGCCAGGGCTGGGCCCAGATGGTGGTTTAGGGCTGAGCACAAGGAGGCTCTTGCCTGAGTGGGTGGGGGGAGGAGCCATGACTGGGGGAGGTGTGTGTGTGTGTGTGTGTATGTGTGTGTGTGTGTGTGTATACACATGTGTCTATGTGCACACATTACCCAGGCCTGTTAAGGGTGGGACCTGAGAGACCCCCTGGGAGTTTTGTCTTGGTGGGACAGGTGCGTGGGAGTGTGTAGGTAGGCATGACACCAGCAGACACCTGTCCCTTCCTTGTCTGTTGCCTGTCGCCTGCAGGGTGTTGGTAGTGGGAGGAGGGGAGCAGGAAGCTGAGGTTTTGTGAGTCATAATAGGCCCTTGCACCCCCCCCCACCTCCAGCTTATCAGCAACCTGGGTAGTATTCACATCTTTGGTGTTTTCTCCATGGTTCTAGAGAGATGGGTGGTCTCTCATGGTTGCAGCTGAGCTCTTTTGCTTTTTAGGGGACCTGGGAGTTGTGTACTGTTGGGTTGGGCTTGGGGATTCAGCACAACTGTGTTCAAGTAGACCAGGCTGGATGGATGTGAGGCCATATCCTATCAGGCCCGTTACACACTGAAGTTTTCTGGGACTTAGGCTGAAGTGGGGAGGATCCGTGAAAAGACTTTTCTTTTCTTTCTTTTTCATCTTTTGACTTTTCTGTTTCTTTGTGTCACTTTGGCTGTCCTGGACTAGCTATGTAGACCAGGGTGGCCTCAAACTCAGAGATCTGCCTGCCTCTGCCTCCTGAATTCTGGGGTTAAAGGTGTGCACCACTGCCTGGTATGAAAAGAGTTTTATGTTGAACATCCTCCCCTCACTATCCGCTTCTGCTGCTTCTACTGGTGGGAGCATCAGCATTGAATGTGGTCCATGCAAAGGGTGGGAAAGGGTGGGGATCTTGAAGTTGTTTATGTGAGAGTATACCACAGTGGTTCTCAACCTGTAGGTTGTGACCCCTTTGGGGATTGCATATCAGTTATCCTGAATATCAGATATTTACATTATGGTTCATAACAAACAGTAGCAAAATTACAGTTATGAAATAGCAATGCAATTTTATGATTGAGAGTCACCACAACATGAGGTTGCAGCATTAGGAAGGTTGAGAACCTCTGTCATACCATGTTCCATGTTCCATGAGTATATGAGGCAAATGAAGTTGTCACATGTCATTATTGTTACCTCTTGATTTGGTAGTGTAGGGGTAAGCCCCAGGCAGGGACTTTTTAACTCCACCTACATAGACTGTACTTAGAAGTACTTCCCTTGCTGGTATAGACACTGGGGGCCTGGGAGCTCCAGTATTCAAAGGGGCAGGTATCTGTTGTACTCTTGATTACTGAGACTTGTGCTCTGGGAGGAACTATCTCTGAAGTACTATAGATAGGTAGCAATTTGGAGCCATGGTTGGTGTTTTCACCCCCAGCACAAGAGAAGCTGAGGTTTGAATTCCATACAGATAACAGGAGTGAGCATGGGCCCCAGGGCAGACAGGTGTTGGATCACCAGGGTACCCAAGGGTATATCCAGGCATGCCCACTGTCTGCATGGTGCTTACTGTCTAGCAGGGGTTCAGGGCTAAACCTTCAGATTGGCAGTCAGGGAAGATGTTGAGTTAGCTAGAAGTACATTGCTCCTCCCTGAGAGGATCCTATACAATGAAAGGTTAGGCTGGGCTGATAGGTGGGAGGAAGGATCTGGGGGCTTCTCTGTTTTCCTTGTGGTGACCTTGAGGTCTGTAGTTATCCAGTGGCCATTCTGCATAGAAGTATGTTTAGAGAAATGGTAGATCTGGGAGCCTTGGCTGGTCTGGTGCCAGATGAGAAGGAGCAGTTTCCATCCTGGGAGAGTCTTGACAGTGTGAGGGGTGGGGGGGTGGGAAGTGGGAGGGTGCTCTGACCACCTGCTCTTGTTCTCAGGGAGTGGGGAAGGCCAGGGCCAGATCCTGCAGCGCTTCCCGGAGAAGGACTGGGAGGACAACCCTTTCCCCCAGGGCATTGAGTTGGTGAGTGTGGAGGCATAGCATAAGGGCCTCCATAGCAGGTCCATTGTTGGGGATACTGGCCTGTCAGGCAGGGTGTCTTGCTCATGTCACTGTGTCCCTTGTAGGCTTCACCCTAGATGGTGAGGCCCAAGCCCTCCTTCAAGAGGGCTAAGGCTAGGAGGTTAAGGTGTTCCCTGGGTAATAAAAGGTGCTTTGTATGCCCTGCAACTCCAAGCCCTGGCACTGCAGACGCTTGAGGGCAGGTGGTGGGGGAAAGGGGCCTAATTCTTACTTAATGCGGTGCAGACAATAACTGCTGGTCCCTCCCTGCAGTTTTGCCAGCCCAGTGGGTGGCAACTATGTCCCGAGAGGAATCCGCCAACTTTTTTTTGTGGCTGTCCTTACTGACATCAACTCTGAGAGGCACTACTGCGCCTGCTTGACCTTCTGGGAGCCAGTGGAGTCCACACAGGTCAGCTTAAGCTCTGGTGTGCACCATGTGAAGCTGAGCCTTGAGCCATGGCCAGCTTGCTCTACCTCTGGGGGTATGTTTCTGTGGGGAAGGCTGGGTCTGAGTCACCTCTGTGTTCCGCTCGGGTTCATGGGATGACTCTGATGAGAGCCAGGAGAATGGGTTTCTGTCTGCAGGAAGCGGTGTGCACTGAAGATGGCACAGAGAAGGAGGCAGAGGCAGAGGAAGGAGGCCAGGCACGACTGTCATCTGCAGCACCAGCCCAGCCTGGCCAGCTTTTCGCTCCAAAGACTCTGGTGCTGGTGTCTCGACTGGACCATGCAGAAGTGTTCAGGGTGAGGAGGGCCACCAAAGCAGCAAGACAGTGTGTGGAGTATCCTTGTCAGCTGTACCATTGTCCCCTATCTGGTTGTTGCAGAATAGCCTTGGTCTCATCTATGCTATTCATGTGGAAGGCCTGAATGTGTGCCTGGAGAATGTAATCGGGAACCTGCTCACATGTACCGTCCCTTTGGCTGGGGGATCTCAGGTGGGTCATGGAGACAGCTGGATGGCCACAGGCCCTCTTGGTGCAGTCATGGGAGGTGGGGTGGGTGGGCTGGGGTGGGGTACCTGTTGGGCACTCATGTTCTGGCTGGCTGAGCACACGTAGCCCAGAGCCTTAGCTACTCCCCTCCCTACTGCTTTCGGTACCATCCTTTGTCATCTGTTCTTAGCCCTGTCTGTCTATTTGGCTTTGCACCTTTACCTTTGGGCCTGCTTTTTCAGTCTCTATCCTCTTGATCACTGGGTGTGTGCTGTCTCTGGGTGCTGTTGTCCATGTATCGTTTTGTTTCGTACTCTGTGCTCTGTGTCTAATGGTGTCTCTCTGTCTGTCTGTCCTGTGCAGCTGGACTCTGTTGAGGAAGGAGCGGTATGGATTCTTTGTTTCTTCTGCCCACTTGGGCCCTGCCCCACTCAGATCAGAGGCAGACCCCCACCCCTTACCTTGAGTTTTCTCTGCAGCACTGCTCAGCCAACAGAGGCAGGGTGTGACCTTTCCCTCCAGACATCTAGGCCCGTCCTGTCTCAAGACTGTTCAGCTTATATGGGGCCAAGTGCTCAGATCTGGTACAAGTCTGAGCACACTCTAAGCTCTGGTCACTTTCTTCCTACAGAGAACCATCTCTTTGGGGGCTGGTGACCGGCAGGTCATTCAGACTCCACTGGTAGACTCACTGCCTGTCAGCCGCTGTAGTGTGGCCCTACTCTTCCGCCAGCTGGGTGAGACTGCATCTTATACCCCACCCCCAATTTCCTGTCCTGGGACTGGTGGTCAGAGGTGTGGGTGCTCCCTGTGTACTGGAGAACAGGAGCCCTCACACGTCTGTCTGCTTTCTTCAGGCATCACCAATGTGCTGTCTTTGTTCTGTGCTGCCCTTACTGAGCACAAAGTCCTCTTCTTGTCCAGGAGCTACCAACGGCTTGCAGATGCTTGCAGGGGCCTCTTGGCACTGCTGTTCCCTCTCAGATACAGGTGCTTTTCTGCCTAGCCCTTCTTCCTGGCCTCCTCTGTCCTGCTGTCTACCCCTGTACCCTCTGGGACTGACAGTGTCTTCCGGGCCTGTTGCAGCTTCACCTACGTGCCCATCCTGCCGGCGCAGCTGCTAGAAGTCCTTAGCACCCCCACGCCTTTCATCATCGGGGTCAACGCAGCCTTCCAGGCGGAGACGCAGGAGCTGGTAAGAGCTGTGCCTTGTGTTTGCATCACTGCCTGGACCTGCTGGCCTCTCACCACCTGCTCCCTTTGGTGCACAGCTGGACGTGATTGTTGCTGACCTTGATGGCGGGACCGTGACTGTCCCTGAGTGTGTGCACATTCCACCCCTGCCAGAGCCACTACAAAGCCAGACCCACAATGTTCTCAGCATGGTGAGGGTTGGGGCCAGAGTGGAGCTGGAGCCTTGGGCTTGTGGGAGCCATCACCTGATAGCCAGGGAACCCAGAGCCCAAGGTCGCCATGCAGTTGTCCCTGCTCTTCTTTGCTTCCACAGGTCCTGGATCCAGAGCTGGAATTGGCTGACCTCGCCTTCCCACCCCCTACAACATCTGCTTCCTCCCTGAAGATGCAGGTGGGGGTCACTGCTGCTTTGGTGTAGAGATCCCAGTGCTTCTAGTGGCCATGCTGATGGTGCTCAGACACTCAGCCTCCCTCCAAGCTGACCTCAGGCTTCTGGAGCCTAGGCAGGAAGGAGCTACACAGATAGGCGTGGTGATTGCACCTGAGTCAGTACAGTGACCCAATCAAGGGACCATGAACGGGAGCTATTTGTTCAGCCCTTACGGGACTCACTCGGCTAAGGAGGGAAAGGCAAGAGAGGGTGGCAGAGGGCCTGGGAACCCTATGCTTGCTGTGAATGGGAGTGAGAGAAAGACCCAGGTCCTTGCACGGACCTGAACTCACCTGCAGTGACTTGCTCTCAGGACAAGGAGCTCCGTGCTGTCTTTCTGCGGCTGTTTGCTCAGCTCCTGCAGGGTTACCGCTGGTGCCTGCACATTGTGCGCATCCACCCAGAACCCGTCATTCGCTTCCATAAGGTAGGCTGTGGGCTTGGGGCTGGAGCTGGCTCCAGGCGTCCATAAGAGCTAACTTCCTGGTGTTCTCCCAGGCAGCGTTCTTAGGCCAGCGTGGGCTGGTGGAGGATGACTTCCTGATGAAGGTGTTGGAAGGCATGGCCTTTGCAGGCTTTGTATCAGAGCGAGGGGTCCCTTACCGTTCCACAGACCTGTTTGATGAGGTACAGCCCTACCTGTCTGTCCACTTGTCCCTCCCCCAACCCACTCAACTGACCCTCATCATCTTCCTTCCCCCTTAGCTGGTGGCTCATGAGGTAGCACGGATGCGTGCAGATGAGAATCATCCCCACCGTGTCCTGCGTCATGTCCAGGAACTAGCGGAGCAACTTTATAAGAATGTATGGTGGGTGACATGGAGGGCATGCTGTCAATTTGGTCCTGGCCCACTAGTCAATGCCTGCCTATGTTCCCTCAGGAAAACCCATACCCAGCTGTGGCAATGCACAAAGTACAAAGGCCAGGTGAGGCCAGCCACCTGCGGCAGATCCAGCGGCCATTCCCCCGGCTAGATGAGGGCACAGTTCAGTGGATTGTGGACCAGGCTGCAGCCAAGATGCAGGGTGCACCCCCAGCTGTCAAAGCTGAGAGGAGGACCACTGTGCCTTCAGGGCCTCCCATGAGTATGTGACTTGAAGGGGAGACAAGCTGGGTTAGGATGGATACAAAGCCAGGGGTTAAAGTGAGCGTGTCCCGTCTCTTTAGCGGCCATATTAGAGCGGTGCAGTGGGCCTCACATCAACAGTGCGCGTCGCCTGGAGGTAGTGCGGAATTGCATCTCCTATGTGTTTGAAGGGAAAATGCTTGAAGCAAAGAAGGTGAGATTTGTCAGGTGGAACTCTAATCTGGGCTTGGGGCAGCAGTGCTTAGGAGATGCGATTCTTTCTTGTAGTGTGGCAAATGCTGAGCCTGTGCAGTGGCTGGGTGGATAGGAGGATACTCCTTCATCTGAGTGGACAGCAGTAGGGTGGACACACCACATATAGTGTAGACCTGTATATGCCGTGGGCTTTTGAAGTGATTGTTTCAGACAGGATCTCTGTAGCCCAGGCTGGCCCGGACCTCACATATAAGCCAGGTTGGCTTTGCTCTTACTATGTCTCGGCCTCATCTGTGCTGGGATTACAGGCATAAGCTCTTTGCCTGGCTTGGTTGCTTTAATAATCTTGCACGCTGTTCTGCCCATCATTGTGTTCATGAACACCTCGGGTTTTAATAACAGTTTTGTGGTTCCTGTGGGCCTCCCTTGAGACCACATGTCCACACTTGCTTAGAAGCCAGCACTATGCATACCTTGTGTCTCTGTCCTCATGAACTGTCCCTTGTGGAGTTGTTGGGTATGCTGGAGGATTTAGTCTGTCACGGTCAGTGAAAACCAGAGCCTCGACACACTTGACTTACATTGGCTTTTGGTCTTTCTGTGCTTGGAGCCTGAGCTTGGCTGCCTCCACTTTGACACTGGGTAAGGATTTCCCCTGTGCTGCCTTCTGTTCTACATTTCCTCTTGTCTCTGCTCCAGTTGCTTCCAGCTGTACTCAGGGCCCTGAAGGGGCGAGCTGCCCGCCGCTGCCTCGCCCATGAGCTTCACCTGCATGTACAGCAGAACCGTGCGGTTCTAGACCATCAGCAGTTTGACTTTGTCGTCCGCATGATGAATTGCTGCCTGCAGGTGAGGCTGGTCCTCATCGTACCAGTGAGGTTGCATGGGGGTAGACATGAGTTTTCTAGTGTCCTTGTGACTCTGACAGTTCTCAGAGACCTGTGATCATGAGGTGAGAGTGAAGAGGGGATGCGGGGGTCTCTCCCACGTGATGAGGTAGGGGAGGTCCACAGTGTGGAGAATGGGGAGCACCAGGGGGTCTTTGTTGGAATTGACTTTGAACCCTGAGGTAACAGTTGTAGATGGCAGTGGTGGAGATACTGCTCTGTGAAGGCCAGAGAGGTGGGATGGATGTGGGTGCTCTCTGGAGGCTTCCTCTCTCGTGACTGTTGACAGGACTGCACTTCCCTGGATGAGCACGGCATTGCGGCTGCACTCCTGCCGCTGGTCACAGCCTTCTGCCGGGTATGTGTGTTGGCAGTGTGGAGGGACTAGGGCTCTACTCTGCGCCTGCCCATGTGCACATGACCTTTTCCGACTTCACTTCTGTAGAAGCTGAGCCCAGGGGTGACACAGTTTGCGTATAGCTGTGTGCAGGAGCATGTAGTGTGGAGCACACCACGGTTCTGGGAGGCCATGTTCTATGGGGATGTGCAGACCCATATCCGGGCCCTCTACCTGGAGCCTGCTGATGATCGTGGGAGCCCCTCCCAGGTGTGCCGGACTTCTTGGGTCAGGGCTGGCTTGGGGGGCAGGGTCCTTGGTCCCAGCTGACTCTTGTGCCGTGACAGGAGGCTGGGGAAGCACAGTCTCAGGATGATGAGCGATCTGCCCTGGATGTGGCTTCAGAGCAGCGGCGCCTGTGGCCAACCCTGAGCCGTGAAAAGCAGCAGGAGCTGGTACAGAAGGAGGAAAGCACTGTGTTCAGCCAGGCCATCCACTATGCCAACCGCATGAGCTACCTTCTGCTGCCTCTGGACAGCAGCAAGAGCCGGCTGCTGCGGGAGCGGGCAGGGTTGGGAGACCTGGAGAGTGCCAGCAACAGCCTGGTCACCAACAGGTGGGGTGGGGCCAGTGGTGAGGCCTGGGCCGGGGAAACGGCTAGCGGTGGGGGTGTGGTGGTACTGGTGCCCACACACCCCCTCCTGGCCCAGCATGGCGGGCAGTGTGGCTGAGAGCTATGACACAGAGAGTGGCTTTGAAGATGCAGAGACGTGTGACGTGGCTGGGGCTGTGGTCCGCTTCATCAACCGCTTTGTGGACAAAGTCTGCACGGAGAGTGGGGTCACCAGCGACCACCTCAAGGGGCTGCATGTCATGGTGCCAGGTATGGTGGCGCTGGGCATGGGAGTGCTCCTCACGTGGGTGGCTGCAGGGGCCTAAGGCATAAGACCTGCTTTCCCCTAGACATTGTCCAGATGCACATTGAGACCCTGGAGGCTGTCCACCGTGAGAGCAAGAGATTGCCCCCCATACAGAAGGTAAGTAGTGGCTGACGAGATGTGGGTACCTGTGGCCTGGGCTGTGTTGTGAGTTTCTCCTCTTGAATAGCCCAAGCTGCTGAGGCCACGCCTGTTGCCTGGTGAGGAGTGTGTCTTAGACGGCCTTCGAGTGTACCTGCTACCGGACGGGCGTGAGGAGGGTGTGGGAGGCAGTGGAGGTGGCCCTGCACTGCTCCCGGCTGAGGGTGCCGTCTTCCTTACCACATACCGTGTCATCTTCACGGGAATGCCTACTGACCCCCTGGGTAAGCCTTGGACCTTTTTCTGTGCCTCCCCAGCTCTTGGGGTAGATAAGACTTTGTGTTCCCTTCCCATTTCTGCAAGAATCAAAGCCCTACGGGAGATAGGCCCCTGGTGCTCTTTCCCTACCCACCCAAGACTTCCGTACCTGGTGCCCTGAGATACATACCCTTTGCTTCTCCTTCCCCTCCTGACTGCTTGGCCTGTTTAAGTGGGGGAACAGGTGGTAGTCCGCTCCTTCCCTGTGGCGGCATTGACCAAGGAGAAGCGCATTAGTGTCCAGACGCCTGTGGAGCAGCTTCTGCAGGACGGTCTGCAGCTCCGCTCCTGCACATTCCAGGTGAGGAGATGGCTGCAGCCCCGTAAGTAAGTGGGTTCCTGCTGGTGGTGGGCTGGTGACTGCGGCTGGCCCTCAGCTTCATATCACCTGACCTTTTGAACTAGTGACCTCTGTCTATGTCTTTATCCTTGGGGCATTGACCTTTGCGTCCAGGTTTTGGGTGCACTGTCTAAACTGAGAGCACATGAAGTAGCCATTGAGATTTACAGTTTATACACATTGGACCCTGAGTTACGTGGACATGACGCCTTTCCTTAGAAGGCACAGTTTGGGGCTGGAGAGATGGCTCAGGGGTTAAGAGCACTGGTTGCTCTTCCATAGGATCCAGGTTCAATTCCCATGGTGGCTCACAGCTGTCTGTAATTCCAGTTCAAGGGGACTCGACTCCCATGGCAAAGCACCAATGTGCATAAAATAAAAATAAATAAATAAAAAGGGCGCAGTTTGTCTGCCTCCGTGGTGTGCATGCCATAAGAAAGAAGCCTGTGAACTGAATGCTGTCTGATTGGGAGGAGCCTGGTGACCACTTAAGAGTCCTGAGGGTTTTTTTTGTCTGATCCAGCTGCTGAAAATGGCCTTTGATGAGGAGGTGGGATCCGACAGCGCTGAGCTCTTTCGAAAACAGCTGCACAAACTTCGGTACCCACCAGATATCAGGGGCACTTTCGCTTTCACCCTTGGCTCAGCCCACACACCTGGCCGGCCACCGCGGGTTGCCAAGGACAAGGGTCCTTCACTCAGGTATGGAGTTGGGTCCCAGAGCCAGGGCAGCCAGATGCTTGCTGTGACCTAGCACAGTCTTCCTGGACTTCCTGCCCTTTCATCTCTGTTGGACTTTTATACCACAGAACCCTGTCCCGGAACCTGGTGAAGAATGCTAAGAAGACCATTGGGCGGCAGTATGTTACTCGGAAAAAATATAACCCCCCTGGCTGGGAGCATCGGGGCCAGCCACCCCCTGAGGACCAGGAGGACGAGATCTCAGGTGGGAGCAGGGTCAGGGAAATCTGTGTGTTCCCTAATAGAGATGACCCCATGGAGATTGGAGTGGGTTGGATGGTCTTTAGAGGTGATCCCATGGAGGCTGGGCCTGGGTTGGTGGTCTCTGGGTGATGACCCCAACTATACTGTTGGCACAGTGTCAGAGGAGCTGGAGCCCAGCACACTGACCCCGTCCTCAGCCCTGAAGCCCTCTGACCGCATGACCATGAGCAGCCTGGTGGAACGGGCATGTTGCCGTGACTACCAGCGCCTTGGACTAGGTACCCTGAGCAGCAGCCTGAGCCGGGCCAAGTCTGAGCCCTTCCGCATCTCTCCTGTTAATCGCATGTATGCCATATGTCGCAGGTGAGGACTGGCCAGGACACGCCAGGAAGATTTTCCAGGGCTGACTAGGGTGGTAGGCAGTGCTTGAGCACCTTCCCTGCTTGCTGTGGGTCCATGGATCCTGGAAAAACAAGGAGTGTGGGTAGGAGGTGGATAGAGGGTTGGGCTGCAGGCTTGGTGCAGGCACCCAGAGAAGCATAAAGTGCCTTTGACCTTCAGGTTCTGAGAGCCATGGGTTTATTCCATTGTGTTCACCCTTTTGGCTCTTCTTACCTACTCTGTGTAAGGCTCTGTGGGTGGGCAAGGGGCAAGGCCTGGAGCTGCCCTCATGATCCCTCCAACTCCTGCAGCTATCCAGGGTTGCTGATTGTTCCTCAGAGCATACAGGACAATGCCCTGCAGCGCGTGTCCCGCTGCTACCGCCAAAACCGCTTCCCTGTGGTCTGCTGGCGCAGTGGGCGCTCCAAGGCTGTGTTGCTGCGCTCTGGGGGCCTGCATGGCAAGGGTGTTGTTGGTCTCTTCAAGGCCCAGAATACACCTTCTCCAGGTACTCCTCCTTGTTGTGCTGATGTCTGCCTACCCTGCATGTCCACTCTCCACCTCCTTCAGCTCCAGCTCCGGCTTTTCCTTTCTCAGGCCAGGCCCAGGCAGATTCCAGCAGCTTGGAGCAAGAGAAGTACCTGCAGGCTGTGGTCAGCTCCATGCCCCGTTATGCTGACTCATCAGGACGAAACACACTTAGCAGCTTCTCCTCTGCCCACATGGGTAGTCACGGTGAGAGGGTGCTTTGGGTGAATGGTGGCCATAGAGCTAAGAGGACTTTGAGGCTGTGGCAGCCTTCATGGTGGGCCAACCAGCAGGGGGCAGAAATGTCTTGATTGTGGATGTTGGGTGTGGGACAAAGAGGGACTCCTCTCCATGTTCTGGGACAGGGCAGGAATACTGGCCAGACCAGGTGAGTGCCTGAGGCCCTCTCCTCCACCATAAGCCTGTCCATTTCCTCTCCATCATTAAACCAGGACATCTACCTGAGGCCTCTGGGCCCGCCAGGTGCTCCATTGCTACCTCGCTGTGTTTGCTGATGTCTACAGCCCTTGGAACACCCTCACAGTCATGCCCTCATCCTTCCTCTGTCCTGTCCCCTTCCACCTGTCACTGCCCTTCCTGGCCCATGTTCTTCTGCTCTGGCTCTTTGGGTCTTGTCTGCGTTGCTCTTGCTGTCCTTGTCATCCCCTCCCCTGTATATACCTCCACAGCACCCTGAACACACTAAAAGAGGTGCCAGGCCAACCTTCTCCCGTGCTGACCTCTGCTTGTGAGGTACCCACACAGTCCCTACCTGAGAACTGCTGTCACCATGGCTGTGTGCAGGGTCTTCCATTGTTACGAGTTGGGTCTGCTGTCTGAAGGACACCCAGAGGTCAGGTGTGTGTCTCTGGCTGTTAGTCGAGCCCCTTCTCTTGCTGCCAGTCCTTGCCGCCCGGCACTAGCTTTGGGCTGGACTGTGCTCACGTAGTTGGTCTAGGTGCCAGTGCTGAAAGTGTAGTGCCGCGTGTGCCCTCGACGCTCCTCTGTGAGGACAGATAGCCTGTGTCCAGTGATGGTTGGCAAGTGAATTGTGGGTTGTGGGCACTGCTCTTGTCTGACTCATTCTCACGGCCTGGATGGTAGAAGCTTTGGTCCTTAGCGGTTGATTTTTGACTACAACTCTAGCCACTAACTTGCATACCAAGCCTAGTGTGTGTCAAGCTGGGTTCTTACACTTTGAAATCTGTCCCAGCGCTAGGTGTGGCATCTGCTAGGCTCCTGAGCCATAGGCTGCAGAGCCACCTTAGCAAGCTAATGTTGACAGTGTGTATCACTTGGAGAAAGTTGCCCGTCTACCGTGTGTGTTCAAAAGGTAGTAGCTGTATGCCAGGACTTAACCTCCAGTTCCTCCCGCCCGCTCTCCAAGTTGTAGGACTGTACTTTTCTCTTCTGGGATCAGCACCTGAGGGCATAGTGGTCCTGGTGGCTTTAGGCTGGTAGCATCTCCCATGAACAGAGCCATCTTGTAACCCAAGGTCCTTAAGTCTGACTGTCATTGTCCATCTGATTCCTATAAGCTGACTACTCAGGTCTATTGTCCTTTTGTTGTTGTTGTTTTGAGATAGCATTTCTCTGTGTAGCCCTGGCTGTCCTGGAACTCACTCTGTTGACCAGGCTGGCCTCGAACTCACAGAAATCCACCTGCCTCTGCTTCTCAAGTGCTGAGATTAAAGGTGTGCGCCACCACACCAAGCCAGGTCTATTGTTCTTACCTGCAGCTGTCTGCCCTTCCCTCTCGGTAGCCAGTCGACCCCAGGCCTCTTCATCCCTGTGCAACCTGGGGTTCTCATCTGTACTCACCAGTGTTTGTCAGTGATCTTCATCTCTATTGCAGTTCCCCGAGAATGCCTAATCTCTGTTAAATGTGTTTTAAAGTCTGCTTTTCTGCCAGAAATTCTGAGTGGCACCTTCAGGCAGCATCCTTCCTTAGAGTGTTAGCCTGCACCTTCTCTAGTGACCCCTGGGCATCTCTAGCTTTCTCCAATGCTTCTGTTGTGAGTTCAAGGGTTAGGGCCATCCTCCCTGACTGTCCAGTCATGATGGGGAATCTGGCTTCCCTCAGCCCTACTTGGATTTCCAGCTTGCAACCTCCCTGTCCACACCGCAAGCTGGGAAACTGCCGTCTGTAATGTGGAGTTGTCAGAGAAGGCTGGGTGGGGAAGGCTGGCCTTGAGCTTGGCCATAGTCATCCTTGCGTTGGATGGGGGTGTTGTCTTGCTCCACACTTTTTCTGTGTCCTGCATGAGGCCTCCACATAGTCAGGTAAACCTGAGGTGGGACTGAGGCGCCTCCCAGACACTGCCCTATTGTCCCAGCCTAAACTCAGTTCTGCTCATTTCTGGGTTAAATTGTTCTCCCATCCCTCTGGCCCTTCTTTCTTCTTCTTCCAGTTGCCTCTAGGTCTCCTCCAGGCTGAGGCTGTCTGGTACCTCTTGTGTTTTGTTCTGGGCAAGACCACTACAGGGTTGGTTGTATGTTGAACACTTCTTGGAATTGTCTATCACAGACCATCCCTGGCTTAAACGACAGGAAGAGGGTCTAGGAAGAATCTGAAGATAGGTTGCTTGGAGCTGTTTGAAGAAGAGCCTTTTATTGCAAAGCCTGACCCTTCCCAGCATCACAGATCCTCTATGCTTAGCTGCCCTGGTGGGGAGGACCCTTGCCTGGACCAGACAAGGGCCCATCCTGCTGCTGACCCTGGGAGTCGGGCTTGGTGGGAGCCTTTGGCAACCCAGGCCTGGAACCAAACCTGAGCCTTCTCTCTGCTGTACCCTCAGTGCCCAGCCCCCGAGCCAGGGTCACCACGCTGTCCAACCCTATGGCGGCCTCGGCCTCCAGATGGACTGCGTCCCGAGGTACCGTACTGGGGCTCTTCCCTTACCTGGCACTGATGGCCCCCTAGTATGAGTATGTCTTGGGTACTAATACCTCCCTCTACACTCAGCACTAACCCCCCTTTGTGACAGACTAGCACAACTGACTCCTCCTAGTCCCAGTTACTTACCTGCCCAGCACCTGAGTCCACTCCAGACACTAACACAGGCCACCCCCATGTGCCTCCGCATCTGTATGTTCCAGCCCTGCTCCCTCTCATGGCCTGCCGAGCACTCTGCCCTGCCTGGAAACTCAGTCCCCTCCCTGGAGGCCAGGCCCAGCCAGCCCCAGGTAAGTGGTGCCCTGACCTCAAGCTGGTGCTTACCTGGTATCTCCTTCCAGGCAAATGGAGCAGTGTCCGAGCCAGTGGTCGCAGCAGTGGGCTTGGTGCTGATGTGGGCTCTAGGCTAGCTGGCAGAGATCTCCTCAGCACCCCCCACACCAATGGAGCTCCACCTGATTCTGGCTTTCTGCGGCCACAGCGTGCAGCCCTCTACATCATTGGTGACAAAGCTCAGCTCAAGGTAACTGGGGTAGGGGCACAGGGCCAGGCGGGGAGCACACACAGGGCTAGGTAGGGCTCACAGTTGTCATTGGCCTCCTTCCAGGGTGTTCGCCCAGATCCCTTGCAGCAGTGGGAGCTGGTCCCTATTGAGGTGTTTGAGGCAAGGCAGGTGAAAGCCAGCTTCAAGAAATTGCTGAAGGCCTGTGTACCTGGTTGCCCTGCCACTGAGCCCAGCGCGGCCTCCTTTCTGCGCTCACTGGAGGACTCGGAATGGCTAATTCAGGTCTGCACTGCCTCAGCCTCTCTGCCCTCCTGGGTGTAGGTCTACCTCTAGGTCGGAGTTTGCTTGTTTGACATGTGGGTACTAGGAGAAGGGAGAGGCGATGGGCACTTTGTATGTAGTATCACGGTGTCTGGGAGGCAGCGATGGTCTGGGCCTGTGGGAAGTTGGGTAGGCCAACAGTGAAAGGGATGTTGGAGCCAGTCTGCTGTGATCGGGGTAGGATCTCATGTTCACTGTGGAATTCGGCTTCTGGGAGAGGGCCCTCTGCTGCTTTGTCCTTTTTGAGAACAAAAGTGGATATAGTGTCACTGATGCCCTGTGACAACTAGAGACCTTAGGAACAGGACTGCTAAACACCTGAAGGGCAGGGACTTACTCTTTTTTGGGGACAGGGTCTCATAGTGTAGTACTAGCTGACCTAGAGCTTGTGGCAGTCCTCCTAGGTGCTGGGATTACAGACATCTTCTACCACACCCAGCAAGGACAGGGACTTGTGAATCTGCCTTCCTCGTCATGGGGGTTCTGGGAGGGGTGGGTAGGCTGGGGGAACAGTGCAAGCCTGACCAGAACAGAGCAGAGCAGATCACGTCCACCCAGTGCTGAAGGTACTACTGGCCTTACAAGGATTCTGTGGATGCATAGTCTCTGGGACCTTATTGGCTGTAGTGTCCAAGGGTTGCCTGTTCCTGCAGATACACAAGCTGCTGCAGATATCGGTGCTGGTAGTGGAGCTGCTAGACTCAGGCTCCTCTGTCCTAGTGAGCCTGGAGGATGGCTGGGACATCACCACTCAGGTATGTGGCAGATACAGGGAATGGGCTGGGGGAAGGTCCTCAGATGTCCTCCTGACGTCTGGTGGTGCTGGCAGGTGGTCTCCCTGGTGCAGCTGCTCTCAGACCCGTTCTACCGCACCCTGGAGGGCTTCCGCCTGCTAGTGGAAAAGGAGTGGCTGTCCTTTGGCCATCGTTTCAGCCACCGTGGGGCTCACACCCTAGCTGGGCAGAGTAGTGGCTTCACACCCGTCTTCCTGCAGTTCCTAGATTGTGTACACCAGGTGGGTACATAGGCCTGAGGTACGTAGGTGGTTTCTGTGTAGGTAGGCTTGAGCCGTGCTTCCGGAGTCTGACCTGTGGCCCACTGTTTGATACAGGTCCATTTACAGTTCCCCATGGAGTTTGAGTTCAGTCAGTTCTACCTCAAGTTCCTCGGGTACCACCATGCATCCCGCCGCTTTCGGACCTTCTTGCTGGACTCTGACTATGAGCGTATTGAGCTGGGTATGTAGGGAAGAAGGAAATCGGGTGACTACCTGGTTTAGAGGGACCCAAGCTTAGTGCTGCTCTTGTGTAGGGCTGCTGTATGAGGAGAAGGGTGAACGCAGGGGCCAGCTGGCATGCAGGTCTGTGTGGGAGTATGTGGACCGGCTGAGCAAGAGGACCCCCATGTTCTACAACTATACATATGCACCCGAGGACGCAGAGGTGAGGGGGGCCTGGCTGGGGCAGCAGCTCCTGCATGGCCCAGCTTCTGAACATAACGCTTGCTCCCAGGTGCTGCGACCCTACAGCAATGTGTCCAATCTGAAAGTGTGGGATTTCTACACTGAGGAGACGCTGGCTGAGGGGCCCCCGTATGACTGGGAGCTGGCCCAGGGGCCCCCTGAGCCTCCAGAAGAGGAACGGCCTGATGGAGGTGCTCCCCAGAGCAGGCGCCGTGTGGTATGGCCGTGTTATGACAGTCGCCCTCGAGTCCAGCCTGATGCCATCTCATGCCTGCTGGAGGTGTGTGTTGCTTCAGAGAAGGGTCTGGTCTTTTTCGTGTCCCTTGGGAACTAGAGTGGCTTTGACTCCCTTCTCATAAGAACTGCTTTCTTACTCGGGGTAATTGTGATTCCTGGGTCTCTGTCCCATGCTAATAGATGTTTGCAGATAGTGATGAGAAGGTATTTGTCAAACACTCTGAAGACCCAGGACCTGGTTTTTGCTCTTGGCATATGTGTGTCACTTGACCTGGTATATTAGTCAGCTTTGGTCCCTGTGAGGAAATACTGGAGTTTTGGAGGCTCAAGGGCATGTACTTAGTTCTGTTAAGTCTCTGGGCTGGGTTGCACCATGCCATGGCAGAGTCTCCCAGTTCTCTATGACTTAAGGACCGTCTACCAGGCCCACCTCTTAAGATTGCATCACTTCCTATTCTCTTACCCAGGGACTAACCCACTTTCCCATGGACCTTTGCAGTGCAGACCTTCTACACTGTAGATATACCTTGCTTTACCCGGGCATTGGTGCAAGCAAGGTTTTCCTAGGAACCATTCTGCTTCTGCTTAGTTGTCTGTCTAGTTCTGGCCCCAGAGCTTAGGAGAGTCACTGTTGCCTCCTACTTGCCATCTTTTCTGGGCATATCTGCTCAGGAATCTGAATCAAACAAGGGCAGAGACCTTTTGAAAGGAAAAAGGGCCAAATGGGCTGTGGTAGTTGTTGGTGTGTGGTAGCTGGGACAGTGTCCAGGGTGGCAGGTCCTGTCTGTAGCATGGCCTCCCTCGTTGGTTCATCAGGGGCTGAGCAGTCATAAGGGTGTGGGCCTCAGGTCCTAAACAGGGGAGGGGAGGGTT
Organism: Mesocricetus auratus; assembly: GCF_017639785.1. Classification (NCBI taxonomy): domain Eukaryota; kingdom Metazoa; phylum Chordata; class Mammalia; order Rodentia; family Cricetidae; genus Mesocricetus; species Mesocricetus auratus. The sequence continues at coordinate 75,972,113 of NW_024429194.1, forward strand.
TGCACCCCTTTGTGCTGGCTGTATTTCTGTCAAGATTATGTGAGCATCTCAGAGGACCTTAGAGGGACCTGGTCCAAAGGGCTTATTAAGGGGAGGGAGGGAGGGAGGGAGGGAGGGAGGGAGGGAGGGAAGGGAGGGAGGGAGGGAGGGAGGGAAGGAAGAGAGGGAGGGAGGGAGGGAGGGAGGGAGGGAGGGAGACAGACTGACAACCGAGGGACCAGAAGACCCTTTATCTCTGTTGTCAGCTCATTCTTCTGTTACTGGAGCCAGTTAGCTTTTCTATGGTATAAATGCACAGTATTTTATTTTTGCTTAGTTAACTTTGTTTTAAAGAAGTTTTAAAAACGAGAGAAAAACTTTCTATTCTTTTCATTCCCAGTATCTTTTCTTTTCCTTTCCAGTACTGAAAATTGAACTCAGGACCTTATATATGCTAGGCAAGTGCTCTGCCACTGGGGTATAGCTGTAACTTGGTTTTTTTGTTTGTTTGTTTGTTTTGTTAGATAAGGTCTCTCTTTAAGTTGTTCTAGCTGTCTACAATTGGAGATCCTCCTGCCTCAGCCTTCCCAGTAGTTGGGAGAACAGGCATACTCGTTTGGCCTTAAATAACCGTTTTTTTTTTTTTTTTCCTGTGTATATCTAGATCAGTACTGGTTCCTTTCAGTCTGAAACAGTTTTACTATTTTGTGTAATACATTCCCTCAAACCTTTATTTCGTCTGAAAAAGGCCCCACCCCTCCCTTCCTTTTGGTGGTGGTGTAGATGAGTGAATCAATTTCAGTACCGTGCATGTCCTGCACTGAGCCATGCCCTTTGCCTGCCTTTTTTTTGTTTGGTTTTTGTTTTTTGTTTTTTTGAGACAGGGTTTCCTTGAATTGCTTTGGAGGCTGTCCTGAAACTCGCTCTGTAAACCAGGCTGGCTTCGAACTCACAGAGATCCGTTTGCCTCTGCCTCCCAAGTGCTGGGATTAAAGGCTGTGCCACCAGTGCCCGGCGTGCCTATTTATATATCCTGTCTGTCTGTTTCTACCTACCTACCAATCTACCTTTAAAGTATTTTCCTGTTGTTATTTTGGTTGGTTGATTTGAGGCAGGGTCTCACTCTAGCCCAAGCTGACCTGGAACTCACACTTATCCCAGGCTAGCTTCAAACTCAGTAACCCTTCTATTTCAGCCTCCGAGGTATGGGATATCATGCCCAGCTATTTTTATTCTTTGAGACAGGTCTGGTAGGTAGAGAGAGCCTTGAACTCCAGCCTCCCCAGTCTTGGGATTACATTTGTTAACTACCACTTCAACTCTCATTTATTTTTATGAGAGGGCATTGTTGTTTCCCTAGGCTGGCCTTGAACTCTGGGCTCAAGTGATCCTTCTATTTTTATTTTAGCCTCTCAGGTAGTAGAACTACTTGACAAACACAGTGTCTGGTTTTGCCTCCCTGCCTCCCTCTCCTTTCTTGCTTTTTAGTTATTTAGTAGCACTGGCTATTGAATCTAGGACTTCATGCTTGGGAAGCAAGCACTCTACCACTCAGCCCATATGTTACTGTTCTTAGAGGGTATTTTCTCTGAATATAGAATTCAGATGTGGCAACTTTTACATTCAAGCCCCTCCCCCATTGAGAAATTACTAATTAAACCCACATACTACATTCAGTTTGAAGATATCATTTCTTTGTTTTCTGGCTTATACTTATGACTTATACTAAAATCAGTGCTCATTCATATCCTTATGAACTATTTAATGTCATTTTTATTTTTATCTTTTGAGATAGATATCTTTTTTGCTATAAAGCCCTGATTGACCTGTAACTCACAGCGATTGGCATGTATCTGCCTCCTGAGTGCTGGGATTAAAGGCCATGTACCACCACTGGCCTAGATATTTTTTAAAAATTTTAAAATTACATTTACTTATTTAGTGTGTCTGTGTATATGTGTGGGTGGAAGTTCACAGTCAGCTTTCTTTTTTCTTTTTCTTTTTTTGGTTTTTTCGAGACAGGGTTTCTCTGTGTAGCTTTGGAGGCTGTCCTGGAACTAGCTCTTATAGACCAGGCTGGTCTCAAACTCACAGAGATCCACCTGCCACTGCCTCCCGAGTGCTGGGATTAAAGGCGTGCACCACCACCGCCCGGCCAGAGGTCAACTTTCTGGAGTCAGTTCTCATACTCCATCATGTGGGTCATCAGGTTGCACTTCAGTTGGCAGGCTTGGTGGCAAATGCCTTCAAGGGTAAGCCATTGTGCCCACCCAGTCTGGAGTTTTTTGCTGTCAGTTTGTTTTTAAGTATTTTTAAATTAAAAAAAAAAATCTGTGTTTGAATGTTTGGCCTGTATGTATGTGTATGTACCATATATATATGCCTGGTACCTACAAAGGTCAGAAGAGGGCATCAGGTGTCTTAGAACTACCTGTTGGATCCCCTAGAACTAGATAGTGGTGACCACCATGAGGATACTGGGCATCAAACCCAGCTCCGTGTTTTAAGTTGCTGAGCCATCTTTCCAGCCCTTGGATGCTCTTTTGTTCACCAATTCTCCCCAGGAGCTGCAGCGGTTGGAGACAGAGCTAGGCCGACCTTCCGAACGCTGGAAGGATACCTGGGACCGGGTAAAGGCTGCACAGCGCCTTGAGGGCCGGCAGGATGGACGTGTGAGTGAGGTGGGAATGGAATGGTAGGCTAGACCAAGGAACATCAAGTATGTGTTGCCAAGAGATGGAGGCTGGCCAGACTCGATAAAACTCTATTCCGCTTCCTCCAGGGTACTCCTAGCTCACTACTGGTGTCAACTGTACCCCACCACCGCCGCTCGTTAGGTGTATATCTACAGGAGGGGCCTGTGGGCTCTACTCTGAGCCTCAGCCTGGACAGTGACCAGAGCAGCGGCTCAACCACATCCAGCTCTCGTCAGGCTGCCCGACGGAGCACCAGCACCCTGTATAGCCAATTCCAGACATCCGAGAGTGAGAACAGGTATGAGGGGCACCTCCTACTGCTGCATAGCTACTTCTGGACTGGGGACTGGGACCCACGGATGACTTTCTAGTAGGGCTACGTTCTTTGGAGAGCTTTAGTATTTTCTTTGAGTAGGACTTATGACAATTGCCTAAGCAGAGGTCAGCATCAAAAGAGGTTTGGGTTATAGAACTGGTGACGATAGCAGGGCTGAATGGAGCCAAGGGTACCCATCAAGACTGCTAACAGATGAAACTGAAGCCAGGCAGGGTCCATCCTACCCTGAGCCTGCATGGGCCATTTTTCTCTGGTTGCCTCCACAGATTTCACTAAGTGTTCCTCCTCCTCTTGGGGTTATCTGTTACATGGGGCTGCTTCCCTAACACCCTTAAAGTTCTGGTGTTTGGGACCCAGTGTCTGTCACATGGTGACTATAGAGGGACTGACCAATCATCTAATTTCCAGAGGTAGTCCCCCACCTGACAGTTAACTTGGCCCTGATTCTGGTACAAATGCAGGTCCTATGAGGGCACCCTGTACAAGAAAGGGGCCTTCATGAAGCCCTGGAAGGCCCGTTGGTTTGTCCTAGACAAGACCAAGCACCAGGTGAGTGATGAGTGGCAGGGACAAGGGAAACATGGAAGATGGCCTATCCTAACTCTGTGCCTCTTACTCCTCACCCCAGCTGCGTTATTATGACCACCGAGTGGACACAGAATGCAAGGGTGTCATTGACCTGGCAGAGGTGGAAGCTGTGGCACCTGGCACACCCACCATAGGTGCCCCTAAGACTGTTGATGAGAAGGCCTTCTTTGATGTGAGCCTCTGCCAAGGGGTGGGGAACACCTGGGGAAGGGGCTTGGCGTTGTGGGGTCCATGGAGTCAGTAACCTGCTCTTCCCAGGTGAAGACAACACGTCGCGTTTACAACTTCTGTGCCCAGGATGTACCCTCGGCCCAGCAGTGGGTGGACCGGATCCAGAGCTGCCTGTCGGATGCCTGATCCCTCCCGGCCCTGCCCGGGCTGCTCTGCTTCCAGTCGTTACAGACCACTAGGGGTGGGCAGGGCCGCCCCGGCCATGTTTACAGCCCCGGCCCTCGACAGTATTTGAGGCCCTGAGCCCCCCAGCACTTGTGTGTACAGCCCCCGCCCCGCCCCGCCCCACCTGGCCAGCTCTAACTTATTGTGGTGTCATGGCTGAGCCTTTTAGGGACGCGGCCATGGTACAGCCCTGCACTGGGCTTGTAAATAGTCCACCCTACCCGGCCCATCAGTGTGCTGGCCCTGGCCGGCTGGCTGTGCTGTTGTTTCTAGAACCAGAGTCTATATAAAGAGAGAACTAACGACACACTCCTTCCTGTACCTGCATCAGCCAGTGTGTCACGGGTCTGCCCCCTGGGGGTTTCTCTGTCCCAATCTTGGGGTCTTCTGAGGGGGCAGAAGGTTGCTATCTTTCTTGTATGCCTCTTCTGGAGACCGAGTCCATCTTTTTCCAAGAACCTATGGTCACAAGCAGCTTTGCTGCAGGAAGGGACCTCATAACACCCTTGCTAGCACATGGCCAGCCATCCACTTTCTGCAGCCTCCGTGCCAGAGAAGAGAGCTGCCTTTCCTACCCGAACAGTTCTGGAGCATCAGCTGCCTTCACGGAGGGTTAGTGTATTGGAGAGGGAGAGAGTGAAAGACTTTGGGAAACTTGTGAAGCTGAAGGACAGAAAGGAACAGGGGCTCTTAGGACAAATGATCCTCGAGGCAGCTAGGAAGGGGAAAAGGTGGCTAAGTGAAGAGGCACAGCAGCACCCAGCGTGGTCTGTAGTCAAGGTCACAGCAGCACCCAGTGTGGTCTGTAGTCAAGGTCACAGCAGCACCCAGTGTGGTCTGTAGTCAAGGTCACAGCAGCACCCAGTGTGGTCTGTAGTCAAGGTCACGGGTCTTATGCTGCTCCACCTATTCCTCTTCCTCCCCAGGTTACCATGGAGGTCCCTGATCATCCCATCTCAGGACATAGTGGTGGTTTTTGTTACTGCTCTCCTTTCCTACTTGCCTGTGAGTCTCACCAAGACTAGACAGCATTAGCTGTGTACCCGCAGCCAGGGCTGGGGCAGCAGAAGGCAGGCAGAGAGGGATGGGTGCTGCAGAGATTGGAAAAATGTCCCAGGATGGCTGTTGGTGTTGAGGGCTAGCCACTAATGATCTGGGCCATGCAAAAGGAAAGGCCTGATGAAGATGCCAGGTGTGAGCCTTCCGTGGTGGGGAGTTGAGCCCCATCAGCTCTGGTGCTGGGTTGTCACTACACTACTGTTCCCCACAGATGGGCATGGGATGGTCTGAGATCTTTCCTGGACTGCATTAGACCACAATCCAGGAAATCCATCAGAAGAACATTCTGGGGAGGAAAAGCCCTGCTCTCGAGTCAGAGCTGGGGGAGCAGCTGAGGCACTACTACCTGAGCAGGAGAATGCTGGCAGAGGCCAGGGGCAGAGCGACAGGGACCCAATGAAGATGGAAGCAAAGATGCTGCTGGGAGGGAGGAATGTGACCAACCCTTAGTCAGAGGCACTTCCCGGGCTGGGCAAGCTTTCCCAAAATGGGTGTCACTCGTCTGACTGTTCAGGTAGAGCTTTCCATTTCTGTTTCAACATGAGACCCAACTACTGTGAATGAACTTGGGGATAGCAAAGACGTCCACATAGGCTGGGCTCAGCACCTGCAGCTTAACAATACACACTTTGTCAGTAAGAATACTTTTTATTGGGGGTTGGATGCCCTGTCAGGAAGTCAGAACATTTAAAAAACAAAAAAGCCATAGACTTTTAGACTCTTCCTGGACGTTATGGGCCTGCCCTGTCTCTGAGCCTCCCAGTGCTCTCTGTGTCCACTCTTTTCTGTCTGATGTTGGCTACTACCAGGCACTTCTAACCACTCACTCAAGCATGCCAGCCAGTCTGCCCTGCTGGTCAGAGACAACCCCATCTGGTCCAGAGGGTCTTTTGTTTTTAAGGCAGTCAAAATTTGCAGCCTGATTCAATGCCAGCTCCCAGAACCTCCCTGGGTAGCTAGAACTGGGGTTTGACCTCATGTGGCCAAACTAGTACTAGACCCCCATGTATTTGTGGGAATCCAGTCTCTCCAACTCAGGCCTTTGAATCTGCCCTGAGCAAGGGAGACCCTGTGCTGTAGCTGGGGACAAAGTGCAAAAAACGGCTTTTCCTCCATGCGTTAAAAAATACAGGTGAAACCAGAGCCTGGAGATCACACCCTTCCTGCCCATCTGATGGTGCTGGCACCTCAGGATCTTGTTCCCTGCCCAACTCCTGTAGGTGGACGCTGCATGTTGGGGGCTTCGTTGCCATACCAAGGCCTGGACCTGGGGGCGGCCAGGTGCACCCTGTCTTTCAATGGGACCAAGGGCAGGCAGGAGAGATGTGAGCTGGGTCATCCAACTGGTTCCAACTGCCAGCTTTACCAAATGCAGCATTTATTTTAAAGTTAAATTAAAAAAAATTTGCATCACCAGGTAGTTTTCTTGATAAAGGAAGCAGCCTGACCAGGGTGGGCCACAGCTGGGTGGCAGCAGTTACACAGGACCATTTAAGGCAGCTCCTTCTGGAAGGGCATCTGTCTTCCTGCATGAATGGGAAGGGGCAGAGTTGGAGCATGTGGGCTCCTGGGGTCATCCAATCCCACCCTACCCTCTTTGGCCAAACCACTCACCTGTCCTTTGTCATCGTTTCCAAGGTGGCAACTGTGGCAGGGGCCGCTGTGGTTACTGCCATGACTGGCCCTGGGGGAACTGCAGCAGCCACCGAGGAAGAGACGACTATGGAGGCTGGGCGGGGGCCTGCCTCGCTTGGTACTGTGGTGGCCACAGCAGGGCTGATGATCACTTCCGGAGATGCAGGGCAGACAGGGGCTAACACAGTGCTCTCCGTACATTCCGCCCTGTGTGGCAGATAGGCTTCAGTTGTCGGTGCCCCAACCTCACTGCTGCCTATGTCATACCCAACACCAGTCAAGTGGCTTGATCCAGCAAAGGGCATGGGCACAGCGCACATAGCCCCTTTCTGCTCCTGTCGTCTGTGGGATGACTCAGGAGCTACAGCCAGGTGGCTCTGCAGCCCTGAGTCCCCAACGGTGGGACAATCCACACGACTACTGTGACCTCATCCTACAAGCAGCACTCAAACACTGACAATTGTGGCGCTTCATTTACTGAACTCAATCCTTACCCTATCAAAGGAGTCCCAGAGGGCTAGGCATGGTGGTACATGCCTTTAACTTTAACCCTGCACTTAGGAGGCACAGGTAAGCAGGTCACTGAGTTTGAGGTCAGCCTGGGCTACATAGAGAGTACCTGGCCAGCCAGGACTATGAAGCAAGAATTTTTTAGAAAGTGGCGGTGGGGTAGGGGAAGGACTATCTGGGCACTGAGGGTCTTCATACCCAAGGCTAGCCTAGCCACAAATAGCAGATGGGTCCACTGGCCTGCAGAACAACAACAACAAAACTGTCCCAGGCAGGGGTGCTCAGATGAGATACAGGGCAAGAGGGGGAGGGAATTCTAATGGCTGAGTAAGACCTGACAGGGATGCAGCTATCCAGCAAGTTTTGAGAATGGCCTTGGAAAGGGCTCACTTTGCAGACTGACTTTTTCAGCAGGGCTAAAGTGATCCCCTAGGAAGGACTTAGGAAAAGAGGGCTATGGTTTTGCAAATCTCAGTAATCCTAAAACTTTAAGTCAGGCTATTAGATGGACATAGTGGTATACTTCTATAATCTGCACTACAGAGGTAGAGGAAGGAGGGCTGTGGATTGGTGGGTGAGGCCATCCTAGGCAGCACAGCAAGATTCACAAGTGAGCCTGTGTGTACTCTCAACCTATGGAGCTCTAGACTAGGCTTTGGTTAACTGCATCACGTCCACATCAATGACCACGGGAGCCCCTCTCTGGGTCTTGGCTCTACTTTTCTGCAAATCTGTTAGAGTATAGTGTTGGCTTTAGGACTGTGTCCTGCCTGTGGTTTTGAGAATACATGGTCAGGGGCTTGGTGACCTTTGGACATCCACAGCCAGGGACTATGGGCACAGAATATGCTCTCATGAGCCCAACTTGGACACTGGTTCTCAACCTGTAGGTCATGATTCCTTTAGAATTATACTTCATAACAGTAACAAAATTGCAGTTATGAAAATAACTTTGAGACTGGAGAGATGGTTCAGCGGTTGGTTAAGAGCACTGGCTGCTCTTCCAGAGGTTCCAGGTTCAACTCCCAGCTCCCATGTGGCAGCTCCCAACTGTCTGTAACTCCAGTTCCAGGGGATCTGACACTCTCTCACAGACATAGATTCAGGAAAACACCAATGCACATAAAAATGAATGACTAAAAAAATAACTATGGTTGGGGTCACTGCAACATGAAGAACTGTATTAAAGGGTCACAGCAATAGGAAGGTTGAGAACCACTGTGTTACACCAACCAATGGATTCCAGCTGGATGAGCTCCCGGTTTATCTGAAGGAAACACTTAAGCTCCAATATCACAGAACACCTTCTAGAACCACATAGGGTGTTGGGCAGGGCATACTTTACTTGTGGAGGAGGTATGGGCTGGTGGAATCTAGGGTCTGATGGTGGACCTTGTACAGACTGGCTTGTGCCCAACTGTCAGGTACAAGCCAACCTTGGAAGTGTAGGCAGGAACAAGATTGGGAAGCCCACGGTGATACTCATTCAGAGCAGATGTAAATCCTTTCACACATGGGGCTAAGGTCAAGAGCTTTGTGAGATTAGTATCTTGTCTCCTGGTAGGATTCAGCCTGGGACTTCCTCTACTGCACCCTGAACTTAGGTGGAGGTTCTGCCTCAGGGCCTTTGTACAGATGCAAGCCATGTCCAAGATCTTGGTCAACAGGCAACTTCTTATGCTCCTGTGCCTCAACACCTGAATGCCAGGAGGTACATCAGCTCACTGCTGGACCCCAGGGACTTACTTCTGGGGAGTGCTGGGAGTCACTGGGTAACTCCTACAACACCTTGGTCCTATCTTCTCATCTTAACCACTCAAAGTAGGGGAAGAAAAACCAGCAACCATGGACTGGCTTTGCGGGAAGGGCTGGCCTCTTTGCAGGGAGGATATGACAGTCTTATTTTCTTTAGTCACTTCATGGGAACTTTTGCTTGTCCACCTGTGAGTTGCTTTTAGCTTCCAGTCAGGGCTCAGACTACAGACCCAATCCTAAGAAATGCTTTATCCTACTGTGTGGGCATACAGGGCACCTTACTAGAAAGAGGGCAGCAAAGGAGGGCTGGCCAGCCCCAGAGTCATGAGCTTGCCCTATAGAAAGTTAAGGGCTGCAGGCCTTTTCTCCACTGTCTGGAACAACCCTGAACTCCAAGGAGGTTAGCCAGTCCCAGAGCCTGGAAACCAGGTATTCTCTGTAACTGGCCTCAGTAGTGGAAGCTTCCCTCTCAAGTTTCTGAGGAGTTCTGTTCTGAATCACTTAAAACAGAAAACATGCACTATTGTTAAAGAAGTCCCGTGCCCTCAGTCCAGCCTTCCCCATAGGCACTGTGTTTTCTAGAGACGGCTTCACAGGGTCATTAGCCACTGGGGCAGCAGCAAGGGATTCCAGCCCAGCAGCCACTTATTCTCAGAGAGCTGAGATCTGGCAACTGGGCCTGGCTTTTAGCGGCTATAGCACCAGAGACTTGCATAAGCCCCCCCCCCCCCCCACACAAAGCTGCCATTTCTTCACACCTGCTGGCAGCAGCCTCCTCTGTCCTGGGCAGTGTGGAGGCCTTCCCACCATGACCTGTGCACACAGCTTCCACAGCACCAGCCGCCTTCTCATCGTCTTCACTGTCAGATCCCCCAGAGGAGCTGCTGTCAGAGGCTACCAGTGGGGCCTTCCTAGTGACACACACATTCCAGGCACAAGGCGAGGTAGGACCAACTGCAAAAGAAGGAGCCCTGCGATATTTGTGAGGGCAGAGGGGCCAGAGAGCACAGGACCATGGCCCGAGGGATCCCCAGGTGTAACTCGAGAGGCAGAAACAGCTCCCATTGGCCTCATGAGTGTTACACGTGTGCATATGCATGTTCACGGCAACCACAAGGACTGCTATGAACCCCCCATGTGGACTGCCCCACCCCCCCACTCCACAAAATAGGATACATGGGTGCTCTTCTCAGAGGAGTAAGATTCTTCAAGCCTAACACCCTGGAAAGGCACTTTGTGAGACAACTGTCACACTCCTTACTTTCTGACCTGGCTTAGTTGCTTAGGAAGGAGATCTTGGAGACCAAGGTTTTGAATGGGTTCCATGTTGGTTTTCCATCAGTGACTCATCTACATAACCGTGTGACTCAAGGATGCAGATGGGTACAGACCTGGGCTGTACCCCTGGGCTCTGAGGGCAGCCTAATGGCCATGATGCTCTCCCCTGTATCCCTAATGCTGGAAGACCTCCATCCATACATGATAACTCGATCACACAACTATATATGGACCCCAATACCACTAAGGCATAGTCACTCCTGGGATCCTGACCATTTCCCTGCATTAGGCCTGGGAACTAGTCAAGGCAGGTGTCTGAGCTGCTGCTACTCACAGGCTTTTTCTGGGCCTGGACTCTGTCCACCCTCAGCATGGCTGTGGTCCACAGGTGAGCTGCACCGGGGCCCTGACTCCGAGCTACAAAAAAAGATGAGGACAAACTGAGCCCATGGGGCAACATTGGTCCCAGTACCCAACATGCCCAGCTCTACATGCTGATGTGTTTGTTACCAGCAGAAAGGCTGGAAGTCGGTGAACTTGGCCCAGCCTTTCTCCTCTGGAGCTGAGGGACCAGCTGCCCATACACTAGAACCCACATCCCTCGCAGCTCCTGGGGCTGCAGACATCGGGTTCACTGGCTCATCAAAAACTGCTGTCCATGTAGTACCTGCCAGGGGGAGATACAGCAGTCAAGAACAGGTAGGCCCAGTATGTGACAGGCAAGGGAGAAGCGGCATCACACGGAGATGGGTAGAGGGATCAACAGTGCTCAGCGGGAATACAAGATGCTCCCAGCTAAGAAACGCCAGAGGAGTCCTCTCTGTCTGAAGTATCAGAACTGGCAGGACTCCCCAAGTGGTGCCTACCGGCCCTTTGCAGAGGGCAGTATGACCTCAGACCCAGTAACACTTGAGTGCAAGGGCCTCGAGGGTCCTGATAAATTATCCACTGCAATAGAGCACATGTATGGGTGTCACTGCTTGCTAACGTGGTGCTACACAAGGTACCTGTGAGGCCCCCTCCGGCCTCCAGGAAGGCAGATGGCACGAAGTAGGTACTATCCCACCTGTCCTAACCTAGATCGCAGGCACTCTGCTCTCTCCTTGACCTTGGCATGGGAGCCCCTACTGTAGGTGTTCTTGCCCTTGGCCTTGCAGCTTCTTGTCTTGTCAGCCCCAGCTAAGGTGCTGGCAACTCCTAACAGAAAGCTGGCTCCTTGCCCATGTCCTGAGTGTCTCAGCACCCCCAAAGCAGAAGCAATAAAAGGGGTCTCCTTAAGAGGTAGTATATGTGGTGGGTTATGCTACTGAGTACACCTGAGGGGTGGCAAGCAACAGCATACAGATTATATGGGGGTATGCCTTCCCTAACAATGATGTCAGCTGTGCAGATGCAGATGCAGAATGCAGGTACCACAACAGAAGGGAGTAAGAACACCATATTCTTGATTCAGTGGAGAGCAGAATCCCACCCATGATGGTCAGACCTCCCAGAACATTTCATGAATCCATGTGTAAGTCATTGACAGCTGAAAACACATGGCTCCAAGGGGAGCTCCTAAGACATACAAGTCAGATCACCAATACCCATGTCCCTTGCTGAATCTTCAGGTATTACCTTCTGAATCACTCTCTGGACGAGGACCTTCTTTCTGGGTAGGGGACGAAGGAGTGGTCAGTCCAGGCATATTCCTAGCTGCTGCTAAGCCAGTCTTCCTGTCCTGGACGCCATGCTCCAGGGAATTCTTTGAGTAATTTTCTGAGACATGAGGGGCTCCAAACCTGGGCAGACACAAAGGTAGTAGATGCCTGGTGAGCCTTGGTTAGATGCTCAATGCTGGAGCCCATGATAGCTCAGGAATTGGGGCCAGGAAAGGTTGGGCACAGGGTATCCAGATAAGCACTGCTTGGCTCCCACCAGCTTCTGCTCTGTCTGGTCTCTACAAGAAGAGTCACTGCCTCTCGGGGTGTCTGAGAACTTTCAGCATCTGGATATCCAGTGCTTAGTCTTGTGCCTGCTCCTCACTGGAGGAGGCTTTGGGAGAATGAGTGAACCCCATACCTGGCTCTGGCCATCACCCGGGCAGTGCATCGAGTCTCCTCATCCTCCCAGATGTCTTCTTCCTCCTCATCATCGAAGGGCTGGATTCGATCACTGCAGCAGGCTTCAAACAGAGCTGCACTAGGCTGTAAGACCGAATAAGGAGCTGGGGTCTGGAGAACCTGAGGAAGCCTTGGTCTCAGATAGCCCCCAGAGGGGCTTAGCTCACAGGACAAGGCTGACAGACAGTATGGGAGAAGGCAAGGTGGGAAGCTCTGCTCTCAACTCCCATGAAGGGGTGCCTCCCAGTCCTGACACACAAATATACTGGCCAGGGCCCCCCATGGTCCCATCCACCTGTGACGAGGACCAATTTGTGGGTGTAGCCTGAGCTATCTGAGCAAAGGGAATACAATGATGTATGCCCTGTAGGCTGCAGCAGCCCCCATCACTCACGCTGTCCTCATCGGCTTCAATGTTGAAGTTGATCTCTGCAATCCGGTCAAATGGGGCACTGTAAGAACAAGGGCCCTCAGTACCTCCTCTGGTCCGGTGGGCCTGGCTGCCCTCAGACAGTAGGTGAGACATTCGCTATCTCCTCAGGAACAGTGGACCTCACTCCCAGCAAGATCACTTGGAGTTTAGGGAAAAGGGCTCGTTAACCTGGAGTCCGAGCCTCCAGAGTGTCTGCACTCACTTGATGTTGTCATCCTGGTCTGCAAATTCCTCATCATTGAAGCCAAACTGATCCACAAAGTTGGCTGTCATCTGCTGGATCTGGTACTCAGAGAAGGCCTGGGAGGAGAGGAAGTTGTTATGGCACAAGCTGTAGCCTGGAGGCTGCTCCTTGGAAGCCAGAGCTCTCATGCTCAGGGGCTCTGGCAAAGTAGGTAGTGACTGTTCCCGCCGAATATCCAGAGTCGCTGAGCAGTTGTGTACAGAAGAAGAACACTCCTTACCCAACTTTCAAGCTCAGTGTCCCCAGAGTCTCACCAAAGTGATGTGACTTTGGGGGTGTCCCCCCAGGCCTCCCTCTCCCCCAGATATGCTTGGGGATGAGTGACTTTTTCTTTTTGCTATGCAATGTCATGGGAACTAAGCACTACCAAGGACACAGGCTCCGGAAGGGCCCGGCAGGGTGCAGAGTGCCGGCCATGCCCTCACCTGCTGAAGGGACAGCTCGTTAGGGAAAGTACCCTCAATGTCCTCGTCCTCACTTGAGGAGTGAAGGTGGTGAGTGCTCACCTAAAACACAGGCCAGATGGGGTGGGCATGTGAGCTGGCCAGACCCCACCCAGTCAGTCCAGCCAGAGTCCCAGGCCCCACCCAGCCCAGCCTGGGTCTCCCCCCAGCACCCTCCTACACACCGACCTTCTGGCACTTGTGGGCCTGTGTAGCTTACTGCAAGGAGATGCCAAGTGAGGCCAAGGCCTCCTGAAAGGAAGCCCAGCCTTCCTGGCCCAGGTAATACCCTGGATCCCAAGCACAGAGTCCTTCACAAAAAAGCTAGAGCTGCGGGAGGGAGGAGATGAAGCGACAACACCAGCTTTGCAAAGAGCTCCTCAGGGAGCCAGCTCTGGTGTGACACTGCAAGGGTGTGTACAGACTGGGGTCAAAGGCTGCACTGCATGCCCAGGTGAAGTGCTGCCGGGCGGGCGGGCGGGCGTATGGGACTGGCAGTGGTCTTAGATGCAGCTGTGCCAGGGAAGGAGCCCCAGCCTCCTCACCAGGTCCACAGTGTTCCTGCGGTTGGTCTCCATCAGTGTCTCTTCCACAAAGCTCTCCCAGCGCCCACGGCAATCTGCAGGGAGCCCTGCAAGGTAAGTGCTACCTCGTAAGTCCTTGGGATCTGTGTGCACGGGGCAGGGCACTCAGGAGTGCTGGCAGGCAAACGCTGGTTCAGAGAGGGACAAGTATGCTTCTATGGTCTTGAGGCAAACCGGGGCTGCTGATAAGCCCATACAGCAAAAGGGAGGGAGATGTCCTGCAGGGCCTGAGACTATAGCAACCCTGAACAGAGCTCACCTTGGTTTTACAGACATCTCAGGGGCATGAGAGTTTTGTTGATTTATTTATTTACTTGCAATTCATAAAAATAAATTTAATATATTGACAATATATTTTCTTTTTGTTTGTTCGCTTGGTTAGTTGGATTTTCAAGACAGTTTTTCGCCCCCCCTCTGGGTAGTCCTGTCCCAGAACTTGATCTGTAGACTAGGCTGCCCTAGAACTCAGAGATCTGCCTGTCTCTGCCTCCCTTATTTTATATACCAATCCCAGTTTCAACTCTCTCCCTCCCATCACACTCCCCCGACCTTCTTCCCCCCCACCCCCATCCTCAGAGAGGGTTAGGCTATAGGGAAACAGGGTTTCACCATGTAACTCTGGCTGTCCTGGAACTCGATATGTACGTCAGGAAGACCTCAAACTCCTTGTGATGTGTGTCTCTACCTCCTGAGTACTGGGATCAGAGCATATGCTGTCATGCCTGGTGGCATGAGAACTCTGAGTCCACCCTAAGGATCTGGAGCAGCCCCCTTCCTACTGCACCTGGGCCGCATCTGGACCGAGAGCTTTCAGCTCATCCCTCACGCCCTAAACTGTCCTGTCTTGGGCTCCACACCCATTTGTTTTTCCTTTCTAGCTACAAGGGAGCCCTGTAGCTTGCTCACTCTTCTGCCCTGTTCTTTCCTCATCAGATGTGATCATGAAGCAGCAAATTCAACTTCACCAGAGACTACTGAAGTAGAACCAGGAAGGAAGGGGACAGGCAGGTAACCTGAGATGCCACAGAGAAAGAAATTCCTCTGGGCCTGGGCCATGGGGAGCACCACCTAGAGCTTCCTCACCCCATACCTGCCGGGGAGGTACTGCACAAAGGATAATGGGGCCAAACATAGAGCTTGCCCATCCTCAGCCACAAGTGTTGTGCACGGAACCCACAGTTATCCCTAGTGCAGCAAAACTACCTTTTCAGGGTGCTGAGCAAGAATCATCTCAAATTTATGTACAAACTAGTTCCCAGACATCTCTGAGGCCACCTGCCTGTCAATCCTCACCGGGCTACAGAGGATCCGGTATACCCTACTCAGGCTTGCTGGCAATCTCTCCTTCCCTCACCCAGTTCTCCCCTCACTCGTGCACTCAGGCCACATGACAGAGTGTGGCATAAGGATGAGAATGGCGTCACGCAGCTACACTGCGCTCAGGACATGAAAGAGTTAAGGAGGAGTGCCCTGCTTTAGGGCTATGCATGAGGGGGCACAGAGCGTGGACACCATGGCTGAGGGCAGGGGCTCTGATGTTCTGCTCGGGGCCCAGAATGGTATTGCCCACCCTGTAGGGCTCAGGGTTCCAGTCTTGGTGACTACAACCTGCTTTTAGGGTCTGCTTCTGCTGGTCTCTGGATACAGATAGTCGGAAAGCCCTCCAAACTGCCTGAGTTGAAAACAAAGCAGGAAGGTGAAGCAGGACCTCTAGGGAAGGCACGGCTCTGGGCAACCCATGAGCACAGAGAGCCTGGTGATTGGTTCTTGGCTTCTAAGCCCAGCATTCAACCATGAACTTGGTAGATTGAATCTCCCATACTCTACAGATGTCTGCTCATGAAGAGAACACCCAGCTTACACTAAGAAGGCTGCATGGCTTGTCCCCTATCAGTGTAGTTACAACAGCTAAAGACAGAGGGCAGAGGAGAGGAAAGTAATCGGCTTACCTTGGATGACTTCACTGATGTGGGTCTGCACTGGGCCCTGCTCCAGGTTCTGTACAACTGCATTGGCGATCCGTGTGAGGTGACCCATATTCCCACGTCTCATACCACCTGCTGCCCTGAAAGTGAAATGAACTATCAGTTTCTTGCTGGGAGGGCCAAGTAACAGGCTTTCTGAAGCTCATCTCCACTGTCACCTATAGCCTAAGCTTTTGGCTACTTTGAGGTTGTCACTCCAGCTTAACGGCATGGGTAACAACCTGACCAGTCAGTACCTGACTGACAGCCTCACCTCTAGGATACTGCTGATTATTGAGCATCTGGTGTGCATTAAGTTCAACCCCACCTACCCCACCCCACCAAGAAACACTAACGAGACTGCTTATTTCAAGGCCCATTTATGGCCATGAAAATGGAGGCACAGAGATCAAGTGTTGGCCCAAGTTCCACCAGGGTTAGCAGTGAAGGAGGAGCTGAGTCAGGACTGATGGCAGTACAGCTTGTGCTGGGCACACTGCTTCTAGGACACTGCCCACCGTTGGAGCTGGGTGGGGCCTCCATACTAAGTAAGCTGGTCTAGCCTCAAGTAGTGCACCAGACAGCTCCTGGGTGACATCTGTACTCAGATCCCTCTGTGCTCCCATGAGCCCTGCCCAACACTGCCTAGAGCCCACCTGTTCTCAGCAAGACAATAAATGAATGAGGGTGGCCACCAAGTGCTGAAAAACATAGAGCACTGTCTCTGAGTGGCAGGAAGGCTCACACAGAAGCTGCAGAAAAGCTAAAATGCATCCTTGAGCAAAGTGTGCTCCCAGTTTAGTAAGATCCAGTGTGGTTGCCTTTAATCCCAGCACTTGGGAGGTAGAGGAAAGCAGATCTCAGTGAGTTCCAGGACAGCCAGGACTGTTACACAGAGAAACCCTGTCTTGAAAAACAAACAAAAACCCAGAGAACGAAAAACAAACAAAAAGATCCAGAGTAGTTAGAGAGATGATTTAGCTGTTAAGAGCACCAGCTACTCATCCAGAGGACCTGGGTTTGATTCCCACGTAGGGCAGCTCCCAATCACCAGTAACTCTAGTTTCAGGGGATCCAATGCCATCATCTGGCCTCTGAGGGTACCATACATACACACATGGTGCACATACAAAAATGAGGCAAACTCTCACACATAAAATAATAATTTTAAAATAAAAGGGAAAAGAATGGCTGCAGCCAGCACATAGGAAGCTAAGGTAGTGGTATCAGAAGTTCCAGGCCAGCTGGGGCTATAGCAATACCCTGTTTCTAAAGACCAAAACAGTGGCTAGTTGTGGTGGTACATGCCTTTAATCCCAGCATTTGGGAGGCAATAGCAGATGGATCTCTGAGTTTTAGGCTAGTCTGGTTATATGGTGAGTTCCAAGACAGCCAAGGCTATGTAATGAAACCCTGACACTGGGAAAAACATTAAAGAAAAAGATCTTTAAAAAAAAGAATGAGATCACAAGTGCACAAAATCTAATCATGGCCTGGTGGTGATGGTCCACACCTTTAATCCCAGCACTCGAGAGGCAGAGGTAAGTAGATCTCCATGAGTTCAAGGCCAGCCTGGTCTACAAAGTGAGTTCCAGGATAGACAGAGCTACATAGAGAAACCCTGTCTCAAAAAAACAAAACAAAACAAAGTCCAAGCAAGATAGGTTGGGAAGGGTCACCTACCTACACTGTGTGGCCCAGTCATCCATCACTCAACATGTCACTCTCCATGCCTCCCTGCATACTCCTTCCTGAGCAGCCCTTATTGCTGTTTACTCAGTAGCAAGACCCCTTCTAGAACAGTCCCAGGCACATATCTATGTTACACACTGCTGATGCCTGACATGGAGCCTGGAGTCTTGCAGTGTCCAACATCCTGATGAGATGCATCTCTGCATCCCTAACTGGCCAAGGGGGTTCCTCAGGGTCCTTACTGTGTGTGGTCATTGGCTTCCCAGGCTTCCAGGATCCTCTGCACCAGGCAGCACTTCTGGAACAGCTGTGAGAGCAGAGCGGCAAGCAGTGTGAGTGGGAGCCCAAGGTTCACACTGCCTCCTAGGTGCTGCAGGTAGTGAGCTGGCAAATCAGCACTGAAGACCCTGTGGCCATGACATCACTGATGCTCAAGGGCTCCAAGTCTCATGCTATTGAATGCCCTGAGAATGAAGACCAGTGAATATAGTAAAGGACAGTCTATGCTTCGCCAACATGCTAGAATATCTCCTTCCTCCCTCCTGTGGGCCTCCTCCTATACTGCTGGCCACTGTCCCATCAATTCTCTGGGATCCTTAGCTCCAGGCTGTTTTCTTTTTTTTTTTTTTATTTTTTGGTTTTTCAAGACAGGGCTTCTCTGTATTGTTTTGGAGCCTGTCCTGGAACTCGCTTGGTAGACCAGGCTTGGTCTCCAACTCACAGAGATCCACCTGCCTCTGCCTCCCGAGTGCTGGGATTAAAGGCGTGCGCCACCATCGCCCGGCCCAGGCTGTTTTCTTGTATATAGGATGTCTGTTTCAGATCCCAACTCACACCTTCACTGTCACTATCTGGGGGGCCCTATTGGTCTATATGGCCCTCCATAAATAGTAAGTACTCCCTGTCCCCATGTAGCTCATGCCATTGCAATCACCTGTCTAATGGCTGTTTAGTCACTGGGTCATAAACCGTGGAACAGATGGAATGCATCTTATCCAGTATTAGCTCCTACTAGATTTGTCTGCACACAGGTTGCCAGGATACCTACCCTAAGCAAGCAGCACTGAGACCTTTTAAACAGAATCAAGCACTGCCAATCTATGAGGCTTATGAACAGAGACCCAGGAACCCTTTCCCAAACTTCTGTCCTCCTGGCAGCCCTGTAACATGGTCCAGAATGTCCTTTACCACAATAAAACTGGGCAGCAGTCATGGTGAGTGTCAGCTTAGCTTATGATCCCAAGCTGTTTTCTCCCTTTCTTCCTTGGCAGACATTCAATAGGCTGCTCTCTACCAGGGACAATATTAAATGCTGATGTTGGAGAGACTGAGTTGCAGACTTTTTTTTTTTTTTTTTTTTGGTTTTACGAAACAGGGTTTCTCTGTATTGAGTTGCAGACTCTTAATGCTAAGGTGATCAACCTAGGTGAAGGGGTAGGGTGACAACAATACGGTCATCCTACGGAGAATAAAGGAAGTCACAGAGAAAGCTGGTATACCTGGCTTCTAGGAAAGTTCTGAAAAGCTTTCCCGTGAGAAAATTTTTTTTTTTTCTCAACACAGGGTTTCTCTGTGTAGCTTTGAAGGTTGTTCTGGAACTCGCTCTGTAGACCAGGCTGGCCTTGAACTCACAGAGATCCACCTGCCTCTGCCTCCCGAGTGCTGGGATTTAAGGCGTGTGCCACCAATGCCTGGCTCCCATGAGAATTTGACACTTGTATTCTCCTTTGTGTTTAGTTATAAAGGTGGACTGAACAGAGCAAGGGGCTGCTTGTGAACACAGACATGCAGGGGGAGTGGTATCCAGGTATCTGCCTACCGACTACCCACAACCACAAGATCATCTTTGCAAATGCTGGCTTGCCTTCTCTGTCCCCAACTCTTACCCTGTCAAATCTGAATGTTTCTTGTGACGCATGTGAGGGTTAGGGGATAACCAACCAGAGCCCAGGAAGCGCTGGCTTCAGGTGGCACAGCTCCACGCCGCCTGGGTCTGGCTCAACTGGCAGTGATGAACAAGGGCACTGACTTACATGGGTCACCATCGTGTTCTCAGGAAGGCTGGTGATGGACTGCGGGGTCTCCGGCTTCCCAGCCCCATCGCCACTCCCCTGCAGAGGCTCCACCTTGCCATTCGATCCACTGGCTTCTGCTGGTTCCTCCCGGGCAGCATGGGAGAGAATAGCGGCTATGCATAGTTCCACTTGGAAGTGCAAAAAGTTATTCCAGGTGTACTTAAAAAACAAGTCCTGAGTAAACAGAGGACAGAAAAAAGTCTTTAGATGGGTCTTCTCCAAACAGCTGAACTATATGGTGAAGGGGAATCAATCTCAGAACCGCATCTGCTAATTCCAAGTGTGCAGCTGCTGGTGTGCTGGGATGCCTTCCTGAGGCCAGTTTCTCACTTAGGAAGTTCTGTGAAGATGTGCCCTGACCACTGCCCTCTTGCTAGTTACTTAGCATACATCTCAGTGACCTCGGATATCACCCATATAACTGTCCTCTACTTTCTGTGGATTCTTCGTCCCTTAAATTAGAAACTTAGCTAATTTTGAGTACTTTTTTCTTTTACGGTGTCTTTAAAGGGCTATGCATTTTACTATAAAGTCTACCTTACACTTTATATATTTTATGTTATATTACTTGAAACCTATTTCAACTCTAAGAATTTAAAATTCTTTCACTATTTTGTCTCTGACCAGTGAGTAAACAGAAGTACGCTAAACTTGGGACTCCAGTGGGATGAGTGACAACATGCATCTTCTCCACATGAACATGAGACTGACGTGTGCCAGGCATCTGTGAGAGAGATGGAGATGGAGCACCATCGGCAAAGCCTAGACAAGGAACCACAGCGGACTAAAGAGATCCTGTCTCCCACAGAGCCATTTCCAGACCAGGGTAAGGAGAGGAGGAAAGGCTTAGTCCTTCACTCTGGACCATGTCCACTACTGCCATCCCACACAGGCCAGGGTTATAGCAGGCCACAACCCCAGACCCAGCTGCATACACAGGTGTGTGCTAGGTAGAGAGGTGGGTATAAGTTTAGGCCCCTCCTTTATAACAAAGATTACATCAAGCAGAGAAGTCATCCATTTGACATACTTCTCCAAAAGACACACAATCCCTTTTTGAGTGTGTAGTGCACACCTTTATTCCTAGCACTTGGGAGGCAGAGGTAGGTAGATCTCTGTGAGTTCAAGGCCAGCCTAGTCTACATAGTGAATTCCAGGCCATCTAAGGCTACATAGTGAGACCCCCATCCCAAAGACAAAAAAGAAAAGAAAGAAGCAATTCCAGACCTTAACTTTACTTTTACTGGCTATATGACCTTAAGCTACCTTAGAAGCAGCAGACTGGGGCTGGAGAGATGGCTCAGAGGTTAAGAGTACTGGCTGCTCTTCCAGAGGTCCTGAGTTCAATTCCCAGCAACCACATGGTGACTCACAGCCACCTATAGTGAAATCTGGTGCCCTTTCTGGTACCAGGGATGCATGCAGGCAGAACACTGTATACATGATAAGTCAATAAATCTTTACTAAAGAGAAAAACACTACAAAAAAAGTAGCAGGCTGTGCTATCTAGATCACCTTTCAACAAAGAAAAATGAGAACATATGAACTAAATGGTGAATGCTACCAAACATTTAATTAAAAAATTTATTTATTTTTATTTCACATGCATTTGTGTGGTGATGGCTTGCTTGTTCAAATAAAGCCCATCTGAAGAAGGTCAGAGAATGGAGCTTCCACTTGCTAACCATAGAGATCTGAAGGTCTGTACAGACAGACAGGGAGTGGGGTAGCTGGTCAGTAACAGGATATAAGCAGGGAGAAACAGGAACTCACTCTCTTGTCTGCTGAGATGCTAAGGAGGTAAGGTGTGCCACGGCTTGCTCCTTCTCTATCTGACTCTGGGTTTATATTACTTAGACCAATTAAGAACTCCATTTACTATTATACACTTACGTTTTACCTGCATGTCTGACTATGTAAAAGTGTTAGATTTTGCACCTGGAGCAACAGGCAGTTATGAGCTGCCATGTGGGTGCTAGAAATTGAACCCAGTTCCTCTGGAAGAGCAGCCACTGCTCTTAACTGTTGAGCCATTTCTCCAGACTCTTTTTTTTTTTTTTTTTTTTTTTTGGTTTTTTCCAGACAGGGTTTCTCTGTGGCTTTGGAGGCTGTCCTGGAACTTGCTTGGTAGTCCAGGCTGGTCTCCAACTTACAGAGATCCGCCTGCCTCTGCCTCCCGAGTGCTGGGATTAAAGGCGTGCGCCACCAACGCCCGGCTCTCCAGACTCTTAAAAAAAATTTTATGTGCCTGGATATTTTGACTGCATGTATGTCTGTGTACCATGTGTGTGCCTGATGCCTGTGAAGGCTGGGAGAAGGTGCCAGATCCCCTAGAACTGGAGTTATAGATAGTTACAGGCTGCCATGTGGGTGTTAGGAACCAAACTTGAGTCCTCTGCAAGAGCAGCAAGTATTAACTGCTGAGCTGTCTTTCAGCCTCTCTACTGAACACATATCCTTCTCAAACTCCTCCAAAGTGGAAGAGGCAGGAGCACTGTGTGGCTTGTCCCATGAGGCTAGCATTGATCTGATACTAAAACAAGTCAAGGATGTGACAAGAAACCTTTAGTATGCCTTATACATATTGATGCAAATACTAGCAAGATGAATCCAGCTTCCCATTAAAAGAACCACTCACCATAATTAAATGGGACTATTCCTGGATAAAGAGAGCAGGGGTAGTTCAACACAGGAAATAAATCAAAATAGAGTGAAAGATAAAAATCAAAAGTATCTCTTTCAGAGAAAAACTATTTGATAAAAGTCAAATCTTATGGGGGAAAAAGCCTAAAAAAACCTAAAAATAGAAGGAAACTTCTTCAAGGTATCTACAAAATGTTTATACCTAATATCATATTCAATGGCACAAAACTGAAAACTCCTCCAGGACCAAGATATGGGCACCTTCTACTCAGTGTAGTGCTGAGGTCCTCACCAGAGCAATTAGGCAAGAACGAAAATCACAGGTCTCCAAATCAGAATAGAGTAAGTACAATTATCCCCATTGCAAAATGACATGATCTTGTAAAAAAAAAAAACTAAAGACTTCATATAAACTATTAGAGGTAAGAAACAAACTCACTAGTATTGTAGGACAGAAAGTCAACACAGGCAAATTTCGTTTCTACACAGTATCAATAAAGGAAACCAACACTATACTTTTATAAGAATAAAATCCTTAAGCTAGGCGGTGGTGACACACCTTTAATCTCAGCACTCAGGAGGCAGAGACAGGTAGATCTAGTTGAGACTAGCCTGTTCTACGAGAGTTAGTTCCAGGACAGCCTCTAAAGTCACAGAGAAACCCTGTCTCGATCCTCTCCGCCAAAAAAAAGAATAAAATTCTTGAGAGTAAAAAAGAGGCAAAAAAAACAGTGCACCCAAAACTACAAAACAGGCCAGGTAGTGGTGGCACACACCTTTAGTCCTAGCACTCTAAAGGCAGAGGCAGGTGGATCTCTCTGAGTTTGAGTCCAGCCTCCAGAGCTACACAGAGAAACACTGTCTGGAAAAAACAAAGGAAGAAGCAGAAATCCAACACTGAGGATCTGAGAGTTAAATTCCCAGGATCTACATGATAGACAGAGAGAACTGACTTCCACAAGCTGTACTCTGACTGACACATGCACATGGTGGCACCTGGGACCACACACATAGAAATAAATAAACATAATGCAAAACATGCTAAAAGAACTCAAAGAAGATCAGATTTATATATTTATCATTTACATCACTAGGAGCAGAACACAGGGCTTCATAGGTTTTTGTTGTTTCATTTTATTTTACTTTTTAAAAAATGTATATAGGTGTTTCATTTAGATGTATGTCCTTGGAAGCCGGAAGAGGGCAGCAGATTTCCTGGGCCTGGAGTTATAAATGGCTGTGAGCTGCCATATGGGGGCTGAGAACTGAACTTGAGTCCTCTGGAAGAACAGCAAGCCACATCTCTAATGTGAACAGGGTTTGTATGTTATGAAGTGCTCTGCCACCACGCTATCTATCCCTAGTCCTAAAGAAAACCTATTTAAACAAATGAAAAAAACATCAATATTCTCTTAATTAATGTTACATTACATGATAAATAAAGAAAATAAAACACAAGTATCTATACAAGTACATTCTTAGCAAAACAGAAACACTCGTGTCAATTATAATTGCTTCTATAACTGGTCACGTGGCCTTAGCTGGTGTTTTCCTCTACTACCTACTCTGCATTTCCTCTGCCGTCAGCAGGAACCCCAGCAGGTCTTGGCTCTTTTCCTGGAGGAGTAACCCATACCTTTACTCCTGTGCTCTCTGTCATCCTGCCTGGGATCAGGTTGTTGTAGTTTCCCATTGACTTTAATCACAGGACACAGCAGCACCAAGAGATGCCCTAAGGGACCTCCTGCACTCCAGACACAATCCTTCTCACCTCCACTGAGTAGAAGCAACCAATTTCCACATGGGAATCTGGATCAACCACCCCTCATAACACTGTTATTCCTTCCTTAGCCTGTTGGCTTAAGGACATTAGATGCCAAAGTGATCAGGGGGAAGTCTGAACATCCAGTTTAATGGAATGTTTGTTGTGGCTCCTGGCAGGAGCACTCCCAACTCTGGAACCAAAAGTTTTAGCCCAGAAGAATTCAAGGCTGCAGAAACAGAATGCCAAAAATTTCCTGATGGATCACTGGGGGGGTGACTGATAGTGAGTGGAACCATTCCTTTATCCACCCCTTAATTTCTGGACCCATGGATCCTTGTTATAGTAAGGAAAAACATACTATATTTTGGACACTGATTCCAAGTATATACTGTCTTCTAGGGAATCCTGCCACAGCCCTCCAGGCTGCTGCCATCTAATTGGTGCTGGAACTTGGTCTTCAAATGACTGTTCCATCTTTTTACCAGGCCAGTTGCTTCAGGGCAGTGGGAACATGGTAAAACCAGTAGATTCCATGATCATGGGCCTAGTGTCACATTTATCTGGCTGTGAAGTGAGTTCCTTGGTCAGAAGCAATACTACGTGGAGTTCCATGATGGCAGATAAGACATTCTCTAAGTCCATGAATGGTGGTTTTGGCAGAAGTTTTACATGTAGGAAAGGTAAATGCATTAGCAGAATGAGTATCTACTTCAGTAAGGACAAAGTGCTGTCTTTTCCAGAGGAAGTGGTCCAGTGTAGCCAACCTGCTACAAGGTCACTGGCTGGATATTCCAGAGAATGTTGCCCCATTTGGGGCTCAGTGTTTGTCTCTACTATTGGCAGATTTGGCGCTCAGCAGTAGCTGTAGCAAGGTTAGCCTTGGGGAGTGACAGCCCATTTTGTCAAGCCCATCGCGGCTACCATGACCACTTTTGTTCAGTCCTCTGGGCAGTGATGGCTGGGGTAAAGGACTGACTGTCCACAGAACAGGTCATCCCATCTACTTGATTACTGTACTCCTCCTCAGCTAAAGTCAACAAGTATTTACATCCTTTGCCCATTTGGAGAGATCTATACACATACTTCTTCCCCAATGTCTTTCTCACCAATTTTGTAATCACACTCTTTCCAAGTTCCTGACCATCTAGCCAATCCACTGGCTACAGCCCATGAATCAGTGACCAATTGAACATCTGGTTATTTCTCCTTCCAAACAATATGTATGACCACGTGTGCTGCCTGAAGTTTTGCCCATTGTGAAGATTTTCCTTCACTAGTCTTTCGGGGTTGTTCCAGAGAGGTGTAATGCTGTAGCTGTCCACTTCTGGACAGTGGCTGCATAATGTACAGAACCATCAGTAAACCAGACCATAGTCTTTTCTTCCTCAGTCAACCAATCATAGGGCGCACTCTGTGAGGTTACAGGTACATGCTTGAAAGCAGACAGCATTGTAATAGGAGTATAAACCATAAGCATTTGGACAACTTCTTCATGTAACTTGCTTGTGCCTTCAGGACATGCTTGGGCCTGATAGCATATATACTATTTCCATTTGACAATAAACTGATGCTGTGCATGGCCTACTTTATGACTTTGTGGGTCTGATAACATCCAGCTCATGATGGGCAGTTCAGGTCACATGGTAACTTGGTGGCCCATTGTCAAACATTCAGTTTCCACTATGGCCCAATAGCAGGCAAAGAGCTGTCTCTCCTCTCAAAGGGAGAATAGTTATCTGCATATGATGGTAGAGCCTTGCTCCAAAATCCCAAGGGATTCACCTATAGAGGCCTGCCAAAGGCTCCAAACAGCATCCATTTCTGCGTCACTTGGTATATAGGCTGGAATAACACACCCGAGTGGTGAATGTGCTGTCTCCAGAATCCAAATGGATCCACTAAGCATTGTGCTTCTTTTCTGGTGGCAGGAGGGGCCAGGTGCAATAACTTATCCTTTCTTTACCTTAGAAGGAATATCTCTGTATGTCCCACACCACTAGACTCCAAAGGATTTTACTGAGGTAGAAGGCCCTTGAATTTTGACCGGATTTATTTCTCATTGTCTGATACTCATATGTGTTATCAACAAGTCCAAAGTGGTCCTGCTCTCTCAAACTAATCTACATATTGTCAATACAGTGAACCAATGTGATATTTTGTGTAAGAGATAGATTCCTTAAACTAAGCTGTAACACAGGGCTAAAGAATTATTATAACCTTGAGATGAAACTGTAAAGGTATACTGCTGGCCTTGCTAACTGAAAACAAATTGTTTCTGGTGGTTCTTATAGATAGATACTAGAAAAAAAAAGGCACGTGCTAAGTCAATAGCTGCATACCATGTACCAGGAGATGTGTTAATCTGGCCAGATAGGAGAGGTAAAGGGAGATGTGGTGGGAACTACTACTCTGCATCTTTCAAGTCACTGATGGCAGCACTAATTTCTGCAAGTCCTCCAGGGATGTGATACTGTTTTTTATTCACTGTTTTCTTTGGCAGAGGCAACTCTGAAGGTTTCCATTTAGCCTTTACAACCAAGTAGCCTTTACCACACAGGTCAGGGAACCAACGTGAGAATTCTGCCAACCTCTAAGTATATCTATCCCAATTATGCATTCTGGAACTAGAGAAATTAACTACATGAGTTCTAGGACC
This sequence comes from Mesocricetus auratus, assembly GCF_017639785.1. NCBI lineage: Eukaryota > Metazoa > Chordata > Mammalia > Rodentia > Cricetidae > Mesocricetus > Mesocricetus auratus. Next base: position 75,998,947 of record NW_024429194.1, read on the forward strand.
CACTGGATATACTAATATCAGCCAAAACTCTATAAATGACCTCATCTCTCTAAGCTCCTACTTTAACTAGAGGGCCACAATGTTTCTTGGAATCTCCTAGAATCAACATCAGTGTAGATTCAGTATCTAATAGGCCCAGGAAAGTATGCTTGTTTCCTGCCCCACAGTGTACAGTTACCCTTATGAAAAGCTGCAGATGCTTCTGGAAAAAGAGACAGGCTAACAGTAAAAAGGTATTTTATCAAGGCCCTTCCTCAGGAGAACCTGGTTGTTCCTTCATTCAAGGAGTTCTGGGTCTGCAAACTGGTTCAAGTCTAGAAATTAGTTCACAGGTTGAGATTCCCTTTTGCCACTATACATGGAGACTTTCTTTCACTTGGTTAAGCATTTTTCTTATTTCATATAGATTTTATACAGATCAAACAAAACGGCAGTACATTTTTTATCTGTTTTGTGCCTGGAAACACCATGCACCAACATGAGTCACATCATCATAAAGATCACTTTGCTCATAATGGGCAAAATTATGGACACTGCTCTGTCTGTGCTGCCCATTACCTCCCAAGTACTGGGATGATAGGCATGCACACCGTAGCTAGTTCTGATTTTAATTGTTTTTACATGTACAATTTAGTGGCATTACACACTTTGCAGCTATCTATCTCCAAACTTGTTCCGCTTCCCAAACAGAACTATACCTTCTAAACATTAAGTTTCTATTCTGTCTCCTGCCTAGCCCCTGGCAACTTCCATTCTTTCTGTCTTTGAATTTGACTACTCCAGGACATTATGTGTCTAGGTAGAATCATAGATTGCTTTTTTTGTGACTGGCATATGTCACCAAGCACAGCAGCCTCAAGGTTCATCTCTATTGCAGCATGTGTCAAGACATCCTTTCTTTTTAAAGCTGAAGTATTTATAACCATATGTATATATTTAGTTTAATCATTCATCTATCAGCAGGTGCTAGGACTGCTTACGCTTTTTACTGTGGTGAGTAGTGCTGCTGTGATCTTGAGTGTACAGAGCTATCTGGCTAAGGTCTTCAGATGCTTGCCTAAGAGTGGATATACAAGATCTCATGGCAGTTCTACAGTTACATTTTGAGGAACCACCAAACTTTTCCAAAGCAGCTATACTGTTTTGCGGTCCCACCAAGAGTGTGCAATATACAAGCTTTCCAGTTTCTCTGCATAATGGTTTCCTTAAGGTGGGGGCAAGTAGATGTCCAGTGGGTAAAACTGCTTATTGCCACAACTTACAAACCACAGTTTCATTCCTAGGACTCACATGGCAGAAGAGAAGCTTATTCTTGTAAATTGTCTGACTTCCACGTGCATGCTTTGGCATTTGTGAGTGTACATGCAAGCACATATACACACACATGCCCCACTCCCCCACAATAAATACAAAATGAATGTGAAGGAAAGAAAGTGAGGCATATGGCACATGTTTTTAATCCTAGCACTCAAGAGGCAGAGGACAGCCCCCATAAAAAAAAAGCAACTATAGTTGGGCATATATTTTAGTGGTAGAGTGCTTGTCCGTCATATGCAAGCGCCTGGATTCAGTTCCTAGAATTGCTGAGTAGTTGAATGAATGAATAAATACATAAATGAATGAATATACAAGATCTATAGGGTATCTCAATAATGGAGTACTTACTTGGGATCTAGTCCAAGGACCAGAGACACAAAAGAAAGTAAGCAAGGGCCAGGAAAATGGCTAAGTACTTGCCATACAAGCATCAGAGACCTGAGTTCAATCTCCAGTGTCTATGTACAAGTCATGCTCAGCAGTACACACCTGTAATCTCAGCACTAGGGAGATGAAGATGAGAGTCCCTGCTTGCTGGCCAACCACTAGCTGAATCAGCAAGTTTCACATTCAGTAAGAGACCCTCTCTCAAAAAGTAAGGTAGATCCAGGTGTGGTAGCACGCACCTGTGATCCCAGCACTTGGAAGGCAGAGGCAGAAGAATTGCTGAGTCCAAGGCCACCCTGATGTACTTAAGTTCCAGGTCATCCAGAGAAACATAGTGAGACCCTGTCTTAAGAAATAAGTAAGCCGGGCGTTGATGGCGCACACCTTTAATCCCAGCACTCGGGAGGCAGAGGCAGGTGGATCTCTGTGAGTTCGAGACCAGCCTGGACTACCAAGCGAGTTCCGGGACAGCCTCCAAAGCTACAGAGAAACCCTGTCTCGAAAAAACCAAAAAAAAAAAAAAAAAAAAAAAAAAAAAAGAGAAATAAGTAAGCAGGGCCAGGTGGTGGCGGTGGTGGCATATACCTTTAAAAATTCAGATAGAATTGTTCTTGAAAGAAAAGGAAAATGAGCCTTTTATGAACATACCCCAATATAATCTGAAATCTGCTGTAGCAGTGCCAAGTAACTTTTGGTGGCATATGTGTGTGGGGGTCTCTTGTAGCCCACTATCTCCAGAGTGTATTCAACACCACACCTAGCAGTGCCATATTTGAGGGAGCTTCCTGCTTTCTGAGAAGAGAGGCTGCAGGGCACGCCAGAAGGGACTGTGCATGTCTACAGTACTCACACAGGGCAATGACTCTTCCCTGTCATATCTTCCTGCTCAAGGAAACAGCCACAAGCTCTCTGTAGTAGCACCTGCTGTCCAGAGCCAGAACAGGCAGGTTACTACTGTTAGTACATCTCTCTCATCAGAAATCTACAGCATTCTGGCCAGACATGGTGATACATGCCTTTAATCCTAAACTCCTGGGAGGCCAGCCTGATCTACATAGCAAGTCCCAGGTCAGTCAAGGCTACACAGAGATATCTTGTCTCAAAAACCAAAACCAAATAAACAAATACCCAAAAAGTAACTCGCAGGCCACTGGGTAGCTTCTACTAACAGAGGAACATTTTCTACTGAATGTGGCAAGAGCCACAAGGATCTACTCTAAAAGACAATGACCTTCTCTCTCAGGACCCTTTTACTTTGTTATTTTTTTATTGTTTTGTGTGTGCTTTTGTTTGTTTTTTTGTTTTTTTCAAGACAGAGTTTCTCTGTATTGCTTTGGAGGCTGTCCTGGAACTCACTTTGTAGACCAGGCTGGCCTCGAACTCACAGAGATCCACCTGCCTCTACCTCCCGAGTGCTGGGATTAAAGGCGTGTGCCACCAACGCCCGACTGTGTGTGTGTTTTTTTTTAAGACAAGGTCTTACTATGTAGTTCTGGGTGTAATGGAATTTACTATGTAGACGAGACTAGCCTTAAACTCAGAGATCCACCTCTCAGGACACTTTGACCTGTCTCTGTCATCAGGGACATTCCTATGATTCAGGCTACTGTGAACCTAAGACTGAATCACATACCTGTGTGCTCAGTGTGCGCCATCAGAGACCCATGATCAAGTCCTCCATATCAGCAACTCTCCTTGCCCAGATGCTGAAGTGCCTGCCCTGCTGAACCCTGCCCAGTGTTTCTGACCCATCTCCATGCTCAACTGCAGACTGTGCATGGCACATACAGGCAAGCAGAGCTAGCTATGGTGCTGACTCACCAGCAGTAAGTCCATGGTGTTGAGCCGGCAGAGCTCCTGGTTGATGCTGGGCGTGTTTGTGTGCAGCAGTGCAGCCATGAGGCGTGCACCATGAAGACGAGCATTCCCCAGGGGCTCTTCGAGCACGCCAATAGTGGTCAGGATTGCTTTTTTCTGCAAACACAGGAGGCACCACCCAGTTGGAGTCTTATAACAAACAATGTCACTCACCTATGATATGCCTGGCCTGGAGAGAGTAGGGTGTGGTCAAGACAGGGCTTCCTGCAAGAAGAAGTGAAGAAATCCACAGGATGAAGGACTCTCTTCTCCCCTCTCGGTCAAAAAGAATGGATAAGGGGATCAAAGGCCTTAAGAAGCCAAGGGACTCTTTTTCCTGGGTCTACTAGGCCAAAGGACCACTACTATAGCATATGAAATGTGTTCATGATAAAGCTAGCAGTCCCAATCTGAAGCAAACATGAACATGATGCTTGGCTGTGTATCTCATAGAATTCTTTGGGGGATTCTGAGCTAAGAGCTTACCTCATTAGCAGCATAGCTTTTTTCCCAGTTTTAAAAAGTGTTCATGTGTGTATATTATGTACGTACTTATGTGTGCACTATGTGTATGTGTGTGTGTGCATGCTCCTGGCCCTTGTATGCTACATGTGTGGAGGTCAGAGGGCTACTTTGTGGAGTTGATTCTTTCCTTTCACCTTTATACGATTCCGAGGAATCAAACTCAGGTCCTGAGGCTCATACAGAAAGCATTTACCCATTAACCATCTCACTGGCCCCAAGCTTGCTTCATTAGATTGGATTCAGGAATTCTCTGATCCATCTCTGTCCCCTTTTCCATAAACTGAATGTTTGAGGCTGACAAAACAGAGTTCTTGCCTCCATGAATCCTTCCTTATTAGTGTGTTTGGGGGAACAAGACGGACAAGGCAGTCAGTAAGGTGGGTGTACTAGGAAAAGTGTGGGAACTGTGTGTGGGAAAGGACAGCAATGGGAGGCGGCTGCTGGAGAAGACCTGGTGGGCAGGAGGCAGTGGAGACCTTTGTAAACCTCACCCTCCCCAGCCTAACCCAACAACTACCTTGAGCTCCCCTAGGATCTGGGGCCCCAGGAACTGAGTCACCCTTGGCTAGGTGTGCCCCAACCCAGAGGCTGGTCATGCTTAGTTACCTGGGGAGTATGCAAATGTCCTACTCCCAGGCCTCTCCTAGTAGAGACAACATGGGTATTCCTCGCTAACAGCAGATTTTAACATTTGCCCAGTGGTTGGTACTCCAGTTAGCATCTCGAATGGCAGCATCAAAGCATCAAAGTAACTCTACATTCTGTCTTAGCCTGTACATTACGCCACCGAATGTCTCTCAATGTCCCTAACAATCTCTCAGCCATTTACCTTTGGCGGGTGGAGCAGGAGCTGATGGAAGTTCTTCAGCCGTGGCTCGATGCCATGCAGGATGCTGCTGTTGACGGAGTATGACCTTTCCAGTCCCTGAGAAAAGGAGTCCACCAAGCCTTCTGTTCTGTGGATAAAGACAGCAGCAGAGCCTTGGCATTTGTACCATGTCCTAGCACTCCCCATTCACCTTGTCAACATTCTGCCCAGTGTCTCCCAAAAGTTCTTGTTGGGTTTTCCAAAGACAAATCTGAAAAGGAACATTACTCAGGACATTACACATTTTCTGGTGACCAGTGTACTGGGAAGAGAAAGGCTTTCGGCCCCTTAGCAAAACACTTATGGCTGAAATCCAAAAGCACAAGGCAAAAGAGTGACACAGGACTTGCTGCCCTGCTGTTCCCTTAATCCCTAGAAGGGGTCCCCAGTCTTCAAGTGAGAACCAGGAGACAAAGAACCAAGCCACATAGTTTCTTTGCTTTTTCAAGACAATTCCTCTGATATATATGTATGTAAATATATTTCCCAATTAATAAAAGTAATATGAGATCAATACAGAAAAAAACCTAAATAAAGAATCAAAGGAACAGGGGCTGTCTCTGCTCTTTTGCTGACTTTTGGGACCCTTATCCTCATGTGTCCAGCCTTCAACTTGATATGCCGTGTTTGGTTGATACCCACGGGAGGTCTGCCCTCCTCTGAACAGAAATGGAGGAGTGGGAGTGGACGGGGACAGGAATAGAAGAGAGGAGGACTGGGAGGAGAGGAAGAAGGGAAACAATGGTTAGCGTATAAAATTTATTTAACAGCTGTAACTTGTCATGCTACGTTTGGCTGATATCCCAGGGAGGCCTGCTGGGTTTTTTGTTTGTTTGTTTTTGTTTTTGAAGGGAAACAGATAGGAGTAGATCTGGGGGAGAGGGAAAGTGGGGGGGTACTTGGAGGAGTGGAGTGTGGGCAGGGTGTGATATATGAAAGAATAAAAATACTTCTATTTTGCCTTTTTTAACTACTAAAAACTTTATTTATTTATTTGTTTATTTATTTTACAACCTGACTGCTATTTCCCTCCTTCCTCTCTTTCCAGATGCTCTCCCCACACCTCCCCTCTACCTCCCCAATCACTCCTCCTCCATTTCTGTTCTGAGGAAGTCAGGCCTCCCATGAATGTCAACCAAACATGGCATATCAAGGTGAAGGCTGGATGAGGCAGCCCAGTATGAGGAATAGGGTTCCAAAAGCCAGCAACAGAGCCAGAGACAGCCCCTGCTCCCACTTTTAGGAGTCCCACAAGAAGACCAAGCTATACAACTGTAACATGTATGCAGAGGACCTAGGTCAGACCTATACAGGCTCCCTGGTTGTCAGTTCAGTCTCTATGAGGCCCTATGAGCCCAAGTTAGTTGATTCTGTGAGTTTCTTTCTTCTCTTAAAAAAAAAAAAAAAAGTGAGGCTGGGCGTTGATGGCGCACACCTTTAATCCCAGCACTCGGGAGGCAGAGGCAGGTGGATCTCTGTGAGTTCGAGGCTAGCCTGGTCTACCGAGTGAGTTCCAGGACAGCCTCCAAAACAATACCCTGACTTGAAAAAAAAAGAGAGAGAAAGAAAAGAAAAAGAAAAAGCTCTATGTAGCCCTTGGCTAGCCTGAAACCTGCCTGTCTCTGCCTCACTAGTACTGTGATTGAAGGCATAGGCCACCGTGCCTGGTTCTCTTTCTGTTTTTTTAAATTTTATGTTGTTCTTCCATCACATGCAGGGCTGAGTTTGCCTTTCAGAAGTGGTCTATGAGGCTGGAGCGATGACTCAACATTTAAGAGCACTGGCTGCTCTTCCAGAGGACCCAGGTTCAATTCCCAGCATCCACATGGCAGCAACTGTCAGTTACTCCAGTTCCAGGGGATCTGACATCCTCACACAAACAAATGTGCACGTAAAATAAAATAAAAAAATATTGGGGCTGGGGAGATGGCTTAGTGGCTAAGAGCACTGGCTGTTCTTCCAGAGGTCCTGAGTTCAATTCCCAGCAATCACACGGTGGCTCACAACCATCTGAAATGAGATCTGGTACTCTCTTCTGGCCTGCAGGGATACATGCAGCCAGAACAGTGTATATATACATAATAAATAAATAAATCTTTAAAAAAATAATTTTAAAAAAGTGGTCTATACTTTCTGGATTTGTTAAAGAAATTAATATTCTAGTTGTAAAGTAGAGAAAATGATTACTTATTTTTTAGGCAATACACTAATATTGATGTACTGAGGTAGTTTTGGGAAGAGATTTACCCAATTTCTTGTTCTTGTCCTGTGTGTGTGTGTGTGTGTGTGTGTGTGTGTGTGTGTGTGTGTGTGTATTAGTAATACCAGGAAAGAATGCAGTTCACCCCCACATGAGGAAATACAGCAATTGCCTTGAGGGACAGTTGGAATATTACCCCCAACATGTGACAACAGAACAGTTCAGAAACATCTTAGAGTTTGTTTGGTGGCTGCAGAGAACCTTAATCCAATGATGGAGCTTGAATGTCCGTTGAAAAGGCTGGGGTGGGGGGAGGTCTCAGTGCTTAGCAATGTCAAGATCCTCCTTCACTATCTCCTTTTGTGACATGCCTTCCAGGGGACTCCTCTGCTACTGACTCCCCACAATCTGTTGTCTTATCTGTGGCTCACAAGGTAAGATCAGATCATGTTTTAAGTGGCTGTGGCTACATATAGCCTGCTAGGATCTCTGGGCCAGCCTGGGATCAGTTCACTTTCTAGAATTTATATTTGGGGTCCTAGAAAGTTCTCAATCACCTACATTCCCAAACAAATTCAACCTTTCACACCAACTCATGTCTCCTGCTTCCTCCTATCTTAGTTAGGAAGTGGTACTTTGCCTCAGAAGGCTGCCAATAGCAATACTGAGAATAACCAGTATGGTGACCTTCAAGCTTCATACCTCCTTATCTATATTTTAGCACTATGCTTTTGCTCATCATGGAATCCTCTTTGGCTAAATGGGGCCTCTCAGAAAACACTTCCCTGACCAGTATGTCTGTCTTCCAGGCAGACACAGACTTAGGGGTCACATGTTTTCTACACTGAATCACCTGTCCCCATAATGATCTCCTGGGACAGAGAGGAACACTGGAGAAAAAGGGCCACATTTTGGCTGTCTCTGTCTCTTAGGACTCCATGCTGGGTTTTTAAATAGCACCTGAAATATGGAAAAGAAATGAAAGACAAGGGCTGGAGAAATGGCTCAATGGTTAAGAGCACTTACTGCTCTTGCAGAAAACCTGGGTTTGATTTCCAACACCTATCTAGCAGCTCACAACCACCTGTAACTCAGGTTCCAGAGACCCTGTTGCCCTCTTCTGGCCTCCACAGGTGCAACCATATGGTGCACATACATTCATTCATTCAGGCAAACACTCATACACAAAAAAATAAATACATCAAAAAAAGAAAGAAAAGAAAGAAAAGAAAAGAAAGAAAAAAGGGAAGGACAGCCCCAGCCCCAAAACAAAGTGTCTTATTGAACACTTGGCAGAGAAATTATCGCCTGTGGGTGACAGATGAACACAGCATGTGTCCTTCCCTAGCATGGAGACAGACATGTAAGCAGCAGACACATGCTGAAGTAGAAGAGCCCTCCCTGCAGGAGACACTCATGCACTGTAGATAGTGACCAGAGCAGCCCTAGAGAAAACCACATGTATCCCATATGCTTCTATAAACATACTGCAACCAGTAACAGAGTGCCAGCAGGCCAGGTGAAACTATGCCTACTAGTGAGGGTCAAAGAGGATCTAGCTACAGCTGCAAAGGAGACCTTTCAACCAGAGTGTCTATCCACATTACAATTTGTATAACCAAAATTAATTAAAAATAGAGCATTTCCTGGCTCCTCCTAGATACCTATATCCTGTGGCATAGGGACAATGTATGCTGCTTTTCAAGGGAAAGGCTCACCCAACACGCCTTGGCTCCAGCAAGGCAAGCAGCACCTGCATCCCACTGACCAGGCAGCTCTCCATCTGATCCCCATCAAACATGTTCTTCAGAAGCTGCTCCACACAATCCTGCCTGTTGGACATATGTAGAGGTTACTGTCTGGCAGAACAGACACACAGACATAATGCAAGGACATTCTTCCCCAGAGGACACCACAGCACCGTAAGCCAGGTGGGGACTCATTCTAGCTTTGTTCAGGATCAAAGCCAGGTATGCAAAGCTTATATAACATATAATCCCACTGGTCCCAATTGCCTGCACCACCAGGGCTTCCAGTGATATCCCTTTCTGGACTCTGAATTAGCGACGCCAGTGTCATCTCCTGTGTTCAAAACAGGTTCCGAGACATGCCCATGATTCAGTGGGGCCCACCATACCACGGCCCACTATCACTCACGACTCCAGTGTTATGAGGAGGGGGTCTGGCTCCACAGCCTCCTGCAGTTGACTACCCTGGTCTCTGCCCAGCCTGATGATGTCACAGAGTGCCTGAGAAGCATTTGACTGCCTCTGAAAAGACAAGGGAAACAGGTCCTCCTCAGCAAAAGACACCCACTAGGCAAGTGAACCCTGATAATATATTTGGAATTTTTATGAACCAGTTTTCTATTAAGATTCCTGAAATGGTTCATTTAAAAGTGGCATGTGGCCAGGCAATAGTGGTGAACGCCTTTAATCCCAGCACTTTGGAGACAGAGGCAGGTAGATCTCTGTGAGCTTAAGGCCAACCTGGTCTACAGGGTGATTTCCAGGACAGCCTCCAAAGCCACACAGAAACCCTGTCTTGAAAAACAAAACAAAATCAAAAGACAAAACAAAAATATAAGGAAGTAGCATGTGTCTGCTTTTTCCATCATCAAGTATATCTTTTAAAAAGATATACTCATCCCATTCCCAGGAATTAAAAATGGGGCCCAACATAGCTAAGTATGATATATGCCTTTGTGATCACTCTATATCTTTGATTCACATTCTAACATGTATTAAATATGTAACCATGTTATTCTGTATTTTAAATTTAATATTTAGCAGTACTGTTATTTACAGTTAGTCCCATAACTCAGGAGCAGGATAAGCTGCTGAAGAAAAAAGTGGAGAATTCAACATTCCTAGGGAAATATGAAAAAACTGAGATTTTAAAAAGCCATTTGCGCCGGGCGTTGGTGGCGCACGCCTTTATTCACAGCACTTGGGAGACAGAGGCAGGCGGATCTCTGTGAGTTCAAGACCAGCCTGGTCTACAAGAGCTAGTTCCAGGACAGCCTCCAAAACAATAGAGAAACCCTGTCTCAAAAAAAAAAAAAAAAGCCATTTGCAAGGCTTTCAGGAAAAAAATTAAAGCAACCAGGTTGGCTCTGTGACCTTAAGCTTACCTTTAGGACCAGGGACAGGCCAGTCACCCTACAACATTCACACCACTGGTAGGCTTCTACTAACATAGAAAAATCTCCCAGCTGTTTGGTAGGCTCAGTGGCCAGACAGGGGCCAAAACAGAATGGCCAGGCAGTAGTGAAGACTTTGGATACATGTCAAACATTGATTGAGGATAATGTGTGTGTGCACAATTTCTCATTTTTCTTTTTGTTTTTTTGAGACAGGGTTTCTCTGTCTAACAGTGTTGGCTGTCCTGGAACTTACTTTGTAAACCAGGCTGGCCTTGAACTCACTGAGATCCACCTGTCTCTGCCTCCCAAGTGTTGGGATTAAAGGAGCACACCACCACTGCCTGACTGTGTGGACAAATATTTACAACACATAGCAAAGCTTACTAGGATATGACTCAAGCTCTCAACAGTGATTACTGTAGGCAGGATTAAGATGGCTCAAAACACCTGTGGTAACATTGACATCCATTTTTTGCTCTTTGTCCATAGTTCCTGGCTCATAGTCTACTCTGTTAGTAGGTTATAATATCCTCCTCATCCCAGCGGGCTCCTGCTCCATGACCTGGAGTAGGTAATGCTTCACAGAGTCCAAGAAGAACCTGGACAGACAGGCCTTGCTGGGTTTTCCTCACCAAATCTACGCAGTTAAGTCTCAACAACAACCCTCCCACCAAAAAAACACAAACAAACAAAAAAAACCTTAGACTGGGTTTGAGGAGTTTCTGAACAGCAAAATGTGTTCCTTCAGGCAGTACACCTGGAAAAGACAGGAAGCCCTACACCCACTCTTCCACACATTACATTAGGTAACTCTTCATATCATAATAAACCAATAAAAGCTACAAATTATTTGTACCTAAGGAAGAATATAGTTCAATGTCCAGCTGGCCAGTCAGAAGCACAGATATAGGGTGGCAGCAGGTGGGGTAGTCTTGGTGACTAAGCCCTCAGACCTGTGCCATCTGTTACTATATAACAAGTGTCAGAGGTGAATTATTACAGTGTCTGGCTGGTGTTTTCTGAGAACTGACTGCTTGGCCTTACTCCTCATTTGCATCAGAAAGTCTTGTATAATGAGAGTTTAGTAAGAGATATTGAGTGGGAGTTGGCTTTTCTTTCTATGATTACATTATGTGCCTCTAGGAAAGCCTCACAAAGGGCCCTAATTAATCCTTCAGGTATCCATGCCCTTGCAAATCTGTCCTTGAATGTAGGCTAGACCTGGATATTCAAGTCTAAAGTGCAGAGTACATTAGAGCAGTGGTTCTCAAACTGTGGGTCGTGACCCCTTAGGGGTCACATTCTGCATATCATAATCACATTACGATTCATAACCATAGCAAAATTACAGTTTTGAAGTAGCAACAAAATAATTTTATCATCAGGGGTCATCGAAACATGAGGAACTATATTAAAGGGTCATAGCATTAGGAAGGCTAGGAACCCCTGCATTAGAGGGAATGCCATCATTTCTGAGCTGAATTTATAGAAGTCTGGTGTAAGTCCAGCTTACTCCTCAAAGCCAGCTACCTTAGTGTGAGCCCTGCTATCCATTCAGAAGCCCACCTCGAACAGAGCTGAGGGGTTACCTGGATTAGCAGCCTCTGAGGAACTGAATGCAGCTAAGCTACTTGTGACTAGGAAAGTGGATCTTATTTCATTTGTGTCCTGAAATGATTGTAATCTTGTGAGAGACCCTGAGAAGAGGAGCCAACAGACCATGGCCAGATCCCGGACCAGGGCAAGTGATACCGACAAAGAGTTAAAAGGTGCTTGTCACAGACAACTCAGCTACAGCTGCCTTGTCATTCAGCCATGGAACCCTGTTCCAACTGTTTCATTATACACGTATATGAAGTAATATGTGCATATATAAGCGTGTAGATACAAGCCGGGCGTTGGTGGCGCACGCCTTTAATCCCAGCACTCGGGAGGCAGAGGCAGGCGGATCACTGTAAGTTTGAGACCAGCCTGGTCTACCGAGCAAGTTCCAGGACAGCCTCCAAAGCCACAGGGAAACCCTGTCTCGAAAAACCAAAAAAAAAAAAAAAAAAAAAAAAAAAAAAAGTGTGTAGACACATACATACACATATCCATTTATACATGTATATGATATATATCTTTTTTAACTATTTTAGAGGCAAGTTCTCACTATGCAGCCCAGACTGTCCTGGAACTCACTATGTAGACAGCATAGCCTTGAACTCATAGAGTTCCAACTACCTCTGCCTTCCAAAAGCTGGGATTAAAAGCATATACCACCATGCCTGGCCTATATTTATTTTTAGTAAAAACAAAATTGCCTAGACATTAGAGAAAAAGTATCTAATGGTCCTCTTCAAAGGAAAGAAGTGCTTGCCCCATTCACACAGCAGCATGTGATCCCACAACCTAGTGAGGGGTTTTTCTGTAAGAAGGTGGTTTTGTGAGCATCACACTCACATCTTCATCCTGATGGGGATGGATCAGTTCCACAAGTCTCTGGATGATTTTCTCCTCATTAAGCCACTAAAAAGAGAGAGAGAGAAAAGTCCAGTTCAGTACCTGCTCATAGCTAACCAAATGAAGACAGTCCTGTGATACAGCAGAGACTTATATGCCCCAGTGTCCTGGATAGACTCTGACGTGCCTGTCTAGACCCAGGAAGAACCAAAATGATGCAATAAACCCAGAGAATGACTCAAAGAGTTTAATGGGTGGGCCACTGTCCATGTTTCTTAACACTACATACTCTCTCCACTTTTGGGACACGCCATTTCAGAACCTAAAGTGCACAATGAGCAGAATGGAGTCCAGAGGCCAGCCAGATGTGAGAACAAGACACATCTCAGCTCCCTGTGGCATCAGGGCCTTCCTTGGATCTGGAAGGCCAGAGGACTGGGTTGTGGTGGCAGGAGCACTGTAAGGGCCGAAGCTCAAGCTTTCCAAGGTCCAGGGCACTGGAGACCCAGTGAAGTGATGTCAGGCCACAGTGGAGCTGGCAGACTGGCTCCACTAGTGCCCTTTGAACTCTGCACCTCAGCCTCCTCATGCCCCGGTGAAATGCCCCACGGGGATGCTTTCCCATGTGAATGAGGAGCACAAGTGAAAGATGAAAGGCGAAAGGCTAGGTAGTCTTCGGTGGTGGCTTCAAAGAGAATGGCATCCATAGGAGCTTACGTTTGAATCCTTGGTCTCTGCTGGTGGAACTGTTTGGAAAGGATTAGGAGGTGTGGCCTTGTTGGAGGAGTGTTACTGGGAGTGGGCTTGAGGTTTCAAAAGACTCTTGCAGTTCCCAGTGCTTTCTCATTGCCTTCTACTAATGGTTCAAAATGTGAGTTCTGAACTGTTTCTGCCACCGTGTCTTTGTCCCACCATCATGGATTCTAACCCTCTAGAACCAGAAGTCAAATTAAATGCTTTCTTTTAAATTGTCTTGGTTAGGCTAGGTGTGGTAGAGCAAACCCTTAATCCTAGCACTCAGGAGTCAGAGACGGGTAGATCCCTGACTGGTCTATAGAGTAAGTTCTAGGCTGCCCAGGACTACACATAGACAAACATTTGAAAAACAAAAACAAATAAGCAAAGAGAGAGAGACAGAGAGAGAGAAGGAGGAGGAGGAGAAAAGGAAGGAAGAAAGAAATTGCCTTGGTCATTGTGTTTGTGATGGTTATTCTTTTTTTTTTTTTTTTTTTTTTTGGTTTTTACGAGACAGGGTTTCTCTGTATTGTTTCGGAGGCTGTCAGTCCAGCCCGGCCTCGAACTCACAGAGGTCCGCCTGCCTCTGCCTCCCGAGTGCTGGGATTAAAGGCGTGCGCCACCAACGCCCGGCATGTGATGGTTATTCTTGTTGTCAACTTGACATCTGGAATTAACTAAAACCCAAAAATGGGACACACCTGTGAAGACATTTTGCTTAGCTTGAAGTGAAAGATCCACTTCTAGTCTGCATCTGAGCTGGGAAGACCACACCCATTGCTGGCAGCCTACATAAAAGGACACAGAAGAAGGAAGCTCTCTCTCTGCCTGCTTGTTCTAAACTCACTACCAAGTACATTCCTTCACTGGCATTAGAACCTACTTCTTCAGGATTCCAGCATATACTGAAGACCGGCTGACCCATCTGGCCTCATGGACTGAACAGCTACTGGATTCTTGTACTTTCCATTCACAGTCATCCATTCTAATAAATCACATATATATATAAAGAGATTCATTCTATAAGTTCTGCTACACTAGAGAACCCTGACTAATACAGTGTTTTAAATGAGCAACAGAAAGTAACTAAATAAGCTCCCCACAAATACAACAGCCAATGTGCATATTGCATTCACTGTATAAAATGCCATAAGGAAACGAGTTATGAACCTGAATGAGAATAACCAGCACTTTATTCTTTTATTTCTCCCTTTTAATTTATTGAAAATAGATTTTTTTCTTATACAATGTATCCTGAGTACAGTTTCTCCTCTATTCCTCCCAGTTCATCCCTTACTGCCCCTCCTTCCAAAAATCTGGATCTACCAAGACCCACAGCCAAAGACTAGGTGGAGCCAGAGGAACCCTGCAGAAGAGGGGCAGGAAGGATTGTAACCAAAGTGCCAAACATGGACCCTGTATGGGTCTAAGCTAAGTCCTCTGTATATACATTATGGTTGTATAGCTTGGTGTTCTTGTGGGAACACTTCACAGTGGGGGTATCTCTGACTCTCTTGCCTGTACTTGAGACTCTTTTCCTCCTACTGGGCTGCCACATTCAGCTGTGATATAGGGTTAGTACCTAGTCTTATTGTATCTTGGTAGGCCATGTTCAGTGGATATACCTGGGAGGCCTGCTCCTTTTTTTTTGGAAACAGAGGAGGAGTTGATCTGGGGGGTGGGGAAGTGGGGGGGAACTGGGAAGAATGGAGGGAGAGGAAACTGCAGTCAGGATATAATGCATGAGAGAGGAATAAAAATTAAAAGAAAATAGAAAATGACAGGCTTCCAAGAGATAACAATAAAACATAACAACATAAAATATAATTATAATAAGAAAAAAGAAAAACTATCACATCTTTTATTTATTTTTTGAGACAGAGTAGGTAACCTATATATTATGAGACACTACGTAGTTCTTAGTAGCCTGGAACTCACGAGTCTACCTCTGCCTCCCAATTGCAAGGATTACTGGCTTGTAACACTATGCTCAATGAGAATGGCCAGCTAAATGACACCTGATTCTGAGAATGAGAAAATGGACAAAGGTCCAATTGCTTACTTTGTTAGACTTCAAAATGGGGAACAAACAAAGCCTCACCCACAGCAGGCAGACGCTTGCCCTCTAGGCTGGACATGCTGCTCTTCCCAGGGACGACTGCAGGGTCTTTCCCAGCAGAGCGTGGTGTCCACACTCCACATTGAGAGATGCACCCCTGCCTCAACTTGTAGTTTCCTCACAGTACCACTTGGGTTTGGAGCCCACACCTTGCTGAGCATGGGCTCTCGGGTCTGTGTGGGTGCCTGGGTGAGGGAAAGGGCGGGAGAGAACAAGGGGCCATGTGCTGGGGGCAGACGGAACCTCCGCACTTTGCTGCTGACTGGGCTGGAGCAGGACAAAAGTATAGACAGAAACAGGCGGTGCTGAGGGACTAAGTGAAGAGCTTGGGGCTGGGCAGCTGGTGCTTCCTGAACCAGGTGGCCTGACCTTAGACCCTCCCA
This sequence comes from Mesocricetus auratus, assembly GCF_017639785.1. Classification (NCBI taxonomy): domain Eukaryota; kingdom Metazoa; phylum Chordata; class Mammalia; order Rodentia; family Cricetidae; genus Mesocricetus; species Mesocricetus auratus. The sequence goes on from NW_024429194.1 coordinate 76,014,925, forward strand.
TGGAGAAGAGATGGTATCCCCACACGTCCACACACACTCCTGGCACTCACATATAGGACCTCTTGCCGGAGACCAACTGGCTCCACACAGCTGACCAGGCGCAGCAGCAGGTCCATGAGAGCTGAGGTGCCTATGTGCTTCAGCATCAGGCTGATGAACTTCTCCTTCTTCTTCAAAAACGTGATCACCTGAGGTTAGACACACCCAGTAAGAAAACAGGCTTCTGACAGGAAGGAACACCTTAAGAGCTCTCACGAGAAAGATAATTAACTTTCAGTTATACTGGGAGGAAATGAAAAAATTCCCTCCTAAGACAGGCAGAGTCCTAGAGGACAGTGACACAATGCAGAGTGGCAGTCCCACTAGCTGGACAGCACGTCTGGAGAACATTGCAAGTTACATGCGCAGTCATCACTGAGCATGTGCTAGCTCAAGGTGCCCGGCAGAAACAAACGGCATAGAGAGAACCAGCTGGGAGATGAGAGTTGTTGTTTCAGAACTACACAGAGGGACCCTGCCTGAAAAACCTTGTCTCCTACCTCTTCACGCTGTGGTATGCACTGTCTTACACCATACACATACATACAATAATAAATAAACAAACAAATTTGTAAAACTATCATGAGAAGTTAATATAAACAGCTTTATACCAATCTGTATGCATCTTAAAAAAATAATTTTCAAAAACTCCAATTAACCAGTGGTGGCCCATGACTTTAATACCAACACTTAGAAGGCAGAGACTGGTGGATCACTATGAGTTCAAGGCCACCCTGGTCTACATAGTCATTTCCAGGACAGCCAGGGCTACATAAAAGAGAGACTCTGTGAATCCCAGCACTTGGGAGGCAGAGGCAGGTGGATCTCTGTGAGTTCGAGGACAGCCTGGTTTACAGAGAGAGTTCCAGGACAGCCGCTGAAACAATACAGAGAAACTCTGTCTCAAAAAACCAAAAAGAGAGAGAGAGAGAGAGAGAGAGAGAGAGAGAGAGAGAGAGAGAGAGAGAGAGAGAGAGAGAGAGAGAGAGAGAGAGACTGAGACTCTATCGGAAAAAAAAGGTGGGGGGAAGCAACAAACAAACAAATCAAATCAACCAGGGTACATGCCAGTAGTCCCAGCCCATGGAAGGCAGAGGCAGGAAGATCAGAGTTCAAAATCATCTTCAGCTATATCGAAAGCTCAAACCCAGCCTGGGCTGCACAACACTCTTCCTTAAAATAAACAAATAAGGAACACTGTTAAAAAGAGGAAGACTCCAGGGTCAGTGGACAAAGGCACTTGCCGCCAAGCCTGATAACCTAAGTTTGAGCTCTAGAATCCATATAAAGGTAGAAAAGGACAGGTGACTCCAGAGTTGTCTTCTGGCCTCCATATGTACCACAGCACATTGTGTACCCCTCCCACAACATCATACACATAAATACAAAAGCAACAAATTTTAAATCTTTATTTTTACTTCTATGTATGGGTGTTTTGCCTGCATGAATGTCTGTGTACCAGGTTTGTGTAGTGCCCGTGGAGACCAGAAGAGGGTGCTGGATCTCTTAGGACTAGAGTTACAGTTTTGAGTCATCATGTGGGATTAGAACCTGGATCCTCTGGAAGAACAACCAGTGCTCTTAACCCTTAAATAAAAAATATTACATTTATTTATTGTATATAGCAGAACATGAGGGTACCACAGTACATGTGGCAGTCATATAGGTCCCAGGGATTAAATTTAGGTTACCTGGCTTCACCCACTAAGCCATCTCTCTGACCCCTTAGGCTTGATTTATTTTTTATAAGATTTATTTATTATGTATTCTGTCTGCATGTATGCATGCACACCAGAAGAGGGCACCAGATCTCATTATGGATGGTTGTGAACTACCATGTGTTTGCTGGGAATTGAACTCGGGTCCTTTGGAAGAGCTTCTGCCTTTGGTTCCTGCCCTGATTTCCTTTGTGATGGATTGTGATGCAGACCTGCAAACTGAAATAAACAAACGCAAGCTGCTCTTGGTGTTTTATCACAGCAACAGAAACCCTAAGACAGAAATTGGTATCCGGTTTGTGAGACATGGCTGACAGACCTGACAGTGTTTTTGGAAGGAAGGACTTTGAAACTTTGAGCTAGAGAAGCCATGGAGTGTGGGAAGCTTGATGAGCTGTTTTGTGGGACCTTAGAAGAGAGAACAGTGCAGATAATAGAGGCCTGCCTTGTGAAGTTTCAGAGGGAACTGCTTTTAAAGGATTTTTTTATTTACTTATTTTTATTACATATACAGTGTTCTGTCTCCATGTCTGCCTATATGCCAGAAAAGGGCACCAGATCTCATGATAGATGGTTGTGGGCCACCATGTGGTTGCTGGGAATTGAACTCAGGACCTCTGGAAGAGCAGCCAATGCTCTTAACCTCCAAGCCATCTCTCTAGCCCCTCAGAGGGAACTCTGAGAGTCCCTAGAGACTCAACAGGGGTGCTCGCTTTGGCAGCACATATATTAAAATTGAACCAATACAGAGAAGATTAGAATGGCCCCTTTGCAAGCATGACAGGAAAATTCGTGAAGCATCCCATATATTTAGATGCTGAAGAGTTAACTCTCCACACTGATGGTTTCTGGTGGGGGTGGGGAAGGACTTAGTTTTCTTTAAGGGGCTGGCCACTGGGAGTTTGAGAAACACAAATTGGACCTTTTTCTCCTCCTTTTTTGGGGGAAGGCACAAGGATGTGGGTGGACTTGGGAGAACTGGAAGTGAGTGTGATCAGGGTTCATGATGTGAAACTACCAGATAATCAATAAAAATATTATTAAAAAACAAAACAAGAGCCGGGCGGTGGTGGCGCACGCCTTTAATCCCAGCACTCGGGAGGCAGAGGCAGGCGGATCTCTGTGAGTTCGAGGCCGGGCTGGACCGACAGCCTCCGAAACAATACAGAGAAACCCTGTCTTGTAAAACCAAAAAAACAAACAAACAAACAAACAAAAAAAAAAACACACAAGCTGGAGAGATGGCTCAGAGGTTACAAACACTGGATGCTCTTCCAGAGATCCTGAGTTCAATTCCCAGCAACTACATGGTGGCTCACAATCATCTGCAATAAATCTGGTGCCCTCTTCTGTCCTGCAGGCATACACACAGGCAGATCTCTGTGAGTTTGAGGCCAGCCTGGTCTACAGAGCGAGTTCCAGGACAACCTCCAAAGCAATTCAGAGAAACCCTGTCTCAACCTCCGGCCCCTCAAAAAAGAACTTGGTAATATATAAGATTTTTTTCCAGGTGGTACTGGTTTTTTTTTTCTTTGGGGGGGGGTTTAGTGCATTTGGATATTTTGCCTGCAGGTGGTGTGTATGTCTGTGCACCGCATGAGTGCAATGTCCACAGAGACCAGACAAGGGTGTCAGACAACTGCAGTCACAGGTGGTTGTGGGCCTCCAAGTAAGTGCTAGGAATCAAACCCAGGTCCTCTGGAAGAGCAGTCAGTGCTCATAACTTCTGAGCCATCTCTCTAGCCTCTGGTACTGTTTTTAAAGGCATGAAGAAGTCACAGAGAGATATCAAGGCTTAGCAACATGTGACAGGGTCACAATCCCCGAAGAGAGCCCAAAGGAGGCTCCTGATGAAGGTGTAGTCAGTTGCAGTAGAGATCCCAACATTTTGAAGATGCCAGTACCATAAGACGGCCACCAAGGACAGCAACAGGTGTGGAGCCAGCCTGAGGCTGTGAATGGTATTACATGTACCGTGGCAAGTCCTTTGGAGCCCAGAAGATCTGACACTGAACTTCACACTTTGGTTGGTGGACTCTGGTTTGATCTGACTGTAACTGCTCTGGCTCTTCCTTTTTGAAATGGGAAAAGATGTAACCTTTTTATTTATAGAAGCCCAGAGTTAAGAGACTTTGAAATTATAGTGGCTTTGAGTATTTTAAAGAGGCTTTGAACTTTGAAAGAAACTTCAGATGCTTTAAAGAGACTAAATCTTAAAGTGTTTGACTTTTTAAAGACTGGGACTTCTAAAAGTTGGAATGTTATAGCCAGGCATGGTGGTGCCCACCTTTAATCCCAGCACTCAGGAGGCAGAGGCAAGCAGATCTCTTGTGAGTTTGAGGTCAGCCTGATCTACAAAATGAGTTCCAAGATAGCCAGGGCTGTTACACAGAGGAAACCCTGTCTCAAAAAGCAAACAAAAAAGTTGGAATGTTTTTGTTTGTTTGTTTGTTTGTTTTGCTTTTTCAAGACAGGGTTTCTCTGTAACTTTGGAGGCTGTCCTGGAACTCACTTTGTAGACCAGGCTGGCCTCGAACTCACAGAGATCCGCCTGCCTCTGCCTCCCGAGTGCTGGGATTAAAGGTGTGCGCCACCAACGCCCGGCAAGTTGGAATGTTTTATGTTGTAGTATTAATATTAATATGAAATCTTGGGGATGAACAAGAAAGAAAAGGTTAAAGTTTGATAGTAATGTGTTTACGCGTCAGGTTGACAAAGGGTCAATTGTGCTGGTTAGTTTTTTTTCAACTCGACACAAGCTAGAGTCAACGGAGAGGTGAGAACCTCAACTGAGAAAATGCCTCCATAAGGTCAGCCTATAGACAAACCTACAGGGCATTTTCTTATTTGATGAATCAAGGCCCAGTGCACTGTGGGTAGTGCCACCTCTGGGCAGGTGGTCCTCAGTATATAAGGAAACAAACTGAGCAAGCCAGGAGGGAGCAAACTAGCAAGCAGTGTTCTTCCATGGCTCCTGCTACAAGGATTGTGCCTTGAGTTCCTACCCTGACTTCATTTGATGATAAGCTGTGATGAGAAACTTTAAAGTAAAACAAATCCATCCTCCCAGTTGCTTTTGGTCATGGTGTTTGTCCCAGCACTAGATAACTGAACTCACCTGAATTGAGAAACACATCATTTTGAGATATCAAAGGCAACCTGTACACTGCAAGAACATTTAATAATATTAAGGCATTATTGTTCATGTTTTATGTATGATAATGGTATTGTGGTTATAACTATAAAATACATCTCATCTTTTATCTGTTTATCTGTATATCTCATCTCATATCTATAATTTTCTTCAAAATAATCTGATGAGGTTAAAAATAAGGAGGTTCAAGCCAGGTGTTGGTGATGCACGCCTTTAATCCCAGTTAGTTTGAGGCCAGTCTGGTGCACATAACGAGTTCCAGGACAGTTAGGGCAACACACAGAAACCCTATCTCAAAAAAAGGAAAGGAAGGGAGGAAGGAAGGAAGGGAGGGAGGGAAGAAGGAAGGGAGGGAGGGAGAGAGGGAGGAAGAGAGGAAGAGAGGAAGGGAGGGAGGAAGGAGAAAAAAGAAGCTTCAGACAAAATATTGGTTGTAACAGATAATGTGGAAGCCCAACTATGGAGACACTAGGGCTTAAAAACTAGTTTATATAATTTACAGAGATTTGAAAGAATTGACAGTCCTTTCCCTAACAGTCCTGTTTCTGGTCATTCTACACTTTCAGGAAAGCTCACCCTGCCTGCCATAGCCAACCCTAGGAACAGGCCAACTCCTAGGTAATTGACGACAAATTTTGGTAGAGCAATACAAGGAACTGTCAAAATGAAACAGGTATTTCTATAGGAAAAAAAAAACACATGATTTATGTATAAGTGAAAAAAGCAATTTGTAGTTATCCAGTATGACACTATTATGTAAAAATTAACAACCATATGTTAACTACTGAAAAAGTAGCTATTGCAAGGGTACAGAACCTACATATTTCCGTCTTTACTTGAATTCCACATAAACATGTTAGATTTGTCAGCACAATACAAAATTTTAACAAATTCATTTCATATTACTCTAATGCAGTAGGCACGAGATAAAGGGAGAAAAGGGAAATATATGAGGAGTAAAATTGTAAAGAAAGCCTGAAAGTGGCAAAAGAATATGATTAGGCTACAGTAATTATGGGGTTCACAAATCTAGTCATTGGGCTGCAAGTCTAGACACAAGACTCTCTGAAACTCACAGTGGACACCCCACACAGCACCATTCTTCTCCTAGGATATCTGCTTACATTCCTTCCCTACAGTACTGCCACCCCACTGCACACACACGTGGGAAGGGGATATGAAGGCACACACACATACAAATACATACACATATGATATTGCCACTCTTCATTTCTGCTCTTTAAAACAAATATGAGATAAGACTGTCCTCTCGCCGGGCGTTGGTGGCGCACGCCTTTAATCCCAGCACTCGGGAGGCAGAGGCAGGCGGATCTTTGTGAGTTCTGAGACCAGCTTGGTCTATAAGAGCTAGTTCCAGGACAGCCTCCAAAGCCACAGAGAAACCCTGTCTCGAAAAACCAAAAAAAAAGACTGTCCTCTGGAGTCCCAGGGCTAAAGACACAGACAAAATGTGCATTTGTCTGCTAAGTGGATATTTGATGGAATTAAACTATTACAGCTAATATTTTAGGAGTATAATAATACTTAGCAATATTAAAAAGAAAGAAGTCTTTATAATTTACACATACTGGACTATTTACAAAAGACACTGACATCTGAGATGTGTGTTTAAATTATCCATGAGAATGGGTAGATGAGATAGATGCTGAACAAACTCAGCAGGAGTTGATGAGATAGATGCTGAACACAGCAGGAGTTGATGAGATAGATACTGAACACAGCAGGAGGCACAGCTGCCATTACACTTCCCCTATTCACATCCCCACTTCATTTAATTAATTATTTTGGTTTTTTGGAGACAGGGTTTCTCTGTGTAGCCCCACCTGTCCTGGAACTCACTCTGTAGACCAGGCTGGCCTCAAACTCAGAAATCTGCCTGCCTTGGCCCCTGAGTGCTGGGATTAAAGGCCAGCACCACCACTGCTCAGCTTCACATCCACATTTTCCCACAAAAGCGTTATCTTTTTTTTTTTTTTGCTTTAAAGCAATCACCATTCTGGCCACACAGACATGCCACTCACAAAGACCCCAAAATGTAGATGTTCCTGGTTCCTCCAGAGTGAGGGCATGTTATAGAACCCCATGTTTATGCCTGATCAGGGACTTGCAAAGCACCCATAGAGGACAAGAAGTACTTATTCCAGAGCTGGCTCAGAGAACATCTTTGGAAAGCCACTTTACTTAAACTACAGTTCCCATATCAGCACCCACACTGTTCGTTTATGTTCTGTTAAGCAAACAAAATGCTGTCCCAAGAGCCTGGTGACAGTTTCACAGTGTCATCAGTGACTGTCCAATACATTTGGCGTCATGTATCATTACCTGTTCAGTTTTCCTTGCAATAAGATTGCCAATGGTCTTGCTGAAAAAACTGGCAAGCAGAGGGTTGAGTGGTGGCTCCTGGTCCAGGAAGTCATACAGAAGGTTCAGCAGACTCTCATCCTCGCCTAATCTGTCGCTGATCTGTGGCACATCACAAGTCAGAAGCTCACAGGCTGTGTTTGGGTATCTAAAAGGGCACACAGTCCAAGCACTGGAGGTGAAATTAAACTTCTCTAACTCTTAGGAAGCAGACACATGTCAGGACTGGAGAGAGAGCCCAGTGGTTAAGAGTATGTATTGCTCCTCCAGAGGACCTGAGATCAACTCCCAGTGCCCATGTCTGGTGGTGGAGCCGACTGTAACTACAGTTCCAGGTAATCCAACACCTCTAGCCTCTCAACATGGCACTCTCTCATATACACACATACACGCAATTTAAAATAAACACATTTTTTTAAAAAGGAAGCAGACCCAGAACAGACCTCAGAACAGAATGGAGACTTTCTAACAACTGCAATTTCTGACTATTGGAATTTCAAAGTGCTACACATATCTTTTATGGGCTCTATATACCCTGTACTCTAAATAGTCTAAATTTTTCTGACTCTACTTCCATTCTGTAAATAACTTTAATTAAAAACAAACAAACAACAACAACAAAACAAAACAGGATTTTATGTAGCCTGGACTGGCCTCTAATTCACTATGTAGATGAAGATGGCCTTATCCTCCTGCCTTTCCCTCCCAAGCACTGATTACAGGTGTGCACCAGCAGACCAGACTTAGACAATCTTTCTTTTGCTCCTGGATTCTCTCTGTAGGCCTTCATCCTCATGTGCCAGGTCTCTCCCTGTTGACTGTTGGTGAGGCTGAGTCCCAGTTATGCTCATGTTTCTCCTTGGGAAATTGCCTTTCTTCTTCTCCCCACTTCCTATGCCTTCAAGTCAGTAAGCACAGACCAAAACTGTTCTACAGTAAGAAATATCATGTCTGCAGCTAGGAAATAGTATCAGTTGTGAGACATCATGCAAGTATCTTACTATTAAGAAATGCTAGTATGTGCAAATATACTTTTCACTTAATGAAAATGACCATAGACAAGATAACCTTTAGCCCATTATGTGTGATTCCATATTATCACTGTGTCTTCTCCAGCAGCTGGTCCACACAAGACAGAAGACAACCAATGCCCTGAAAACAGTTCTCCACTGGCTGTGGGATGTGGGTGCTCCTTCTCAGTCCAACAGGAAGGAACAGCCTTCAGAACCACGAAGGCGCTATTAGTCATACAGACCCAGCAGGACATACAGGACAAGTAGGCCTTTGGATAGGAGAATAGTGTGGGAAGTGTTCAGGGACCCACAGGCTGGGTGTGAGAGAGGCCTAAGGGTAAAATTAGTTCTGGGATTGTTCCTTCCTGGCTAACCTCTCGGCCTTGATGTCCTTGTCTGTGAAGTGGGGTAGCCAAAGTCCCACCTCCTTGGGATGGCTGTAACCCTGCACAAGTGTTTGGTGTAGAGGATCATACATGACCAGTGAGGGCAGGGAGACCAGAGAGAGCAGGGGAAAGGGTCATGTCAGCAGTAATGAAGGTCACAGTGATGCTCTACCAGATCAAATAAGACCTGACTTGCTAGGGCAGGGCAAACAGCCAAATCCTAGGGGGTGAGGGAGCAAAGGAAAGATTGCACTCGGAGACATTTTCACAGCTGGAAGTAATCAACTTGTCCACACACAAGGTGGAGCTAAAAGATACCAACTCTTCTTTTCTTTTTGAGTCAGGGTCTTTCTACACAGCCCTAGCTGTACTGGAACTCACTGTGTAGCCTCAAACTCACAGAAATCCTCCTGCCTCTGCCTCTGGAGTGTGAGCCACCACTTCTATCCAAAAGATACCAATTCCCCATCTAGGTAGGACTATGCTTTTTTTTTTTCTTTATACATATTTTATAATTACTTATTGACAAATAGGCACTGTTCTAGTAGTTAAAAAAAACTTACAAAAAAACAAAACAAAGCAAAAAACTGGGCAGTGGTGGCGTATAACTTTGATCCCAGAACTCGGGAGGGCAGAGGCAGGAGGATATCTGTGAGTTAGAGGCCAGCCTGGTTTACACAACTAGTTCCAGCAAGGACAAGGCTATATAGAGTAATCAAAACAAACAAAAAACTTACAAAAAGAGTAAGAATTTTACTTAAGGTCAGGTGTTGGTGGCACTCGGGAGGCAGAGGCAGGTAGATCTCTGTGAGTTCCAGTCCAGCCTGGTCTACAGAGCAAGTTCCAGGACAGCCTCCAAAATAATACAGAGAAACCCTGTCTTGAAAAACCAAAAAAAAAAAAAAAAAAAAAGAATTTTGCTTAAATATGACAAATGGCTCATGCAACCTTGTATTGGACCCTTCCCCCATAGGGATCTGCTGACCAGCTTGTGACTAGGAACTTCTAGCAAATATTTCTTATTCCCCTCCTTCCAGTATTGCCTAAATGCAGGTTCCTGTTATCTGCCCATCATTATTGCCGGAGGGCCCTGGGAACGTGTACTTCTGAACTTGGTAGTTGCAATAAGAGGCATTCTCTTTGCAAGAATGACCCACTGTCTTTTGTCTTCATTTCAATCCTCAGGCCCTCGCCCAAATCCTTGAGGAGTTTTGTAGCCCGGGCGCTACAACCTTGTAGATATTCCCTCCTAAGCTCCTATTCCAGTAATACAGAATTAGAAAGGCAAGAAGAGCGAGCACGTGGTTACAGAAACACTGTAGTGGAGAGTCTGCCTAGTATTTGGCATGTAGGAGGCTGTGAAATTAATCCCCAGTAGCACATACCAGGCATGGGATGGGGGAAAATGAAAGAGAAGAGGAAATGGTACTGGCTTAGACAATGTCCAGGAAAAGCAGACACTCAGGTGCTCACAGAGAGAAGTGAGGGTAGTGTTCAAGCTCCAGAGAGGTGTAATCAGTGTCCTGGTTGGAGAGGGCAGGGTGATGTGGAAACATCTTAAGCTTGAGTTAGTTTGTTCTCAGGAAAAGTGGACAGCCCTCTGCTAACTGAGGGATCCTAGATGGAATGGAGAGATGATGAGACACTAACTAGATAGAAGTAGGAGACAAGTTCCCAGTATGCTTACGGGTCTACATCCCACAGTAAGAACTAGGGTTCTTTTCTAAAAGGAATGCTGGGATAGCAAAGGCACAGATAAAGTAGCAAGAGTAAGACCAAGAGAAAGGAGGCCAGCAGGGTGGCTCAGCAGCGAGGGGTGTTTGCTGTGTAAGCCCGTCAACCTGAGCTCCGTCTAAGGGTGGATGGAGAAATGACTCCACATCTTCAAAATATAATGCTCAATTACCTGCCCAGAAAGAGAACAGGAAAAACTAGAGGGGAGAAGAAATAATGCAAAAAAATTTCACTACACTAAGGTCTATTCAATTCCAATTGAACAGGTCCATGAAGTCCTTAACACAATAGAAAAACAAAAACACAAAAAGGAAAACAGCCCCGTGGGCTGGAGATGACTCAGTGGTTAAAAGCTCATGCAGAGGATCCAGGCTCACTCAGTTACCAGTACCCACAAGATAATCCCAGAGGACCAAGGCCTCTTCTGATCTCCATGGGTACTGCACCCACTTGGTACACAGACATACATGCAGGCAAAACACCCATATTTGCTAAAAAAAAAACAAAAAACAAACAAAAAAAAAAACATCTGGGGCCAGGCAGGGGTGGCACATGCCTTTAATCCCAGCACTTGGGAGGCAGAGGCAGGCGGATCTCTGTGAATTTGAGGCCAACCTGGTCTACAGAGCGAGTTCCAGGACAGCCAAGGCTACTCAGAGAAAACCTGTCTCAAATAAACAACAACAACAATCTGGTGTTTATGTGTGTGCAGCCCACAACAGCACTGATGCATCCGCTCTGTTCCATCGGCTCACTTGCATGTTTCAGGCTCCCGAGAGCCATTTTTTTCTCACTGCTTTCTCTGCTTAGCTTAGCACTCATGCATTACTAATCTCTCTCAGAGTCTGACTCTGCAAATCTCCAGTCATTAGTGCTATTCTGAGAATCCCTGTCTAGACCCCAAAGCCCCTTAACTACACCCCTCCCCTCCCTGTCACTCAAACTGGGAGACACTTGTAGAGAAGACGGCAGGTGGGCTGTGTGGTGACACTGAGACCACAACAGCCTCCAGCTGTGGTCACTCTATCCATACAGCCATGGCTCCTCTGACAGCAGGCCTCTGCTCTTCCTAGAACTCTGTTTCCCGTCATGGGACCTTGTCAGACAGACGGACTGCCCAGAGGAAGAATTCACAGCCCACCACAGGCTGCCTCATCACTCAGGCCTGCCCTGTTTCCTTCCAAAGGACAAAGGTCAGCAAAGATCTGTTGTGAAGGGCCAGGTTAGAAATATTTTTTGTTAGTCTCTTTTGCAACTAGACTCTGATTGTATGTGGATTAGTGTGACATATCCAATGACACCAAAAAAGTCATCAACATGTGTAAGAAAGTGCTCTTTAACTTTTTTCAAACATTTACAAATGTAAAAGCTGCCAGGGGTCGAGTATATCTGAGATCCTAGCATTCGGAAGGCTTGGCAGGAGGACTGAAAGCTAGACTAGTATGTGCCACAGAGTAAGTGTCTGTGTCAAGAGGATGGGAGGGAGGGAGGGAGGGAGGGAGGGAGGGAGGGAGGGAGGGAGGGAGGACAAACAGCACATCATCATTCATATGTGCACAGTATGCTTCCTCCTAAGCACCTAGATCTGTGCCTGTTGGGTTACTTGTCCCCATCTCTCCCCAGAAACACTACCAACCATGTGTCCTATTCATGGAGCCAAACTTTCTAAGCCTGACTCCTACCCAAAGCCTCTTCCCACTCCAGACTCTGCTCTTACTCAAAGCTCCAACCATCCTGTGATGACACTGTCCCTTCCCTTTTGTCAGCTCCCAACATCCTGTCAAACTTAATATATTTTAGAAAAATTTCTAAAGGGTTAGTGTCACTAATGATAATGACATACTTCATCTGAATTAAATACCCCAAAGCAAAGCATTTCCTGGGGCTCAGAAGTCAGGCATCACACCTCTAACCTATCTGTCAGCTCTAATGATGACGGGGCCCAACTCTGCAGTCTCAGACACCTACTTATCACTGGGTCTTTCTTTCACCAAACTGTTCTAACGTGTGTCTTATAACTCACAGTGAGAAAGCACATACACAAGAGATCTGAAACTTCTTAAGCCTCACAAACTGCCCAGCCACCTCCTCACTTCTCATGTGGTGATGCCCCGGCTCTAGCTGGCCTTAGACACTACCCACAGCCTCCCTAAGCACTGCCAAGCTGGCCTGGGAAACAGCCTCAGTACATACTTGAATCGGACCTTCTCTTCCATGTCCAGGGGTGGGTCCTGTGTGATGAGGTTCACCAGCTCCTCCATACACTGCTGCCTGCACAGGAAGTCCAGCAACTTCTGGTTCTGAGCCTTACACTCTTGCAGGATGTCATCTTCATCCATTAACTCTTGCAGTGTCACATGTTCCTTGTCGAGCAGCTTGTCAACGTGGGACGTGGTATTCAAGTCAAATTTCCAGAACATGATGGTGGCCACAGAGCTACAAGCAAGGACAAAAGAAGAGCTCACTCCTCCACAATCCACCCTCAACTATACTATTCAAAGTACAAGAAGTTCATCCCCAACATACATACAGGCAATCCTGGGGCCCAAGTGATTGCTCTTATCTATAAGTCTCTTAGGTTCCTCTCATTAACCGACCTCCTCCCCAGTCACAGCATCCCTTAATCCGACCTAACTCTCCCCTACCCACAGTGTTTATTTCAATCATGGTTCTAAGGGACCCACACATCTGTCTCCCAAGTATCAACACCAGGAATACCCCTCCATCCTGAAAAAGCTAACTCAAACCAGGATTAAATACCCTCCCAGTATTTAAACCCTCCTGAGCGAACACTGGACATGTGTTCCCAGAACACTCTCAAAGCCTATACTCAACAAGCCAAACTAAAGACAGCCTGATTTGCTTGACGCTGCCATTTTTTGCAGTCATGTGTCACCTAGCTCCTCAGTTGATGTAACACCAAGGTAACCCATGAGACAACCATCTCCTTCACATGCGCACAAACCATGCACAAAGTCTTGCCACAGCAACCTCAAGATCGTCACTAACTCGGCCCTTCCTCTGCCTCCCCAGCCCTTCTTCCAGCTTTTGCTGTCATGCCTACACAAGGCTGTCCGTCCCCATGGGGCTCACTGTTAGTGTGCAGGCCAGAGTGAGTTAGCCAACAGCTTTTACTGCTCTGATAACAAAAAGAAAACATGAAGCTTTATCTTCAACAAAGCTAAAAGCTTGTCTTCAAATTATCTTTTAAAATTCATGTGTGCACGCGCACAAGTACACCATCCAACCAGGAAAGCAGCACACATGTGTGGTGGTCAGAGGGAAAGCTGTGGGAGTCAGTTCTCACTATCATGTAGGTCTCAGGGACTGAACTCAGATAATCAGTCCTGACCTTCTCACTGGTCCAAATGATAGATCTTTTTATAGTCATATGAGGTTATTTACAAAACTATAATAAGATCTGAGGGGGGCTTATCTTACTTGATACTTTGTTTTTTTCAAGACAGGGTTCCTCTGTGGCTCTGAGGGTGTTCTAGAACTCGTTCTATAGACCAGGCTGGACTCCAACTCACAGAGATCCGTCTGCCTCTACCTCCCAAGTGCTGGGATTAAAGGCATGCACCACCAACACTCAGCTTTACGTGATACTTTTACTTTAAAAAAATCTAAAAGACTGGGGTTGGGGCTGGAGAGATGGCTCAGAGGTTAAGAGCACTGGCTGCTCTTCCAGAGGTCCTGAGTTCAATTCCCAGCAACCACATGGTGGCTCACAACCATCTGTAATGAGATCTGGTGCCCTCTTCTGGCCTGCAGGCATACATGAAGTGCTGTATACATAATAAATAAAATCTTTTTTGTTTGTTTGTTTGTTTGTTTTTCGAGACAGGGTTTCTTTGTATTGTTTTGGAGGCTGTCCTGGAACTCGCTCTGTAGACCAGGCTGGCCTCGAACTCACAGAGATCCGCCTGCCTCTGCCTCCCGAGTGCTGGGATTAAAGGTGTGTGCCACCAACGCCCGGCTAATAAATAAAATCTTTAAAAAAAAAGACTGGGGCTGAAGAGATGGTTCAGTGGTTAAGAGTACTGACTGCAGAGCCAGATCATTTCTAGTATCGAAACCACTATTCCCAATGGGCTGTAACTCTGGTCTCAGGTGATAGATATAACACTATCTCCTCACCTCTGTGGGCACTGTACACCTATTATACACACACGTGCATGCAAGTAAAACATCCATACACATAAAATAATGTTTTGAGACAGAATCTTACTGTGTAGCTCTGGCTGGCCTGGAACCCATTACATAGACCAGGTACAACTCAAACTCAGAGGTACACTTGCCTCTTCCTCCAAAATGCTGAAATTAAGGATGTGGGCCACAACACCTGACACTAAAATAAACTTCAAATAAAAAAAATAAAAGATGGGCTGTAGTTCTTTTTTTGTGTTTGTTTTTTTCGAGACAGGGTTTCTCTGTGGCTTTGGAGGCTGTCCTAGAACTCACTTGGTAGTCCAGGCTGGTCTCGAACTTACAGAGATCCACCTGCCTCTGCCTCCCCAGTACTGGGATTAAAGGCGTGCGCCACCAACGCCAGGTGGGCTGTAGTTCTTAAATGTGTTTGCCTGTTTGTAAATCTGAGGTAGCTGTGGAACCCTGACACAGTAGCTTCTGACATATGTATTTAATTACTTTTCAATAAATGTATAAAATCAATTAAATGGAAAAAAGTGTGTTGTGTGTGCACACGTATGCATGCATATGCATGCAGCGTGTGTGTGTGTGTGTGTGTGTGTGTGGTCTTTTTCACCAAATTATTCCAGAAAACTAAATATGCATAAATAAGCTTATATTCAACCCTTCACACCAAACCCCAAATTAACATGATATAGATCACAGGTTTAATCACAAAATCTACAATTAGAAATTCTAGCAGACAATGTTTTGGAGACTGGGAATGCAGCTCAGTGGCAGAGCCATTGCCTAGCATATACAAGGTCATAGGTTTGTTTCCCAGCACTAGAGGCACAGGGTGGGTACAAAGGGAGGGTCAGAAAGATGACTTCAGTGAGACCCACAAGGTAAAAGGAGAGAACCATCCCCATAAGTTGTCCTCTGTTAGCAACAAATCAAAGCAAGAACATACGCACATATAACTTATAAAAGAAGAGGTAATAAGTAAGGTCCCCTCCCAACAAAATTGTGAATTTATAAGAGCCAACAAGATGACTCAGTGGTTAAGGGCAATTGCCTCCAAGTCTAACAACTTGAGTTCAATCCTGGGACACAAATGCTAGGAAAGAGCTGAGTGTCACTTTTCCTCTGACTTCTTTTATGTGTGCTACTTGCACAGCACACACAGGTGCGCACGCGCACACATGCACGCAAGCACACACATGCACACACATACAAACAATAAATGCAACTAAACGTTGGGGTTCATGAGATTTAAGAAAACATTTATGAAAGAATAAGTAATGCATCAGACCTCCACAAAATTATAATCTTCTGGAGCTGGCAATATGACTTAGTGGGTAAGAGATCTTGTAGCCAAGCTTGACGATATGAGTTGAATCACAGAAACCCAGAAAGAGCAAACCACCTGCTTTAAGTTGTCCTCTGACCCCCACACTTGTGTAACACATGCCATGCCCCCTCACTAAATGAATAAATAAGCAAATAAATGTTAAGAAATTGAGACAAATAGAGAGAGACAGAGACAGAACCACATCAACCACCACTTAGGAGGCAAGGTCAGATTATCACACACTGAGAACATCTATAACAAAAAAAAAAAAAGAAAGGTGTGGGAAATTCCTGGGACCAGTAAGATGATTCAGTAGATAGAGGCTTGCTGCCAAGCCTGATGACCTGGGTATAATCCCCAGGACCCATATAGTAGAAGAGAACTTCTTCTCTGAAAACTTGTCCTCTGATCTCCACAAATACACACATACATGGAATAAATAAATAAATGAAAAAATTAAATTCCTTTTTATTATTAGTAAAATAAAAATATAGGTCACAAAGTAGGACAAATATTTTTCAATATATATATTTCAGCTATAAATCAATATTTATTTTGACATACATCTGAAAAGTTACTCATATTCACATCATAAAAAATTTTTACAAGTCAGGCAGTGGTGACACACTCCTTTAATCCCAGCATTCAGGAGGGAGAGACAGGTGGATCTCTGTTAGTTTGAGGTCAACCTGTTCAACAAAGCGAGTTCCAGGACAGGCTCCAAAGTCACAGAGAAACCCTGTCTTAAAAAAAAAATTACAACTAATCTATAAGACAAAACATTAATTTTAAAAACTGGAGGTACTTTATTTTAAAAGATATAAAAATATACATGCTAGTTTATACCTTTTATCCCAGAATTTGGGATGCTGAGGCAAGAGGACCATGAATTTGAAGCCACCCTTGGCAACAGAGCAAGCTCCTGTCTCAAAAGCAAACAAGAGTGCATTATAATAGGATCTGTGTCACAGAGCCCAGACATCTGCAGTGAGGCTCACCTCGTTCCTACCAGCATAACTAGCATCCAGACACTGAACAACCGACTCCCATCCACTTACAAGAAGGGAGCTCCAATGTGGCACAACTCTGAAAGGCGTTTAACGGCTTTTTATAGAGTTGGGCATATTTTTACCATGTGAACTACCAATTCTATTCTCAGGTCCAACATAGGAAAGATTAAATCCTATGTCTATACAAAGACCAAGTGAAGGTTGACAGATGCCTGTTAACAGGTGAATGGTCTCCCCAGACAAACAATGGAGCCTTAACTCACTACACAGAGCAAGCACAACACAGGTGAGTGACAGTGTATGAAGGCCAACACTCGATGGTTCCATTTAATGGGAGTTCAGAAAAATGTAAAATATACCTGGGTTGTTCAGGGTCAGGGATACAGCATAGAAAACTACATTGTGATAAGAGGGAATTTGGGGCTAATATAGAACTGTGTCTTAATTAGGGCTTCTACTGCTGTGATAAAATCATGATCATAAGCAATTTTGGAAGGAAAGGGTTTTTTATTACACTTCTCCATCTCAGTCATTCAAAGGAAGTCATGGCAAGAACTCAGAGAAATAATGATGCAGAGGTCACAGAGAAACACTACTTACTGGCTCATTCTGTTCTGGCTTGCTTAGTTTTGTTTTCTTATATGTCCCAGGTACAGCTTCAGCTCCCTCTATACCAGAGTTTCTGTGTGCTGACATTCAGGGAAAAACTCCCAGATATAGAATTCTCAACACTACTGATCTCTTCTTAATCACCACTAATTTCTCAGCTCCAGCTAACCAGCATCAATTATCCCATCAAAACAAAGATTTCACTTCAGAGGTTCTGTTCTCTTGTTAATTACAGCCAATTCTTCAGCCTCAACTGACCAAAACCACAGATTCTTAATTCAAAATATCACATAAATGGTCCCAAGCCTCTGCTTCCCTCTGAAACTTCACAAGCCAGGCTTTTACTATTATCTTCTACGTTCCTACAGAACAGTCTATGGAGCTTTTCAACCCAAAATTCAAATGCTACCACAATCCTCCCAGAAACACATGGTCAGGACTGCAATACCCCATGGCTCGGTACCAATGGATCTTAGTTAGGGTTCCTGTGATAAAACACCTTGACCATAAGCAACTTAGAGAGGAAATGGTTTATTTCAATCACACTTCCACATCACAGTCCATCACTGAAGGAAGTCAGGACAAGAACCCAAGGCAGAAACTAAAGCAGAGGCTTTATTGGAATTCTTTAGTTGGCTTGCTTCTCATGGCTTACTCAGCCTGTTTTCTTATAGCATCCATGACTACCAGTCCATAGTGAGCTGTGCTCTCCCACATCAATTATCAGTCAAGAAATAGGCCAATCTAGGAGAGGAATTTTCTCTAGCTTATGGCAAGCTAGAGAAATGACTCTAGCAGTGTCAAGTTGACATAAAACTAACCATTATAAACTGAAAACTTAAAATGGGTCTGTTTACTAATATAAATAACACCTATATGGTATACAACATAAGCCAGTAAAGAATTATTAAGAATAGTCTGGTGGTGGTGCACACCTTTGATCCCAGCACTCGGGAGACAGAGACAGTTGGATATCTGAGTTTAAGGCCGGCCTGGTCTACAGAGTGAGTTTCAGGACAGCCAAGGCAACACGGAGAAACCCTGTCTCAAAAAGCAGAATAAAAGAATAAAGACCTGTTAATAAAATACCTATGAAATTATATATATATATATATTATATATTTAGAATGAATTCAAAGAGTAGAAGTGCTTCTTATAAAATAATCTGCAATTTAGTATCTGTATAATGCTAGCTGGCAAGACAGCTCAGTAGTTAAAAGCACTTTCTGTTCACCCAGAGAAGCTGAGTTCTCACAAGCTTTTCTAACTCCAGCTCCAAGTAAATGCAATGTCTCTGGTCTCCACAAGCACTGCATGCTTACGTACATACCCACTTGCAGACATATACACCTATATATAAATTACAAAGAATAAAAATAGGCTAGGCCTACAATCCATACCACCAGAGAAGCTAGGAAACAAGGAGGGCCCTAAGAGAGACATACATGGTCCCCCAGAGAAGGGGGAAGGGACAAGACTCCTGAGCTAATTGGGAGCATGGGGGGAGGGGAGAGGGAGTTAGGAGAAAGAGAAGGGGAGAAGAGGAGGGGAGAAGACATGAGAGAGCAGGAAGATGGAAACAGAAGCAGACACCCACAGATAAACACTGAGCTGAACTCTGGAATCCAGTTGCAGAGAGGGAGGAGTGATGAGCAAAGGGTCAAGACCATGCTGGAGAAACCCACAGACACAGCTGACCTGTTTGGACCCCAGACTAATAGCTGGGAAACCAGCATAGGCCTGTTCCAAACACCCTGAACGTGGATATCAGGGTGCTGGGTAATCGATGGTGCTTTTGGTAGTGGATCAGTATTTATCCCTAGTACACGAATGGGAGCTCACTCCCAGTCAAGGTTACATACAGAGAGCCAGTTTCAAAAAAATAAAAAAACAGGAGGAAAGAAAGAGACAGAGACAGACAGATGGGGAGGGAAGGGACAGAGGGAGGAAGAGAAGGAGGGAGGGAGGGAGGGAGGGAGGGAGGGAGGGAGGGAGGGAGGGAGGGACAAAACAACAAAATCTGTATGTCTTAAAAACAGAAAAACACCTGACTCATTATGCTTATTTCAGGCAATCTATATTTTGTTTGGTTTTGTTCTCCATCATTTTTTTCAGACTGGCTTATACAACATAGCTAGAGTTGGCCTCAAATTCAGAATGTTTCTGCTCAGCCTCCACAAAAGTCTAGGATTACAAGCATGTGGTAGCACACAAAGCCGGCATTCTAGTATTCTATCAACTAAAGATTCATTCCTTTGGACATCCATTTACATGGCCAGAATTATGTTCAGTAGACATTTCTCTACCTATTGATATGGCATGGAAAAGGAGTTGTGTTATTGAAAAAACGAAAGGGATATTTTTAAGCTTAAAAACTCCGTAAGTAGAATAAAGGTCATAATATCCACAACAAAAGGAATACACAACTAAGAAAATAGCAACAAAGCAAACAAAAGTAAAACCCAAAAGGAAGCATCTACCATAATCTAGCCTATGGAAAACGGGAAAGAAGAAATAAAAGCAAAAGTATTAGTAAGTAGAAAAACTACCACTAATGTCATCAACAAAAACGTCTCTCAGACTGCTATAAAAACTTAACAATGTTTACTATAAACAATATACTTTAGCTGGGCATAATGGCACACACCTTTGGCCTCAACACTTGGAAGACAAAGAGGCAGGCAGATCTCTTAGAGTTTGAGGCCCGTCTAGTTGAAACAGAGTTCCAGGACAGCCAGGGATACATAGAGAAAGCCTGTCTCAAACAAACAAACAAACACTTAAAAAAAAAACTGAAAGAAACAGAAACATGCCGGGTGGTGGTGGCCCACACCTTTAATCCCAGCACTCAGGAAGCAGAGGTAGGTGGATCTCTGTGAGTTCCGAGACCAGCCTGGTCTAGAAGAGCTGGTTCCAGGACAGCCTCCAAAGCCACAGAGAAACCCTGTCTCAAAAAAACAAAACAAAACAAAAAAGCAGAAACATGATAACTGAAAACTACACTGGGCAAGCATGAACCAAAAGCTGAGATACAATTTTAATAAAGTAAGAAGCGATGTTATACACAGGTAAGAAGAAAAGATCCAAGCACAATAAACATACAAACCTTAAGAGATTCTGCAACCTCTACAATGAAGCAGTGAACAGAAATCCATACAAATAAAACTGCCCTGGTCCTGGACATTGATCCTAGGGAAGCAAAAACTTAAATTCACACAAAAAACTTCACAGGAATGTTGACAGCAGCTTTGTTTGTAACAGTCAAAAGCTAGAATAACAGCATATACGCCTTTAATCCCAGCACTTAGGAAACAGAGGCAGGCAAATCTCTGAGTTTGAGACTAGCCTGGTCTATACATGAGTTCAAAGACCACCTGAGCTACATAGTGAGACCCTGTATCAAACTAAAACAAAACAAAAAGCTAGAGTCATATAACAAAATTCATTTCTTTGTATGCTAACCAAAAGGGGGAGTTGAAATCCACTTGGACAGCCTTCAAAATGCAAACTATAACCTAGTATGTCATGCCAACATAGTAAGGAAAATAGGACAATAAAAAGGCAGCATTTGTGCTCTGACAGCTCATATACTAAAACCAGAACGACACTGGGAAAGTTAACATGGCCACCACAGAAGGAAGTTAGGAAAATTCATCACTCTTATTTTCTTGCTATGCATATGCTGTAGAAACAGTTAACAAGGAAATAACCATACTCCAATATAACAATTTTAATGAAATGACATGGTGGTACAAACTTTTAATCACAGCATTTGGAAGGCAGAGCAGGTGGATCTCTGTGAGTTCAAGACCTGCTTGGTCTATACAGCAAGCAAGTTCCAGGACAGTTAGAGCTACTTAGAGAGACCCTGCCTCAAAAAAAAAAAAAAAAAAACTAAAAAACAAAAAACAAAACCTAGAACCAGAGGTTGAAGAGATGGCTCAGTGGTTAAGAGAACACTAGTTGTTCTTGGAGAGGCCAGAATTTGAGTCCCAGCACCCACATGATGGTTCACAACCATATGTAACTCCAGTTCTGGGGAGTCTGATGCCCTTGTTCTCTTCTGACACCTGAAGGCACCAGACATGCATGTAGTACAGACATATGTTTTGTTTTTTTTTTTTTGTTTTTTTTTTGAAAGATTTATTTATTTATCACAAACACAACACCCTGCCCCCATGTACGTCTACACACCAGCAGAGGGCACCAGATCTCATTACAGATGGTTGTGAGCCACCATGTGGTTGCTGGGAATTGAACTCAGGACCTCTGGAAGAGCAGCCAGTGCTCTTAACCTCTGAGCCATCTCTCCAGCCCCTAGTACAGACATATGTAGGCAATGCACTCACACACACTAAATGAATAAAACTTTAAAAAATATCAGAAATGGTAGGACAGTATAGTGGTTAATATTAACTAACAGGATCTAGTACCACCTAGGAGACAAGCCTCTGGGCACACCTGTGAGGGAGTCTCTTGATTAGGTTAACTGAAATGGGAAGACACACTCAAAGAGTGGGCATTACAATTCCCTAGGCTTGGGTTCTAGACCCATAAAAAGGAGGAAGCTAGCTCAACACAAGCATTCATTCATTGCTCTCCTCTTCTTAACTGTGAATGCAACATAACAAAGACTGTTCCAAGTGCTTGCAGTCTTAGCTGCTCTATCACGATGGACTATATCCGTAACCTGTGGATCAAAATAAACTATTCCACCTTAAATTGCTTCTATTAGGATATACCATCACAGCAACAGGAAAAGACAGATTCTTGGTTTCCAGTGGTTGAGAATTAGGAGGGGAGCAAAACGGAAGCAAATATGGTTATAAAAGTGACAGGAAGCTGGGCGTTGGTGGCACACGCCTTTAATCCCAGCACTTGGGAGGCAGAGGCAGGCGGATCTCTGTGAGTTCGAGGCCAGCCTGGTCTACAAAGTGAGTTCCAGGACAGCCTCCAAAGCTACAGAGAAACCCTGTCTCGAAAAACCAAAAAAAAAAAAAAAAAAAGTTGTTTTTTTGTTTTATTTGTTTGTTTTTTGGTTTTTTTGTTTGTGTGTTTTTTTGGGGTTTTTTGGGTTTTTTTTTTTTTTTTTTTTTTTGGTTTTTCGAGACAGGGTTTCTCTGTATTGTTTTGGAGGCTGTCCTGGAACTAGCTAACTCTTGTAGACCAGGCTGGCCTCGAACTCACAGAGATCCGCCTGCCTCTGCCTCCCGAGTGCTGGGATTAAAGGTGTGCACCACCAACAACTGGCAGTTTTTTAAAGTTTAAAGTTATCAATACTTTCAATAATGCTGTACATCTATTTCCCCTATTTTAAGTGGAATTCCATCTATCTATTTATATCATTTTTATAGAAACCCCTATTTTTGCTTAATCTCATTTTCTATTTCCCATCTCTCAGTTCAATACTCTGAATATTTTTGAGATACATGTTAAAGTTCACTAATTCTATCTTCATATATGGTTAATCTGTTTAAATTCACAAGTACCTTTAGCAGTCTTGAAGGCCCAATTCTTGAGTGTTTCCTTTTCAAACTTTTGCTTTTTGTTTTAATTGAAGCAAGGGTAACACAGGTTGGTCTTGAACTTATAATCATCATACCTCAGCCTCTCAAGTCCTGGGATTACAGGTGTGAACCACCATGCCTGGTCTCTATACCATGTCTTCCTCAGAGATGCTTAACTATGGGGAAGGCCATATTCTTCCCTTTATAGATGACCTGCAGGGTACCACTGAGAGCATACTTGTTCATAAACCAGCTTTGGACTTAGTGTATCTACACAGCAGAATGCTCTTCCCATTCTGACAACTGTCCTTAAGATTCAAGGGCTGTCAAGAACAACATGATGTGGCCAACATCTCCTACATGCTTACCCAGCACTGAATAAATGAAAGGAGCTTCTTTATTTTTCCCGGGTGACACAATCGGAAGACAGGGGTAGGATTCAAATGCAAGGGTTGCCCTATGATCCTACAGTTCCATGATAAGAGTCCAATAGAACATTCTGTGGTAGAGACTGTTGCCAAGAGAGAACTAGAATCTAAACTACAACTTATTATCTGTCCAGCCACAATTCAGCTCTTGTTTTTCCTATCTTAACTGTTGAAATTTTATCATGGTATGGTGGCCCAGTACTTGGGAGGCAGAGACAGATGTTTCTATGTGTTTGAGGGCAGCCTGGCCAATATAGCAAGTTCTAGGACAGCCAGGGCTACATAGAGACTATCCCAAAAATAAAAATAAGATAAACAATTAGGCATTATTTATCATTATTGTGTGTGTGTGATGTGAGTTAGTGCAGAAGCATATGTACTACTACACACGTCTAAAGATCAGAAGACAACTTTTAGGGGTCAATTCTCTCCTTCCACCATCTGTTCCAGGGATCAAACTCAGGTAGGTCATCAGATTTGTTCAATAAGAACTTTTACCCACCGAGCCATTTGCCAGCCCATTTTCTCTCTTTAGTTCACATTAGTATGGGATACAACATGCTTCATAAAGAGACATGTCTCATTCGTTTTTGAAAAGTGCATCTTTATCACTCAACAGAAAGAAACAATACACTAATCAGACTTTATTCTTTTATGCAGATTTATTACTTTATTTTTTTAGTAATTTAATTTTAGTCAGTGTCTCACTATGTAGCCCTGGCTATCTCAGAACTCACTATGTAGGCCAAGCTGGCATGTAGATCACAAAGGTCCACCTGTCTCTGCCTCCTGAAGAGCATGCTTTACTCTGCAGAGCATTAATGCTTTTTTCAGTACAAAGCAAAACAGAGTTGTCATAACACTCAGTGTCCTGTCTTCTCTTCTGCATTTGAGTGCTATCTTAATTTCTAGTACAACAAAATACTGGCAAGAAATTACATGAACCAGGTGTTGCAATGGCCACCCATAATCCCAGCATGCAGGACATGAGGGAGAAGAATCATAAGTTTAAGAATGGTTTTTGATGACATAATGAGATCCCATATGAGAGAGAGAGAGTGTTCCAACATCAAGTTAGGATTATAATAGAAAAGCTTTCAATGGGCCAGTGAGACACCACCTCAAAAAACAACAGAAACAAAAGGTTTCATTGTCATCCAACCTGTGAATGTCCATCTATACAATGTAATTGAGTAAACCGTACAATAGGATAGAATTTAATTAAAAAGAAAGATCAGCTTACCTTTTATGGCAGTACCTTGTTTAAATCTTGTGTTGAGGCAAAATAAAAAGCATTTGTGTTTTTTCTTTTGTATATATGCAACTTTAAAAAAGATGATTTTCTTCAGGGGAGAGTTTTGGCTGGTTTGCCTGAAAAATAAGAGAAATATTTAATTTTCTTAGTTCTTTTCCTGTTGCTGTAATAAAATACTTTAGCTGGGTGTTGGTGGCACATGCCTTTAATCCCAGCACTCGGGAGGCAGAGGCAGGCGGATCTCTGTGAGTTCAAGGCCAGCCTGGTCTACAGAGCGAGTTCCAGGACAACCTCCAAAGCAATACAGAGAAACCCTGTCTCAAAAAACCAAAAATAAATAAATAAATAAAATACTTTATAAAAGCCACGTAAGGCTTATTTTAGCTCACAGTTCAAGGACCATGAATCATGGTAGAGAAGTCAATGCAGCAGGAACTTGAAGCATTTAGTCACATTACATCATAGTCAAAGAGAAGAGCAACAAGTACCTGAACTCAGCCCGCGGTCTCCTCCCACACTGTCTAGGATCACTGCCCACAGAATGGTGCCACCCACAGTGGGCAGATCTTCCCATCCCAATCACTGCCTCAAGATAATCTCCTGCAGACACGCACCAGAAGTCCATTTCCCAAGTTGACAACATCATACTAACAAAAAATATCGAAAGTTAGTGATGGCACACACCTTCCTTTAATCTCAGCACTCAGGAGGCAGGTGGATCTCTGTGAGTTCAAGGCCAGACTGCTGATCTATAGTGTAAGTTCCAGGACAGCTTCCCCTCCCAAAAAAAAAAAAGTCAGGCAAAATACAAGGAAAACTCATCTTGATTGGATTGAGATGCAGCTACATTTAGAGAGACGATTAATTAAGGCGGGAAGAACTGCCTTGGATATGTAGTTGGCACCATCTCATAGGCTGAGGGCCTGGACAGAATAAAACAAAACAACGGAGAAGCTGGCGAAGCAGTCATGCTTTCCTTGTCTTTTTCTCTCCTTCCTTGCCCTCATTCTTTTAGTCCTCCCTGGCTCCCATGATATACAGACAATGAGAGACCACCACTATAACAGTAACACCACAAAACCAGGAGACTAAGTAAATCTCTCCTCTTGTAAGTCATGTATACGGTATTTTGTCACAGAAATGTAAATCAACACTAAAAATTGGTGCCAGGAGGGGCTAGAACTATGGCTCAGCTGTCATGAGCACCAGATGCTCTTCCAGAGGATCTAGGTTCAACTCTCAGCACCCACATGATGGTGCAACAACCATAGCTCCAGTTACTGGGAATTTGACACCCTTTTCTGGCCTCCACAGTCACCCAACATGCACATGGTATACAGACATATAACATGCAAGCAAAATACTCATTTAAATAATGAAATGGGGTACAGAGATAGGCACTGCATGACTAACAACATGGGTTTTTTGATGCCTTGTATTTTTTATTTTAAAAAAAATTATTTTTCATTTTATATACCAACCCAGTTCCCCCTCTCTCCAGGTTTTTTATAATTGTTGTTTTTAGAGAAGATTAACTAAGGGTTACTAAGACCCGCCCTGACTGGAGAGTGGTGGTGCACACAGAAGCAGGCAGATCTCCATGAGTTTAAAGCCAATCTGGTCTATAGAATGAGTTCCAGGACAGCCAGGATTCTACAGAGAAACCCTATCTCAAAAAAAAAAAAGAAAGAAAGAAAGAAAAAGAAAGAGAGAGAGAAAGAGAGAGAGAGAGAGAGAGAGAGAGAGAGAGAGAGAGAGAGAGAGAGAGAGAGAGAGAGAGAGAGAGGAAAAGACCTGCCCTGAAGTTGGCAGTACCAATTTTTTCCTCCCCATTTTTCAGGACAGGGTTTTTCTGTAGCTTTGGAGGTTGTCGTGGAACTCTGCTCAGTAGACCAGGCTGACCTTGAACTCACAGAGATCCGCCTGCCTCTCCCTCCCGAGTGCTGGAATTAAAGGTGTGCACCACCACCACCACCCCCACCGTCCCTACCCCCACCACCCGGCAAGCAGCATCAATTCTTGAGCTAGGAATCCAAATGGAGTAAAAGGAGAAAATGGGCCGGGCGTTGGTGGCGCACGCCTTTAATCCCAGCACTCGGGAGGGAGAGGCAGGCGGATCTCTGTGAGTTCAAGGCCAGCCTGGTCTACAAGAGCTAGTTCCAGGACAGCCTCCAAAACAATACAGAGAAACCCTGTTTCGAAAAACCAAAAAAAAAAAAAGGAGAAAATGGAAGAAGCCAGTTTATACAGGCATTTTCTCCTGCTTTCTTGCCAGCATAATGTAAGCTACTTTGTTCCACCATACCCCTGCCCCTGACATGATAGACTGAAAACTCAAACTGTGAGCCAAAATTATCTTTCCACCCTTATTCTGCTCAGTTATCTGGTAACAATGACATAAAACTGATCTTTAGTTGATATCCAAATCATCAGAGCATTTCATAATTAAGGAACTAAAAACCTCTTGTTGCTTACTCTATAAAAGAAAATACTAGTAATATAAATTCATTCTATATTTGACTAACTGCCTCAATTGTTAAAATGACACACCAAACAATCCAAGGACAATGGGTGCTGTGAACACGATTATAGTGCCACCTACTCAGGAAACTAAGAAAAGAGGATCTCAGCCGGGCGGTGGTGGTGCACGCCTTTAATCCCAGCACTCGGGAGGCAGAGAGGTGGATCTCTGTGAGTTCAAGGCCAGGCTGGACCGAAAGCCTCCAAAACAATACAGAGAAACCCTGTCTCGTAAAAACCAAAAAAAAAAAAAAAAAAAAGAGGATCTCTTGAGGCCAGGAGTTCAAGGCCAGCCTGGGCAATACAACAAAACAATATTTTGTTTCCTTTGTATCTGGAGACACTCATATTAAGTGAATTGAGTCAGTCTAAGAAAGGCAAATGTTGCATGTTTTCTTTCATTTATGGCCCCCAGACTTATAGATACATAATGTTATATACATACTGATAATCTGAGAGTAGAAGCAAATTTGTCTGGAGGAACAAATAGGAGTAAGACAACAGTAGGGGAATAGAGAGAATGTTCTCAAAGAATATTATATACTTGTATGAAAATAGCTTTTGGTAACCCTGTATAACTTAAAAAATAAAACGAACCTAAGGACACAGGAGGCTTTTTATTCAAATGCATACTCCTGGTGTGGTCTGAATGAGAATGGTTCCCATAGGCTCATATATTTGCATGCCTAGTCTCCAGTTAGTGAACGATTTGGAAGGATTAGCAGGTGTGGCCTTAGCAGGTGTGTCACTGGAGGTGGGCTTTGAGCGATATGACATTACACCCAGCTCTAGACTGTGAACTTTCAACAGCCCATACCAGGCCCAGTGTCCCTGTCTCTTTGCCTGAAGCCTGCAGATCAGAATGTAAAGCTCTCAGCTACTTCTCCAGGGCCGTTCCTGCCTGAGTGCTGTCATGCTCCCCGCCATGATGATAATGGACTAACCTCTGAAACTGCGAGCCCCCCAATCAAATGTTTTCTTTCATAAGAGCTCCCTTGTTCATGGAGTCTCCTCACAGCAATAGAACACTAAGACACCTGATCACGAGCTAGCTGATAATCCCTCTCAACTTCTAGAAGGAAAGCACTATAAATTGTGCTCTTTAACCATTTTCAAATATTAAAAACAGACATTCCTCAGAGAAATGACTAACTCTAAGGACTGACGCAAAAATATGTATAAATTGCACGTATAGTAATAAAATACAAGCAGTTCGGCAAATTGTCACACACCTGTAATCCCATCACTCAGCAGGCAGATCTGTAAAAGTTCAAGGCCAGTCTAGTCTACATACTGAGTTCTGGGCCAGCTAGAGCTGTACAGGAGACCCTGTCTCAAGGGAAAAAAAAAAGAAAAAGAAAAAAGGAAACCAATATTCTTGGATTGAATACAAGATAGAAATAAAATATTTCCATAGAAGGTAAAGTTATTTTCCTTTTTTCTTGCAAAATTCAAGATTTTCCTTATTGTATAATTTATATAAATATATACAGGATACAAAAGTATAAGAGTAGGGAAAGGAAAAAGACAAAACTGCACGTTTCTTCATATAGAATCTAGATATTTAAATATTTAGTGTATACATATATATACATAAAGATGTGAAACCAAAAAGGAGGGAGGAGGGGCTCTGTGGGAGGAAGAAGAGAGTCAGTAGGAGAAAGGACACGGGAAGGTGATGGAGAATGAATATAAAAAGATACAATGATATGTATACACGAGACCATCATAATGAAATCCATTGCTTTGTGTGTTGAAAAACTAATACTACAAAGTGGAGGAGAAAGAAAGGAAGGAAGGAAAGAACAGAACAGAACAGAACAGAACCTGGAAGACAAAAAGTAAAAACAACCCAAGTGTTCGGTCAACGGATGAATGAATAAACAAACTAAAATGCAGGCAGCTGAGAGGTGTACCTCAGTGGTAATGAGTGTGCTTAACAAACATGGCATTGTGCTCAATCCCCAATACCAAAGACCATGGGTATAAACAATGGAATATTACTCAATATCAAAAAGGAAATTCAGAGGAAGGATCTCTGAGTGGTCTACAGAGTGTTCCAGGAAAGTCAGGGCGCCGGGCGTTGGTGGTGCACGCCTTTAATCCCAGCACTCGGGAGGCAGAGGCAGGAGGATCTCTGTGAGTTCGAGACCAGCCTGGTCTACAAGAGAAACCCTGTCTCGAAAAACCAAAAGAAAAAAAAAAGAAAGAAAGAAAGCCAGGGCTCCACAGAGTAACTTTGTCTCAAAAAAACTAACCAAACAAACAAAAAACATATATCATTTATATGAGGAAATTAAGCCAGCTTCAAAGACAGGATGTTAAAGAGCAGTTAGTTGCCAAGCGGCTGAGGGAGGGGTGAGTAAATTTTCTTTATTTTGGTTTTTCGAGACAGGGTTTCTCTGTATTGCTTTAGAGGCTGTCCTGGAACTCACAGAGATCCGCCTGCCTCTGCCTCCTGAGTGCTGGGATTAAAGGCCTGCACCACCAACACCCCGCATATCCTTATTCCTTAATTCATAGAAAAAAAAACAAAAGGTCTCACTCAAATGTTAATACCACCACGCCCCTCCAACAGCTTTATCAAATCCATCATATCCCCAGCCTTTCCTCCTGTCACAAATAAAGAACCATCAAAGGCCAGCCCCTCCAACTGCAATCCAGACTCCACCATATGTCTCCCAAACTGTTCCATCTGAACCTCTCCCACCAATAGCTCTAGTCTCTCTTCTCTAATGCATACATGCACATACCTGCATGCATACATACATACACACACACACATGCACAGGTGCATACATGTCCTCTCTCCAATCCAAGGGTGATGGCAATATTTCCTAAAGGAACTACCTCCCCTTACTGTCCCCAACCCCTCTCTTCCTGCCATTCCAACAAACTGTTTCTGTAAAGAAAGTCAATGACTGCTAAAGATTGCTTCCCATTTCTCACCTCAACATTTCAGTACAATGAATCAACCCTTCCTTTGTGGAGTGATGGCCTCACCTACATTCTTTGACATCACATCCTCCTCCAGCCACAGAGCTGGGCCAGCCTGACAACATGGGGGGGGGTCTATCTCTTTTAAAGCAAACAGTTGGGTGTGGTAACTGTATTAGGGTTTTCTAGAGGAACAGAATCAAAGAATGAATATGTATGTATGTATGTATGTATGTATGTATGTATGTATGTATGTATTAAAGGGAGATGTAGTAGAATGGCTTACTAGCTATAGTCTAGCTAGTCCATCAGTGGTTGGCCAAGAATCCAGTAGTTGTTCAGTCCCTGAGACTGGATGTCTTGGCTTCTATTATCAATGAAGTAACATTCCAGAGGAACAGATGAACCTGATATCAAGAGTGAGAGCAGACAGACAAGTAGCCAGTGCTTCCTTCTTCCATGCCCTTGTATGCAGGCCACACCAGAAGACGTGGTCTAGACATAGGATGGGTCTTCAGATCTCTAATAATCCAGATTTGAGGTGGATCCTCCTGCCACAAATGATCTCAGAGACTCCTTCACAGATGTACCCACATGCTTGGGTTCTAATTGATTCAAGATGTAGTCAAGTTGAAACCAAGATTAGCCATCACAGTGGCACATACCTTTTTAGTTTTTATATTTTAAAATTGGTGTTTGGCCCACATGTAAGTCTGTGTGAAGATGTCAGATCTTGGAGTTGTAGTTGTTAGCTGCCATGTGGGTGCTGGGAATTGAGCCCAGGTCCTCGGGAAGAGCAGCCAATGCTCTTAACTACTGAGCTATCACTCAAGCCCCAGTTGCACATACCTTTAACGCCAGAATTCTGTAAATTCGAGGCCAGCCTCATACTTAGAGGCCAGGCAGAATTATTACACAGTGAGTGAAACCCTGTCTCAAAAGTATATTTATTACACACACACAAATCTAAGACTGGCTCAGAAAGGGTGGGACAGCTCTATATCAGACAGGGCACCTTTCCTGCAGATAATAATTATAAATTCTGAACAAAATATTAAAAAAAAAAAGGTATCTGAGCTCCTGGGGATTTGGCTTCTGGCCTCTGCAGATACCTCTACTCATGTATGCATGAATATACCCCCCCTAAAAGAAAGAAAGGAAGAAAGAAAAGTTCAAAGTTCAGAGTAAACAAAAAGAAGTTTCAACAAGTAAAGAAATCCCAAATTTGTATTAAATTTCTCTCCCAATTCCCAGATGGGACAGCAGATGAAGCTACAAGGGACCAAGTAGAAAGTGGTTGCTGCTCTTTATTTGTAATTGCCAGAACTTGGAAGCAACCTAGATGTCCCTCAACCGAAGAGTGGATAGAGAAAATGTGGTACATTTACACAATGGAGTATTACTCAGCAGAAAAAAATAATGGAATCATGAGATTCGCAGGCAAATGGATGACACTAGAAGAAACCATCCTGAGTGAGGTAACCCAGTCACAAAAAGAGAAACATGGCATGTACTCTCTCATATATGGATTTTAGACATAGATCTGGGGAGTGCCAGCCTACAATCCTATGGCCAGAGAGTCTGGGAAACAGAAACTTTATTTAGTGGCTGATCGAAGAAGAGGCAGACTCCCTTGGTTAAGTACTGAGCTGAACTCAAGAAAGCCAGTAACAGAGAGGGAGGACTGATGATCAAAGGGATTAAGACTGGGCTGGTTTAACCCCCAGAAACAGCTAACCAGACAAAGGTTAACTCTTGAATTCCAGGCATCAGCCTGGGAATCCAACATGGGACTGATCAAGACCCCCTGAATCTGGGTGTCAGTGAAGAGGCCTAGGGAATCTATTGAGCCTTGGGCAGCAGATCAGTACCCATCCCAAGTATACACACGGACTTTGGACTCCCATAGAACAATGTGAGGTGCACTCTCACCCTGAACTCTTGGGGAAGGGTCTAGGCCCTGCCCTATATGAAATGACAGACTATTCACACCCCCATGGAGGGCCTCACCCTCCCTGGGGAAATGAGGGGATAACAGGGGGGGTTGGGGGGAGGGCACGGGAGGAAGGGAGGGAATGGGAGAGGGACCTGGAACTGACTTGTGAAGCAACCTTGTTTCTTACCTCAATTTAAACTGGAAAATAAAATTAAAAAGAAAAAAAAAAAAAAAGAAAGTGGTTGCTGCTGTCGTGGGTATGCCATCAGTGGACTATGTATAAGACACATGACTTCAAGAGCAGCTGTAACAAGGTAAATCCAAATTCTGCCAAATTAGAAGGCTTTTCCATTGTAATCCAGAAGGGTCACAATTTAGAAGTTAAGAACCATGTTCTAGAACTAATGGCTATAACCTAAAACTTACATCAAAACCAAAAAGAACCACACTAGCAAAGTCCACTATTAAGTCTCAATGGTATTAAGGTGCAGTCCCCATAATTTAATAGCCTTACTAAACCACAACCCCACCTCCCACCCCTACTCAACATTCTTTTTGGGAATGTAACTCAGTCTACAGTACATGTTTACACTACACAAGGCACTTGGTTCAATCAGTTTAAAAAAACTGTACAGAATATTTTGTTGCCAACTGTCTACCAAGCACAATGCTACTGTACAAGAACAGAAAGACCTGGTCTGGCCTTGTGAAACACACTAGTAATCTAGCACTTGGGAGGTAGATCTAAACAAGGAAGCAGGCCAGTTCAACCTCAAACACAATGTAAGTTTAAGGTCAGTCAGCCTTGACTACATGAAACCCACCCAGTCACGAGAAAAAATTCTCAGTTTTCACTGGGGGAAAAAGTACTTAATTTTAACTAAGCCTGGAAGTAGTTATTACAACATTTTAAAGTAAGTCCATTTTGAATGTTTAAAAAAAATCTCAGTGGGGTTGCTATTAATGTTGCTTGTTGTTTTGGTTGTGTTTTTTAAGTATATGTTTGTATGTTTTATTATGTGTGTGTGTTAAGAGCAAATGTTACTCTGTTGCCCAGGCTGATCTCAAATACCTAGGTTTTTGAGATCCTCGGAGTAGTATGCACCAACCATATCTCACAAGACTGAAAAAACTTTAAGGAAAAATAGCATAAACCAGTCTCTAAAAGGTAATATCCATAATGTCAATTATACAACTGAAAATTACCTGAGATGTGAAGAAGGAAATGTGACAACCAAGAGGAAAAGTGAACAATGAGACTTAACAAAAGACCATGCACCGAAATTGCCAGGTAAAAACTTCAAAACATTGTTAATAAATCTGTTCATAGGATTTTAGAAGGTAAAGGTAAGGAAAATACATAAAAATATATATACCCCCAGCACATGGGAGGTTGGGGGGTTGTACAATCAGAATTTTGGGCCAGCCTGGTTATA
This sequence comes from Mesocricetus auratus, assembly GCF_017639785.1. Classification (NCBI taxonomy): domain Eukaryota; kingdom Metazoa; phylum Chordata; class Mammalia; order Rodentia; family Cricetidae; genus Mesocricetus; species Mesocricetus auratus. The sequence goes on from NW_024429194.1 coordinate 76,048,474, forward strand.
CAGAGAGCTTCCAAAAACAAACAAACAAACAAACAAGCAAAAAAGAGTCTGGAGAGATGGCTCAGACATTATGAATAGAGACTGCTCTTCCAGAGAACTGGGGTTTGATTCACAGCACACACATGGTGGCCCACAACCGTCTGTAACTCCAGTTCCAAGGGATCAAACACACTTCTAGCCTCCATTGGCACCAGACAGGAAATGGTATAGAGACATATATGCCAGCAAATCACCCATAAAATAAAAATTTAAACATATAAAAAAGGAAACTCTAGAACTGGAAAAGCAGTATCTGAAATAGAATGTTACTGGACATGCTTAATAATAGAACAGACATAGAAAAAAGCAGCAAAATTTGAAGATAAATAGAAAACATACAACTATAAAAAAAATTTAAAACACACACACACACACACACACACACACACACACACACACACACCCCTGGAGTCCCAAAGGAGAAGAAAAAAATTGAGGCCCCAAAAGTTACTCAATGGCAACAGTAAAAATGTTTCCAGTCAGATGATAGTAGTACCTGCCTTTAATTCCAGCACTCAAGAGATAGATACAGGCTGCTCTGTGAGTTCCAGGACAGCCTGGTCTGCAGAGCGAGTTCTAGGACAGCTAGAGCTACAGAGAAACTCCCTCTGTAGACCAGGCTGGCCTTGAACTCACAAAGATCTGCCTGCCTCTGCCTCCCCAGGGCTGGGATTAAAGGCATGCGCCACCAACACCCAGTGAAACTCTGTCTCAAAAGAAAAAAAAATGTTTCCAAGGGCTTTTGTTTTGTTCTTATTTTTGGTTTGTTTTTTTTTTGTTGTGTTGTTGTTTCTTTGTGTGTGTGTGTGTGTATGTGTGTGTGTGTGTGTGTGTGAGAGAGAGAGAGAGAGAGAGAGAGAGAGAGAGAGAGAGAGAGAGAGGTTTGTTGGCACATCAGATGCCTGCCTAGTGCCCACAGAAGCCAGAAGAGAGCATCAGATCCCCTAGAATAGGAGTCATACATAGATGGTTGTTAGCTGCCATGTGGGTGCTGAGAGACAAACCTGAGTTGTCTGCAAAAGCAGTCAGAGCTCTTAACAGCTAAGTCATCTCTGCAGCCCCCAAAAGCACAACAAGGAATATCTTTTGTTATTGTTTTTTGTCTAAAACAGATCTCACAATGTAGCTCTGCCTGGCCTGTAACTCTCTATGTAGGACAGGGTAGCCTTGAACTCCTGAATGCTGGGATTAAGTCTGTGACACTACATACAACTTTTGTTCTGTTTTTTGTTTGTTTAAAGATTTATTCATGCCGGGCATTGGTGGCGCACGCCTTTAATCCCAGCACTCGGGAGGCAGAGGCAGGCGGATCTCTGTGAGTTCGAGGCCAGGCTGGACTGACAGCCTGCAAAACAATACAGAGAAACCCTGTCTCGTAAATAAATAAATAAATAAATAAATAAATAAATAAATAAATACATTCATTTATTATGTATAGTGTCTTGTCTGCATGTGTGCCTGCAGGCCAGAAGAGGGCACCAGATATCATTACAGATTGTTGTCAGTCACCATGTGGTTGCTGGGAATTGGATTTAGGACCTCTGGAAGAGCTGTCAGTGTTCATAACCTCTGAGCCATCTCTTCAGCCCTGTTTTTCATCTTGTTTTGTTTCGTTTTTTAAAGACAGGGTCTCATTTAGCAAAGTATAGCCTCAAACTTCAGATTCTCTTGTCTTAGTTTCAACTAGGACTATAAGTGTATACCACTATACCCAGCCATTTTACAGTTTTTAAATATATCAACCTAACAGTACAAGAAGGATAAATATACCTAAAGTGCAGTTAAACTAAAGGGGGAGAAAATACCTTAAGCACAGAAAAAAAAAATTAGATAAACAATAATAACTGACATCATGAGTAGGGGATAAAAACAATAAAGTTCTCTGACGTGCTGAAACACAAAAGTTGTCAAACAGTAATTCTACATTCAGCAACAAATCTTTCAAAGAAGAAGGGCAGGGTCTAAAGATATTTATCAGTTGAAAGAATGGTTACCCAGCATAGATGAAACCTTAGGCGTGCTGTAAACCCAGCACACAGAAGGTAATAGCAGAAGGATGGGAATTCGGAAATTCAAGGTCACTCTCCGCTAGACAGCCAAGAGTTTGAGGTCAGCCTGGACTTAATGAGACCCTGTCATTAAATGAATAAATCCCAGCATTCACGAGGCTGAGGCATGAGGGTCCTAAAACCAGCCTGAGCAAACCCTCATCTCAAAAGTAAGTCAGGAGCTTGGCACCGTGGCTCATACCTCTGGCTCACACTCTGCATTCCAGAGGTTCAGAAGCCTCCTTGTGATTTCAGGCCAGCCAGGACTACAGAATGAGACTCTGTCTCCAGAAACAAAACAACGAAAGACTGGCTGAGAATACAGCTCAATGGCAGAGCACCTGCCTAGCATACAAAAGGCCCTAGGTTCAATTTCCAATACTGCCAAAAAAAACAATTACATAGATATTTACATGGGATTTTGCTTAGAGTAGTGGCTCAAATCTTTTAGTCCCAGTACTTGGAAGGCTGAGACAAGAGGATCACTAAGGCCAGCCTAAACTACATAGGGACACACCCTGTCTCAGAAAAACAAAACAACTGGGGAGGTGGTGGTGTACACCTTTGATCCCAGCAGAGGAAGACAAATCTCTGAGTTCAAGGCCAGCCTGATCTACTGAGTGAGTTCCAAGACAGCCAGGGCTACACAGAAAAACTCTGTCTTGGAAAAAACAAAAAACACAAGACAGAACTGCCAAGCATACATAAGAAAGGAAGAAAACAGAAGAGGGAGAAAAGAGAGGGAAGAGAGAAAAGAAAACAGAAGAAACACTGGGCGTTTATAAATATCTCTTCATAAACTTGCAAAGATCCTCAACAAAACACTAGCAAACCAAATCATACACACAAAAAGAATGGACATCACGCCAAGTAGAATTTATCCCAAGAATGCAACTATTTTTAACATCTGAAAATCAGTCAATATAGCATACCACAAATCAATGAAAGTCAAATAACCATCTAAATTGATGCAGAGAGAGCATTTCACCAAATCCAACATTCTTTCCTTATGAAAGCATGCATTCCAGGTGCTAGTGAGATCACTTAGCAGGTAAATGACTTGCTGCACAAGCCAGGTGACCTCAATCTCAGGAGCCCACTTAGAGGTGGAAGGAGAGAGCTGACTTCACAAGTTGTCCTTGACTCCCACATGAACACAATGGCACACATACACACAAAATACTAATAAGTGGTCATTTTGTAATTCCACAACATTGAAATAAAGGCAACTTTCTCAATTATTATCACTTTTTTTTTTTTTTGGTTTTTCGAGACAGGGTTTCTCTGTGGCTTTGGAGGCTGTCCTAGAACTCGCTCGGTAGACCAGGCTGGTCTCGAACTCACAGTGATCCGCCTGCCTCTGCCTCCCGAGTGCTGGGATTAAAGGTGTGCGCCACCAACGCCCGGCTAATTATTATCACTTTTATTTAACACTGTTTGGGGGCTTCTATTCAATGTAATAAAAAAAAGTAAAACAAAGGAAATATCGACTGTGAAAGAAAAATAAACTATCTTTATCTGCAGATATAATTGTGTAAGAAGAAAATCCAAAGAGATATATTATGAGAACTAGTAAGCTACACAATGTTGAAGAATGTTACCATTATACATAACCCAAAATGTATCTTTGTACAACAACAAATAATTGAAAACATTATAAAAATATTTACAATACCATCAAAAGACAAAACAGTTCAGAATAATTCAAATGAAAAATGTGCCTTTACAGTGGAAACAAAATATTGCTAAGAAAAAAATCTAAATAAATGGAGAAATAAAATTAAATACATAGGGGGCTGGAGACATGGCTTGGCAGTTAAGAACACTGGCTGTTCTTCCTGAGGACCTGAATTCAATTCCCAGTACCCACATGGTAGCTCCCAACTGTCTGTAACTCCAGTTCAAGGGGATCTGACACCCTCACACAGGCATGCATGCATGCAAAATACCAACGCACATGAAAATAAATAAATCATTTTTTTAAATTAAATACATAGATAAAAAACTGAATTCAATTCTGAATTTGATCTATTAATTATATATAACACTAACCAAACTCACAGCAAAAATAACAACATAATTTTGAGAGCGTATCCTAAAACTAGCAATATAAGCAAGGATAGAAAGGGGTTTTTTTTTTTGGCTTTTTAATTTTTTTATACAGGGTGGCCTCATTCATGATGCTCCTATCTCAGACCCCAAACTGCTGAAATTACATGTGTGTATCATTCCCTGCAAGGAGCACATATTTTACAATTCCATTTAAAGTCTGAGAACCTACAAAATTAATTTGTAGTGACAAAAATAAAAACATCAACTACTTGAAGATTGAAAGGACAGGTATAATGATTGGAAAGGAACACAAGAAAAATTCCCGGGTGATAGAAATGTTCTATAATTGATGTGAGAGATGTCCACACTAAATTTTTGTTTGTTTTTGAGACAGGATGTCACTATGTAGACCTGGCTGATCTGGAAATCATTATATATTTTGGGCTGACCTTGAACTCAGGCAGACCTGTCTGTTTCTGAATCCTGAATGATGGGATTAAAAGTATGAGCCACCGAGCGGGGCAGTGGTGGCGCACTGCCTTTAGTCCCAACACTCGGGAGGCAAACGCAGGCGGATCTCTGTGAGTTCAAGACCAGCCTGGTCTACAACTACTAGTTCCAGGACAGCCTCCAAAGCCACAGAGAAACCCTATCTCAAAAAACCAAAAAAAAAAAAAAAAAAAAAGATTAGATGAGAAGATATGGATAACATACTACATACTTTAAAGAGTAGCTGGGTCTGCCAAGCATGGTAGAAGATAACTGTAATCAGTCATCACTGTTATTAGTTTAAATATTTTAAACATGACCCTTTCTTGAGGGAGGGGTGCAGAGCCAAACTGCCTGCAGTTCAATCCTCTTGCCTCAAGTCTCTTTATCTCTGAAACAGGGAAATTATAGCCCCTATAGTCTATGGTTACCCTGAGGACTAGATGAAAAATTCCCATATGAATTAAATATTGAGCTGGGCATGGTGGTGCATGTTCCAGAACAGCTGAGGCTACACAGAGAGACCTTGTCTCAAAAAAAAAAAAAAAAAAAAAAGAAAGAAAGAAAGAAAGAAAGAAAAGAAATGCAATGGCACAGTATAAACACCCAAACATTACGCTGTGTTCTCTAAGTAGAAAGTTATTTATAAAGCTTTAAACACTATCTCCCTGCTCAAAACTGTACATTCAGCCTTATCTCTCCTCTGGGCTCCAGATTTTTCTGTAAGATATGTTCTCCCTGGATTTCTTAGATGTCTCCCACTAGTTTCAGGCAAAAGAAAGCCTTGATTTCCCTCTCTAACATGTAATAATTCCCAAACATCTACCACTACCTCAGCCTAGCTTCCCCATTTAATTGAACAGTGCCACTGCCCAACCAATTTGTTCCATCAAGAAGCCTGGAAATCACTCTGAGCCCTCTCATTCCCTCAAACTTCAACTGTTACATACTTCTCTAAGAAGTTCCAACAGCTCTGTTTCCAAAATACTGCCCTAAGTCAGCTGCTGAGGTTAAAACACAATACTCCCTTCCTAGACATGTGCCACAATTTAGAGAAAAACGCAAGATCCAGCTTTTCACCAATGTTTGTAAGGGTGACTAGAACACCAACTTTCTAAACCACGCGCCCCCTTAACCTAGACACACCAGTATTATCTAGTTCCTGCAAGAGATCTGGGCCTTGCCCATCTCCTCGGCATCTGGGATCTCCCACCCCCACCTCCTCATTATAGCTAGTTTTTTTTTTCTTTTTAATGAGCATTGACTGGTGTTCTGTTTGCATGTGTGTGTGTGTGAGACTATTGGATCCCCTGGAACTGGAGTTAGAGACAGTTGTGAGATGTCATGTAGATGCTAGGAATTGAACCCAGGTCCTCTGGAAGAGCAGCCAATGTTCTTAACCCCTGAACAATCTCTCCATCCCGTTTTCAAGAGCTCAGTTTACATGAGAATTAGAGATGTCCAAAGGAAGGGAAGAGACACCAAGAGATGAACAGACTTGGAGGAGAAAACTTTTTTTGTTTTTGTTTTTTTTTGAGACAAAGTTTCTCTCTGTAGCTTTGTAGACCAGGATGGCCTTGAACTCACAAGAGATCCACCTGCCTCTGCCTCCCAAGGGCTGGGATTAAAGGTGTATGCCACCACTGCTCCAGAATGCTCCAGAAGGAGAAAATTTTTAATCCCAGGAAGAGGCAGGCAAATCTCTGTGACTTGATCTACATAGCCAAGGGCCTATAGCAAAACCTTCTCTCTAAAAAAAGAAGAAAAAAAAAAAACAGAAAAGAGGAAGGAAACAACATGAGCAGATAAGAATGAGGAATGAGCTGGGCGTTGGTGGCGCACCTTTACTCCCAGCACTCGAGAAGCACAGGCAAGTGGATATCTGTGAGTTCTAGACCAGCCGGGTCTAGAAGAGCTAGTTCCGGGCCAGCCTCCAAAGCCACAGAGAAACCCTGTCTCAAAAAACAAAAGGAGGAATGAGGCCAGTAGTAGTAGCCCATGCCTTTAATCCCAGCACTTGGGAGACAGAGGCAGGAGGATCTCTGTGAGTTCGAGGCCAGCCTGGTCTACAGATCAAGTTCTAGGACAGCCAAGGCTACACAGAGAAAACCTTGTCTCAAAAAAAAAAAAAAAAAAAAGTGGGAGGGTGTGATGAAATGCCAAGAAGCCAGCAGCACTGTCAAGTAGGGCATAGATGAAGGTATGAGTGAAACTCTAATCGCCTGGCATCAGGAAGGCCTAGGGACAAGACGGGTGAGAATGACGACCGACTGAGAGGAGGGGCTACAGAGCAAGGCAAGAACCGGAAAAAGTGACAGAGCTGGTGGGGAATGGCAGGAGATCGGTAATAAATTAGAACCGGCGCTTAACTAGTGAGTTGTGGGCTGCAAGGGTCCAAAGTATCCGGTGAAGAGGTCCATAATGGAGGGAGCTGGGATAAGGGTACGGGAGAAGGAAGGGGTGATGGGGGGAGGTGGAGATAAGCTAGGGACGGCAGTGGGTGACTACGACGACTCGGGGGGGGGTGACTGGAAGAGGAAACGGAAATAAAGGACGGAGACAAAGTCCCTGCTTGGCAGCGGGCACTGGCGTGTAGAAAGGCCACCACCAGCAGCAGGCCACTGACGAGGAGGAGTATGAAAAAAAGATGAAGACGGGAGAAGGAGCGCTCACAACCGCCCCCACCCTGCATCCAAGGTCCGCCACACCTTCACAGACAGTAACAGTGGGGAGGGGCCGTGGCGGGGACGGAGGTGGACGACGAGGCCCCCGACAGGCTGAGACTGGCCGACCACGGACAGGCGGGAGCGGGTCCATTAGCTAGCAGGGGGGGCTGACTGACGAGGAGAAGGGTTAGCTGAGGGGATGGGGAGGAATGAATGAATGAATGAATGAATGACGGGAGTGGAGGGTGCTGGCTGACAGGCGAGCACACTGGCGGCGGCGGGGCTGACCCCCTGTCGAAGCGCGGGGTGACAAAGGCTCTGATCCACTCCCTGGGGGCTGAGTGACAGCGGGACGCTGACTGACGGGGAGGGGGGGTCCCTCCTCTCCCTGGGCCGGAGGACGCAGCAGCAGGCGCGCGGCCGCACTCACCTGCCCCGCAGGCTGGGGGTCGCGGCGGCTCCTCCGAGACCCCGAGAGAGGCCAGGACGCTCGCAGAGGTGACGTGCGGACGGCCCGGAGAAGGCCGCACGCACATGGGCCCGGCCCCGCGGAGCGGCGCCTTCGCACTCGGGCGCAGCCGCCGGGAGGCTCGGGACCCGCTCGGGACCAGCTCGGGGCCGCGGGCGAGATCGCTCCAAAATGGCGGCGGCGGGAGCGCGCGCGGCTTCCGCGCAGGGCCGCGCTCGCGGACGGGGCCCGGGCGGGGGGCGCGCGCTCCGGGGGCGGGGCCACGGGAGGAGGCGCGGCTTCGCTGCTGCAGTCTGGGGTCTAGGCGGCCCGCCGAGTGGCCCCGGAACCTCGCGGCCTCTGGGGCTTTCTGTCCCAAGGCGTCTCCGAGACCGAGCTGGCTGTGCTAAATTCTCGTGGCGTCTTCAGCCACCCTGGAGCAACGGCGCGCTGTGGCCTGCCCAGGTGGATATGCAGTCGGTGAATCCTCGGTCCTGTTTCTGAAATGGGCAGCGAACAGCCCCCTACATTTCTTTTTTCTTGAGTGCCCAGTGTATGTTGTACAGTGTTTCTGCACGTTACGTACGTGTCCGTGGAACATGGCTTGGAATTAGTTCAGATTAAATTAATCTCTAAAATGAGACTGGTTTCCGGTGGCTGTGTACGCCGTGGGAAAATGTTAAAAGCAGAGATGAAACATGTAAGGAATGTGTCAACACATGCTAGTTATGAACTCACTGCCTTTCTGCTGCAAGTTCATCAGTGCTGTGCAGAAAATACAACCCGGCGTGGGCGGCGCTTTGGAAGGCCAAAGCAGGAGGGCAAGCAAAACATTGTCTCTCCCGGCGTAGCGGAGCGCACGTCTTTAATCCCAACACTCCAGAGGCAAGGGGCTCTCTGTCAGTTCGAGGCCCGCCTTGTCTACTCAGCGAGTGCCAGGTCAGACAAGAAAGACTACATAGTGAAAAATGTCTGGAGGGAGTTGGGGGTAGGGGAGAGCTTCTGGGCCCTTCTAGTGTTTTGCTTTGAGATGGTACTTCTGTGCTTCTTCAGCAGAGGGCGCCAAAGAGACACTGCTTGGGAGAAAGGAACGCATTTTCCTTCCCTGGTCTGGAAAAGCAAAAGTGGAGGCACCTGGGTTCCAGCCAAGATCTCTTGCGGTGGTCCGCAGTACAGCTTTCCCCAGGCCACCCTGACTGAAAGTCACTTTGTAAGATTTACTCTGAACACAAAAGCTGAAGGTGCTGGAGAATCGGGACTTGTACTGGGAGACCAAATACAGGAGATGACCCATAGTTCTAAAAACGCAGCAGTGAGCAGGTGTAACCCTGTCCCTGACCTTTACACTATTTTTGTGCCCAGACCAGACAGAGTTCGTGAGTCAGCAACAGCTCCATGCACCCTACACACACGCACGCACACGCAAGCACGCACGCACACACCATTTTTGCAGTACTAAGCAAGCACATTACTGCTGAGCTGCATCCCCAGCCCCCCCGACCCCTTTTTGGGGGGGAGGTTTCTAGATAGGGTTTCTATATATAACAGGCCTAGCTGTCCTGGAACTCACTCGGTAGACCGGAATGGCCTCAAATCCACAGAGATCCACCTGCCTCTGCCTCCCAAGTGCTGGGATTAAAGGTGTGCACCAACACCGACCCCCCCTCCTTTTTTTTTTTTTTTTTTTTTTTTTTTTTTTGAGCTGGGCACTTAGTCCCAATGTTTGGGAGATTGAGGCAGCAGTTAGAGATCGGTTTGGGCCACATACTGAGTTCCAGGGCAGCCTGGATTACATGAGACCTTGTCTTTAAATACCTTTAGTTTGTTTATTTGTTTTGGGGGAATAAGGTTTTGTTTTGTTTTTCGAGACAGGGTTTCTCTGTGGCTTTGGAGCTGTCCTGGAACTTGTTCTTCTAGACCAGGCTGGTCTCGGAACTCACAGAGATCCGCCTGCCTCTGCCTCCAGAGTGCTGGGATTAAAGGCGTGCGCCACCAACGCCCGGCAAGATTTTGATAAATTGTACAGGCTGGCCTTGAACCTGGGCTTTCCCCTGCTCCTTCCACACACTGAATTCATCAGCAAACCCTCTGTACTGTTCCTCTCAGTGTCTAACCTGTAAGACCCGTTTCTCTCATCTGACTCAAAAGTCTAGGTAGGCCCCCTACTTTTATCCTGGAGGACTTGCTGTAGGCCATTCAACGTAGGGTTCAAAGGGATCCTCTTAAATTGAGTCAGATCAGATCTCTGACCTGAGGGCTTGCTGTCTCACCCAAGATGAAAGAATCCTCGCTGCTGCCCACAACACTGTTTGTGATGTGATCTCAGTTTATCGACTCATTTTATTTCACTTCAGTCACGATAACCTCCTGCCCCAGGTCAATTGCTCACCCTGTCTCTGTATCTTTTCAGGCATTTCCCCTTGTTGGGACTATGCTGACTTACCTCCTCCTCGGTGAGGGCCTCCCTGACTGTTCTATTTAAAACCTCTACTTCTAAGATACTAACTTCACAGCCTCCTCTCCCCTTTGGGCTTTCCTCCTTCCCACTGGTATTACTCACTAGTCACAATCCAATAAGGAGAACTGAAACCACACAATGATTACAAAAATTGCCAGTTACAGGATTATTATGAGGAAATTAAACTATATTCAAGAAAGGAAAATCTTAGAAGACTGTTTATTCTCCCAATGGGAGTTCATTCTTTCTTAGAGAAGTTTGGTAGCATCCCCGTTGAAGAATGAAACATTCCCTGGACTATCCTGAGCTTTCTGGGTGGAGTTGCCATGCACTAGAGAACAGAGCTTATAAAGAAATACATCTTTTGGTGGGGCGGTGGTGGTGTACACTTTTAATCCCAGCATTAGGGAGGCAGAGCAGGTGAAACTCTGTGAGTTCGAGGCCAGCCTGGTCTACAGAGTAAGTTCCAGTTCAGCCAGGGCTGTTTTACAGAGAAACCCTGTCTCCAAAAAAAGTAAAAAAGAAACAAGGAGAAAAGAAAGAAAGACATACATCCTCCAAAGAGCAAGCAAGGATGAAAACTAACCCATAGGGACAGCAGTCAAAGGGAAGTACCAATACTTGATGAGGATGAGAACACATGTCCTTCCCACCCCCCTGGTAGCCTCCCAAAAGAAGCAACGTAGAGCATGCAGGTGGAAAGCAGAGGCGTCTCCTGTGGAAAGGTGATGTACTGGGTGAAAGAGGAACCAGAGTAGATGTGATAAGTAGAAAACTGGGCAGTTAATCTGTGGACACCCTTCTACAAAACCACAAAACAACTACATTTGCCAGGCGGTGGTGATGCACACCATTAACCCCAGCACTCGGGAGGCAGAAGCAAGAGAATCTCTGTGAGTTCTAAGCCAGCCTGGTCTACAGAGTGAGTGCCAGGACAGCCTCCAAAGCTACAGAAAGAAACCCTGTTTCAGAAAACAAAACAAACAAAAAACCCAAAACCCCCCAAAAAACTACATTTCCAGCTAACAATATTGCTCTTGGGGTTGGCAAGATGGCCCAGTGGGCAAGCTCATTCCCAAACTGACCATGTGGACTCAAACTGACCATGTGAACTCAAACTGACCATGTGAACGGGATCCCTGGAGCCCACGGGTAGAAAAAGAGAACTATCTGCCACAGTTGTCCTCTGACCTCCACATGAACTCAGTAACAGGCACACACACAAATAGCACATAAATGTAACTTTGAAACTTTTTTCTGTAGTGTAATCCCCACTCTTACCCCCAAATGAGATCATGTCCACCTCCAGCAGTCGTTATACCTGTCACTGGCTATTTTGATTACTCTTCAAGTACAGTTGCTATCCCACTGAAAAGTTTCTTATGCTAACACTAAATAGTGATATTACCATCTAAAAGCTTGTTTTTTTTTCTTTTTTTGGGGGGGGGATTTGAGGCAGGGCTTCTCTGTATTGTTTTGGAGGCTGTCCTGGAACTAGCTCTTGTAGACCAGCCCGGCCTCTATCTCTGCCTGCCTCTGCCTCCCGAGTGCTGGGATTAAAGGCGTGCGCCACCAACGCCCGGCAAAGATTGTATTTTTTAAGAGGGAAAAGTCTGTACAAATATAGAACAAGTAATGAAAACATAGGCTAAGTTACTACATTCCTTATTTCTGTAATTGGTGCAGCACATAATTGGCACATAATATCTTTAACCATTTGTGATGTACACAAATAACCTAGGACAAAGGCAAGTATTTCTGACACAAAAGGACCAAATAGAGTGAATACTATCACTAAGAGCGCCAAATAAAAAAGTTGTTCACCAATGAAATGGAGAAAGCAAAGCTATGCTAAGAAAGGAGTGCTGCCTCAGCACCATCAGCTTTGTGGTGGCCTGCACTGTCCTTCCCTCACCAGCCCCCGAGTTTCTACGCCAAGAAAGACCCGGAAATCAGAATCTCTAAAACAGGCAGAACCACACTTGTACACACCATAATCAAATAGCTGGGAGTCAAAGACAGAAAAACCATGAAAGCAGAAAGAAAAAAAATGACTCACCAACATTAAGGGAACAACAATAAAGTTTATAGCTGAAGACTCATAAAAGATCAAGGAAGTGATAAAATAACATTCAGAGTGTGAAGGAAACATAAAACCCGTCAGTGAGCAAGCTCTATGACCAACAAAGCTATCCTTCAAAAACTGAAAGTCGGGGAGATGGTTCAGTCAGTTAAGTGATTACTTTGCAAGCATGAGGTCCTGGGTTTGAACCCCAAAACTCACATAAAAGGTCAGGCCAGGGGACTGGAGAAATAAATCAGTAATTAACACCACTGGCTGCTCTTCCAGAGGACCTGGATTTGATTCCCAGCACCCACATGGCAGCTCCCAATCACCTGCAACTCCAGTTCCAAGGACTCAGCACCCTCTTCTGGCTTCCAACCACACCTACATACATGTGACATATACTCACACAGATACATACATACACACAAATAAATCTTTTTTAAAAAAAAGAAACAACAGCCTCCTAAGCCACAGAGAAACCCTGTCTTGAAAAACAAACAAAAAATAATCAAATAAAAATATGATAAACATACACAATGGACCATTAGCCATGATAAAGAAAAGATGAACTACAAAACATCATTACGACTTAGTTGAACACTGAAAGACAAGTGTCATCTGCATTTTTTTTAGTCACTGTGTAGTCTTTTTTTTTTTTTTTGGTTTTTTTGAGACAGGGTTTCTCTGTATTGTTTTGGAGTCTGTCCTGGAACTTGCTTGGTAGACCAGGCTGGTCTCGAACTCACAGAGATTCGCCTGCCTCTGTCTCCTGCCTTTGTGTAGTCTTGAAACTCACTTTGCAGACCAGACTGACCCAGAACTCAATGAGATCTACCTATTGTTGTCTATTTAATGCATATCGACATTAAAGGTGTGTGTCGGGCTATATGCATTCTTTCATAAGCAGAAATTTTAAAAATGATGACCCTAATGTAGTAGAGAGACTGTTAGAGACTGGGAAGGATGCCAGGGGGAGTACAGATGGAGAAGAGTTAAGTGTGAGCTAAACAGGACATAGAAATATATGAAAATATCATGGTGAAACCACTAATTTGGCAGGCAATAGTGAAATGGTGTACAAATCTCAACAGTTGGTATGTACAGGCAGGAGGATCAGGAGTTCAAGGTAATTCTCAGCTGCATAAGTGAGAAAAATAAAGGCCATCCCTGGCTATGTGACTGCCTGAATCAAGGCAAAAATCATTACTTTGTACGATTAGTACATGTTAATAAAAACCTGCATTATAGCAGAGTTAAAGCAGTACATAAACTGGAGGTCATCTAACCCCATAGAAACTAATGAAGTGTTGCAGAGTAAAATTCAGTAACATGTAAAAAGGATTTTGTAGCAAGAATAGTGGGGCTGACCCCATCATTTGTCTAGCATAAAAAATTCATAAGGCTGTTTTTGTTTGTTGTTTGTTTGTTTTATGAGACAGGGTTTCTTGGTATAACAATCTTGACTGTCCTGTAACTCACTCTGTGGACCAGGCTGGCCTCGAACCACCCGTCAACTTTTTTTTTTTGGTTTTTCGAAACAGGGTTTCTCTGTGGCTTTGGAGGCTGTCCTGGAACTCACTCAGTAGACCAGGCTGGTCTCGAACTCACAGTGATCCGCCTGCCTCTGCCTCCCCAGTGCTGGGATTAAAGGCGTGCGCCACCAACGCCCGGCTCCCACCCGTCAACTTTTTATATCTTACTAGTGTTTGGGTTATACAAATTTGTTGATTTGGTTCATTTGTCAAAATTCATTGAAGTTTCATGCATTTTAATATATATTCATGCCAGGTGGTGGTGGCCCAAGAGCGTTTAATCCCAGAACTGGGGAAGCAGAGACAAGCAGGTCTCTATGAGTTCCAGGCCAGCCTGGTCTTCAGAGTGAGTTACAGGACAGTCAAGAATACACACAGAGAGCCGGGGGTCGGTGGCCCACGCCTTTAATCCCAGCAATCGGGAGGCAGGAGGATCACTGTGAGTTCGAGACCAGCCTGGTCTACCGAGTGAGTTCCAGGACAGCCTCCAAACCCACAGAGAAACCCTGTCTCGAAAAACCAAAAAAAAAAAAAAAAAAAAAAAAAAGAATACACACAGAGATTCTCTGTCTCAAAAACAAAACAAAACAAAAAATTAGTTGGAGGGGTTGGAGTGATGGCTCAGCGTTGTAATAAAAAAAAAAAAAAAAAACACGCTGTGAAGAGCCTGGCATTGGAGGCACACTCCTTTAATCCCAGCACTCGGGAAGCAAAGGCAGGTGGATGTCTGTGAGTTTGAGTACAGCCTGGTCTACAGAGTGAGTTCCAGGACAGGTTGGAGACAGAGAAACCCTGTCTCGAAAACAGTTTTTCATAATTTCAACCAATGGAGAGACCTGTCAAACTATCCCGGGGAAAACAGTTGAGACTGACTCTCTCATCTCCACTTGCAAAACTAGTCTTGCCACCATTGGCATGCTGCAGGTGGGGAAAAGGGGCTTGCTTCACTTACCACTGCAGTTGGTAGCAGTTTCCTTATTTATAAAATAATTATCTTAAACTTAACAAAATGTGGTAATTAAAAAAGATAATGATTTTGTGGCTCATAAATAACCATAAGCTCACATCCCTGCTTGGAACTTCATAACTACTCTTGGCAGATGGACTGCAAGCGAATAATTTCTAGGCAATTAAAAGTCAATGAGCAAAAAAAAAATCAATGAACAACAATAATAACAAAAAGGTTATTATTGTGTGTGTGGGGACCTTTGCATTCTTTTCTGCTTTGATGACATATGTTCCAGAGGTCCACTTGACCTTCCTATAAGTTCACATGGATGGAAAAACCATTTAAGACTTGGAGAGATGGCTCAGCGGTTAAGAGCACTGACTGCTGTTCTAAAGGACCCTGGTTGAATTCCCAGCACCCACATGGCAGCTCATAACTGTCTCTAACTCCTGTTCCAAGAGATCTGACACCCTCATACAGACAATCATGCAGGCCAAACACCAGTGTATAAAATAAAAATAAATTATTAAAAAAAAAAGACTTGGAGTTTGAAGCTGGGACATTTTTAATACCAGGAGCACTCAGGAGGCAGAGACAGGTGGTCTACAAAGTGAGTTCAAGACAGCCAGGGCTGATACAGGGAAACCTTGTCTCTAACACCCCTCCCCCCCCAAAAAAAACAAAGAAATTGAGATTGATGCTGAAGCTTGGTCTAAGTCATGAATTTTGGAAGAAGGGCTTAAGGGCTTAAAAAGTAAAATCACCTAAAATACATAGTATGCTAGATAGTGTTGCTATACTGCCTTCCTTAGTAGCCTGATTTCTAGACATTTAAGGAGCTCAGCTAAAACCAGATTTGGATTTGTGGCTTTGACATAGAAAAGAATGACATTTCAAGACTAGCCATTTTATGAACCCAAATTTGAATTTATTTATTCATTTTTAATGAAAACATCATCTTTATTGATAGTTTAGGAGTATGATAGGCACTCTCATGACAAAAAGGTGGCTCTAGCCGGGCGTTGGTGGCGCACGCCTTTGATCCCAGCACTCGGGAGGCAGAGGCAGGCGGATCTCTGTTAGTTCGAGGCCAGCCTGGTCTACAGAGCTAGTTCCAGGACAGCCTCCAAAGCCACAGAGAAACCCTGTCTCGAAAAACCAAAAAAAAAAAAAAAAAAAAAAAAAAAAAAGGTGGCTCTAAGACAATGAAAAGTTCTGAATGAAGGTTTTTCTCCTGCCCATCAGTTCCCAAATAAACACTCAAGAGGCTTAGTATTAGTTAAAACTGTTTGGTCAATGGCTCAGGCTTATTACTCACTCACTCTCACAGTTAAATTAACCTATTTTCATTTTGTTTTGTTTTGTTTTTTCAAGACAGGGTTTCTCTGTATTGCTTTGGAGCCTGTCCTGGAACTTGCTCTGTAGACCAGGCTGGTCTCGAACTCACAGAGATCCACTGTCTCTGCCTCCCGATTGCTGGGATTAAAGACGTGCGCCACCACCACCTGGCAAATTAACCCCTTTCTGTGAGTTTATATTTTCCATAGGCTTGTGGCTCTTATCTCACATCATGCTTCTCCAGTGGCTGCATGATAACCCCTGATTCTGTCCTTCTTTCACTCTGTAACTGTTTGGATTTTCAACCTGGCTGTATTCTGCCTGGCCATTGGCCAAATCAGCTTTATCCATCAACCAATAAAAGCAACACATATTCACAGCATGCTGAAGGACATCCCGCATCAAAAAGTAAAACTGCAACCCATGGGCTAAATACTTTTCACCCTCATTATCTCCATCAGCACTTTGCTCCAATTTCTAATAGAATAAGAGCTGGGACTTAATAAAAAATATTTTATATAGACTTAAGCACAGGAGTTAAGAGAGGCAATACAAATATGGTGATTGCCACCTTTAATCACAGCAGAGGCAGGCAGAGTTCTTTGAGTTGAAGATGAATTTGGTCTACATATCAAGTTCTACCCCAGCCAAAACTACATAGAGAGGATGTGTGCTGGGGGGCATGGAACTCAGAAGAAAGTAAGACATCCAAGAGTATAGGCGTAGGCTTCTCGAGGAGCCAGTAAGACAAATCCACAGGTACGGGCTCTGTAAAAGACAGTTTAACAATTATTCAGCATGGATCACACATATCCCATCTGGATGGCTCTCAGGTTGTATCTCCAAAGATTACTAATGTGCCCTCCCCATAAGTAGGATGGGTGAGGAAGCTCTGGGAATGCCTTGGATGGCAATCTGGTAAGGTAAAACCAGAAATTATTAGGGTTGCATAAGAGATTTTGTTTATGTCCCTTCCTTGTAAACGAAGTTTCTGATGGGATTTCTGGAAAACAGCAGATTTATAACAGAGAAAAGCAAGATCTTAAGCAGTTGTTAATTATGCTAGATTTCTTGCTTCTCTTCTGGTAAGAGGCTGGGGGTGGGGAGGAAGGCTCTCCATTCCCCTTGTCTGTTCCCCCACCCCCGGTATTTCTGAATTTCTAGCCTGCCTCATTGTCTCTTTGTTCTAAATTCACCCTTCTATAAACCCGGCCTCTCGAGTTAGCCTGCAAACTCCTAGAGGCAGCAGCATTAATTGGCCAGGCTGCCTCATTGTTAGACAAACTGGGCCCACCAGCCTGGAGTGGGAGTGGGTCAGGGGCAGATATGCCAACTCGGATAGAATGGCCGTCAATAAAAAGTGGGTGGAGATGTGGGTTATCGATGGTGTCCAACCCTGTACAGGGAGCCCCAATGAAGTACAGGAGAGTTATACATTCGGACACGAAGTTATACATTCAGACACAAACATTTTGGTGTTTAAAGATTTATTTTCTGCCGGACGGTGGTGACGCACACCTTTAATTCCCAGCACTCGGGAGGCAGAGGCAGGCAGATCTCTGTGAGTTTGAGGCCAGCCTCCTCTACAGAGCGAGTTCCAGGACAGGTTCCAAAGCTACAGAGAAACCCTGTCTCGGAAAAAAAAAATCAAACAAACAAAAGATTTATTTTCTAGTGTTTGCCTGTGCATGGTGCCCATGGTGGTCAGAAGAGGGCATCGAATCTGCAGGAAGTGAAGTTACAGTTGTGAGCAGTCATGTGTGGATGCAGCCGGTGTTCTTTTTCGCTGAACCATCTTCCCAGCCCCGAACATTTTTGCTTGTTTTGTTTTTCAGAGACAGGTTTCTCTGCGTGGCCCTGGCTGTCCTGAAACTCGCTCGGTAGCCCGAACTCAGACAGCTATCTGTCTGCCTTTACCGCCTGAGTGCTGGGATTAAAGGCGAGCGCCACCACCTCCCGGAAGTGGTTTTCACACTTTTAAAGGATTGAGCTTTTGAGGTTTGTAATTAGCTTGGGCGATCTGCCCAGTGTGAACGCTGTAGATGACAAGGTCCAGTGAGGATGACACGCAAAATGAACATTAAGCTCACCCTCGGCTGGGATGGATACCCCCTAGGTAGCCCAATAGAATTTCTCTATGTGGTTCAGAGAAGCAAAAACGTCAGCCACCCCTGGGAGGCGCCACGACACGCCCAGACGCGGACCAGGGATATCAGAACCATTCAGAGCCGCACCAGCCCCGATCCCCCCACACGGGCGGACCCAGGTCACGCATCCTCCACTATCGGGGAGTGCCACCAGCTCCGGACCCCTCTAACCCTCTGGGGCCTTTCTCGCTGGTACATTCGCCGACGCCCCAGGGCGGACGCTCCTCTGGCGCCAGGGGGCGCGCGGCTGCTCAGGGGACCTTCTGGCCTGCGGCAGCAGCTCGACTGCTCCGAGGCGGGCCAGGTGAACCCCTGCGTTTCCCCCCCGCAACGTGCGGGTATCGCTTTGAGCTACCACCATGGAGGTGCCGCTGGGCACCGGGCCTCGTCAAGCTGGCGGAGGACTAGGCACGACTAGGTCCACGTCCTCCGGCCGTGCAGCGCGGGCCTCGGCGATACCCTGGGCGCGCTTCTCTGCCTGGCTGGAGTGCGTGTGCGTGGTCACCTTCGATCTGGAGCTGGGCCAGGCGCTGGAGGTAAGCTGTCCCGCTGGCCGACCCTCCAAAACTGTCGGCGTGCCTCGCCTTCCACGGCCTGAACCTCTCCAGACGCCCCTCCTCTCCGGACGTCCCTCCTCTCCCCGGTGCCCCACCTCCCCCCACGCTCCTCCCTTCCCTCGCCTGCACCCCTGCGGCTCCTTTCCTCCCAGCCAAGTCTCTACGCTGCGCGCCCACCCTCCAGGAAGCAGGTCGCGTGGCCTCCTGGCCTGTAGCCTTCCTGCTTGGTCTAGGGTCCTCTTAGGCGCCTCTCTGAATACTTTGTAACTTCAGGCTCACCTTTTCCCCACTTCCTTGGACTAATGACTAATTTAGCGACCTCCTCTTTCCTAACCCTCTTTCCTATTGCCTGACACCCGGGGCCAAGGAAGGGACAGTCTCCAAGGCCTCCAATGTATCTTCCACAACGTCTTCCGTGGAGGCAAAAATATCTCCTGCCCTAAATTGCTCAAGCCGGAGTCTTAGGGTCCGTGCCCCTCCAGATTTCACTTTGGGTCTGCTACAGTCTCCAATGTCACCCATAGTTTGTTTCTGATTTTCCTGCTGAGAATCCTGCCTCTTTCACTTAGAATCAGATCCAGACCCTGTGAGGCCCTCCCTGCTTGGCCCCTCCGTTTTGAGCTCTTCTCATCCTTTGGCATCTGGTCACCAGCTGTGTGCAGCTAGCTGGGCGGGGCCTTGAGCTTTTGATGTGGTCTTTCTGTGGCATGAAGGCCTCCATCCCACCTACGCATAAAAGGCAGCTTCCCTTCTTGATAAGATGAAAATATCAGCCAGGCATAATGGTGCATGCAAACCCTAGCATTTGGGAGACTGAGGCAGGATCATGAACTGGAAGCTAGCATGGATTATACAGTGAGTTCCAGAGTAGCCCGAGCTTCAGAATCAGATGTTGTATGAAGAAAAAAAAACCGGCTTCGCTGTACTGGAAGTGGAAGCAGGCTGATATCTGTGAGTTCAAGGCCAATTTGGTCAACTGAATGAGTTCCAGGGCAACCAAGGCTACACAATGAGACTTTGTCTCAACAATAACAAAAAAAAAAAAAAAAAGAAAAAAGAAAAGAAAAAGAAAACAAGCAAAAACAGCCAGAAAGATGAAGAGGAGGAGGAAGAAAATGTGTTAGACTCAGTGAGGCTTTTGGCAGGTCCAGTCAAGATGTCTGTTCTAAACGGCCCTGACACAAACCAGGGAACTGACCATCACAGGAGGTCCACTGTAGATGACAATGTCTCAGAGGGACCTGTGGGAGCCTGAGAGGCTGTGAATGTAGCTGAGGTAAGGCTGAAAAGTGACCCTTGAGACTTTTGTGATTAGAGAAATGCTATGACCCAGATGATCTGACAGGCTAGAGGTCTAAACAGAAAAGTATGATTCTTTTTTTGTTGGGGGAAGAGTGTGTGTTTCAAGACAGGGTTTCCTCTGTGTATCTCTGGATGTCCTGGAATTTATTCTGTAGACCAGGTTAGTTGTACACTCACAGAGATCCGCCTGCCTCTGCCTCCTGAGTGCTGGGATTAAAGGCGTGGGCCACATACTTTTTGCTTGTTTGTTTTTTGAGGGTCTCTGTAGTCAGGCTGTCCTAAAACTCACTATGTAGCCCATGTTGGCTTTGCCTTCACATACATTGGCTTTTTGAGGGAGGCGTCCCGTGAAACAGACCTTCTTCAGTCTCAATCAGTGTCTCTGCCTCTGAGTGCTGGGATCAAAGGCGTGCACCACCATGCCTGGCCCTCAGCTTAGTATCTTGTATCACCCAGGACCACCAGTCGAGGGGGTGGCAGCACCCATAACAGGCTGGGCCTTACCACCTCATATGCTAATTAAGAAAGTATACTACAAGCCGGGCGGTGGTGGCGCACGCCTTTAATCCCAGCACTCGGGAGGCAGAGGCAGGCGGATCTTTGTGTGTTCGAGGCCAGGCTGGACCGATAGCCTCCGAAACAAAACAAAGAAACCCTGTCTCGTAAAAACCAAAAAAAAAAAAAAAAAAAAAAAAGAAAAAAGAAAGTATACTACAGGCTAGCCTTAGGGAGGAATTTTCTAATTGAGAGTCACTCTTCCCAAATGATGCTAGCTAGCTCTTGTCAAGTTGACGGAAAACCAGCAAGCACACCCGGTATACACTAGGGCTGCAGGCCATGGACAGGAGGAATCTGATTTGAGGAGGAGGAGGTTCTGATGCAAGATAACATGTAGGGAGGGAGGAGGTCACTGGGAGGCTGGGAAGCGGGCCAGAAGGATAGCCCGCCCTAGCAAACTCATGCTTATGGCCCCGCTGAGCTGTCTTAGTGAATGGTGTCTCGTCCAGCAGATACAGGGTCACCAAATCCTCTGTGTTCCCCTGCAGCTAGTCTACCCGAGTGACTTCCAGCTCACAGACAAGGAGGTAGGTTCTGGACTTCTTGGGAATGGATGTGCCCAGGAGTGAGCCAGCCCTCACCGGGCCCTGTTTGTTTCAGAAAAGCAGCATCTGCTACCTGTCCTTTCCAGACTCCCATTCAGGTAGGTAATCCCACACTCCCTCAGCTGGACACTGGTTCTGTGCTGGCAGGCAATGGGCCAAAAGTGGATGGGGCCAGTGGTAGGTGGGCTGCCAGCAGTATACGAGGACCCTTACCAGAGCCCCAGCTGCAGCAAGATGTCCAGGTTCTCTAAAACCCATAAATAGGGGGCTGGAGAAATGGCTCAGTGGTTAAGAGCACTGACTGGTCTTCCAAAGGACCCGGGTTTAATCCCCAGCACCCACATGGCAAATCACAACTATCTAATCCTAAAATCTGACACCCTCACACAGATGTACATGCAGGCAAAATACCAATGCATATAAAACAAAAATAATTTAAAAAACATAAATATCCATCTATCTGGACAGTCCGGTCTCCTTCACTCAGTTACAGCAGCCACCAAGTTGAGCATTGTTTAGTGTATTCTCCTTTTCCAAGTTGATTGAGTCAGGTTCCTGCAGGGAAACTTAAGGGTTTTCTGTGTTGATTCAGCCCAAGACCCTTATGTGCTGTGTAGGATCAGGATAGGAGTCTGTTGGGAGACAGGTCCTCCAGTCAGTTTTCCCTTGAGTGTACCAGAGTCTTCACACCCTGGGAGGACATGCGTGGCGGGGTGCTTCTTTTCAGGATGTCTTGGAGACACTCAGTTCAGTTTCCGTATGCGTCAGTGTGGAGGACAGAGGAGCCTCTGGCATGGTGACGACAGGCCTTATAACAGCAAGGCCCCCTTGGCCCTACAGGTGAGTACTGGGATGGATCTGGTTCGTGGATGTGAATATATGCTTTAAAGCCCTTGGGCTTGTGTGGTACAAGTGCTGGCCAGGCCCATCCTGGAAGGTCAGTAACTGTAAGCCTGCTGATCCTACACTGGGGGTCTCCGCCTGGGCCCACTCTTGTGGGTTCACCGGCACCACTAAAGTTGGTCTCCCTTGCTGGTCACCAGTCAATGAGAAGACTGCAGAACCTTCCAGGGATCTTGAGGCACTCTCATGTTGGCTAAGTCCTTTCCGTGTCAGCCAATATCCCCTATACTGGTTTAGCCCACCTTCTGAACTAGGGAATTCTATGTCCCGCTGTGGTAGGCAGAGGGTAAGCCCTAGTCTTGGGCAACTGCTTCCTAGATCTCCTGAATTCTTAGGTTAGTTTTTCTTTTTGTTTGTTTTTCAAGACAGGGTTTCTTTATGTAGTTGCCCTAGAATTAGCTGTGTAGACCAGACTGACCTGGAACTCACAGAGATCCGCCTGCCTCTGCCTCCCAAGTGCTGGGATTAAAGGCATGGGCCGCCAACGCCTGGCAACATTTTTTTTAAGATAGGTTCTCTCTAGGTAGCCTCTACGTAGCTGTCCTGGAATTCACTATATAGACCAGGCTGGCCTTGAACTCATAGAGATCCACCTGCCTCTGCCTTCCAGCCCTAACCCTGAGTGCCAGGACTAAAGGCATGCACCACCATGCCTGGTCTTAGGTTTTCTCCTTAGCAGCCCCTACTTATGTCACCCTGGATCTAGCTAATGGTCATTGTAGGGCATGGCTAACACTGCACTCCTTACAGAGAGAGCCAGCACACTACCTGGGCTATGTGTACTTCAGACAGGTGAAGGACAGCTCTGTGAAGAGGGGCTACTTCCAGAAGGTGAGGTGCCTGCCGCTGTGAGATAGTGCTGTGGAGAGGTAATAAATGCTGGACAGCTGGAGGACAGCTAGTGAGGAATCCTGAGCCCCTAAGGGTGCCTACCTATCTGCAACCCCCCTGGATAACATGGCCAAGGAGGAGCCACCACTGGGCTCAGTTCTTCCTGCAGCCTTTCTTTGCCTAGGATGGCACTTGAGGCCTTTCTGTCCTTGGACCCAGAATACCCCAGCTCCTTGAGTCTTGTTGATGTCATCATACTGCCAGGATAAGGACGATTCAGCCAGTTCACGTTTCCCTCTGAAGGTCCCAGGCCCAGTCCTAGCCCTGCTTGTCACCTGGAGTTATCTACCCTGTGGTTATCTACATTAGCTCAGGGTATAGACATCATGATGGCTTTCTCTTGCCCAGTTCTGATACATGAGTCAGGCTTTTCTGTGGCAGCTGTCCCATGGGGTGGCGGGGATGTGCTACCCTGACCAGCTCTGAGTAAGCACGGCTTCAGGGTTGCCAAGGGCTCCTGAATTATGGGACTGATGTCTGTAGCTGAATGCCCTCTGATTGGCCCTGCATCATCACAGTCTTTAGTGCTGGTGTCCCGCCTGCCATTTGTCCGGCTATTTCAGTCACTCCTAAGCCTGATCGCCCCTGAATACTTCGAGAAGCTGGCACCCTGCCTGGAAGCAGGTGAGTGGCCATCAGACATGGCCAACGTTGTCTTATCTCAGCCCTTTGGGAGGGCTCCTGACATTGGCTACCTGTGTCCACAGTCTGTAATGAGATTGACCAATGGCCAGCTCCTGTGCCTGGGCAGACCCTGAGCCTACCTGTCATGGGAATCGTCTTTCAGGTGAGGGCCAGCTGGAGAGTAAGCAATGCTGGTGTTGGTGGGTGGAGACACTCTATACCCTTTCTGGCAGCTGCTTCCTTCCTCCCTAGGTGCGCATCCCATCCAGGGTGGACAAGCTGGAATCCAATCCTCCAAAGCAGTGTGACCAAGAGGTGGGGGATGGGGTAGAAGGAGCTGGGCCTTAGCCCGAGCCTGGTCCCTGGGCTTGGGTGGTTATCGCCTCTGACTCAGCAGCCTACTTTGTGGGTGGCCAAACCTAGGCAAAACCACAGTGGTGGCCAGCATTTTCAGTGTGGAGCCTGTGCCGGGGAGGGGGGGGGGGGATGGCATGGGGCAGGGCCTGCAGAGTTGTCATCAGATAGAGCGTTCACCTTGGCCTGACCTACATTCCCTTCACTTCTCAGAACCTGCTGCCAGCCCCAGTCGTCCTCACTAGTGTCCACGAACTGGATCTATTTAGGTGAGCTCTGTAGGGTATCACAGGCTACTCTGAGGGAGCCTACCCACAGTCATACACACACAAGTGTGAATGTCAGGCAGTGCACAACTTGCCATGAGAAGCTGCTCATCCGAGTGACCCTTAGAAGAGGAGATGTGCACCCAGGAGCCTGACTTAGGAAAAATGGGCACAGTGGGCAGGAAGGTTCTGTGCTCACAGAACTTGTAAGGAAGACATTTGTTCTCTGAGGCTGCCCCTTTGTGCCTGTCTTGGTGTCTTCAAGGGATCCTGGACTTTGAGATTATTTTGTTCCATTCTGGGCCCAACAGGAGCCATGACTTTAGTCTGGAGGCATAAGAGACAGTAGGAGTAGCAGGCCACTTGGCTGGTAGACCATTCCCCACTCTGGGGGGACTTTGGATCTGCAGCCCTTCACAGGCAGGGTCTAGATCAGGTCCCCTAGGCCAGCCAGCATTAGCTTAGGTGGTCTGTCAGAACATGGGGTGACTGTGGAGACCTGAGATACCCTTGCACTCTAACCATCTTTACTCCTGTCTTTGAGAGAGGCAGTGCTCTGTGCTCGCCACAGCCCCCTGCTGCCTGGCTGCCCTGATTGCTCTCCTGCACCAGGTGCTTCCGGCCAGTGCTGACCCATGTGCAGACCCTGTGGGAGCTCATGCTCCTCGGGGAGCCCCTAGTGGTCCTGGCACCCTCACCTGATGTGTCTTCAGAGCTGGTGCTAGCCCTGACCAGGTACAAACTAAACCGTACCACTAGACTGTCACGGCTATGCTTGGTTTCCCCAGCCTTACGTGTTCCTTGCTGCTCTAACCCCACAGTTGCCTCCAGCCCCTGAAGTTCTGCTGTGACTTCCGCCCCTACTTCACCATTCACGACAGCGAGTTCAAGGAGCTCACAACACGAACACAGGCTCCGTAAGTACATGTCCTCCCTTCCTGCTCTCACACACTCCCTTCCCTAGGCCTCTCTCTGCCTCTTCTCTCTCTCTCTCTAGACCAAACGTGGTCCTGGGAGTCACAAACCCTTTCTTTATCAAAACACTCCAGCACTGGCCTCATGTCCTCCGAATTGGGGAGCCCAAGATGTCAGGTGAGAAGACCAGGGGCTGTATGCCTCACTGGCTTGGGACCTAAGGTGGGGCTGTGTACCCAATACCCCTGGAGCCATAGGCACAGGCAGAGCTGTGGGTGCTGAGCCTTAGCTACTGGGTGTATTTCACAGGGGACCTTCCTAAGCAAGTCAAGCTTAAAAAGCCCTCACGGCTCAAGACCCTCGACACCAAGCCAGGTCTGTGCTTCCCCCCTGGCTGCAGCCCCATCTACTCTGGTAAGGCCTGTCCTGCACTTGGTAGAGTCCCACAGTGGTGATGGCCAGGCTTCTGACTCTGTTTCTCTCTACTCAGGCCCCATGGTGGCAGGCCGGGGGCACTGTCTTCTCTAGCAGGTCTCTTAAGTCTCGGGACTGACGGGGTGAGGGATGTGCAGGTCCTGTCAGGGAATGGGGCTGTAGGCAGATCAGGCAGCCATCTTCATCGTCAGTAGAGCTGTGGGAGTGAAGGGAGGCTGAATGGACAGCCACAACTCTGACCTCCCGTCAGGCCTCTACACCTCATACACTGCCCACCTCCACCGGGACAAAGCACTGCTTAAACGACTGCTCAAGGTATAGGCTACTGGGTGGAGCCTGGATGTGGGTACTTGGTGTGGTGTGAGGGATGCAGGGAACCAGCCAATGCTGAGCCTCGACAGGAAGTCCCCTACTTCCTGTTGCAGGGTGTACAGAAGAAGAGGCCATGGGATGTGCTAAGTGCCCTGCTGAGGCAGCACCTCCTAGAGCTCACACAGAGTTTCATCATTCCTCTGGTGAGACGGGCAGGGTGTGCCAGCGATGGGTGTGGGGGAGAAGTAGTAGGGGGTGCTGAAAGCAGCAGCTAGGACAACGGGGGTTGTGGCTCACATGCATTCCTTGTCCCTTACCCCCCAGGAGCACTACATGGCCAGCCTCATGCCACTACAGAAGAGCATCACACCCTGGAAGGTGGAGTCCCGGGAGTTCTGGGGAGGGTCAATTCAATCCCCACACCAAGAGGGAAAGGCCAGAGGCAGGAGTCCATATGGAACAGAGAGGGTAGCTGTGAGGCAGGAGCCACCAGGACAAGAAGTTGACCCTGTGTCTGCCAGGCATCCCGCACAGGGCAGAGAAGCGCTGACAGAACTCCTGAGGGACTGTCCAGGGATCTGTCCCAAACAGGGTGGAGTGACGATCTTTAGCTAGATCCTGGAGGGGGGGTTCAATCCCGCTGAAAGGGAGGACCTGTATGTCTGTCTGTGCTCGTTAGCACACAGCTCACATTACCTTTGTCTCAGAGCCCCCCCCAGATCTGCCCCTTCCGCCAGGATGATTTCCTGCGTAGCCTGGAACATGCGGGCCCCCAGCTCACCTGCATTCTCAAGGGCGACTGGCTGGGCCTCTACAGGTGGGAACCATTGGGCACAGGCTGCTGTGGGTGCCCCACATATACAGGTGGGAACCATTGAGCACAGGCTGCTGTGGGTGCCCCACATATACAGGTCAGCTCCTCAGCTGCCTCTTGCCATCGCAGGCGCTTTTTCAAGTCTCCCCATTTCGATGGTTGGTATCGGCAGCGACACAAAGAGATGGCCCAGAAGCTGGAAGCTCTGCACCTGGAAGCTATTTGTGAGGCGGTGAGGGAAGGCAAAGGGAGGGGATAGGTGCAGGCCCAGGGTAGGTGGGAGGCTTGGTGGGAAGAACCTGAACTGTCCCTCGCAGAACATCGAGGCCTGGATGAAGGACAAGTCGGAGGTGGAAGTGGTGGACCTCGTCCTGAAACTTCGGGAAAAGCTGGTGAGAAGCCTTCTTTACTGCCTCCGCATGCCAGGCCAGATGTGTGGCCACCCCTCACTACCATTGCCCCTCCAGGTGCGGGCACAGGGCCATCAGCTCCCTGTGAAGGAGGTGACACTGCAGCGAGCTCAGCTGTACATCGATACAGCCATTGGCTCCCTGCCCAAGGACCTACAAGCAGTCCTGTGCCCTCCCTAGGACAGAGCCAACTTGTGTGGTCCTGGGGGCCTAAGTCTGCCAAGTTCTCTCTCCAGTGAAGGCAGGCTTCCACCAAGCTGGAGCTCCCAGCCTTGGGCTCCTACCTCGGCTTCAGCCTCACTCCCGGAACCACCTCTGTCCCAGCAGTAAAAATGACATTTGGAATGACAGTCTGGTCCCTGACTATGGGGGGGTTCTCTGCTGGCACTGCCTCACTCCTTCCTGGGCCCCACCTGTCCTCTGAAGCTGCAGGTGGGAGCGGCCGGTAGATTTCACTGCTGTAGGTTCCTCTACCACCTGCCCCCTCCTGGCTCCCATCTGCCCACACTTCAGGATGCTTTGTGTTGTGGGTCCTTTAGCCCAGCAGGCTTCCCAGCTCAGAACAGGGAGGCAGCTGCCAGGGCCAGGGCCTCTTTACACTCCTCTCATTCCCTCTTCTGGGCGCGATGGGTACTTTGCCGAGGCAGCTACTTGAGAGCGCAGAAACTCTTTGTTCTGTGAGGACCTAAATCTCCTTCCTGCTCTGACTGGTAAGAATGAGAGAGTGAGGGATGGTTATGGGACCTGGCACCCCACTTGGAAAGCAAGCTCGGGCTGTTCATTGAGGTCCTCACCATAGTCCTTGTTCCCTTTCTTGGGACCACGCCCCCCCAAACCTGCTCCAGCTTTTCCTCTTGTTTCTGCCCCTCCCCTTAAAGCTTGAAAGCCGTGGGCTGTAGCCTAATGTTGCATTCTCTGCTGTCGAGGGTACAGTTGATCTCTCAGGCCAAGGTATCTCTTGAAGGTACTGTTCTGTGCTCTTCCAAGGAAAGGGTTAACCTGTGTGATCCCAGGGGCTAAGTCTGCCAAGCCTTCCTTTCCCTTCAAGGTTCTGTCCTGGCTTCGGCCCTCCTCCCAGAACCACCTTTGTCCCAGCAGTAAAAATGGCATTTGGAACCACAGCCTGGATGTTGGAGGAGTCTCTGCTGGCCCTGTCTCACCCCTTCCTGGATTGGATACTGTTGTGCACTGACCCCCCCACCCCCACCCCGCCTGGGTACAATGAGTTACAATGTTACCCAGCACAATGTCAGGGCCCTTGGGATGATGGTACAGACTAAAGCATGGATCCAGAGCTGCAGCCAAAACCTAGCTGAGTATCAGAAACCTGTAGATGGGTGTCCTGACCACTTAGACTCTAAATCTGAGAGACCAGGCTATGTAGGTGACTCACTGGGCAGTGTTGGGCAGCAGCAGGGTAAGAGGGGCATTAATTAGAAATGGTGGGCTGGCTGGCCAGTGGTGGTGTGTGCCTTTAATCCCAGCACTCAACTCAGGAAGGGGGCAGGTGGATCTCTGTGAGTTCGAGACCAGCCTGGTCTACAGCGCTAGTTCCAGGACAGCTAGGGCTACACAGAGAAACCCTGCCTCAAAAAACCAAGGTGGTGGTGCACATCTTTAATCCCAGCACTCGAGAGGCAGAGACAAGCAGAGTTTGAGATCAGCCTGGTCTACAACTACTAGTTCCAGGACAGCCTTCAAGGCCACAGAGAAACCTTGCCTCAAAAAACCAAAAAGAGAAAGAACAGGTTGTACACACTGTAATGCATGATGAGTTTTTGCTTTCCTCTAGAGCTCCCCTGTAGCATGACTGTAACCCTCTGGGTTCTTTGGACTCTTTGATCAAACCCTCAAGTATGTACTTCCCCAGTGATCCTGGCTAAGTCCAGACATAGCAAAGGCTGTCCATTGTACACAGATGCCAGCCCTGTTCCTAGATCTTTGTAAGTGTTTCTCTTTACTTCCGTAACCTCAGCCTATAACAGCGTGTCACATTGTATCCATTTTACAGGCAAGGAAATAGACAAGATAGATGTGATGAAGGTGTACAGTGACTAGATCATTCTCGGTGTCCAGTTAGAAAACTGAGCAGAGCAGGTGGAAGTTGAGTCCTTGGCATTAGGAAGAGTGGCCCTGGCACCTCCAGGAACAGAGATGCCAGCCTCCCCACCAAAAGCCTGGTCTCTAAGGGATCTTCAGAAATATGGCATCTTCCACTGTGACAGATGGAGCTCCCAGGCTATGGGGACAGCACAGAGCTAGCCATTCAGAGTCTATGAAACTGCCTTTGGTGTGCCCAGCCTCATATCCAAATATACAGTGGTCAGCTCTAAAGCACCCAGGTCTTAGTGATCCCACTGTGAAGAGCACATCTCAAATGCCACTGCAATGTGTTGTGTTTTTACTTTCTGAGGGCTGTCACACAGTAAGCTTCATAGTGGCCCCCATGGATCTCCACTATCATCCACCTGGGACGTAATTAGCCTCTGTCCTAGCAATCAATCATTCTCAGAACATTGGACATGGAACTCAGGAAAAGATTTAGGGGTGTGTAGGGTGTGTGTGTGTGTGTGTGTGTGTTTACAAAAGTATTGTCTAGGGCACAGATCCAAGGCTGACACACATTGGAATGAGGAAAGTACCATCTCCTTTTAGAGGCTTGTCCTGGCTACTGGGGAGTTTACAGCCTACCAGATACATCCTTTTCTACTCTTGCTCTACCAGGATGGGATCAGCTCTGAGTTAGTGGGGCCTTTGTCCAGAGTGGGTTCAAGACTTCAAGTCCATGTCCAAGGCAGGGCCTGGAGAGAAGATAGATGGCTTCAAGGAGGTGCTCCCTTCCCCCTCAAGCCCAAGGTCCCTCATGGTTAAGCTGCCTGGATAGTGAAAAACCAATCCAAGATGCTGTGATCCCCAGGGCTCCCTTGTGTGGCATGTTGGAGAGAGCTGTGAGCCAGCATTCAGGGGACCTAGGAGGGCTGAGTGGAGGTCATAAGGCAGCCAGCCCCAGGGACAAGACCGGAAGGACAGGAGGGATCTTTTACCCTCCAGCTTCCTGCCTTCTATTTTGAGCTCTACTCAGTTTGGAATACTGGCTTCCCACAACTTTGGTATTAAAATATCTTTTTGTGGTACAATACTTAATTATTTTGATACAAAGTTTGCAGCCCTGCAAATCACTGGATATTTTGGTATGTGTGTAGGGGGGTTGTTGGTGGAGGGAAGAAGGTAATATGAACAAAGCCTGGCTGCTTGGCAATGGGGCAAGTCAGTCTTGCTTAGATGACCGCCGAAAGCCTCAGGTTTGTAAAGTCTTTTGGCTGGGGAAGGCTTAAGAATTGGGGTGTAGCCCCAAAGTTGGGGAGGAGATGCCTAAGGAAATAAGAGGAAGTAGGCAGTCTTCAAGGAGGGCAAATTTGGGTGGAGGCGATAGATACCCCAGGGTGGAAACGAGCTGAGATAAGCAGACTAGTCCCAAACCCTGTTCTGCGACAGTGAGATCATTGCCATGTTACAAATTCTTGGGACCACAGCATGGGTGACTACTTGGAGATCAGAAAGAAGTAGGAACTCTAGGGAGTGGTTCTTTCCTACCCTATAGATGAAGACTTAGGGGTCCATAAGGCCCAGATATGTTGGGCTGGGGGGGGAGAGACCAGGAAGGAGGGCAGTGAGAGCAGAGTACAGCTATTCTGCAGGAGACTGAGCGGCTGGAATCACTCTCGGGAACCACACTAGTATGGTCCTCCCTGTTGCCAGTCTGGTGGTGAGGTTCCATGCGCCCCGCCCATCTCAAAGAGGAACACTTAAAGGCCTCAGTCTGGCCCAACCGAAGCCACCCACCAGTGCCCGGCCGCGTGCGCCATTCAGTTCGGCCTGAGGCACTCCCGGGGTGGTGCCCAGGCTCAGCGAACTACTATGATGACGGGGCGGGGGTGGGGTGGGGGGAGGACAGGACTGCAAGCATGCAGGGCGCGCGGATTGCTACAGGGCGCGAACCTCCAAGCAAAGCAGTGTGCTTAAGTGGCTCTGAATCGGGGGAAACGAGGGGTATGCTTGGGAAGCCAGCAGCCCCTCCTACCCTCCGTGGGCTATCCTCTATCCCTTAGTCTCGTCCCTCCCTCTCTCCCGCCCCTGTCCTCCGCCCTCCTTCTCCCCTGGCGGGGGCGGGGCCGGCAGCTCCCGCGCGCTCCGGCCCCTCCTCGGCCACACAAAGGCCCGTCTCCATGGCAGCCGCGCGGGCCAGAGCGCAACGCAGAGCGCGGCCCCGGCGCCATCGAGCGACGGCTGCGGAGGAGCAGGTACCGCACTTGGGGACGGGAACTGCGGGGGGCGTCGCGCAGGCCCAGGCTTCGCCGTCCACGCCGCTCGGCCTCGGCTTGCGCACCCGGACGCGGGGGTGCTAGGGCAGTGCCGCTGCGCTGTGGGCGTCGCGGGCCTGCGTCTTTGCACTGTGTCTGTCTGTCCAACCGGCTGGGCCTGGCTGCTCCTGCCCCACCGGTTGGCGACGAGGCCCTCCGCGCCGGGATATTGGGAGACTGGCCTGTCTGGCCGGGTCCCAGCCATCCAGTGGGGCTGCACTCTACCCCGTGTAGTTTGAAACCCTCCCTCACGGCCGGCGCCCCTACCTCATAGCCGCCGAATCGATGGACCAGAGAGAGTCATCCCTGTTGTGCCGGACCTCCAGGCCCCAGTTCTCAAGCTAAGCCTGCGCAGAGCCGGGCTTTGCTGGGGCTTTTTTTCCAGGGGTGCAAAACCACAGCAGTCCCCACACCTTCTGGGACAGGGGACAAGGGACAGAGAGAACCAACACCCGGTAGTACCTGGTGAGGTCACCGCAGCTTCTAGTGTAGTACGTTGGCGTGGTGTTGGGAGGGACACCTAGGACAGAATGCTTAGAACTTGGAGGGTGCTTTCACAGGCTAGCCCTTTCCTTCCATATACCTTCTTCAGGGAGCTCTCTTGCATGTGCCCATACTGTTCCTCTGGTCAGGCTGTGCGGCACATTTGTGTGTGGATGGGTAGTGCCTCCCCATCTGGGGGTTTCCGAGTTTAAGAATCCTAGAGTTTCTGGCCACGTCACTTAACTCCTTTTTCTAGCTCCTTGGTGAAGGCAGGAAGAGAGGTGGGCTAGTGACCACCATGGTGGTGGTGATGGTCAGAACTGACGCTGAAGCCAGGCCCAAAGTCAGTGTAATGTTCTGAGGAATGGAGGCTCTCAGGGCCCCCATTTGCCTTGGGGAGTGCCCCCTCTAATGTTTATCTTCGGTCTGTATTGATGGCTTTAAAGCTGAACTCAGGCTGCCCACGCACACCTTGAAGGTGGGAGCTGTCAGCCTGATCCCACACCCGGATGATACCCTGGTACATAGGGAATGCCATTAGAAAGTTGGACTGCCAGTGGGAAGAGTTCTCGCTCCTCCGTCAGGAGGTGAAGTTCCTACGAAAGTCGGGCGAGCATGTGAGGTGTTTTGTGGAATGTGCCGAACCTTATTGTGTTGTATCGGAATTGCTAGAGAAGACAGAAATAAGCAGGTAGACTACAGAGCCTTGGGTACCTAGTCTCACACCCTTCCGTGGAGT
This sequence comes from Mesocricetus auratus, assembly GCF_017639785.1. Classification (NCBI taxonomy): domain Eukaryota; kingdom Metazoa; phylum Chordata; class Mammalia; order Rodentia; family Cricetidae; genus Mesocricetus; species Mesocricetus auratus. The sequence goes on from NW_024429194.1 coordinate 76,081,177, forward strand.
TGGGGAGGCCTGAGGACCGGCCCGTGGTTCCTAGCCCCAGGAACTCAGGGAAGTTACTTAGAAAAACAAGAGTTTGGAATGTGAGTCCCCCTTCCCCCACGGGCTGCCTGCCAAGGAGGAATTATTTTGGATTATCCAGCCGAGTCCAGCGATTCCAGCTACCCAAAGAGGAGGTTGAAGCCGAAGGGGAGGCTGAAGGGACCCACTTCCGGGCCGTGGGTCGAGAACCCCAGGAGGGCGGGGCTGGCAAGTCCAGGCAGCTCTACCACCTCCTTCCCGTGGCTGCTCAGGCCAGTCAAGGGCGGGGTAGGAGGGCATGTGTCACCTTGGGTTGGAGAAGGTCCTCAAGGTCGGCTCCTTTGTAGGCCCTGCCCAGCCTGGAATATGCCCAGGCTCCTCTGAGAGAGCCCAAAGGGCAGGAAGTACTTCAGACCCATGTGGAAGACCGGGTTCACTCCCTAAAACCATGTTTAAGGACACCTTGGATGGGTCCCACTCCTGGCAGTGACTTAGATCAGGAAGCATATCCCAGGGTCTTCCTGGAACTAAATCTCAGGCTACCTTCCTGTCTTCTCACTGACCAGCTGTTCACTGAGGGGCTGCCTCCTCCCTCCGCCCCTCATCGGGATGTGTGACAGTGGTCAGGATATCCCACAAGTGAGCAGATAAAGGTCCCTACAAGAAGCCATTGGGATGTTCCTGAGTTGGCTCCTGGGGCTTGTGACTGCCCAGGAGCCTGCGTGGAGACCGCACTGGGAAGTAGAGCCAGCAGCTGATGCCCAAGGGCAGGAAGCCCAGGGACTTGGCCCTGGCCCCTGCTAGTGGAGCAGAAGAGATTGAATTGGAAGGGATTGGGTTGAGCTGGGCTGACAGCCTACGGAGGCGTCCATATGGCACATGTCCCCCCTACCAGATCCCTAGCTATTCTAGAACATACATCCCATGTCCTGTCTACTGCCTGGTCCCTCTCCTGATGGTTAGTGCTAATGGTTCCTCAGGGATGTTGGACATAGGCAAGGGTCACTGGTGGAAGAATGTTCTAGCACTGCCCCTCGCTTATCGGCTATCTCCTGCATACCTCTCTGCCACAGAGGGCTGTCACCCTGCAGCCAGGCACTCCTTGCTTATGTCCTCTCCTATCCCTCTTGCTATTTCCTGTTCCCTGCCTTGCTCTTGATATTCAGGGAGTAAGCTTTTTGTCTCTGTTGAGGGCCTCTTGTAAAAGAACTGGCATGGTGAGGGAAAGAAGGTAAGTTGGTTAGAACTTCAAGTAAGGCCTGGTAGTCAGGGCTCTGGAGAACCTGTGGATGAGGCTGAGGCTGCCTCTATTAGCCTTACTGCCCTTCTGTGCCAAGCCATTGGGTGATTAGATAGGGGTAGGGGCTGGGTAGAGCCCCTCCCCTAGGGCTAATGGCTGTTTGTGTTTAGGGTGGGGTTGTGGGTGGGGTGGAGCTGGGTTCTGACTAATTATAGTCTGGGAAGGGCTGAAGTGTGTGTGTGTGTGTGTGTGTGTATATGTTGTGGGGGGGGTGGGGTTCGGAATAGGGTATCAGGGGCAGCTGCCCCAGTTCTTCTCTTTCCAGACCTCACGTGACTCTTTCATGCTCTCCTTGGTTTCACATCCCCAGGCAGCTTCTGCTCCCTACCCCCAGCTGTGTGAGCCTCCTGCTTTCCTCTGTTGACATAGCAAGGACTCTGCCCTGTCCTGAACTCTCTGACTACAGGTGCTGCCTCTGACCCTTCTACCCAATTAGAGCATCTGAAAGGATAGGAAAGGCCTCTGCTCTCCTTCCTGTGTTCCAACTCTAGAGGGACCCTCCTTACTCTGAAATTCACCAACCTGTGACCGTGACTGGATTCAACTCCCAGGTAGTCAAGGATGGCCAGTTATCCTTGGAGCCGATCTGAACCACCTCACAGTGACAATCTTGCCACCAGGAAGATCCCAAGCTGGTCCTGACTTGGAGCTGGTAGCATTATTTCCTGTCTTTTGTCACTCTCTGATCCCGCCTCTGCAGCCCAGTGTCCCCTCCCCCAGCCTGGCTCTTTGCCTCCCTCATGGCTGGCAGCCTTCCCTGGGGTGTCCCCATGGACTGCTGAGTTCACACCTGAGCTGCCTGGGGTCCCAGTGGACTACACACAGAAGGGGCTCAACCGGATTGGGACACTGTGCCTAGGGGCAGGGCTCGGCTCGGTGCCCACACCCTCTTTCTTCTTCTGCTCCCTGAGGTCCCTGGACTTCTGAAACCCAGAAGTTCCCCATTCTGGTGTCAGCTAGATCCTGGCTCCAGGCCTTAAGAAGAAGAAGGGGGGAGGGGTAGTTCCCCCTTTAGTTCTGACTCCAGCTTTGCCACCAGCCCAGCAGCCTGGCCTGGGGCATGTCCTGTCTGGACGTAGGGACCAGGCACTTGGAGGCAGGGGTCCCTCTGGCTCAGCTGTTTAGTAGTTCCCATGGTGGGGGTAGAGTGTAAAAGAGAGAGAAAAGCATTAATGGTCTTTCAGATGGTTACCTGGTCAAGACAGCTTTGGGGAGCACTTCAGAGACTGTGTAATAGGGTCCGCTGTGCACAGGGTTAGAGCTCTCTTTCCTTGGGGCTGCTCTGATCTGTAGCCTCTGAAATAGCATACCACCTGCGTCCTGCATTGGTCCACCTGTAGAATTGGTGATGGGTTCATGCCAAATGTAGGGATATACCTGCGGGAATGTATTAAAGCCTTTTCAGAGGAAGAACACTATTTCCTTTGGTCCCACATCATGTGTGGAAGTCTTGGTGCCCCTTAATCAATGGTGGGCTATGCTGTAGGCAGCATAGGTGACTGTGGTTAAGAAGGTGTTCTGTGGCCGGGTGTTGGTGGCGTACACCTTTAATCCCAGCACTCGGGAGGCAGAGGCAGGCGGATCTCAGTGAGTTCGAGGCTGTGTTGGACCGACAGCCTCCAAAACAATACAGAGAAACCCTGTCTCGTAAAACCAAAAAAAAAAAAAAAAAAAGGTGTTCTGTGATTGACACATGGCCCTCTGACTGTCACTCCATCCTCAAGAGTCCTAACCCTTTTTTTAAAGCTAGGCAAGTCTTAGCTCAGCTCCAGCACACGAGTGTGGGTCTGTCTTGAGAAGAGCCAGGTGGCATTTGTGTGTTCAGTTGAGGGCTTTCTGCTCTCTTTGTGGAAGACAGCAGATAACCTGGGACACAGAAGAGCCCTGCTGTGGATCACACTCTGCCCCACCACCATGCACTTGATACTGGGGTACTTCTTCCCTGCCGGGCACAAAGGAAAGCTGCCAGGGATGACCTCAGAAATAGTTCCCTAGACTGGCCTCAGGAGCAGAAGGTTCGGCTTCCTTACCTCCACCTTCACAGCAGGCCTGATTTGGAATCTTATCCTGGGATGCCTCTGCCACAAAGCCTATGTCAGGAGGAGGAGGAGGAGGGATCTAGGCAAGCCCCTCCCTTGACCAGGAGTGCTCCCTGGAACGCATGTCTTCACCTCTTCCATGTATACCATGTAGACTTAAAGAAGACTCCAGAGGGGCCTGGTGTGCCATGCTTCTCACCAAACAGAGAAAAGAACTGGGTTAGGGGCTCCAAATTCCCAATATGTACATACCAGTATCACCTCCTACTCCAAGCAGGGCATTTCCTCATTGGAAAATCCCAGGTCCTTGCCCCTCCTAAGCCTTGAGTGCTTGCCCCATTGTGTCACTTGGACATGGAGCCCTTCAGACTCTTTCCAGCACTCCTTAAAGTGCCATGTGCCAGCCAGGCCCCTGGCTTAATGTGGATGGGAGCATCACCAATGAGCAGCTTCCTTCCTCAAGGCTAACCCCTGCCCTTCCAGCTCCAACAAGTCTCTTAGGGCATCCTGGGATGACCCAGTGTGGGGACCTATGTATATCCCACGTTCTCGAAGCCCCCTCAGGTCATGCCTGGGAATTGGTTCTAGGTGTTGGGGCAAGATCTTCCTGCTGGCAAAATCATGGACCTGTGTGTGCCTGTACATGTGTGAGTGGTGGCTGGCACCCAGGTTTGGCAAGGTGCCCTAAGCTAATTGTAGGGTTCAACAGTGATGGGGGAGGAGGGGCTGGGGTGACCGATGAGACACTGACAGGCTGACAGGGAGATTACAGGCCTTGTCCGCTTCTCACTCAGGCCCTCACCCATCCGCCCCCATGCCACTGAATGGCACCCCCAACCCCCACCCCTGCTGAATCCTGGGAGGGACTCTGAGGAACTGGTTTTAAGCAAACTGCAGCCTTCATGAGTGAGCTTCAGGCTGCCCTGGCTAGCAGCATCTAGCCAGCTTTTGGGTGAGCTGGGAAAGGGGAGAAGAGGTGTAGGTGGGGCTGGAGTGGAGAAAATCGGAATAGGGAGGCATAAACATCGTAACCAGCAGCGCAGGGTCCTCAAGTCCCCATAGGAGCCTTCCTATGACTGGCGTCTGTCTGAACATCCCCAGTCCCGGTGAGCAGGTGGTGGTGGTGGTGGTGGTGGTGGTGGTGGTGGTGGTGGTGGTGGTGGTGGTGGTGGTGGTGGTAATGGGAACCACTGTGACCTCCCTCAGTTTGTGAGTTTGAAGAGTCCTCCAGGAGCACAGGAGGTCCACAAAGGGTAACTCGCTGCAGAACCTGGAGTCTGGCTGTAGAATGTAAGGAGTGGAATGCTGAAACCAGGAGATCCTCGAGTGGATCTCCCATGCCCAGACAAGACAGTGTGGTGACTGGGACTTTAAACCGAGGGATGGGGGCGTGTTGGTCCTGGGGAGCCAGCCAGCTCAATGGTTGGCAGTGTGGGGAACCCGGCCTAAGTTTCCCACAATATACTGAGGCTGCAGCTGGCTCTGAAGGGAGGGAAGAGGAGACCTGAGGAAGCCCTTGGGCTTTGACAGGTTAGCTCATGAGGCACCTGAGGGTCAGAGCCAATAGTGGAGATCCTGGGAGATTAAGCCTCAGACAGAGAAATGGCTTGCTTGGATGCGCTCAGGGGGGAGAGAGGAAGTGAGTGGGCGATCTGACTGGACTGGGCTTGAGCCTGTAATGGTGGGGGCATAGGTGAACCTAAAGATGGAACCTAATCCAGGGGCTCGGAATTTTGGGGAAAGGCCGAAGATACCCTCTGCTTGGGAGGCGTCCTTACTCTGAGCCCTGGGAGAGGATCCGAGCCCTGACTAGGTTAGCATATCTGCCTTTCCCTGGAGCCCCACCCCTGCTCCAGGTCAGGTGGCACAGTTTCCTTTAGGGCTGGCTTTTCCCGTGAGGAGCCCGGGCGGATATCCCCATAGTCTGGCCTGAAGCTGCTGGAAGGCAAGGTCCTACTTGGTTAGCTGACCCCTGGTTAGGGGGCCGAGCCCTGGAACTGACCCTGGGCAGGGGTGGAGCTACAGGCAGTGGGCGGAGCCGCGCCTTGCTTTCCTTCCAAGGCTGGGAGAGGACTTAGGTAGGTAATGGCCGGTTCTGCTTTCGGGCTGTTTCTGACACCAGGTTAGCACCGCAAGGATATGGCTCTTGGCTTTTGACGGTTACCTCCGCTGCCATTGTCACCCGAGGTTGGGCTCGCACCTGCCCATCGCCTTGTGGTGAGTTTCCCGGACCTGGGGAGCCTCGCGCCAAAAGCGCAGTCCACGTGTTCCCTCTAGGTGTGCGCTGGGGTGCGGGGCCAAAATGTGGAAGCGGGTCCTGACTGGAGCGGGAGGGCTTGAGCCCTGGGTTTTAGGAACGTGGGCGTGGCCGTGTCCCTGCGGGAGCTCCGGCCGCCGGTCCTCGCCCACGTCTGGGGTCCGCCTCCAGTGCAGTTCCCAGGTAACCGTCTTGTGATCCCGGAGGAGTCTGGCGGAAACGGCGCTGGGGGAGGGGCCCTGCCACCTGGGCCTGTCTATGAGGAGCGAGGCCAGAGCTGGCTCGGGGTGCGGGAATCGACCCAGCCTCCCGGACTGTACTCTGACCAGGTAGTCAGGTGGGTGGAGCCGGGTACTCGGGCCCAGGCCGCGCCCCCCTCGGGGTCTTCTACGCGATCCAGTTGTCGGTTCCGGGTGCGACACCCGCGTCTGTGGCTGCGGTGGTGCCCCGAGAGGCGTCGAGCTCCGCACAGACCCCTGTCGCAGCCCCTCCCTCAGGCTTGTTTTGAAAACAGCGGAGGCTTGGATTTGCGGGCGCCGCGGCCTGTTTTGTCTCTCCTGATTTGTTTAACGCTCGCTGCTAATTGCAGATTTTTCGTCGCTTTCGGAGAGCGGACGCCCCGCCTCATGGCTGCCAGCTGCGGCGGGGGAGGGGCAGCTTCGGTTTCTCTTGTGGCCCTGCGCCCCTGGAGTGTGGTCCGCTGTTTAGGCTCTCCTGTCCTGTTCTGGGGGTGGTGCAGTTCCCACCGTACTTGTTAGAACCCTGGTTTTTAGTAGGGCTCGTTCCCATCTCCCTGCCAGTCCCTGGTGTTTCTGGTTTGCTGTCTTGGCCTCTGGGAGAGATCCAATCTCCTCTGCTCTCCTGTTGGGACACACTTCCACAACGTTGATTTGATTTGAGCCTTAAAAGCTACTAAAAATACTAAAAAAAAAAACGAACCCCGACTCTATCCAGCCCTGCCCAGCGAGGCTGTTCTATAGAGTTAAGAGAACTCAACTGGTCGTGTCGTGTCCGCCGTGTCGCCCCCACCCCCCACCCCTCGCGCCATGGAACTGGCATCAAGACAGGCCTGGAGAAGAGGAACCCGAATAGGGAAGTGTCAGCATCCAGCTGAGGAGGGGCTTTTGTTGCTTCCCAAACAGTCCAGGATGTGCTCACCCTGAGAATTGTGGCTGGGGAGAGGCTGTTAAGTTCCAACCGGGGAGCTGGCAGTGGCTGCCTGCTCACTCACCCTTCAACACTTTTCCCACCGGTGTACCCCGACCCCCAAGCCTCATCCCTGGCCCACAGAGAGCTCCCTCATGAAGATCATAGAAGATGAGAGACTCGTCAGGTAGCTGGAGGGTAAATAGTTGCCCAGCTCCCTGAAGGGGGTATTATTATTATACCCAACCTACATATGGGAAAACTGCACAGAGCGCCTTTGTAAATAGTGCATGTAAATCTGCCAGAAAGAGGCAGCGCTAGATTTGAACGAGAGTAATGCTCTTGAAGCCCTACAGTGCTGAGGCAGAGTTCTTTGTCTGGGCTATTGGGGAGGGGCCAATCCTGGGAGACAGAGGTGACTGGTTGGGAGCATCAGCCCAGGGCTTGGTGGCCTAGAGGGTAGTAGTGATGGCATTTTTTGTTTGTTTGCTTACATTTATTTATTTTATGCATGCAAGTGCTCTATCTGCATGTACTCTTGCACACCAGAAGAGAGCATCCAGTCACTACAGATGGCTGTGAGCCACCATGTGCTTGCTGGGAATTGAACTCAGGACCTCTGGAAGAGCAGCCAGTGCTCTTAACCTCTGAGCCATCTCTCCAGCCCTTTTTTAGTTTTTGTTTGTTTGTTTCTGTGATGGCATTTTTATATCTAAGACATGTTAGCTTGGATCCTGGTAGAGGAGGAGGTAGCTGGCCTGCCTTCAGTGGTGTCTGAGTGGTGGGCCCTGACTGGTCAGTGACTGGCTCATCAGACCCTTCTGAAGTATGTATGACAGAGATGCTTAGAATAAGCCATCCTCCTTTGGCCTTGCCTTCAGGACACACGACCCCCCCCCCAGTGGAGAACTGGAACCTAGATGGTCTGCTGTGAGAATTCCAGAGCTAGGGGAGGCTGAGGGACAGGCCAGAGGAAGCTAGAGCTGTCCCCAGGCACAGGCTGCAGATGGCATGTCCACACGCAGCAGTGGTACAAAGCCTCTGCCAGCTGCGGCCGCTGCCTGCTGGGTTCCAGAATTCTCATGGGGCTGATGCTGTCCTGTGGTTTGGCTGCTGGGTCAGAAGAGCGGCTTGTTGGCTTAAGTCACAAAGACTGTGTTGAGTAGCAGGGGCAAATGATGTCCTCTGCCCCATTGAACCCCTTGACCAGGTCAGCGGCCGAGGACACTGCAGTCAGTGTAGGGCGTGATGGACTACTTGGACTCACCATAGGTCCAGGCCTGGGCCAGCTCTCTGAGGGGATGGGTGGACAGTACCTAGAAGCGCAGTCAGTCGGGCCAGCAAGGCTAAGGACAGGCTTGGAGTGTCTGAACTATGGCCGGGTGTACTTTCTTCCTTGACCCTAATTTCCCCCTCAGTTTTCAGGTTGGGTTGAGGTCTTTGAGAACCCAGGAGCTAGCACGCTGGTAGAACTGGGTGATGTGGGATCTTGGTACATTGGGGTAGACCTTTTGCCATGCATTTTCCCTAGAGTATCCTCTGACTGACAGCTGGATGAGTTGCCAAGTTGTTCCCTCTAACAAGCCTGCCAAGAAGTGCCCTTGGTCTTTACTTCCCTTGGGGCTTAGAAGGACTGCTTCTAGGTGAAGGAATACAGTCCGGAGAGCTGCTGAGTGCTACAGTGTAACTAACACTCGCAGGCTTTTCAAGAATGAATTCATTTAATCCTTACCGTGCCTTGGGTTAATTTACTATTACTGTGTCCATTTTGCAGATGGGGAAATGAGGCACAGAGAAGTTAACTTGCCCAAGGTCACCCAGCTAGTAAGTAGAATTGCCTTGTTGTGGGTATGCCTGTTTTTCAGAACGCAGTTATGCATATAGTGTTTTGGGTTTTTGTTTGTTTGGTTTTGGTTTGTTTGTTTGAGACAGGATTTCTCTGTATAGCCGTGGCTGTCCTTGAACTCACTTTTGTAGACTAGGCTGGCCTCGAACTCAGAGATCCACCTGCCTCTGCCCTTAGTCTCCGAGTGCTGGGATTAAAAGTGTGTGCCACCACCAGCTGGTTGTGTAGTTTTTTTTTGTTTTTGTTTGTTTTGGTTTTTTTTTTTTTTGGTTTTTTTTTGTTTTTTGTTTTTGTTTTTTTTTTTTTTTGGTTTTTTCGAGACAGGCTTTCTCTGTGGCTTTGGAGGCTGTCCTGGAACTAGCTCTTGTAGACCAGGCTGGTCTTGAACTCACAGAGATCCACCTGCCTCTGCCTCCTGAGTGCTGGGATTAATGGCCTGCACCACCACTGCCCGGCTTGTAGGTAGTTTTGAAGTGCAGATAGTGCCGTAGACTGACAGTGAAAAGAAGCTGCCTGCTTCTGAGAAGAGAGAGTAAGTAGCATGACTTGGCAAAGAGCAGGCGGATGTGCTTGCTTCAGAAGCTGGGCTAGATGCCTGGAAGTGTCTAACGGAGGGTCTTACGGAGAGTGAGAAGCTAGAGATAGGTGGAGTCAGGAGAGCCACCCAGAGTGACTGCTATCTGTCTCTCCTACAGAGTCCCGATGCCAGCCTGAAACAGAGACTGAAAGCACTGAAGCACTGGTGAGCAAGTGAGTGAGAGCGAGCGAGCGAGTGAACTAACCCCAAACGTGCTGAAGATCATCCATTGTGGGGTCCTGAGGCTGTACCTCTGTACATGTGGCTTCTTGGGCTTCTTGGAAGTGTACCTCCAAACTTCAGGAGTTGGGAAGCTAACGGGTACCCCTGAGGAAATCCCCAGCAGCCAGGCAAACAGGGGTCCTGGATTTAATCCAAAACAGGAAGTTCCTGCACTTGCCCTCCCATTCCAGGAACATCAGTGGCAGGAAGCTTTAGCGGGCCGTGCCTGGCGCCTCCAGCTTGCCCTGCCAGAGCACTGTTGAGGTCAGGTGCTCTTTGCTCCTGGGCCTGGCCAGGCAGGTCACTGAAGGCCTTGTTTGTCCAGGAAGTAGAAGGGAGCTGCCACCTATAGAATACAATCCAGGTCCCTTTTATCACCCAGAAGACACTGGACTGGAGCTTCCTTACCCCACTACCTTGATACCTGGGTGTGTAAGAGTGCCGAAGACGGAAGCCAAAACTTTATACATGCTAGGCAAGTGTTCAGTCACTGAGCTGTACCCCAGCCTTCTGGTCCAGTTTTATAATCAGGCTTTCCCTCAGGTGTGTGGGCCTGGGGATCAGTATAGTTACTGGTGTCCAGATGTCTGGGAGCAGTTTTCCTCCGCCTACCCTATGACCCTGTGTGTGAGCTTCCCAGAGTGTAAACTCCAAGCATAGGGAGATGGCCAGTCGCCTGCCTGAGGTTAATGGAGAGAAGCCCACCTGGCAGGTCTCCTAGGGAGGCCCATGGAGGGCAGTTGGAGAAGGTGCCATTCTGGGTCCAGAGTAAGAGCAGAGGGGGTTTCCTAGCTAGTTAGCTCCGGGTTCAAGCCTTGAGCTTTACCAGTGGAGGTCAGGGGCGGAGGCTAGCACAACCGCATTTAGAAGAGGGTGGTTGGTCAGGTTTCAGCTGTGCTGAGAAGTAGCTCCTCCCACGCCCACGCCTCACCCCCTCCCACCCCCTCCTGGCTGGGAACATTCCATTCATTCTCTGCTCCTGGGAGCCGACAAAGCTGCAGCAATTTGGTGAGTTAGAGCTGGTGAGCTACATCTATAATCCCAAACGAGCAGGCCCTAGCAGTCGGGCCTTGGTGTGGCGGCCTGTGGGGAGCAGACTGGCATGGGGAAACCTGGAATGGAGATTGGTTAGTGAACCACAGTACTGTCCCCATTGGGCTGGAGCCTGGATGCTGCTGCAGGTTCTGAGCCAAGCCTTGGAATCTTAGACTGGGCTGGGCACGGTCTTAAGTGGAGGTCTTGAAGGGTGTGTGAAGTTTTCCTGTCTATGACTGAAGCCACTGACTTCTCCCTAACCTAGTGAGGCCTGGGGTTGCCTGTGCTCCCTGCTTCTTGCCCCACACTTTGTATCAGGCAGCTTCTTCAGCGGGTCATACCTTCTGGGTCTGAGGAGGCTTACGAGGGTACAGAATAGAAGCGGAGCACAGCTGGCCGAGCTGCAGGGCTCGGGAGAAAAGCCATGACCCCATTCCAGTACACTCAGTTTCACCCACAGTTCAGAGACGGCAGCAGGCAGAGCAGGGTCCTCTTGGAGGACAGAGGTAACCAACTAGGGATTCTCAGAGAGTGGCAGCAGGTAGGTCGGTCTCCTGACCCTGCCCACCTCATCCAGGCTGCCTTTAGGCAAGTTACTTCCTCTCGGTAGCTGTTCCCTCATCTGTAACTGGAAAGTTACAGAGCCTGGGGAGTGTGACCTAGAATCATTTTATGTTTAAAGTTTAATTTTTTATGGGGAATAAGATGTGTAAGAGGTGATGTTTAAGGTACTCTTTTGAATTTAATTTATGTGTATAGGTGTTTAGTTGGCATGTATGTCTGTGTACCACCTGTGTGCCTGGTACCTGTGGAGGCCAAAAAAAAAGGGTGTTAAGCCAGGCAGTGGTGGCGCACGCCTTTAATCTCAGCACTTGGGAGGCAGAGGCAGGTGAATCTCAGTGAGTTCGAGGCCAGCCTGGTCTACAAAGCGAGTTCCAGGACAGCCAGTGTTACACATACACAGAGAAACCCTGTCTCGAAAAACAAAGAAAGAAACAAACAAAAAAACAGTGAGATTCACTAGGACTAGAAATACAGATGTTATGAGCTGCCATATCAGAGCTGTCAATTGTCCTCAGGAAGAGCAACCAGTGCTCTTAAGTCTACCCCTAGAATGGTCTTAAATAGGGGGTATTAGATCATCTGGAGGCACCCTTGCCATTGTGCCCCAGGGGAAGTCATACTGTTTCAGGCATGTAGGAGACAAAGCTGAGTCTGTCTATAGGGTCTACCTATGAGACCCTACATTTTCCTTCAAGTGGACTCTTGACCCAGGATCCTAGAGAGTGCATGCACTCACAAGTCGCCATACAGATACACACAGTCACACACACACACACATAGACAAACACAGAGACACACACAGACACTCAAACACACACACATACACGCACCGCTCTCTGAACTGGTGGATTGAATTAGGCAGCAAATGGAGAGCTATGAATGGAGTTGGGGCCATCCTCATCCAAGGAGCTCTGGAACTGGACATAAATAGACAACCATGCTTGCCTGGGTCATGTGCATGGCCTTTAGTTGCAGCCTTGGTCTCAAGCAGTATGGGTGTACATGTCCGCAAGTCTAGAGTTTGTATCCCAAGACCACCTGTAGCTTCTTGAGAGGAATGTGTATGAATAGATAGGAGTCTTCCCAGAACTTTCCCTTGGGTGTCCCTTCGAGGGATTATGTCCTCCTATCGCCTGCATTCTGGACATTCAGGGAAGGGTCTGAATGAGGAGAGGCCTGGGCTTACCTGACCCTTGCTGTCTCTCCCCACAGAGTTCTGGGGGCAATGGCTCTGTCACTCTGGGCCCTGACCTTGCTGGGTCTGGCGGGCCTAGGGTTGAGCCTACGGTCCCGCAAGCCGGAGAGTTTCCGCAGTGACACAGAGCTGAACCACCTGGTTGTGGATGAGGCCTCGGGTGTGGTATATGTTGGGGCAGTGAACGCGCTCTACCAGCTGAGTGCTGACCTGCATCTCCAGCAGCATGTGGTCACAGGACCCTTCATGGATAACAAGAAGTGCACACCACCCATCGAGGCTAGCCAGTGCCACGAAGCAGTGCTCACTGACAACGTCAACCAGCTGCTGCTGCTCGACCCACCTGGGAAACGCCTGGTCGAGTGTGGCAGCCTTTTCAAGGGCATCTGTGCCCTGCGTGCCCTGAGCAATGTCTCGGTGCGCCTCTTCTATGAGGATGGCAGTGGAGAGAAGTCCTTTGTAGCCAGCAATGACGAGAGAGTGGCCACAGTAGGGCTGGTGAGCTCCACGCGCCCCGATGGTGAGCGCGTGCTGTTTGTGGGCAAAGGCAATGGGCCACATGACAACGGCATCATCGTGAGCACCCGCCTGCTGGACAGGGCTGAGGGCCGGGAGGCCTTTGAGGCCTACTCGGACCACACCACCTTCAAGGCTGGCTACCTGTCCACTAACACTCAGCAGTTCATTGCGGCCTTTGAGGACGGCCTCTATGTCTTTTTCATCTTCAACCAGCAAGACAAGCACCCTGCCAGGAACCGGACACTCCTGGCACGAATGTGCAAAGATGATCCCTCCTACTACTCCTATGTAGAGATGGACCTGCAGTGTCGGGATCCCAGTGACCCCCAAGTCTCTTTCTTTGGCACCTGCCTAGCGGCTTCTGTAGCCACTCCTGGTGCTGGCAGGGCACTCTATGCTGTCTTCAGCAGAGATGGCCGGAGCAGTGCGGGGCCTGGGGCAGGCCTCTGTGTTTTCCCACTAGATGAAGTCAATGCCAAGATGGAAACCAACCGTAAAAACTGCTACACAGGTACCCGAGAGGCAGGCCGTGAAACCTTCTACAAGCCCTTCCACGGAGACATCCAGTGTGGTGGCCATGTGCTAGTACGTGTCTTGCCTGTTCGTAGGTGTATGTTCCCCCTAGAGTGTTAGAGCATATTTGTGTTGTGGAGGATAGGGTCTAACTCCTATAGCTTGGAGCCCTGGTAGGGAAGAGCCTAGGAGACAAGGCCCTGTCCTGATGCTGTGATCCACAGGGTGCCAGCGAGAGTTTTCCATGTGGCTCGGAGCATCTGCCCTATCCACTGGGCAGTCGTGATGGACTCATCACCACAGCCCTTCTGTACCGTGGGGGCCTGAATCTGACAGCGGTGACGGTAGCTGCCGAGAATGGCCATGTTGTCGCCTTCCTGGGCACCTCAGATGGCCGGATCCTTAAGGTACTGCCCCCAGCAGAGAGGTTCCTAGAGCGGCCAGTCAGGCATGCTGCCCCCTGTTCTCATGGACTGCCTTGGTGTTCGCAGGTGTACCTTGCCCCAGATGGGACTTCTGCAGAGTATGGCTCTATCCTGGTAGACATCAATAAGAAAATCAAGCAGGACCTGGCACTGTCTGGAAACCTGTCCAGTCTATATGCTATGACCCACGATAAGGTCAGCCTAAAGATGGCCTCAGAAGGCCGTTTTGAAACAAGCCTAGAGGATATGCTGGGCCTTGCCTTGGACAGTTGGACAGAGTCTGGGCTCATGTCTCTTGAGTCTTCATAGCACCATTGTTACCTTCAGATGTTTTATTTTGAGCACCAGGAATTAGAACTAAGGTCTTCTACATGCGAGGCAAGTGCTTTTTTACTGAGCTTTATCTCCAGTGTTCCCTTTCTCAACAAGCTTTCCCTTTCTGATCTTGCCGTAGCTTATAGGTGCTAATGAATCAAGCTGGCCCAGGGGATTCCTTGTTGGTAGTCCCAGGAAAGTCTGATGTCTGAGGTAGGGTCCTGTGTCTCTAAGTCACATTGCCCCATAGCCCTGCTATCTCATCTCTAGGTGTTCCGGCTCCCAGTGCAGGAATGTCTGAGTTACCTAACCTGTGCTCAGTGTCGTGACTCCCAAGATCCCTACTGTGGCTGGTGTGTCGTCGAGGGACGGTGAGCAGTTTGTCCTTGTCCCGATGGCCTGGAGGCCAAAGAGCATTGGGACTGAGATTATTCTCTGTCTTTTTTTTTTTTGTTTTGTTTTGTTTTTTTTTTTTTTCGAGACAGTGTATTGTTTTGGAGGCTGTCCTGGAACTAGCTCTGTAGACCAGGCTGGCCTCGAACTCCCAGAGATCCGCCTGCCTCTGCCTCCTGAGTGCTGGGATTAAAGGCGTGCGCCGCCAATGCCCTGCTTCTCTGTCCTTTCAGATGCACCAGGAAGGCCGAGTGCTCACGGGCTGAGGAAACTGGCCACTGGCTGTGGAGCCGGAACAAATCCTGTGTGGCCATCACTGATGCTAATCCACAGAACATGAGCCGGCGGGCTCCGGGACAGGTATGTGACAGGTGGCAGGTAGTGGTGTACAGGGCCAGGCGGGGCTCTCCTTACACAGCTGCTGGCTGGGAGCTAGCAGAGAAACAAGGAAACCACAGGTTGCCTTGGACCCAGGACCACATGAACATCTTAGACAGAGAAGCACGTTCTAGGAATTATGTCTCCTCCTGCAGGTACGGCTGTCTGTCAGCCCCCTACCCACCCTGACTCAGGAGGATGAGTTGTTATGCCTCTTTGGTGAACCACCGCCACGCCCTGCCCAGATTGAGGGGGACGCCATTATCTGTGACCCCCCAAGCAGCATCCCTAGCACACCACCAGGCCAAGGTGAGAGCTCATATCCTTTAGTCCCTGGACTACACAACTTCCTTTTTCCTACGCACAGCTTTTCCTGTACCTTTATCTGCTCTCACATTTTACTTCATTAAGCACCAAGTGTGAACCAATCCTGGGTGCAGGCTATTATTATTGAGGAGAGGGGGAAAAAGTCCCAATTTTGAGAATACTTTGTTCTTTGCCTGAAGGCTGAGTTCAGTTCTGGGGAAACCAAGATCAAGATTCCCCCAGAAGCTATTTTTACAGATGCCCATCACTCCTTACTGCTGTACCCAGCCCGAAGCAGCTGGTGCTGTCTTCAGAGGCTGAAGGCCTCTATCTGGGCTGAGACAGGTGCTATATCTGTCTATCCCTTGAATGTTGGGGGTGACAGGGCCATGAGGCCACAGAGTGATATGGGCAGGGACCTGGGAGGCCCTCCCACCCAGACTCTGAGGAGCCACTGTCCTCAGCACTTGCAGGAACAGAGAGAGGGCATGAAAGCAGCCAAGCCCAGGGGAGAAAGATGAGCCTAGCCCTGGGAGCTGAGACCGGAGCCCAGATCTGACAGCAGCAGAGGGCCACCTGAACATGCAGGGCCAGCTGAACCTACAGACTGGGTTGTAGCCTATGGCCCCAGCACACACCTGCTTTCAGCTGGGCACTGGGGGAGGCCCAGCTCCACCCTTCCTCTCTAGCTACACCTGACCCCGTTCCCCCCTGCATTCTGCAGACCACGTGGCTGTGAGCATCCAGCTCCTCTTCAAACGTGGCAGTGTCTTCCTCACCTCCCACCAGTACCCTTTCTATGACTGCAGAGAGGCTATGAGCCTGGTGGAGAACCTGCCGTGAGTCCTGGCCGCCTTTTGAGGCCCCCCCAACCCCGCCCCTAGGTTCCTTGTACTCCAAGCCCCTCACACCTTCGTGACCCTCTCACCAGGTGCATCTCCTGCGCTAGCAACCGCTGGATGTGCCAGTGGGACCTGCTGTATCACGAGTGTCGGGAGGCCTCACCCAACCCGGAGGACGGAATCATACGTGCTCACATGGTGAGCGAGCCACTCCGGTATGACCGTGGTTAGGACCACAGGTGTCAGGAGGCACTCCATCTCACCAGCTGTGCTCTCTCCCAGGAGGCCAACTGCCCCCAGTTCCTGGACCCTAGCCCTTCCGTCATCCCCATGAACCATGAGACAGAAGTGACCTTCCAGGGCAAGAACTTGGACACTGGGAAGGTAGAGAAGGCCTCGGGCAAAGTCTAGCGGGTGGCGGGCTTGCTTGAGAGTCATCCTCCCAAAGTTGGGGGTCTCTGGATGTCCACTCAGCACTGAGAGCAGTCGGGAGACATCAGAGAGGGGGAGGGAGGCAGAGGGTCTTCAGAGGCACCTGAACATGGGACAGACTAGGTGGTGTGATTCTTTGGGAGCATTTGGAGACACGGATCCTATGCCTCTGGGGGGCAGGACAGTTAGCCGGCTTGCGCAGAGGATGCTGACTGTACTCTCTTTAGGTCTCTTCCCTCTATGTGGGCAGTGACCTGTTGAAGTTCAAGGCAACTGTGACTATGCAGGAGTCAGGGGCCTTCTCTTTTAAGACCCCAAAGGTACTACTACTGGTCTCGGGCTGGAGAGTGGGTGTTACCTCTGGGACTGGAGCCTAGCCAGGGTCTTGTCCCTCCTGCCCTGTGCCTTGTGGTCTCCAAGCATCTCTGCCTATGTCATTGAACACACTCTCATTCTCGGGGTATGTCTGTATGATGCACACCAATTCCTGTCTACCTGGCAGACTTCACTGACCTTTGGCAGTACAGGGATTCCTGTGGCTTTTGGGATATCAGAGGGGCAGACACTACAGTTTGTCCCTGTGTGTCCCATGCAGCTATCCTATGACGCAAATGAGACGCTGCCTCTTCACCTTTATGTAAAGTCCTTTGACAAGAAAATTGACAGCAAGCTACAAGGTAGGTGGGATCTGGGGAAGGTGGGGTAGGGCCCAGAACGACCACTAACTACACTCTCCTCCACAGTGACTCTCTACAACTGCTCCTTTGGCCGCAGTGACTGTAGCCTGTGTCTGGCTGCCGACCCTGCCTACAGGTGTGTGTGGTGCCGTGGGCAGAACAGGTGTGTCTATGAGGCCCTGTGCAGCAATGTTACTTCAGAATGCCCACCACCAGTCATTACCAGGGTGAGTTTTGTCACGGGTTGACCTGTACCCCATCCCCACATCTTCCATCTTCCCAAGCCACTCATTTCCCGGGCTCTGCCAATTTCAGATCCAGCCTGAGACAGGCCCACTGGGTGGGGGCATCCGCGTCACTATCCATGGGTCCAATTTGGGCGTCACAGCAGACGATGTCAAGAAGATCACTGTGGCTGGCCAAAACTGTGCCTTTGAACCAAAATGGTACTCTGTCTCTACCCGGTGAGTGAGCTGCCGTCAGCCTGAGCTCCTAGCAACCTCGCAGATGCTGCAGTGGTAGTAAGTTGCTGACTGGGTCCTGTCTGTCGACAGGATTGTGTGTGCGATTGAGGCTGCGGAGATGCCTTTCACGGGAGGTATTGAGGTGGATGTTAATGGAAAGCTGGGCCACTCACCACCACATGTCCAGTTCACTTATCAAGTAAGTACCTGACCAAGCTACTGACCCCACCGCAGTTGGCCTCTAACAATAGTCACTTTCCAGTGATCCCCGAGTCCTTGGCACTAACTACGTGTGTTGTCTCAGCAACCCCAGCCTCTCAGTGTCGAGCCACGACAGGGTCCACAGGCAGGTGGCACCACATTGACCATCAATGGCACTCACCTGGACACAGGCTCCAAGGAGGATGTTCGGGTGACACTCAATGACGTCCCTTGTGAAGTGTATGTGTTGCCCATGGCTGCTGAGCATGCCTGGCCGGGGGCAAGGGTGGGAAGGCTGCCATGGAGGCTTGGAACTGGCCCGGTGTACTGATGAGCACCTCCCGCCCTAGGACAAAGTTTGGAGCACAGCTGCAGTGCGTCACGGGTCCACAGGTGGCTCCAGGCCAGATGGTACTAGAAATCTCCTATGGGGGCTCCCGAGTGCCCAGCTCTGGTGTCTCCTTCACCTACTGTGAGAACCCAGTGTTACGAGCCTTTGAGCCACTGAGAAGCTTTGTCAGGTGTGGCCTCTCCCCTTCCTTCCTGTCTAGTGTGTCTTCCCTGCCCGGCCCCGCCTGCTGACCTGAGGAATGTGGCAGAACTGGGCTGGGCGGGGCCGGAGAAGGGATCTCCTGGAAAACCCCACTGCTCCCTACTCCCCGTGCCTCTGACTAGTTACATTATTACCGTATCACTTCCTACCTGGGGGCTGAACTCACTCAAGCACTGCTTCTCCCTAACCCCCAGTGGTGGCCGGAGCATCAATGTTACAGGCCAGGGCTTCAGCCTCATCCAGAAGTTTGCCATGGTTGTCATTGCTGAGCCCTTGAGGTCCTGGCGGAGGCGGCGGGAGGCTGAATCCCTGGAGCCCATGACGGTCAGTCCTGCGGTCCTGCCATGGGCTGAAGGTTCAGTTCTAATGGGAAGGCGAGCAACTGGGGACCAGTAGGGGCAAGGTCTTCATCAAGTGACCTGAAGTTTTTGGACCCATTCCATAGGTCACGGGCACTGAGTACGTGTTCTACAATGACACCAAGGTGGTCTTCTTGTCACCTGCTGTCCCTGAAGAACCTGAGGCTTACAACCTCACTGTGCTGATACAGATGGACGGTCACCGTGCACTCCTTAGGACTGAAGCTGGTGCCTTTGAGTATGTGGCGGATCCCACCTTTGAGAACTTCACAGGTGGTGTCAAGAAGCAGGTCAACAAGCTCATCCATGCCCGGGTAAGGAGACCTGCAGCATGGGGACCCCGTATAGGGCAGGGAGGGGTCTTGCTGATCATCCTCACCTCTGTCACCCAACCCCCTCTAGGGAACCAATCTGAACAAGGCCATGACACTGGAGGAGGCTGAGGCATTTGTGGGTGCTGAGCGTTGCATTATGAAGACGCTGACCGAGACTGACCTATACTGTGAGCCCCCAGAGGTGCAGCCCCCACCCAAGCGGCGGCAGAAGCGAGACACAACACACAACCTGCCCGAGTTCATTGTGCGTGAGAGCGGGAGGGCTGTGGAGGGCCAGGGGACCCTCTCAGGAGAAGCCGCCGCTGCCTCCGCCTGCCTGCGCTGAGCCCTAGCTTCCACACAGGTGAAGTTTGGCTCTCGAGAGTGGGTGCTAGGCCGGGTGGAGTATGACACACGTGTGAGTGACGTGCCGCTCAGTCTCATCCTGCCTCTGGTCATGGTGCCCATGGTGTTTATCATTGCCGTGTCCATCTACTGCTACTGGTGAGTCCTGCCCCAGGTACCAGTCTCCTCAGCCCTCCCGCCCCAGCCCTCCTGACCCTAGCAGCTGACTGAGGGCTGCTCTGTGCTCTACAGGAGGAAGAGCCAGCAGGCCGAGCGTGAGTATGAGAAGATTAAGTCCCAGCTGGAAGGACTGGAAGAGAGCGTGCGAGACCGCTGCAAGAAGGAATTCACAGGTAGGGGGGCCGCCTCCAGCACGTGGATCCGCAGGCTGCCCTTATTAAAACCCCTGGGTCTTTTAGGCCACTCTTAGGGCTAGAGACCGCAGGAGGGCATGGGTAAGCATAGCAGTAGGTGGCCAGGGATGCCTCACTCCAGCTTTGCTTCTATTGCTTTCTCAGACCTGATGATCGAGATGGAAGACCAGACAAATGATGTGCATGAGGCGGGCATCCCCACGCTGGACTATAAGACCTACACTGACCGCGTCTTCTTCCTGCCCTCCAAGGATGGTGACAAGGATGTCATGATCACTGGAAAGCTAGACATTCCAGAGTCACGGCGGCCCGTTGTGGAGCAGGCCCTCTATCAGTTCTCCAACCTGCTCAATAGCAAGTCCTTCCTCATCAATGTGAGTGGGGGTGGGGGCGGGGGCGGGGCTGGGAGAGTCAGAGCGGGGGCAGCCGTAGAATGGGTGCTCAAGTGTCCTCTTCCCGTCTGCCCCGCAGTTCATCCACACCCTAGAGAATCAACGCGAGTTCTCAGCTCGTGCCAAGGTCTACTTCGCGTCACTGCTGACTGTGGCCCTGCATGGGAAGTTAGAGTACTACACGGACATCATGCGTACCCTCTTCCTGGAACTCATGGAGCAGTATGTGGTGGCCAAGAACCCAAAGCTGATGCTTCGAAGGTTTGTGGGTGACAGACCCCATGGGAATGACAGGTGGGGCAGGGCGGGGCTTGTTTGGACGGACAGGAAGCCAGATCCCAGTCTGTACTGCCCTTGTCTGAGCGGCTCCATGGCCATTCTGGATGGTTATAACCCTCTGCAGGGGCCACACTGCCTTTCTGCTCACATGCGTACTGTGGGTGGGGTCCTGGAGCCAGCTGGGCCTTGGGAATATGAGACCTCTGTGTACCCTCAGGTCGGAGACAGTGGTGGAGAGGATGCTGTCCAACTGGATGTCCATCTGTCTGTACCAGTACCTCAAGGTAAGCTCCAACCCTAGGGCCAGGGGTGGATGAATTGGTGCCATCCCTCCCAACGCCTGCTTGTCTGAGCGTCTGGAGGGAGGTCCAGCCCCACCATGCATGGCAGCCTCCCACTCATACAGCCCCCTTGCTCCAGGATAGCGCAGGTGAGCCCCTGTACAAGCTCTTCAAGGCCATCAAACACCAGGTGGAAAAGGGACCAGTAGACGCTGTGCAGAAGAAGGCCAAGTACACCCTGAATGACACAGGGCTGCTTGGGGATGATGTCGAGTATGCACCTCTGGTGAGTCCCCCAGAGCCAGGAGCTTGGACCCCATATCTGAACTCAGCGGGATGAAGCCAACTTGTCCTGGGTGGGGTCTATGGTGTAGAGGTGTGGTTACAAGGCTCCTCCCTCCCTTAGCCAGTCCTATCCTCTCCCCCCCTCCTTGGTTTTTTGAGGCAAGGTTTCTCTGTAACAGTTCTGGCTGTCCTGGAACTAGCTCTGTAGACCAGGCTGGATTCAAACTCACAGAGATCTGCCTGCCTCTGCCTCCCGAGTGCTGGGATTAAAGGATTGTACCACCAACTCCCAGCATCAGGCAGTACTTCTTACCCTGTGTTCCCTGGCAGACGGTGAGCGTGATCATTCAGGATGAAGGAGTTGAGGCCATCCCAGTCAAGGTCCTCAACTGCGACACCATATCTCAGGTCAAAGAGAAGATCATCGATCAGGTGTACCGTACACAGCCCTGCTCTTGCTGGCCCAAGCCTGACAGTGTGGTCCTCGGTGAGTACTACCTGTTCATGAGGGCCATGTGCCCAGCTCTCCTGGGAATGGGCAGCCATGCAGCCCTGGGTTCCCAAAACTGAACTATGTCCTTCTTCAGAATGGCGTCCTGGGTCCACGGCCCAGATTCTGTCTGACTTGGACCTTACCTCTCAGCGGGAAGGCCGGTGGAAACGAATCAACACCCTTATGCACTACAACGTGAGTGTCAAGAGGTACCCCAGGTAGGGGCCTAGTGCTGGATTCCACAGTAGAAACATAGCCTTCCCTTATAACTCTATTCCCCAGGTCCGGGATGGAGCCACCCTCATCTTGTCTAAGGTGGGAGTCTCCCAGCAACCAGAGGACAGCCAACCAGATCTTCCTGGGGAGCGTGAGTCTATAATGCCTTTCTTGTCCTAGTCCCTAAAGGTCTGTGAAGACCATATCCTCCCTTTGCCGCCACCTAGTGGACCCTAGGAACCCTACCTACCAAGCTTCAGGCCATGCCTACCTTGAATTGGAGCCCGGTCCCTCAGCTCCCTGCTCCCCATAGGCCATGCCCTTCTGGAAGAGGAAAACCGTGTGTGGCACTTGGTGCGGCCAACAGATGAGGTAGATGAAGGCAAGTCCAAGCGCGGCAGCATGAAAGAGAAAGAGCGAACCAAGGCGATC
The DNA here is from genome assembly GCF_017639785.1 of Mesocricetus auratus. Lineage (NCBI taxonomy): Eukaryota > Metazoa > Chordata > Mammalia > Rodentia > Cricetidae > Mesocricetus > Mesocricetus auratus. Next base: position 76,103,164 of record NW_024429194.1, read on the forward strand.
ACAGAAATCTACCTGACACGGCTGCTCTCGGTCAAGGTGATAACACTCATGCACAGGTACACATTCCCACACACTGGTGCCTGGGGCTGCACCCCAGGGGGTCACACCCAGCTGCTCTCCCCTACAGGGCACACTGCAGCAGTTTGTGGACAACTTTTTCCAAAGTGTGCTGGCTCCCGGGAATGCAGTGCCACCCGCAGTCAAGTATTTCTTTGATTTCTTGGATGAGCAGGCCGAGAAGCATGACATCCGGGATGAGGATACCATCCACATCTGGAAAACCAATAGGTGAGGCCCTGTCCTCTGTCTCTGCCCCCTACCATAGCCCAGCACAGCCCCTCACTCCCTGCCCATCCGCTACAGTTTACCGCTTCGGTTCTGGGTGAACATCCTGAAGAACCCTCATTTCATCTTTGATGTTCATGTCCACGAAGTGGTGGATGCCTCCCTGTCGGTTATCGCACAGACCTTCATGGATGCCTGTACTCGCACAGAGCACAAGCTGAGCCGTGTGAGTAGGGCTTGTGGGTCATAAGTTGGGTCAACTGCCCGGGAGGGGTGGAGGAGCTAGTCTGGACAGCGCCCATAGGGAGGAACTGTGACTGACGTGGGGTGAGTTAGGGTTATGCCAAGAGCTTGTCTTAATGTGGGTTTGTATGTTTGGGACAGAAGCAGGTGGAAGGTGACCAAGGCTTCAGGGCTGCCTTGAAGATGATCACCTCCCTTCCTTCACCTCCCTTGGGACTCCTGTCCCTTCTTACTCATTCCCCAACCCCAGGCTCCAGTGCTTTCCTAGAGTCTGAGCAGAGGCCATGTTACTACTTTGAGGACTGAGTAGCGGGTCAGTGTCAAGGCTTTTGTCTTCCACAGGACTCTCCCAGCAACAAGCTGCTGTATGCAAAGGAGATCTCTACCTACAAGAAGATGGTGGAAGAGTGAGTGGCGTGGAGGAGGGCTGGGGAACAACTGGGAATCGCTAAAAGACCCCAGGGTCTGGCACCCCACCCCCTTTTCCCTGACACTCACCTCCGGCCTCCATCCATAACTCCTCTTCTCCTGCAGCTACTATAAGGGCATCCGACAGATGGTGCAGGTCAGCGACCAAGACATGAACACACACTTGGCAGAGATTTCCCGGGTAAGGGTCGTGGAGTTCCATAGGAGCAAGGGCTCTCTCTGCTGCCCACTGTTGAGCCAGAGACTGAACTGCAGAGCAGTTCTACTGTGATGAGAAAAGCAGAGGTTAGCAAGTGGGCGTGTTGGTCAGAGAAGCTGCAGCGAGTGTGGCGGAGCCCTAGGAAGAGGTGGACAAGTGTGTGCTCAAAGCTGATGTGTAGGCAGTGTGTGGGCTCAGAGCCCTGGTGTACCTGCTGTGCTGGCTACGGCTGTGCAGCTGCTGCCATGTGCATGGGCTTTGCCCGTGGCCTTACCAGGGTGTGGCCCTTTTACTGGTGTATCTGTGAGGTTGCCACACAGCCAACACATTACAGCCTGGGACTGGTCTTGGGGCTCCCATAGCCGCTTCTCATACTGGGTAACACTGTCGTCCCCAGGCACACACAGACTCCTTGAACACACTTGTGGCACTGCACCAGCTCTACCAGTACACACAAAAGTACTATGATGAGGTATGGCCTGGGTCCCTGTGGTAAAACTCAGGACAGCCTGTGACCCGCCCCCAGCCTGTGATCTGACAGGGTGTCCTCTGTGTCCATCTCGTCCCCCGCCCCGCCAGATCATCAATGCTTTGGAGGAAGACCCTGCAGCCCAAAAGATGCAATTGGCCTTCCGCCTGCAGCAGATTGCCGCTGCGCTTGAGAACAAGGTTACAGACCTCTGACCGTCAGGGCTGCCTCAGGATGCAGGTGTGTGGTACCATGGCATTGGGCAGCCTCCTGGCGTGATGTTGCACTGGCTGTAGCTGAGTTCTTCTCTCTCTCCAGTAGAGGATGCACCCAACGCGTCTGGAGTGGGTATAGTGGGCCCACCTCCTGTAGACTTGTAGCGTCTTTCTCCTGAGCAATACTGCCCGGGCGCCCGAGTCAGCACCAGCTCCTTCCAATGGCACCAGCATCGGGTGTTCTCTGTGTTGTCTCCTGAGTAATTCGCAAATGTGCCTTACAAAGCCACACTGGGCCACTGGGGGCAATGGAGCCTTGGCCTCCCCTCCCCAAGCACCAGCAGCCCAGCCTCCTCAGATACTCTGGGTTTGGTCTGTAGCTCCCATGGCCGGTTCCTGGACTGTGCCAGCCTGCCAGATGGAAGGAGGAGAAGAAAAGCGGTACAATGCCTTCCTGACCTCACCTGAGCCTCCCCATGGGGCGCAGGCACTCCAGGAGGACTTGGAGGGCCATCACTGGCTCCACCTCTAAGGTCAAGCTGGACGTCAGACGTCGGGGCCCAGGTGGCCAGAGGGACCCAGAAAACTGCGGTCCTGGTCTCAGCTGTCAAACAGGCTGTCCTGGAGGCCCTGCCTGGATCTGGGGATGCTGGAACAGCATCTCCACCAGGACCACTCACCCCTTTTTGTAAATCCTGATTGTAAATCCAATACAGTTGTCTTTTTCACTCTCTGGTTGACTGGGTTTCTCCTTGAGCTGTCTGTCCATCTGTCACTACTCACCTTGCCCCATCCCTCGGGCCTGATCTGCTCTCAGCCTTTTTCTGGACACCAAAATAAGGCCCTATGAGAGCCAATAAGGGGTCTCTGTGGACACAGGGATTAGGCTCGCTCCAGCATCTTGAGCTTCAGCAGCCTTCAGCTTACACACCCTCTTCTGACTTTCCTTCACCTTCTTTCCACGTGACAGGAATGGGAGGACTGTGCGCCTTATCCTAACCTTGTATTCCCCACACTTGTCTCTGCGGGAGTTGCCTCTTTCCACCTTGTGGATTCTGGGGATCAAACACAGCTCATCCAGCTCGGTGACAAGCTATCTGGCTGGTCCTCCATACCTGTTTCTAAGGTGTGGTGGCACCGTACATACAGCACATGCTTTCTAGGCACATATGTATAAGATCGTGTGTGCACTGAGTTTCAAGGGGGCCTGGAGATCAGCTTCTGCTCAGTGCCACAAGATGCTGCAAGATAATACAGGATACAAAGTCCATGGACTGGGGGCTGGAGAGATGGCTCAGTGGTTAAGAGCACTGGCTGTTCTTCCAGAGGTCCTGAGTTCAATTCCCTACAATCACATGGTGGCTCACAACCATCTATAATGGGATCTGATGTCCTTTTCTGGTGTGCAGGCATATATGCAGACAGTATATTAAATAAATAAATGAACCATTAAAATAAGCCCATGGTCAGAGAGCCAGCGGTGCTGTGAGTTCCAAGAATCTGTTAGTGAGCAGGGTGGTGGTGGTGCACACCTTTAGTCCCAGCACTCATGAGGCAGAAGACAGGTGGATTTCTGTGAGTTCAAGGCCAGCCTGGTCTACAAAGTGAGTTCCAGGACAGCCAGAGCTAAACACTGAAACCCTGTCTTGAAAAACCAATAAATAAATAAAGAAAAAATAGTCTGTTAGTGTGTGTCTTAGTTCCTGTACCATTTCCGTGAGGAGAGACCATGACCAAGGCAACTTAAACAGAAATCATAGATCCCACCCATCCTTCTGAACCATTCCCAGAATGCACTGGCACTTCCTATGTCTGGGGAGTTCTGATGGGGGACTCCCAAGGACTACAAGGCCAACAACCAACATCCCCCAACAACCCTCTGAAGAGATGCTTCTGTGATCCAACACAAGGCTCCCCTGCACAGACGGCTGGCCCAGAAGTCCAACTAAGTATAACTAAGCAGGGGTGAGGAGGTCGCGTTTTAGAATGCGGAGCTGGGATAAAATAACTGGGAACCTTGAGACCTGGTTTCCAGAATGGACCCCTAAGGCCATCTTCTCACTGGACAGAAGCATACAAGCTGCTGAGCTTGGGGGTGGTTGTTATTCCCAACAGATTCCAGGTGGAAGGTCCATCCTCATTCCTCACATTTCTCCAAGTGTAGACTAGTGTATGGAGATTCGGGACTTGTCCTGCACTGGGGACCAGCAAGGGTTAAATCCTGGGCCTCTGTGTTGGAGTGCTTAGGGATAAGAGGAGCATGAGACCAGCTTCCAGTTGTTGCTGCATCACCAACAAACCCAGGGATGAGCTATCTTTGTACATGTCCTCATTTTCTTTCCATTGTACTAGAGACAGGCGGAGGATGAGAAAGGGCTGTGGTTAGGCAACATTTAGTACCTGCCCCTCAATCAGTGCCTTCCAGATGTATCTTTTACAAAATGCATTCTGACCCAACTGGCAGAATCTGTGGGATCTGAGTGGACAAGCAAACCACTGGGGAACTGTCACAGCTGTCTAATGGGAAAAAGGGGGGCTGGAGAGATGGCTCGGTGGTTAAGAACACTAGCTAGTCTTTCAGAGGTCTTGAGTTCAATTCCAACAACCACATGATGGCTCACAACCATCTGTAATGAGATCTAGTGCCCTCTTCTGGCATGTGGGCAGATCACTGTATACCTCCCAGCACTTGGGAGGCAGAGGCAGGTGGATCTCTGTGAATTTGGGGGTGGCACTAAATCATAGAAGAGGATGGAGACAGGGTCCTGGACTTTTTCTGTTGCACTTGCCCCCCCACACCCACATCTACCCTCTATTGCAATGCTCCCTTGTACCTGCTATCCTCACTGCCAGCTTGAACTCAGGTGGCCACTCCCTGTTGTGCTTGATCCCACACAATCCTCAGAAAGCACCTGGTGCCTGTGGATGGGCACACAGGTGGAGAGGGTGTCCAGAACAGTTTGCTGAGGATGAGAGGGTCACAACTATCAGAGCTAAACCTGGCTAGGCCTAACCCCTGGCTAACAGTCCACTCTGACCACCTTAGCGGGGAAGCAGTCAGGAAAATTGACCTGAGACTCTCCTGGGAGGGCGGCTACTAGCTTCCCAAGTCTTTGTCCTGCCCCTTCCCCACTTTTCCAGTTGAGCCAAACTGAGCATCCTTGAGAATGTGGAGGAAACAAGGAAGGTTACCCTGGTAACTGCCTGGCCCTGCCCTGCAGCAGCACAGACAAAGGCCACTACCCTCCCCCCTGGCCACTGTGCAGGCAAGGTTCCCAACCCCCCACCATCACCCTGGCTCAGTTCCCCCTCCTCTGCCTTTAGCTGAAGCTCCATTAGCTTTGCACAAAACCTCAACCCACCCCTGGGAAAGGTGCTTTCTGAGGTTTATTGTCCTGAGCAGTGGGGGCTGGGGCCACCCTCAGGTTCTCTGGCTAGGCTCCAGGCTTGAGAATGACTCTCAGAGGGGAAAGTGATGCCAAGGATGGCCTAGGGCTTGGGCAAAGTCTTGTGAGAGGGGCTAGAGACTGAGGCTTGGAACTATTTCCTTGGCCACTTGGTGTGCCTCAATACATTTCAGAATTCATGGTAGATACTTTGTTTAGCTTCTTTTTATTTTTTAAGACAGGGTTTCTCTATGTAGCTTTGGAACCTGTCCTGGAACTCACTCTGTAGACCCAGTAGATACCTCTATTAACCTGGTACTTCATTGGCTTGTTTTCATTTAGTTGACAATTTTTGTTTTGCTTTGTTTCTTTACAGGGTTTCTCTGTGTAGTCCTGGCTGTCCTGAAACTCACTCTGTAGATCAGGCTGGCCTCCCGCTCACAGAGGTTCACCTGCCTCTGCCTCCTGAGTGCTGGGATTAAAGGCGTGCACCACAACTGCCCAGCTTGGTTAACAATTTTTTTGTTTTGTTTTGTTTTTTGTTTTTCGAGACAGGGTTTCTCTGTATTATTTTGGAGGCTGTCCTGGAACTTGCTCAGTAGACCAGGCTGGCCTTGAACTCACAGAGATCCGCCTACCTCTGCCTCCCAAGTACTGGGATTAAAGGTGTGTGCCACCAACGCCCGGCTTGGTTAACAATTTTTAATTTATATTTTACATTATATTGCTATTTTATTTTTATTTGTTTATTTATTTTAGTTTTTCAAGACTGGGTTTCTCTATGTTGCCCTAGCTATCCAGGGACTTGCTCTGTAGATCAGGGTGGCCTTGAACTCACAGAGATATACCTACCTCTTTCCAGTGTTGGGGTTAAAAACGTGTGCCACCATACTTGGCTTTTCTTTCTCCTTTTGCCTTGAGAGAGGGTCTTATTTTGTACCTCAGGTGGCTTTGAATTCTCTGTGTAGCTCAGAAAGGCCTTGAACTTGCTGTGGTCCTCTAGATCAGCTTCCTGAGCATTTGAATTAGAGATGGAAGCGCCACACTAGGTCCATGTTCACTTTCTTTACTGGGGGGCAAGGCTGGCGCGCGCGCACGCGCGGCAGGTCTCTATCATATAGCTCTCACTGTTCTGGAACTCACAGTGTAGACCAGGCTGGCCTTAAACTCAGAGATCCACCCGCCTCTGCCTCCTGAGTACTAGGATTAAAGGTGTGCACCATGACACCTGGCTCCATGTTCACTTTTAAGTGTGAATAAAAGTAGGGTCTAGGGCAGCATTTCTCAACCTTCCCAAGGCTGCAACCCTTTAATAGAGTTTCTCATATTACAGTGACCCCACCCATAAAATTATTTTCATTGCTACTCCATAACTGTAATTTGCTACTGTTATGAATAGTAATGTAAGTATCTGTGTTTTCTGATGGTCTTAGGCGACCCCTAAGGGGTTGAGACCCACATGTTGAGAACCACTGTCCTAGAGTGGCACATACTGGAGATGGCTTACTGCACTTGGGAGTATCCACCTTGGACACCAGGAAAAGGGAGCTTTCTAGACTTGGTGACAAAATGAACTGAGCCTGCCTTGGTGGCAGACCTGCTGGGCTGCCTTGTGCTAGTGGCCTGAGAAAGTCAGGGCTGGGTGCGTTTCACGGGTGTCAGCGAGGTGAGTGCTTCATAAGAAGGAAAAATACTCAGTATCAAAAAGGATCCATTTGGGGACCAAACCCTGTGGCCCCAACCATGGTGCTGCTGCTGTCCCTGGTCCTGACTGGCCGCCGGGAGCTCACCTCTTCCAGGAGCTTCTAGTCCCAGGTTATGGCAAGATGTGGGGTAGACATGTCTCCTGGAGGTTCTGTCACCAAGGTAAAGTTACTAGGAAGTGAACCACTAATGTCAAACGGAGGCGTCCTCCCCGCCCAGGCCACAACGCGCCTCCCAGAGTGGGGCACTGGGTTAGCGCCATGGCGCTGGTTTTTAACCTAGAGCCTTTAGTTTTACAAGGCTAGTGTTTTTTGTTCTAAAAGCATTCTCACCATGTGCTCTAGCTCCCTTTTGACAATTTCCCCCTCATTTTTGAGGAAGGAGCATGGGCTGGGACCTGGGGAAGGGCGGGGTGGGGGGAGAGCGTGGCATGCAGAGGTTGAAGGTAAGAAATACAAGCCAGAGGTCCGCTCGTCACCCCCACGGGAGGGAAGACGGCTTTCTCCTTTGTCGCCGTCTCCGAGGGGCAGGAAGCTGCGCGTCTGTCTCCGGGAAATCCACCCTCCCCTGCACTCCCTGGGCTCCCCCACCCCACCCTCGCTTCCCGGCCCCCGGTCGCCAGGCTGGGGAAATCCGCCCGGCCTCGGCCCCGCCCCGCCGCCCCGCCCTGCTGCGCCGCAGCCCCCCAACCCCCACCCGGCTTTGCTCAGCGGTGCTCACGCCTGCTGGGCGTGGGGCGCGGGCCGGGTGCTGAGCGGGGCTCCGGGGCGCTCGCTCCAGCTGCCGCTGCGGATATGTCGGGTCCGCGCGCGGGATTCTACCGGCAGGAGCTGAACAAAACAGTATGGGAGGTGCCGCAGCGGCTGCAGGGCCTACGCCCGGTGGGCTCCGGCGCCTACGGCTCGGTCTGGTAGGGGCCGGCAAGGATCCGGTGGGAGCTGGGCGGGAAAGTGTGCGCGACCCTCCAGCGCGACGTGGGGTTCCCGGCGTGGGGAGGGGCCTCGCCCTGCCTCCGCCCCCGGCCGGCGCGCTTCTGAAGAATGAATGGGGGGGGGAGGGGACACGGAGGAAACTTTCCTACTGGATTCCACTGGTTGCCAGGGAGGGCTCCTCTAACATACCCCCATCTCCGATCCCTTGTCTCTCCCTGTAAGGCCGAATCCCGCGGCGTCACCGCTGGCTGGCGGGAGAGCAAGTCTCTGGGGCCCCTAAATTGGAACAGCCATCCGGGTTATTTGGGGCAGAGTCTAAGTAGTTTGAAGGGTCTAACCTGCCCCCAGACTTGTGTGTTTGAAAAGGGGGCCCCCAGCGCGGTGAGGAGACCTCTCCTCTTCGGAAAGCATCAAGCTCTGCCATGGATCCTACCTCCTCCCCCAGTATCCTGGGAGTCTCAGACAGTGGCTTGAGCAAAATCAGACACCTATCCTGTCTACACCCAGTTTACCCAACAAAGGATCTCAGGGTACAGCCCCACTGCTAGGGCTTGAGGATCCGGGTAGAGTACCGCGCGGTTGAAGCCAGCTAACTCCCAGGCACCCCGAATTAGAGAATGGGTGCAGGCAGTCCACGTTGTCAGTCTGGTCAAGGGTGTGCCTCACACCCCCAGCACTGGGAATGGGGGCTGAGACTCAAATCTTGGATCTTATGCTGTCGTTGGCCCTGTCATCAGGAGCCTGTGTCAAATCTCTCACAGCAGGGCTCTGATGTGTAGACTCAACATAGAGGAAACCAGTCCTGATTTTACAGGGCCCAGAGTTAGCTTGGTCATGGGACTGTGTCCCATGCCCGTGGCCCGTAATCTGGAACTCTGAGATAGATGAGCTTGTTCTCCTGACACTTGTCCCTTATCTCCTTCTTGCTTCTCTTTCTCTTAGGGTGTGCCCCCATCAATAGTGAGTAGAGACAGGATACCCCCAATACCCAAGGGACAGGAGAGAGGAAAACAGGCTGTGCCTGAAATGCCCACAACAAGTAGAGGAGGATTGAGGTTACACAAAATCCCCTTAAAAAATAATACAATAACTTAGAGGGAAGGAGGGAGGGAAGGGGGTGGGAGCAGATGGGGTGGAGAGAACGGTGGGGCATATACCTTGCAGGGGGTTTGGACATGGACTAAAATGGATTTGTTCAGGGCTGACCATCTAGGAGTTGCTGGGAGATAGCCAACTTTCCCAAGTGAGGCCTAGGTCGGTCTCCACTGATCTGTGAGCCTGGGTTTGTTCAATTGCGCTACTGAGGCTGGTGATTGGATGCCAACTCCTTGTAACTTGAGTGTTCAGATGCAGTGGAGCAACAGGGTCTGCTGCTCCAGTGGCCACTCCCCTCACGCCTCACAGCAGGCGCTGCTTAGACACTCTGCTTAGCACAGGGAACTGGCTTCAGTTCATTACTTTCTAGTCTCATGAACATCCTTGCCTTCCCTCTCCCTGGGGATGGGTGGTATCCTGTCTCCACTCACTGCAGGGAAGGGTGCACCCCCGAGGTGAAGACTCAAGAGGGGGAGACTGTGGCCAGCTGGGCTCCTTCAGCGGATTCATAACTGCCCCAGCCCTGACGGCAGTGGGGCCAGAACTTGGAGAAAAGCCCTATGACCACAGCTCATGATCACGCTGGGCTAGGTCCCAATAGAGGGCATGTTCTCATTTGCCCATTTGAGGCTCTCCAGGAAAGGATAGAAGGGTGAAGAGGAGCCTGGTGGTGGTGGCTCATGCCTTTAATCCCAGCACTCAGGAGGTAGAGGCAGACGGATCTCTGTGAGTTCGAGGTCAGCCTGGTCTACAGAGTGAGTGCCAGAACGGCCAGGGCTACACAGAGACAACCCTGTCTCCAAAACCCAAAGCCAACCAAACAAAAAGGGTACAGAGGTGGAGGGCCCTCCAGTGTCGAGAGGGGGGTGGTGGTAGTGGGCCAGAGACCCCCCCAACCCACACGGGATGAACGTCTCTTACCACCCAGTTACTCAGTAATAAATTGTGTGTGGGTTTTTTGTTTTGGTTTTGAAAGTGTTTCACCATCTAGTCTTGAAGTCATCTCAGTAATCTTGCTTCAGTCTCCCAAGAGCTGGGATTACAGGCATGAACCACCACGTCCAGCTTCAGTTATAAATTAGGATGCAATAAACACCTCTTCCTTCCGCAATCTGAGGTGCGGGGGCGTGGCAGTGGGGCGTCCGTGGCTTTGTAGGCAAGCCTCCCTTGTTCTCCAAGTCCGTGAGGAAGGAGGACTGCTAGCTGAGGGAGTGCTTATGGGCATAGTTGTAGCGTTTTGTCCATGCAACGGCCTCGTTGTGAGTGGAGGGTTAGGTTTGTCAAGAAGAAAAGATAAAAACAACAAAACAAAACAAAAAACCTCTAACAGAGAACGCTCAGTCTACTCAAGGGGGTCACCTAAGGGAGGTCCAAGAGGGGCGGCGTGAAGACTGCGCGGAGCGAACAGGCAGGGACAGGCCTCCTAGGTCTTGGAGTGCGCAGCGGAGGCTTGCTCCTGCTCTCCGGTGCAGGGTGGACTCTGGGCCAGGCGCTCGCTCATCGCCTCACTCGCCCACCTTGCAGCTCAGCCTACGACGCGCGTCTGCGCCAGAAGGTGGCTGTGAAGAAGCTGTCTCGCCCTTTCCAATCTCTGATCCATGCAAGGAGGACCTACCGGGAGCTACGCCTACTCAAACACCTGAAGCACGAGAACGTGAGAGGGCGGGCCAGTGGTGTAGGGATTGAGCAACGGACCCCGCCCGGTGGGGGCGGGAGCGAAGTGGGTGGGGTGGGGCCTCTAGAGGGTACGCCTCCGTATAGGCGGGGCCCAGATCAGTGGGGCGTTGCCTACAGCTGTGCTGTGGTCCCGCCTCGGTTCCCTGTCCAGATCATAGGGCTTCTGGACGTCTTCACGCCGGCCACATCCATCGAGGATTTCAGCGAAGTGTGAGCGGCCTGGGCATGCGTGACGATGGCCTGGGGAGCTTAGTCGGGGAGGGTGTAGTGAGACACTGTCCTAACTCCTGATCCTGGCACAGGTACCTGGTGACCACCCTGATGGGCGCTGACCTGAATAACATCGTCAAGTGTCAGGCACTGAGCGATGAACATGTTCAGTTCCTCGTCTACCAGCTGCTACGTGGGCTGAAGGTGGGGCGCATGGGCTCTGGGGTTGCCTCGACCGCGCTGGGTTGGGGCAGAACGGGGTGGAGCCTGGACTCACCCGGTGTGCCCTCCCCTGCAGTATATCCACTCGGCAGGCATCATCCACCGGGTAGGTGCAGCTGTGGGCGAGGGTGAGGGTCATTCACTCTGCCCGGGCTCATGGCTGCCTCCCTCACACCCTGTCTACCCTGCAGGACCTGAAGCCCAGCAATGTAGCGGTGAATGAAGACTGTGAGCTTAGGGTAAGGATGGTGGTGGGGGTGTATGAACAGCGAGGATGTACAGAGAAGCAGGCCGCACAAAGAAGTTGCGTAACACTTACGATCCTCCAGATCCTGGACTTTGGGCTAGCGCGCCAGGCGGATGAGGAGATGACTGGATATGTGGCCACACGTTGGTACCGGGCGCCGGAGATCATGCTGAACTGGATGCACTACAACCAGACAGGTGCCATCGACCCTCAACAGTGGCCTTGTACTATAAGGGTGGGCAGGCAGTGCTCACACCAATGTTTAGGGAAGGTGACAAATCGTGGGGGTGGGGAGAGGGGCTAAAAGGGAGAAGAGCATGCGTGGAGCTCTGGGTGGGACCAGCTTTTAGAAAGGCTTCTAGCTTGGTGGGCATCCTCATACCTCTTCTCAGGGTGGGGTATAGAGTAAGGGCTCTACTGGTCTCCTTGGTCCTGGATATGACTGAGGGTCACTGGGCAGGATTCCCCCCGCCCCAGCATCACGGGGAGGATTTGGAGTGGCAGGCTGATAGTAGCTCCTTATTCTCCCCCAACAGTGGACATCTGGTCTGTGGGCTGCATCATGGCTGAGCTGATTCAAGGAAAGGCCCTCTTTCCTGGAAACGACTGTATCCTTGGGGATGGGTCAAGCCAGGGTCCCATTCTACAGGGTAGGGGTGGTCTCCGGCCCTCTTTTGAAGTCTTAATTCTTATGTCATGCCACGTGGGGCTCCCTGTCCTGAACCACACAGCTCCGCACCAGGTGTTTCCTAAGCTAAGTAGACATTGACCAGCTGAAGCGAATCATGGAGGTGGTGGGCACACCCAGCCCTGAGGTTCTGGCGAAGATATCATCAGAGCATGTAAGTTAGTGGCCATCCATTCATCATCCATCCATCCACCCATCCATCCATCCATCCATCTGTTGGTTCTGCTGACCAAGTACCGGTCATGCTGGGGAGAGGGTGGAATGCAGATAAATGGCATCACATGGGGGACATGGACAGAGTGTGATAGGGCTTGTGTTAGAAAGCCAACCACTTCAGGGGGAAGTAGGTGAACCAGGAGGACATTTCCAGGTAGGAGAGACAGTGAAGACAAAGCTACCAACACTGACAAACTCTTTTGGCTACAGACAGCGGAGTCAGGTGAGGGGAGAAAAAGCTTTGGACATTTGGCTTCTGCAGGCATCATCAGAAGCCAAGTGGAGGTCTGGAGTCCCCAGACCTTTTCGTGGTTTTTGTTTTGTTTTTGGAGACAGGATTTCTCTCTGTAGTCACAGGAGTCCTGGAACTTGCTCTGTAGACCAAAGCTGGTCTTGAACTCAGAGATCCACCTGCCTCTGACTTCTGAGTACTGGGATTAAAGGTGTGCACCACCACCACCACCCAGCTAGGGAGCCCCCAGACTTCAAGAGCAAGACTCTGGCTTGCTGGGGCACCTGCCAGGCCTGTTGGAATGGATGCATCAGGGCTGTCTCCTGAAGCCTTCTTTCCAGTATGGGGCCATGGGAATAGAGGATAATTAGCCCTCCAAGTCCTTCTTATGTGTCCCCAGGCCCGGACATACATCCAGTCTCTGCCCCCCATGCCCCAGAAGGACCTCAGCAGTGTCTTCCACGGAGCCAACCCTCTGGGTGAGGACTGATACCGGGTCTTGGTTGGGCTTCAGATCCAAGACTGGATGTGGTGCTAACCCTCACTCCTGTAGCTGTAGACCTCCTTGGAAGGATGCTGGTGCTAGACAGTGACCAAAGGGTCAGTGCAACTGAAGCCTTGGCCCATGCATACTTCAGCCAGTACCATGACCCTGATGATGAGCCAGAGGCTGAGCCCTATGATGAAAGTGTTGAGGCCAAGGAGCGCACATTGGAGGAGTGGAAGGGTGAGCGAGCACAGGGCAGGGGGCATGAGAGAGGGCGACAAGCCCAAGAAGTCTGTGGGCTGCATTTTCTCAGAGCAAGATTTTACCTGTTTCATGCAAGAAACTTCCCAGAAATTGTCCCCAAGTGGCCTGGGAGGGGAAACAACAACATGCCTGTACTCCGGAGTGAGACATGTAAAGGCGTGTGTGTGTGTGTGTGTGTGTGTGTGTGTGTGTGTGTGTGTGTGTGTGAGAGAGAGAGAGAGAGAGAGAGAGAGAGAGAGAGAGAGAGAGAGAGAGAGGAGAGGCTTGGAGGACAGTGTGGGGCAGGCTCTGGTTTTCGGCTTAGGCAGTGGTAGATGCGGGCTGGGGAGCAGATGCCACACATGTAAATGGGGAACTGGGTTGTGGGGGGGATGGGCAACAGCACAATCTTACCCCTTCTTTTCATTTCCCTAGAGCTAACTTACCAGGAAGTCCTTAGCTTCAAGCCCCTGGAGCCATCACAACTACCTGGCACCCATGAGATTGAACAGTGAGGCATTGTCTGAGGGGGGAGGCTTGAACCCTCTTTCCTGGCTCTCTCAAGTTTTTCTCAAAAGGTGCCTCTCAGGCAGCCCTGACACTTAACCTGGGACCCCTTGCCTTGAGAGTACTCTACAACACACACACACACACACACACACACACACACACACACACACACACGAATGTGTACATATGCCTGCCATTATGTGTTGGAGCCTGGGCGGTAGTGTTTCTGGGCCTACCTTGGTCCACCCAGGTTCTCCTTGGGACCTCAGTGTGTGGGATCTGAGTGTGTCCCTGTCTGGATCACTTCAGCTCTTGAGAACTATCTGGATTGGGAGGGAGGCAAATGGAGCCATGGCCCCTGGAGACTCAGGGGGTGGGAGTCACAGTGGTTGGAGCAGCTCAACCTGGAAGTGTGTGGCTGAGAGCTGAGGCAGGGCCAGTGCCCCCATCCAGTGGGGTGGAGTTTCCCCTGGTGGTGGCAAGGCAAAGACCATCACCAGATATCTAATCTGAAAAGTCGGCTGCAGCTTTGTTTGCCTGTGACATGTGGGCAAATGGGCATGAATGCATACTACTGGTACGCACATCAGAGCACATGCAGGCATGTGCTGGTGTGTATGAGCACCTAAGGGTCAGCAGCCATTTCTGGTAGGGCACCTAAGATGGAGACACTCTTGCCTCCCCTCCCCCAAGTTCCTGTTGCCTAATGGGTCTTGAGACCCAGCTGTGAACTAGACTACTGCTCTGAGAGGTGCCAAGATCCATTCGTCTGATCGAAAACCAGGACTTTGTGCTAGGGTGTAGGGTTGCTGCAGGATCCTGGGCACAAGGACACAAGGCCAGCTGGGAATCTGGTGAAGTGGGGGGGTCTAATCTCAAGGATGCTAGGTGGACAGCACCCATGGATGTGAACTTGGACGTTCTTGCCCCTGGACCTTGGTTCAAAGCTGACAAATGTCTGCCCATATTCTACCTCCACCTACCCTTGTATAGCTGCTACAGCTGGTGTGCTGTGGTCAGTGAGTCACCCCATATCTCCCTTTTCCCCAGAGAGGAGCTGACCAAGTAACTTTTGAGGTAGGACCCTGTTTGAAGACATGTTGGGGGTGTGGCTCCTCCCTGAAGATACGGTGATCTCTTGCTGTCGGGGATCAGGGGGCTCAGAATGTCAAGTGCCTGCACCAAGGGTGCACAATAAAGGGGTTTTCCTCTTGCTCTTGTGTGGAAGACTCCAGACCCCATTGCTTCTGCTGCTCCTGCTGCCTGGGGATGGGTTGTTTGATCTCTGTGTGTGGTCCACTTCCAGCTAGTCCCCCTTGATGACTCAGTGAGAGCAGTGGCCATTTCTGGTACCATCATATCCCCACTCTGTAGAGGGGTCAAGAACCCAGGAGGCCAGTGCAGGATAAGACCCACAGGTTACGAGGGAAAAATGGTGTGATAGCCATCCCACATTGGTCCCTAGTGTTTTATGGGCACTGGGATTCAGCAGGCAGGCTCGGCTCCCTCTTACTCAGTGATGAGGCTGGCTCTGAGGTGGGGTGATGAGGTGGAATTGTCTCTGGAGTAAGGGCCAGTTCTTCCTTAGGGATTGGACAGGATATGGGAAATAGCTTTCCTTTCCTTCCTGGCTAAGGCAAAAAGGCTACTTTAGCCCAGGGTACAGCCAACTCATGTATCATGTCCATGTCCTGAATCTTGGACCTCCAGAGCCAAGTCCAGTGTTGGGGATCAGGAGGGGGAGTAGAATCAAATACATGACCCTAGTTCCAAAACCCTGGTCTGAATTAGTCCCCTATAGAGGGAGGGGGCTGGAGAGATTTTGGAGGATATTGGTGGGTAGCCAGAGGCGTGAAGGTCATGACGGGCACAGGATATAGGCAGATGTGGTTTGAGTGGCCTGGCTTCCCCTGCTCACTGTGGCTGCTTGTGAATGTGCCACACCACCAGCAGCAGCCCAGGTGCAAAGCTGCCCTGGCTGGCCTTGAGCTGCTGATTCATGGCAGCAGGCAGCAGGCAGGCATGGAGGGAGGGGAAGAGCCTTCTGGGGGATCTTGTTACTACTCATCAACCCAGTGGGATCCTGGAATGGACTTTGGTCGCTAGGCTGTGGGAAGGATGGTGGCTTTACCTTCTGGGAGCATCTGGTTCAGGTCTGGGCCAGATCCCCTGAGAGAAAGCTCACATAGAAGCCCCTCTTTTTCCCGGGGGCAGGCACACCTTTAGCTCATTCCAGGCTTCGAAGGCTAAACTGGGTAGCAGGTGCAATAGATCGAGGGGCCAGTCCTAGTCATTGCTTGAAGCTGGCACTCCAAATACCAGGTAGGGACCAGGGCTGGGAACAGAGGTGCAAGCCGGCCCTAGAAGGGCCTATATGAGCAAGTCCTCCGGTTCCTAGATTAGGAAGCTAAGAGCTAGTGGCCACAGTGGGTTTGCGATGCAACCTGAGATGTCCGGGAGACAGAACCAAATACCTCCTTCATAGAGAAGGAGATGAATGGATCAGCTCCAGGGGCGGGGCATCCTTGGGAAAGAAGAGTTGACAAGGAACGGAAAAACAATTGGGATGGGGTGTGATTAGTAAATGGCAGGTGGACCTGACCTGGGCTGGAGTAAGTTGGTGAGCTCAAGTTGCCTAGAATGGGCCCCGACGTTCTGGAAGGACAGGAAAGGTTGGAATCCAGAGAAGCACCTGCTAAGAGCCCAGGGCGGAGAAGTCTAGTGAGGATAGAGGGATAGAGGCCGGCCAGGGTGTTTCAGCGCCACCTTCCGCCCCAGGTCCCGAGTGAGCTAAGGGGCAGCTCCCCGCTCCCCCGCCCTCCCTTCCCAAGCCTTCCGCCCAACCCCGGAGGCCTCCTCAGGTTTCCGCAGGGGCCGGAGGGCAGACGGGGGTGTCACGTGTTAAGGGCTCGGGGTCCCGGTTGGTCAGTGGACCGGGAGGGACCACTTCGCTGGCCAGAGACAAGGGTCGGGTGGGAGTTGGCGGTTACAGGGAGTTTAGGGTGACGACCCCAAGAGAAGAGCCCGTAAGGGAAAGCCCCGGAGGCGGGCGGGCGGCCAGGCAGCGCGGAGCCTGCCCTGCCACGCAGTGACCCGGGGCGCGCGGGCGGATCCCCTGATCCTAGGTCGGGTCCTGGGGTACGGTGCTCCAGCCGGGGATGAGCTCCCCGCCACCCGCCCGCAAGGGCTTTTACCGCCAGGAGGTGACCAAAACGGCCTGGGAAGTGCGCGCCGTGTACCAGGACCTGCAGCCCGTTGGCTCTGGTGCCTATGGTGCAGTGTGGTGAGCGTTCGCCGGGCGGGGCAGCAGGCAGGGCAGGCGGCGGCTGGCGGCTGGCGATTACGGGGTGGGTTCTCTAGCCAAGCTGTTCGCCCCGCAGCTCTGCAATAGACAGTCGCACTGGTAACAAGGTGGCCATCAAGAAGTTGTACCGGCCCTTCCAGTCGGAGCTGTTTGCCAAGCGCGCCTACAGAGAGCTGCGCCTCCTCAAACATATGCGCCACGAGAACGTGAGTCCAACGCCCGCCCCAGACGCGGACATTGTGCACTGGCCACTTCTCATCCTGCCCTCCCCTGCAGTCCTGTCCGCTGCCTCTGCTTCCCTGAGTCTGGTACCTCCTACCTAGTTAGCCTCCAGCTTGAGTAAGCTATTAGCAGCTTCCAGGAGGGAAGTGGAGACAGATCCCAGACCCCTTTCTGAGCGACACTGCAAGTTCAGCCCCCGCCCGCTTCAGTGACTTGGTTTCATCTTCTGCCCACCTCTACTTTCTCAGCCCAGGCAGTGGTCAGGGTATGTTCTAGGCGTAAGGCCTCCTCGGGGCTCACTTCAAACCCTGTCTCCATTCAGGCTGGTGGGAAGAGGATTTTCCTGGAAGGGGCGTCTCTTCCCCACCTAGAGTTATGCACTTTGGCTCTATCACCCCAAAGCCTCCAGTCTCTATGGATACGGGTTTAAGGAGAAGAGCAGGGCTTAAGGAACAGAGCGGTACAGTCACCACTGTGGGTGTGTATTTCTTCTGTCAGGGAAAGCATCGCATTTCCAATCCCACCTACCCATGGCAGGACACTGCACATGGCTTGCCCCTGTGCTTCTCATAACAGCCTTGTTGACCATCAGAATGCTTCCGGCAGCCGGGGCTGTGTCTTCATGTGGTTCATTCTGAGGCTGTGAGTTCTGAACAGTTGTGCTAGTCCTGAAGTATGTTTTAACCTGCTGGATCATCAGAGCCAGTAGCCCCCGCCCATGGAACAATGAACTCCCTGTAGCTAACCGCAAACTGACCCCCATTGCTTCGTCATTGCCATTCTTGGTTGATGTGTTGGATCTTTGTTTCTTTTCTTCATGAAGCCTGACTAAGATGGATGCCTGCTTTGTCTACCTCTCCACTTCCCCATAAACCTGTAAACGGTTAAAAAAAAACCAACTTGGGAGGCAGAGGCAGGCGGATCTCTGTGAGTTCAAGGCCAGCCTGGTCTACAGAGTGAGTTCCAGGACAGCCAAGGCTACACAGGAAAACCCTGTCTTGAAAAACTAAAACAAACAAAACAGTAAAAGGCTTTGTTCTCATGGGGGTAGCCTCCCCTATCCTCAGAGCCCCCGGTCCCACCTAGCCACCCACTTACCCGCACCCTACTCCAGCCAAGGGTTCTGGGCCTCTTCATTCGTTCCCACTTGTGAGTGAGTCTGTGGGTCAACCCTGCCTTGCCAAGGGTCTTACACCAAGCTACTGCCCTGCCCTTGCGTGGGTACGCTGGCATTCAGGATTCCTCAACACCTTCTGGAAAGCTGCCACTGTAGCTCCCTTCTCACATGGAAACTGATGTTTGGACAGGCTGTGTGCCCCACTTACCAGAAGTGGGGTTGCCACAGATCCAGCCCTAGTCTTCATTCCCTTCTCCTCAAGCTCTGGTCCTTGGCTCTGGGTCACATCTACACCACAACAGTGCAGAAGTCTTATTCCTTTGATGGACTTAGCTTGACCTGTTCCCTATCTATTCTGCCCAGAACGCTAAGCTCTCAGGTCACGTCTGTGGTTTATCTGCCCCCAGGCCTTTCCTGTCCATGTTCTTCCCCCCCAACTCTAGCCATGACCAAAGTGGTTACTCAGCTGCCCTCTACCTCCTGTCCGGCTATTTTTTATTTTATTTTATTTTATTTTTAGAGACAGGGTTTCTCTGTGTAGCTTTGGAGCCTGTCCTGGCACTTGCTCTGTAGACCAGGCTGGCCTTGAGCTCACAAAGCTCCGCCTACCTCTGACTCCCAAGAGCTGGGATTAAAGGTGTGTGCCACCAATGCCTGGCCCTCATGTCTAGTCTTGCCTCATTGAATCTGTCCTTTCATTGAAATTCAGAGTACACAATTCAGCATTATATCTATCTATTTTTTGGTTGTTGTTGTTTCTTTTCACTTTTTGGTTTTTCGAGACAAGGTTTCCTCTGTGTAACAGCTCTGGGTGTCTTGGAACTCACTTTGTAGACCAGGCTGGCCTCAAATGCACAGAGATCTGCCTGCCTCTGCCTCCTGAGTGCTGGGGTTACAGGTGTGTGTCACCACCGGCCAGCCTCAGAATTATATCTTTGTTTAAATCCTTCCACAGCAGCTCTGTGGATCAAAGCCAAATCTTCCTCTGGGATGTGAGTCTGAGGCCTTCTTTTGGCTCCCTCTGCCTTCTCCTTGAGTCCGTATTGGCCTGGGCTTTAGCTACTTGGACTTCCTCCCTGTTCCTTACTCTTGAGGTGTTTTCTGTGCTGCTTTGGCCATCAGGCACCCTTTGCTCTTTTACTCATTCCTCCTGATAGTTGGATATCAGGGAGGCCTCCCTTGACCCCAGAGTTCCTGTCCCCCACCCAAGTACTGGGAAACCATTGTCACATTGTCCATCTGTTGTCCAACTCCCTCAACCAGAATCTGTGTTTGAATTGGGGCTTCTCCTTGGCCTAGACAGCTAGGGGATAGCCCCAGGAAGAACCTACCAGGTATTTGTTCCTCCCAAGGGACTGTTCCCACTTTGGTCTTGGGTCTGCTTCATTGAGGAGGAAAAAAGGGTGGGGGTGGGTGGGTGGGAACTAAGGGGTTGGATTGCTCAGAAGCCTGGAGTGAACCCAGACTTGAGACTGCCCCTCCCCCAAGAGTATCCCGGCTGTCAGCATCCAAAAATAGACCGTGTCTGTGGGCAAATGTACCAGGGTGGGGGCCGAGCTGACAGTGGGCACAGTGGAGGAGACAGGGATAGTTATAGGAGGGTTTTCTCCCTAGAGTACAGTGCCACCCTGGGCGTGCACTGAGTCCATGCCTCTCTCATGTGCTCTCCATCCTGTCTGGCACTTGTTCCCCAGGTGATTGGGCTACTGGATGTGTTCACGCCTGATGAGACTCTGGATGACTTCACAGACTTGTAAGTGCTGGCCTGTTCTGGCCCAGTGGGTGGAGGGATCCTGGGTAGCTTCTAGGTGTCAGCTTAAGATTCTGGGTCAGGTTGGGGGCCTTCTCCCAGAGCCCAAGTGAAGGAGAGGGTGCACACTGCCCAGTCACCTCTCTCACCAGAGTCTAGTCCACACTCCGACACACTCCTGGTGCTATGAACCCTGGCGTGCCCTGGGAGAGCCGTGTCTCTTTGTTCTTTCAAGCTTGATACTTGGACACATACATGGCCTCAAGTTTTATGGTTGTGTTTGAGACCCTGACATCCAACATGCGGTCCCCAAGTCCCCAATCTGAACTGTTGCTGCCTTTTGCTGTCAGATGGGGCCTGTTCTGTCCAGTGGTTGGTCGTCCCTGTACTCATACTGTTATCAACCAGAGGCCTGGGAAGGACTGGAGCAGGTAGCAGGCTCTTTGTTGCTGACTGGCAGAGGTCATGATATACTATGGCCCCGTTGTCCCCTGGGAGGGGTGATAATGCCATTCTCCTTTGTCTATCCCTTCTGCCCACCTGAACATCCAACTTTGCAGCCCCAATCCCTGCCACAGATTCCTGGTTACCCTGTGTGTGGCAGGAGGGACCCGGGCAGCTTCTGGGTACTGGCTTCAGGTTCTAAGTGGACTTGAGGCCGTCTTCCCATGGCCCAAGTGAAGGCTGAAATGCCTGCTCCCACTCACTCCTCACCACACTCCCATCTACTATTGATACCCTGGATAATGACACGCTCTGGTAGAACCAGACCTTCTTTTCCTTCTAAGCCTGGCGTTTGGGCCCTCACAGTGCCTGAGGTTTCGGTACAACTAAATGATCTGAAGTGTCAGCCCCAGGTGCAGCCCTAGCTGCTCACCTGGCATATGATGCCCTTCAGTCAGGGATTTTAAAACCCTGAGGCAGAGTGCGGTGGCACACACTTGCAATCCCAGCATGTGGGAGATGGACATAGGCGGATCAGGAGTTGGAGGCCATTTTGGACTGTATGAGACCCCATCTTAAACAAAACAAAACAACAAAGAAACAAACAAGACAAAACAAAAAAAAAAAAAAACAGGGGCTGGAGAGATTGCTCAGTGGTTAAAGGCACTGGCTGTTCTTCCAGAGGACCTGGGTTTAATTCCCAGCACCCACATGGCAGCTCACAACTGTCTGTAACTCGAGTCCCAGAGGAGTTGGTGCCCTCTTTTGGCCTCCCATGGGCACTGCATACATGTGGTTCACAGAAATACAAGGAGACATGTAAAAAAAAAACTGGAAACAAAACAAGACAGGTTATGGTGATGCAGGCCTTTAATTCTAGCTTGTTGGAGGCAGCAGCAGGGGCAAGGACAGAGACAGAGTTCTCTGAGTTTGAGGCCATCCTGTTCTGCGCAGTGAGTTCTAAGCCAGACAGGACTGCAAAGTGAAACCTTTCCTCAAAAACAAACAAAACCTGGCCTGGAGAGATGGATGAGTGGTTAAAAGCACTGGCTGTTCTTCCAGAGGCCCCAGGTTCAAATCCCAGCACCCACATGGAGGCTCACAACTGTCTGTAACACCAGTTCCAGGGCATCTGGCTCCCTCACATGGACATATGCAGGCAAAACACTAATGCACATAAAAAATAAGTTATTAAAAAGAAAGAAAGAGCTGGGCGGTGGTGGTGCACCCCTTTAATCCCAGCACTCGGGAGGCAGAGGCAGGCAGATCTTTGTGAGTTCAAGACCAGCCTAGTCTACAGGACAGCCTCCAAAGCTACAGAGAAACCCTGTCTCAAAAAAAAAAAAAAAAAAAGAAAGAAAGAAAGAGGGCTAGAGAGATGGCTCAGAGGTTAAGAGCACTGGCTGCTCTTCCAGAGGTCCTGAGTTCAATTCCCAACAACCATATGGTGGCTCACAACCATCTACAATGAGATCTGGTATCCTCTTCTAGCCTGTACGCAGACATGTGGGAAGAATACTGTATACTTAATATATACATAAATAAAATCTTAAAAAAAGAAACAAACAACCCCCCAACCCAAACAGAACAACCCTGACCTGAAGCCCACTCTCTGCCTGCCATTTTGGAAAGAGGGGGTGTGGGCATACATGGAGGTGGTGTAATTGCCAAGGATAGGTGTGGACAGATTCTAGGATGGAGTCAGCAGGGCATGGTGGGGGTAGAGGCACCATAGGATGGTAGGACCCCAAAACTAGTGAGGAATGGGTGCTACAGAGTAATACTTTAGGGGCCCCTGCTGGGTGTTAGCTTGGGTCTAGGGACCAGCCCTGCTCCATTGGCTGTGGATCGAGTGGGTGTTAGCTTAGGTCTAGGGACCAGCCCTGCTCCATTGGCTGTGGATCCAGTGTGTGTTAGCTTAGGTCTAGGGACCAGCCCTGCTCCACTGGCTGCATCCCTTGCTTTCACAGCTACCTGGTGATGCCGTTCATGGGCACTGATCTGGGCAAGCTGATGAAGCATGAGACTCTGAGTGAAGACAGAATCCAGTTTCTTGTGTATCAGATGCTGAAAGGGCTGAAGGTGAGCTTTGCTGAGGTGGCCACGGAGGGTGGGCAGAGCTTGCTGGTTGGGCAGAGTGGGACTCTGTGGCTTGGTGTGTCCCCTGAGCTGATGACTGATCTTCTCTCCCACAGTATATCCATGCTGCTGGCGTCATCCACAGAGTGAGTCCTGGTAGGGCTGGGAGATTACCCATCTGCCCCTCCCCAGCTATGTAAACACAAGAGTTCAACCCCAGCTTTCATTGCTTACCCATAAAAAGGCAACATAGAAGTATCGAGGTGGGGGTGGCTGGGATGGGACTGGAGAGATGGCTCAGTGGTTAAGAACACTAGCTGGTCCTCCAGAGGTCCTGAGTTCAATTCCCAGCAACCACATGGTGGCTCACAACCATCTCTAATGAGATCTGGTGCCCTCATCTAGCCTGCATTGGTACACTATATATAATAAACAAACAAATCTTTAAAAAAAAAAAGTATGGCGGGGATGCGTATAATCAATCCCGAGTTGAAAGCCTGCCCTGAGGACCCCAGCCCCTCTGCCCTCCTTCAAAAGGGTCAGGCCTATTTTTGGTGGCCCTAGTGAAGTACTGCCTGAGTCTTGCTTTGGCAGGTGGGTCACAGTGGCCTCCTTTCTTCCCTCAGGACTTGAAGCCTGGGAACCTGGCTGTGAATGAGGACTGTGAGCTGAAGGTATCACTGGGTGGGGAAGGCGGCCAAGATAGGGTGTGGGGAACCCGTCTATCTCCCTACTGGCCTGCTTGACTGTGGGCCCAGGAAAAGGGACACACCTCAGGCATCTGAGGCTGAGCAGCTAGCTAATGGGGTTAGGTACCTGCTTTAGGTAAAGAGCGGGTGAACGTCCCTAGTCACTCAGGAGTTTGGAGGTTTCTTTTTTTTTTTTTTTTTTTTTTTTTGGTTTTTCGAGACAGGGTTTCTCTGTGGCTTTGGAGGCTGTCCTGGAACTCACTTTGTAGACCAGGCTGACCTCGAACTCACAGAGATCTGCCTGCCTCTGCCTCCCGAGGGCTGGGATTAAAGGCATGCGCCACCAACGCCCGGCGAGTTTGGAGGTTTCTAAAGGTGATGGGGTGAGGAGATGGCAAAATAGAAGAAAATCCTTAGCACTTGCCCCTGAGTTGGGTAGGGCCAGGAGAACTGACCACAGGGAGAAGCCTGGGGGTGGGGGAAACCCAGAGTGGAGACCGCAAGCCCAGCTTCTTAGAGTCTTCTGTCCTCAGGAAGAAGCCTGGGGGGGGAGACCCAGAGTGGAGAGCACAAGCCCAGCTTCTTAGAGTCTTCTGTCCTCAGGGAGAAGCCTGGGGGGGGGACCCAGAGTGGAGAGCGCAAGCCCAAGTTCTTAGAGTCTTCTGTTCTCAGTGTCTTAGTCTCACCTCCCTGATACGTCTACAGATCCTAGACTTTGGCCTAGCCAGACAGGCAGACAGTGAGATGACAGGATATGTGGTCACCAGGTGGTACCGGGCACCAGAGGTCATCTTGAATTGGATGCGCTACACACAAACAGGTAAGAGGCTATCCAAAGGTTCCAGTGCACACCACCCATGCTCACCCATTCATTTTTATTTTACAACTATTTTTGTAGTGTGGGGGATGGAGCCCAGAGTCTTCCTCATGCTAGGCAAGTGCCCTGTCATTGAGACACACCTCAGCTCAGCCCTTCCTCCCTAGTGTCATTATTTTATACCGTTGGCTTGGTTTTTATTTATTTTTTATTGGTTTTTGGAGACATGGTCTCACTATGTAGCTCTGGCTATTCCTGGAGCTCACAACGTAGACCAGGCTGGCCTTGAATCCATAGAGATCCACCTGCTTCTGCCTCTCAAGTGCTGGAATTAAAGGCATGTGTCACCATGTCCAGCTTCTTCATTTTTAAAAATTTTATTTAGTTTATGTGTATAAATACTTATCTGCATGTATAACTATACAATCACATGTGTGTAAGTACTTATCTGCATGTATAGCTATACAATCACATGTGTGTAAGTACTTATCTGCATGTATGGCTATACAATCACGTGTGTGGTTGGTACATGCAGAGGCCAGAAGATGGTGTTGGATCTCCTAGAACTGGAGTCACAGATAGTTGTAAGCTGCCATGGGGTTGCTGGAAACCAAACCAAGGACTTCTGAAAGAGCAGCCAGTGCTGTTAACTGATTAGCCTTCTCTCCAGCCCCCTTTTCAATCTTGATAGAGAACCTTTTGTAGACACTACCCTGGGAGGCTAATGAGCTGGAGTGGAACTCTGCTACCCTTCTCCATGACTGACTGTACTTCATGCCTGTGTACACACCCCTCCAGGCCATGTATACTTATGTGGTCTCTTGCATGTCCCCTTCTCTTGGCTCATGAATATGAATGCTATCCTTGTCTATGGGGGCACTGATGGGACTTCTATCTCAGTGGACATTTGGTCTGTTGGCTGTATCATGGCGGAGATGATTACGGGAAAGATTCTGTTCAAAGGCAATGACCGTATCCTTCTGTGTAGAACATCATGGGACTTTGGCCAAGGTGTGGGTTCTGGGTGGGCCACCTTCTGCCTTTGCACTGCGTTCCTGACCTTGGAACAGACCTGGACCAGCTGAAGGAGATCATGAAGGTCACAGGGACACCCCCTCCTGAGTTTGTACAGAAGTTACAGAGTGCTGAGGTCAGTGGGGAGCTGGGTGGTGGCCTGGACTTGGGTCTGGGAGTTGGCCTGTCACTCTTGCCCTCCTCTTCACAGGCCAAGAACTACATGGAAGGCCTCCCTGAGCTGGAGAAGAAGGATTTTGCCTCTGTCCTGACCAATGCAAGCCCTCAGGGTAGGGCTGGGGAGGGTAAAGGTCTCAGGCTGCTGGGTATGCCCTATTCTGTGGCTTGGCCTGATTTGCTCACTCCACAGCTGTGAACCTTCTGGAAAAGATGCTGGTGCTGGATGCAGAACAGCGGGTGACAGCAGCTGAGGCCCTGGCCCATCCATACTTCGAGTCCTTGCAGGACACTGAGGATGAGCCCAAGGCCCAGAAATATGATGACTCCTTTGATGAAATAGACCGCACCCTTGAGGAATGGAAGCGTGAGTGTGGGTGGATTCCACACAATGTCTGGCTTTAGACCCTATGTGCCCTGTATAGATGAGCCTCTGACCCCTCCCCCCAACACACACTGTTGCAGATGAGATACAAGGTTGGGAGGTTAAGGGTATTGTGGGGCTGTACAACTTGGCCAGGTTGACTTCTGGCTGTAGCAGAAGGCAGTAGGGAAGACTATTCCTTGTAGGAGCTCCTTCAAAGGCTGGCACGTGATGGGTCCCGAGGACTGTAGAGCATCTGTGTGCTCAGGGCAGCGGTGCCCTTGGTCTCTACTGGTGCCCCAGCCTCTTCCCCGCCCCTGTTGCCCAGCATCCTCGTGTCTGGACCACACTGGAGTCTTCTCTATCACCCTTATCCTTTTTTTTTTTCTCCGAGACAGGGTTTCTCTGTATTGTTTTGGAGGCTGTCCTGGAACTCGAGCTGTAGACCAGGCTGTCCTCCAATTTACAGAGATCTGCCTGCCTCTGCCTCCTGAGTGCTGGGATTAAAGGCATGCGCCATCAACGCCCAGCTTTTTTTTGTTTGTTTGTTAGTCACCCTTATACTTATGATTTACTTCTCACACCTTTTGAATTTATCCTTACCCCTTTTCAGGACCCCTCCTGAAACAACTACATCTTTCTCATGTTCTGTCCATGGGGGGCAGTCTGTTCCCATGCAGCCCCAAGGGCCTAACCTTTTCCTCACATCTCCAGCCCCAGATCCATCCATGGCTATGTGTCGAACCTCCAAGGTCTGGACTGTGCTCTTATATTGAGAACCCTTGAACTGGCCTCAGGCTGCCCACTGTTCTCTGAGCTGGAACTAGCCTCTGCTGTCTACTCCAGATTGGCAGGTCCAGTCTGGGGAGTAGGGACCTCTGAGGACATGTCCATGGGGCATGTTATTCCTTGTTCTGCCTGCTTTAGGCCCCCTTTTTTATTTGTTTGTTTTTGCTTTTTGAGACAGGGTTTCTCAGTATAACAGCCTCACTTTGTAGACCAGTCTGGCCTCGAACTCACAGAGATCCAAAAGTGCTGGGATTGAAAACTTGTACCACCACTATTTGGCTTCAGGCCATGTTCTTGCACTCTGATGTTGGAAAGGCTGGATGGGGTGAGGTTCTCAAATCAGGTCCTGCAAAGTTCTTCTGTACTTCTAACAGCATTCTTCCCTTCTGTGTTGTCATGCGCTTATGAGTTTGGTTCTGTGTGATGAAACCCGCCTGCTACTAAACAAAATAACTCACTTAACCACATGCCACAAGATCTGATCTGTGGTCTCCACCTACACAGTGTGCTCGGATGCTTTTGCTTTTACCATAGACCGCAGAGGACACACAGCTGAGCCCATGGACAGGAACACAAGCTCTCTCTCTCTCTCTCTCTCTCTCTCTCTCTCTCTCTCTCTCTCTCTCTCTCTCTCTCTCTCTCTCTTTCTTGTTTCTTTTTGTTTTTTTCAGACAGGGCTGTCCTGGAACTAGCTCTGGTTAGACCAGGCTGGTCTTGAACTCACAGAGATCCACCTGCCTCTGCCTCCCGAGTGCTGAAGGCGTGCACTGCACAGTGTTTTTAAGTGGGTTGATCCATTTAGGATTAAAAGCCTATGGGGTGCTGGTTTCTCCCCATAGGTGAAAGTAGACTTAACTATATCATCTGCTTCTCCTTGTTTTCTGCAGGTGTTACTTACAAAGAAGTGCTCAGCTTCAAGCCTCCCAGGCAGCTAGGAGCCAGAGTTCCAAAGGAGACAGCTCTATAAAGACCTCTGGGTAGTTTGGGGGTATCCTAAGGAGCCTGGCTGGGAGCTTCACAGGTACCCTGGAACCCCTTCCCTGGAAGAGAAGTCCTGGTTAGCACTCTGACAGTGCCTGGAACTTGTATCCACCTGGAGAGACTGAGTAGACCCTCAAGTCACAGACCCTCTGTCTCCAAACCTGCTCCTCTGCTTTTGGGTGCCCCAGATGACCCTGGCAGAACATCTAAGCTTTCTGTCCAAGATCCCCACCCAACACAGAACTAGCCTGTGAATTCTGGAGTTCCCTTCACCAGTGTGCATGGAAAGGCAGTGTCAAGGCCAACTCCTGAGAAGGAAGGACATAGAGGTTTGGGGGGTACCAACTCAGGGACATCGTCTCTCTTGTGATGGGGTGGACTCTCTTACACCCTTAGCCTGGAATGTAAACCAGCCATTGGTGCACTGAAGTGGCTGGGAGCAAATAAACCATTTTGTAGATCTCCCATTCTGACTGTGTGGCCCAATGCCTGAGCTCCCATCATTTCTGAGCTGTTAGTTGTTTGGATGAAGGGTTTTTTTTTTTTTTTTTGGTTTTTCGAGACAGGGTTTCTCTGTAGCTTTGGAGGCTGTCCTGGAACTCACGTTGTAGACCAGGCTGGCCTCGAACTCACAGAGATCCGCCTGCCTCTGTCTCCCGAGTGCTGGGATTAAAGTCGTGCGCCACCAATGCCCGGCTGAAGGGTTTTTTTTAATTGGGGGAAAGTGAATGGGGAAAAGGGGGGAGGGGAGAGGGGAGACCCAGCCTCTAGGGACAGGAGAGAGAAGAGAGAGGGGGAGAAAAAGAGAGGGGGGGTAGGGGAGAGGGAGAGGGAAAGAGAGGGAAGGAAAGGGAGAGAGAGAGAGAGAGAGAGAGAGAGAGAGAGAGAGAGAGAGAGAGAGAGAGGGTGGGGGCAGGGCTCTCTTAAAAGGGAGCATAGTGAATGTGCACAGGTGGTGCTCTTAGTGGCTGCAGCTGCAGGCATATCCTGTCAGAACACCAAGGACAGGCCAGTACAGATGCCTGAATACTAACATCTGTACCCCAGCTAGTAGAGGTGCCACACCAACTCAAGGTCAAAGTATTGGTGCCATCTAGTCCTTGCCAGTGGTCCTCATTAGGGCTTGGCCCTCTCCCTTCAGTGATTGTACTCTAATTAAGGCTTAGAGTCTGAGCAGGGTGTCTATGGAGGCTGATGCAAGGGCAGATAATGGGGAAGATGATGTTAGGACCCAGACAGATGCTCCCTTCTTTCTGAGATCACAGCATTTGTCTTCTTATTGCCAAAGCTTCTAGAGAGGGAGGTTGCCTCTGGTCTTGGAGGTTCTCTGAGACCCAGAGAGGTGGTTCCTACTCTCTGACCAACAACTCTACTGGCATCACCCTGGCAGCTTTTCCAATTAGACACCCTGGCTGTCTAATTAGATGGTCTGTGTTCTTCCCCGTGTCCTAAGGGCAGGACATAAGGGTGGGGCCTTGCATTCCTCTCATTTTGCAAGGAGTTCTGGGCAAACACACTTTGTCCATCTGGTCAGAGGAGATGCCACGGCCGTGCCTTCTTCTGCCTGACCCCCCTTGAGATAACCATGGGCAGGACTTCAAATATTTCACACCATTATGGAGGTGTGGCTCACTGCATGCCCTGTCTCACAAGACACAAAACCCAGGGCGAGTCAATGAGGAGTGCCTCTGCCTGATGCCTTTGGTCTTTAGAGAGTGGAGAGGCCTTGGGGACCAACCACAACCCGAGCCTGCACTCCATCTCCAGAGTGCAATGGGCTCCTCGGTTACCCCTGGTAGTTGTGTGTGTCTCTATGGTAGATGTCAGTGGCAGCTCCCACCCTTCACCTGGAGGAGCAGGCAAACTGGATGTGATGGACAATTGACATGTCTGACCCTGCGGTCTTAGCTGGCAGGCTAGGCTCCAGAACGCTGGGGGAAGAAGGGAGCATAGTTGTGGCTGCAGTGATCGCCTGAGGACCAGCAGTCCGGTCTTCCCAACCATTTCAAGAGGGACAATGGCGGCGGCACTGCTCGTAGGTTCCGGGCCACACGTTGTTGACGGCGGCACACAGCTGAAGCACTAGAGCCAGAGACCAGATCCACAGACGCTGACGGAGCTCATCCATCTGCTCTACTCCACCCTAATCTCGCCTGAGGGCGGGTCCGAGTCTGCAAAGGAGGAAGCCGGAAGTTAGGTGCCGGGAGCCACGCTTAGCTGGCTTTACAGCGGTTCGTTTCTGACTACCGACCGGACCAGGGCTTGGGCCTGGGTCTGGGCCTGGAGCGCTACACTCTTGTCCAGGTCCAGTGTCTGCTGCCCGGTTCTGTCCCCAGCGAGGGGCAGTTTTACGTGCTTGCTGTTAGGTGGGACTAGGCAGTGCAGTCATCTGCCAGCAGAGGGCGTGTTACGCTAGAGTGGATCAAAGTGACCACGGTGTGGCCATGGGTACAGCACTTGTGTACCACGAGGACATGACAGCCACCCGGCTGCTCTGGGATGAGTAAGTGTGTTTTGACAGAAGTAGGGGGCCGGGAGGGAACCCCCGAACACTGACGTTCTTGTCTGCCCCAGCCCCGAGTGCGAAATTGAGTGTCCGGAGCGCCTGACTGCAGCCCTGGATGGCCTGCGGCAGCGTGGCCTACAACAAAGGTGCCTGTGTTTGTCAGCTTGTGAGGCATCAGAGGAAGAGTTGGGACTGGTGCACAGGTCAGATTGTGAGGGGTCTGGGCGCCTGAACCTGTTATAGCCCTACTAGCGTCCCCTCTGTTTCACTGTGGTGTGGGCTCAAAGGCATAAGGGGAGAACTGGGTGGGCGCTCCCACCGGGAATCCCAGCTCCTTTCCTTCCTGTCCTGCTGGTGGCTTGCCTGCTGATCTGCAGCCCGGAATACGTAGCCCTGGTGCAGAGGACCCAGACCCTGGATAAGGAGGAGCTCCAGGCACTGTCTAAGCAATTCGATGCTGTCTACTTCCACCCGGTGCGGGCCAGTATACACACCCAGATTTATGTCCCCTCTCCATACCCATGTTTGCCCACCTGGCAACGTATTCTTGCTCATGCTTATGACCATTCCCTGTCGTGTCTTGCCTGCCATTGTCCCATCCCTGCCCCTCTCAGCAGTGGGAGACCTGCAACCTGGGACAAGCAGGTGGGGCAGCGGGCTAAATTGCACTCTGGTCCACAGAGCACTTTCCACTGTGCCCGGCTGGCCGTAGGGGCTGCGCTGCAGCTAGTGGATGCTGTGCTAACAGGAGCTGTGCACAATGGGCTTGCCCTGGTGAGGTGAGAACTGCCCCCCCCCCCCCCCGCTGGCTGTCTCCGTGTGACCCTGTGAGGGGACAGACTGACTGACAGGCCCTGTGCCCCCTCCCCACTTTTGCACCTCAGGCCTCCAGGACACCACAGTCAGAAGGCAGCTGCCAATGGATTCTGTGTGTTCAACAATGTGGCTATCGCAGCCAAACATGCCAAGCAGAAATATGGGTTGCAGAGGTGTGTCCAAGCGTATTACATGTGTTGGGGACACAAACTAAATAGGCAGAAGGGGAGCTGGTGGCCAAGAGATCTTATCTCCTCCCTTCACCCCGGATGGTCTCCTGGCCTAAAGGTGGCAAGGTGATCTCCAGCATTGTCTGAATTTAGGATTCTTATTGTCGACTGGGATATCCACCATGGCCAGGGGATCCAGTATATCTTTGATGATGACCCCAGGTGAGCTGGGCTGTGGACATAGCCCTTCTCTGCAATGCACTACTTTGGGGATAAACTTCAAGTTCTAGGAGGCAGGGTTATTTGAGGAGCTGTGGAACTGCTGACCCAGTCAATTGTCTACAGTGTCCTTTACTTCTCCTGGCACCGCTATGAGCATGGGCGCTTCTGGCCATTCCTTCAAGAGTCTGATTCGTGTGCAGTTGGGCAAGGGCAGGGTCAAGGCTTCACTGTCAATTTGCCCTGGAACCAGGTACCAAGTCCCCCTCCCCCCCCATCCAGCTGACCTCTCCTGCTCCCTAGCTCTGTTTGCAAATGTCACCTGGGGCATCCTGCAAGTCTCCAAAGAGCTCTGTTCTCAGGGGCGAAGCCTCCTTTGATGCTCACTCTGATCTTGCTGCAGGTTGGGATGGGAAATGCTGACTATTTGGCCGCCTTCCTGCATGTGCTGCTCCCGTTGGCCTTTGAGGTGACTGTGTGGTGGATGTCCCCCAGGGTAGGCAACCCTAGGCTAACCCAGAGTTCCACTATGAAGGCAGGAGGAGATTTGTAAGCCATCCCACCAGTGTATGAATGAGCCCTGGGGAGCGGGGAGGTGCCTCAGAAAGTCTGATATTCCGTGAATGGGCAGCATTGGGAACTCCCCTTCACCTGAACTATGGCTCTCTTTTGCCCCTTTCCACTGGACTCTGCCTATAGTTTGACCCTGAGCTGGTGCTGGTCTCGGCAGGATTTGACTCTGCCATAGGGGACCCTGAGGTGAGAGCATGGCCTGGCTGGGGAGTAACCTAGCGCCCTGGGCCCAGGCCCCTGTCATACATGATTCGCTGTGCTTCAGGGGCAGATGCAGGCCACACCTGAGTGTTTCGCCCACCTCATACAGCTGCTGCAGGTGCTGGCCGGTGGCCGGATTTGTGCTGTGTTAGAGGTAAGTGTGGAGTGGTGGGGAGGGCATGGGGCCAAGTGTGGGATCGGTCAAGGTCAGGTGTTCTGTCTGGTGTAGCCGCTCACAATAGTGACACCCCTGTTCTGTCCTGTTTCAACACTCTCTAGGGTGGATACCACCTGGAGTCCCTCTCACAGTCAGTGTGTATGATGGTGCAGACACTGCTTGGTGACCCCACACCTCCCCTTCTTGGCCTCATGGTGCCATGTCAGAGGTTTGAAGACTGGAGAGTGGGGCGGGGGGCTGAAGCAGCAGTCAGGGTTACAATGCTACTTCCTCCCATAGTGCCCTGGAGTCCATCCAGAGTGTCCAGACAGCCCAGGCCCCTCACTGGACAAGCCTCCAACAAAGTCAGTATGACCTGGACCTGGGCTGGTGGCTCCAGCTTAGGCTTCTTTGTAGTGAATGTGACTGTGACCCGTTTAGATGTGGCACCAGTTCTGAGTCCCAGCACCCACCTTCCTGAAGGGAGGTCTCTGTCTCTGCTGGCTGAGAGCTCCACCTGTGAAGTAGCAGAAGATACACCAAGCCCCCTCCCGGGCGGACTGTGGCTCCACCCTACGCCCCCAGTCTGCACAGCTGTTGCCTTGGCTGTGCCAGATGCTGCTCTGGCCTTACCTCCTAGGGTGCTCCACCAGGAAGGGTCAGCCTTGAGGGAGGAAACTGAAGCTTGGGCCAGGTGAGGAGAGCACCTGGGGATGGGGCGGTCTATGCCTGTACCCGCATGACTGATACACATTTGGTTTTCATGTGTCTCTTTGGCCTGCCCACCATAGGCCACACAAGTCCCTGGTCAAGGATGAGAAGGGTCTTGCTGCATTGGGGAAGATTCTGTGTCTCTTAGGTAGAATCCTGGATGGGCAGGTAGGTTGACAGGGGAGCTGTACGTGTGGTGGCATGTACAGGGGACTGATATGTTACCCTGTGCAGGGTTCAGGAAATGTTCTTTGACAAAGAGAGAATAGACAATTTGAAGGTTTTGTTTTCCCAAGACAGCGTTTCTTAGCTGTCCTGCAACTCACTTTGTACACCAGGCTGGCTTCAAACTCAGAGATCGCCTGCCTCTGCTTCCCGAGTGCTGGGATTAAAGGTGTGCGCCACCAACTCCTGGCTTAAGCATCTTTAGAAGTGAAGTGATTTGATTTTACAATGTAGGGAGTGTCAGTCAATAGCAGCCATTTGGACAGGACCAAAACAAGGCACAAATGGGTTTAACCTGGTTTGGGAGTTAGCCCTGACTCCTGAAAAAGCTCCATAGAGGGTGTGTATGTCAGCCTCTAGACTCCCCTGCCTATTTATTCTGTAGGTAAGAAGTGGCATAGCCGCCACAGCAGCCTGTGCCACAGCAGCAACTTTAGATGTGGTCATTCGCCGATGTCTGTCCCACGGAGCTCAGAGGTAAAGTTTGCTTGGTTGACTTGAGACTCCAAGGACCTGGGAATGCCCCCTAATGGCATGGGGGAGGGCCCCTGGAATGGGCACTGGACAGGCTATTCTGGGTCAACTTCTTAGGCTACTCTGTGTGGCCCTGGGACAGCTGGATCGACCCCTGGACCTTGCTGATGATGGGTATGATTCTTGGCTTACACATCTCCCCTGTTGTGCACGCGTATGAACAGGTGGTAGGCATTTAACTGGGAACCCAGGGTTACTGTTGGGTGGGGACATTGCAGTACAGATGGGGGTCTTTCATAGGTGCAGTTTGAGTGTGGGTGCCATACCAGGTTGGCAGCCACACGTTCCCCCTCCCTGCTGGGGCCCCAAGCTCTCCTCTATCCTCAGTTGTCAAGTTCAGGAAAGAGTCTCATGCACATATGTACATGTCCATGGTGCTCTCTCCTGGGAAGGAGAATTCTATGGCTGAACATCAGGGGCAAGGAGGCAGCTGTCGGGTCCATGTTCCACATCTCCACTCCACTGCCACAGGTGAGTGGCTGTGTTGTGGCTGGCCAGGTTCTCACTGTCCCCTGGTCTTTCCGGGGGTTTCTGCTCACAATCTAGGGTTTCTGAGATTTGGGGCGTGGTGACAGGAGCCAGCAGCTGTGTTCCCTAGATGAGAGCCTGAGGCTCTGCTGCTGTCCCCACAGACGACTGGGGGATTTCTGAGCTGCATCTTGGGTCTGGTACTGCCCCTGGCCTATGGCTTCCAGCCTGACATGGTGTTGATGGCACTGGGGCCTGCCTATGGCCTTCAGAACGCCCAGGCTGCTCTCCTGGCTGCAGTGCTTCGGGGCCCAGCAGGGGGCCGAATTCTAGCTCTAGTGGAAGAGGTAATCTGGGCAAGATGGGTAAACTGTATGGGTGGGCGGTGGATAGAAACCATTGTTTCACTGCCCTCCACCCCCCACTATCTCTGGGCCAGGAATCCGTACTCCAGCTTGCAAAGACCCTGGCACAGGTACTGCATGGAGAAGCACCTCCCAGTCTGGGCCCTTTCCTGATGGCCTCTCCAGAGGAGATCCAGGCCCTTACGTGTCTCAAAGCTCAGCTGGAGCCTCGGTGGAAGTTGCTGCAGGTGGCTGGTGAGGCACATGGGGAGGTGCGGCCCTACTTTAGAGCTGCGTGGAGCCGGCTTCACCACGCGAGCCAATTGTGCTTTTCTAGCTCCTCCACCAGGACCGTGCTCTCCAGTCGCTTGACATCGATTAAGGCGGGCGACTCCTATTTGGAGAAGAGCGCACACAGGCGGGAGGCCGACGTCCCACCTGCGCCCCAGACACCCTATCTGTAGAACAATAAATATGGGTTAAACAGAGACTACCCCTACTTCCCGCACTGAGTTCTGAGTTAAGCCTCTAGTTCCGGAAACCAAGACTGCGGCCCCACCCCTCCCGAGACCGCCCTTGATGACGTAATTCCGGCGCGTCTCTCGGTGTCTGCGGTCGCGTGGGCGTGACGTCATAGCGGCGGGAGTCCCAGTTCAGCCGATTTGGGTTTACGGTCCAGCCATGGGACGCGCGCGTTTGGTCGGTAAACTTGTCACGGTCCGTGAGACCCGAGGAGGAGCTCCGGGCGGCGGCTGAAGCCTGGGAGGACGCGGCGTGTGGCCTCTTGCACCGCGAAACCTGAGTTGTGGAAGCCTGGTTCGCAGGTGTGAAGCGACGAGCCGTCGGCCCTGGCCCGCCCGCGGTCGCTCTGGTTTTTGAGAGCGTGAAGTGCCTCCCAGCTGCAAAGTTTACCACTCGGGGGTCCAGGGCTGCTCTGGATATGGCCAGTATCACCCAACTGTTCGATGACCTCTGCGAGGCTCTCTTACCTGCTGCCCAGGCTCGTCCGGGCCAGCGTAGCGTCAACAGGAAGAGGGCAAAGCTGAGCCTTAAGAGGGTAGCCTACAATGCCCTTTTTGCAAATCTTTTTCAAGAGGAGACTCATCAGCGGCAGCCTGACTCTTCGAAGCTGCCAGTGAAAAACAAGGTCCTTATGCTGTCCTTCGATTTGAGGGTGGGCGGCCTGGGGCCAGAGGCCGACCGTTTGGAGGAGCTTGTGGAGAAGCTGGAAGCAATCCCTGGCTGTCCTTTTGTGGAGGTGGAGTCCGTGCTGGACCTCTTGGTTCAGCTGGCAGGGAGCGGCCCTCCTCAAGTGCCGCGGAGGAAACGGGATTACTTCTTTAACAACAAGCACGCGGGCAGAAACGTACCCTACAGCGGCTACGATTGCTATGACCTGAGTGTGTCTGAAATGGACGTCCGGTCACTTATCTCTGGGGAGGAGTATTTGTGTCATAACATGGTCCAGGAGTCACTTCAAGTGATGGAGGCTGCCCCAGGAACTGGCCTGCCCACCGTTGGGCTCTTCTCAATTGGTGACTCTTGTGGTGACAGGTTTGAGAGAGACACCCGGGTCTCTCTCTTTGGTGCCCTTGTGCACAGCCGCACATACGACATGGATGTGCGACTGGATATGCCCCCTGTGCCAGACAGCGCAGACTTTTCTGGACTGGCCATTAAGGTAGTGTTTCTTTCCCTTCAGTATCCCTAGAGGTTTGAAAAATGCCTTTTTTGATTTTTTTACCATGGTAATTCTGGAGAGCTCGTGTCCAGAGCATCAGGTAACCAGATCGTTAGGGAGTAGGAGTTGGAGAGGACTTGCTGGCATGCTCTTGCACAAAAATGGCCTGCTACTCACTTGCATCAAAAAAACAACACACAGCTGTTCATCTTTTACCTCAAGGTTTTGTTAAGTCACTTCTCTAGGGCTGTGATTTAAATTCAGATTAATGAAAATGAAATGCATTCTGTTCTTCAGTTGCAGAAGCCAGGTTTCAGATGCGCCTGGTGTGCATGCTTTTTGGTATACTTTCCCACTTGTAACATGGAGTTTCGCTGCTAGTCACTGAGTATATTGTCAATGTCTTTTATTTTATTACTTTGTAAAGTCTATTAAGAGGACGATCTATTACTACTCAGTTATTTTTTTATATGAAACACTTAGGCTATTTCTAAGTTGAAATGATGCTACAGCAAAATCTCAGTGTACATGTTTTTCCAGGTTTAGTATAGAGTATAGTTTTCTTTTCTCCTGAGTGCTGAGAGGGTGGGGTGGGTAGAGACAGGGTTTCAGTGTAGCTCAGGCTGGCCTCAAACTCATGGAGATCTTCTTGCCTCAAACTACAGAGTGCTGGGATTTTCATATGACTTTATGCTGTTTTTCCTAAAATCAGGTCATGTATTATGTAAAATTAAAAATTTAACACCTTGTATTTTAGGTAAAATTTTCTGTGCAGCTCAATCTGGTTCCAAACTCATAATCCTGCTTCAGCCTCAGGAGTTGCCATACCTGACTAGAAATTGATGGTGGATGATTTTAATTCTTTCTGTGATTTCATTGTGGAGGGGTGCATTGTATAGTACATAGGAACTTGAGAAAAAATAAACTATTTTGCTAGGTCTGTCCCTCTTGGGAATAAATGGATGTGGATAAAGTTCCTGGAATGTTATATCACACTTAGATGAATGCATACACGGAGAGATAATTACTGTTCCCTGTGGTCTCCAGGTCCCACAGATTGTGGATCAGTGGGAAGATGAAGGGTTCCAATCAGCTTCCAATTTAACTCCTGACTCCCAGTCTGAACCAAGCATGACCCCCGACTTGGACCTGTGGGAAACTGTGCTCACATATGAAGCCAGCAAGCGGAGGTGCTGGGAGCGCATTGGATGGTATGCAACCCTTTCTTTGCCTTTAAATGCACTGTGCCTCGGCGTCTTTGCCCCATATCAAGTTTTCTTTGAAACCCCAGGTAGTTGTTTGTAGAAACTTCACTATTGAGGCTGACTTCAGGTAAGCTGTGTAGTGCAGTATTGTCTGAATCCTATGAGGTGAGAGAAGAGGGGAACGGAGCACTCCCCACCCCTCCACCTCAGTGAACTTAACTCTGCAGATCATACTTAAACGGTCCGTCTTTCCACCAAGACTGCCGGACAGATGTCCTAGGGCAACTAGCAAGCGGTGTGGTCTGTGCCTGGGAGATGCTCCAAGAAACTGCATGAGTAGAAGCCACAGGTGTGGTGCCCTCTGCTGGTAGAAGCATCAACCATAACAGCCTTTCCCTGGTATTGGCTGAGCCTGGAGCCACATACTCTGCATATATCTGGGTCCAGGGGTCCCTGCCTTCAGTTCCTTTCATGGTCTGAGTTGGTACCCTTTGGAAACAGCCAGAATGAGAATTGAGGACATGTACTTCACAGACAGTTACTCACACCCCTTTGACTGCTCAGTCTGGGAACCAGTTGGGGAGTACTGAAGTAAAGGTCAAGGCTGGAGGAGCCATGTGTCATCTGATGCAGCCTCTGAGTCCCCACAGGAGCACATGATCGCGGGAGTGGTGAAGCCTTTTGTGTGTAGGGCACTACTTCTATGTGAGAAACTTTCCTACATGTGATCATAGTTGCCCGTTTGGATCCCTCGGGCTGGGCAGCTCTGTGCTGTGTATCTTAAATGGTGTTGGTAGTTGTCTTGTCTTTCAGGGGCTCTTCTGTCCTGTAACTTCATGCTAGGGCTACAGTCCTGTCTTTTTTGTATGAAGCAAATGTTCTCCTTTCTACCAACCCCTTACACATTGAGAAATTGATCTTACAGCCTACTGCTTTGTAAATATTTACTAGTGTTGTTTATCTCTTAGCTTTTCTGGGTCATTGTTTGGGAGGTCACTTAGCAGCTCATTTGTTACCGTAGTGAACACTTCATCCTTTTGGTTCTCTGAAGCACACGATTGGCCACATAGCTCCAGCACAAAGTAGCACTCCAGCAGTGTTTCCTGCAAGGAGGACTATATTCCCATGCTGCTGTTTGAGACAGTGTCTTACTCTGTTGCTCAGGCAAGGATTCTTCCTACCTCAGCCTTTCAGGTAGCTGGTACTGTAGACTTCTCTGTTCCTGTCATCTAAGGGACTTTAATGTAGGGTCTTTTTTTTTTTTTTTTTTTGGTTTTTCGAGACAGGATTTCTCTGTAGCTTTGGAGGCTGTCCTGGAACTCACTTTGCAGACCAGGCTGGCTTCGAACTCACAGAGATCCGCCTGCCTCTGCCTCCCGAGGGCTGGGATTAAAGGCGTGCGCCACCAACGCCCGGCTAATGTAGGGTCTTAAGATGAAGAGCACTACCAGTAACTGGGAGAGAGAATAGAAATACAGATTTGATCATTCATAGGCTCTGGGTTTATGTGCACACCCAGAGGTTATTCATATAGAAATCAAGAAATGGGGCTGGAGAGTTGACTCAGTGGTTAAGAGTACTGGCTGCTTTTCCAAGGGACCCAGATTGGATTCCCAGCACCCACATGGTGGCTCACAACCATCTGTAATCCCAGTTCCTGGAGAGTCCGATCACCTCCTGTAGCCTCAGCATGTATCAGGCGTGCATGTGGTAGTAGACAGAAGTGCAAAGCAACACACCATACATGCATACAAAACAAAACAGCAAAACATGCCACACATACACAACACACCATACATGCATACAAAACAAAACAGCAAAACATGCCACACATACACAACACACCATACATGCATACAAAACAAAACAGCAAAACATGCCACACATACACAACACACCATACATGCATACAAAATAAAACAGCAAAACATGCCACACATACACAACACACCATACATGCATACAAAACAAAACAGCAAAACATGCCACACATACACAACACACCATACATGCATACAAAACAAAACAGCAAAACATGCCACACATACACAACACACCATACATGCATACAAAACAAAACAGCAAAACATGCCACACATACACAACACACCATATATGCATACAAAACAAAACAGCAAAACATGCCACACATGCACAACACACCATACATGCATACAAAACAAAACAGCAAAACATGCCACACATATACAACATACCATACATGCATACAAAACAAAACAGCAAAACATGCCACACATACACAACATACCATACATGCATACAAAACAAAACAGCAAAACATGCCACACATACACAACACACCATACATGCATACAAAACAAAACAGCAAAACATGCCACACATACACAACACACCATACATGCATACAAAACAAAACAGCAAAACATGCCACACATACACAACACACCATACATGCATACAAAATAAAACAGCAAAACATGTCACACATACACAACATACCATACATGCATACAAAACAAAACAGCAAAACATGCCACACATACACAACACACCATACATGCATACAAAATAAAACAGCAAAACATGCCACACATTCACAGCACACCATGGATGCATACAAAACAAAACAGCAGCCGGGCGTTGGTGGCACACGCCTTTAATCCCAGCACTTGGGAGGCAGAGGCAGGCGGATCTCTGTGAGTTCGAGGCCAGCCTGGTCTACAGAGTGAGTTCCAGGACAGCCTCCAAAACAACACAGAGAAACCCTGTCTCAAAAAACCAAACCAAACCAAACCAAAACAAAAAAAACAGCAAAACATGCCACACATACACAGCATACCATACATGCATACAAAACAAAATAGCAAAACATGCCACACATACACAGCACACAAGAATAATCCACTCTGCATGAGGCGTGCCTGTCCTTGTCCTTCCATGACTGGGTGCATGACCTCAGGGCATCTGCCTAAGAAACTATTGCAGCCTGGGGAAAGCACACTTGGCTTTTTTTTTTTTTTTTTTTTTTTTGGTTTTACGAGACAGGGTTTCTCTGTATTGCACACTCGGCGTTTAAGGTCTATGCTGTCCCATCTGTTGATCCCCTTCTCTTCTGTCTTCTTTACAGCCTCCCTGGTCACCGAGAGGAGCCCTACCTCACCGAGGCAGGGAGGGATGCCTTTGACAGGTTCTGCAGGCTATGTCATGGAGAGCTGCAGGCCCTCAGTGGGGGTTTACTCCAGGGCCCCAAGCCTGTGCTGGTGGAAGAAAGTGAGCTGGTAAAAGACTCACTGAACGTTCTGCTAGGCGTTGTTTCTGCTACATTTTCTCTTTGTCAGGTAAGAAGGGCTCACGGCTATCATAGGACCAACCTTGTATCGCTACTATGTACTCTTGCAGAGTAGTACATAAATGTTCTTTTACTGCTGAGCTATCTCTCCAGCCCCTTGGCTACCATTTTGCTTTCAGAACTTTGTGTTTGTGTGTCTTGGACTTGGGAACTTTGGAGCATGTGGCAGATGGGAACATGGGCGAAAGAAATGGTACCACATAGGGTATTGATGTGTGGCCTCTGTAACTCCTTCTCTCTGCTCTGTAGCCCACTCAAGCCTTTGTAGTGGAGCTGGGCGTTCACGTGTCAGGTGCATCTCCTGAGAGCATCAGCAGCATCCTTTCAGAGGTGGCGGAGTACGGAACCTACTACACACGCCTGAGCCATTTCTCTCTACAACCTGTCATAGGCTCCTTGTGCAGCAGGGGCCTAGTGTTCCAGGTATGTCTTTGTGAGAAAGAACCGTGCTGCCTTCCCAAAGAACCTTCGATGCAAACCTCTTAAGAAGCTGGGTGACTTGCGATGTTTTCTTCATCTGTTATTCCACTGGAGCGCTGTGTCAGTTGTATTTGGGCAGAGGCATAGAGGGAGGCAGGTGTGACCATCGAGGGAGTTTGAGGGCTATGAGAAGTGGGTAAGCCAGATACAAGCCACCTGCTCCGCATAGCTCCAGTATTTTGTATGTTGTGTGGCAAGGTGGATCTCCTGTTCTATTGAGTTGATTCTTGAGGTACCCAGGATTTTCTGCTTATTGAAAGACTTGCTGCTGGACTCTTCAAGGATCTTGGCAGCCAGGGCAGGTTGGCAGAGTGTTGTGCAGAAAACATGGGCAGGGAGCAGGAAGTGATGGGGGCAGGTTGCAGCCTAGGAGGAGCTGGGCTACACTGGCCTTTCAAGCTCTGATGTAAGGTAAAGTCAGCAGGCAGAGGATGGGGCACTAACTCACCTGAGGTCTCAGGGGTGTGTTAGATGCTGCATGGGAAAGACCCTCCAGGCAGAAAAGCAGTGAATGGAATCCCTAAGAGGACCAGAGGTTGCAGGTGTTGTAAAATTGGTCTGGGAAAGGAATCCATGGGAGGTGAGGCTGTGGTTCCTGGTTTCCTGGCATGTAGGTAAGACAGACCAAAGTAGATGGACAGGACTTGTTCCAGGGTGACCTTGTCTCAGTGTGATCCAAGGGGGCAAAGCTGCATCTATGGCAGATCCTAGTCCTAACCCATGTTTTCCTCCTGGCTGGGAAGCCATAAATGCCCGCTGCTTGGATAATGCCATAGCAGACTATGGCATGAAAGCACAGCCCTGTTTTGCAGCTCGGGGTGTCCTTCCCAGCCCTGAGTCCCTGACTGTATCAGTGTCCCAGCTGCCTTTCTTCTACCCCTTGTCCGCAGGCCTTCACCAGCGGCCTTAGAAGGTACTTGCAGTATTACCGGGCCTGCGTTCTCTCCACACCACCGACCCTGAGTCTCCTCACCATTGGCTTTCTTTTCAAGAAACTGGGCCGGCAGCTCAGGTGAACCTCAGTACAGTGGCCTAGCATGGGCCTCAGGAGCAGATGTGGGGCTTTCAGGGCAGTGGAGAGCCAGCTCTGCTCCCCGGTGAGGAGGACCCAGAAGAATAGTCCTTGGTTGTCTCAACAGTCCATGCACAGCTGGTTACCACTTGCGTTATGATGTGTCTGCTCTCTGCCTACAACAGTGGCCTTGCTGGGCCCAGGGATTCCTTCCTAAATAGTGATGCAGGGGAGGGAGGGTGGTGGACAGCCTCTGACACTCATGAGCCCAATAGTGAGCAACCAGGCATACTGTCTCCTGGTGCCATCCACTGAGGAAAATTGGGGGTGGCAGATAATATGGGAGGAGGACATGTTCCAGGCAGCAAAGAGCTGGGAAGGTAGAGTCTGGGATCTGGATGGTACGAGTGTGTGTGGGGTGGAGTCATATGGTTCACAGACTGCGGTGGGGTAGAGAGGGTGAGCATTCATGAGGGGCATGGGTACTCATCCTAGTCAGACAAGGTGGTAACCTTTACCAGGCAGAGGTTTCAGATGGTACCATAAGTGTGGAGTTAAGGAGTCAAGGTAAGGATGAGGTGGGGAGGCCCAGTGTGGATGTGTTAGCCCATCTGGGAGGATGGAAACGATGCTAGGAGGGGTCTGACAGGTGCTTGGATCTGGTTTGTTGAAGGTACCTGGAGCTTTTAAAGCCTGTGTAGACCAGTTGCTTAGGGGAAAATGAGTATTTAGCTTACTCAGTCTGAGCTGTTCCTTGGGACCCTGCATTCCTGGCACCTGATCTTATCCAGCTTCTGTGTCTAGGTACTTGGCTGAGCTTTGTGGTGTCGGCACTGTATCCCTGGCGACCAGTGGAGAACCCAAGGCTGTGTTCCCTACTGTGAGTCCTTCCTTTTCTCCAGTGTGAGCTTGCATGCCTCCCTTGAGTTGTGCATTCTTGTCAAGTCTGGTGGTGTGGTCTGCTAGCCATAGTGCCTAGACAGGCATCCTGCTTCTCCTCACTGTTTGTAGGGAGTGAAGCTTCTGTCCTACCTCTACCAGGAGGCCCTGGATAACTGTAGTAACGAGCACTACCCTGTGTTGCTGTCCCTGCTGAAGACCAGCTGTGAGCCCTATACACGGTGGGTGGTGGGTGGCCTGTACTGGCCGTGCCCGGTCTCCCTACAGTGGATGGGGGAAGGCTACACACTCAAGTGTGTCTTGAGTTTTCTATTGTCCAAGATCTACTGAGTGCTGGGGTCTATGTGGGAGCATGCTGGATAAATGGACCTGATAGGTAGGAGACCATACCCACAGCTGGCAGTGTCTCATTTCCTCTGTGAACTGGCCACACTCAGTTGATGATCCTGCCTATCTGCCACACCCACCCGCCGTGCACACCTGTCTAGCTTCCTCTTCCCGCCATGTCCCATCATCCTGCAGGTTCATCCATGACTGGGTGTACAGTGGAGTCTTCAGAGATGTTTATGGGGAGTTCATGATCCAAGTTAACCATGAGTACCTCAGCTTCAGAGGTGAGTAGCCACTGGCTGCTAGGCTGTGCCCTCTGCCTGGGGTCAGGGCCAGTGTAACTGCGGATCATCATGTTCTGTCTGTGTTCTGTCCAGACAAGTTTTACTGGACCCATGGCTACGTGCTCATTTCCAAAGAGGTGGAGGACTGTGTTCCTGTGTTCTTGAAGCACATTGCCCATGATGTGTATGTCTGTGGGAAGACCATCAACCTGCTGAAGCTCTGCTGTCCCCGGGTGAGAGGATACTGCTAGCTGGGTCCCCAGGGGCCTTGTGTGTAGGTGGGAGACCAGGTCTGTCCAAGGACTATGTCTGACTGGTAGGTGCTAGTGTAGGTCCTCTGTAGTGTAGTTTCTGCTGTAGGCCTCATACATGGTATCCCTATTGTTGGGGTACTTGCTCAGTGGAGTCATCCAGGGTTTCAGCTGCCCCCAGATTTAAGAATAAACTTTTCCACAGCCGGGCGTTGGTGGCGCACGCCTTTAATCCCAGCACTCGGGAGGCAGAGGCAGGCGGATCACTGTGAGTTCAAGACCAGCCTGGTCTACCGATCGAGTTCCAGGACAGCCTCCAAAGCCACAGAGAAACCCTGTCTCGAAAAACCAAAAAAAAAAAAAAAAAAAAAAAAAAAGAATAAACTTTTCAAGGAAAAAATGTCTATCCACATACATCACTGAAAACTCAGTTGCAAGGCACTGCTTGTTCTTTTTCCTGGTCTTGGCCATGTA
This sequence comes from Mesocricetus auratus, assembly GCF_017639785.1. Lineage (NCBI taxonomy): Eukaryota > Metazoa > Chordata > Mammalia > Rodentia > Cricetidae > Mesocricetus > Mesocricetus auratus. The sequence goes on from NW_024429194.1 coordinate 76,147,472, forward strand.
CTTACTCACAGAAGGCCTTCCTCTTTGGCAGCACTACCTTTGTTGGTCTGATGTCCCTGTCCCACGGATCTCAGTGATTTTCTCTCTTGAGGAGTTGAAAGAAATTGAGAAGGACTGTGCTGTCTATGTTGGGCGGATGGAGAGAGTTGCCCGTCATAGCTCCATCAGCAAGGAGGAAAAGGTACTTGGCTGTGGGGTTTTGGCTTTCTCTGCACTTCCCTTTACTTCCTGAGGTTCTGGATGTATGGAGCTCCCACACCCCAGTGGTGGGCCAATGTCAGTCTCAACAACTTCTGACCTGGCGCCTAATTGTCAGTAGGGGCAGCCAGGCAGACTCAGGGGTAAGAAGTACTGGGTGTGGGGCATATAAAGCAGAGTGGCTGTTTCTGTTGTCCCTGTTCTGGTAGTGTGTTTAGGTGGGGACAACCAAGGTACGTGGCTGTGTCAAGGAAAATTGTAATAAATCTGGTGACAGGTATTCAGAGCAGGGACTTTGTCCTTTTTTTTTTTTTTGTTCCCAAGTCTGGGTGGCCTTGCCTGCATTCCAAGTTTTACCAACATGGGTGGCTCCATTTGGAAAATCCAGGCAGCAGGGCCTAAAGTTCCTCCACTTGAGTATTTACAAATAATGGGTGTGTTCCTGGCAACAGCACCATAATTCTCCAGTGTACTCTAGGACAAGAGATTAGTGATTGGCCAGTGCCGATCTCAAGAACTGTTTCCTGCCTAATGGGCAGCAGGAGACACCACGCAAGGACAGACTCAGGAACGGGAATGCTCCATAGGCCCTTCCTTTATCTCTGGGTACACAGTTACCTCCTAGTCACTGCTCAAGGAGGAGGGAGGCCTCCCCATCTCCGCAGCCTTAGGTGATGCATCACCTGCTAACACTCTGTATGGGTTGGGAAGGGCATGTGTTAACAGTGACAGCAGCCGGTTGTTGTGGATAGCTACTTCTCTCCACACTATCCTAGGAGAAGGGACAGGGCAGTAAGATGTTTTGCCTGTTGTCTTTTAGGAATTGCGTATGGAAATTGCAAAACAAGAACTGATTGTCCATGCTCGGGAAGCAGCATCTAGGGTCCTGAGTGAGCTGAGTGGTGAGTGTAGTTCCAGATCTTTCTTCCGCTCTGCTGGGACCTCTGCAGGCGCTTCACAATTGAATATGCCTCTCATCTTCTCTTGAAGACCGGCAGATGTCAGAACAGATGGCTGTGGACACCAGGAAGCGAGAGCAGTTTCAGCGGCTGAAGGAACAATTTGTGAAAGATCAGGAGGTGGGTGGGTGGTCTGGGTTCTGGGTGGTTCTGGCTCCTAGACTCTGATTTAGTAAATGAGGCTGTCTGTGTTGTGTAGCGACGACTGGCGGCCAGACAAGAGGAGATAGATGATGACTTCAGTTATGCCCGTGAGCTCCGTGACCGGGAGAAGAGGCTAAAGGCCCTGGAGGAAGAGCTGGAGAGGAAGGCCAGGTAGGACTGACGGCAGCAGGCCCCACAGTGCTGGTTCAGTCCCAACTAGTGCTGGTTATTTTACTTGGCCTCATTTTCCTTGATGCTAGGGATCAATTCTAAGGCTCCAATGTTGCTAGGCAAGTGCTCTAGCAGTTAGCAACATCCTTTACTTGTCATTTTAGTTTTTAATGTGAAAAATTACCGATCTATGTCAAAACAAAAAGACTAGAAAGGTTGATGGACCCGGATGCTGTCGTAGGCTAAGGAGTTAGAGCCCTTAGGTTATGCTCTGGAGTGCAGTCCCAGTACACACAGTGTATTTGGTGTCCTGACTCTTTATTAATACTATTTATTTTGTAGTGCTATGGAATCAACCTTGGGCCTTGTGCATATTCGTAAGCACTACCATTGAACCAAATCCCCACGGTCTTGCTGTGTGGCCAGCTTGCTTTTAATGTGCAGTCCTCCCGTCTCAGCCTTCCTAGTGCTGTGGTTACAGGTGTATGCCACTTCACCTGGTTTGTTCATCTTAAATGACATCCATTTTTGTTTGTTTGTTTTTTCAAGACAGGGTTTCTCTGTAACAACACTGGCTGTCCTGGAACTCTCTTTGCAGACCAGACTGGCCTTGAACTCACCTGCCTCTGCCTCCCGAGTGCTGGGATTAAAGGCGTGTATTTTTTTTTTTTTTTTTTTTTATTTAAACCTGCTCCTGGCTGAACAGAGCAATGGGCCATTAATCTAGCTTAGTTCTTGAGTCTGTTTCCCTTTGTGTCATTAGTTTGTCCTGAAAACTGGCTCATTGTTTCAGTGGAAGGCTTTTATAGAAGGGACTGGACTGGCTACATCTTGTATGGTGCCCTTGGAAACCGTGCTGTCCAGCCTTAGATACTGTTTATAGAGGAAATAAGGGGTTTGCCTGTTGCATGTGCTTTGTGCATGCATACATGTGAGTAGATACTCTGTTCACATAACAGGGAAACCAGGCATGGAGGCCGTGTTCCTGACTTGGCCAGCCAAATTGGAGATGGTGCATTGTGTTTCAATGCCTAGTAGTTGGAGGCTTGGAATCCTTGGGTTTGCATTTTGTTCTTTTTGACAGTTTCCAGTTCTCTTGAGTTTGAACTTACAGATATCTACTATGTCTACTATGTAGTAAAGAAAATGTGGCCAGGCTCCATTGGACTGGTCATCAGCCACCTGGTTATTCTCTTGTCTCTGGCCATGTACATTTTCCTTCTGGTAATTTGTCTTAACAGCATTTGCCAAGTACCATGGGGGCTTCTGTCCATTGGAGCCTTTCAGTGTGGTGGGCAGCAAGGTCCTCCGAGAGCCGTCTGTGGTGGTGAAGATGGAGAGCAGGAGTCTGGGGAGAGAGCCTGGATGGAGAATCATCTTATGCTGCGTATGCCCACCAGATGGTGCTGAGTGGCTGTGGTGACCATGTCCTCTCTGTATGTGGCTTCAGGCAGGCGCTGGTTGACCATTACAGCAAGTTGTCTGCAGAGGCAGCTCGCCGAGAGCAGAAAGCTCTGTGGAGAATCCAGAGGCATCGACTAGAAAGCGCTAGGCTTCGGTTTCTCCTAGAAGACCAGAAGCGCATTCAGGTATGGCAGTGGGGTTGGCTTCCAGCTCTTGCACACGGTTACGTGCTTATGTCAGCCTGTTGTGTAAGGGTGCAGATGGTACTGGCTGAGGCTCAGGCTTCCAGCCAAACGGGGACAGTGAGTGGGCAGCAGGGCCAATGGCATCTCTGATGGGGAAAGATACTGTGTGAAGGCTGTGGTGTGTACCAGCTTTGCTGGTCACTCAGAGCTGCTGTCTCTTTTCCTGTTGGCTTGACTTTCAGGAGATGCTGAGAGACATGGAGGCTCACCAGTCCCAGGAGCCACCTAGAGTGTTCCCAAGCACATGCTCTCAGGTAATGGGCTCTAGCAGGATCTTGGGAGCCCTACTGGGACTGTGAGGTAGATGCTCTGGCTTGGTTGTCTTATATCCCTCAGCACTTAGTAGGTGTTGGTCACTGTTGCTGAGCTCACCTTGGGGAGGCGAGATTAAATTGGAGGGACTCAGTATGTACTGTGTTTCAGATCACATCTCCATGTCCTGAGCATGCAGCTGAAGGTCGCAGCTGTGATCTGGGGTCCACAGAACTGCAGTGGGATTGTCTAAGTCCACCCGGCATATCAACACCGTCGGCCCTCAAGTCTGCAGCAGAGGGAGCTGATGACTCTGGGGCTGCACAGGCAGAGGAAGTCGGGCCATTCTCTAGTGGTCTCAGCATCACAGACTTTCTGCCCACGGGCCCTGGGACTGAACAGCCTATGGACAACACTGGAGCTCCCTTCTTAGAGGCGGCACTGCAGACTATCTGCTCAGACCTACCCCCTATAACTCCTGGGCCAGCACTCACAGCAGCTGGCCCCCAGCCTACCCAGTCAGAGTATGATTTCAATACCATCCTGAGGCCAGCTCTGGCTGCTTCCTCTTCACCAGGATCTTTCCAAGATGTCCAGAATGGTTTGGACAGTGAAAAGAAGCATGTACTGGGGGACATGCCCACAAAACTGAATGCATGTGTCCATGACATGCAAGAGACTTTGCCTGGCTCACATCCACTCAAGCATGTCACTCCTGAGGAGGGGAGCGTCCAGCCTGTAGGGGAGCTCATTGAACACATGTCAGGGATTGTTGTCCCTACAGAGAGTCTTGCTTCTGGAATGGCTCCTTGCCAGCAACTTAGGAGCATTTCCAGATGTGTGTCAGATGCCAGCATCCAGCAGGGGGACAACATGTCAGACGTGGCTCTTCCTCAGCCACAGTGGAGCATCCGTGGACATGTGTCAGAGGCCAGCATTGGAGTTGGGGAGAATGTGTCAGAAGTGGCTTCTTCTAGGCCACGGTGGAACGTCCATGGACATGTGTCAGATGCCAGCATCAAGGTAGGGGAGAATGTGTCAGATGTGGCTTCTTCTAGGCCACGGTGGAACGTCCATGGACATGTGTCAGATGCCAGCATCAAGGTGGGGGAGAATGTGTCAGATGTGGCTTCTTCTAGGCCACGGTGGAACGTCCATGGACATGTGTCAGATGCCAGCATCAAGGTGGGGGAGAATGTGTCGGAAGTGGCTCCTTCTAGGCCACGGTGGAACGTCCATGGACATGTGTCAGATGCCAGCATCAGGATTGGGGAGAATGTGTCAGAAGAGACTCCTTCTAGGCCACGGTGGAATGTCCATGGACATGTGTCAGATGCCAGCATCAGGATTGGGGAGAGTGTGTCAGAAGAGACTCCTTCTAGGCCACGGTGGAACGTCCATGGACATGTGTCAGATGCCAGCATCAAGGTGGGGGAGAATGTGTCAGATGTGGCTCCTTCTAGGCCACGGTGGAACGTCCATGGACATGTGTCAGATGCCAGCATCAGGATTGGGGAGAGTGTGTCAGATGAGGCTCTTCAACCAGATGGATGTACTCAGCCTCCCTTGATTTTGGAGGAGCCCTTGCCAGAAGCTGAGCCCGACCTACTCAAGCCGCATCAGGGTTCTCCTGCCCATGTGTTCCAGTCAGGCCTTGGTGCGGAAGCACAGAGCCCTGCTCTGGAGTGTGGGGCACAACTTCCTGGAGAAAGAAAGCCTACCATCTGCTCTAGCCGTGGCAGCACAGAGGAAGGTAGCCTAGAGACCAAGCCCCCTGCTGTGGCTGAGCCTAGCACACTGGGAAATGGCATCCCTGAAGAGACAGGTGAGAGCGGCAGTGGTGGTCAGGGCACACTGGAAGGCAGAGTCTTCTGTGATCGTGGTTCGTCAGCCAGGACTGAGTTGTTGCTGTTGGGGTTCTGGAGGCGTTCTCCGGATTAGCCTCACTGTCCCCTCAACAAGTACTGGGCACTGATGGCCCTCCTGCCTATTTTGTGTCTTTTCAGGTCCAGGGAGGAGTAGGGATGCTCAAGACCTCTCTCCGTGGCCACCAAGCTCACAGGTCAGGGGAGCATGTAGGGAATGTCCCACATGCCCATTTCAGCACAAGCGAAGTCGGGGGACAGGGCTTAGTGTCCTGGGTCGGGATGCAGTTCTTTGAGCTTGACCTCTTTTTAGGAAGACGCAGCTGTCCCAAGCAGCCCAGGCTCTAGTGAGGAGGTATCAGACATAGAGGCTGAGGCCAGACGCTGGAGCAAGGAGCAAACCTATTTGGCAGACCTCACAAAGCTCTACCGTCTGGAGCAGTACCCGGACAGCTACGAATCCATGTGTGAGTGGGCCAGCTACAGTGGGCTGATAGAGGCTGGGGTGCTCTAGGCTAGCGTATCCTAAGTTTCAGTGAGTCTTTTGTTTCCCACAGCAGAGCCTCCTGTTGCTCACCTGGTACACCACATGCTTCCCCAGGCCTTTGCTTTCCCTGTGGACCCTCAAGTTCAGTCAGCAGTAGACGAGACTGCGGTGCAGCTAAGTGAGCTGCTGACGTTGCCTGTGCTCATGAAGCGCTCCCTCACAGCACCTCTGGCTGCCCAGTGAGTGCTGCCACCTGCCCAGCTGTAGCCACCTGCCCTTTCCTGCCTGCCACCCTAACTTCCAGCTTCTCCCCCCCCCCCCCCCAGTGTCTCCTTGGTGAACAAAGCTGCAGTTGACTATTTCTTTGTGGAGCTGCACCTGGAGACACATTTTGAAGCGCTGCGGCATTTCCTGCTGATGGAAGATGGAGAGTTCGCTCAGTCTCTTAGTGACTTGCTCTTTGAGAAGGTAACTCTAGAATCAGGCTGGATGTGGGTGGCTGCTGACCCTAGCACCATGGTGACAGTGCTGCTTGTGCAGAACTTGGGTTGCTGGACAGGGCACAAACCTGGGACTCCTTGACACATTGTCTCTTTACTTAGCTTGGGGCTGGACAGACACCCGGGGAGCTGCTCAACCCATTGGTCCTTAACAGCATCCTGAGCAAGGCACTGCAGTATAGCCTCCATGGGGACACCCCACACGCCACCAATCTGTCTTTTGCCCTCAAGTACCTGCCTGAGGTGTTTGCTCCTAATGCCCCGGATGTGCTAAGCTGCCTGGAGCTCAGGTACAAGGTCAGCAGTGTCCTGCTGTGGGTGGATACGGGGAGGTGTGGCCTGCAGCTGCAGGTGCTAAGTAGAGCTTCCTAACAGGTTGACTGGCCCCTCAACATCGTCATCACCGAGAGCTGCCTGAACAAGTACAGTGGCATCTTCTCCTTCCTGTTGCAGTTGAAGCTCATGGTGTGGACACTCAAAGACATCTGCTTCCACCTCAAGCGCACAGGTGAGGCCTGGCCTAAGTCCATTCCATGTGTGTCTTCAAGTTGATGCTCACCCTCTGTTCTCCAACAGCCCTAGTGAGCCACACAGCTGGCTCAGTGCAGTTCCGCCAGCTGCAGCTGTTTAAGCACGAGATGCAGCATTTTGTGAAGGTCATCCAGGGTTACATCGCTAATCAGATCCTGCATGTCAGCTGGTGCGAGTTCAGAGCCCGCCTAGCTGTAGTGAGTGACCTGGAGGAGATCCAGCGGGCCCATGCCGAGTATCTGCACAGGGCTGTTTTCAGGTGAGACAGGCACCTGGACTTGGGTGTGCCCAGGTCATGCTGGGCACACCACCAGCAGCTCTACCCTCCTCTAGGGGTCTACTGACAGAGAAGGCAGCACCAGTCATGAACATCATCCATAGCATCTTCAGCCTGGTGCTCAAGTTCCGAAGCCAGCTCATCTCTCAGACCTGGGGCCCAGCTACTGGCCCCCGTGGTGCTGAGCACCCCAACTTCCCACTCATGCAGCAGTCCTACAGCACCTTCAAGTACTATTCCCACTTCCTCTTCAAAGGTGAGCCCTCCTGCTGGGCGGGCTGCTGGGGTGGCAAGGCACCGGGTGGGCAGGAACCTGAGACTTGGATACCTCTCCAGTAGTGACCAAGCTTGTGAATCGTGGCTACCAGCCTCACCTGGAAGACTTCCTGCTTCGCATCAACTTCAACAACTACTACCAGGACTCCTGAGGACAGACAGGATCATGGTGCTGCATCCTCCTTTGACCTGGCTGGGGCTCTTGGGCAGGAAGCACAGACAGACCAGAAAAAGCTGCTTTATTTAGAGGCTTGAGAGATTTAGCAGGTGTCAGGCCCAGCCCTTTGGGGCAAGATGCACCAACAGGCTACAAGGCTTATTTAGCCGTTTGCATCACTTACAAGCATGAGACTGCAATCCTATACTGGCATGAAACACTGGCTGGGGGTATGTTGAGTGCTAGGCCAGAGCAATACTGCCAAGGTGGAGTCAGACAGAGACGGGTCAGGTTTTGACTAGAGATCTCTGCCATCATGGAGAGACCATGAGGTCTCAGCAACTCGGCAGCACTGGGGATGCCTCAGCGGACTCCAGGTGAGGAGGACACCAAGGCCTTTATGAGGATCAGGTTACACAGAGTTCTGCTGCCCAGAGGGGTGGCCTGCTGCTGTAGGAACACTGCTCATCAGTGGTCCTTGCCGCTGCTTCCAGGCCTGTGGCCTCAGTTGCCGCTCCTTCACTGTAGTAAGGAGACTCCAGCAGCTTCAGGACACGTCGCACCTAGAGAACAAATGAGAGGAATTGGGTGAGCGGCATATTTAATGACAGACAGCTCTTTCTCCCAGGGACACAATTGGCACAGGTGTGTGCTTGCCTCAGCAAAGTCTCCGTTTTCAGCAGCTTCAATGGCATTCTGTGCAATGTAGTTCCTTAGGACGTACTTGGGGTTGTTGGCATGCATGATGCGCACACGTTCTGCCTGCCAGGCAGCAGTGTCTCCGACACCCTCCTTCTCCTTGTCCAGACGAGCTCTGGAATCATAGCCCTAGCTGGGATTTTCCAACAAGAACAGCTTGCTCCGTGAACCCCAATTCAGCGCCATCTGTAGCCACTCCCTTGTGCCACTGGCCAACGAGCCAGGACAGGTGTCCCTAGAAGCTGCCTACCTGTACTCCTGAAGCCAGGTTTCCCAGTGGTCTGTGTTCCTGCTCTGCAGTGCAGCGGGGCTCAGCTGTTCCAGCCGTGACTGCTGTTCTACACGCTCTAGCTCCTTTGTGACATTTGCTTGAGTGCCAATGAGTGCAAAGAGCTGTGGGTTCGACTGTGCAAGCATCAGCATCATAGAGAGCTGCCTGCAGGGAGGGGTGGCATGGGAAGTATCTCAGCTAGGGGCAGTAAGCAGATTTTGTCTTGCTGTGAGGCTGGCTGCTTTGTAGGTAGCCACAAGACTCAGGTACTGAGCCAGCTTCCAAATTGCAGTTAGCTGAGGATGGTCAGGGACCATCTAACCCAGGTGTTTCCACCAAATCTCAAGTGTCATTTCCTCTTAATGGCTACTGCTCCATTCTCCACTAAATTCCTTTTGCATGACCAGCCTCTGGGTTGTTATTTGAAACCTGTATGCTACTACCATCATTTCCCACGTCTCTGGACACGGGCACACCCTGTAGGAGATGGAATGGGAAAGGCATAGTCTGCTTGTCATCTCCATCCCAGTCCATCTGTGTCCTGCCTTCTTCATGCTAGTGCCCTGGTCCTTGATGATATAGAAATGTGACCTTACTGTTTCATGCCCAGGGATGGGGCAGCTGCCATGCCCCCAGTGTACCTGTGAAGGACTCTCATTGGCAGCCTCCACCCTCCCTGCTGCTCCCTTTCTGAAAACAAATTCCAAGGGTGTACTCACCGGGGATCCATCTGGGGTCGGAAGGCAAGCCGCAGCTCTTCCAGAGAGGCACACTGGGAGATCAGCCTGGATAGGAACTCTGCTGACTCTGATGGTTCAGCTGGGAAGGAGCTCAGCAGATAGAAGGTGTTTGTGAAGTCAGCACCTGAAAAACGAGCTGCTCAGGTGCTGGGAGGCAGATGCTGACTCCTTAATTCCTCCCAGCCCATTTCCTTAGCCGCCAGACATCTGTTACAAATCCTTTGTAGGCCACCTGAAAAATGGATTGACATTGACAAGAACTAAGGCTAGAATGGGACCCCCAGTCACAGTGCCTGCCTAAGGCATCTTGACACACCTGATATACTGTAGCTGTCAGCCTGACCTGGCAACCATTGTCACTAGGAACTATGCAATTCCTGAGCAACATATAAAAAATAAATGCAAAATGAGGGCTGGTAAGATTGCTCCACGGACAGTGGTGCTTGTGGGGCCATACGCATACTCACCTCACATACAGAGTAATTAAAAAGGCCAGGCACTGTGATGGCACACATCTTTCATCTTAGCACTCCAGGGACCTGTGTAGCCTCTCAAGTATGAGGCTAGCTTGGTCTACAAAGCAAGTTACAGGGCTACACAGTTAACCATCCCTGCAATGGAGAGGCAGGTTGACAGGATGGAGGAAAAGATGTGATTCAGCCTGTCTATAATGCCTGCTTTAGACTCAAAGTGTTGAAAATGATGAAAGCAATCCATGCAAACAGGATCTACAGAGGCTGAGGTAGCAGCATATGCCTCTAATACCGCAGCAGGCAGATCTCTGTGTTCAAGTCCAGCCTAGTGCACTCTGTTCTAAAACAACCAAAGCTATATAGAGACCCTATCACAAAATAAAAAGAGGCTGGAGTGATCATACTAACACAGGCAAAAACAAGCTGGGCGTGTAATTCCAGCATTTAGGAGGCTGATGTAGGAGGAGCACAAGTTCAAGGCCAGCCTAGGCTAGAGTCTCCAGACAAAAAGTCTACAGTTCTAAGACCAGGAACAAGCCGGGCGTTGGTGGCGCACGCCTTTAATCCCAGCACTCGGGAGGCAGAGGCAGGCAGATCTCTGTGAGTTCGAGACCAGCCTGGACTACCAAGCGAGTTCCAGGACAGCCTCCAAAACCACAGAGAAACCCTGTCTCGAAAAACAAAAACAAAAACAAAAAAAAACCAAACAAACAAAACAAACAAACAAACAAACAAACAAACAAAAAAGACCAGGAACAAACCAAAAATGCCTACTCTATAGTCACTTCTACTATATACTGTATGCTGTATCCAGAAAAATTGGGCGAACTACTGAAGCAGGGATTCAAACCAGTAACTGCATACATTTTGAAAGTAGCACTATATGCAACAGCTCCTAAGAAAACCCAAGGGGATCATTGCCCCAGACACTGGATATTCTGCATTAAAAACAGAGTTACATTCTGTCACATGCTACAACACAGAAGAACTTAGGGATCTTCTGTGTAGTAGAATAAGCCAACCAGACAGATCCTACTGAGGTTTCAAGAATAGAGCTGTTGGGGTAGGTAGATGGAGAATATTTAAAGAGACAGTGTCAGTTTGGGAAAGAGTCATGTAAACGGGAACATGGCAGGGCTCTGCGGCTCACCAGTCAGATGCATGGTCTCCAGAAGCTTGGCCACAAGTGTCACATCCCCTTCCAGCTCCACTCGAATAAGGCCCAGCTTCTTACGCATCTTCTGCAGATAGTGTCTTTGGAATTCGCTGTCAAACTCCTCAGCTAGGATGGTCTCCGCCAGTGCCAGTGGCAGCTCAGGCTCCAGCGCTTCCGCCAGCTTCTGCAGATTCCACTTGCACACCTGGGGCTGCTTGCTGTATGTGTAGCGGCCAGCGCTGTCTGAGGCGTTGCACACATGATCAGGGTCATATCTGCCACACAAGAAAGTGCCATCAGAGGGGACATGCGTAATGGCAGGCTCCCGAGGAAGACTCATGACCACGCCTATGGTGACACCACTCTTGCTGCTGTCAGGCCCTGTGGGCCCAGGCCAAGAACTCTCTAGAATGCCTGTACTTTCTTCTGCCTATACAGAACCAGTTGGCCTCAAGGCCCCGGAGAAAGCTCCTTGAGGCTCGGAAAGACTTAGGCCACCAGGTATAGCTCATCCTGCTCCACCCCTCCCTATACCCCTACTCCTTTGATCCACTTACAGCCTGGCAGTAGAGTGACTTGTTCTAACATGCTAAGACGTCATCCTTGTTTGTTCAAAACACTACAGGGAGGCCAAGTATGATGGCATACTCCTCTAATCCTATCATTCAGGATCCTAACAAAGGAGGATCACAAGTTCAAGGCCAGCCTGGATTACATAGTGAGTTCCAAAACACCTCCTTGGTTTCTGCTTGTAGGAATGGCTGACCAGACACTGCTGGGAATGAAACACTGAAAAAAGGCACATGAGCAGCACGTAGGCCCCACTGATCCCTGCTCCTCTCCCATACCCATGGTCCCTGTGCTGTTGGTGTCCATCCCTCCCTGTGAGGGACAGTTCCTACAGGCCAACAGGCAGAAAGTCTATCACCTGCAACCTTAGGAGTATTACCTGTCCAGGAAGCCAAAGGGTCCATAGTCAATAGTGAGCCCCACGATGCTCATGTTGTCCGTATTGAGCACCCCATGGCAAAAGCCAACACACTGCCATTCAGCCACCATCCGTGCTGTTCGTCGTGTCACCTAGAGTAGGACAGGCTCTGGTTGCTCCATCCGTGTGGTCCCCTCCAAGCCCATCTGCCCTTACTCGTGCCAGAACACCCAGTGCATCTCCTGGATGCCAGTGGACTTCTTTAAGTGGTTCTCAGTCCAGGGTCCTCTACAGCCCCTTTACCACTCAGGGTTTCAGAAGTATGTTTTGGGTGAGTTGCTTTATATGGGCCTAAGTTCTGTTTCCACCACCTATTCTTTTATCTGCTACCCATTTAGGATAAACCACAAAAATCAGCAACACACACTGAGTCCCAGGAAAATACCATACTGTCAGGTAGACCAATCTGGGTTGCTATTTCCTAGATGTTGCTATCCTATCTTCATACTGGGTGCTATATGGCCATGCCACCAACTGCTCACCTAGTGACCCAATCAGAGACAGCCCCTGAACATAACGTTCCAGGGTGGCTGGGAGAACAGGAGCTCAAGAGCAAGACTGCACCGCAGCCCCACTGCCCAAGCAAGCCTTTGTTAAGAAGCACAGAAGATCCTGGGAGGGAACCAGTTGTACTGGCCTTCCAGTTTCACGACAAGGACAGAAACTTAAAGCAACAGTGTAAGCTGACCAGATCACCCACCTGTTTCTGTGGGAGAGCATAAAGGTGAGCCTCATAGCTCCTCCTGGTGCTCTGTGGCTGTCACACCACATCCCCAGCAACTGTGCCAGAGGTGGGAAATAGGAGTGATCTGGTGTGGGACAAAGCCCTGTGGACTCATGCTTGGGAGTATTATTCTGCTGACCAGCAGCAATGACTTGTAGTATCCTAGCCCAAGCCACACAGAAACAGGACTGTACTTGGCCCTTGCTGGGGGAGTTCATGTCTCTTCTCCCCAAGTTGAGATACTGGGTTGGGCTCATAGACCCACGCAGTAGGTCCAGCACTCAATGGTGATTCTGTCCATGTGTCCTTCCTCCCAAGACTAGCTGAGCCTCCTGGTTCTTGTAGGTGTATTCAGCACCAGGTGTCTTAATGCCAAAGCATCAAAATGTCCCAGTGTGGTGACACAAGCCTTTAATCCCAACACTCAGGAGTAGAGGCAAGTGGATCTTTGAGTCTGAGGTCAGCCTGGTCTACATGTAGCAAATTCCAGCCTAGCCAGTGCTACTTAGTAAAACTGTCTTAAAATAACAAAAGCCCTGGTTCATGAGGTTGAGGGAGATGATGGGACCTGAGGGCAGCAGCAAGGAACAGAAAAGGACAGGGATACCAGATAAAAGTCTGTCTCTGGCCACAATGACCATATTTGGCAACAAGAAGTACTCAACCCAAGGCCAATGGGGAGGGCCAGTGGGAAACCTTCTGCCTACCTCTCTGAAAAAGGCAGCGTTCCTCTGTATGTTGTCACTGTCGCAGGTGTGGGCAGCCTGGATTTCAGGGTAGAAAGAGCTGATGACGTAGTCGAGCATCTGCACTCGGATATCATTTCGTCCCATGCTAGGGCCTGCACGCCCTGTGTGCTCATCAGGGGACTTAAAAATTTCAAAGGAGCCAAATCTGCAGGAAAGACCCCAGTGTTCAGTAGGTCAGAGACCCCATCCCTTTATGAGGAAAAGAAACTCCAGCATGGTTACAAGGCCTTTTAGCCCTACAATGAAGAGCACACTGAACAGACAAAGCAACACCCAGCCAGAGCATAGCCAGACCTCTGAGTGACAGACATGACTTAGTTTAGTCAACGGCCAGCCAGTTAACCTCTGGTTCCCATATCCTGGGAGGCCCATTAGGCCCAGACACTGCCATTGCTGTCTACTTTGCCAGATCTAACTCCACACAGGGTTTTCTGTATACCCCACATACTGTGAGGACAAGCAGGGTTGACTCTACCACAGACAATGTACGAGTGCAGTGTCTTAGCAGGGTGACTGTCCCACAAAGGACATCATTAGTCATGTATGGAGACAGGGTTTCTCTGTGTAGCCCTGGCTGTTCTCAAACTCGCTCTGCAGACCAGGCTGGCCTTGAATTCAAGAGATCCAGCTGCCTCTGCCTCCCGAGTGCTGGGATTTAAAGGCGTGCACCACCATGCCCAGCTGACTTTTTTTTATTGTAACTGTGTTGCTACTGGCAACTGGTGGGCAGAGACCAGTGGTGCTGTCAACATTGTACAAGGGCCTCTAGGGTGCAGTAGTTATCATCTTCCCAGAGGTCAGAAAAAGCCAGAGACCAACAGTGTGCCTTGTGTGAGGGTGTGGTGAGTATCAGATGACTAACTAGCCTGGCCATGACAGGATGGAGAGCCATGCGAACACATTAGCCACCTCCTGGCAATCCCTCATTCAGACAGCCCCTGAAGTGGGGGACGCCAAGCTAAAGCGGGGGAAAAAGGAGTCTGCCAGGAGGGTGTAGGCTAATGAGTCACTGGAAGAGTAAGGAAAAAAAGCTACAGGAGCCCACTTATGGTGGCACTAAATGAGGCCATTTCCTTGTGAAAATTCTATATAGTTCTTGGTCAAGGGGTATCAAGAGGCATCTGGGGCTAAATCCTGACCACAGCCAAGTGCTGTTGCTGGTTCATGAGCTGGGTTCAAGATTCTGGCTGCATAAGCATGGATCTTCTATGAGCTATGAGCAAGTGTGCGTAGACAGGCCTAATGGACCCCGGCATTACCTTATAAAAGTGGGAGCTATACGCAACACAACCGTGCACTTTTCATATTTTGGATTACCATCATAGAACACGTCGCGAATCACTGTGGACTGAGATGTGACGCAGGCCCCGGCCCTCGTGGTGGGGATCCCCAGGTGAAACATAGCTTCACTGCACAGGAACTCACGGATGCTTGACCGCAGGACTTTGCGACCATCAGCCTGTCTGAAATCAAACACAGGCCAGGGAGTCAGTCAGGCAAAGGTTATTCCGGACCATGTTTCCCAAGAGCTTTGGTGTGGCAATCATATGACTAAGGCTAGGTGAAGAGATACACTTCAAATCTGTAGTTTGTCTTCAGGAGTATTTTACAAAAAAAACTCTTCCAATAATCAGTGTATACACACAGACACCAGCACTATCTGCAGCAATGAAAATATGGAAAATCACTGTGTGGTGGTTTGAAAGAAAACGGCTCCCAAAGGGAGTGGCACTATTAGGAGGTGTGGTCTTGTTGGAGGAAGTGAGTCATTGTGAGAGTGGGCTTTGAGGTCTCTCTTGCTCAAGCTTCCCTTGGTGTGACAGTCAGTTGACTTCCTGTTGCCTGCAAAATGTGGCACTCTCAGCTCCAGCACCATATCTGCCTGCACACCAATGCGCTCCCCGTCATAACAGACTGAGCCTCTGAAACTATAAGCGAGTCCCTTCAATTCAATGTTTTACTTTACAAGTGTTGCCGTGGTTATGGTGTCTCTTCACAGCAATAAAAATGCTAACACACACTAGTAAGCTGTCACTCAGAGAAGGACACCGGCTCTGCTCCAAGCCCAAAGGGCAAGCAGAAACTGTTGCAACTGTAGCATAGTAGGTAGTGCTGCAACAAACCACTGTTGGACATGTGGCATGTGCCACACCCCTAAAGGAAACAGAACTGCATGGCTACAAGTCTACATGACTCAGCAGGGGCTACAGGGATCTAAAGAATAAGATGGGACAAGAAAACTGCATTCTATGGGTAGTTGTGTACCTTGAACTCTCTCTACACCCTGGGCCCGTTTTGTTCTTAGCATAACATAGTACAATATTGGGAGCCCAGCACACCAGCAACCTGGACAGGTTACATCCATAGCCCCTCCTTGAATGAGGGATGCCTTGGATGCGCTACCCGGAACCAATCAAACCAATATTATGTGCAGCCCTGCAATCTCAGGACATGGAAGACAGAAGAATCAGAAGTTTAAGATCAAACTTGGTGTGGAGGCACATGCTTTTATTTTAATCCCAGGACTTGAGAAACAGAGGTAAATGGATCTCTGGGAGTTCAAGGACAGTGTAGTTTATGAAGCAAGTTTGAGGACAGCCAGGGCTATGTAGTGAGACCCTGTCTAAAAAAAAAACCCCAAAAGACAAAACAAAAACAAAGAAGCCCCACAACATAGTCCATGCTAACACAGTTGAAGTCTAGTAAATGTGATCTTAGAAACAAGTCAGATGTCCTGTGAGCTCTCTTCTGGCAGTTACCCCCTCCCATCATTGCTCTGTGACCATGTGGCAATTCTGGCTTCTCTGTAGTGACCCTAATCCTGGGCAGGAAGGTAGGCTGCTTTGCACAGGACTGAGTTCTTGAGTAGAGTTCTTGAGCTTACCACAGGGGCTTGTCTTGAAGCCCTACATCCAAAGTAGTGGGGAGGCAGGGCAAGGAGGCCAGGCCTCCATCTCAGGACTCCAGAAACCGTGATCTCACAACTGTCTCCACCCTCAGCCTGAGGTCTTGGCAAAGCATTGAGGTCAGGGACCCTGACAGACAAGTATGAGACCTAAGCAAGGGTCACAGGGATCCCTGATTTTAGCTGGCCTCAGGTGTGGAAGCATCAACTAAAAATAAGTATAAAAAGCATCTTTCATGACAGGACATGTGGCTCAGCAGTAGTCTAGAACGTGAGATTGGTTCTTGGCACCATGATGGGATATAGCAAAGCCTTTCAGCATCAAATTATCCTGACAAAAGGTTAATTTTTTTCCTTTTTTTGGTAACTGGTGAACAAAAATTATCAAAATGAAGACGTTTAAGGCTGCTCGCAGAATGAGCGGGGCTCTGGAATGTGGCATCTGCCTTTCTTCCCAGGAGCAGACACCTCTGAGAAGGTTGTTCCAGGCCAGCAGTAGAGTGTAAGACCATAGGCATGGAGCACAGATCAAAAGGCTTTCTAGTCTGAGACAGACACAGCTTGGTGGGGGATGGTTGGCAGGTTAGTGGCTGGAGGAAGAAAGGCAGGAGTGCTAAACCACAAAATCCCAACTTACTATCTTTTAGTCACTTAACAAGCATCCGTACCAATCATGTAGTGACAAACAGGGACAGAGCCCCAAGTGCTGTCTGGACCTGGGTGGCAGGACTTGGCTAGAAGCTTCTTTGGGCTTGTCTGGATTTGGACAGGCCTGCCTTGGACTGCCCGTGTACTCCCCACAGGAATCCAAGAACTACCCACCTTTTGGTGTGTAGAGCTTGGGAAATGGTGACAGAGGGGGTGGGTATGAGAAAAGACTGTCCCTCCAGTGCTCAGACGGTGCAAAGAGGCCTGCTAGAGTCTGGGCAAGTTGGGGAAGCAGATTGCTAAGTAGCATGGGAAAACAAGTGCCTGGACACCAGGCCAGCACTTTCACTGGTCTCTGGACAAGATACAGCAAACAGTATCATTCCTGGAACTGGCTCCAAAGTCCTGGGTGTCTTTCTGACAACACAACTGACAGCCATTAGAGGCGTGTTCCTTCTACTTCACGTGACAGAACAAGCAGCTGGCGAGAGACTTCTACAGTGTGTCAGCCAGAAGGGGGCACAGCCCCTAACTTTCTGTTCTCCGTTTTGCCACCCGGCACCTCCCAGCCAGGCCTCTTTGCCTTCCTCCACAAAACCCTTTGCAAAGACGCTCCACCTTCTACCTCCTACCCCCTCCACGGAGCTTTTCTGGGCGCACAGCTGTCCACCCGGGGCGAAAAGCGCCACCGAGCACCTTCCCGTTTCACCCAAGCGCGCGCGCGGGTTCCGCACCTGGAGAAGGGCGTGGGGCCGGCGCCCTTGAGCTGCAGCTCCCAGCGCTCGCCGGCCGCAGTGCACACCTCGCCCAGGTACATGGCGGCGCCGTCGCCCAGCTGCCCAGCGAACTGGCCGAACTGGTGTCCACAGTAGCAGTGCGCGGCGGGCTCGGCGCCCGGCAGCAGGGCATTGCCGCTGAAGAAGAGCGCGGCTTCGGCCTCGACCTCGGCCTCCTCGCTCGCCTCGAGCCCCAGCAGCGCCAGCGCGGGCATCGACAGCGCCACGAGGCGCGGCCGCTGCAGTGGGGCGGGCCGTGCACGGCTGAAGCAGGCTCCGGGCACCGGCCGCGGGGTGGACAGGACGTCGTCTGGCCCGGGCGGCGGCGTCTCTACGGGCAGCGCGCGCAGGGCGCGGTTGTCGAAGCGCAGCCCCGCCAGCCAGCGCGGCGTGGGCTCCATGGCAGCAGCCCAGGCGGACCGGGGAGCGGGCGACGGAAGCGCTAGGCCGACGGACTGCGGTCGGGTTCGGGCAACCAGCGAAGCACCGAACGCGGCCCTGAGAGAGGCCATTCGCCTCACCGCCGGAAGCTCGCTCGCCATGACCGGAAGTTCTTCCCGGCCCAATTTTGGCTTGGTAGGGGGCACGCCCAGAAGCTTAGCTCTGATTGGGTCTCTGTCTTGTTTCTCCACTTCCGGGCTTCGAGTAGTTGCACTTTAGAGTGGGTTTGAGACGTTCTGTAAACTTTGGCACAAGTGCACCGGGCCAGCAGAGTTCCGAAGCTCCCACCCGAGTGACATGTGACAGACTGGACTACTCCAAGTGGGTTTACATTCTGAGTGACGTCCCTAAAAGACCACGAGGGGCCGCCCCCGACTGATGGGGAGCCAAGCCCCACTGGGTGCTTTAGGTTTGACCGGTTCTGTCCATCACACCCAAAAAACCAGAAACTGAATCTTTTAACTGTTTTATTCGGATAGCCCCAACAATTTAAGACAGTAGTTTAACATCCTAAAGATGTATTTTTCATCTCATCTTTAGCCAGCCAGCCAGTAAACAAAGGCAGTCAGCCATTCCAAAGTTTAGTGTTGCCCCTCTGGTTAATCTTGTTTCAGATTTATGGTGTTGGTCCTTTTCTCTCCATCATCCCCTCCCTGCAGCAGGAGGGTTTGCAAACAAGGGCCGAGTCTTTCGTTCTTCCTGAGTCAGCTGTTTGGATAATGTCTATGCTTAACTCAGAGCACACTATCAATGTGTGTATGTAGGTTCCCTTCTACAACCAAGTACAAATATGTTCTTAAAATGTAGAATATGCAGTGCCCTTCCATTAGGACAATTTTTTTTCTCATCTGTTTTATCAGAGATGGACCAGAAGTCTTGTCAGTGTTCCTGGGATCTGTGGGACAGGTAGGAGCTGGCCACCTAAGACTTAATACAGGGGTAATTCGGGTTATCAATTGTACCAGGGCAAGGCGGAAGCAGAGATTGGACAATGGGTCAGGGCAGAGCTCTGAGCTTACCTGGGACCTTGGTTCTACATCCAGAATTTCTCTCCGAAGTGATCACATTTCCATTTCTCCCCATTTCGTATCTGTCACTTGCAGTCTAGGTGGATATGAGCCTTGATGGGGAGGTGGACAGCATCCAGTGCTCAGGGAAGCCTATTAGTCCTTTGAGCACGGGCAAATGCACACATTCCTTCCTGGCTGTCTCTTCATTTCAGCCTCTGCCTTCAGTTCTACACCTCAAGAATCCACATCTGGAAATTTTCCTGGGGCCACAGTGGGCTTCTAAAATTGCAATGTACCTAGCTCTGCCCCTAGAGCTGTCTGATTACACTAGAGAATCCCCCTACCTCCTACATTGGAGGTGGGATGTTTTATATGTACACCTTTTTTTTTCTGTAACAGTAGGTTGTAGCACCTCAGCCTTGGCCAGACCATGTGTTCTTACTGCTGTCACTAATAGGAACTTCACTATCTTCAGGGTCTGTCTTGCTCTGGCCTGGAAATGACATACTCCCTCTCCCACATTTGCCAGGCAGTGAAGTGCAAACCAGAGGGTATACAGGTGCTGACTATATGGCCGGCACACAGATAACCTTGCTAGATAACAGTGAGCACTAGGGGCTAAAGCCTATACACTCTGCTGAGTTGGATAGCATGTACCCTGGGATGCAGGAGTACCTCTAGCATTCTACAGACCTGGGGGCAGACGACAAAAGAGGAAGCCAGTCCCCATCACCTGAGTCCCATTTCCATACACTTCACAAAACGGGAGCTTCCAAAATTAAAATTTATTTTTCTTTCTAGGGAATGAATCCACGAGTGTGAGACGGAAGTACACAGCCCAACCAGCCCCGTACCCCCTGGCCAGTTCAGTGTTTCACCTGATTTGGCAGTCAACATAAGGATAATCAGAGTGGTCTTGGTCTTGCCAGGCTGTATCATACGCCAGGGACCACAGCCTGTACACACAAATGGCTGGGCATGCCCAAGACAACCATGGCCCTAGGTCTGTGGCCCATGGTGGGTCCACTACTGTCCACACTGCAGTTTGGGCATCCCACCTAATCCACAGGAATCAGGTCAAGCCCCTCCCAGCGCCAAGGGCAGCCAGGGAAGCAGGCTGATACCTGACGCAGCCCCACACCACACTGAGCTGTTGTGGAGTCTAGCAGGGGTTGGCATGGACCCTTCGGCAAGCTGACTCTAACATACACTGCCCACTTGGGGCGCACAAATACAAATAAAAAGACTTCTTTGTCCTCACTGGAGTTAAGGCTTGTATTTCCTGGTATTTGCTTTAGTTTGTTTTTTCTTTGACGTCAAAATTACCTGAGTAAAAAACTTTTTGACATTAAAAAAAAAAAAACCAAACCACAGACTCTCTGCAGGCAGAGGTGCAGCTGGCAACGCCACATGCACGTCCAGGCCCTACACACCCGCAGGAAGGAGCTACATGGACAGCCGCTCCTCAAAGTTGCCAGCTCCAAACCCACAGTGAGATGCACTCGGGGCCAGATGCTCCTGCCAGCCAGAGCACAAGGCACAGAGAGGTAGGTAGAGCAACAGCTTGCCAGCCCACCCTGGGGCAGGCCTGGGGCACTTCAGTGCCTCCCCTCAGCTCTGGCCCTTTTGGAAATAGGCTGCTGGGTCCTGACACTGTGGACGGCTCTGATGCTCAAGGGTGGCCCCTACAGTGTGTGTGGGGGGCTGCTGGGAAGCCTGAGCTCAGACAGTTAAATATTCTTTATTTGGGTGGGCTGGGCATAGGGAAGGTAGGGTAAGCCTAGCCTAGGCCCCCATAGGGGGTGGCTTGGATGCATCTGCACCCAGGGACATCCCTGGACAGGTGGTGCCAGTTCCTCGGGAGCACCAGATGCGATGCAGAGGAGTAGAGCCCCTGGGTGTGGTCTCTTCTTTCCATGGTCCTCCTACCGGCCTGTCCTGGCCTCGCTTACTCTCTGGAGGCAAAACCGTGCAGCAGGCAGTGATAGGACCAGGTTCACGGTTCGACGGCCCATCCAGTACAGACTGTAGCCCAGCAGGCCAAAGAAGGCAGCCTTCACGGCCACCCGGGACACTCTGCCCGAGATGGACGGAGGGGGAACTCTATAGGAAGGACAGGTGTGGTAGGCTTGGCTGGAACATGCACTCCCCAGGTCTTCCCATGTGTGGGTCACCACCATGTGCAGGTGCAGGGATTGCCGGGAGAGGTGGGGAAGGCACTCACGTCATGATCTCCTGGATGTTGAGGTCGGTGCTCCAGTTCTTCTCAATGCCAGGCACATGACCCATGCCAACGACACCCACAACCACAGATGGGACGCACTTCCTGGGCTCAGCTGTCAGGGGAGGGCGAAAGTCAGTGACAGGCACAGGAACTAGTATCTTGGGGAGTTCCCACCCTGGCCTGTCCATCACCATCAGAGGCGCGGGGAAGCTCAAGGCGCCGTGCAGCCTGACGCAGCATATAGGTCAAATACACATCACGTTCTGAGACAATGGTTCGGTGCAAGTCAGGAAACTCCCCAATCATCTCTGCCATCATCTGCTCCAACAGGTCCTTCTGCTTGCAGCGCTCCACATCATCTTTGCTGAGGGCAGAGGGCAAGCTGCTAGCTCAGGGGATGAACAGGGATTTGCTGGCAGACCGTGGTGATGGACACATGGGAAGTCTCTTGCTGACTCAGGGTAGGGACCACAGCAGGTATGGAATGTGCCACGAATAGGTCAGGGAGGCTGTCCTACCTGATTGGGTCTGACAGGAAGCATAGGCCCCAGGCCAGCTTGACCTTCTGCCAGAAGGAGAGTGCAGCAATGGCCCTCTTAAAGGTGACCGGGATGGGCCGGTCACCCAGGTGAAATTTGCAGAATGGTACCTTGCTGGCCTGAGGTAGAGACTGGATGTTAGGACTTGGGATGCCATGGGTAGCTGCCACCAGTCCATATATCCCCTAGCCTAGCACTCACCTCCTTGAAGGCTTCCCTGAATTCACCACCAGGGGCCATGCCTAGCTGCTCAGTGATGTGGGCAGACACCTTCAGTAGCAACATCTGCATGAGTCCGGACATGAGCCCATTCTGCAGGAAGAGGAACCATGTCAGCTACATTGCAGAATGTGCAAGGCAAAGCAGTGTGAAGACATCAGCATGCCCTTGAGCTAGGCCTCAACCCATGACTGTTCTCAGGCCCTTTCCAGTGGCCAGGGGCAGGCAAACCTAGTACATGAGGAGGGTCAGACAACAGCAGGTCGCCTTCGCTTCAAGAATCATTCAAATGCGTTTCTTCTGGAAAAGTTTTCTTTATAGGATGACCAAAGATGCTGAGAAGAGGCTACTGTCAGGAACTACCTGACCAGGTGTCTGAGGCACAGGCTGACCCAGGCTGGAGTCCGGCACCTAACAGGGATGCCTAGCATCCACAGGGGCCAGTGGCTGCCTCTGGTCTGGCCAGGCTGGCTGGGCTGAGGTGGGTCAGTATGCTGAGACTCCCCTCCACTCCCCGCATGGCTGAGACAGCTGGCCCTTCCTTAGGAAAGGTTACCCTGTGAGCTGCCGCACAGATTTTGTACTGTCCCCAGGAAGATATGGCCCTTGATTCAGGAGAATGCACTGTGAGACCTGGTGATAATTTTTTTTTTCCTGAGACAGGGTTTCGCTGTGTAGCTTTGGAGCCTTTCCTGGAACTTGCTCTGTAGACCAGGCTGGCCTTGAGCTCACATAGATCCACCTGCCTCTGCCTCCCACCTCCCAAGTGCTAGGATTAAAGGTGTATACCACAACAGCTAGCCCTGAGTTCTGGTCATAATTTATCCAATAGGAGTGTCCTTATTTATCTGACCTAGGGGACAGACTGCAAAGTCTAGGCTGACCATGAGATTTAGATGGGGCTGGAGGGTCTTGGGTTTTTTTTTTTTTTTTGGTCTGTTTTTTAAAATGTAGCCCTGGCTGGCTTGGAACTTGCTTTGTGTACCAGACTATACTTGAACTCACAGAAATCCATCTAAATCCATTTGCCTCCCAAGTGCTGGGATTAAAGCTGTGCGCTACTACGCTCACCTTGTGGGGTCATGGGTCAGGAAGTAGCAACTGAGTACTGGAGGAACTAGAGCTGATATGGTCAGTTGTGCCCACAAAGTCAACCCACAATAAAAGCTGACCAGGACAGTAGCCTCCTGGCGGACAGCACCTGTGTATGTTGTCACACACTGCAGCTGGAAGACTAAGTGCTGCCTGAGACTCCTTGGGGATGAGGAGCGGCTGGAGCCAGCCGTGTCCCTTTCCTGCCCTTTAGCTAGGCCCCAGTCAGTTGCATGGCTCTTCTTCCAGTGCAGTATAAACCCTCTGCTGTGAGGAGGGTGCATGGGGGTTAGGGACACCTGACTGAATGGCGACTTCTTTTAAAAGTTTCCAGAAAAGGTTTATGGTGATATCCCTTATGTGGGAGATTCCAGGGTGAAAAGTGCTCAGTATGTCTGGGGACACTCACATGAGACTTTAACTCATTTCCTTCAAACAAGAGGAGATACGCTGCAGCTGGGGCAGGCATGCCTGGTGCCCTCTGAAAACCAAGATGACAAGGAGGCGCTACTAAGAGCTGCTTCTCCTAGCCCTGAGGGCCTGGGCAACGTGGAAGACAAGGGTCACACAGCAATGCTCAGAGCCACCACTGCAGCTCAGCAAACCAGGCTTCAGTTCTGTCCTGCTCCTGCCTTGTGGAGGAGGAGCCGTCCTCGCCTCCTCTTCCAGCCGCTACCCTCTCCTGAGTGAGAAAGTGGGCTTGCAACCAGGATGCATACTATGGCAATAACCAGAGGTTGGCCCTGGGAGGAGCCTGCCTGTCATTAGCTCAAAGGAGACTCTGGGCTCTTAGTCTTGGCCCCTTCTTTACAGGGCAGCAGCTTTAGGTCTCTATGTGGACCTGGGCACCCAGAGCCCATGGGTCACTCATATGTGTACCTGCTTGACAGCCTGCTGCAGCTTCTCCAGGCTGACCTCCTTGGCCTCTCGGAGCAGTGTTCTCTCGTCCATCTTCAGCATGGACACGCGGTACTGACAGAGTTCCACAACGACCACATCGGGCTGCACTTCTCGGATAGTCTGTAAAGCAAGGGCCACACTCCAATAGACCCATCCTATTGGATGCTCTACACTGGACAAGGAGCCCCACCCCAGGGGGTAGTCAGTGCTAACAGCTTATGTGGCTTCAGTGTCAAATTCTAGAGAAAAGGCAACCAAAGAAAGCCATGGGACAGCTTTATTGGTTACACATATGGCTCTAATAAATAGCCCCACCATCATTCCTGGGGGACTCCAGAGTTAGAAATGCCTGGTTGCCCCGGCCTGTGTCCCTGGAGTACAGACCGGCAGATGGTAGTAACAAAAGTGCTCACCTTCACTACATCCCGCTTGCTGTCATCGCTGAAGTGAGCAGTGCCCACCACATACACCCTGCTGCCATCCTCAGCCACCAGCTGGGTCACAGTACGTGGAAGGTTGGGCCGCTCACGCCGTCGCTTCAGTTTCATCTCCAGCAGCAAGTTGAAGGCGTCCACATCAGCTGCAACAACAGCAAGAGCCGTGGTGGGCTGGGGCCTGACGCCAGGGCACAGCTGCCTACCAGTGGTTGCAGACTCTTCTGACTCCCATTGGACACAGTCTCTGGCAGGCAGTGCACCCCACACAACTGGCTTACCCAGATGACTAGACGAGCCACCTGACCACATCTGTGAGCAGAGCACTATCTGAGGGGCCTGGGCATGACTCTCTCCCCACCCTCAACTAGGTCCAAACTGTGGATGGGGAAGAGGGGTGACCAGGTGTCCTGGAGGTGTCTCCGTCATGGATATGGCTGACTTGGGAAGCAGAGACTCTGTGCAGGTATACACTGGCAGCTAATTTCAGGATAGTACAGGGCACCTGAGTGCAGTGAGGGGTTCCTGCTGCCTTTACTCCCTCCCCACAGCTGGGCAGGGCCTGACTGTCCCACCCCCTCCCTAGGGCCCAGCACTGGGTCTATACCAAGTCCTGAAGGAAAACATACAGATGTTTTGAGGATCTCCAGAAGGCACCCTTGGCACTGCTTCTGAGGCCCCTGATGTTACCACGGGTTCCATATCAGCCTGCAGAGGAAGAATTAGGCCCCACCCCATAGGTCAGGTACACTCCAGACTGTTGTACCTCCTTAGCAAGCCCAAGAGCGACCATTTGTCTTAGGCCTTCTCCATGGAGATACTTCTTGTTGAATTCTAAAAACCCTAGTTATCAAGTTAGGTCTGTAGAGAAGCAGCTAAAAAGGGACCCAAGGTAGCCACACCAGGACCCTTACCCAGCTGTGTACAGCAGCAAAAAGAAGCTGCTGGGTTGGGAAAAGGGTTGCTTAGGAAGATGTTCCATTAGCCACAGCTTTCCTTACCTCTTGAGTTGGCTTCTCCTCTCCCTCCATGATTGGGCGGCAGCTTCCTGATTGATGTAGGATGCCTGAGGAGACAGATACAGTTCTTACCCCAGGGCCCCAGAGACAGGATCAGGGATCATTGTGGCAACAGGACTGGGTCAATCTTGAATGACCCTCAGGACACGACCTTGGCTTTCCTGGTCTATACTGTTGGCTGCTTCCTGCTAGGAACATGCTATCTGAGGTCTAGGCTGCTTTTGGAATGTGCAAGACAGGTTAGAGGCCAGCAGGTTCCTTGAGCAACATCTAGATGGCTCCATCTCAGTAACACAGGGGCTTCGACCCACAACAGTTGCAAACATAGTGAAACTAACCTGCATCTCTCTGAGTTGTACTACTCGTCTGGGGTTATTGTAGGACACAGTGCTGTGGTTGTTGACCTTACAGTAGGAACCCCAGAGGTTTGTGAAAAAAGCCACCTCAAGGAAATCCTCCATTCTTTTTATAATGATGGCCACAACTGTTTGGCTATCAGCCAGATGGAAGAAGACTAAGCAAGAAGACAGCATCCTGAGGAGCCAAGACAATTTTTCTAGTTTAAAAGACAAAGAAGCCTAACATAGAAGAAACTAATACCCTGGTAGCCAGTCCATGGCATTGTGCTTCCTTACTGTGTCACTGGGAGCCCCAGGGTTGGAGGCCCAGAGTGCCAGACGGTACAGGGAAGAGTAACACACTGTCCAAGGGAGACAAAGGCAGCTTCAAACTATGGCCCAGCGAGGTCAACAGATTTTATGTATCTGCCACTGGTCAGAAACCTCCTACCTGGCAGCCACACATATATGGTCTTTATATGTTTGCCTGTTTGTGCACATGTGTTTGGGTGTCTGTGGAGGCCAGAAGAGACAGATTACCCTGGAGCTGGAGTTATGAGGCACCTGATATAAGTGTTGGGAACTGGACTCAGGTCCTCTGCAAGGGCAGTATGGCACTCTTACCTGCTGAGCCATCTCTCCAGCCTGCCCACCCCCGTCCCCCAACATGTAAAGATATTTCAATTCCATGCTGGTGGGTTTCACGAATTATAGAAGTTATTTCCTCAAACAAAATAAAATCATCAATCATAATGTACAGATTACTTATAAACAATGTTATATTTGTTTTATATATGTTGCTTTAAGAAAGGTATGTGTGGCCGGGCGGTGGTGGCGCACGCCTTTAATTCCAGCACTCGGGAGGCAGAGGCAGGCGGATCTCTGTGAGTTCGAGGCCGGGCTGAACCGACAGCCTCCAAAACAATACAGAGAAACCCTGTCTCATAAAAACCAAAAAAAAAAAAAAAAAAAAAAAAAAAGCAAGGTGTGTGTGTGTGTGTGAGAACCCAAATATGTAAACATCACTCAGCCCACAGGAGCTGAGGCAGTCAAGCCAGGCTTAGCAGACACAACGGTCCTGGGTGGAGAAGACTCTTTAAAAACGACAAGTTTGGTGGCGCACGCCTTTAATCCCAGCACTCGGGAGGCAGAGGCAGGCGGATCTCTGTGAGTTCGAGGCCGGGCTGGACCGATAGCCTCCGAAACAATACAGAGAAACCCTGTCTGGTAAAAACCAAAAAAAAAAAAAAAAAAAAAAAAAAAACACACACAAAAAAAACCCCGACAAGTTTATTGGAAAAATCTGACCCCTGGGCATAGTAATGTTTTTAAGAATTTTTATTACTATCAAATAAATATATTTATGTGTCTCTGTGTGTTTTGTGCACACAAGTACAGTACCCACAGGGGAGACATACCCAGAAACCAGAGTTACATGTGGATGTAAGCTACCAGAGATGAAACACCAGTTCGCCTAAGAGCAGTACTTAGGGGGAGTGGTGGTGCATGCCTTTAATCCCAGAACTCAGGAGGCAAAGGCAGGCAGAACTCTCGCTTTGAGACCAGCCTGGTCTACAAAGTGAGTTCTGGACAGCTAGTGCTCCACAGAGAAACCCTGTCTCGAAAATAAAATAGTAGTACATATTCTTAACCCCTGGGTTTTGAAATGTCAAAACATTTCCTTCAGCTATAGCAAGAAAGGGTGATTCTGTTTTGATGTGTTTGAGTACCTCAGCAATGTATACAGAGGGAAATGTGCCCTGGAAAGAGCTATGTCAGAATGGGGGTATGGTAAGACAGCAGCAGTACCCCCAGACCCTGGGGCACCACTCTGACCCACCACTTTTGTCTGTACACATCACAGAACTTTCAGCCCCCACCCCCAGCCCCGCATCTCCTCTGGTCCTATGGTATAAATGTGATCCAGGGACTTCTCTGGGTGCAATTAAACTTCTAATGCTGTGGTCAATATTAAAATGGAGGCAGGCAATTCTAAGCACCAGGAGCCTTCTGAAAGAAGAGCTAGAGCAGGGCCAGCAGGGTTATAGGGTTAGAGGGCAGCAGAGACCCTGAGATAGCCCCTGAAACCATGTGCTCCTGGCCTTATGGAGCTTCTGGCTCTTATAGGGGCAAGCAGCGCTTACCATACTGCTCTGCCCTAGGATATCCCTTCTCCCTAGTCTGGAACCTGTCCTAAAATGCACCCTGGACATTTTATATAAAGGTCAGCACATCAGGAAAATGCCATTGCTGGCTCAGGGTCTGTGCATAGCCAGGTCTACACTAAACCCCATGGCATCTGCTATAGTTTAACCCTAGGGGTCTCCTTTCATTAACAGAATCAAATGCTTCAAAGAAACAGTAACAGGGAGATGTGCCAGGACAGCTCGGGAGAACCTGCCTTTCAGGACAGTGTAGGAACTGTCTTTCCGACTCCATGGAACCCCAGTCAGGGGTGGGGAGTGTAGCTCAAACAGTGACCAACAGTGAAAAAGGAGAGAATCACGTGGAAGCAAACCAGTAGTACAAACAGTGGCACCAGGCTGCCAAAGCATGAGATGAAAACTTTAAACATCCTGTATAAGTGGGCGGGCCAGCCAGAGGCTGCAGCAAATGGGAAAGGACCACATCATC
Source organism: Mesocricetus auratus (assembly GCF_017639785.1). Lineage (NCBI taxonomy): Eukaryota > Metazoa > Chordata > Mammalia > Rodentia > Cricetidae > Mesocricetus > Mesocricetus auratus. The sequence continues at coordinate 76,175,917 of NW_024429194.1, forward strand.
TCTGCCTGCCCTGCCCTTTAAGAGGTGGGGCGACTGCAGCTTTGCTGTTAGCTGGGTAAATCTATCCTTCAAAGCTTGCCCAGGGTGCCTCTGAGTCTTTGAGGGGTACAGAGGCCACCAAAGCTTGCCTAGCTGTGGAGAGTCCCCGGCAGGACTGGCTTCACCTCCAGTCGTGTGGTAGGTGGAGGAGCCCACAGGCTGCTCAGGAGTCAAGCTTTGATGGTCAGACACCAAACACAGCATCAGAACCCTTGTGGCTCCCAGGCCTGGGACACAGCCTCTCACGAAGAGCAGTTCCAGTAGGGAGGGGAGGTCAGGCAAGGCGACTGACAGCCCCCTCCCCACCCCTGCCCGTCAGAACCCTGTGATTCTGAGTCCGTCACTATAAATCTACGCATTTCTCCATCCTTTGGTTTGCTGCTTCTCAAGTGCACTGGGTTACTAGTACCTCCTCACCCTGCTCATTATTACTGGCAGGGTGAGACAGATGCCCACTTCCATCCAGTCACTATGCCTGCACCACACTTGCCATCTGTCCCCTTCAGACACATTCAAACCACAAGCAGTGACCTTACACTGCCCAGCCTCCACAGGGAACAAATCTCTTCATAAATCCCCAGTCGTTGGCAAACAGTTTCCAGACCTGTTCCTGGCCAAGACCACACTGTAAACTTTTACAGGGTAAAGTCAGAGAGCTGAGATTTCTGTCAAATAGGCCTCCGACCAGCTCTCCCTGTGCGAGACATCCTTCCAAGTCTGCTACCAAGCAGGCAAGAGGCTTCTACATGCTAAACACCAGAACTTTTAGCATCTGCTAAATTTCTAGGAGAACTAGGCTCAGACCTTTGAAAATCCCCAGCAGTCTGTGGCTTTAAGAGAGAAAAGGCTGGCTCGAAAGGCAGGAAAGGCCCATTCATGTCAGGCAGGGCTCACAGAGAGGTATTGCCCTGGCATTCTAGGTCAAAGTAATCAGAGAGGTTCTTGCGTTGGATCCAGAGCCATTTCAGACATGCTCCCCACCTGCCCAGCCCCACAGCTGTCTCTCTTCTGGAGTCTATTAATGTGAACTAAATTTGTCCTACCCAAATTCACAGACTGAAAATCTAAGCCTCAAAGCAATCACACATCAGTTGTCAGGGGTTTTAAGAGGCGACTGGATGCAGATGAGGCCGTAAGGCAGATCCCAGGATGGGACTGGTGTCCTTGTAAGAGACACTGAGGAGCTATGAGAACACAATGACAAGGGGCCTCTACAAGACAGGCAGAGTCTTCATCAGCAACCCAAAAGACTAGCATGCGACCTTGGACTCCCGGCCTCTAAAGTATGAGAAATAGACGTTTGCTAAATTTCTCAAGCCACAAAACCCTGTTACTGCCCCGGGCTGACACACCCATCAAGACCTTCAATCTTGAAAAACTGCTTCTCAGATGGCAGCTTGGCTTCCTACCACTGGTCAAAAGCTGACCGCGACCAGATGGAAGGAATATCTAGACAAGCCTTCACGGACCACTCAGAAAACCAAGGAAGAAATAACAGGGTGTGCAAAAGCCCTGGCCTCCGAGCTTGGCCGTGTCTGAAGCCTGGGCACTGCCAGACCCAAGAAAACCTGCTCCAGCAAGACATATTTTACCCAAGCGTGGCAGAGCTGAGGGCCGGAAGAGGAACCACAGCGGAGGTGAAGACGCCTTGGCCAGTCCTCCCGGGACCTAGTTTCTATCCACCTGGAAATGCCCTGTAGGGCCTGCTGGCTCCTGGTAGCCGACCCTCTGCCAGCGCTCTGCTGGCACCCTGTCCACAGCATCCCGGCTGCCGCAAGGCGAGCCTTCTCAGAGGCAAGAGAGGGAGGCCCAGGGACAGCAGCATCTCACAAGTCTAGCGAACCTGCAGTCCCTCCGCTTGGGGAGCACGAACGCTTGGAGACTACTCCACTTCTAAAGAGGCTCTTGACGTCCCAAAGCCAGCAGAGCGCCTCTGAGCGTCCGGGTTGTTTCTGGGACTCGCGAGCCCAAGAAAATCTACACCGTCCCGGGTCAGCTTGACCCCGGTAGGGTGCGTGTCCCTGCGTGTCTCCGCAGTCCCCACCTGCAGCCCGCGCCCTCCCGCACGCGCCGTCGAGGTGCGAGGAGTCTCCGCCCGCCCGCCCGCCCGGCCAGGCCACGGCGTACCGAGCGAGGCGGCGGCGCTCCTCAGCCGGCCTCCATGCGCGCGTCGCCAGGCTGACGGGGTGGGGCGGGGCGGGGCGGGGCGGCCGGACGGGCCGGACGGGCCGAGGGTGCGGGCCGCACGGCATGCCGGGAAACGCCTCCCAGGGCCGCGCGCGCGCGAGACCCCGCCCTCGCCGGGGTCTAAGCGCAGGGCTCCGCCTACCGGCCCGACGCCCCCAGGTCCTAGAGAGCAACCCGGAGCACGCTGCGGGGTGCTGCTCCCACAGCCAAGTGTGTGCAATGGGGCTGCGTTCTTTAGGCGTCCACACAATGGCCTAGCGTCCAGGGAGCAGTCAGCAGCACTGGAAGGGGACAGAAACTAGGGATCGTATGACGTGCCCTTATGGCTTCCTAGGAGGATCCCATGCCATCTGGAGAGGCTCAAGAGCAGGACTAAGGATCAAGAAGCTGGCCTAGTCAGCCACCTAGGCCATTCAGGCCCTCGCAAGTCTGAGTGTTTGCTGCATGTGACCGAGTTTGGAAACTGTGGGGTCCCTGGGTGGGCGGGGTTCCAGTGATAGCCTCACCAGTGCCCAGTATGGTAACCCAGGCCTCAGGGAAGCCAGTCTCCAGCTGCACCTTGGAACAAGGCAGGGATGGGGAAAGTTGGCCCACTCAGGCCAGGTCTCCAAGCTGTAGAGGGTTGCTGGTCCTCTTGCCCAAGGTTGGTGAATGCATGGGAGGGGCCAGGTGGGCCCAGAGTGGACATTTCTCCATTTGAGTCCCACAAGATAAGCTACTATGGGGGTCAGAAAGGGACGACCCGGAGCAGGCCCTGACACAGACCCCCTAAAGGTGGGTCAAGCTCTGCCCAGTTCTCAGCTGCCCCATTCAGCCCTTTCAGATGCCAAGCGCGGAGAGGATACAGCCCTGGCCCTGGGTTTGGAGACCCTGCCTTTGATACTGGTCCTTTTGGAATCTGGCTATTGTGGGGGAGTTAAAACTCTGCACAAGGCAGGGTTGCCGCCAGCAGGCATTACCCAAGAGGTCCACATGGTGACAACCGGCAGCTGTTTGCTGCCCCACTGGTCACCGTCTCCTCTATACAGCTTCTTGGTCCCCTAAAGGTCCTGGCTTCCAGGTAGCCCCTGCCTTCCTTGCTCCTTTGTGACACACGTCTCTGTTCTGGGCGACTCGGACTTGTCCCTGTTGCTCACATCTTTTATGCCTGAGCTCCGTGGTTTCCTCCTCTTCTGGCCTCCTCAGCCACATTCCCAAGACTCAACAGAAGGCAGGGATGGACTTAGAGTCGAGACTGCCAGCCCCTCTCCACTTGCTCACAAAGCTCAGTGAGATTACTCTCCCTGTACCTGTACTGTTTGTTTGAAAATGTCAGTGCTGGGCTAGTGTCAGAAAGGGGCCTGGACTCCAGTCCTGGTTGACTGGGATAGTTCTCCCTGAGCGACAGCTGTCCTCTTCTATGGGCAGACCATGGTGTCACCTCCCGTTTGCCCTTCCTGGGGAAAGAGCAAAGAAGGCAGAGACTGGGGTGACATTTGAATAGTTGCTGACCCTGAAGTGCCATAATTCTATTTTGGCTAAGTGACTGTTGGGTGAGGATGATGAAAACCAGAGTTGCCCTCTAACCTGCTTGTGTCTGCAGGGACCAGAAATAGGAAATGGTTTCTGGGGGACATGTCCAGCCATACTGGCAGGGAAACTATAGTAGATCCTCAGCTGGTAGAGCCCAGGTCTCTCCTATTATCTTAGGCTTTGTTTAGAAGAACAGCATACTAGCTTGAGTTCTGCCTTCCAACAGCTGCTCCCAAGCATGCTTTTTGTTCAAGCAGGCTCTGTTCTGCCACAAGGTGAGTGGGTGACTTATCACAGAGTTTGCCAAATGGAAGGTCCCTTTGTTCAGCAGAGCAGCCATGGGAGGGGCTTTGTGAGGTGAGCCATGAAGGGAGCCAATGCAGGTAAGGCTTGCAGTGAAAGGGTTCGCCATGGCCAGAGGGGCCCAGAACCCTTATGAAGAGATAGGCAGCTTTCTGAAGCCACTGTGAGTACACAGAGTGAAAGGCCTTCCTGGTCCCCGGTTAGCTTTGAGGGGTGCGGTAAGGAAAGGTCAGGTTTGAGAGCAGCATACACAACCTGAACCAGACAGGTCCCACAGGAGGAGAGCGGGGCTAGAGGTTAGGAAGGGAGCCCTGAGTTGGCAAGGGGCTCAGCCTTGTGTGACTCCAGGGATCACTATTGTTCCTTCAGGTCCCTGGCCATCTATCTGCTCATGGGAAGGTAGGACAGCTAATGGGAACATGGAGCCAGAGGACACTTTGGAGGAGGAGGGTGACAGTATGCCCATTACCCACCATGTCGTCAGCTTCTTCAGACACTGATCTGAGCCCCTTGAGGGTCAGCTCCACACAGCCTTGTCTCCTCATGGCACCAGCCCCTTCCAGACGGGACTGTTCTGAGAGGTCCCTCTAGGCTCAATCCAAGAGTGGAGGTGAGAAGTGGCTGCTTTATTGATCTCGGTTCTCCCAAAGAGCCAGCCACAGGCTCCAATAGGCCCAGCCTCTCCCATGTCTACCCTACCCTGTAAGAGCTCCGGAACAGCATGCCCAGCACTGTCCGGACCGTGTATGTCAGTGGCACCTGCCTTCATGAGCAGGGAACAGGGCCTACGAGGAAAGCATAGCGGCTGGACTTGGTACCACACAGACCAGTGCCTTTCTAGAGTCTGAGCATCTCCCGCTCCGAGCCAAGCCCCCGAGCTGAGGTTGTGGGGAGTGGGACTAATACATGCAGGGTGGACGACATACCACGTGCAGGAAGTGGATGGATATTGTGAGCAGAGAGGACCAGGGAGCAGGAAAGAGGCCAGCAGCACCCCGAGTTTTCTTTTGTTGCTTTAGCGGCCATGCCTGCTGGACACTGTGAAGGGGCCAATTTGTAGACGTGGGCCATGGCATCAGGGCTTGTCTTCTCCAGGGAAGCAAGCAGGCTGGAGGCAGCCAGCTGATCTCCCAGGGTTCCTTTGGGTCTCAGCAGCCCCTTCTTAGAATGTCTGGGAATGCTGAGTACTGCTCTGGAATGCCAGGGACAGTGAGTGTCCAGCATCAGCTTAGGGTGGGCTTTCTGAGGACAGGGTACATTTCCTATGTTGTATTGTTCGTGGTTTGGGTTTGACTTTGAGACAGGGTCACACTCTGTAGTCCTGGCTGGCCTCAAGCTCTGAGAGATATGCCTGTCTCTGCGCCCCAAATGCTGGGGTTGTATGCTGTGGTGCCACACCTGGCTGTCTTCCATATTCTGATCTGCTGACCTGGGAGCTTTGCTGGCTCTGAACAGGTGCCTGTCTTTTAAGGCAGGCCACTCCCCAGAGCTGGCATGTGACACCATGTGCAATGCCCATCACTACCCCTTCCCCATAGTCTGGGCCACTGTCCACCTGTCCCAGTCACTCCAAGGCAGGAGTGAGGCACAGCCGTGCGTCCAGCAGCCACAGAGCTCTCGTCTTTCTCTCGCCTGACCTGTTCCTTCCTATGGATGCCCATAGACTTGTTTCCCGCTCACCCCCTCTGCCAGTGCCTCATCCCGATGCTCCCTGGTGTGGCCCTGTGTGATGTGGGATGTCCCCTCTATTGTCTGTGAGTAAGAAACACCTTTCCTATGGCAGGTATCTGAGCTGGAGGTGTGACTCAGCGACAGAACACTTGCCTAGCCTATTCAAGCCCTGGGATTGGCCTCCAGCATCCCCCAACTAAACCAGTGGCAGGGTCCTGTGATCTATTTTGGCCATAAGTAGATACTAACAAAACATTTAAAAACAACCCACAATGTGATCTCTGCATGGTCAGCATGCTTGGCTTTGCTGTGGTAGCGGCTGCTGCAGTAGGTGACATGGGAACACTTTGCTCTGCCCACCTCAGGGTTGTCCCATGGCTAGTTAAGGGGCTTTTAGGAGGCACAAGCCAGGCAGAGGTGGCTGTTCTGATCTCGGCTGAGGCCCTGTCTTGGTATACAGCCTATGCCCCTGAATGTCCATGAATTGCTGGCCTAGCTTTCTCAGCCACCTGTTGTCTTCAAGGAGTCTCTTGTTCAGACCCACGGGGTCACCTTCCCTGGCCTGCAGGGCATGTGGCTCTATAGGACCAGCTTTGTCTCACTGAACCCTGGGCCTGAGGTTGAAGTCCTTTTGTGGAGCTTCTGATGAACACGATAAGTGCACCTGACCACAGCCAGGACCTACCGACCAAGAACCCTTCCTGGATCCTGCTGGCTGTGTCCCTGGTAATACTTCAGGCTGTATGTGATGGTCTGAAGAAGAGTGGCCCCTGTACCCTCATATATCCAGCTGGTGGATTGTTGAGGAAGGATTTGGACTCGTGGCTTTTTTGGAGAAGGTGTGTCACTGGGGTGGGCTTTGAGGTTTCAAAAGACAGACCCCACTCTCTCTGCTTCCTGCCTGCAGATGAGGATGTAGCTCTTACTACTGCTCCTGTGCCGTGCCGACTGCGGCTGTGCTCCCCGCCATGTTACAGCCTAACCCTCTGAAACTATAATCAACCCCCCGATTGAATGCGCTCTTCTTTAAGTTACCTTTGTCACGGCGCCTCTCCACAGCAATAGAACAGTAGCTAGGACACTATATCCCTCCCGAAAGCTCTCTTAATACTTTGCCCTCCCACAGTCCCACCGCCCGGCACCCCGTGGGCCCTCCTCACACCTCTGGGTGGAGGCCTGATGCTCTTGCATCTTGGGCTGCCTGGCCCTGCCCCACTGCTTCCCCAGTGGCTCCAAGAGATGCCCAGGTGTGGATGGGTGTTGCAGGCTGGGCAGGCAGCACTAGTACAGGGAGGCGGGGCCTCAAAGCACAGGGAGTTATCAGAATAGTATTTATTGATATGCTCAGTGCTACCTTGTTAATACTTCGTCACGTGGCGCGTGGCTGAGGTAATAGGGGTGGGGCCAGTGGGGCCTGGACTCCCGTGGGAAGCAGTCCAGCCAGCAGCTGGGGACCCGGGAGGGGGATGTGGTTATTGCGTTGTATTCCTTCCCTCGCTTGCACCCTGGTGCCTATGCCTGCTCTCACCCACTGCTCACGTGGGTGCCGCTCGCACGCTCACACACACTCAGGCTCACACTCACACCACGCCTGCCCCCTACTTGTTCATGAGCTTGCTTGTGTCTGGGAACTGTGCCCTCTGGCAAACTCAAGCACCCAGGCAGGTGCTTACACCCACCCCTGCGCACCCGCGCTCCACACCCACCCCTGCTTACGGCACTCTCTCTCACACACACACCACCCTCTGCTTTAAATGCACCTTAGTTCTCCTGGTGATAGATAGGCTCGTCAGTTACAGTAGTCATAGTAAAATAAAGTGTGTGTCGGGCTAGGAGGAGAAAGTGCATGTTGATTCGACCTGGGGCAGCCCTCGGGTCCCCCACCTGAAGGCATCAGGTCCCTCTGCAGGGGCCAGGCCCTTCAGTGAGTGACCCCTGGGGTGTGTCCTGAGGCCAGTGTCACCTTCCTCGGCATCCTCCTCACACACCCTAGGCTGGGCCCAAGTGGGTCTACTGAGTCGTCTCAGCACACAACAAAACCCACAAAATAAATAAATAAGCTCTCCCTCTTGTGGCCCAGCACACAGGGGGCGCCTGATGCCAGGATGGGCACTATACCCCCACCTTGCGCTCTAGCCCCAGACTGCACCTGTGGATGCCATGGTGAGCCAGGTGGAAGGCGTGCTGGGCCCCGTGGCATGCAGACAGGAGGCTGGGGGCGTAGGCAGTACTGGGTGAGCAGAGGTCATGTCTACTCAAGGCTAGACTCAGCTGGGCCATCCCTGGCTCATGCAGAAAGTTTTGGTGGCCTGGGAGGCTCTGCCCCTCAAAACTCCACAGTACTCACAACTGTTCTCGGCTCCTCGAAGGTGGCGATGAGGATCTGCTGGGGTGGGGGGATGGTGAGGAGGTCGCCCATGTCTGAGGGTGCACAGGGACCTCCTTCCTCCTCTTCCCGGGCCTCGTACAGCGTGCTGATGTGGAGCAGGGGGTGAGTGGCATTTCGGCTCAGGATGGTGAGGGGGTCAGGCTTGCCCAGACTGCCTGGTGACAGGGGGGCCGCAGCAGGACCCGCGGGGGGCGAGCAGACGTGAAATGGGCCCCCAGATGGAAGTCCTGGTAGGGCAGGCTCTGTGGGGTATGGGGTTTCCTTCTCGGGGGGCGGAGCATCTGCAAACAGGCAGGAACACAGGCATTTCACAATCTAGCTCATTCACTCCTACAGCCCTCCCAGTGTCAGCCATGGGACCTGCTGGGCCCCTAGCTTCCATGGATGACAGGCATCCCTGCACTCAGCAGCCTGCCTGGCTAGGCTCACTACCCAGGAATAGCAGCGCTGTTTGCTGAATGCCCACTTGCCGCTGCAGTGGCTTACATCTGCCTGAAGCCCTTATTGATCGTAGGAGATAGTCCCTGGTGGCAGCTGCTCTTTCTCGTCTTCCTCTGTCTTCCAGGAGCATCCAGACTCCTATTAAGCCTGCACCTCACCCTAGGAGCAACCCACCAGCTGGCCATGCTGTTACCAAGCGAGCTAGCTTGGTTGTCTCTGGTGTCTTATGCCCTGTGTCCCAGACACGGGGACTGCTAGTTCCCTGCTCAGGGCTCCCTGGGAATCTGCATCCAGTCCCATCCCCGACCTGCCTGGCTCCCTACCTTTGGTGGGTGCTGCAGCCAGACCCAGCCCACAATCTTCTGTCTGGGACAGGAAGCCACCTTCTTGGCTCCGGGAGGCTGGAAGGGCAGGGGGTACTGCTTCAGTCTTGGCCTTCTTGGTACCTAGGATGTAGGGATGTACATCCAAGGAGAAGTGGCGGGTATGTTTCTTGTCAGAGGCAGCAGGTGGGGCAGGGGAGGGGCCTGTATCACCTCCACTACCCTTGTAGTGGTGGGCAGCCCGGGCACCAGCATCCAGCAGCGGGGCAATAAGCGTGTCTGTGGCCGTTTTCCTGCGTACAGGCTTGGGCTTCTCAGCCTTGCTGTTTTCCACACGCATAATGGCCAGCTGCTCCTTGAAGGGCTGTGGCAGCGGGTTGCTGGTGGGGATCCACTTCATTTTCTTACGGGGCCGCTTGACCACGGGTGGCTCGGCAGAGCCGTCGGGCTCGGCAGGGTTGATGCTGGGGTCCACAGTCTGGATGCCCGAGTCCCGCACAGTGGGCGTGGCGTCATGGTTAGACTGAGCCAAGGCTGCCAGCAGCTGCCGCACCACATTGTCATACATGAGGTCGCTCTCGTTGGTGATGAAGTCCAGTCGATTGAGCGACTTGATGTGGTCACGGTTCTCGTTGCAGAACATGGCCAGGATGTTGATGTCGCAGAACTGCGAGCGCCGCCACTGCCGGCGCGTCTTGATGCCCACCTTGTGTAGTTTGTCAAAGATGAAGTTGCTCTTGCGGAAGATGAAGAGGTGGATGAGGTTGACGAGGATGATGAGGTTCATGAAGCAGAGCAGCACGATGTCCACACCGGCAATGATCCGCTGCAGTTGCACAGATGGCAGCTTGCAGTTGACACGCACCGTGGGCCCAGCGCTACCCACTGGCCCGTCAGGTGAGGCGCCCAGGGCACAGGTGAACTCATTCTGCTTCTGGGTGGCATAGTAGGTGCACAGGTAGGAGATGGGCACTACGCTGAGTAGCAGGATCAGTACATGCCGTGCCAAGTACAGCTTGGCCAAGAAGTTGCTGCGGCCCCGGCGCTCCAGGTACTTCTCGAACAGATTCTGCTCAGGGCTCTTCTCCTTCTCAGCGTTCTCGATGATCTCTCGCTTTTCACGCTCCGTGATGCCCGGCCCCTTGGACTGGATCTGCTTCTCAATCTTGGGGGCACGGCCCTCGGCTGCTCGGTGGTAGCAGTTGTCAATCTCCTGGAGCAGGAAGTTGAGCTCAGAGGTGAGGCGTGTGGAGGCCAGGAACTCCCAGCCGAGTGCGGGCACATACATGATGGCGGCAAAGGCCAGCAGTGCGTAGGGCAGGAACTTGTGCTCAAACAGCGATGGCCACAGGCTGGCATCCACGCCGGGCAGCGCATCCCGCAGCTCTGTCCAGCAGTAGCCACGGGCGTACAGCGCCTGGTCACGGGTGAAGTTGTGCGGAGTGTAACAGTAAATTGGTTCCTCTGAGGGTAGAGAGGAGACATGGGCTAGGGCAAGAGGTGGGACTGCTCTGAGAAAGACCAGGTCTTGGGATGAAGGGCATGGGATAGACCTGATTCCATCTCTGCTCAGACCCCTCCCCTGTGCAGGCGGCTGGGCTCTCTCTCATGTCCATGGCATACGAAAGCCCCTCCCATAGAGCTGCTTGCCTTATGCAGGGACTGCTGTTTCCAGATGGACCCACCCCTCAGGCCACTTTTCCCTCACTATGTCCTGGCTACAGTGTGGCATATATGGCTCCTGTCCTTACAAGTGGCTAGCCGGGGGTCAAGACCTGCTTGTATAAGCTGAGGAACTGACCAGTACCGTTTATCTAGTCTAGAAAGGCCACAGAGACTGTATGTACAGGACAAACCAAGGTCTAGAGAGGATAGACACAGGTTATGCTGAGCCAGTGTCCTCTCTTAGCATCCCACATGGACCCATTACCAGTCCCTGACACTGGCTTTGTGCTGTCAGGACTGGTGGCCTGGATGTTCCAACCTAGCCAGAGGCAGTCACAGAAGTCCAGACTCCATGAAAAAAATTGCCTATGACAGGTGAAAAGGGTCTCACAAGTGCCCCTGTCTGGGAAGAAAGGAAAAGTGGGAGCCTTGGATGCTGGTGGACAGTTAGTGAAGGCTCACTGGCTGGTCACATCTGCCAATGGACAAAGGGCCTGTCTGCACCTGCTTAAGTGGGCACACGCCCTGAAGCAAAGGATGTTACACATGCTCGCACCAGGCCACGAGCAGTCTCGAGCTGCAACCGTACGCTTTTGATTTGTTTTCAAAAACTTGGAGGCTCAAGGCCCACCAGACTGTGTCATGATCCCCAGGTACCAGACCGTGGCCACCTGTGGCATTAATCCAAGCCAACTCCTCCTTAGCTATCTCTCTTACCCTCAAGACTGGCCCCAGGGCAGGTCAGCTAGAAGCCTGGCTGGCTCTAGCTTAAAGCCCTTCGCCGGTGCTGAGATCAAGAGCTAACAGGATCTAACTGGCTAGCTAGTCTGTCTGAATCTAGCCTCGAGTTAATGTAGACAGGGAGATGGCAGAGACCCAGCCAGGCCAGCTGGAAGACTAATTTAAGAGTTTGAATATGGCCAGGCGGTGGAGGCACACACCTTTAACCCCAGTATCTGGGAGGGGGAGGCAGAGGCAGAGGCAGGCAGATGGATCTCTGTAAGTTCAAAGTCAGCCTGGTCTACACAGAGCATTCCAGGGTAGCCAGAGCTGTTACAGAGAAACCGTCTCAAACCCCTCCCCAAAGTTTGACTATGAAGTTTCCCATATAGGCTCATGGATTTGAACATTTGTGCCCATCCAGTGTTTTGCTAGATGTGTGGCATCTTTGGGAGCTGGGGGGCCTAGCTAGAAGCAAAGACTAGGGGAAGGCCACAACGGTTATATGCACCTCAATGTGAATGAGCTATGCCAGGAGCACTCGCCATGGATGGAGTCCCCTAGCCATATGTCTTCTCCTCATGTATTCCCTGAAACTGAACCAGACCAAATCCTTCCTCCGTTAGGTCGTTTCTGCCACGGCAACTAGAAAAATAACCAATACAGATGTTAATCACAGTTGATGCTTTCAGGGGTCCAAGAGGCAGGGGCTGCACATTCTTGGCCCCATTCTAACTTAGCCTAGGACCTTGGTCACCATTTGGGGGTATATCCATCTGTCTACACAGCCTCACATCATGGAAGCGTAAAGAAGTTTAGGGCTCAACAACTGCCAGAACATAACCCAGTCAAGTTTGTACACCAAAGGTAGGGCCTGTGTGGCCACGGGTCTTCCTCACATGGTCCTGGGAAGTATGGAGGGCTCCAGTAGAGGTGTGAGTGAACTAGACAGTGAGCCTTGCTTAGATGGCCAGGTACTGGGATTCCTCGAAGCGGGGGGCCATGCCCACATGAGAGGTGGCCACCTGGCCACGGTCAGGGATTGAAGAGGAGGCTACAGACAGTCAGGAAAAGCTGATCTCTTTAACCTGAGGTCCTGGAGGACAGGTATCCAGGCTGGATGAGCTGGGCTCTGAGGAGAGCAAACGGAAAGCAAAGGAATCAGCTCTCTTGGTTGAAAAAATGGAATTTTATTCATCTGCTTCCCCACACCCCCAAGGGCCCATCCCGTGGGGCCAACCTCCTCTTCCATTGGCCTGTGTCTGCAGAGGCACATGGTGCTTCTGACGGCAAGGCTGATGCCAAAGACCTAGAGGAATGTAGGTGTTCAAGCACGGCTTGCCACCAGAGGGTGGTGATGCTGTGGACTTGTCCTGCTGGGCCTGAACTGGGCAGGATGGCAGCTACCCAGGTACTGGACGCTCTGTCCAGATACAGTAGCTGCATGAGCTTCTCTGTCTGAGGCCCCTTTCGTGGGATTTCCTAGGGGTGATGAGGTCTTGCCTGAGTAAGTACAGGCAGGTACTCAAAGAGGAGACACAAAAGCTGGTCCATCCCAATGTCGACAGGGCTATCTCTGTAGAGTGCTGTTAAAGGGTCCTTTCCCCAGAGGATGGGAATGTGTGTACCTGGGTTGCTGGACACTCTGCTGCTCATGGGAGCACACTGAGAGTCCTAGTCAAGGAAACTACTTGTCAGTCAGACACTAGCTAAGACTGCCTACCCCATCACAGTGGCATGGAGTCAACAGCAGTAACCACGGAGCTCTAAATGCTTGTTGTAGCCTCCAAAAGAGCAGGTCTAAAAGAGCACAGGCCTTACACTATTTAGAATTCTGTGCAGGGTTGGGCTGAACTTGAGCCTAGACACATCTCCAGCCTACTCTTTGGGTCCAGCCTGCACGTAGCTCAGCTCACTTAGGCCTCTGTCACTTGTTGAAGGAAAACCTTTCAAGGGATCCCTGGTCTGCAGAGGCTGTTGCCTCTGGCCAGCTCACAGCTACCATTGCCCTCTGAGCTCCCCCTACCCCAGGACAGGTTCAAATCCATCCCAAACTCCTTCATGGTGGAATGGTAGCTCCCAAGATGACCACATTCTGATTTCTGAACCTTGTGACTGTGTTGCTTTGTGTAGTAAAAGGGACTCTGCAGCAGGGATTAAGGACTTTATAGGAGATGATCCTGGATGGCCTGAGTGGGACAATGCAATCACAAGGGTCCCTTTCAAAGGTAGGCAGTGGTAGACAGAGTGGGCCAAGTGATATGATGCAGCTAGGTCCTGAAGATAGCAGACTTGTCACTGGAAACTCTAGAAGGACTGTCCTACCCACAATTTATCCATATTGTAAAACTCACTTAGGATGTAGGGCAGATGCTTTTCTTAATTTTTAAACTTGTGTGTGTGTGTGTGTGTGTGTGTGTGTGTGTTAGGTGTGCTGTAGCATGTGGGTCAGGGGGTCAGGGGAAAACTTGTGGTATTGGCTCTCTCCTTCTACCCTGTGGATTCTAGGGATCAAACTCAAGTTGTTAGGCTTGGGGACAAGTAAGTTGTCTCACTAGCCTTGTTTGTTTGCCTTTTGGTGTGTGTCAGGTGCTGGGAACCAACCTAGGACCTCGAGAATGCTAAGCAAGTACTCTGCTGTCGAGCCACACCCTAGTCTTGTACATTGTTTGACGCCACTGCGTTTGTGCTCGCCTGTTCCAGCAGTGTGGGCAGATAACAGGTGGCCCTGGCTTCTTGCCAGCGGCCTGCCTCATGTGTGTATGCATATGGGGGGTTGTACTCCATCCTGGTACTTCCTGTAGTGGTGTGGGCGGATACTCCTGAGTGCTGCAGGCCTTGCTGGGGTAAGACCCATACCTGGGACAGAAAGGGCTAACTTTCAGGGGCAGGCTCACCATGAGACCCACCCTGCAGGGTAGGATGCCCAGGGAAAGGCCAGAGGCCAGGTGCAGGACTGCCTATAATTATCAGCATAGGACACTTTCAATTTTCCTTCTTTAAGGAAGAAAGAAGGAGACACATACTGGGTGACATCCCACTTCTGTGAGTTGGGTGGTCACAACCAGGTGATATCCACAAGTACCCCCAAGAACCGGGGACGTGACTATTTGACTATTTTAGGAAGAAGTTGTTGTTGACCTCTAAGCCTGGGTCTCAGCAATCTGGTGGCTCTTTGCCTCTCTCCCCGGCCCTCGCCCCTGGGCTTTGTGTACTGAGAGGCAGGGGTAGCTGTTTCACACTAGCCCTGACCCCATCACCAGCTGATCTCCAGACGGGAGTCCTCTGAGATTTTCCCAGGCCACCCCTACACCCTGAGCTCTAGCTCTAGCTCTCCTGGGTGGAGATCAACAGCGTTGAGCTCAAGGGAATTCATTTTAGCATAGCAGAACACACTATAAGGAGGGTATGCACACAGCACTGTCCACTGACATTCAGGATTGAATGCCCCTGTAGGCAAGACCTGGGTGCATGCAAATAAATAAATAAATATACAGATAAATAGTGGAGGAACCGTTGGTCACACTGGTCATAGTACTAGCAGTGGGGTGGCTGGCTTAAAACACCAGACACATACCTCACAGATCTGGAGGCCATAAGTCCAAAACCCTGCAGCAGGCCCCACTCAGAGCCCTGGCACAGGTTCTGAGTATCACCTGTCCTATCTTTTCCTGTGTTCTCCCAAGTGGTCCCCACACACTGACGGGCCTTGGGAGAAGGAACTACTAAGGCACCCTTTCCACACACCCGGTTCTCTTGCGCCTGAGGTCCCTGGGTGCGTCTAGCTTCTGTGGGGGGCAAATGGACGGTGAAAAGCCACAAGAAGTCACTGTGCTGTTCTGAACATCAGTCAAAGCCAAGAGAAGCAGTCAACGCTTCAAAACCATGCAGGAGGTCAAGAAGCACAAAGGGTCGGGTGAAGGCTGGTTGTTCACCTTTTCTATGCTCCCCGGGAAAGGGCAGGCTTACTGGCCGAGCACAGCTGTTTGCTCATGCTACGCAGGCGCTAGGACCCCTCCTCAGACCTGTGGTAGGACCAGCTTAACAGGGTAGATGGGCTGTGGGCCTCAGGTGGACACTTGCATTTCTGCGGGAAGGCACAAGGGGCCTGAAGGAACAGGTCCAGGATCAGGGCTGACTTTGGGGATATCCTGGCCGTTCCAGGCCCAGCTGGATACAGGGTGTCTGGAAGCCTCACAGGTGACAAGCTGGGCTGGCAGTGTCTGAGTATAGGGCTCACATCAAGGAAACACCAAGACGACCTGGTCCATGTGAATACCCACATCTGAGGCTGCCCTACTATGTGTGTCATAGACAGAGTTGTGTTCTCCCAAGTATCTGCTGAAGTCCTAGCCCTGTACCTGTGGACTGACAGAAACAGTCTCTGCAGGTGTAAACGGGATGACAGTGGAGTAGAGTAACCCCAACCCTATCGTGTCCTTGTAACTCAAGAGAGGGGCACAGACATGGGAATCCCCAATAGAGGACAGACACAGAGCTTGGGTGATGCCGCTTCAGGCCGCGGAATGACAGAGATGGCTTGAAGCTACCAGTTAATCAGGAAGAAAGGGCCCTTGTCATTCTCTAGGGCATTCAGAGAGAACTCAGTCCTCCCTGCACCTGGGTTTTTGGCTTCTAGCCCCCAGAACTGTGAAGTACACTTCTGCTGTTGTAAGTCAGCCACCCCATGGCTGACACTGTGACAGGCACGGCCAAAGGCCACTTTATGCACACACCTGGTGTGACTGGAGGCCCATTGTGCCCTCATTCCTCTGTCTTGCCTCTGGGGACATCTAATCCTGAGTGTCAGAACCTTTGGTGTACAAGGATGGAGAGCAGGAGAACTTCCTCCACCCTTGGGGTAGTGTCAAGCAGTCTGAAGGACGCCTCCTCTCAGGTTGGACATCTCTAGGTCCTGGAGTTTCCTGAAAGGTGAGGCACCTGTGGAGGATGGTGAAGAAGTGGATATCAAAATACCTGCTCTTGTTGCCCAGAGCTGCAGAGGGTGGAGCGACCTGCACCTCCAGAGGAACTCTGGAGCCCTGAAAGTCTTCTTCCTGCTATGAAACAGGCATCTCTGGGCCACAAATTAGACCTGTATATGTGCACAGCTAGGCCCGAGGCTCAGCTGCGCTCCAGGTGGGAGATGCTAGTCCCTGTCTCTGTGTGTCACCAGCAGGCAGTTCTCTGGTGCTTCTCATTGGTTTACTGCTCTGTGCTGCTCTGTGCCTTAGGCAGGGCTCACCATGCATGTGCACCTTCCTGGGTATGACCACAGCGCACCCACATGCTCCCTCTTTACCAGCCCCCCCAAAAAAACTTCAGTCTCTCTGTCTATTCAGTCTTCCCTGACCTGCCCCATCATCCACCCACACTGCCTTTGCCAGCCGAGGGTGGGCTCCTGGACCATCCTTCCTCCATGCCCTCCAAGACCAGCCATGTCTGGCCAGTTCTGCAGAAAACCATGGGAGGGGGGTAACTCAGAGCTCCTCAGGAATACCCTCACTTGTCTGTACTGTGAGCCCCATGAATCCCGTGAAGCATCATGGGATTTTCACTATCCCTGGGCAGTGGCTCTCAACACTTACAGCATCCTTCTCTGGTCCTCACTGGCTACTCCTTCAAGCCTTAGTTCACACTGACATTTTACAACTCAGACCCCGCGTCCCATTGACAGACCTCAAGGCTTGAGGCTGAAGGAATGGAAAGGCAAACAACAATAAAACAGAGGAGGGCTCTCCCGGAGGCCCTGTCTCGCTTCAACCCCTCATGCCAGACTGAGGTGCTGCCCAGGGTCTGTGAGGGGACCTGAGGGCAATGCCTCACCGCCTGGCCAGGTGGGTGCGGTCCAGCTGGAACGAGCTCCCTGGCGCTGCGAGCCAGCGCGCTCAGAGCGCCGGGCGCTAAACACCTGCGGACGCGCGCCCTGCCTCACCTGCGAAGTTCTTAGTGAAGACCAGGGTGACCAGCAGGATGGGTACCAGCACGGTGCCGATGGTGACCACGCGGTCGAACGGCAGTTCCAGCTTGAGCTGCAGCAGCAGCGCGGCCAGCGCGCCCGCCTTGTCGTCCTGCGAGCCAGGCAGGATCAGCTCCCTCAGCTTCTCGCCCGCCAGCAGCGCGGTCGCCATGTCCGCCGACTGCTCCAGGAGGTGGTGCATGGGGGGGCGGGGGCGCGGCCCGGCGGGGTACGGGCGGGGGGCGCGGGCGGGGCCGCGCGCCGGAGAGGGCGGCGGGGGGCGACGGGGACCGAGACCGCGGGGATGCGGGGCGCGGGGCGCCGGAAGCGGGATGTCAGCGGGGATGCGGCGGGGCTCGGGGGTCTGCCACCCCGTGAGAGGGGTCGGGCTGCCAGGGCGCCGGGCCGCCGCCGCCCCCTCCGTGCGCTGTAGCCGGCCCGCGCCCTGCGTCCCTCCCGGGGGCGGCGGCGGCTCTCCTGCCTGGGCCGCGCGGCCCGCTCCCGCCGGGGAGGGGGGCTGTTTACCTGCGGCAACTCCGCGGCGTGGCTCCGCCCCCAGCCCCCCCCACCTGCCACGTAGCTGCGGCGTTGGGGATGACTTTGCAAAAAAAAAAAAAAACAAAAATTAAAAATTAAAAGAAATGTAAATGAAATGAACAGAGTTCATAGTGACCATGCCCTAGCATCAGGGTTAGGCCGAGCTCCGGCTCCCCCTAACCTTGGGCACTGAAAGGGTAGATCGCCCACTGTGGGGTCAGCTCTCTTGCTCCTCCGGGCCCCGAACCCCTCATGACTGCAGAGGCTGCTCTGTGAGGTGTTGCAGACAAGGGCAGGAAATCTGAACCCCCTTCCCAGGCTAGAGCCTGCACATAAATATGGGGTGTCCTCTCCAAGGCTCCCATTTGCCTCTTTACTGCAGCCATGTCCCGGACCCAGGGGCACTCAGTTGAATGTTGTGAAGGGACATAGCCCGTGCGGATATGCTTGCTGACCCAGCATCTCTGCTGTTTCACCCACAGTCAACATTCATGGAGCTGGGCCAGCTGGGGGGGGGGGGTGGCTTCCAGCCACCACACTGACTGCCATCTGGGCCACCTGCATGTGCTTTCCTCAGGAGCTACTGTACCCAAACTTCTGTGGCCTTGGCCTCCTGAGGGGTTTCCCGGCTCAGTATCCTCCATCATTGTCTTTCTTGTTATTGTGTGTGCCTGGAGTAGTAACTTCCTTCAGTAACTATCCATTGGCTGTCTGGAAATAGCTCCAGACACCAAAGCAGAAATTGGAGGGGGCAACTTTCCCCTCTCTAGCCCGACTCTGACCCTTTTGGCTCTCAAGGCCCTTACCTGTGAAGAATGCATTCTTGCTTCCACAGATTTTACTTTTACCTTAGTCTCTGCTGTTATTAATTGCATCTCATTCCCCACTCCCAGGGTTCCTGGCTGTATTGAGATGTCCCAGTTACCTATGACAAGACCATCACTCCAGGGTTCCCTGTGCAGTCACTCTGAGGGCCTCTGAATATTCCCTGCACCCTCTTTGGCTTCTCAGAGGGCTACGCTGCTTACGCCCCATCATCCCACCTTCCAGAGCTCAGCATTGTTTCTTTGTTGCCCTTCTCTGATTGCACACTGAATGACCACTTCTGAGTGAATTCTTGTCTTTCTCTGACCTGCAGTTCCTTTATTTTCCAAATGTTGTCTCCTTTGTTAACTATTTGTGCATGCTTCTCCAAGGCCTTTATCTATCTACTCTGAGTGGAGAGTCTTGTTTTGTAAATAAATTACGTGTATAGGTGTTTTGCCTTTATGTATGCGTGTGCACCACCTGCCTGCTGTTGCCAGAGACCAGTAAAATGCCCTGGGGCTGAGGTTACAGACATTACAAGCTGCTAAGTGAGTACTGGGACTTGACTCAGGTCCATGGAGTTTTCCCCAGCACCCATGTCCACTAACAACAGTCTGCAATTCCAGTTCCAGAGACTGAATCCTTGCTCTGACCTCTGCAGGCACTACATGTAGGCAAAATACCCATACACGTAAAGTAATAAAGACAAAAATCAAAGAGTTTAAGTGGAGTTGCCCAATGATGGGGCAATGATGCCTCTACTAGACACCAGAGACTGACAAATAAAAAACCTAGTACCAGGAATGAATTTCCACAGACCCCAAAATATTACAGGCTACTACCATTGTTCTTAGTTACACTACCATTGTTTTTGTTATCCTCCAGAACTTGGTAGTGAGTTCCTTAGTGCTGGCTATACTATGCTTTAGTCATGAGATATGGGGAAATTAAGCCGGTGCTGATCTGGAAGCTTCATTTCTACTGGCTAATTTTCCCAGTGCAATAAGGTGCTAAGTACACTACCAGGAGAGAAAAGTAAACAACAGTCTTATCCAGCTGCGAACCCTGAGACCTGTAATAATGACTGTGGTACGACATGACCACTGGTGCAATATTGGTATAAACATCATGGGAATCACTGTTTTCTGATTAGATGTAAGCTCCACTTCACAATGTGAACCCCTGACCTGGAACCATTGTTGGGGCAAGAACCCGGGTGTGGCTAGATGCGTCACAGGCTCTGTGAGAGAACCCACCTACTATTATTCTGCTAAATGAGCATAGATTAATTAAATCTGATTAATTAATGCACCTTTCCACCCTCATCAATGAAGCTTCTATTTGCAGTAGGTAGTGATTAACACAGAGAGCCACAACTGGCCAAGATGCAGAGAGTAAGAGCCTGGAATTCTCAGACCTAAATCGGGGCTCGTACTGAGCTCACATCCTGTCTCCCGAGGCTCGGGGGTCATTGCTGAAGAGGGGGTGGGAAAAGTTTTAAGAGCCAGAGGTGGTGGATGAATACAAGGAAATAGTGTCCTCCAGACACAACAGGGCAGCTGTATATGAGAACAAACATCAATTTTGACAGCATGAGTAAGTCCCTCGAAAGCTCACTCTAGACTAAATGTCAGCATGGAGAGAAGAGTTAAACATGAAGTCTTACCACTAGCCAGGGAGCTACTGGCTATTGATAGCTGCTGAGGAGTCAAAGAATGTTGCCCTGATAAATGGACCACCTTCCAATGGAAGGCTACCCACCCAGTACATGGGCTGCACAAATTGGACTTTTATATGTGAAAAGGGGGACACCAAGTTGGGTGGGTAGAGTGTGGGGTAGATCTGGGAGGAATTAGGGGAATGGTGAGAATGAATAAAATACATTGTATGAAATTCTCAAAGAACTAAAAACAACAAAAAGCTTCATTTGGAACCATTGTAACTTTACCTCTATGTTTAGTTTTTACGAAATTGGCAACATTTGATTAGGCACTTACACAACTTTAAGAATGACAATACAGATGCAACTCTTGAGCCATGTTCAGCTTCATGGGATCACAAATGAAAGCAACTAGTACTTTCTGTATACAGATTTTCAATCTGAGAAGAGGTGAGCTCAGTAGGCAGAAGCCATTCCACACAACACACAATTCCATTTTAAATGTCCTAGACAAGCAGCATAGGGTTATTCCATTCTGAGTTGCTCTGTTCTCTCACTTGGGAGCTGACATTTCAGTATAAGGCCAGGTGCCTGCGGCAGTCAGGAGCATCAATCATTTTCTTGCGCTTCCTTGGTCAGAACTCATCACTTGTTTTCTGGGGCCATGGGTGATGAATGTGAAATTCCATTTTGGGTACAGAACAGAAAATATATGCCAAAAAGAAAAAAATTTCACATTTTCTTTCATACTAACCTACAAGCATATTTTGTACCGGGGTTCAAACCCAGGGAGAATGGAAATGCAAGCTCAAGGGGGAAAGCACATTTCTAGCTTTGGGGGATGTCCTTTGGTGGACACGGTGGTATAGAATGTTAGTGCATTTTCACCTCACATGAGACACTGATAGGTGGCTCTGTTTTGCCTTGGAATGGCAAGATTTACAATACGATTAGAATTGCAAGCAGCCTTTTAAAAATGAGAAACTGGGGCTGGAGGGATAGCTCAGTAGTTAAGAGCACTGGCTGAGCTTATAGAGGAACCAGGTTTGGTTCTTAGAACCCACATGGCAATTATCAAGCAACTGTAACTCCAGACGATCCTATGGGCTCTGCTGGCACTGCACATAAAACACCCACACACCACAAAGTGAGAATAAGTAAAATCTAAAAAAAGAAAAATGTAGTTAACTTAAAAATAAGCAAGGAAACCCATTTTCCAATTCCACTAGGGGGTATGTGTAGGGAAAAAGGGTCAGCCAAAGAAACACACTTTGGTCCTGCAACAAGAATCAAAGAAATGCACTCTGACCCTGAAACCAGTGCCAAAGAAACATACTTTGTCCCTGGAACTAGAGCCAGAGAAAAAAATACACCCTGCCCTAAAATTAGAGCCAAAGGGCTAAAAAGGACCAGTGAAAGAAACACATGTTGGTCCTGAAACTAGAGCCAAATCTGACCCTAAACCCGTGCAGAAAACTAACCGATCCCTGAGCAGATCTGGCCAATCTGAGCTCAGGGATTGAAATCTCCCTGGAAAAACTGTGCCCCCTAAGAAGCCCTATATAAATAGGCCTGTGACTGTCCAGCTGCCTCCTTCCACCCTGGCAGAGGCAGCCACTCTCCTGGATTCTTCCCTCCCAATAAATCTCTTGAATGAGTTTTGGGTGAGACCTTCTTTCACTTCACCAGGAAAACCCTTCCCTGCTGGAGCAGAGCTGATACACTGGGGAAACCTTTCCCTGGAGCAGGACAGTAAG
This sequence comes from Mesocricetus auratus, assembly GCF_017639785.1. Taxonomy (NCBI): domain Eukaryota; kingdom Metazoa; phylum Chordata; class Mammalia; order Rodentia; family Cricetidae; genus Mesocricetus; species Mesocricetus auratus. The sequence goes on from NW_024429194.1 coordinate 76,197,887, forward strand.
CTGCTACACTCACTATGACCTGTGGTATTCCTTGGCTCCCGAGTACCAGAATGCCTTTCCATCCAAGCTGTGACACTCAGTATTCTTTGGCTCCCGAGTGCCAGAATTCCTGTCCATCAGATTGTTGTAACACCTACAGTATGATCAAGTTTGAAGCCTGTGCCTACCTGCCTACAGGTGCTGCTGGTCCTTGCTTGGCAGGTGGTCACACTGGTCTGGGTAGTGTCATCCCTGAGAGCAGGGCCTTCTAAACTCTTATTTTCTGTGGCTTCCTTCCCTCACATCATCCAGGCTGCTGCCTGCTCTGTATAAGGTCCTCTATAGTGATTCCTCCTGGCTTCTATTCCTAACTGCCATGATGCTAATCTCTGCCCATCTTTTACATTCTCTGCCTGAGGAAAGCACCTTGTACATTGTGGTCCTCAGGGGGTAGAGGCCCTTGAAAATTCCTCTGTGGGGATTATCCCTCTGTCCCCATCTCTGTGCTCCAGCTAGCCAGGTCCAGTCCCTTGGGATGGAGGGAGAATACTGTTAACAGAATGGGTGTAGGCTTTTAGAGCAGAAGCCTCTGTGGGGATCTCTTTTGCACTCAGGACCTGGGCATGGGCTCCATCATTCCTGTCCTGTGTAGTAAGGGGTGCTGCAGGACTGAAGGAGCCAGAAGACCCTCATCAGGGAGATAGTCCTCACCTGCACAAAAGGTCTGAACCCCACACTGCTCTCCATGGGTTCTGAAAGACCCAGCCTTCAAGTGCAAGTCTTTGGGCAGCAGTTCCTATAGTAGACCATAGCAGAGCCATAGCACCTGATCTGGTCTCTCTCCTAAGCTAAGGGAGGAGGCTTGGTGAAAATTTACTTCTTTGCTTGGTGTCTCTAGAGCACAGACTTGGAAGTCCAGTTTGGTCCATCAAGGAGCCCATCTCACCGAACCCATGAAGGCTCTTAGAAGTTGACATCTACTTGAATGCAGGAACAGGCTAGGGAGGACATATAGGGCTCTAGTACAGGCCCTTACTGACTGCCCTTTTCCAGAAATACTGGGGTCTAGATGAGCCTGGTTCCACCCAATGCCCTTCTCAGTCCTCAGTGGTGGCCTGTAGTTCTCAGGTGAATGGAACTGGTGGCTTGTCCTGCTGTTTCTTACACATCGGGATCAGGATAGAGCAGGTGATGGTGGAGCCAACTCCAGAGATTATAGCCAGCAGGGTGCAAATGAAGACAAAACTCTTATCACACATACAGGCATTCAGACACAGAAAGGGGCCCTGGGTCATAGCATGAATTCTAATTGGTCTTAATAATAAAAAAAATTAAAATAAAAAATGATAAAAAAAAATAAAAATAAAAAAAACCCAGAGTTGGATATCAGGGTAAACACTGAAAGATCAGAGAGACAAAGGAGCAAGCCACAGCCATCTCTTACTTCACCAACTTCTCAGCTGGAAAGGGCATGAGCTCCAAGCAAGCTTTATTTGTTAGAGCACAAACAAAATATCACCACACTGGGTTACTGGAGTGTTTATTTGGGTGGAGGGTAGTGGCAGTGACTGCCCACTGGCAGAAACAAACTGTTGTGAACCAAGGTCAGCACAAGGAAGCAGGAGCAGCTGAGCTGACTCAGTGGTCCCACACATACAAAGTTCAGTCTTGAGACCAGGAAACCACAAGAGACATAGAAGACTGAAGCATGACTGGACCTACGGGTCTGTAGGGTGAGGTGCGATGTCTCCCTGTTGTAGCTGCTGTGCATCAATGGGTCAGACTCTTCTGTGTCCCACAGATCCGGACACTGGAGAAGCGAGCACCTGGAACCACAGTCTTTCCTCCATGGTCTTTTACAGGGTGCTTTGTTTACCTGTTCAGGTACACAAGAGTAGGGTGACATTGACCACTAAAGTCCAGGACAGTGGCTGCTGCAGCCCAGGGGTCAGGAAAAGTAAAAAAAAAAGCATCCAGGCTGGTCCTGAGGCTTCAGTGGGTTTGGATGCATGAAGTCTTGAGGGAGAAGTAGTATAGAAGGGTTGGGGAGTCCTAAAACCAGCTCACCTTTTAGGAAGTAGACAAGAGTGCTCACTTTTGGAGAGCCTGCAGTTCAGGAGGTAGATCACACCCTGTGTAGACCCCATTAGTAACACTGTATTCTAGCAGTGCTCCAAAACAGGGATCCTGATGAAAATGAAGAAGCAAGTGAGTGAAGGGCCCAGAGTCTCCTGGTGCCAGGTACATGTTTGACCTCAGAAGTCATTTCCTGTAACCTGTACCCTTCCCTTCCCCCATCAAGACAATGGCAACCCAGTGTTCTGCAAACTCACTCTGACAAGCACATGAGGGTTTCCCAAAACAATAAGCAATGCTTTGGGTCTTGTGATTGCAACATTAAATCTTTTTGAATTGGACAGGAAACCCAAAAAATAACGGTCATCTTCAAATCTATCTTCATTTGACCGCACCTAAAAGACATAAAGATGAATAAAAATGGTATTTTGAGGTTTTTATCCTTGATACACAAAAACTGAGAGGTTAAGCAGCAACATGACTTTTATTTGTGTATAAAAAAATGAGTCAGGGTTGATATTCTGTCTGCAGACAGGGAGCTAACAAGTTATGTATGGTCTGGGTAGATGGTGTTCTTTTTTTTTTTTTTAATCTGAGTTTTCTGTCAGTAATTAGCATGTACTTGCAATGGGGATACTTTAAAGATTAAAAGACAGTGGTTTGAGAGTTAAGCTGTCCTTGTGGGGTGAGGTAAAAATCAGTTCTGGGGGCTTCTTTTGTCATCTGTCCCCCTCTGCTCTCTTCAGCTGTCTTTCACTTTTTTTCAATTTCCTTTGGTTTTTTTTGAGTCAGGCCTCACTATGTAGCCCTGGCTGTCCTGGAATTCACTATGTAAGCCAGGGGGCTTCAAACACAGAGGGATTCGCCTGCATCTGCTTCCCAAGTGCTGGGATCAAAGGCCTGCGCCACCACACTATGTTATTCCTCCTCCATGCACTGGCTATTTCTTCCTAGATCCTTTTTACTTGGACTCCTGATCTTTGGGGTTTTATTAAACCATGTATTATAGTCACCACTTTTGGAAACACATGAGTCTAGTAAGAGTCTCTAGCCTGTAGTGCAGTGATCTGTCACATTGGGGTTCAGATTCTTCCATTTTACTTGAACGTATCTATAACTCATTAAATAATCAGCAATTTCAAGCACATGCCAGCTGGCCTCAAACAGAGCACTTACAGTGGAAATGACAATGACCAAATACTCTTGACCCTGGAACTCCTCAACTGAGCCAACCTTTATGTCAGTCAAATCCACATTTCGCAGAAGAATTTTTATTTTCTCCACCTTTAAAACAGAAGACCAAAAATAATATTGTAAAAATCAAGATATATTCCTATTAGAGTCAAACCAAATGCTATTACGGTTTGGGTCTGCAATGCGCCCCCTCTCCCCACTCATACTTCGAACACTTGGTACACAGCTGGAGGCACTATTTTGGGAAGCTGTGCAACTTCTAGAAAGTGAGGCTCAGTTGGCAGAAGTAGTTTTCTGAGGGCTGTTGAAGGGCCTTTCTAGCGCTGCTTCCTAGTCCTGTGATGTGAACAGTCTCTGACACATGGTCTGCTGCCATGAATTAAGCTATTCACCATGACTTCCCTACCATGGTGGACTGAAATTCTCTGATATCATGAACCAAAACAAATCCTTTCCTCCCTCACTGAATTGTTTTGTCAGGTAGTCTCAAGGTGACATGGGAATAACTAACACAGAAAATTAGTATGAGAGAAGTGTGTCCATTGCTATGACTAACCCTAACCATATCATTCTTGGACCTTTGCAGCTGGTTTGCAGGAGGAGTTTAGAAACATTGTGGACTGTGGGCTATAAAAGTGCTAGCATGCGGTAAACACAGCTTAACGGAAGATTCTGTTGGAGTTTGGAAGAACAGAACGTTAGAATGTGGACAGTTCCATCAACCATGGACCAAGAATTCAAAAACAGAAGCCTATGGAGCTCTTCTCATTCAAAACACCACAGATGCCCTAAAGCTTTCTCATGTGAGGCTTAGGAAGACACACAGGGGCCATATGGCCAGATGCAGAGCCTGGGACACCATTAATACATCTCCCCACTGCTGGCTATCACACTGTGGTTTTGTAGCCTAAAGTAAGTGGAGCTCTGCTGTGGTTTACAAATCTTCACTCTAGTATGAGAACCTCAAATTCAGTGAAGTGTTTTAGTCTTCAGCATTTTTGTTGTGATCTATTTGTCCACATTTTTAATTATTCAAGCCCTTCTTCAGATCATGCGGGAACATGCAGGGGATTTGAGGAGCATGTTCTAAGTTACAGTTGCTTTATCACAGTGATGCACACCATTCTCAGACCACACTGCTGCAGCTAAGCACCCTTGATGCCAATGCAAAGGCTCCATGGGGTGGGGGTGATGCTGGAGAATTCAGTCAGCCTTTCTGGCTCCTTCCAGCAGGGCTACACTGGGGCAGTTGCTCCAGTTTTGTGACAAGTGGACATTTGAGTAATGATTTTTCTCTTCCTTCCTTCTTTCTCTTCCTTCTCCTTCTTCTCCTCCTTGTCTTCCTCTCCTCCTCCTTTTTTTTTTTTCAAGACAGGTTTTCTTTGTGTAGCCTTGGCTGTTCTGGGACTTGATCTGTAGACCAGACTAGCCTCAAACCCAGAGATCCACCCATCTCTGCCTCCTGAGTGCTGGGATTAAAATCATGTGCCTCCACCACTGGCAACCTGGTTTCTTGCTTATCAGCAGATCTGATCATCAATTTGGGGTCACTTGCTTTCTCCTGGCAAATGAGTGACACTTACATACTCTATTCTGGCCTCCTTGGGACAGTAATCATGTGGTACACAGACATATATGCAAGCAAAATACTTGTACACATTAAAATCATAAAATAATGAAATAATTAGTTCACCATAGAGACCCTGGACTAATTTACTATGCTGAACAGCTGTGCAGTGACCAAGATCAGTGTGGAAGGAAAGATGTTCAGCCTAGATCAATGCAATCTTGAGGATCTAGCTGAGCCTCAAGGGCAAGTTGATGCCATGTGGCACAGGGCCAACCTGATGTCACATGATCTGTTTCCCCATGGATGTCTACTAGTACCCATGAAGGGCTTTAAGTAAAAACAAGATCTAGGCAAGATCAGTGACAACTGAGTGAGGAGACAGACAAGTCTACTCCCACAAAGCAACCATAACTTGCACGTCAGTGTTCTGGAAATAATCACAGTCTAGCATGTGTTAATGCTACTCAACTTTGGGTATGAACAATGGGAGTCTGTGCTCTGGTCTGTGAACTCTTCCATAGGGCTGTAACTTCACAGACAAGCAGGCATGGGGAGCCAAGAGCTCTATTCGAGGGCTAGAAAGATATTTCAGCTACTAAAAGCTAGGCTCACAACCAAAAACAATAAAAGAAAAGAGTTGGGTTCCCAGCATTAACAGCTGTCTCTCGTGTTTAAAAAAAAAGAGCTCGAGGTGGGGATGAGTGTATTAATGGCTGAGGCTGTATTCATGGCTGAGGAGACACAGCAGAGCCCGGTGGGAAGCAGCAGCTTGGGAAGACTCAAATGACCTGAGGTCTGCACTGAAAGGTGCCTGAGGATACATATTTAGTGAATGGCAGCCATACTCACTCAAGATGATAAGCATGCCCTGTGTCTTTATTGGGGAATTGCATTCAGTGATATTGAGAGATATTAATGACCAATGAGTTAATTTCTGTTTTGTTGTTGTTGGTGGTGGTTGGTAGTGTGTGCACGCATCCCTTCTTTTGGTTTTGCTGGAGTGAGATTATTTATTTCCTGTGTTTTCATGTGTGCACTTAACCTCTTTGGGTTGGAGTTTTCCTTTAGGGGTCTGACATAGATCCTCCACATATATGTTATGGTTGTGTAGCTTGGTGTTCTTGTGGGGCTCTTAACATTGGGAAGGGGGAGGCTGGGCGGTGGTGGTGCACGCCTTTCATCCCAGCACTCGGGAGGCAGAGGCAGGTGGATCTCTGTGAGTTCGAGGCCAGGCTGGACGGACAGTCTCCAAAACAATACAGAGAAACCCTGTCTCGTAAAACCAAAAAAACAAAAACAAAAACAAAAAAACAAAAAACAAAAAAAACATTGGGAAAGGGGAGGCTGCCTCTGCTTCTTTTGCCTGTTTTTGGGACCCATTTCCTCCTATTCCTCCTACTGTGTTGCCTTATCCAGCTTTAATATGAGGGAATGTACCTAGTTTTATTGTAACTTTTTTTGTTTTTGTTTTCGTTTTCGGTTTTTTTTTTTTTTTTTTTTTGCGAGACAGGGTTTCTCTGTATTGTTTTGGAGGCTGTCGGTCCAGCCTGGCCTCGAACTCACAGAGATCCGCCTGCCTCTGCCTCCCGAGTGCTGGGATTAAAGGCGTGCGCCACCACCGCCCGGCTTAATCTCTCTTTTTTTTTTTAAAGATTTATTTATTTATTACGAACTCAACACCCTGCCCCCATGTACGTCTACACACCAGCAGAGGGCACCAGATCTCATTACAGATGGTTGTGAGCCACCATGTGGTTGCTGGGAATTGAACTCATGACCTCTGGAAGAGCAGTCAGTGCTCTTAACCTCTGAGCCATCTCTCCAGCCCCTGTTTTTGTTTTTCAAGACAGGTTTTCTCTGTGTAGCTTTGGAGGCTGTCCTGGCACACGCTCTGTAGACCAGGCTGGCCTCTGACTCACAGAGATCCTCCTGCCTCCTGAGTGCTGGGATTAAAGGTGTGAGCCACCAATGGCCCGTTTATTGTTAACTTGATATACCATGTTTGGTTGATATCCCTGGGAGGCCTGCCCTTTTCTGAAGGGAAATGGAGAAGTGGATCTGGGGGAAGAGGAGAGGTGGGGGGAGGGCTGGAAGGAGAGGAGGGAGAAGATGTATGTAATAGGGTGCAGTAATATATGAGAGAAGAATAAATGAAAAAGAAAAAGAACATATGGACTTGGGCTTGAGTCAGCTGCACTGCAACATCGAGATGAAAGATGCTGTTTCCAGAGATCAGTGTGGCCAATGGCTCCAGACTAACCAAGGAGAAAAGGTAGCCTAGCACTGACTGCTTGAGTGCTCCTAATCAAACTATTGTTATCGCTATGCCCAGAATACATGTTCATTCTCATCTCCTCAGAAAAGAGACTTTCTTAACACACATCAGCACGCTTTCAACACAGACCATGTGCTCTCTCAACTGCCTGTGCAATCAACCTTTTGTTCAATGCTCTAGGGTCTCTCTCCTGAGCTTTGGTGGCTTGTATACCATAGGGAAGGAACTCCTGAAACTTGTGTTTGGTATGGAGGGTACTTCTAACCACAGTATAGCTTCACAACAGGTAAATAAACAGACAGTTTCTGGTTGTTATAACCTACAGAGAGCTTTACAGGGCCAGCAGTGCTTGCTGCCTTATAATCTCTGTGGAAGGGTTACCCTTACAAATGCCAACAGCATTCATTTCCTTTGAGAAATACAGGCTAAAGGCTGGGGTGGTCAGCCTTTTCTTTTATTGAGACAGGTCCCCCGCCCTACAGCCCACATTGGCCTAGAACGTAAATAACCCAGACTAGTCACTAATAATCCTCCTGTCTTAGTCTTCCAAGAGCTGTTACTAAAGATATGGACTACACATACAAAGATGTGTATGTGTTCTTTATTGTTATTACTATTATTATGATTGTTATTACTGAGATGGGGGCCTCAATATATAACCCTGGCTGGCCTTGCTCTCAGAGATCCTTTTGTCAATTCCTCCCAAGTTCTGGGATTGAAGCTGAAAGTTTTTTGTTTTCTCTTTTTCTTTTAAATGGCTTTTTAAGACAGGATTTCTCTGTGAAGCCGTGGCTGTTTTAGAACTCTGTACACTCGGCTGGTCTCAAATTCAAAGATCCGCCTGCCTCTGCCTCCCGAGTGCTGGGATTAAAGGTGTGTGCCACCACCGCACAGCTCTTTCTTTCATTTATTTTATATGAATGCTCTGTTGACTTTATGTCAGAAGAGGGCATCAGATCCCACTATAGATGAATGTGAGCCATCATGTGGTTGCAGGGAATTGAACTCAGGATCTCTCAAAGAGCAGCCAGTGTGCTTTTAACCACTGAGCCATCACTCCAGCATCCCCCTCCCGAAGGCTTTTTCCTTTTTTTTTTTTTTCGAGACAGGGTTTCTCTGTGTAGCTTTGGAGTTTATCCTCAAACTCAAAGATCCACCTGCCTCTGCCTCCCCAGTGCCGATTTAAAGGTGTGTGTCACCACGGCCCGGCTGAAAGCTTTTTTTCTTTTTTCTTTTTTTAAAGATTTATTTATTTATTATGTATACAGTTTTCTGCCTGCATGTCAGTAGAGGGCACCAGTTCTCATTATAGATGGTTATGAGCCACCATGTGGTTGCTGGGAACTGAACTCAGGATATCTGGAAGAGCAACGAGGGCTCTTAACCTCTGAGCCATCTCCAGCCCTGAAAGCTTTTTCTTAAAGGAACAAAATACCAAGATATGCCACAGGTCCGTAAGTATATTATGATATAATTACCTAGAATGTAAAAATAACGCTCAACGCTGGCTATAGTAAGGTAGATGGCTGGTTAGTAATACCAGCATCACTAGAACATAGTTCTGTTTCTCTGAACACCTACTGCTGTTCAGGCTGAGCTTGTTTCTGCCCTTCAGAAACCAGAGACCAAGGACCACAGTGTATAAGAAGGCAGAGTCCTGGTGGGCCCACCTGCTTCCGATAGGGCGTGATGACACCGATATCCTTGGAAGAAACCTGGCTGGAGACACTTCGGGCCAAGAGGCAACAGTAGCGCATGACTTGGACAGCCTCAGCTGGGCTGAACCACGATGGGCTTCTCCCTTCACGAGTCTCATTTCCCTGAGATAGCAAGAACATAAAATGCCATTTACCCAGTGATGTTTATCAAGGATCAAAGAACTCAAGTAGGGATTGGGAATATACAGTAAACACAATAGAAAAAAAAACTCTACCGTCATACAGAACGTATAACTCATCAGGTCAGTTATCACTAAATAATGGAAATTAGAACCATTTTCTTAACAAATTTCTTTTCCCAGACAAGGTCTTGCTATGTAGCCCTGGCTAGGTTGGAACCTGGTGTCAAAAAGAAAAATCTCTATATCCACTGGTATTTTTGGACTCCTTTCTACCAACTTGTACCTTTTTAGTCAACTATACATGTTTGTGTGCGTGCATGCACGCACATACACATACACATTCCAAACACTTTGTCTTTGTAGTACTGAGAACTGATCCCAGGGTCTTATACATGCTAGGCAAGTATTCTACTACTAAGCTGCATATTTAATACTGGACAGTTTTATTTACTCTAACTCTGTAGTATGTTTTGTAACACATCAAGTCTAATGACTCATTTGTCTGGTTCTTTTTGACAATATTAAAAATTGAATCTAGGGCTGTACTCATTTTCTTTTATAAAATACATATGTATTTTTTGTTTTTTCGAGACGGGTTTCTCTGTATTGTTTTGGAGGCTGTCCTGGAACTCACTCTCTAGACCAGGCTGGTCTCGAACTCACAGAGATCCACCTGCCTCTGCCTCCTGAGTGCTGGGATTAAAGGCATGAGCCACCAATGCCCGGCCCTTATAAGATATTTTGAACTGTCATTAAAACAGTTCTCATAAAGAATCTTGCAGTAATTTTTGTTCTTTGTTTTTTAATACAGGGTTTTTGTGTAACAGTCCTGGAACTCACTTTGTAGACCAGGCTAGTCTCAGAGATCTGCCTACCTGAGTGCTGAGATTAAAGGGGTGTGCCATCATGCCTTGCCTGTGGTAATTTTTAAAATTAGGCTGTATTAAATAAATAGGTTAATTCAGGAATAACTGACACATTTGATGTCTTGGTTATGCCTCACAAGGATCATTCCTGGACACTCTACAGAGATTCCTTCCACTATAACAGCCACTTGTCTTCCCTGATGTACTAGAGGCATCTGAGGATGGGCAGAGGTACCCAAGCCACAGGGAGGGTAGGGTATTCCTGGGGTATGGGCAGCACATTAGGGCTAAGCACTGACTGACAGCCTTAGAGGGAACTCCAGAGCCACCAGCACACATCTCTTCAAATGTACTTCTAACAGATCCAGAGCACCTGTTCTCCTTAGAGGGTTACAGAGAAACAGGCAGGGACTGTGGGTGGATGCAGCTGTCTATGGGTTCACATACCTATAAGATCAGGCTATGGGACAGACGGGCTATTTGACACCACCTTCCCTTCTGGGTATGATACTAATTCTGGATCATAACTCAAATATTCTCCTTTTGGAAGAGTGAATATAAAACTTGATTTCTAATTCTGACAACAAAATTCTCAACACAAACAACCTGATTTTAGTGAATACCTGCAATTCATTTTAGCTGATGGGTAGTATCTCAACCCCACTCTGTGAGGTCTTGTAGGAAGGAGACTCTGTCCTTGTCAGTCCCCCTGCCTTTGGACCTGGGGTTGAGTGCTTGGTTGATTGGTTCTTGTGGGTTCTCAGCTTGACTGGTCCTGAGAGCAGGGCAAGCACTGTCATGGTATTAGTCCTTGGTGCCCAGCTTCCACTGGTCCTTCCTGCCTTACTTCTCAGCCTCTCCCCCTCCCCAATGTTTTTATTTTTCATTACGTGTGTCTGTATGTATATAGCAGTGCAGGTGCTCATGGAGGCTTAAAGACATGAGATCTTCTACAGCTGGAGTTACAAGTGGTTGTGTGCCACTCAATATGAGTGTTGGGAATTGAACAGGGGCCTGCAAGGGTGAGAAGCACTCTTAACCACTGAGCCATTTCTCTAGCCCATCCTCCCGGACTTCTATTGCACACTTTGAGCTCTTTGATACTGGCCTGTGTTTCCTTTTGGAACTCAGTATTTATCTAATGCAGACATCAAAGGTCAGGGCCTGCAACATCCACTCTTAAGCTCTTTCTGTATGGACTATCTCTACAGGAGAGGTCAGCAGCAGTCACTTCTTGCTGCCTTACACTTAAGAGATCAGTACCCATCTTCCCCCACTTCAGGCCCATGGGGAACGCTTGGCTAATGTAACATAGACATTGGGAATTTACACATCATGGTTGTTCTCTGAATGAAAACGTCTCCCCCTTCCCTTCCTGCACCACCAGATGCAAGGAGTACTCGGCAGTCAAGGCAGACTTACCCTCACGCCATGGAAGATGAGAGGAAAGCCTTTTCTGGGCAGTTTCTCCCAGCCCAGCAGCGAAGTCACTACCTTGGGATCGGCACAGACCTCAAGCTCCCTGTGATAGAACAGGCGAGAGGGCAGTGCCAGCAGGGCTGAGTGGGACCGATAGTTCTTCACTAGCTTTGTGACCTGTAGGGAAAAGGTAGACACAGGTCATAAGGAGTCAAAACCATGGAGTTCCTGTCCAGGTTTTGTCCCCGTTGTCCTTGCAAGGCAAACATGAAACCAGTCATCTTACTGTTGACTTCATGGGGTAGTCCCCTGCTCCTGACTCTCTCTATTAGGTTAGCTTGAAATCTGAGGCCAGGCCAAGTTTCTCAGATGACTCTGAATCTCAAAGATTCATTTTAACAGAAAAGGTAAACATCACAAGGGACAAAAGACCTCTTTTGTGATTCTCTTGGGTCCGGATTGTTGAGTGTCTCTTAATGGGTACACTCAGCTCTCGACACTTCTTTGTGCTGCAAGTTTTGCCTTAGATCTGCTGCCTTACAAGCTCAGCCTTTAAATGAGGTGCTACAAAGCTGACTCAGCAGCACTGGGGGAGAAATGAAGAGCTGTTCTAATAGCCCTGGTACATCCTCAGTCCTGGGGATAGCACCAGTATGAGGAAAATGCTTTTCCCCTCCAACTGCTTGGGAAGTTGGTGCAATACAAGCATATGTCCTTGTATCTAGCTGTGATGGTCAACTCTTACTGTCAACTTGACTAGATTTGTCATTACCTAGGAGACACACCTCTGGGTGACTCTGTTGAAGGTGTTTCTAAAGAGCTTTAATAGGGCGGAGACCTGAATGTGGGTGGCACCAACTCATGGACTGAAGTTCTACAGTAAATAAAAAAGGGAAATAGAGGAAGCCAGACAAGCACTAGCATTCATTCTGTTTCCTGATTGCAGATACCTTATCGCACCACACCTTCTTTGCCATGTCATATTATCCCCTCAAACAGTGAGCCAGAACAAATCCTTTTCCCCATGAAATGGTCCCTGATGTGTATTTTGTCAGAGCAATTGAAATATACTAGCAAAATGCCCATTAGTCCCAGGACAATAAACAATATTTTATTTCAAAAGACAGAATGTGTCCCACTGTGAAGATTCACATCAGTTCAAAGAACACGGCAAAGATTTAAAAAAAAAAAAACAACAACACTTCTTTTTCTGCAAAGGAGCATGCCCCAAAACACACAGGAGATGGGTGAGAAAGTATCTTCCATGGGCACTACAGCGTTTAGGCATCCTCTCTAACCCAGAAGATGCCATGTTGCACCTCATCCTCTTCTCCTGAGACAGCAGGCTCCTTTCTTAGGAGTGTTATCTCAGAGATTCTCCTCAGCCTGAAGAATCACAACATACTTTCCCAGTCTCTATTTACCACTCATTCCTGGGAATGCCAATGGAGGGAAGGGTCATTTCTCTGAAAATCTTCATGATTGCTGTATCTCATCAACACTAGGAATACAATTTCAGATGGAAATCTGTTTGTATTGTAACAGTTTAATAATAATAAAACAGTTTAGAGAATGACTTTTTTAATTGTAGAAGTTTTTCATCACTTAATGATATCCTACATAATCCAGATTCCCAAGCTCATTGTGTTTTGTGAACTCCCATGACTACAATTCCAAAGTCCCCCTCATAATCTGACTGATGGTGTGTGAGCTCAATCCCCCTTCAGCACCCAAATGGCAATTCCACTAGTAATATCCTAAATGACAGTCTGGGCTCACTTCAGGATGCACTCTCACTGGGTAAACAGAAGGATTGCTGCCTAAACCAGCATGCCTCAGAAACCTTGACAAGGGGGTTTCTGTTTGTCAGGAAAAGCCATTACTTCCCTTATCTGTCCCTTACAGCCAAATACCTCCAGAATGGGCATCTAGCTCCTTATTAACTCAAACAAGCCTCAAGAGATCAAAGCCTCATGCTAGTTCTCAGGCTGTTCCAGCTATCTTGCCTACCTCCTATTGCAACAACCCCTTAATAATTGGCAGGACTCTCCCACTATTTCACCTCTCTCTGATCAACCCCAAGAAACAGATAGCCTTGGAAGTTTGAATAAGCTTTTCCTTCCACTCATGGAGGGGTCTGGTTTGGTGGTTTCACTGAGCTCTCGCTTAAACACAGAAGCTGTGCTCCACCATGTGAGCACCTAGGTCAGAAGCCCACACAGAACAGACCCCTCCAGGTCTCAGGGGCTGGCCTTCTCTTCCTTCACACAGAGTTACAAAAGCCATTTCCTACATTTATGGAGTAAGGCAGATTTAACTTCTTTTATTGTTTTGGATCCCCAAACTCCCCACCATCAGTGTTAAAACTCCAGGGCAACCCCTGATCAAAACAGCAGTCCTTATGAGACTAAAGAGTAGGTAGATAGTGCCTTAAATGCTATCTGGGAAGCAGTGGAAACCACATATGCTGCTGACCACCCTCCCCAGATGTCTGTGATCACTGTATGGAGTACGCTTCGTATGGTGAGGAGGACAGGGGTCAAGTAGGTGTTTGTGGAAGTGGGGATACAGTTCTTTTGTGCAGAGGCCTCTGCTCATGTGCTTGACTCATGGGGAAGGGGAGGTGGGTGACAGCAGTGTGGCTTCATACCAGCCAGCACTGCCTGCTTCAATAAAACACTTCTCTTTCTCCATTTGTGTGACCAAGCAGGGAGGTTAGAACTCACCAAAAGAGGGTTGTATGCACCACAAGCACCAAAGGCATCCTCATCTCTCAGGTATGCTGGTCTGGACATCAACCTCTCCAACATAGACACATTCAATCCATAGGCCATGGCCAGCCTGGATTTGATGACTGGGCCAAGCTGCATGGGGTCTCCAGCGAGCACAATCTATAGCATACACAAGGATGCCTGATTAGTGTGGAGTAGACAGGCATACCACCCAACCATAGTAGAAGAGCTGTGAGAGTCAACAGGTAGGTATCTCTGAATAGGTTCGGGTTGGGGCTGTGCAGGCAGGACCCTCTTGCACACTCTGGTTCTGTGGAATGAGGGAAAGACCTGAGACAATGGTGGACACAGCTGGAGTTGACAATGGTCTAGACAGAGAAGGGGGAAAGGAGAAACTAGATGGGCTTGAGACTTGGATTTCTCCACTAAGCAGTTACTTCCTGCTTTTATCAGGTCTGGTGCGGCAGTCAGCAGCCTCTTCCACTTATCGCTCAATGTGGCAAAAGCCTCAGAGATGCAGCTTGTGTTCTGGAAATTCCTGCCTTACCTGGCTATGGGAAACTCTCCTTGGCCCTTTTCCATGATGCCCTTTCCTGGTAGGCCTCACACTCATTACTATCATTTGATCAGTTTCTTAGGTGTACTAATTAGACCAGCCCTTGTTTGTTCCTTAGTTCCTGCTGGCACTGACTCATAGAGCCTGGCCAGTTCATAAGTGGGTACCAGATGACCTCACACCTGGGGGTACTAAAGAAACATGCTCTAAGATGATAATCCACACCACTGTCCAAAGTACCAGAGAGAAGATCAGATGGGGGATCTGCCAGGGACACTCAGAATTGGAGGAGCTGTGGTTTGAGTGAGGAACCCCTGACAAATGTAATGGTAATGACAGTCAGATCTTAGCAGGGCATGAGGCCCTGTCCTCTCCACTCTTCCATGTGGGGAACACTAATACCAGAAACTTCAGCTGTTGACTGCCATTGTGTTCCCAGTGCCTACACTGGCTTCTGTTTCCAAGTGAGAAATTACAAGCAAGGGCCTTTCTTCCCAGCCACAAAAGATTGATGTTGTGATGAACAAGCATAGCTCTGACCTCTCACATTCTCAGGGTCCTAGTGTACTTTCACTTGAAGGCTGTGACGTCATCAAGAGATAACAGTAAGACAGAAACACACACAAGCCAAGCAGTGGTGGCGCACACCTTTAATCCCAGCACTCAGGAGGCAGAGGCAGGTGATCTCTGTGAGTTTGAGGCCAGCCTGGTCTACAGAGTGAGTTCCAGGACAGACTTCAAAGCTACAGAGAAAACCTGTCTCAACAAACAAACAAACAAGCAAGCAAACAAACAAACAAACAGAAACACACACAAGACACAGGCCTTACCTGACCATTGATGTCTGAAATCAGTCCCAAAGGAATAAGGCATTCTGGCTCACTTGCCTGGCCTGCCTCGTCCACAAATACATGTGTGAAGTATCCAACTCTAGAGCCAAAGAAGTCTGAATAGTAATTTCATTGTATTGTTTAGCAACTGCTACCTAACACATACTGGCAAAGCTATGCTCTTGGGTGTTGGGATCATAGTGGGGTTCTCCAGGGCAGATAAGACCAAGAGGTATGGGTATCACATGACTTGGGGTCACAACAGCTGCAGCTGCTAGGAGATTCATATGAATCCCTATCAGCAGCTGGTATTCTGTAAGAATGTGTGTTTGTTTGGAAGGACATGAAGGGTGAGGGCGGGTATGAGCAAAGCCTGAGAACCACCTGGTAGCTTAGAGTTCTGGCACCTTGTATCACAAAAATCTTTTGCCCTTGCTTAGACCTGCACCCTCCCAGTTCAGCAGCCTCTTAGCCATGTGTGGCTCTTAAGCATCTCACAGTGACTAGTCTCAAATACAAAAGCTCTAAGTTTAATACATGAATAATTAAATGTAGATTGTCTCATTAGTGATTTCATACTTATTACATAACAAAATGACATTATGAAGCCAGCAAGATGGCTCAGAGTATAAAGGCAGGTACTACTAAGTCCAAGGACCTGAATTTTGTCCTCTCCTCTCCCTCTCCCTCTCCCTCTCCCTCTCCCTCTCCCTCTCTCTCTCTCTCTCTCTCTCTCACACACACACACACACACACACACACACACACACACACACACACACACGCTGGAGAGATGGCTCAGTGGTTAAGAGAACTGGCTGCTTCTCCAGAGGTCCTGAGCTCAACTCCCAGAAAACAAGTGGTGGCTCACAACCATCTATGAGATCTGGTGCCCTCATCTGGCATACAGGCATACATGCAGGTAGAACACTGTATACATAATAAGCAAATCTTTAAAAAATATTAAACTCCTAGCTTAAAAATAGGCAACTAAAGAATGCTTGTGAAATAATTGGCAACCTGTGTGTGGCTAGCTGCCCTTGGCACTCTCTGCTCTCAGAAAGGTGAGGCATGTGTGGGCCTAGGTCATCGTCACAGCTACATCCTGGGTGAGTCTGCACCAAGCTGCAGAGAGGTCTGTCCTCGGGATCTCAGGAGTTGGGTCTCACTCTCGGGGAGCCTTGCTCCTCCTGCTTCCTCAGCCTGGCCTGTGCTACCTCCTCTTCCTTCCAGGACTGCTTGCAGCCTCCCTGCTCGCTTCTAGTGCACTGACATGAAGCCTCCTCTCTCAGCGTCTCTGCAGCTCTTGGGACATCCCCCCTAGCCCTGAGGACATGTTCTTGGGAAGATTTCTCTGGTCCTCAACCCCCTGCACCATCACTGCTCCATCATCTTGGGGAGACACCACTCGTGAGCTGCCTACCCCACCCAGGACTAACCTCACAGAACCCAGCTGTTTCCTAAGTAGCCTGCCTTCCAGTGATCCTTTAATCTCTCATTCAGTGGACTTCTACTAACCTAAGGCCATATCCTAATGCCTCTTCTAGAAACTCAAGCCTTTGGAGCCGGGCTTCTTGTTAAAGCCCCTGTCATGCTTACTAGGCCCCAATTCTAAGGTTTCCTTTGTGTAAACATGCTCAGGGCTCTCTAACCACAGGGTCTTTATATGTTGCTAGCCCACTTTGCCTGTCCTTTCTACTACTGAACCCTTTGAGTCTCTTGGGTCTCATCAATAATCCTTATCCTCAGAAAAGATGCCCCTCTCCTCCTTATTGCTCTTATCCTATGGCTGACACTTCCCTCCACTACCCAATCTCCATCTGGTCAGCTTCTTCTTCTGACTGTGTGGGGGAACTCTGTTCCTCAAACATCTGGTACTCACCTCACTCCTTAGTGATGCTCACCTCACTCCTAGGTGGTGCTCACCTCACTCCTATCTGGTAGAACAGTCCTGCACTGCTACATGTTGTGATTATTATCCTGAAGCGTGAGGCTCTCCAGATATCTTCTCCATCTGGCGCTCACCTCACTCCCAGGTGGTGCTCACCTTACTCCTATCTGGTAGAACAGTCCTGCACTGCTACATGTTGTGATTATTATCCTGAAGCGTGAGGCTCTCCAGATATCTTCTCCATCTCTGCAATATGGCTTGATGGCATCAATAATAGTCTGGGGCAAAGAGGTTAGAGTCAGTTTGGTTTTCAGTGTATTGATCATTTCCTTAAACTGGACAAAACATCAAGGCTGGGCAGAATTCTAACAAGAAAATCTTGCCTTGTTGCTACTTCTTAGTGATGACTAATCGTTAATAATCACCTTAAATTAAAATGCCTTATATTTTCATATTAAGTCTATGTTTTATAGACTCTAAAGGCATGAATATACTATAATTCTTTACATAACCCAGAAAACTACTTAATATAGTTTTCTAGTTACAATTTCTTTTTTAAATTTATTTATTTTTATTTCATGTACATTAGAATTTTGCCTGACTGTATCTCTGTGTGAGGATATTGGATCCCCTGGAACTGGAGTTACAGACAGTTGTGAGCTGCCATGTGGGTGCTGGGAACTGAACCTGGGTCCTCTGGAAGAGCAGCCAGTGAGTGCGCTTAACTGCTGAGCCATCTCTCCAGTCCCACAATTTCTTTTTTTTAAATCAGTATTTTATTCAAAAACTAACTAGGATCCTCTAATTTTCCAAAAGGATAGTGGTAACTAAATCAATAAAACAGAATGAAAAAGAAATTAGACTATATTTGAAGAATTAAATGAAAGCATAACATGAAAATTTAACAAAACTGAGAATATCCACAAAAGCACTGTTAATTCAGAGAGAGGGTAAGACCCTAATGAAATATGCAGGTGTGCCCACCCCCATGCCTGGTTACCTCCTCAAATCTGCAGGTGGCATTCACCCGGACCATGGCAGCTGGCTTCAGCACCTTGCTCTCATGAAGTCTCAAACACACAAGGTCAGCAGCACTGTTGGAGGGAGCGCAGACCAAAATCCGACTGTCCGGCAAAGCATAATGTACCTTCATTAAGAGGTGAGAGACCAGGGATCTTACTGTCACAGTGTGGAAACCCCAAGTGTGTATCCAACATCTAGATTCCTTTATAGGGAATAAGGGTGAGGGCTTGGATACTAATCCCTAAGCATCTGAAACACTCCCTGCAATGTCAAAATGACTACTCTGTCTCATGGCCACAGATAAGATGGAATCAGGTGGTAGCCACGCTTCCACATATACGACTCCCAAATACATACAGAAAGAGAGAATGCAGGGTTATCCAAAGACTGCATATGCTATATCCCCAGCTCTGCAACCATAACCTTCTACACACCTCCAGATATCTCCATAGACAGCACCAAGTTATATCACTCTCTCAAGTCCAGCTTGCAGTGTAGCACAGAACACTCATAATAGCTTGCTAATCAAAATCCAGAATGACACTGCAATCCTATACACACAGTATTTTCATAAATTTAATTGGAAATACAAAGGAGATACCAGCAAGTGCTGCAGAGTAGTGGCTTCAGTACTGTCCTGGCAACTTCTTCAGTAAAGCTTCACAGTGAGACCAAAGGGTTACTCTATTCTAGAGATGAAGTTTCTTCTACACTTAAGAAGTAAACTAAAAATCCTAATACATAAACAGACAATGTTAGGAGCTAAATCTTTCTCTAGTTCTTTACAAATGTCTCTAAAGTTTAAAGTGATACCTCCTTAGATACAAACACATGAATACAGCACAGACGCACAGCAACCAGCACCACTATCCTTACTTGCAAAACAGCCTCAATTATTGTCACAGTCTTCCCAGTTCCAGGAGGTCCAAAAAGAATATACGGGAGGGGTCGGCAGTCGCCGCTCAGAATCCTCCTCACTGCCAGCTTTTGGTTTTCGTTAAGCACTGGATTGAAGAACTCCTTATCTCTTGCTTTAGGGATCTGAAGTTCATCCACTGCATTTCAAGTGGAAAGACAGCCTAGTCAGATGCCTTATTAGATGTTATAAAAGTCAAATAAAACTTGATAATGCCAACAATGTTTAGTGTGACAGGAGAACATGCTTCAGAACCATCTGTATTTTTTGAGGCAAAGTCAGGAAAAGTAAGTTAGCTTTTCAAGCCCCTTATAGACACAGCATCACCTGAAATATTACATACAAATGAGTTGCTGTAGTCAGCACCTGCAGCAGTAAGTTTCACTGTGGCCCTTTCACACACACTTCATTTGGGTTGACCTTCCTGACCTGTCTCCCAGTGACACTTGTACTGCTCCGCTTCCTTCCCTCACTGCTACACTCTGCTTTCACGTCACATATACTCTAAAACCCCCTCTTCCTTTCCCCAACACTCCTGAAGATCTCATTCCTTCTCACAGTACCCTTTCTATTTTTATGACCTATATGCCAACATATATACATGTCTAATAATTAAAATTTAAGATCTGCATATGAGAGAAAACCACTTGCTATTTGTCTTTCCAAGTCTGGGAAACTGCTTAACAATTTCCATTCCATAAATATCCAGAAAAGGGTCATGATTTTCTTTTCCTTTATCTTAATTCATCTGAGTATATGTAGTATCCATTCATCTGATGATGGACAGCTGGGTTGGTTCCATGTCTTAGTAACTATGGTTAGTTTAACAGTAGGTACATATCTATAAGCATCTCTTGTATACTGACTTAGATTTCTTGGGGTATATACCCAGTAGTATATGGCCCAATACAATATGGCAGTTACTCTATTCATAAGTTTTTTCCCTAAAAAGATCTTTTTTGTATGTATGAATGTTTGCCTGCATGTGTCTGTACACCACATGAGTATCTGGTGCCTGTAGTGGCCAGAAGAGGGTGTCAAAATCACTGGAACTGGATCAGAGACGGTTGTGAGCTGCTATGTAGTCACTAGGAACCAAACATGGGTCCTCTGCACGAACAGCCAGTGCTTCTTCAACACTGAGCCATCTCTCCAGCCTTACTTTTAGTTTTTATTTTTATTTGAAATTTCTAGACTGATTTACTAGCAGTAAGTATGGGTTCTTCATCAGTATTTGTTGTCTGTCTTCTTGATGTTAACCTCTCTGCCTGGGGTGAGACAGAATTTTGAGTAGTTTTAATTTGTGTTTCCCTGATGGCTAAAGATGTTGAACACCTTTTTAATGTTTACTAGGCATCTGTGCTTGTCACTATTACAACTCAGGTGTGTTGAATCTTACTTGTAGGTTTTGCTACGGAGGCTAAGTGAGGGATTACTTGAGTCCACGAATTTAAGATCAGCTTGGGTGACATGAAAAGACTCTGATTTAAATATACAGAGTATACAACAACTTAAGAGCACACATGAGAAGAATAATACACACTCTAAGTTTGTTCTAAAGCATCTAATCTAAACCATCAAAACACCTCTTGGGAGCAGGTAGACGGGGCTTCAGCCTTCTCTGTGGACAATGTGTCTGTCATGACTGTACCTCCAACCACAGTGTGTTTCTCAGGCACCTTCTTTCCAGAACACACAGGTTTCTTTATTGTTCTTCTCTGAGCCCATTATGCACTTGTACCCAACTCACTAGTCTCTGCAGGAGTGGCAGCCTTCTCTGGCACGTCTGTGGTATCCATGTGCCTCTCCTTTGTTGTGTGTTTAGTTTGGTCCTTTACTGTTTTCTTGTTCTGGAAACAATCATAAAGAAAGTAATTACAGCAATAGCTTCGTGTATAGAATCTCAGTTTAAAGAGCAGCACACACACATACCAACAACATTCTGCTGTCACATTTAACAATTCTTTGGATAGGTCACAGGTCTACCCCTTGAAACATAATCCAAACATGAGACAGTCAATAAAACTTGCCTAAAAGTTTGTTTTTCTTCCCCAGCTCTTTGAAAAATAAATATAAATTGATTTTGGTTATGATAAAACTGAAACAAAGAGGATCTAAGCTTTATTTGGTTAACATACATCCTGCCTCTTCTAAGGTTGGCCTAAGCAGGGAAGGCTCTGCTAGCCATCCTTGGGAAAACCTCTCCTGAAGGCAATGGGAACTCTGCTGTGCAGCATCTCTATGCATTCCTAAGAACACAGAAAGCATCATAAAATTTCTTCATTACAATATACGTACTGTCAAATTTCATTTCAGGATTTCCCAATATGACCTCCCATCACTGTCATATTGGTACTGCAGAGGATAACTGGTATGGTCTTGGTTCATGTGCCTGGCCTTGTATTTGTATTTGTCTGATCATAGCCTAGTATGAGGATATACTTTAATATGAAAACCTGTAAGTATTCTTTTTCAATACAGCCATAGGTGTCTGTGGCATTTACTCATACATATTCCAATATGTATTTCATGTATATATGAAATCTATAATTAGATTTTAAAATTTATATATTAGAATGACTCAGTTAAGTTTCTGAAAACAACAATAAAACTAGTTGGAATGCTAAGATTTATAGATTTGTGATGGGAGATGCCGGAATTGGTAAAATGCTTCCCATGCAGGCATGAGGACATGAGTTCAATTCTAAAACCCAAAGTCAAAAGCTAGGAATGTTGACAACAGCAAAACTAAACAGCAACATGATGGACTGGGGAGGGGTATAACTCTATTAGGAACTGTCTCAAAGGAATCCTAAAACCTGTAGCTTTTAGTGTTATGTCTTCAAGTTCACCACTTTTTCTCTGGACTACCTACTCTGATATTATTTTGCACATTTTGTTTACCTTAGGAATTGAAAATTTCATCACTAAAGGATGGAGTTGTGTTTTGTTTTGAATTTATCTTTCATGCCCCTCAGTTAAAGTCTTCATATATTTTTCTCCTTTGAGACGGGGTCTTACTATGTAGCTCTATTTGGCCTGGACCGCCCTATGTAGACCTCTACTGCATAGACACCCGCCTGCCTCTGCCTACCAAGAGCTGGGATTAAAGGTGTGTACCACCACACTTGACCCAGTGTTGTCTTTTTTTTTTTTCTTCTCGAGACAGGGTTTCTCAGTGGCTTTGGAGGCTGTCCTGGAACTAGCTCTTGTAGACCAGGCTGGTCTTGAACTCACAGAGATCGGCCTGCCTCTGCCTCCCAAATATTGGGATTAAAAGTGTCAGCCATCACTGTCTGGCTAGTGTCTTCTATTTTCCTGACTAATATTTATAACTGCTCTACTGCCCTTAACTTTACAACTAGGTTATCTGGGGTAGAGGCTGGTTTCAATCAATTAAAATTTTCCATATTGGTTGCACCTAAGTCTGTTTTTGCAGTGCTAAGTTTGATCCCAGGGCCATGCACAGGCTGGGCAGGGTCTTTACCATGAGCTCCATTGCTAGTCCAGGTTATTTTTTTAACCAGATGTCAGACATTATGGGTTTTCTACTTACTGAGCTCTAGATAATGTTATATTCTTTTTGTTTGATTTAAAAAACTTAAAATTTTTATTTTATGTAAGTGAGTACTTTGCCTCCATGTCTGTATGTGCACCATGTGAGTGCCTGGTATACATGGAGGTCAGGAGAGGGAATAGATTCCTCTGGAACTGGAGTTACATATGTAAGCTACCATATGGGTGCTAGGAATCAAATCTAGGTCCTTTGTGAGGGCAACAAGTCCTGTTCAATGCTGAACCACCTCTCAAGCACCTGCTTGTTTTTTAAAGAGAGTCTTAGGTAGCCCAGGATGGCCTCAAACTCACCGTGTAACTGGCAATGATCTTGAACTCTTTACCTTCATGGCTCTACTGGGACTACAGACTATACCACTGTGCCCAGTCAATACATTACTCTGGGATGCGGATCAACAACCTGGAATTTTTTTGAGGGTTTCTCTGTATAACAGTCCTGGTTGTCCTGGAACCTATTCTGTACACCAGACTGGCCTCAAACTTAAGAGATCTGCCTGCCTCTGTCTCCCAAGTGCTGAGATTAAAGGTGTGCCACCACCACCTAGCACCCAGATTTTAAGGGTTGTTTCTCATCCTGTGGGTCTATGAACACAGTCTTGAGACTAAGGCTAGGTTGTAGTAGTGTCAACTTTGGGGATGTTGTCTTCCAGTCTTGGGTATTTTTCTCACGAGCTAGACTGATAGGGAAAACTCCAGGGAACCTTTGTTGATACTAAACTCTGCCTATCACTTTGTTCTCCCATCGGTACTCTCTCTGCTTTGTCAACTGTATATTTCCAGTTTTGACTCCTCAAGTGTCTCTTCTGGATTTTTTTCTGCTCTGCAAATGCTATGTTCTCAACAATGCTGCTCACATCACTTGTTTCCTCTTGCTTGGGAGTAAGTTCTAATATAGCTAATACCCAATATCTCAAACAACCGTTTTATGTATACTGTATGAGTTTTTTTTTTGAAGAGGGTACTGGGGATTGAACTTGGGGCCTTGAGAGTGCTAGACCTCCCTTCTACTGGAGTTTTATCTCTATTCCTTTTATTTCCGTATAATTTCATCTTGAAAAAATATTTA
Source organism: Mesocricetus auratus (assembly GCF_017639785.1). Lineage (NCBI taxonomy): Eukaryota > Metazoa > Chordata > Mammalia > Rodentia > Cricetidae > Mesocricetus > Mesocricetus auratus. The sequence continues at coordinate 76,221,696 of NW_024429194.1, forward strand.
TTCTTTATGTACACGAGTGTTTTGCCTGCATGTATGTCTGTGTACCATGTTGTGTGTAGTGCACTTGAGGGCAGAAGAGGGTGTCAGGTCTGCTAGAACTGGAATCACAGACAATTGTGAGCTGCCACATGGTGTGGGAGTCAAATCTGGGTCCTCTGGAAGATGCTTTTAACTTCTGAGCTCTTTCTCCAGCCCCTATAATTCCATCTTGGCTGACTGATGGAATGCTAGGATTTGTTTAGAACTTGGCTAGTAGTAATATTCTGCACTTAAGAATACCATTCAGCTAGTGAGCAATACTTCTCTACAAACCATCCTTCCATCTCTTACACAGACTTTTCTTGAGAATCAGACAATGGAATGAACTAGGAGTAAGGTGATAAAGACAGACCTTTACAGATGAAAGTCTATCTATGATCAATGAAGACTTCTATTTTTAGATCAAAATAGATGTCTAGAAGAAATACATAGTTGATTTTTTTAAAAAGACTTATTTAGCTGGACGGTGGTGGCGCACACCTTTAATCCCAGTACTCGGGAGGCAGAGGCAGGAGGATCTCTGTGAGTTCTAGACCAGCCTGGTCTACAGAGAGAGTTCCAGGACAGGCTCCAAATCCACAGAGAAACCCTATCTCGAAAAATCAAAAAAACAAACAAACAAACAAAACAACAACAAAAAACCCAAAAGACTTATTTAATTATTTTATATATGAGTATATCTGCATATATGCCCATGCCAGAATAGGGCATCAGATTCCATTAGAGATGGTGTGAGTCACCATGTGGTTGCTGGGAATTGAACTCAGAACTTCTAATTGCTGAGCCATCTCTCCTGCTCTTAGCTAATGATTTTTTGTTTTGTTTTTCAAGACAGGGTTTCTCTGTATTGCTTTAGAGCCTGTCCTGGAACTTTCTCAGTAGACCAGGCTGGTATTAAAGTCACAGAGATCCACCTGCCTCTGCCTCCCGAGTGCTGGAATTAAAGGCCTGCACCACCGCCTGGCCTAGCTAATGATTTTTAACAGATAACCTTTTCTTATTTTGTTTATAGTGTTTTCCATGGTTGAATGAACATCCTGTAATTGCCATTTTGTCTCTCCCTTTCTACCCCCCCCGTGTGTGTGTGTGTGTGTGTGTGTGTGTGTGTGTGTGTGTTGTTTATGAGTATAAGATGTAGTTTGTGTGTGCAAATGTGCACATGCCATGGTTGACAGTATGAGGTCAGAGGACAATCATGGGAATCATTCCTCACCTTATAGCATGAGTCAGGGACTATTTAATTGTTCACTGCTGTGAACTCCAAGCTAGCTGGCCTGCAAGTGTCGGGGAGTCTCCTGATACTGCCTCTATTTGATGCAGAAATGCTGGGAGATGGATACACACTACTGTCCTCATGGTTGAGCAGCAGGTGTTTTACCCATTGAGCCATATCACCAGATGTAAACTATCACTTTTGCTCCTAAATAACTATGTTTAATGCTTACCATAAGTGCTGTTGTCAGCGTTGAAGTTAATTTTGTTAATATTAGTCAATGATTACTAAAGTAATCATTGTCTAAGTACTTGTCAAAGTACTGAGAATAAATAACTTGCTGAATGTCCATCCACAAAATCAGGGGCTAGAAGGATGTAAGAGCCAGGGAAAAGGTGGGAAGCTATGTGGATCACAGATCTCTGGATACAACAAGACCTCGCACTCTTCAGCTTACAGCAGCTGTGATTACCTGCACAAGCCTATCTTGAGCCTGTCATGGAGGAGAGAAAGGCTCATGGACTCTACCTCCCTAGAAAATTTATGCACAGTTAATGGTTAAGAGGAGAGGAAGAAATATTTTCTTCAGCAGTACAGCAACTGGTAAGATGCTCATATGACTGTAAATGAAGTCTTAGTCATACTCCTATAAGCAACCCAATAAAAGACATGAAAGTAGATGGTGGAGGAGGGCTATATCAAGAAAAGGATAAGGGAGTGGGAGGAACAGAGAGAGAATAATGGGAGTGACTGTGATCAAAATATATTATGTACATGTATAAAAATGTCACAATGACATTAACAAATAATATATATGCTAAAACATTACAAAATAAAGCAATTAACAGAGATTCCAAGCAACAAGAACTTTTGTACTTTTGAACAGTAGTTGTGGAATAGCAAAAGAGTTCCTAAATATTACATGTAATCTGAAATTTTCTATTATTATACACTTAAGACATTTCCATGAAATCACATTTTAACAGTATACAATTGTAGTTGCAAACCTCAAGCTAGCATGGATGACCTTTCATATTACTAGAAACACAATGATAAATAAAAACTATTTCTATTTTATTCACAAAATGTACTAAGAGCCTAGTATACTACCTCTAACACAAAGGCACCAAGTTACCATTTAAAGCAGCACTAGGTTAGAGACATAAAAAGTAAAGTATCCTTGCAACACTTACAGATTACAAATGTTAATGACATGCTGGGTGTACATCCTTTCAGACATTTTCTATGCATATACAAGCACATAAATGCCTCCCTCCAATGTATATAAAGAGAGCATTTTTTTTCCAGATAGGGTCATACTAAGTAGTCCTGGGTGGCCTAGAATTCTTATTGTAGACTAGGCTGGCCTCAGATTCACAAAGAGCCTCCTGAGTGCTGGGATTAAATGTGCTCATCACCTAAAAGCACATAATTTAAAAATAAATTGGTATGATCATACAAGCACCCATCTTAATTTTTCCTCGTTTAAATATATTGTCACATCCTGGTCCTACACTTAAACTAAATATACCCTATGAATATTTTATTAAGATTTATTTTTTATTATATGTGTATGAATTTGTGTGTATTGTGCATACAATGCCCTTATGGGCCAGAAGAGGGCATCAGATCCTTTGGAATGGAAGTTACGGGTAGTTGCCAGCTGCCGTTTGCAAGCTGAGAGTCAAACCTGGGTCCTCCTGAAGAACAACAAGTACTCTTAACCGCTGAGCCATCTCTCCATCCCATCCCACACTTGAGACAGTCTCATTATACATATTTCTGGCTGTCCTGAAACTCACTCTGTAGACCACATTGGCCTTGAACTAACAGAGAGAGAGATCTGCCTGCCTCTGCCTCCCAAGTGCTGGGATTAAAGGTATAAACCACCACATCCAGCTATTTTAGCTTTATTTTAACTGAAACTTTGGATTATTTGTGAATAACATTTCTCTAATACTCCAGTCAAGTGAGAATTGAATTCATATTATGTACTTAAATATATCAAAGTCATCGAAACTCTACCTTGGTGATGGACTGCCCATCAATTTTGGTGTCCTGTGCAAGGCTCCAATTCCCTGTCACCTGGGGAGACTGTAAAATGATTTCTTCTGGAAATAACACTTTGAAACAAGAAAAAGTAAAAGGGCAGATATTATTTGAAAGTATGAATGAAGACAACTTAAACATCAATGGCTGACTCTAAAACAGTTCATATTACACTATTCAGAGTTCCCTTTTCCTAGTTTTAACATTAAATAGACTTTGCAACAAGCCATTACTTGTCTCTGTGAGAACAAAGGTGAGTTGTATTACCAGGAGTAAATATAGAGAACAATGAACTAATTTTCAATTATTTAAGTATGTAGTTAAAAAAAGGGAGGGGGAGGAGAGAGGAAACAAATTGTCCAATAGGAAGGTTAAAAATGTGCTGTCATATAATTTTAATTCTTACACATGACTGAAGAACTGAGGAAGACCATTTTGCACAAAAATTTTCATGAACTATATAAATTTACCCCAGGGAGATTTAATACTATCAATGTACAAAACACACCTTTTACACCCAAATGGATGACTTGTTCAAGAGCATAGTGACACCGTCTGCTTGTGGTCCTGCCAGAAAGAAAACATAAAATAATGAACCTTAAGTAGAATTTACAAAAAATGATTACATAAATGTTACCATGTGAATGTTAATTCAAACTCCAAAATGTAAATAAAATTTTTTGTTTATGTGCTGGTGACTACAATTGCCTCTGTGATGGCTTTGGAAGGTATGACCTTTAAGAGAGGATTAGGTCATGAGGTCAAATTATTTCTGTGAGAACAACAACATTGTTACAAAATGAATCAAACTCATTGTGCTGGCTTTATCTGGCCAGTTCCTGTGCTCTCTTCATTGTTCCATTGCCATGTTTTGAAGCAGCAAGAAGGCCCTCACCAATGCTGCAAAGTTTTCAGAACTTTGAGAATAAATCTTTTCTTTGTAAGTTATTCAGTCTGTGTAATCTGTCATAGCAACAGAAAACAGACAAGATGATAAACTTTCATCAATCACACTAACACAAACTTTATGATAGAAGAGTATTGTGTTAAGAGAAAAATGGTTTTGCTATAGGTTTTTTTTCATTTGAAATTGAAAAAAAACCCCAAAGAATAAAAACACAGGAAATCAAAACCCATTCTTAAATCAAGATTACTAATACTCCAAAAGCACAAATAAAGATGCTTATCTGTTCTACTGGGTAATCTGGCTCTAATCACAGAGCAGAGCTACCTCACGCTTTCTTGGAGACAAAGGACAGGTTTCTTGAAGACTCATATGGCAATGGGACACATCATTCCCAACTATTACAGGGTGTAGGGTGGTTGCTAAAAGCCACCATCAGGTCCATTTCTGTGGTGTATAACTGGAAGTGTGTATACTCTGTTATCTCTGTGAGTGCACTGAACCCGTGTAAGCCCTATCTTTGTAAGATAATTGCTTGGGATACAATAAACTCCACATAAAGAGGGATAAGAGCTGAGATAGAATCACCCTAGGCCTTGGCCAAACTGATTGTAACAAAGAGATAGGAAATGAGAAAAATTCAAGAATCGATAATCAATGGTCATTAATATCTCTCAATATCAATGGTCAACCTATAAAAAAGATACAGGCTAACAGAATGGACTAGAAAACAGAATCCATCCTTTTGCTGCATATAAAAAACACACCTCAACTTCAAGGACAGACGCTACCTCAGAGATAAAGGTTGGGAAAAGATTTTCCAATCAAACGGACCTAGGAAGCAAGCAGGTGTAGCTATCCTTATATCTAACAAATTAGACTTCAAACTAAAAATAATCAAAAGGGATGAAGAAACGTATTTCATATTCATCATAGGAAAAATCCATCAGGATGAAGTCTCAATTCTGAACATCTATGCCCCAAATACAAAGGCACCTACATTTGTAAAAGAAACATTACTAAAACTCAAGTCACACATTAAACCCCACACACTTATAGAGGGAGATTTCAACAACCCACTTTCACCACTGGACAGGACTACCAACAGAATTTTAACAAAGAAACAAAGGAACTAACAGAAGTTATGGCCCAATTGGGTTTAACAGATATCTATAGAATATCCCATCCAAACACAAAAAAATATACCTTCTTCTCAGCGCCACATGGAACCTTCTCTAAAATCGACCACATACTTGGCAATAAAGCTAACCTCAACAAATACAAAAATTGGAATAACCCTGTATCTTATTGGACCACCAAGGCTTAAAATTAGAATTCAACAACAACACAAATTACAGAAACCCCATAAACTCATGGAAATTGAACAATACTCAATTGCATCACTCTTGAATAAAGGAAGAAATAATGAAAAAAATCAAAGACTTCCTAGAATTCAATGAAAATGAAGGCACAACATACCCAAATCTATGGGACACTCTGAAAGCAGTTCTAAGAGGAAAGGTCATAGCACTAAGTGCCCACATGAAAAAACTAGAGAATAGTCACACTAGAGAATTAACAGAATACCTGAAAGCTCTAGAACGAAAAGAAGCAAACTCACCCAGGAGGAGGAGATGCTAGGAAATAATCAAATTGAGAGCTGAAATCAATAAAGCAGAAACAAAGAAAACAATACAAAGAATCAATGAAACAAAGAGTTGGTTCTTTGAGAAAATCAACAAGATAGACAAACCTTTATCTAACCTGACCAAAAGGCAGAGAGAGAACATGCAAATTAACAAAATCAGATATGAAAAGGGGGACATAACACCAGATACTGGGAGAATCCAGAGAATCATCAGGTCATACTTTGAAAACCTGTACTCCACAAAATTGGAAAATTTAAAGGAAATGGACAATTTTCTGGATAGATACCACTTACCAAAATTAAATCAAGAACAGATAAACAACTTAAATAGACCTATAACCCCTAGCGAAATAGAAGCAGTCATCAAAAGTCTTCCAACCCAAAAAAGTCCAAGGCCAGACAGTTTCAGTGCAGAATTCTACCAGAAATTCAAAGAAGAGCTAATACCAATACTCTTCAAATCGTTCCACACAATAGAAGCGGAAGGATGATTGTCAAACTCTTTTTACCAGGCTACAATTACCTTGGTACCCAAACCACACAAAGACACAACTAAGATAGAGAACTACAGACCAATCTCCCTCATGAACATCGATGCAAAAAATACTCAATAAAATACTGGCATATCGAACACATCAGAAAATCATCCACCATGATCAAGTAGGCTTCATCCCAGGGATGCAGGGATGGTTCAACATACAAAAATCCATCAATGTAATCCACCATATAAACAAACTGCAAGAGAAAAACCACATGATCATCTCATTAGATGCTGAAAAAGCCTTTGACAAAATTCAACACTCCTTCATGATAAAGGTCATAGAGAGATCAGGGATAACAGGAACATACCTAAACATAATAAAGGCAATATACAGCAAACCAACAGCCAACATCAAACTAAATGGAAAGAAACACAAGTCAACTCCTCTAAAATCAGGAACAAGACAAGGTTGTCCACTCTCTCCATATCTCTTCTATATTGTACTTGAAGTTCTTGCTAGAGCAATAAGACAACAAAAGGAGATCAAGGGGGATACAATTGGAAAGGAAGAGGAAAACTTTCACTATTTGCAGATGATATGATAGTTTATCTAAGTGATCCAAAAAACTTTACCAGGGAACTCCTGCAGCTGATAAATACTTTCAGCAAAGTGGCAGGACACAAGATTAATTTAAAAAATCAGTAGCCCTACTGTATATAGACAATAAATGTGATGAGAAAGAAATCAGAGAAACATTACCATTTACAATAGCCACAAACAACATAAAATATCTTGAGGTAACTCTAACCAAACAGGTGAAAGACTTGTATGACAAGAACTTTGAGTCACTAAAAACAGAAATTAAAGAAGATACCAGAAAATGGAAAGATCTCCCATGCTCTTGGATAGGTAGGATTAACATAGTAAAAATGGCAATCTTACCAAAAGCAACCTATAGATTCAAAGCAATCACTATCAAAATCCCTGCACAATTCTTCACAGACCTTGAAAGGGCAATTCTCAACTTTATATGGAAAAACAAAAGACCCAGGATAGCCAAAACAACCCTGTATAATAAAAGGAACTTCAGGAGGCATCACCATCCCTGACTTCAAGCTCTACTATAGAGCTATAATAATGAAAACATCTTGGTATTATCATAAAAATAGACAGCTAGACCAATGGAATCCAATTGAAGACCCTGATATTAACCCAAACACCTATGAACACACCTGATTTTTGTCAAAGAAGCTAAAACTATACAATGGAAAAAAGAAAGCATCTTCAACAAACGGTGCTGGCATAACTGGATGCTGGCATGTAGAAGACTACAGATAGATCCACGTCTTAATTCCAAATCGATGAAAGACCTCAACATAAATTCAGCCACACTGAACCTCTTAGAAGAGAAAGTGGGAAGTACCCTTGAAGAATTGGTACAGGAGACCACTTCCTGAACATAACACCAGTAGCACAGACACTGAGATCGACAATTAATAAATGGGACCTCCTGAAACTGAGAAGCTTCTGTAAGGCAAAGACACAGTCAACAAGACAAAACAGCAGCCACAGACTGGGAAAAGATATTCTCCAACCCCACATCTGACAGAGGGCTGATCTCCAAAACTTAACAAAGAACTCAAGAAGTTAGTCTCCAAAGCACCAAATAATTCAATTAAAAAATGGGGTAAAAAAATACCAAAAAATGGGATACAGAATTAAATAGAGAATTCTCAATAGAGGAGTCTAAAATGGCTGACAGACACTTAAGAAAGTGTTCAATATCCTTAGCCATCAGGGAAATACAAATCAAAACAACTCTGAGATACCATCTCACTCCTGTCAGAATAGCTAAAATGAAAAATACCAATGACAGTTTATGCTGGAGAGGATGTGGTGAAAGGGGAACACTCCTCCACTGCTGGTGGGAGTGCCAACTTGTACAACCACTTTGGAAATCAGTATGGAGATTCCACAGGAAAATGGGAATCAGTCTACCACAAGATCTAGCAATTCCACTCTTAGGCATATATCCAAAAGATGCACATCCATACAACAAGGACACCTGTTTAGCTATGTTCATAGCAACATTATAGCCAGAAACTGGAAGCATCCTAAATGCTCCTCACCTGAAGAGTGAATAGAGAAAATGTGGTACATTTACACAATGGAGTACTACTCAGCAGAAAAAAACAATGGAATTTTGAAATTCGCAGGCAAATGGATGGCACTAGAAAAAAACAATCCTGAGTGAGGTAGCCCAGCCACAATAAGAGAAACATGGTATGTACTCACTCATATATGAATTTTAGACATGGATCAGGGGATTGCCAGCCTACAATCCCACTGCAAGAGAGTCCATGAAACAGGGAGGACCCTAAGAAAAATATGCATCGTACCCCAGAGAAGGGGAATTGGACAGGTTCTCCTGAGCTAATTGGAAGCATGGGGTGAGGGAAGAGGGAGCTTGGAGAAGGGGAGAAGAGGAGGAGAGGAGGACATGGGGGAGCAGGAAGGTTGAGTTGGGGGAAGAATAGAGGAGAGCAGGAAGAAAGAGGGAGCCATTATAAGTTTGAGGGAGATCTGGCACTAGTGAGATCTACAAGGATGGCACAAATTGGCAATCTAAGCAAAGGAAATAATACAAGATCAGAGCAAAACTCAATGCAACAGGGATCAGAAGAATAAAGAATGGCATGCCAGTGGGGCCAGAAGTGGGGTCTTTGACAAGGTCAAGGCCTGGAGAGATGGCCCACTAGTTAAGAGTACTGACTGCTCTTGTAGAGGATCAAGATTAGATTCCTAGCACCCAGATGGCAGCTAACAACCATCTGTAACTCCAGTCCTAGAAGATTTGTTGCCCTTATGGCTTCCATGGACACCAGATTTGCATATAATGCAGACAAACATGCAAGCAAGACACTCACACACATTAAGATAAAATAAAAATAATTTAAAAGACCCTGAATTTCTAGAGATACTGATGAGAGAAAAAATACAAAAATCACTAATATCATGAATTAGAAATGTGAAACCACTATAGAAGACACATATAGGAAAAACACAGTAGGAAAATAACTGCAAATAAGACAACCTGGATGAAGTACAGAGGTCTTAAAATGTACAGACTCCTGAAGCTTACAAGAAACTAGTACCCAAATCAGGAAGATGGCTCAGCAGGTAAAGGGACCTGCCACCCAAGTCTGATGATCTGAGTTTAATTCCTAAACTCAAGTAAAAATTCAAGGAGAGAACTGACTCCACAAAGTCTTCTCTGACCTTCATGTGCACTATGGCACATGCACCCACATATATCATACATGCTTATATGCAAGTGTGTGTATACATGTACATACAAATATACACAGGCACGCGCGCACACACACACTCACACACACACACACACACAAATAAGAAGAGCCTAGTACTAAACCCAAATGATCTTTTTTTTTCTAATAGAACAATGGACTACACAGCTTAAAAGCTTCCCACAAAAAAACCTCCAGATCTAGCAGCCGTCAGAGGTGACTCTAGTAAATACCTAAGGAAGAAATTATATTTATTCTATACAAAGTTTTCCAGACTATACAATGCACTGTAGACTAATATGTCTCATAAACATAAATATAAAAAATGAGTAAAATTTTAGCAAGTCAGATATAACACACATAAAAAGAAACCACATCATCACCAAGTACCATTCATCTCAGGAGGCAAAGATGAAATTACACTAGAAAACAAATTAAGAAAATTGACAGAAACCCCCCCAAATATATAGAAAAGCATTTGACAAAATCAGTGTCTATTCTTTTTGTTTGTTTGAGACACATTCTTACTATGTAGACCTGGCTCACCTGGAATTCAGAGCTGTCTGCCTCTGCCTCCTGCGTGCTCAGTATCTATTCTTGACTAAAAATTACCAAATATGCAAAACTACAAATCAAGAAGTACATATTACTAAAAGGAAACTGAAGAAATATGTACATGAAAGGAGAGATTCATGTTTCCAAGGACTAGATGACAATATCCTAATAGCACCAATTTTTCTTAAACTGGCCAAGAGATAAAAGGCTACATTCAGAATTTCTCAGAAACACTTGATTGGCTAGGAGGGGGTGGGTCCTCTGAAAAGGGGCCCACTGTTCTGTCCCCAGGTTTTGGCTTCAGATTAACTGAGGGTGCAATAAAAGCACCAAACTGGACTTCTCCATGGGTAGAAAGAGGTTTATTGTCAACATAAAACTGCTGTATGGCTATCTCTCTAGAGGTGGAGAGACAAGAGCCAGAGGCATTGGGGAAGTCCAAAGCTGCCATGGCTACCTCTCAGGGACAGAGAGAGTAGAAGACTGGAAACTACCAGGGCTAGCTCTCTGACGAGCCAGGCAGGCTAGTGTGGGGGCTTACAGGTCAGAAGACAGAGTTAAGGGGCTTTGATATGCACCACATATATATGGCTTCAAGGAACCACAAGCCCAATTCCGCCAAAGGCAAGGGAGATAGGGGAAGTAGCTCTTCCTGGCAGGCAGAGATCAGTTTCACTGTTTCTGAAGACCTCTGAGTGAAGACGTTTTTCTCTCAACCATCAATCCTTCTGTTTTCCCTGTCAGCATGTAGCCTGAGCTGGCTCCAGACTGTCATTTCCCCTATCAGCATCTAGCCTGAGCCCGCCCTAGACTGTCGTTTTTGGGCCTTAATCAGTGAGGCTGCCTTTTGGGAGGTTTGGGACCTAACACATAGATCACCCACAAAGCACAGGATAACTAACAAGCCATCTCTTGCATGCTCATGAAAACTTTAACTGATTCAGTCAAGGACAGACCATCTGGGAAGATGAAAAAAAAACATTTTTATTAAACTCACTAAAACCTTACCTATTGTATGTAAACTCCACATCCATAGGTTCAAAGTTATACATTTGTTCAAATCCTGGATTAAGTTTAAGAGTTACATCTTCTTCATGAATCTAAAAAAACAAATGAGTGATTCAACTTCTACACACTAGACTGGACTTCATGGGACAATCTTGCATCTGTATCTGGCAATACAACATGAAAATATCATTTCACAGATTTGAGCCAAAACTTGGTATTGTTAAGTACCTGCAAAATTAACTGAAAGTGAGAAAATCATTCTTAAACTACACAAACAGGGGTGATGTCTCCATTCACATCTCTCCCTGCGCCAAGTATACTGATGATACAGCACGTAAGGCTCAAAAGAGATCAACCTGCCAACAACTCCAAGTTGTCATCAGAGTGGTGCTACCGAGTTAGAGCCTCCACAGAAAGTCACTCAGGACTCCCCTTTCTGTAGCACAGGGGAGAAATAGAGCTGGATCCTGCATAAAGTAAGATCGCACACTTTCTCCTAAGCAGGAAAGAAAGGAAACCTCTGATGACACATGGGGCACAAGCGGCCAAAGAACCCAACATCCTGGGGTGGAAGCAGCACTGAGGCCGGGTGGCTTCCCCAGGCCCAGGCTGATACTGTACAAGGTCAGAAGTTGTAGTGACAGCCAGGACCCTGAGGGCAGGAGGAGACGTACAGTAAACACCGAGAGAGATTATCACAGAGTCCTCCCATTCTCAGAAGATGCTGCCACAGTGCTGTCCCAGGAAGGTCACCCAGCAGAGGCTTCTGAGTTGCCCAGAGATTACAAAAAATGAAAGGGAATCCACAACCTAAGGTCACTAAGCACACTGACACCAAACTACTAAGAGTGAGGCACCATGATCCTCAGCAGCCTAAGACATTGTGGACTGACTTGACCTTTTATCTAAAAAGCTGCAAATGAAATAAGAAAATGGTAAGATGCATAAAAGCAAGCACAAGGCAACCCAAAAGCATTAGAACAGCCAGAATATTAAGTAGGAAAGGTAAGAGGGGCATGTACTGGGAAGGCTGCAAGTGGGACAGTGTGTGCCCCCTACAGTCCTAACTCCTTCTATGTCAACCTGACACAAGCTAGTCATTTGAGAACAGGAAGCCTAAACCGAGAAAACACCTCAGATTGGTCTGAAGGCAAGTCTGTGGAACACTCTCTTGTTTAACAATCCATCTGGGAAGGTCCAGCACATTATATGTGGTGCCACCCCCAGTAGGTTGCCTGGGTGATATATCAGACTGAGCAATCCATGAAAAACAAGCCAATAAGCAGCATTTCTCCATGGCTTCTGCCGCCTTGAGATCATGCTTTGGCTTCCTCTTATGATAAACTGTAAGCTATTAAGTCAAATAAACCCTTTCTTCCTCAAGCTGCTTTTAGTTTTGGTGGTTTTGCTTTTAAAGATTTATTTATTTTATATATAATGTTTTGTCTACATGTTTGTCTACACACCAGAAGAAGATATCAGATCTCATTATAGATGGTTGTGAGCCTCCATGTGGTTGAACTCAGGACCTCTGGAAGAGAGAGCAGTCAATGCTCTTAACCTGTGAGCCATCTCCCCAGCCCGGTTATGGTGTTGTATCACAAAAACAGAAGCGTAAGACATGTAGCACATGCTTGGCAGGAAGATCCTCTGTGGTCAGCTGGAAGTGGATAGCTCTCAGCAAGGGCTCAGCACCTGAATCTTTTCTCCCCAAACTCTCCAAAATAGTTCTCCTAATAGGGCACATAAATACTTGTTTCAGATGTGGCTTCTTTACTAGCTACACCATCTGGGTCTCTTGGAAGCCTTCTGTGTCAGCTTGAGTATCCTACCCCATGCTCTGGCCAGAAAATGGATGCTGAGACTGAAGCAGGCACTGAGGGGCAGCTGATTTTATGGGTTAGAGCATTCTACTGAATGCCTCAGCACCATACCTAGTTCACCCTCCTCCTGAGGCTCCCACCTGCTAGCTCTTCTAGATCATGCCCAGTGTTCAAAGCCATTTCAATGCAAATATGACTTACAAATAGTTTTATATAGTTGAAAATTATACTTTCTTAGACAGGAAGTTCCCTTTACACCACAAAAATTATTCAAAGTTCACAGACAAAGCCACTGGAATTCCCTCTGTGAGGATGCGTAAGTCAGGCCAGTCTGACCTTCACTCTTTGAGGAGTGTTATCTCACCTCCATGACATAGCCGATATATTCAATGACATGTCCATTGTATTCTTGAGATTTTAAAATCAGTTTGTCACCTAGGTAAAAAAATATTATGTATCAAACACAAAATCATAAATTTGCTGTTTCACTCTGAAATAAAGTCTTAATGAAGTATAATACAATATAAAATTTCTATCTGTTGTTTAAAGATAACGTGTAGCAAAGAAACATGTATAATATACATGTTAGATGATTTCCTTTTAAGCAAATGTTGCTTCAAAAGACAGAAATGGGAAAATCCAAGTATATGGCCAGTTAAAACTACTTTCCCTCAGTGTGATCTTTCTGCTGGCTCCCAGGTAACCCACAGTGAGATCTACCTGCATAAAGGGAAGGTCGGCTCTCAGCAAGCCCAGGGACCTCCAGAACCAGCAGATCCCCCTTCCTCTTCAGGACAACACCACTCATGTTATACTCTTTCAGTTCTATTTCTGCGTGGATCTCTTCCAGCCACAGCAGGGTGGAGAACTTCTCCTTATAGTTTGACATGTTCAAAAGCTGAAAAAAAGAATCACCCGGTCTGTGGAGACAGAACAGCACATCCCATATCTATGTCTAGGGAACAAGCATGCTCGGAGTCCAAATGTCTAAACCACTTACAACCAAGACATCTATTCCAGACAGGATGGCTCAGGGTTAGGGGTTATGAACCTGGTCAGCATACCTCCTCCCTTGGGCTTATGGAGGACCACCACACTCTGGCTCTTCATTGGCCAAAACATCTACTCACTACCATAGTTTGGGCTCTTAGCCAACTCTGTTGTCCCCAGTCTTTCTGTCAGGCCTTTGAACTTATTCTAGAAAGAGCAGTGTAACTTCTATAGATGTTTGCAAAGAGGATAGGCTATCCACTGACCTATATAGAGTGCAAAGGGACACCTTCCTTCCCATCTGAAATAACTGGAAAAATATCTAGATGAAATGATTAGTTCCTAGAAACATAAAAACTACCATGACTACAGTACCACAGACAAACACTGCGATCAGATTAGAATTGGAAACTGGATCAGAAACCAAAAACTTTCAACAAAGGAGATCCCCGGATCTGGTGGTTTCATGAGGAAATTCTACAAAACATAAAGAAATGGTAGAAATCCTCTTCAAACTTTTCCAAAAGCCCAAGAAAATACCTGTATAATTCATCCTAAGAGGTCAGCATTACTCTGATATCAGAGTCAGAAAAAGCCATTTTTGTTTTTTCTCTGTGGCTTTGGAGGCTGTTCTGGAACTCGCTATGTAGACCAGGCTGGCCTCAAACTCACAGAGATCCGCCTGCCTCTGCCTCCCGAGTGCTGGGACTAAAGGCATGCACCACCACCATCCGGCAGAAAAAGACTTTATAAAGAAACAGCATGTGGTGCACACCTATAATCCCATCACTCGGGAAGTGGAGACAGGGATTACAAGCCTGGGCCGCATAGTGTCACAGGGATGTGAGGGCATGGGGACAAAGATGGAGAAGAGAAAGAAGGGAAAAGAGAGATGAAAGAAGAGGACAGGGAGGGAAAGAGAGGCGGTAGAAAAGCGTAGGCGTGAGAAAGAAAGAGTGGCAGTCTCTCAGCCACTCAGCAGGCTAAACAAAGAGATCATTTCAGCTCAGGAGCTTAAGGCTATCCTGGTAACATAGTAAGACTCCACTCAAAACAGACAAACAGAATTTACCCAACCATACCTCCCTCTCCAATACAGATCAATATTTCTTATGGATATTGGTCCATTGTGATACTGTCACAAAATACTAACCAACAATGCAGTAGCATTTTAAAAGGATTATACATTATGATCAAGGGGGTCTGATTCTTAGGAGGCAGGGATAGGTCAACCTATGAAAATTAACAAATATTGCTGGGCATTGGTGGGGCATGCCTTTAATTCCAGCACTTGGGAGGCAGAGGCAGGTGGATCTCTGTGAGTTCGAGGCCAGCCTGGTTTACAGATCAAGAGTTCCAGAACAACCTCCAAAGCAATACAGAGAAACTCTGTCTCAAAACACCAAAAAAAAAGAAAAAAAAAAAAAGAAAAAGAAAAAAAAAGAAGGAAAAAAAGAAAAAAGAAAGAAAACTAACAAATAGAGCAAACTGTTTAACAGAATGAAGGGAGAAAAGTACATGATCATCTAGATACAGAAAGAATATCTGACCAAATTCAGCATTCTCTCATGATTAAAAAGAATCACCTTAGAGTAGGGGAAAATTTTCTATTGTCAATACAATAAAAGCAGACCTTTAAAAGTCATACCCAGTGATGAAAAACTGAAAACCATCCCCCTAAGATCAGGAACAAAGCAAAGATGTCCATTCTCACCACATTTACTTATTTCTAGAGGTCTTTGCCATAGCAATTAGTTAAGTACATGAACCTGGGGTGGGAGCTTTAAGCAGAAACTAGCAAAGGAGTGCTGCTTACTAGCTTGCTCCTCTGGCTTGCTCAGCTACCTTTCTTATATAGCTCAGGTCTACCAGCCCAGGGATGGCAGGCACACGGGGTCCTCCTACATCAATTAGCAATAAAGAAAATGCCTTATGGGCTGGAGAGATGGTTCAGAGGCTAAGAGCACTAGTTGCTCTTCCAGAGGACTAGGATTCAATCTCAGAATCCACATGGGAGCTCACATCTGTCTGTAACTCTAGTCCCAGGAGATTCAATGTATTCTTCTGGTTTCTACTGACAATGCACAAGACTTCACAGACATAGATGCAGACAAATCAAACAAAGAAAATGCCTCATGATATGTCCCCAAGCCAATCTGAGGGAGCCAAATCTTCAATTGGGGTTCCCCTCTTCTCAAGTGACTATGGATTGCATCATGTTGACAACTGTATTACAGGAAGTGTTGTGAATGTAAAACCATCAATGCTGAGAAATAGCTTTGCACACACACTCAAATGTAGAAGTATGTTTGAGCTACTTCAGGAATAGTTAGTGCATCCATGCACGTGTTCATGTAGGTGCTTTGGACATGAGTTGGGTACATTTGGAGTCCAGAGACTGATGTCATAATGTCCTCAGTAACTTCTATACCTTATTTATTTATTTATTTATTTATTTATTTTTAAGGTTTTACTATGATTTATTTATTGAGACAGAGTTTCTCTGTAAAACAGCTCCAAGAACTTACTCTGTAGACCAGGCTAGCCTCAAACTCAGAAATACACCTGCCTCTGCCTCCCAAGTGCTGGGATAAAAGGTGTATGCCACCACTGCCCATCTTATTTATTATTTTTATGTGTACAAATGTTTGCCTGCATGTATGCAAGTATACCAAATTCATGCAGTGCCCAGGGAGGCCAGAAGAGGGCACCAGAGTCCCCACAAACGGTGTTAAAAATAGTTGTGAGTCCCATCTGGGTGCTGGGAACCAAACCTGCAAAAGGAGCAAGTGCTACTACTAAATGCCAGGGCATCTCTCCAGCCCCTTTCATCTTATTTTCTGAGACAGGTTTTCTCACTGAACTTGAAGCAAATACACTCTAATACAATCCAAAGTTATACTAATTTGATACATATTTGCTAAATAATGGTAGAAAAGTATTAAAAGTCTTTGTTTCCCATAATTAAATAATTATGTTTCTTATGAGCAGAAAACCTTATCCTACAGTAAACAACATTGTCATTCATAACATGCAATAGTCTCAAACCTTCCTTATTCTCAGCTTCACTCAAAGTTCAGGTATCAGCCTCTGACGTTTCTTCACAGGGAATGTACTGTACTGCTTGCTGCTACAAATGCTTAGCATTCCAAGATTCCCTCTGAAATCTATGTAGAAGCCTGTGAAAAGCTCAAATTCTGCTTGTATAGACCCCTATCTTTCTCTAGCCCATACATTCCCAATTGGATGCTCCTCAAAACAATTAGAAACTGCATAGCAAACACTTCCCGGGATAGGGCAAACTTCCCATTCAATGCCACACCTTAAACCTTTGTTTTCTATACTTCTCCGCAGCCTCTGAACTCAGAGGGGTGACCTCCACCTTCTCTGCAAGCAGTGTATTGCTCTTTCCCTGCCTACTTTCCAGGCACCTCTGGGAAGAAAATTTCAGGAAAGGTCACAGGTTTTTCATGCTAAGGGACAATGTGGAGCACAAGCAGATGCTGTGAGAGTGACTGGCATCTCCATCAGGAGCTAAGCTAAAGCATCTGACTCCACAGTCACATCTGAGTTCAGAAGGGTTGCACTTTCTGAGTTGGTGCATACACAAGTCTTACCAGAGACCCAATTTTCAATGTTCCTTCACCTAGCACCAGCGCTGTCCACCTTTAGTGTAGAAAACCTACCGGCCCTGGCACAGTAGACCAAGAACACCTAGCAGAGTAGAAGGCTGGCTTGAATCTCCCATTCCCACTCCTCTTTCTGAGCACTCTGAACACCAGGTCATACGTGAAGGTGATTCTCTCTTGTCATCCTGAAATTCCTAGTTACCTATGGTGGAAAGTACTGACAGGAGCCCTGAATACAATGACCCACCCCGTTTTTTGAACTGCACTTTAGTAGTGAGTAACACCCCACAGTTTTCAGATATTTTCCTACCTCTGCAAGAAGCGGCTGGAAAGTCAGGATGTCAATTTTTTGTTCCACACATTTTTTTAGCCTATCTGGTATTGGATACTGTGGAAGAAAACTTGGAAGTTGTCGCCTTGAGTTCCTTAAAAGAAACAAAGTTAAATCAAAAGCAATTATATTATGCCTGTATAGTGTGTGTATGTGGGGGGGGGCAGGTGCGCATACACGTGTGTAGAGAACAGAGGACAACTTTGGATGCTGTTCTTTGGGTGCATTAACCTTGATTTTTTTGAAGTATGGTTTCTGGTTGGCTTAAGATTACATGATTAGATAAGGCTGGCTAGCAAGTGAGCCCCAGCATCTGCCTGTCTCTGCTTCCCCAGTGGTGGGATTATAACATGGCACACCATATTGACTTGCTTTTTAATATGGGTCTAGAGACTGAACTCTGTTTCTCATGGTAGCATAGCAAGTACTGACTGAACTAGAAGTAATTCTTAACTCAGACTTTCACATGTTTATGAGCATCTCTTATGTACAGTGTATGGATCCAGAAATGTTTCAGATTTTCTAGTTTTTTTCCCCCAGTTCTGGGACTGAGCCCAGGGCCTCATACTTGCTACACACTCCACCACTGAGGTATACGTCTAGCCCATTCTTCACTTTGCAATACTTACATAGGTTTTATGTTATAGATTTTCTGAAATGTAACAAAATTTGAAACTTGTAGGTGAGGCCAACATTCAGACAATTTCAGATTTCAAAAGACTTCAGGTTTTGGGTTGAAGATGTTCAACCTGTATGAGGCATTTCCCCTCAGATATTCTTTCCTGCTTCAGAAAGGCTAAAGTTCATTAATTCATGGAAACACCTAACAGGGGAACCAGACTAGGTCAGGCTGGGTTCAGGATCCTGTCTCCACACAAGCTCTGGCTCAGCACTCTTGTCTCTGCACCAGAGCTGGGCAGAGCTGTACAAGTTGTAGGGGAACCAGACTGGAAAAGTCCCAGGAGCCTGCTCAAACCATGGAGTTTGAAGACAGTTTGCTTTAACTTATAAGAAGCTAAACTCTTATTACCACACTTTTAGTGAAGACATGAGTACTAGAAACGATACTGTCACATCACCAATAAGAAGATACTTGGAAGCCAGTGGCTCCAAAGCTACACAGAAAAACCCTGTCTTGAAGGGGGCTGGAGAGATGGCTCGGTGGTTAAGAGTGGCTGCTCTTCCAAAGGACCCAGGTTTAATTCCCAGCACCCACATGGCTGCTCACATCTGTCTGTACCTCCAGTTCCAGGGGATTTGACACCTTCGCACAGACATAAATTCAGGCAAAACACCAATGAACATAGAATAAAGATAAGTTATTGAAAAAAGAAAAAAGTGAATTTGCAAAAAAGAAAGAAAAAGTACACACTTGGTAAAAGCTGCCCTATGTGACCTGCTTTAACTGTTCTGCTGGTTCTCAGTACTATGTTTCTCTGGAGAAAATTATGTTCATCCTTAAGCTTCTGCCTTCATCTAGTTAGCTACATTAAAATTTACAGCAATTCTGTTATCCAGCAAGACAAAAACCAGAGTAACAGAAATTATAGAAAAATGGGAAGAAGTGAAGAGAGATAATGAGGACAGGCATCTCAGCCCCAGTTCCCCCTCTTCAACCTCTGAGGCAGTTTGTGCTGAGTGGAGGGAGAAGAGGTGCACTCCCAGTCTCTCAACTTCATCACCATGCCCTGTATAGTGGGTTCTTAAGAACTCTGCAGGTAGTCTGACCGTATAACTCTGGGCAGAAACTCGGCAGTCTACAACAGGGCTACCCAACAGTACCGAAAGCTGCTGCTGCTGCTGAACTCAAACTGAGAGCTGTGTTCACCTCTGCAGCTGTAGGGTACTCATGAAAATGGACATTTGGAAAGCAGGGACACGTAGTAAATGCTAATGAACTAATTGCAAAAATTTCTGATATATCGAGGGATTAAAATATAGGCAGCTATGACACCAGTCTGGTCTAAGTAGTAAATTCTAGGGTAGCCAAAGCTACACAGTGAGACCCTGTCTCATAGACAAAAACAAACACAAAAGAGTTCTTGCTATTTGGAATAGAAATGAACTCATCCAGCTACAACCATTTGATTTTCAACAACGGTATTAAAAATGCAGCAGAGAAAGGCAGTGTGATAAGACATGGAAGTGGAGGCTACTTGTACAAGCTAGATAGTTCTTGTACATGTAGACAGAGCTCCACCTCCTGTTTTCTACAAAAATCACTTCTAAATGCATCAAAAATCCTGTGGCAGTTTAAATGTAACTGGCCCCCATTATCTCTCAGGAAGTGGCACTATTAGGAGGCTCAGGAAGTGGCACTATTAGGAGGTGTGACTGTTGGAGTGGGAATGGCCTTGTCATTGTGGAGGCAGGCTTTGAGGTTTCCTATGCTCAGGATACCACCCAGTGTCTCAGTTGACTTCCTGTTGCCTGCAAAATGTAGGACTCTTAACTCTAGCACCATGTCTTCCTGCATCATACTCCCTGGCCTGATGATAACAGACTGAACCTCTGAAACTGTGAGTCATGCCAATTAAATGTTTTCTTTATAAGAGTTGCTGTGGTCCACCTCCAGAGAAGCTAGGAAACAAGGAGGACCCTAAGAGGGACATATTTGGTCCCCCAGAGAAGGGGAAAGGGACAAGATCTCCTGAGCTAATTGGGAACTTGGGGCGAGGGGAGAGGGAGTTAGGAGAAAGAGAAGGGGAGAAGAGGAGGGGAGAGGAGGACATAAGGGAGCAGGAAGATAGAGTCAGGGGAAGAATAGGGGAAAACAAGAAAAAAAGAGTTGCTGTGGTCATTAAAACCTTAATACAGACCCTAATGTAAGACCCACAACTCTGCATCTACATTTCAAGATGCAGGCACTGGTAAGTGCCTATGACTACAATAGCTCAGTAAATAGCAATGCTTGACAGAGTTGCATGGAATTAAAAGCTTTTATATAGCAGAAAAAACAAACAACCAGAATGAAGCGACAGCTTGCAAAACTTTATCAACTAGCAAGGAATTAAAATCTAGAATCTATAAAAATAAAACAAAACCCTCAAATACCAACCATAAAAATAACAACAGTGGGGCAGTGGTGGCACATGCCTTTAATCCCAGCACTTGGAAGGCAGAGGCCAGCATAATCTACAAAGCCAGATCCAGGACAGCCAGGACTGCTACACAGGGAAACCTTGTTTCAATGCCCCTGACCCTCAGCCCCCAAACCCCAACAACAACACAAAAATAAAAAACCCAAGCCCTCTGGTCAGTATTTAGGCAAATGAATTAAATAGTTTTCAAAAGAAATACAAATGGCTAATGAATATGAAAAAATGTTAATTAAATTGCTCAGAGACTCCATCTCACTATCTTGATGACAACAGAGGACAGAGAGAGCCAGTGAGACGAGGGACCTATACTGTTGTGGGACTATGAGGTAGAGCAGTCACTAAGGAGGTCAGTACAGAGACTCCTCACAAAACTAAAACCAGAACTACCATAGGAGTTACCCCAAGGTCTGTGTCTAAAGGACTCTGAAATAACACACCACAAACACTTGTACATTCATGTTTATTGCTTCACTGTCCTCTAAGATATGGAATCAGTCCATATATCCAGCAACAGTTGACTGCAGAGTGTCATCAATATTCACGTAAGAGTTTTATTCAGTCATAAAAAGGAAAACAATTATGTTACATGCTGAACCTGGATGAACTGGAGATCGATCATTATCTTAAGGAAAAAAGGAAGAAGGGAGGGAAGGAAGAAGGAAGGGAAGAAGCAAGCAAGCCAGGCTAAAAAAAAGGAAAAATTTCTCTCATATGTAGAATACGCATCTGTAAAAACACACATACCCTGTGTGAGGGCAGAAAGGAAACTGTGTGCAAAAAAGGGTCTAAAAGGAGAAGGAAAAACGAAATACAAATGGGAAAGCAGAGGCAGACTACTGGAGGCGATGTAGAAGAGGGTAGATGATGAGCATACAGATATTATCAAGGTACAATTTTCTTTCTGTTTAAAAGATCACAAAGAAACTCATTATTTTACACACCTATTTAAAAAATGAAAGAGAGCTGGGCATGTGGCACACACCTTTAAGTCCCAGCATTCAGGGAGGCAGAGGTAGGTGGATCTCAGAGTTAGAGGCCAACCTGGTCTACAGAGTGAGCTCCAGGACAACCAGGCTATACAGAGAAACTCTGTCTCAAAAACAAAAATTTCAAGAGGTCTACTGCAGTATATGACCCCTCCCTGATTGCTACAACAGGGGCATGACAGCACTGGGACTGACTGACCCAGCGAGTCACCATGCAGGTATAAGGCAGCTGGGAGTGAGTGGCTACCACTGCCCAGACTGCCAGGAAACCAATGGCTTCATTCTAGAGCAGTGGTTCTCAACTTGTGGGTCAAGACTTCTTTGGGGATTGAACAACCCTTTCACAATGGTCACCTAAGACCATTAGAAATAACAGATTATTGGGGGTTGGAGAGATGGCTCAGTGGTTAAGAGTACTGGTTATTATTCTTCCAGAGGACTCAGGTTCAAATCCCAGAACCCACACGGCAGCTCACAACTGTCTATAATTACAGGATCTAATACCCTCACATAGACACACATACAGTGAAAAAAACTCACCAATTTAAAAGGTATTTACATTATAACTCATAACTAGCAAAGTTACAGTTATAAAGTACCAACAAAAATATTAGGGGTCACCACAGTTTGAGGAACTGTATTAAAGGGTCGAAGCATTAGGAAGGTTGAGAACCACTGCTCTAGAGGAACTCTCATACTCTAATACTCCCAGGAATCAGCCAGCAGGCTATTAGAACACTTGTACGTGGTCTGTATATTAGCTTCCTCTTGAGCTGACTCTAACTGGACAGTGTGTGGAACTAGAGTATTTGCTGTCATAAGCATGATCCAGTCATCTGCAGACATGGTAACATCTCACTCCCTTTCTGGCCTTTTCCCCTAGGCATGCCCCTGGAAGTGAGCAAGAACCCTCTGCACTTACTACTGCTCTGTGCCAGGAAACTATGTGTTTCACGTGCTCTATACCATTTACTCCTCAAACCACATGAGGTAGAGACTATCACTTACAAATGAAGTTAAGACACAGAGAGGTCAAGAAACATTCCCAAGGCCACACAGCTTCTTGGTCGCAGTGCTGTGATTCAAACAATGGTCTAAAGAAGCATGGTGTCCACAGTGCCTTCCAAACAATGGTCAACGACAAGTTCAGCAATCCCATAATACTGTCTGCTAATACTTTCTCCTTTCAGTCTACAATTTGGTAGAAGTCCATCATCCTTTGTCTTAGATTGTTAATGGGTTAACATGATCTGAAATCCAGAATTTTCCAGTATTAGAGAAATAATAGTCTTACCCTGAAGAGCGGTGGGCAGCACCTGATTCAAACCCTCAGTAGTGACAATGATGCAGCAATGTCTTCAGTACCCAGACAAAGCCATTTAACATGCTCACACACAAAGATCCCATTTTTTGGGACAAAACTTAGAAGAAATATGTTTCTCGAAAGTTTTATGCTTTGTTTACTTCAGACAAGAGCAAATGGACATAACCCAGGCAGAAACTAGGTCATCCACAACTTTCTATGCTCAAGTCACAGATTTCATTCTTGAATGGTATCAGATCTTCCAAAAGGTTTCCTGTGACCAAGAAATCCTGGGGCCCAACACAAGGTGCACTGCAATTCTGGGAACGGCTCTAAAAGCCACATCAGCCAGCACAGCACAGATCCACTGCTAACAGTGCAGCAGGGGCATCAGAGCCAGTCCTGCCCAGGAGTGGATGGCAGGAACCAAGAGCCAATCCATCCTGGTTTCAAAGTGGCCCCAAGACCTGCTAAGGAAAAGCAGAGCCAAGGATGCACAGGGCCTGGTATGCATAGACAGTGGAGGTAACAGACACAGACTCTGCCCTTACAAGTTCCATGGGAATGCATCCTGCCCCAAGAACAATTATGGAAACAAGCTCAAATACCTGCCTTACCCTTGTCACCTCCTTAGCGGAGGGAAGGGTGGAGGGGGTGACATGACAGCTGACGCCTCTGCCTTTCCATGACATATAAAGCTAACATACAGAAAATCACACACTCATTGTATGGTACCTTTTCTGTGTGGTCACAACAACTGTAGTCTTTGCAGACACTAATGTCTGGGAGCTTTTAGGCTTTTTCCAAGAAAATGGCTCACGCACAGCTATTAACGCCTCCTCAGCACTCACAACGTTCACTTCAAGATGTCGCCCAATGAGAAAGTTGGAGAAACACAGCAGAAGGAGCTCTTTGCAACGGCCAGGGTTTCTTGAAAGAAAAAAAGGGAACAGAAAAAGAAATTTAGTCTTATTTATGAATGAGTCAGATTCAATCTGATTTCCCTTTCAGTATTTGAGAAGGTTGTAAAGCTGTAACAGCCATGCTGACTACTTAGTAATTTTTTTTACACAGAAAAGCTTACTTTATAAGACAATAAATGCAGTATTTCCCAAATGTGATGGTTATTCCTAGCTGTCAATGTGGTTAAGGTCTACAATCACTATGGAGACAGGCCTCTGGGGATGCTTATAGATGTTATTCTTGGTTAGAGTGATCGAGTGTCCATTTCCTGGGATAAGATTCTGAACCATATAAAAAGCAGCAAGCTGAGCATAGGCATCATGCTCTCTGCTTTGACTGTGCATGCAATGGTACTTCTGCCACAATGGACCTTGAACTGTGAACCAAAGCAAACCATATTTCCCTTACATTGCTTTCACTGGGCTATTTTTTTAATCATAGCAACAGGAAAAGTAGCTAATACAGAAAATTGGTACTGAGAAGCGGGCCAATGCTGTGATAAATCCTACCATGTTGTTCTTAGGCCTTTAGAAATTTCTGTGGCTGGAATGTGCAAGAGTCTGATACTTAAGGCTAGAAAATCCCTAAAATGCTGGAAGCATTTTTAATGGGCCATTCAGGTGGGATGGAAGACAAAAATGCAAAAAAAAAAGCATGGAGGCGTGACTCATGAGATTTCAAAATGGAATGAAGACCTTCCATTAGGAATTTGGCTAGAGGTCATTTACGTGGTATTTTGGCTAAGAATCCGACTTCATTCTGCCTCTATCCTGAGAACTTGAGTAAAATTGAATTTAAAGATAAAGGACTTCTTTGTTCGGCAAAAGTCTTCCAATAGGATAGCATTCAGGCTGATGCTGCCGAAAGCTCCTGCTGCTACTGAGACATCTCTATCATGAAAGATTATACTTTGCTGTTTGTTTTGTTCAAGACAGGGTCTCTCTGCTTAACCTTGGCTGTCCTGGAACACATTATGTAGACCAGGCTGACCTCAAACTCACAGAGATCTGCCTGCCTCTGTCTCCCAAGTGCTGGGATCAAGGGCATACACTACCACACCCTGCTAGATTATAAGTTAGAACTGTGATCCAAAATAAACCCTTGATCTCTAAACTTTTTTTTTCCAGGTATTTTTATCATGGCAACAGGCGAAGTAACTAATATATCAAGATAAATTCAGGGACTTAAATCAGCCCTTTCTGTAATTCTGAAATTAAATAGGGAAAAACATTTTCAGTATTCCCAAAGTCAAATAATGCTTCTAACTATGTGACTAAAATGGCACCATTCTTACTTGATTGCTCATTTCCAGCTGTGACTCTTAACAGTTATGCTGTACACACTAACCTCTGCTTTCTCAACTTAATTACTCCTGTTACTTTCTCAACCTAATTACTCATGGCTAAAACTCAGCTGTCTCATTTTACATGGGTGACTCACCTACAATCTGATGGGTTTGAAGCAAGGTAGTCAGATCAAAAAGATTTAAATGACTGCCAATGGGAAGGAAGCCTGGACCCAAATGTCAACCATGGTGACTACATGCTTTTGAGCAGCTAGAACGGTAGTGGCGACATGAGGAGAGACAACAGGAAAGGCTGGGGACTGCTATCTGGTTACAGCCAACAGGTGAAGCAGCGGAATGGAGACTCGACTTTCCAGTCTGGGCTTGCCCTTCTTTCCCTCCCACCGCTCATCCACTACAGTGTCTTGACAAGATGCCAGAGGATGAGGGAGGGGTGGAGTGGACCGAGATCTTGGGGACACCAGGACACAATGAAAATTAGCTCAAGATGGTTACCATCAGAAGGGCTCAAAAGCAAGGGAGTGAGCTTACTTCTAAACGGGTCATGAATACTCTTTCTTTGTAAAGATGGAGTCCCACTGTCTGCTGAAGATGAGCATGGATCCTATTCTAGGGGGAATTTTCTGAACCAATTCTTGTCTTTGTGATTTGGTTCCGTCAGAGACAGGAATGAACACTTTAAAAATATCCAGGCAGTGGTGGCTCACACCTTTAATCTCACACTCAGGAAGCAGAGGCAAGTGGACTTGAGTTTGAGGCCAGCCTGGTCTAGAGTGAGTTCCAGGACATCCAGAGCTACACAGAAAAACCCTGTCTCAAAGAAAAAAATTATAAAAGCATCACAGATGACCCATGAGAGAAGCACGCACCAGTACCCCTCTTGCCAGCCCCAAGCACATACTTGGCATCACATGTGACCACAATGGAAGTTTTCTCCCCTGGAGGAATGGGGCCCCCAGGCCCAGGCTCCTGTTTCTTTGATGCATTTCCTTTTTCTCTACTTTCTTCTTCACAAGCACAGTCATCTGGGGAATGAAATTTAAATCAAACATTAGTGGGAGAAGGTAATTTATTCCCAACAATGCTGGAATAACACACACACACACACACACACACACACACACACACACACACACAAACACACACAATTAGCTTTTGCAGATGGCTAACAGAACAGAGAAGGAGGGGGGAGGAGGAACCCATAAGACCAGCCAGGATTAGGGAAAGGTCTCCGGCCCTTACCATCTCCCTAGTTGAGGACTTCCTGTATCTCCTAAAGCACACACTGGTCTGTGTCAAGCTGTTTCTGTCCCTCTCCCAGCCCCAAGACTTCAGGGGCACAAGTATTCAAATAAAAAAGATACCAGGCATCAAGTGTTGGCAGGCCATAGGGCAAACTCACTAACTCAATAGGCCACAAGGCTGGCTCAGGCTCAGTTCCTGGACCTTAGAAGCAGCAGTTGTACCATCTACCTGGAGAGATTTCTGTGTTCACCAGACTGTTCTCTGGTAGCTCATCAGCTTTGTTGTCTCTGTTGTGATTCAATGAATTAACATTTTCGCCCTCATGAACAGAAACAGCAGCCTCCCCTGAACAGGCCTTGCTTCTGCCCTGTGGCTCAAATCTAAATTGTTGTGCTTTATCCCAGCCAGCCAGCCTGCAACTGACGAGGTCCTGAGGAATCTGTCCTTTATTCCTGGAAAAAAAAAAAAAGACCATGACTGTGTCAGGACTTCAGAGCTGAGACATTACAGTCAACTAAAACCACACAAATTCAACGTAATGAACTATGCCTGTAAACATCTGTACAATGTTAAGCTTCAGGGAAATTTTAGAGTAAAATTTGTGGAGAGGGTAATATAGCCTTGTTACACAAACCAGTCTTGAACTTGCAGTAATTCTACTGCCTCTGCCGCCCCAGTGCTAGTGTTGTAGGCATGAGTCACCACACCATCTTGAGGTGAAATTTCTTAATATTCATTCATTCACCCAATCATTCATTTATTCTAATATATGTGTAGGCATGTGTCTCAGGGTGTGCTTGTAGAGGTTGGAGAGTGACTCAAGGGAATTGGTTATTTGTGTCTTACTTTACATTAGGTTTGGGGGACTGAATTTGGGTTTCCAGGCCTGCATATAGCAAGTGCCGTTACCCAGTGATGCAACTCGCTAGCCCAAGGGATGAGATTTTGTTTATAGACTTTCAGAGGGAAACATAAACAGGTATCACACAGTTGATTCTACAGAATATCTTAAATCCCAGTTTAAAAATCAACTTGTGCCCCTCCCCTGTCACCTATTACCTGAAACTCCAGGGCATACTTACTCTATCCAGATCACCATTGCCTTGCTTTCTCCTTCCTTCAATGTTCCAAAACTGGTCATTCTTGTAACTTCAATATCACCTTTGTTTATCAGTAAGAGTGCTCCATAGGGCTCCTGAGGGTCCTCACCAATAGTGGCAGTATCTCTGAAGAAAATATCAAACTATGTCAAGGTGCTGAGGCCTCCCTAAAGCGCTGGTGCCTTTTCCTCATCTTCCTCCCACCTCCCTGGAGACCAACTGATTGATAACGTGAAAGAGAGACCAGTCAGTGACTCTACAAGCCCCACAATTTCTCAAGTCATCTCACAATAAAGCATCACAAATCTCCCAAAGACTAAAGGTAAGGAGTGAAACAGGTGGCATTTGACCTATTCCCAGAGGTCACAGTGCTGAGATTTCTGCTCTCCATCACCTCTAAGATTTCAAGGGGTGGATGTTGGGAAGAGGAGAGGAGGTACTTGCATTCAGAGAACCTGTATTTGGAGTAGTTTTTCCTTTGCTTTTAAGTACAGTCAAAGGCTACATAACTACATTTCCTTTACAGTGGACTGCATACTTAACACTGCCTAAATATTTCATTGTTCTTTTCTATATTGCATTTGTCCAGATGTACACCTAACACTTACAAAGCCTGCAGTATTTGGCACAGTAGCACAACATGTAGCCTACAGCAATAGGCTTATATAATTGTACTCTATGATATATGCACAACCACTAAGCTGCCTGACTAGTAAATTTTCAGAACATATGCATTATTAAGCAATATCTGACTGTATGGGAAAACAAATCAATGGGAAGTTTTGCTCTTCAGGAAAAAACTTCTTTCTCTCAAAAAGGACTCCTCTGCTTCTTTATGTCCACATGCTCAGTGACCCAAGAATAGAAATGGGCAGTATGCTCTGGCTCCTTCATTCCAGCAGCTTCCACTCCTCTCCCCGCTCCCTCCTGTGTGTGTGTGTGTGTGTGTGTGTGTGTGTGTGTGTGTTGCCATGGCTCATATGAAAGTCAGAGGACAACTATGGGAGTCAGTTCTCTCCTAGTATTTTAGTCCTAGGGATTGAACTCAGATTGTTAGCCTTGGCTTTTAGCTGCTGAGCCATCTTGTCAGCCTGGTGGTATGACCTTCTGGGACAAGCATCATATATACAATTCACAAATAACTGAAATGACTGAAATGTTAGACAGCACTTGACTACAACTCTTAAAATTAAACTAAAATTGGCCTTTTTATTCCCAAAGGAGAATGGTTTGGATACCACCTCTTCACGGGGGTCATGCACAGTGCTCTCCAGATGTAGCATGACTGGCTGCTCTCCACCACCACAGCATTGACAATGTCGTGTCTCCTTGGTGTGTACCCTTCCGGCAGCTTCAGGGAGTCCAGGCTGAAGAAGATGCTGTCCTCTATCACCCCATTCCTCCCACACAGGCTGGAAATGCAAACCTGCAAGTGCAGTGCTGAACATTGCTTGAAAGTGTTTATGGACAAGGGGCACAGTTCTCAACACTTGCCTCTCTGACTCAGACCAACCCAGCTGGCCTTGCAAAGCTAGTGAAATCCAAACAACACAGATGTACAAGAGCCTGGGAGCTTTCGGGCTAAAGATGAGGTCTGTGGTGGTTGCTTTCTCAAACTGCCCTGACATGGTCCAGCTCATGCATCCACCCCAGTGCACTCAATGCTTCCATGACCTATACCATTCCCTAAATCACCAGCTGACAAGGAAGCTCAAGGCCCACAACTCATCACATGCATACTTTGCTCTAGAACTCCTTGAACACATCCAGGTACATGCTGTAAGTCAGACCTTAATTATACAAGCATGCTGCTGCCTCTACTTCCCTTTAAGAAATATTTGCTTTCTGTGAATGGGTGCTTTGCTTGAATGTCTTTGCACCATGTGCATGCAGTGCCCTTGGACACCACAAGAGGGAGGGCATTAGATTCCCTGAAACTGGAGTTCACAAACAGTTGTGAGCCACCATGTGGGTGCCAGGGATCCAACCTTAGTCCTCTGAAAGAACAGCAAGTGCTCTTACTCCATTACTCCAGCCCAGCCTCTGCTTCCTTAATGAAGCACAGGTTAGGACTGAGGTTTATCTATGCAGGCTTACTAGAGCATCAAGGAGAATCCCAGAAAGCAATTGTAACAGAAACACAGGAACCACTCACTCATCAGCACAATACCTTGTCCACACGCTTGTACCTCAGTGGCTTCACTGAGATTGCCTCGCTGCTCCATGTCCCTGGCCTGATCCAGTACTCAGCTTCTACCCAGTCTCCTTTGCATGGGCGGAAACCTGAATGGCCAAAGAGAAAACTTCAATAACTTTCAAATGTGCAGTATACTCTGAGGTTATAACACATTGAAATAATTTCTGGTCCATCTTTCCTCATTTCTTTGTCATGATCCAATTCATGTAACCACCTCAACCTGAATCAATCCATGCTCTCACATTAGCTAAATGGAGCAGAGTTTTGGGTATCAACCATCCTCCAGCCTCTAATATAGTGGTTCTCAGCCTTCCTAACGCTGTGACCCTTCAATACAGTTCCTCATGCTGTGGTGACCCCCAACCATGAAATTATTTCATTGCTACTTCATAACTGTAATTTTGCTACTGTTAGGAATCACAATGTAAATATCTGATATGTGACCCTTGTGAGAGTCACAACCCACAGGTTGAGAGCCACTGCTGTAAGAGAGCAGAAAACCCAGTATGGTCAGTCTCAAGTCAGGCCTGTCATCTCAGATCCACAACCCCATTAAATCTACTCTCTATATTTTGCCACATCAAAAAATAGTCTTAACCAGGTGTGGTAGTGTACACCTTAAGTTACAGCACTCAGAAGACAGAGGAAGGTAGAGCTCTGTGAGTTCAAGTTCGGCCTGGTCGACACAGAGAGAGTTCTAAGCCAACCAGGGCTACATGTGAGACCCTGTCTTAAAAGACAAAAACAAACAAACAAACAAAAACCAAAACTAAAACCAGAATAAAACTCCAAAGAGCCTGGGCTGCGAAGACAGCACAAGCATGATGAGTTAAAATCCTAGAGTCACATAAAGTCACGGTGTGAGGGGGCACATGTGTAACTGCAGTGCTGGAGGAGTGGAGACTCAGATCCCTGACACTCTCTGGCCAGCCATTCCAGCCAAATCCAAAGTTTGGGCTAAATTGTTAAAAAAAAAAAAAGCGAACAGCAATTAAGGAACGGCACCTATGGCCTCCTTATTAACCCACCCAATACATACATCATACTCAGAGAGCATGATGCTTGTGCTCATATACACGTGTGCATACAGACACACATAATCAAGACTATGAGGCAGTGATCACACCACAACCACAGTCAGGGTCAGAGAAGATGAACATTGGTGGGGCCCAATCTGCAGAATAATGCTACCCACACTCTGGGTGGGTCTTCCCTCCTTGGTCAAGTTCTCTGGAGACACGTTTATGCCCGGAGATATTTCCTGTGTGGTTCTAAATCCAGTCAAGTTAGTAGTGAATATTAACTGTTACAAGTATACCTGTTGTCAACTTGACACCCAAAATCTATAACATTCCACCTCTGGCCCTCAAAGGCTCATGGTATCTCATATTACAAAATACACCCATTTCACCTTCAAAAGTCCCTAAAGTCTTAACAGTGTCAAACTCCTCAAAACTAGCCAGAGTCTCCCCACTAAGATTCAAGCAAGCTTAAAAGTGAGCCTCTGTAAGAACAACAGACAAAAAACAATATACTTCTACTATACAATGGACACAATACATATCCTATTTCAAAAGGGAGAAACAGAGGTATAGCAAGGGTTGAGCCAAAGCAAGAGTTAAACCACTAAACCAAATGTAAGCTCCCAAAGCTCTATGTCCACTTGGGGGCCTTATGATGGACTACTGTAGGGCGCCAATAGCCTTGGTGTCCTGCCCCTTTAGCTCTGCTACCTATAGCGTGGACCAGCTCTACTCTATACCTGGGGCTTTCCTTGTTGGACATCCTGGGAATCTCCATTATGGATTTAGTCTTCTCTATCACCAATTCATGCAATGATTTCTAGGACCTTCTTCCAGGAAATCCAACCCTGTCACACAATGGCCTCAAGGGCTTTCTGGAACTTCAGTGCAAATCTCAGTAATAGTCCATTCTGCATGCCTGGGAAACCAGCACCATAAGGATGGCATTGTTAAGTTCTGTTTCCAGTTTAAGATGTAGTTTGGTTCCCTTCTTCTGTAGATCTTGGTGGCCGAGTCCAGGGAAACAGTGAAGCACGAGCCTCTGTTGTGGCCATTCTCAGTTCAGTTCTCTCCTTTCGTACTTTTGTTAGGTAAAGTCTTGCAATCAGGACACCTGTCTAGTTTTAAGGCTGCTAGTATTTTTTTAAAGAATTTAGCTGCTTTCCTGTCACTCGCCTTGTCTGTAACTTCAGCCCCACTCACACCAATTTTTCTTATTTTTCTGCTCAATCTTACTATAAATCTAAGTAAGAATTAATAGAAACCAGGCCACAGATGAATACTGGTATTGTCTTGAAACATTCTCCACCAAACAACTTAGTCCACTGCTTTTGAATTTAGTTTTGAGAATATGGGCAGGAAGCAGCCAAATTTTCCAGAATGTAACATGGATAGCTTGTAGTCAAATTCCCAGTACAGTCCTCAGTTCTTTCTGAAATCTCATGAGCGGAGACTCCACTTCCCATTCAGGTCTTCCGTATTCCCACCAGAATGGCCCATTAAACTCTGTGTAGCATTCTCGGGCTTCTCTAGCCTAAAGTTCCAACTCTTCCTTCTCCTGCAAACAACTTCCAAAGGCCTATGAACCTTATGGCCAGCTTTCTCAAAGCAATAGTCCCGCTTCTCAGCACTGACTGTCGATATTAGTTATTTAACTTACTGCTGTGAAAAAATACTTAAAACCAACTACAAGGAAAGTTTTTTTTGGGTCACAGTTTGAAGGTGGAAGAGATGGCATTGAGAGCAGCCCTAGTGGTGGTGCTAGAATGTGAGGTGTCTGATCACATCAGGCGCACTCTCAGGCAAGAGAAGAGAATGCTGGTCCTGAGCTCACTCTCTCCTTTTTTCCTTTCTATTCAGCTGGGACCCCAGATTATACTACAGTGCTGCTTACATTCAGAAAGGTCCTCCTGAGTCTACTTCCCTAGTGCTAGATAAAAAGTGGGTGCTACCACACATGCCTAAAAATTTATTATTGTGTATGTGCACTTGCACATGTGTGTGCATGTACCTGCAGGCTCTGCATGCTGAGGCATGTGTGTGGACGTCAGACAACAACTCTAGAGTCAATTTTCTCCTCTCATCTACACAAGAGTTCTAGGGCTCAAACTCAGGTTGCCAGGGTTGCATAATAAGCACCTTTACCCACCGAGCAACCTGACCAGCCTTGGGAGCAGGCCTTAAAAGTAACAACCAAAGAACCTAGGGAATATCAGAGATGAGAACAACTCAGGTGATTGCTTTAACTGACAAGGGGGAGTCTGAGCCAGGGTGAACCTCACTGGGTTGTACCTGGTGCTAAGTTCTTGGAAAGTCCCTTAGTCCACTCACTATTTGGACTCCATGCTTTGGTAGTGTCTTTCACATTATATTTTTTTTTCAAGAATGTTCTTTTGCTACAGTAAAAACCTGGGTTTTATAGTTATATTAATAGAAAATTTCACATTTTAAGCACATATTCACCCTATAGAAACCACACAAGTTTTTCTGTATTAGGAAATCCACACACCTCAGGTAAACATTTTGTACCTCCAGTGAGGTAGAATAAGGTAGAAAAGACCAATTATTAGATGTGGATTTAATTAGTTACTTCTATAATTAAAGCATACTTTTACTGTCCACTTCTAAATAAACATGTTTTCACTTGCTATGTGGAACAGAATGAGCTGGAAAAATAGTTGACATAATCAGTTGTTGCCCTTAACAACCTGCTGACAGTCACATACACTTCTGTAAAATCATGATGGCTTGCCCCCATGCCCCCTACCTTCTGGTTTTAGAGAACAAAATAAAAATATAAACTACTGAGGCCTTTAAAAAATTATCCTGGTTTCTGTCCACTGGTGATATCTCTCTTCCAACTGGTGTTGACGTGTTTATTCCAGAAAGATCCATCAACATAGTCAATAGTTGCTGTGTTAAACACCTTCCACCTTTTGTATCTGGAAACTTCTCCCATCAAGGCTGCGCTAACTAAATAAATAATCATGGGTCTAGACAATCACAAGCAACCTTCAGATTCCTCTGACAAAACAGGTTTCAAAATCCCCAATAGCTATCTGTCAATTTCATGTTGGAACTATAGGTTACCAGTCATAGTAACATAGGAAGCTTCCTGGCACGTTAAGTCGGCTGCCTCTGGCACCCAGGCTATAGGGCAGCTGATACTCATCTTTTGACTGTAGCCTAGTGCTATCCAGCTCAAAAGCAACTCCCATGGTAACATTTCCAATTCCCTTCCTCTTTGCAGTATGTACTCCTTTTTTCCTGGA
This sequence comes from Mesocricetus auratus, assembly GCF_017639785.1. Taxonomy (NCBI): domain Eukaryota; kingdom Metazoa; phylum Chordata; class Mammalia; order Rodentia; family Cricetidae; genus Mesocricetus; species Mesocricetus auratus. The sequence goes on from NW_024429194.1 coordinate 76,256,170, forward strand.
GGAAGAACTGATTCTCACTGTTCTAGTCTTCAACAACTGGCATGGTATTCACTACTAGACAGTAGGTGTACAGCAAACATTGAATTAAACTTAGTGAATGACATGAGCAAATTATTTCTTTAGGCATAAAATAAAAATTTAGCTTGGCTAGAAACAAATGTAATTAAAAACAGAAAATGAGAAACTGCAAGGTGATCCAAGTCTTACTTTACTGAATACAAAGTATCTTAGAAAGAACTGTTCTTGGGCTGGAGAGATGGCTTGGAGGTTAAGAACACTGGCTGTTCTTCCTGAGATCCTGAGTTCAATTCTCAGCAACCACATGGTGGCTCACAACAATCTATAATGAGATCCGGTGCCCTCTTCTGGCATGCAGGCAAATATGCAGGCAGAACACTGTATATATAATAAATAAATAAATCTTAAAAAGAAAACAAAACTGTTCTTAAGCCAGATGTAGTGGCTCAAACCTGTAATCAGGCCAAGAATTTAGGAGACTGAGGCAGGGAAGGTAGGGTCACTGCAAGCTCTAGCCTGGCCTACAATGTGAAACCTGGTCTCAACAAACAAAAAAAGGACATTTCTTAGACCAACACACTATCTTTGTATTAGCAACTCAGTGACCAGTGAATGTGTTTGACAGATAAATACTAAAAGCAGAGTTTAAGTTGCCCCCCTCACAATCCAAAGTCCACCCAACATTCAAGAACCCCCGTGTGAGGCCAACACCTGGCAGCCATTCCCAAACATGACTCTTTCAATAATATGTGTAGCTGACTTAAACGTAACCCATAAAAATTACTAAAAGACAGAAAATTTCATTTTAAATATGAAACAGAAACCCATCTGGCTACCTTCGCACACACTCTCCAGAGAGAAATATGTGGTCTGGCTGATGTAACCAGCACCTTCTAACATGGATGTCACACAGCCAATCAGTACTCTGGGCCTGGAGTCTGACAACCCTTTGCAAGAGTTTTTGTTATCATCTTCCCATTTATCAGAGACAGCTTCCACCTGTAAGACAAATGAGTGACTCTTTACATCATTATGGAGGCGAATAAGAAAAAAAATTACAGGCATGACTCCATCTTGGATTGGGAAGTTCAAGTTCATGTACAGCAGGTTCAGTGCCTGTTAAGATTTGCTTCCTGATTCACAGAAGTGCCTCCTGAAGGGTTTAAAAAAAAGAGTTAAACAAACAAAAGCCCAGATTAAGCTGGATGTGGTAGTGCACAGCTTTAATTCCAGCACTCAGGACGCAGAGGCAGGTGGGTCTCTATTAGAGATCAGTCTGGTCTATGTAGTGAGTTCCAGGTCAACCAAGTCTACACAGTGATACTGTCTCAAAAAGAAAATTCTTTTTGGCTTTTAAGTTTGTGTCTGTGTCTATGTCCATGTGTGTCTGTGTGTACATCCAAGCAGTTTCCCATGGAATCCAGAAGATAGTATCTGATCTGCTGGAGTTGGAGTAACAGGTAGTTTTAAATCAATGGATGTGGGTGCTGGGACCCAAATGAAGGTCTGCTACAGGAGCAACAAGCACTCTTTTTTTTGTTGTTGTTGTTTTTTGTTTTTTTTTTTCGAGACAGGGTTTCTCTGTATTGTTTTGGAGCCTGTCCTGGAACTTGATTGGTAGACCAGGCTGGTCTCAAACTCACAGAGATTCACCTGCCTCTGCCTCCCAAGTGCTAGGATTAAAGGCGTGCACCACCAACGCCGGCAACAAGCACTCTTAATTGCTACGCCATCTCTCTTGCTCCTGGAGGATCTTTAAGGATCTCTATGGCTTGTCCTTTATAAGGGCATGAATCCTATTAATGAACCTATCACTCCTTAAAAGTCTTACCTGTAATTCCAAGAACCATGGGTGTCAGAATTTAACATAATTTTGGAGACAGAGCTGTATAGCAATCTCTTCTGAATAAATATAACAATATTCAAGAAAAGATTAGTAAACTGAATGTAATTGCATATTATAAAGAATATACACCACAAACAAATGGGATTTATCCCAGAATGTAGAAATGGTTAAACATTTGAAATTCAGTCAACATATTACATAACATGATGAAGAAAAAATTATACAAATATTTCCGTTGATGGATAAAAATCATTTGGTAAAATTCAAGCCTTCTGGGATAGAGAAGAAAGGAAGGATAGAATTTAATATGGCCAAAGCATATGCCATACTTGTATAAAAGTGTCTTCGGACTGAAGAGGTGGCTCAGCAGTTAAGAGCACTGACTGCTCTTTCAGAGGAGCTGGGTTCAATTCCCAGCACCTACACAGCAACTAATAACCATCTCTAACTCCAGTTTCCAGGGATCCGACACCTTCTTCTGTCCTCTTCATGCACTGCACACACAGATTCATGCAGGCAAAATACCCATACACACAAATTAAAAACACTCAAAAATGTCAATGTCTTTATGAAAATTGTCATTAATGCAAGGAATAGATGCCACAATAATTTTATGTTAAGATTTTCCAGGCCTGGCTTAATCCTGGCATTCAGGAGGCAGCAGCAGGCAGATCTTTTTGAGTTCGAGGCCCGTCTGGTCTACATAGCAAGTTCCAGGATAGCCAGGGATACATAGAGAGACTGTCTCAAAACAAAAAAATCTCAACAATCCTTCACAATACAACAACTAAGTTGGAATAAAGAGGGAACTTTTCTAGCATAGTTAAGACTATAAACGAAAACGCCATGGTTCACATCAACCCAATGCTGAAAGAGGAAAAGCTTTCCTCCTCAAATCAGGGAACAGGCAAGGGTGCCCACTCTCCTCACTTCCATTCAGAACTATACTCAAAGTCCTCACCAAAACTATTAGGTAAGAAAAAGAAACTAAAGGTATCGAAATTTAAAAATGAGCAAAATTATCTTTGTTCACAGATAGCTGGATCCTGCATATATAAATTCCTAAAGATGTTACATTCTTTAAAAAAAGTCCCCAAATGGTTAAAGCTAATAACTGAATTTGGTAAGGTATTATGCACACAATTTGTTTTGTTTCTATGTTTTTGCAATAAAGAATACAGAAAAGAAATTAGGCTTCAAAAAGAAGCTGGACAAGCCGGGCGGTGGTGGCGCACGCCTTTCATCCCAGCACTCGGGAGGCAGAGGCAGGCGGATCTCTGTGAGTTCGAGGCCGGGCTGGACCGATAGCCTCCAAAACAATACAGAGAAACCCTGTCTCATAAAAACCGAAAAAGAAAAACAAAAAACAAAAAGAAGCTGGACATGGTAGTACATACCTTAATTCCAGCAGTTAGGTGGTTAAGGCAGAAGATTGTGAACTTAAGGCTAGCTTAGGCTATATTATAAAAAAGAATACTTAGGAATCAACAGTTGAGGAGACACACTAAAATGAAAAACTTCAACATGTAACTACATAAAATGAAGCCATGTAACCAAGTCAACAATGATTTTGAGTGTTGGAGCAAGAGCTTAGTGGATGAGAGTTCTTACAGTGCTATCATGAGGTCTAGAGTACAGATCCTAACATCCATGCAAACAAGTTGAAACCATGTTATTAATCTAATATTAATTTGATAATTTTATTTTGTATATCCTCTAATCTATCACTCCTACTTCTAAGAACTTATACTACCAAAGAACTATTTTTATATAAAAAAGGATATTGCTGAATAAAAGTCACTGATCATCTTTGTTAATTAAATGTTTTGATGTTGTTTTATCTTTGTTTTATTGACAGGGTCTTGGTAGGAAGCCTTGCCTGGCCTGGAACTAACTATGTAGACCAGGTGGGTCTATAGAGATCTATCTGCCTGCCTCTACTTTCCAAGTGCTAGGGTTACCAATCTTTAGAATTTTAAACCATGCTTTTAAAACACTAGAGAACGTTTTAAAAAATTAAAGAGTATATGAAATAGCATACATTTATAGGAAGACTGTGCTTTCTGAATATAAATTTCTATGTCTGAATTATTTGTTTTTTTAAAACAGAAATCACTACAAAGAACAAAAGCTCTCCCTCATAGGCACACTTCAGTATGTTCTCCTTGGTTAGGCCGAGTCTGAGAGGCTAACTTACCCTGATTGCTTTCAGTCCATTTGATATTTTGTTTTCTTCAACAACCGCAATAACTTCCTGTCCAACATTCAGAAGCACTTTGCTAGTCACGGCATCATTGGAAAAGTAGATCAAATCATCAATCATGCCATAATCACTGCAATATCTTGTCACAACACCCTGCACAGTTTTCAACCTGGTATCACCTAGGACAAGTGAGCAAAGAGGTTATATTAATAACAAAAGATAATCCTAGTGCCAGAGAGAATGGCTCAGTAACTTACAGTACTTGTTCTTCTTCCAGAGGACCCAAGTTCAGTTCCTAGTACTCACAGTAGGGGTGGAGTGTGTGTGTTGTGTGTGATAACTATAGGAGGGAGGGAGGGAGGGAGGGAGGGAGGGAGGGAGGGAGGGAGGGAGGGAGGGAGGGAGGGAGAGAGAGAGAGAGAGAGAGAGAGAGAGAGAGAGAGAGAGAGAGAGAGAGAGAACCATCTGTAGCCCTGAGGATCTGATATATCTGGCTCTGTAGGTACCACACACACAGAGTACTCTCTTGTACGGGCTCTGTCTGTTTGTCTGTCTGTCTCTTTGTCTCTCTCTCATGTGCACAATTAAAAAAGCAGTAAAATCCCACAATTAAACTCTACTGAGAAAGGCAAGGCATGGACATTCATGGGGAGAGGAACTTAATTGGCTGGGTTTGAGAACTGGAGAAGCTGCCACTGAGTTGTGTTCGAAAGAGTGATTTTGAAACAGAATCCTAGGTTCTGAGGGGTACAGGTAGTGAAGTTGGTGGGAAGAGCTTTGACTCCAAAGCCAGACTGCCTGGCTTGACTCTAGCTCTTTTGTCATGTGTAAGTAACCCTGAATGTTGTCCTTAACCATTATACATCATCCCCAGAGCTTCTATCCCTGTTTATCTTGTAAGTATATTTAATAAAATATATCAGACCTCTTTTTCAGATAGCATTATTTCCATCTTCATTTTGGTGTCAGAAGCGTTTACCCAGCCCCCAAAACTCGGAGACAAGATCCAGGCAACCTCACTGCCGCCTGCCTGGCACACGGTGCCACGGCTGTGCCAAAGAACTCCAGCCCTTGGAACGCAGTTCACGGTACCCACCTCCCATTGCTGGCAGGACGGGAACTCACAGCCTTTACACCTGTTAGTGTTCATTTTCAATTATTTTAGGGTTGGGCTTGGAAGGAGGTGTTCAGACTTGGGCACCCCTTTCAGATAAGTTTATGATTTAGATGAGATAGATATGCTTAGTTTAGGATATAAGTAGATTATAACTTGCTTATCATCTTCTATGTATATATGTTGTATAGATTCAAGTTTTTGTACCAAGTTTAAATCTTTTATTTAGACTAAGGGGAGTTGTAGGGGTGAACCCCACAAAGCTATCCACCCTAAGGGCAGGGATAAGGAAATTCAGGACAGGTGAAGATAAAAAAGTGAAAGAGAAACGAATCCTTATTATTTTCTCTTCCTCTGGAAGCCTGCCACGCTTCTGACTCCCCAGCCCTTATAAGTTCTTATTCTGGTAAATAAATGTATTATATTCTATATTGCATTGACCTCCCTCAACAATACATGTCAGTTACCACCTATAAATGAAGTCAGCAGCTATCACTACATGACAGCTGGATGATTAAGTAACAGAACGCACGTGTAATGTGTACACTTTTGAGTGGTAGGCACAGCTAGGGTGCCCTGTGTGTTACTAGGCTTATATGGGCATCTGAGGAGTCCTAGACATGGACTATTTGTTACCACCTTATCAACCATCATAGCTACAATCTTGAGAGTGAGGTTCCAAACACATCACTGAGGGCACAGGAAAGAGCCATCTACTTCAAGGGAAGTAGAGAAATGTGGCCGCTCAGGGAGCTATCATGAACTGGAGCTGCAACCACCATGTTTGAGTTCTCATTACACTGTTCCTGTGATCAGATCAGATGACACCTGTGGGGACAGTACATCGTCACACTGGAGCCCAAGCTGTGGCCGAAAGCCACTACTCTTTACAGTGGCTCTCGACCTTCCTAATGCCTCGTCCCTTTTATACAGCTCCTCATGTTGTGGTGACCCCCCAACCGTAAAATTATTCTCATTGCTACTTAATAGCTGCAATTTTGGTACTGTTATGAACGATAATGTAAATATCTGGTATGTGACCTCTGACAGGGTCATGACCCACAGGCTGAGAATCACTGTTTTGGAAATATGACATCATTTCCCCAGGTTACACTTTGCATATTACATCTACATATAGAAGGCCTTTACTGTGCTGTGCTCAACAATTCCATTTTAAAAATGTTATTTCTAGCGTCTCTTACAGGCAATTCATTCCTTGAGGGGATGGAGAAAGCAATGGGGGAGACATTAGCCTGAGGTCCCATGCAAAAAATAAAAAAACAAAAACAAAACAAAAAATCCACAAAAAATAACAACCCTAGAGAGAAAGGCACAGTAACTTCGGCAGATGGGACTGCCTGGGAGGGTGCTCCTGCCAGAATTAGAAGTCTGGCGATGGTAAAGAATTCAAAGCGAATGATTCCATAGCTTTTCCAAAGGACAACTTGAGGCGGTGGGACTGCTTGCGGCTTCCAGACCTCTTGAGAGGTCAGAGGGAACAGAAACCAGGCAGAAATGTGGAAGAGACATCTGGTCACTTCGTGTGGCACAAAACCACTCACAGTGAGAGCAAAGGAGAATGAGGAAGCCAACGGTACTGATCCAAGAGTAACAAGGCACACATGCAAAAGCTTCTCCGAGTTTCTCCGAGAAAATGATAACTCGTTTGGTTTATAAAAGAAGTGAGGGGTGCCGGGCCTGAAGGCAAACATCTTTTAATCCAGCACTCGGGAGGCAGAGGAAGGCTTATCTCTGTGAGTTTGAGGCCAGCCTGGTCTACAGCGCGAGTTCCAGGACAGCCAGGGCTACACAGAGAAACCCTGTCTTAAAAAAACAAACAACAACAACAACAAAAAAAAAAACAAAAAGCAAAAAGTACCCCCCCCAAAAAAACAAACAACAAAAAAAGCAAGAAGCGAGGGCCAAGCTCATCTAAAGGAACCTGAGCACGACCCGGAGGGGTCGCAGCCCGCCCCACCTCACAGGCCTGTCAAAGGGCTTCCGGCTGAGTGCTCCTCGAGCCCTTACCTTCCGACAGCTCCTGCCCGGGCTGCCCGGCCTCCTCCTCAGGGATGTCCTCCCTCCTCCAGAAGAAGGACACCAGCTTGGCCGCTAGACGCAGCATGGCACCCACTCAGCTTCTCCCTCGGCCCCAGGCGCTGGCACGCCACAGCCCCGCCCATTCTATTAAGCATGCGCCCCCTCGTAGAACTCAGCCAATAGGGTTGTTGTGTCTGCGCCTGCGCCTGCCTATCATAGGCCTCAGCCAATAGGATCCTTGCCTATGCCGTGAGCCACGACCGTTAGCAACGCGAGTTTGGCGGTTAGCACGTGAAGGAGCCCGGGATTCCTCGTGGAGGTGACTGGAGGCCTGGCATGCGCAGTGTCCTGACAAGGCGGGGCGGGACTTCGTGTCGGATGGGCGCGGCATGAAGCTCGGATGGGCATTTCTGCTTAGTCTATTTACATGGAAGCCAGGAGGTGGTGGCACGTCTTTAATCCCAACATTCGGGAGGGAGAGCCAGGCGGATCTCTGTGAGTTCGAGGCCAACCTGGTCTACAAAGCGAGTTCAAGACAGGACCGTTACACAGAGACACACCCCCCCCTTTGCAAAACAAACAAAACAACAAAACCCAGAAAGTTTTTATTCTGCTGTTACTGGGTATTTTTTGTTTTGGGATTTTTTTTTCAGGCATGTTGACAATATATGACTATTTAGAGAGTTTCTGCTACTGATCTAATTTAACTTGGTCAAATCTGGATGACTTCTGTTTTTAAAGTTTATCAGGGTATGGTGACCCACACCTTTGATCCCAGAACTTTGGGGGAAGAGGGAGGCAGATTTTTGTGAGTTCCAGGCCAATCTGGTTTACATAATTCTGGGCCTACCAGGATTACATAGTGAGACCCTGCCTCAAGATGAAATAAAACACAAACCTTATCAAGAGTTTCCCCACTATGTTTGTCTCCCGAGTCTCCTTCACTGTGTCATAAACAAGATGTATTCTGTTAGGGGTCTAGTTTAGTTCTAGATTATTATTTTTTATCTCTAATACGTGATCTGTCTATTTAACTTACACTCTTCTTGAGAGATGGGAGAAAGAAATTCATCCCTTAAACATTTAGGGGCCTGTCATAAAGGCTTCCTGTTGGGTGTGTTGCTAGGAATACACGGAAAAATGAACAAGGACCTGAGAATTTATAAGGTTGGGGTCATCTTTAGAGACAAGGGCTGGATAACCCAGTCAGGCTTCCTATAATGGCATGTGGTAGCAATTACTGCTTTTCAGAACTGTGGATGCTGCCAGCCTGACCTGCCCTACATCAGTCTCTCCTACATTTCCATGCAGACACCCTACAGACATTGTGTCTGTCTGTACATCATATCTAAAAGAAAATGTGATATTGCTCCAAGACCCTTGCCCTGCCCATCTAAATGGCTCACAGTACTGATAGCAAATGGGGTGCATTGGCTCGTCCATGTCTATCTGGAATTTGGTCCCCTCTCATCATTTTGGGTCACACCTCCTCCCCATCTTCTTTCACCATCCAGCACCAGATGTCACCTTGCACAAGTCCACCTCAGGGTCAAAGTCAAGTGGCTCCCATGCACACAGGTGTCTTGTACCTGGATCGCCTCTGCATTCTATATCCCAGAATCCCTGTCTCACCCTCCTCCAGCCATGCTCCTGCCTGCTCCAAAGCCTTGAGACCTACCAGACCTCTGGCTTTTCTGCCTACCTTCTGTACCTTCAGTGCTATCCACTGTCTCCCTGAAGTCTGTTCATCCTCACACAGAGAAAGTCAAATCTGTTGCCGTATGACGCAGAAGAACCGTGGCCTGTAAATATTCAGTAGGCAGAGGGAAGAAGGGGAGTTGTTTGAATACTGTACTGAAAAACGGGACTCTTGTTCCAGAAACTGGTAGCAATGAAGACACACTTCCAAGTCACTGAAAGCTGGGAGTTGGGAGAGCTCAAGGAGCGCTTTCTTTCTCTCTGATTCATGGCAGCTTGTTTGTGTTTCTTAGTAGAAACACTTTTGAGAATCAGGAAAATGATGAAATTCACTCAACTTTTTTCCCCCAAAAAACACAGAGGAGTTCAATCCAGTTGGTCCAATTCCCATGAATTCTACTGATTTTAAAACTCAGTAAATTTGGGAGGTTTCTCAGCCCATTTGAAAGAAGTTCCAGATGTCTCAGGGAACAGTTTGGGTGAATTGTTTCTTGTTTGAATTTATTTTTGTTTTATGTGTATGGGCGTTTTGCATGCATGGATATGTACAAGTATGTGTCTTGTGTCTACACAGGCCAGAAGAGGGTGTTGGATCCCCTGAAACTAGAATTGTAGATGGTTGAGAAATGCCAGTAGGTGCTGGAGTTGTAAGCTACCATGTGGATGCTGGAAATTGAACCCAAGGTCCTCTGCAAGAGTAGCCAGTGCTTGTAACCTCTGAGCCATCTCTCCAACCCTGGGTAAACCTTTCCTAATTCTTCTGGTTTGGTTGAAAACCTAAGATAACTGAGCATCCCTGATTAGAAACCAGTGACCGAGCCCAGACTGCATGCGGTTCTGTGGTTCAAGGGCCTGTTTTTTCCAAGTACTCTCAACTGAGCCTTTTTGCAATGCTCACAAAGAAATTGTTGCTGTAATTGCCAGGGCGCCAATGTCTCCAGGCAAATGAAGCACATTCATGTCCCTTTTCTCTGCCTAGTGAGCAGAAATAAAGGGTGCAGTGGGACCATTCTTGCCAATCCTTGGGGCTACCATGGGAACCCGTGGTGGAATTCCCAGCAGTTCAGGGGCCAGCCTTGCCAAATCGAGAACATAAAGCTTTATGTGGCCTGATGAAGGAGATTTCCATCATGTGATAATGGGAGACAAGGAAAGACTGCTTAAAGAGATGTGTGATGTGACCTCGGAGTAGTTTTCTGTTCCAGGTCCAAGGTTGATCAAGATCCATATCCAGTGCTGCACTGTTCTTAGTGGTTCTTCGCTTTCCAAAACACCCTCCTGGCTAGTATGCGGTGAGTGGGACCAGAGGCTCTTCCTTTCCTCCTTGTGTTAGGAAAGCCCCAAGTCAGTGCTTATGCAACCAAGGCGGACATTTCTAGGATCCACTCCCTTAATCTCATTGAAATTCAGGAAGCTGTGTGCCTGCTCCTGGCTGAAGTGCAGTTTGGCTGAGCTTTTGTTCCACTTATGAATAGTTCTTGCTGGAAGTCCATCACCCAGAGGCCAGCTCTCCCAACAGCCGGACAACAGCAGAGGTAAGCATGAAGGCATTAAATTACAAAGTAGGTACATCTTTTGTAATCTTGCATTACCGCTTTGTGTTGACTAGGTGGAGTGCCCCCTCTGTTTGGGACTCATAAAGTTGCTGGTGGAAGTTGGAACGTACTACATTGAAAACTCAGATGTAATCTAAATATCCTGAGTCTAGATGGGTTTGGGTGATTTTTACTCACTTTGAGAATTGTTTATTCCTTTTTAGATTCATAGCCCTAGTGCATGAGCATATTTCTTTGTGTAAGAAAGAATTTGCTTAAGCCAGACATAGTAATGTTTATTTGTGCAGAAGTTTAAGGCCAGCCTGGGCCTCACAATGTGATACTTTGTCTCAAAAGAGAATTGTTAAGGGAATTTCTTGAAAATGATTCATTAGGACTGGAGGATTTTTTTTCAATTGTCAAAGTCCATGCTGATTTCATTGCATAGGAGGGAGTAGTGGTCTAAGTCTGTTCATGAGTCTCAAAGTGGCTATGTGTCACCCTCAGTAGCATGCCTGTTTCCAGTGCCATGACACGGGAGGGGCAGTTCAGGGAGGAGTTGGGCTATGACCGGATGCCCACACTGGAGAGAGGTCGGCAGGATACAGGACGGCAGGATGCGGGCAGCTACACCCCTGACTCAAAGCCGAAGGACCTGCAGCTGTCGAAGAGGCTGCCCCCATGCTTCAGCTACAAGACATGGGTATTCTCTGTGTTAATGGGGGTGAGTAGCTCAACACAGTTTCAGAGGACAGCAAGTACCTTCCAGTGCTGACCATGTTCTATAGAGTACAAGGCCCCCTAGACTGGAACACGATCTGTCTCAGGTGGGTCAGGCAGGAACAGCTCCCATGTTGGTGGGGTGTCTCTCGAGTGCCAACATTTTCTTTCGTTTTTATCCTTTCAGTTACTTTTCTCAATATCTGCTGGGAAGTGGGGGCTATACCCCTAAACCATACTTACCCTGGGCCCACAGCTCATCCATCAGCTAGGTGGCTGGCATGACCCTGTACTCCTGTACATGAATGGTCTGTGAAGGTTTGGAGGCCATCTCATATTTCAGGGTGGCTCTGTGGAGTGAATGACAAGAGATGTGGCCAAGGCTGGGGTCAGGACTATGGAACAGGAAGGCTACAGCAGTCATAAGAACTATGTGGGGAGGCCTATGGGGAACCATGGAGAGGGCTAAGTTGGGTGTGGCTAGAAAGCAGATCTAAGCTAGGCCAGAGTGGGCAGTGCCATATGGGACCCTAGGACATGTGAACACAGTCTTGCAGATAACCTGGGTGCTTAAAGTGTCATTTGACCCTGAGTGTGCACAGTAGCTGAGGACCAAGCCACTGCATACATTTTTTTCTATGTCTGGGGCTGAGTTTTGTGCAGCCCTGGTCTGAGATGGGGATTTCTCCCTTTCCACATCTCTAGACCTTTTTGCAGATTCCAATTTGGATCAGTTTCTGCAGAGGCAGTAATGCACTTGTTTGACAGGCTCTGAGCCTGGACCTGGGGTAGGATCCTGAATCTCCAGATGTTACCCCCCACCCCAACCCCCCCCAAAAAACACTGTGGCAGTTTCTGCTCTGGCATTAGAGCTGGGGAAGGGGAAGTCCATTCCTTGGGTTGTGTTGGTCCTGCCAAGAGGAGTTCCAGTCATACAGGACCCAGATTTAGGCAAAATAAATATGGGAGGGTGTTGGCTAATACGGGAAAAGTTGCAGTCAAAGGGTTGGGTGCTCCCTCCTCAGGGGTCTCATCACCAGACAGAGCCAGCTATAACCAGATTCTATGTCACTCTTTTGCAGAGCTGCCTTCTGGTGACTTCTGGATTTTCACTCTACTTGGGGAATGTGTTCCCCTCCGAGATGGATTATTTGCGCTGTGCAGCAGGCTCTGTAAGCATACCCCTCAGCCATACCAGCACCCTGATTCTCCCGTCGTGGGTTTGAGCCTCTATAACCTGGAGTTTATGGGTTTCTGCTAACTACTCGTGTGGCTAGTTTTAATAGTTTTGAAACTTACCAGTTCTGACTCCTATGTGGAAAACAGCACTTTTGATTCTGGTATGTTGTAGTGTCCTCCTGCTCTTGCTATACTGGGTGCCACTAAGGCCTCTGCCCTTGGAAGTCAGGAGGCCACACCTCCCAAATCCTGATGCCATGTTTCTAGAATCCATTGCCAAAGGAGGGAAGGAGAGAGCCACTAACACCCCCAGGCTGTGTCTCCTGACTCCCCAGTGTCTGGCTAGCTCAAGCACAGAGCATAATATCGTGTCTGGGTAAGTGTGTGGTAGCTGGGCTATGGTGACCTCTTCAGAACCACCCTGTCTTAGGATCTCTATTGTTGTAAAGAAACACCATGACCACAGAAACTGTTATGAAGGAAAACATTTAATTAGAGTGACTTACAGTTTCAGAGGCTTAGTCCATTATCATTATGGTGGGTGGGGTTCAGGCAGGCATAATGCTCGATCAAGAGCTGAGAGTTCTACATTTTGATCCACAAGCAACAGAACTGTCTCTACACTGAGTGTAGCTTGAGCATAGGCGACCTCATAGCCCACCCTCATAGTGACAAGCTTCCTCCAATAAGGCCACACCTACTCCAATAAAGCCACACTTCCTAATAGAGCTACTCTTTTGGGGAGGGTATTTTCTTTCAAATCGCCATACACCCTATGTTCCTTTGAGGTCCTGGATCCCCAGGTTTACTCCCTGTGGTTTTTTTTTTCTATTCTATTTTTTTCTGTTTTCTATTCAGCTGATGACTGACCAACACAGGCCAAGGTTCCTGGGAGTCTTTTCTTCCCTAACCCCTGCCAGAATCCCCTACCTCTCCCAAAGGACACTGCTCCCATCAGTGGCCTGAGTTATCTTAAAAGACAAATCACACATGGGGCTCAGCAGTTAAGAGCACTTTCTGCCCTTGCAAAAGACCAAGGTTCAGTTCCCATCACCCATGATGACTCATAGCCATCTGTGACTTTAGTTCCAAGGGATCCGATGCCCTTTGCTGACCTCTGTGAGCACACAGGCATGTCAAAGACCCACACATGCAAAATACAATAAATAATTCTTTTTTAAAACAGGAGAAAAACAAAGGACACCAGCTTCTTTTAGTCTCACATGCCAGTCACGTGCACAAGCTGTCACGGGACTCTTTGCTCCTTTATAATAAAACTCTTTGAAAGAATGTGAACCCTTCTCTGCCACTTCCTCTCTGGATATGTCTACCATGTATGTCCTCATCATGGGAGCAAGATCGCAGTGATTCTGACCTGCATTGCTCCTCGGTCCCAAAGGTGGGGAACACTCATTGCTGCCTTGTTCCACCCGTGGCAGCTGTCTTCCCAGACACTAGTGTTTGGCCTTTGGTTACCTGAGGGTCCCAAGACCTACCTCAGTTCTCAACACAGGTTTCCTTTCCCTTCCATGCCACCCACTTTACATCCTATATAGACATTCCCATTGGCCTTTGTCCTGTGAGCTCCTATCCTTTTAGGTCTTCTTCCAGGGGACCATGGTCCCATTGCCCACATGCTTGACACCACATGGCCTGCCAGACCCAGGCTGACCCACCTCCAGCTCCCCCGACACCCTCACTAGCCTCCTCCCCTGGTTCTTGATCTGACTTTAGAGTCACAGTAGGGTCAGACATGGCCTGGATGACAGCCACTGAGATCATGGGACCCCTAAATACAAGGGGACACTTCTGTTTTGGCCACACAGATACTGTTTCCTTCTGGGTAACTGTTCAACAATACCAAGTTATAATATGACTTCCACTCTCATCCAACCAAATGCTATTTAATTAACTTCTATAAATTCTTTGAGAATTTCATACACAGACATACAATGTATTTGGACCACATACTATCTCCACTCCTTCCCCTAGCCTCTCAGTTCTATCTGACCTCCCTGTTTCCCCTCACAACTTCATTTCTTTTTTTTCTTTTTAATAACCCACTGGGTCCAATTTGGACTGAGTCAACCCACCAGGATCCATGTCATAAAAATAAATAAATAAATTGAAAAAAAAACCACCTGTCTTTCCCTCCCCCAACAGCCTTGACTATGAAGAGCTCCTCAGCCAGGGGTGGGGACTGGTGAGCCCCTTCCTCCTAAATACTGTTTTTAAATTAAGTTACTTGAAATATCAAGGGACTTTCAGGGTTGGGGAAGTTCCTTGTATCTGGCAGACTGACAACGATGGTTTGCCAGTATGACTCAGATCATTGTAGAGGCTTAAACATCATAACACATGATTGTCCTTTAATTGTGTGCTGAGCTGGAGGTAAAAACCCAAGGTCTGTAGCACCTGAGGCAAGGTCTCTAACACTGAGCTACACCTGGCCTGCAAAAACCGCACTGTCTCAAGGTTGACACCATATCCAGGGAACAAGGCTCAGGTAACTCAGGTTCTGGTTTCTTTTCAGTGCATCCCCTCAGCCATTGTGAGCTTCGCTGTGGGGAAGAGAAACGTCAGTGCGGTAAGTTAAGCCTTCGGTGAACCCTCCTCTGCAGACTTGGAGACCCCACAGCACTGAGCTGTGGGAAGCGGATGTTCTCTTGATTTCTTTAGTATTTTTTAAAGAAGGAAATGCCTCATGCTTTGTTTTCTAGATTCCCAACTTTCAGATATTGTTTGTCTCCACGTTCGCTGTCACCACTACGTGTTTAATCTGGTTTGGATGTAAACTGATCCTGAATCCATCAGCAATAAACGTGAGTCACTGGAAGGGGACATGGGTCCTAATATGCTTTTACCTGAGTCATGTCTTCCTACTGATGTCAAATGCTGCTCCCACTGAGCAGGCGTAAGCCCTGGTTAGAGATCCACTGGAAATGTGTTGCTCTTGCGGGCAAGTGTTGAGGATTGTTGCCTATGTTTCTAAAGGAAAGAATCATCTCTGCTAACTTCCGAATTTTTTCCATAGGGCAAACCTATTGATAAATGACATGCTAGTGTCTGTTTCCTAACAGTGGCGAGCCTGGGATGCAGGAATAGAGCATGTACTTCTAATATGTGCAGGGCTTCACATTTTAGCCCATTACCACAGGTTAAAAAACAGCAACATACTACTGTATTTTATCCAATCTATGATGCTGTTTATAAGGCATTGTGTCATTTTTGCACTACTGAGAAAAATGGGAAAAGATTACATAAATTGTGATACTCAATGAGAAAAAAACTCACCAAAAATAAGGATGCACTGTCTACTCCTGTGAGAACACACAAAAATTCAAGGAACACCCAGGCTGGTGTGTATAAAGGAGATGCAACTGACTGGACATTGTGATTATTGAATGCATATAGTAAGTTTTTGGATATGAAAACAAATATAAAACTTTAATTGTGCCACAAAATTGAATATATTCTCTAAACACTGATGCCCTATAGAATTAAATGTATAGAGCTGTATATGTTAACACATACCTGTTATCCCAGCCCTTAGGAGATAGGAGGAGGACGATCAGGAGGTCAAGGTCAACCTTGGCTGTGTAGTTAAGTTTGAAAACAGTCTGGGTTATATGAGACCATGTTTCAAGAAACAAACAAAAAACAAAACCCTTACCAACCAAGCAAAACATATAAAGTTCCTGGGAATATGCCTAACAAAAGATTAAAAACTATGGCACATATTTTTCATAAGTATTTTACTTTATGTGTATGGGTGTTTTACCTGCATGCATGTCTGCCTGGTGCGGTGCAAGTGGAGACCAGGAGAGGGTGAATGCCGCGTACACATCCAGAACAAATAGCGGGTAAGACCATGAGGCAATGCAGTTCAAGTCTGTGTAGGATCTGGTTCAGTGGAACACAAAGAAGGAAAAATGTCCCACAGGCAAAATACTAGAAAGCAATCCTAATAAAGGGTAGGCTGGGCATGGAATCACAGGAACAGTCATAGCCAGGCAGTCCAGAGTCACATCATATTGGGGGCTTCAGGCTGTGGTCTGGGTTACAGCGAGGGCTGAATTAGCCAGATGGACCTCTTACCTCTTACCTGCCACACAGATGAAGACTTGAGTGGTGTGGGTGCAGCTACGAGAGGCTGCTCTCTCCCAAGCACAGGAGTACCCTGAGGGTGGGAGTAGGAGATACAGAAGAGACAGAGGCTGCCTTCAACACACTAGGATCCCTAAGAGAAATTGGTGCCCGAGGAGGAGGAAACCACACAGCAAGGTAGCTCAGCACATGCCCAGAGGGACTCTCTGATGACAGCTGCGGGCCCTTTGGAGAACTGTTTGATCCTCGTATGCATCTTCTTAAAATGAAGACATTGCATCGCCCCAAGTGCAAATCTTGGAGAAACACTGACAGGAAGCATGCATGAGGGACTGGAGTGATGACTCAGCAGTTAAGAGCACTGGCAATGGACCAGCAGCCCCAACCTCACCTGGTACTTACATCTGCAAAACTTCAGTCCCACCTGGCCTAGGTGTCAGACTCTGTAAGTAACTAGGCTTTCCATGGCCCCAACCACCCTAAGACCTGATGGTTATTGAGCCAACAGTATGAGCTACCTGGGGTAGGTAGAACCTGAAGAACACAGTCTTTGGGCCAGTCCTGCCCAGAAACTATGTCCAGGGACATCCATGCAAGGGGTGAAATAGCTATGAAGTGGACAGACATTCAGGAACATGGCTCCATCTGTGTGGGCTGTGGTACACTGTCCTGTAGGCCCTTCCCCAGATCTCTACTAAGTGCTGGGAAACTTTTGGGGTCTATATACTGCTTTCCTTGTTGGTAGGACTCAGCTATTCTTGCTCTCTACCCATCTCGTGGGTTGGCATGATAGCTGATTTTGGTTGTCAAGTTGAGTACATCTGGGACTAACTAAAACCCAAGCAGCTGGGGGCAGCTGTGAGGGGTTTTTCTTAATCAGATAGCTTGAGGTGGGAAGATGCACTCTAGCCCTGGGCCACACCTTCTGACATCAGTCTACACAACAGACATGGAATAAAGCATGGCTTTTTGCCCACTGGCTTGTCCCATTGCTGAGGATCCCTTTGTTCATATTAGAACCTACTTTTGGGGGATTCCAACATAGACCAATGGCCAGCACCTCTCTAGGATTCTACACTAGAGACTGGACTAGTTTCACATGACTTTTCCAAAAGACACACAAAGAATCATCTAATTACCCCAGATAGAAAAAAATATTTACAGACCAAAGAAACAAGCTCAGTTTGGTGAACCAGTGAGTTAGTTCATCGGTGTTACTTACAGGAGCAAGGGTGACCTCTTATCTAAGTGTGGGGTGGGGGAGGCTCAGAGGGAATGTTTGTAGGGCAGATCTCACAAGGTCTCCTGTGTGTTTGCTTCAAGGTGGTGGTGCTCATGTTCAGGGTATCGAAAACAGCTACTCTTTAACTTGCTTTTGGAAGGTGAGATAGCATTATATGAAATACTCACTTCTAGACTGTGCCTTGATCAGAGTTACTCCATTTTGAATGGAAGTGACAAGAAACAATAACTCAATCTACATCTTGTTTACACAAATAAGAAAACCCACCATTTGCCAAGATATGCAAACTGGTTAATGGTAAATGAGCTGGTAAATGACACCTGGAGTATATCAGCTACACCAGGCAAATGAGCTTTACAATCCTACTAGATGGAACCCCTCACTGGGGCTATAAAAGAAGGAGCACCCAAGACCAAAGTGTGGAAGGTACAATCACTTTGTCACTTGTCATGAGACTTGCCAAGACTCATTAACTGGCACAGGAAAGAACTCTAGCCTCATCCCTGTGTTCCAGCTTAAGCATAGTCTCTTCTGCCAACCACACCAGCCCACTTCAGACTGACCCTTGGCCCTTGAAACTGTTCCACTTCAAACCCCTCCCAGTCCTATATTGGACACCCTTTTGCCTGTGCAGCTCTGCAGTTAAGACTTCTGATCCAGCCACTTAGAGACTTCTCACACCTGTGTCAACTCTGCCCAACTTCAGAACCTCAGTTTCTCCAACTTCACCAGTTGTAAAGCCTGGTAATGCACTTGGTTACAGGTTTTTGCCTCAGCTCTGCTATAGTTTGCCCTACATTTCGATGAAAATTCTCATTTTCATTGCTATTTGGCTCTCCTTGCCCCTGAAGATCTGAGGGAGGAGGGACCAAGCTGTGCTTGTTTACCAGTACTCCTTAGCCTAGCCCCAGGGGTGACTGGGCATTACAGAGGGACTAACATATTTTCCTCTGGCTCTGTGCCCATTGGTCTGGCAGGGCTGGGTCTACAAGGCGGGCTGTCTTCAGTTGCAGCCACTCTGCTTGGAGCTCCTGGAGAAGCTGCAGTCCCTGAGACAGTCCACTCTGACCATCATAGGCTCCTCTTGTCCAAGAACACACGTCTGTGAATTGTCACTGAATTGTCATTCTCCTCTAGTATCCTGACTGTTCATCATCAGGATCCCAACGAAGCAGGCACATGGAATTATTTTTAAATACCATCCACATATTATTGATTTCTGATATCGTTACACTATAACATGAATACATAGTCAGAGTGCATTGATTTGTTGACATTTACCAAGGCTCACCATGTAGCAAAGTGGATTTTTCTTAGTGTTCCATAGTAGTTATCAAAGAATGAATGATCTGTTTTATTTACACAGAGAATTGCATTTGCTTTTTTAAATGTTGGCTTTATTACTATCTAGATTTGGTGAGGGCAGCAGTTCAGGAGACACCATTGAAAAGACAGTTATTGCCCTCACAGATTCCAGAGCAGGGGGCACCCACACCATCATAGCCACCTACATAGCAGTAGGGCAATGTAAAGGCAGAGGTAGTGATGGGGAAATAGGCAAGCATCTCCATTGTGGCCTCCACAGAAAGGGATAGATCAGATGGTTCGGTGAACCCCCCCCCCAAGCCTTGTATTGGCGGTTTCTGGAAACTGCACATAGAGCTTAACAGCTATGAACATTTGTATTCACGTTTTGTGTGTGATTGGGGTGGGAGACGTAGTTCAAGGGCTTGATGTAAGAGGCAGTTTTTCTCCAAAGGTGATAAAAAGTAGTTTATCTCAAGTAAGATAGAAGTAACCAAAGCCCAGAAACACAAACTCAGGTTACCTTGAATGACATGTTCTGTTGTAGAAGAGGTTATATAAACCTTTATAGACCCAGAATAAAAGAAAGTCCTAAGCCAATGCATTTACCAGATACACTGGTGTGGGCATCAGGTAGGCCAGCGATGGAGGAGCGAGAAAGTCACTTTGCAGATGTTATAGCATATTTAGCTTTATGGTATTGGAAGCTAGAGGTCTTTTAAGTACACATTCCAAATATTTTCCAGAGGAGTCACGGAAACGTTAGATCAGAAACAGGTATTGATAGTGAGTGGTTTTCAGGGACTAAAGACAGGCCCACAGCTCAGTTCTCCACAACCATGAAGCTCTAGGTATTCAATCAGTGTGAGAGATCTCCAGCCCAGATGTGACATTGAAACAGAGAACTTTGGCTTTCAGGCCCAATGGACTGTGGCGTGTCTTTGCATAGCCATTCACTAAGAGTAGTTTTAAAAACAAGAACCTGGGCCAGTGAGAAGGCTTAGCAGATACAGGTGCTTGCTGTCAAGACTGATGACCTGAGTTCAAGCCGTAGGACCCACAGGTGGAAAAAAATAGCTTGACTGCTGCAAGTTGTCCTCCAACCTCCACGTGCATGCTACTACTGGCGCCCCCACCCCATGAATAAATTTAATTATCAAAAAGTTTAACAATGTACACATAGAGAGATTGAAAGGTAGAGAGAGAGAAATCAACCGGACTAAAAACAAGACCCACATGAAAGAGGGACAGTACGTTGCCATGGCTCTCAGGCCTATGACAAGGAGAGTAGAGCTGGATTAGCCAGCTGAAGGAGGATGGTAACTTTCCCAGGGAAGGGATAGTGTGGCTGAGGCACACGTTTCCTTTGCAGATTAATTTCAACCTCATCCTGCTCTTGCTGTTGGAGCTCCTCATGGCAGCCACGGTGATCATCTCGGCACGATCCAGTGAGGAGTCCTGCAAGAAGAAGAAGGTGGGTCTCCCAAAACTACCTCCTCATGCCCCTGAGCTGGGCCTGGCCGTGGGAGACCATGGGTGGGAGGGGACAGGACAGGGAGACTGCTGGCTGAGCCTAGGGGGTGATGGTACAGCACCACTGCCTGCCTAGTGTCCTTCCCGTCTGTACTGTCTGCAGGACTGTCACTGGAAGACCAACTCTGAGAAAATGCTGGTAAGCTCCAATTTCAGTGATTAGACATGTCCATAGATGCCTGCACTTGAACTGTTCCTCCAGACTGAATGGCTGTGACACTGAGGCTTTTAGAAATACAACTCCTGATATGGCAACCGGCACCCATACCTAGCATTCTATGGCTCCATAAGGCTTTCCTTCTTTCTAGGGTTCCATCTCAGATGGCACCAAAATTTTGGATGAAGTGACTTTTCCTGCTCGGGTCCTAAAATCCTACTCCGTAAGAAAAACCTCCATCTTCCCTCTCTTCTTTTGCTTTGACACAGGATCTGGCTATATTGTCTAGGTTTGCACTGAACTATCCACCCTCCTGACTCAGCCTCCCATGTGGTGGGTTACAGTATGAGCACCTCAATCACAACGCTGGGCTGGCTTTCCTAATGAGTGGGGTAACTCCATGTCCATCCCCTTCGGGCTCAGTTCTGCCCATGAGCCTCACTGTGGGTCAGGTGTCGGCTCCCACCACCATCTACCTCCTTAGCATTATCTAGTGGTCTCTCCATGGTCAATGTGAACAGACCAAAGAAGGGGCACCTACTGAACCCACGGTCTGTCCTGGGGAGATCTCCTTCTGTACACTGCGCTCTGAGACTTCCAGGGTGTCTCTTCTCTCACCATGGGGTCAGACCATTGGTGTGGTGGACTACCAAGGTTATTGTGTCATTTTCCTCCTAGGTGGTAGAAGTAATTGCTGGTGTCTCCGCTGTCCTCGGAGGGGTGATTGCTCTAAATGTAGATGAAGCTGTCTCGGGCCCACATCTCTCAGTGACATTCTTTTGGATTTTAGTGGCTGTGAGTACTTCCTGGGTAGTCACCTTTTCTATTTATAGTTAGCTAGACACCACTGCAGCCAGTCTTGAGCATCCCTCTTTAGACCCTGCATGGCTGGATTTTTTTAGCACAATGTTGGTACCAGACAGGAAAGCACACAGGAGAGCCCCCTCCCCCAAAGAATATGGGAACCAAGGATTAAAAGTATTTGCATGAAATTTTATCTTAACTGCTACCGTTATATTACTTTCATATTTTTCTAAGAAATCCAATTATTTTGCATTAAATGCTGCTATGATAAACATTTAGCACAGGTGTGGGAAATGTGTGACTCTTGGCCACTCTTTTAAATGTGATCCATTTGCCATTTAAAGCATTCTAATTTTACCCATGTGATTTAGTATCTTAACAATGTTTTGGGCTCATGACACTCCTCAGAACAGCCAGACTAGAGCAATTCTTCCACAATCATTATTTCTACACATCTCAAATCTACTCTAAAACCACTATCCATTGTAGCTTGTGTTTCCAGATGTTGGCTAACGTGGTCATTTTGCACCATGGCACTAGTGAGCTGCCATTGGCCCTTGGTTTGTCCCATTCTGTTTGTCTGGCTAGGTGGGCTTTTGGATTATGCTCTTTCCATCTTACAAAGGTGAACGGGATACAATGAGCATCTTCCACCTCATCCATGGGCTTCTGAGCCAGAATTGGGCTCTGGAGCCGCCCAGGGGTCACATCCTTGGCTTGGCTGCTTGCCTTCTGTTCTAGCTTGCTTTCTAGTGCTGTGATAAAACAATACAGCCAAAAGCACCTTGGGTTTATTTGGCTTACACTTCTATGTCAGTCCTGTGTTTACACATCTGCTTCAGGTCCTGCTCATGCAGCCACCTCTTGTCCCCTCTTCTTCTGTCTTCACTCACCTTTTCTCTAGGGCCCTTGACAAGTGCAGACTCCTTCTTGGTGTATCGAGGCCCAGGTATCCTGGGGACAGTGCTTCTGTCCTGGGACCTGGGCATTTCCTTTACATTTGTTTACATGGAAAAGAACTTTTGAGCTGGGAGATAGTCCAGGAGCTCCTCAGGCTCTTTAGGGTCCTTGGAACTCCTGGGCCAATGGCCCAGAAAGATGACCAAAGGGCTCACTAAACTCCTTGCCATCTCTACTGTCCTTGCTTGCCTGGAGTTTGGAAAAGACATTTGGTATCCAAAGGAGGAGCCCTACAGCTCCCCCAGCCAAGAATAGACAGACCTTCCTGTCTCATCTTGAAGAAGAACCCACCTAACCCCATAAAGGCTTGTGTGCAGCTGTGGGTCCATGTCTCATAAAAGTCCTCAAAGATGCCAGAGGTTAAGGGAGATACCTGTGAATAGTGACTGACAAGGAGGTACAAGGAGAACTTTGTGTCCTAGATCACAACGCAGAAATTTCTCTTTATATTGTTTTTGGGACCCCTAGGCCATGCTGCAGATAGATCCACATTTGCTTGTGTTACACTGTGCTGCCCAAGTATGTAGCATATCAAGTGACCAGGCTGACAGCAGAGAACACAGAGCACAGAGATGACAGATGTCAGGAAGGTCATTCCAGGGGACTTGGAGACTTGGAATGCCACTCTGCCATTCTTGCAGCTTTTCTGCAGGAGCTGTAAATGTTTAAACAAATGGCTGAAGAACAAGAAGCTACCAAACCCATGAAATCCTACCCTGAGCCCAGGCCACTTGCGGCAGCCCTGGCTTTCCTTCTACTGGATAGAAGGGTGAATGTCATCAGAGCAGGAGAACAAGCTGGCTTCCTGGACACCCATCTCTAAGACTTTCTCTTCTTTCCCCAGTGCTTTCCAAGTGCCATTGCCAGCCATGTGACGGCAGAGTGTCCCAGCAAGTGTCTGGTAGGTGAGGCCTTCTGTGGCGCCAGGGTTCACACTGGGTGTGGCTGAACAGGGGTTGAGAAGGAGAGGCCCCCAGGGGCCAGTGGGAAGGGCCAGTGCAAACACCACTGCCCTGGAGAAGGACCCAGGGGCCTGGCTACCCTGTCTCTGAAAACAAGACGTAAGCACTTTTAGGTTTGGAGGCCAGAAATTCCTGTTGCTGAGCAAGGGATGAAGGAAGAGATCAGTCCTTTAGCCTCATCCTGCCTCCTGAAGGGCTGGTTAGATGTTAGTAATTGGTCTTTGGGCTAACTGTTGTGCAAATGAGCATCCAGTGCAGGGCTGTATGATCCTGATACATGGAGAAGGTTAGAACAGACCTTAGAAGAGTGGGAGAAGTGAATCGCACACAAGAGCTGACAGTTTTTCATCAGGTTAGATGGTTGCATGTGAAATTCAAAAACTTGAAAGTCATGCATAGCACTGAGTGAATGAGCAATTTGTCTGGAGCCCCGTAGTGGTCCAGCCTCGAAGACTCCCAGGCAGGTAGGTGCTGGCCACACCTACTACCCAAGCATGTCCGTTCTCTGCCAGGTGGAAGTGCTGATTGCCATCAGTAGCCTCACATCCCCACTGCTCTTCACTGCCTCTGGATATCTGTCCTTCAGCGTGATGAGAATCGTGGAGATTTTTAAAGATTACCCACCAGCCATCAAAGTATGTATCCATTTGATTTGGAAACTCTTTGAAAACAGAGCCAGTTACTGATAGAGTCTGGGGAGATGGCTATGGGGCATCTGCTGTTTTCCTGACAGTGGCCAGGACAACCGGACACCCACCTGAACAAAGTGGCTTTGCCTAGTTTGCTCTGGGTGGGGAAGGTTTATGTGGAGTGATGTAGGATCTGATTTGCTTCCTCCATGTTGGTTCTGCCCCCACGGGCGGCTGGGCAGCTCTGCTCTGGTTTCTGCCCACCGCTTTGTTTTGTTTTGTTTTTGTTTGTTGCCCCCCCTCCCCAACTGTCTTAGTTCAGCCCTGTAACAGGCCACACTTCCTTCCCCATGACTGGCTTTCCTCTGTCTTCCGAGCACCCATGTGCATGAGTCCAGTCATCATGTTACAGCCCGTGGGATCTCTGTCAGACCTGCACTAAGTTCTAGAAAGATCTGAGGATTGCAGGGGTTCTGACTCTGTAGCTTTCACATAGGATGTCACCAAGGGAGACTCCTCTGGGGACTCCCAGCACATTTCAGGACTTCTTCAGGCTCAAGAGTATGCATGCAGCTGGATTTGATCTTAGATGCTTGGCACTTGTTTCCAGGATGAATGATCCCCCTGTTACCCCACTGGCTCCCAAGTGCCCTGTGTTGCAGATCATTTTTTTTAACTTTCTACAGTGTTTGATAAACACCCAGAGGGATCAGAACTCTCCTGTACTTTTTCATTAATCTGTTCAAGTGTTGCCCCACTGACCTGACTTGTCCCTAATGATGGGAACAGGGTTATTTCCAGCTGTCTGATGTTATGAATAGCTCCTGATGACCAGCCTATGTGCACATTTCATGTGAATCTGATGGCCACCTGTAAGAGAGACTACACAGACAGCAGATATATCTGGACTCTTATATCCTCTCCAGAAAGCTTCCTAGCATGGGTTTTCCAGAGCAGGGCAAAGCCACAGATCACAAATTTGATCTTTCTCAAGATGGTTCACTTGTTGAAACCACATTGGTATAAAAATCCTTGTTTCGATGGGCAGTGGTGGCACACACCTTTAATCCAAGCACAGAAGGCACAGAAGGCAGGCAGATCTATGTGAGTTAGAGGCCAACCTGGTCTATAGAGCAAGTGCCAGGACAGGCTCAAAGCTACACAGAGAAACCCTGTCTCAAAAAACAAAACAAAACGAAATCCTTGTTTCTCTCAGTCCTTTGACACACTTTCTCACAGACTGTGCTCCTGCCTGCAAGGTCCCCTCCTTACAGGTCACCATCTGCTCCAGCCTGTCACTGTATACTGAGACCACCCTGTGCTGATGATAGAGGCTGTAGACCTGCCTCCTTCCGTTTCTGACAGGAAAGCTCCTCACTGTGGGACACACATAGCTTTTGCTCTTATGAGTGAATTTCTATTTTAATTTTTGAGACAGGGTCTCATTGTATAGTCCAGGCTAGTCTTGAACTTGAGATCCTCCTGCCTGGGCCTCCTGAGTGCTGGGATCATAGGCTCACATCATCATATCAATCTGCACTATGTCCTTTATGTGTCAACATTTAGTTGCTCTAATTTAGTGGGCTGATGCTGAATGGCATCTCTCTGGTTGCTTTGTGGATATTTCCGAAGCATTCTTTGCTATGTGAAGTGCATTCATCACCACTGGCCCCTGGGCTCTCAGGACAAGGACTCTTGCCCTGTCTTCTTGCTCTGTCTTATTGCTCTCCCTCACCAGCAACTGGCATTCAGGTCTCTTTGCTGGTAGGTCAGGGCCCGTGACTTTCCTTCAGCCAAAGGCCCTTCAGAGTCAATCGTACCAATCTTAGGAACGTGTGTCCTGCAAATATATAATGAAAGATTTTGGTCTCCTTTGTACACCCTCAGCACGAGCCACAGGAGTCTCGAGTGTTCTTTAACCTCCCCGTGGTTGTTGGATTGGAGGGGTGGAAGGGACACAGCCTGGCTCCTTTTTATGCTTACTTGTTAAATGCAAGCCAGCAGAATTGGTTGAACTGGGATGTTCTGATTCAGGTAGCTGAAACAAGAAAGCATGTTTGGATTGCTAGGGCTCAGTGGTCAAGGGGGTGTTCTGACTCTGTGGAAACCATAGACACAGGGAGAATTTGCAGGAATCTGCCTGGGGACCTGCTAACATCTTGGTCTTTCACTGTAGTCCTATGATGTGCTTCTCCTGCTATTGCTGCTAGTGCTGTTGCTTCAGGGGGGCCTCAACACTGGTACAGCCATCCAGTGTGTGAGCTTCAAGGTCAGCGCCCGGCAACAGGCTGCAGCCTGGGACACCCAGACTTGTCCCCAGGAGCGCCCAGCAGGGGAGGTGAGTGGCCTACCTTCCCAGGATGCCTCATCCTGGGTCCTTGTGAAGTAGTGGACCCCTCTTCTGAAGTCCTTCAATATTTGTTGTGACATTTTGTGGTTCTTTTTTTTTTTTTACTTCATTTGAAGTTTTAGACACCCAAGAAAAATCTTGAAGAAATAAAGTTTGAACTAGGTTACTTTTTAAATGACTAAATGAGTACAAACCCAGTCATGAAAAAAATATCATGATCATAGTGGCTTCACAGACATAAAGAAAGCCTTCCAAAGACTCCCACAGAAGATGCCAAACTCTGCAGGAAAGAGCTGCCCCTGCCTGGCATGTGGGACTCCCTGCAGCTTGACATTCCTATTCTGTAGTCAGTGTGGTGGAAGTGGCCAGTCCATAGTTATCTGGACAATAATCTTCCTGCCCCCATCCCATCCTAAGTTCTGATGCCCTCACAACTGAAGTTGGGCCTGCTAATATCTTGAGTCATCTGTCCCTGCAGTGTCTCCCTGGACAAACTTGCCCACTGCCATCAAGGAAGTGACCACAAAGTACTTGGTTGTTCTGTACTCAAGGAGATGTCCAGGCAGGTCCTGCCTCACAGGTCTTATCTTTGTCTTGGGCTAAAAGAAGTCCACCTGGGTTTGTGTCCTGACCAGCAGGCCATAGAGTCAGATGAATAAATTGTTCTTGCCAGCTTCCAGAACTGTCCATCTTTGGAGTTCCAAATACTTGTGCAAGCTAGAATTACCCTATTTTGTATCTGGAAGCATTTGTCTGCCTTAGTTGTCTGTTTCTTTTGCTGCCAGATGCACACCCATTTAAGGCCTACCCCACCGGACACTACAGACACTGTAGGAGGGCTGCAGACATTTCTGAGATGCTCTGTCCCTTTTCTAGCATCCTCTCTCCTCAGTTCTTTGACACATAAAGAAACTTGCATACAAAGATGCGACACAAACTGAGCTGAATCTGCCTTCCTTCCAGGTCTGGCCCTGATGAGGTAACACTGTCCTTGTCTCTTATCACAGATGTCCAGAAGCCCCCTGAAGGAGTTTGACAAAGAGAAAGCCTGGAGAGCTGTGGTGGTGCAAATGGCCCAGTGACTACAGGATAAAGAGACTGAGTCTTGGTGTCTGTCTGGCCCTGGTGTGCCCAACCATATGGACTCTAACGATCCTGCAACAACTGCTTGCTAACATGCTCCTTCCCTCCTGTGAGGGCAGCCCAGGCTGCAAGGTGGTTTTCACTACCTGTAGTAGTTTAACTTTGGAACAAGCAAATGTTGAAGGTTGCACCCTGCTGTGTGGGTCAGTTCTTTACTTCTCAGGTGACCCTTATTTTCCAACCCTCTTCACTTCTGGTTGGCTCCTACTCACTCACTCACTCACTCACTCACTCACTCACTCACTCACTCACTCACTCACTCACTCACAGGATCTGATGTTTTGGCCTTAGGGCGCTTCCCTGCCTCTGTGTGCTTGCCACAGTGTGGGGATGCTTTGTGAGAATCCCATTGGCTTTGATTAAAATCACAGCCAAGAGATGGCTTGTATACCGTCTCCCCAAACCCCAGAGGACTCCTGGATTCTCCCAGCTGACAAGAGCACCAAGGAATCCATAGTATTGGGTACCTTGTAAAACTGGGAACCATTTTAGGAATTGCTTTCCTGCTCATGCTGTCACTGAATCTGTTTGTCACGGTGGTTTTGTCCTTCCTCTGGGAGGTGAGCAGCAATGTCCCTTTACTGAGCTGGGGTGTGCATCAGTGGGTCCCACTAGAGGTGCATTGTATGCCCCCAAAGAGCTGACTGAGTCAAGGAGATGATGGAAATCCTTCTAGGCTTCTCGTTTCTAAGTGCACATGACTCTGCCAGGATTCACAAAAAGTGTGATCAGTCGTTATTTTTAGTCAGAGAAATGCAAGTAAGGCACCTGGAAGGTAAAAAGTACCAAGCAAAGCAGCCCCACTCCCAGCCTTGAGGAGTCCCTCTCCTGTCTTCATCTTCTGTAGCTGCAGAGGGCTGGGGCCTGCACCAAATAAATGCCCTGAGCGGTGCAGAGCCCTCTAGGCTTTGGGCCTACTGCAGCTCTGCCACGCCTTCTTGGGTGGGGAGCAAGTCGTCTGCTAGACCAGAGGCTTGACCATTCAGGGCCAGAATGAGGCAGCAGGGCCATTGCTTCTGGGCTTGCACTTTCTAATTTTAAAGAGCTTAAAAAAAACCAACTCTCATAAATGGGATCTAAAAATTGTCTCTTGTACACTTTTGTTTGGTATAGTTTAATATGCTTGGGCAATAAATGCTAACATGCAAATGTGGCCGTAGCCTCTTAAATGCTTCTGGGAAAAAACAAGGAAAAAACAAACCAAAAACCAGGGGTGAGAAATGGGACCTTAGAGTGGAGAACCACTCTTAATTTATTCTTTGATCTGTAAAGACTGGAGGTGGGGAGTAAAGACTGGGTCACCAGTCAGGGAGAAGCCTCCTACACCTGGGGAGGAAAACTTGTAAGATGAAGATGCCTTTAATCCAGTGGTTATCAACCTTCCTAATGCTGAGACATTTAATAAGTTCCTTATGGGGTGGTGATCTCCAACCATAAAAGTATCTCACTGCTACTTCATAACTGTAATTTTACCACTGTTATGAATTATGATATAAATATCTGATACACAGAATATCTGATGTGACCCCAACAAGGAGGTCATGACTCACAGGTTGGGAACCACTGCTTTAAAGCAAATGAAAATGATCTGAAGTTTGGGCTTTAAAACAATAACTCTGACAGAGAAGGAGAGCAAGGAAAGAGACATCTTGATATAGGGAGCCATTATCGGGTTATCAAGAAACCTGGCACTAGGGAAATTCCTAGGAATCCACAAGGATGACTCCAACTAAGACCAAGCAATAGTGGAGAGGGTGCCTGAACTGGCCTTCCCCTGTAATCAGATTGATGACTGCCTTAATTGTCATCACAGAACCTTCATCCAGTAACTGATGGAAGCAAATGCAGATATCCAATGCTAAGCCCTGGACCAAGCTCCCAGAATCCAGTCGAAGAAAGAGAGGAGCGATAATATGAGCAAAGGGGTCAAGATCATGATGGGAAAACCCACAAAAACGGCTGACCCGAGCTAGTGGGAGCTCACTGACTCTGGACTGACAGCTGGGGAACCTGCAGAGGACTGAACTAGGCCCCTGAACGTGGGTGACAGTGTATGGCTTGGGCAGTTTATGGTGCCACCATCAGTGGGACCAGGATTTATCCCTAGTACATGAACTGGCTTTTTTGGAGACCATTCCCTATGGAGGCATACCTTACTCAGACTAGTTACAGGGGGTAGGGCCTTGGTCCTGATGTCACAGACTTTGTTGACTTGCCATGGGAGGCCTCACCCTCTCTGAGGAGTAAATGGGGGGGAGTGGGAGGAGGGGGAACTGGGATTGGTATGTAAAATAAAAAAGATTGTTTAAAAACAATGATCATTTTCAACTTTAACATGAAAAATTCATTTGGAGACAATCTATTAAATATTTATTATTAAAATTGTTGAAAACCATGAAAAAAATGACTGATGAATGAATGGGTCTTCCTCAACACAGCCCAAGGTACCACATAGGGAGGCAGCCTGGGAACACCAAGGACACACAGCACGGGTACCCCACTAATGAACCTGAATACTAAGGCCATTCTATGTTCCTCTGGGCACAGAGGACTTACTTTGACCACCCTGGTCTAGAGGAGAGACACTCAGCTGATAAAGGAACTCTTTCAGCTGGCAAAGGGACTTCGGAAGACTCTCAGCTGGCAAAGGGACCAGGGAGAACACCTGCCTGGAAGGACCCTGGGACTCCATTCCCACCTCTGTGGAGACATCTTGTGGATAGCAAGGGAGCCAGGAGGGAGGAAGCCGAGGGTGGGGCAGGGTGTGACCCCCTGGTCTTTGTGACTTGGTGTAGCCTGAGTGCCAGAGTTGTCTGTGTGACCCTGACAGGTGCGTGGAAGCGCATGACCCCGGCGGGGGTAGCAGGCACTTGAGAGCTAACCTTGACACATGGCCCGCACTGTCAGGGGTCTTAGTCCTCGCCCCCGCCACCGCCACCGCCCCAGCACTGGCCACTCCTTGGACCACTGCTTGGGACTAGATACAGAACCAAGGCTCAGTGTGAGTGCCAGCATCTGCGTTCGGACTCAGTCAGCTCCTCGGGTACTGTCTGCGCGCCTCAGCCAGCGGACTCCCCTCCTGCGCAGCCGTCTGCAGCCCCTACTGCCTGTCCGTCCACGAAGCCCCACACCCCGAGTGGGGCGCCGCTCAGTACGCCGCAAGCCCGGCCACCAGCGCCACAGGTCTGCACAATGCACCGCGCAGCCAGAGCCGGTTGCCCGGGGCGACCACAGGACGCCCAGCCGCGGGACTAGGGGCTGGGGCAGAACAGCACGCGCTTCAGGGCGGGTCCCAGGTGAGCACTGTTTGCCCTTATTAGACGCTCCAGGCCTGTCCTCGCCGGAGCCCAGGTCCCCCTCCCAACCCGCGTTCCGAACCCCACCCCGCCCCCCTCCGATTGGAACCCCAGACCTCGCTCCTTAGAACGGCAGAACTTTCCCAGCCTGACCCTGACACCTGTCCACTTTCACCCCACCCCGCCTTTTCAACCTTCTTTCCCTTACCTTCCTACCTCCCTCCAAACTGCCTCCTCTCCCTGACCCTAAACCTGTGCCCCAATTTGTGACCTGTCTCCCTACCTTAACTTTCCCTTCTTAGTTCCAGACCTGTATTCCACCCCTGACTGGTTCTCCCACTCGGACCTCCCTAACTCTCCCCCAAACCCATCTCTTCACCCCGGATGGACTCACTTCCTTAACCCTGAGCTAGCTGTCTGCCCTACTCTAACTTACCCATTTATCCTCAAACCTGTCCCCCACTGGCCCTTCTTTCTATTTGACTTCTCATCCCTCAGCCTCCAGTTCATGACGTGTCCCCTTACCCCAGAGCTCCCTTCCAGACCTCCCTCCCACACTTTGGGCCTCAGAAACTCGCCCCTGAATCCCTGGGTATGTTTGACCCCTCCACCCTTGTCAGCAGGGGCCGGCGGCCAAAGGAAGCAGCTACACGAGGCGAGCATGGAGAATGGCGAAAGGAAGAAGCTGTCTTCCACTTCGTTGGATGAAGATCAGAAAGAAGAAAATAGTCCGTACCGTTTGTGTTCTGCATTTGCAGTCAGCCTTACTCAAAAGAGCAGGCATAGGCATGGGGATGAAGGGGGAGGTCCAGATTTTGCTGCCCCCCTGGGGTCCTGAGGCTTCTGAGGACTGTGAAAATCATAGTGTTGGTCTTGGGAAGGGAAGCTGTTCTGGTATAGAGGGCAGAGCCTTTTATCCAAGTGGACCCCTGCACTGGCCCTTCAGACATGGTTGGTGTTCATTGACCAATACCTAAATACCTAGAAGTAAAAGCACATGTCATAGATGGGTACACATTTAGTTTTAGAAGACATAATCCAGGCTTATCATTCGGGGCTCCCCATCTTCCACACAGCTGGTATTGGCCTTGCCACTTGGACCACTCTGTGAGTGCTACCAGTCTGTCTCTCTTACATCCATGATGGAATGTTTACTCCAGATCTTGGCCATCATTAATAGTGAGTCTTACTGGTATGCAGGCATTTCTTGTACATTCTGTCTACCAGTTCTGTGACAGATCAATGTATTATAAATACTCAAGAGGATCTGTGGCTGGCCATTTCAGTCCTTCTTTTTAAAATTTATATGTGCATTGGTGTGAGGGTGTCAGGTCCCCTGGAACTGGAGTTACAGACAGTTGTGAGCTGCCGTGTAGGTTCTCTGGAAGAGCAGCCAGTGCTCTTAATTAGCCAAGCCATCTCTCCAGACCTAGTCATTTCAGTCTTAATGATTACTTCCATAGTGTTATAGGAGTTTATTTGCTTGGTTTTATTTTTCTTTTTGTTTTTCATGACAGGGTTTCTCTTTGTAGCCCTGGCTGTCTTCAAACTCACTCTGTAGTTCAGAATGGCCTCCAACTCAGAGAAATCTGCCTGCCTCTGCCTCTATCTCCCTAGTACTGGGATTAAAGGCGAATTCTTCCACCACCCAATCCCTTTTCTTTCTTTTCTGAGACAAGGTCTCACCATGTAGCTCTGGCTATCTTAGGACTCTCTATGTAGACCAGGCTAGCCTAGAAATCACAAATACCTGCCTATTTCGGCTTCTCCAGTGCTGGAATTAAAGATGTGCATTTTATACCCTGGCTGGTCTAGAGCTCACTATGTATATCAGACTGGCTTTGAACTCACATAGATCCACCTGCCTCTGCCTCTGAAGTGCTAGGTTTAAAGAATGAAATCACAACTGCCCAGTCCGTGAATGTCTGGTTTTAATGAGGCCTTCTAATGATCTCCTTATTTATAATGAGAGCCCTTGATTTCCACCCACTTCCTTCCAGAAGGTATGACCCTTTTGTTTTTCTTTTCTTTTAGCGTCTTTGTCATTTCACTTCTTAAATCTCATGTCCGCCACCTAAGGGAGTTGAGGAAGACAAGGCTTGGTGCTCTTATCCCAAATTTGGATATTCAGTGACTCAGCTTCTGCCTGGCAGTGTCTCTTTGGGGTCCCCCAGATGTAGGTCTTCTTTGAGGCTATTCATTCTGTTGTCCTGGTCTTCCTGTTCATCCTTTTTCTATCTTACCCAGTGTCTTAATTCCAGAAGCTTTGTAATTAAGTACTCTGAACTTGTACTTCAAGGTCGCTTAGGTTCTCTTGGACTTTTGCTGGTAAATTTTAGGAACTGATTAACTTATATACATGTACATATCCCGGTAGGGCTGGAATTGTTGTTTATGTGTCAGTTTGGGGGTAAATTAACGTCATAATACTGGATGTTCTAAAGTAGGAACATTTAGTTATCTAACTTTTTTAGCAGCAATTTGTAGTTTTCATTGTACAAGTGTGCAGTGTGTCTTGCTAGATTTACTCCTATATAGTTGGTGTTTTTAAATGCTGCTAGAGATGACATTTTAATTTCACTTGTGTGTGTGTATGTGTGTGTACATGTTCATATGTGCATGCACTGTGTAGAGGTTGATGTCTGTCACCAAACCCAGAGTTCACCAGTTAGTTCAGCCAGACTGAATGGTTAGAAAATCCCAAGAATCCTCCTGGCTCTACCTCCCTGTGCTGGGATTACAGGTGTGAGGTATCATGCCCAGCTTTTATATGGATGGTGGGGACCAAACTCAAGTCTTCATACTTGCACAATAAGCACTTAACCCACAAAGCCATGTTCCCAGCCCTTGAGTTTCATTGTTTAATGATTCCTTCCAGAGGAACTACAGTTGATTTTCATGTATTGACTCGGCATTTAGTGACCTTGCTAAATATATTGACCATCTCTAGTAAGATATGGATTTTCCATATAAACAATCTACAAATCTTCTCAATCCTTAGGGTTTTTTTTGTTTCCGGTTCTTGCATTATTATATTGGCTAGCACGTCCAGTAAGACACTAGAAATGGTATATTAGATATTTTCATTTCCCTCCCCAACCTCAAGGGGAGAATACAATGTTCTATGAGCTTCAGAGGAAGTTTTCTTTCATGGCTACCTTAAAAAGTGTGTGTGTGTGTGTGTGTGTGTGTGTGTGTGTGTGTGTGTGTGTGTGTGTGTGTGTGTAGATGTCATAAGGAGACATCTGATCCCTCAGAGCTTGGATTATAGGCATTTGTGTGATGTCTTGTAACATGGGCACTCTTAACCACTAAGCCACCTCTCCAGTCTCTCCTTTTAATCAGGCAATTACCAACTGTTGCGGTATGTTTTCTTTGGCAGCTGTTGAGGTGTTAATTTTATTATTTTATAGATTAATGTGGTGGATTGTGCTAACAGCTTTTCTTTCTTTCTTTTTTCTTTTTCGTTCTTTCTGTTTTTTTGAGATAGGGATTCTCTGTGTAACAGCCCTAGCTGTCCTGAAACTAGCTCTGTGGGCCAGTAGACCAGGTTACCCTCAAACTCACTGAGATCTGCCTGCTTCTGCCTGCCCTGCTAACAGTTTTTCAAACACTAAACCAACTTTATATTCCTGGAATAAACTCCATTTGGTAGGGTTTAGAGCTTTTTTCTCCCTGTCACTGGATTTAATTTATGATTGTATTAGTTAGGGCTTGTATCTGTCATTATGAGAGAGACTAGTGTGCTCTATTTCTTCCTTGTAATGTCTTTTCAGGTTTTGGTGTTAAAGGTATAACCTCATGGTTTATATAATTTTTTTTTTTTTGGTTTTACGAGACAGGGTTTCTCTGTATTGTTTTGGAGGCTGTCGGTCCAGCCCGGCCTCGAACTCACAGAGATCTGCCTGCCTCTGCCTCCAGCACGCTGGGATTAAAGGCGTACACCACCAACACCCAGCTGGTAATATGTATTTTACATATTTCTTCTTCTTCAGTTTAAATTTTTCTTTTCCTTCCATTTTTTTAAGTTAATTTGCTTGCAACCCAACAGCTGTTTCCCCTCCTTCCTCTTTTCCTAGTACCTCCCCCACCCCTTCTCTGCACCCTCCCCCATCCACTCCTCTGCTATTTCAGAGAAGGGCAGGCCTCTATTGTTGGTTGTTTTTTACTCTTTTGCTCTTTCTCTTTGGGGGCCCACCACCTAGTTCCCAAATAAATACATGGAGGCTTATTATTACTTATAAATGCCTGGCCTTAGCTTGGCTTGTTTCTACCCAGCTTTTATCTGAAATTATCCCAACTACCTTTTGCCTCTGGACTTTTTCCTTTTCTTACTTCTGTATATCTTGCTTTCACTCTTACTCCATGGCTGGCTGTGTGACTGACCCCTATTGTCCTCCTCTCCTTGCTCCTTTGTTCCTTTTTCTCAGAGTTTCCTTCCTTTTTATTCTCTCTGCCTGTCCGCCCCACCTATCTGTTCTTCTTCCTTGCTGTTGGCCGTTCAGCTCTTTGTTAGGCCATCAGGTGTTTGAGACAAGCAAAGAATCACAGCTTCACCGAGTTAAACAAAAGCAGTGTAAACAAAAGCAACACATCTTTACATCATTAAACAAAGGTTACAGAGCATAAACAAATGTAAGACACCTTAAAATAACATTGCACAACAGGCCTCCCATGAATATCAACCAAACTTGGCATATCAAGTTGAAGACTGGACGAGGCAACGCATTATGAGGATAAGGATCCCAAAGAGTCAGACACAGCTCCTGCTCCCACTGTTAGGAGTCCCAGAAGAAGACTAAGTTAAGCATCTATAACATGTGCAGAAGGTCTAGGTCAGTCACATGCAGGCTTCCTGCTTGTTGGTTCAGTCTCTGTGAGCCCCTATGAGCCCAGGTTGGTTGATCCCATCATGTCTTTGATGCACTTGGACTTGAGTTTTGTGCATGGGGATAAATGTAGATCTATTTGCATTCTTCTACATGCTGATATCCAGCTAGACTAGCACCATTTGTTGAAGATGATTTTCCCCCCATTGTATAATTTTGGCTTCTTGATCAAAAATCAGATGTCTATAGATGTGTGGATTTACATCTAGGTCTTTGATTCAATTTCATTGATCCACCTGTCCTTTTTTTATGCTAATGCAATGCAGTTTTTATTAGCTCTGTAGCAGAGCTTGGAATCAGGAATGGCAATACCCAGAAGATTTTATTGTTCAGGATTGCTTTAGCTATCCTGTTTTTTTTTTTGTTGTTATTGTTTTTCCATATGAAGTTGAGTATTGTTCTTTCAAGGTCTGTAAAGAAATGTATTGAAATTTTGATGAGGATTGCATTGGATCTGTAGACTGCTCTTGGTAAGATGGCCATTTTTACTATGTCAATTCTACTGATCCATGAGCATCAGAAATCTTCTCATCTTCTGATATCTTCTCCAATTTCTTTCTTCAAAGACTTGAAGTTCTTGTCATATAGGTCTTTCACTTGCTTGGTTAGCATTACACCAAGATATTTTATATTATTTGTAGCTTTATAAAGAGTATTGTTTCCCTGACTTCTTTCTCAGCCTGCCTATTGTTTGTATACAAGAGGGTTACTTTTGTTGTTGTTGCTGTTGTTGTTTTTAGTTAATCTTGTATCCAGCCACTTCACTAAACGTGTTTATCAGCTTTGGGGGTTCCCTGATAGAATTTTTGGGGTTGCTTATGTATGCTATCATATCATCTTTGAATAATAATACTCGGACTTCTTCCTTTTCAATTTGTATCCCCTTGATCTCCTTTTGTTGTCTTACTGCTCTAGCTAGAACTTTTAAGTACTATATTGAATATACATGAAGAGAGTAGACAGCTTTGTCTTGTTCCTGATTTTGGTGAAATTGCTTTGAGTTTCTCTTCATTTAGTTTGATGTCGGCTGTTGGCTTGCTGTATATTGCCTTTATTATGTTTAGGTGTGTTTCTGTTATCCTTTATCTCTTCAAGACTTTTATCATGAAGGGGTGTTGGATTTTGTCAAAGGCTTTTTCAGTATCTCATGAGACATTCATGTGTTTTTTTTCTTTCTTTCAGTATTTATATGTTGAACCATTCCTACATCTCTGAAATAAAGACTGCTTGATCTTGGTGGATGATATTTTTAATGTGTTCTTGGATTCAGTTTGCAAGTATTTTATTGAGTATTTTGCATCAATGTTCATGAAGGATATTAGTCTATAATTCTCTTTCTTTGTTTAGTGTTTGTGTGGTTTGTGAATCAGGGTGACTATGGCCTCATAAAATGAATTTGGCAATGTTCCTTCTCTTTCTATTTTGTGGAATAATTTGAGGAGTATTTGTATTAGCTCTTCTTTCAAAGTCTGGTAGAATTCTATGCTAAAAACACCTGACTCTGGCTCTTTTTTTTGGGAGGGTTGGGAGATTTTAAATGACTGCTTCTATTTCCTTGAGGGTTTTTAGGTCTATCTAAATTGTTTGTCTGACCTTGATTTAACTTTAGTAAGTAGTATCTATCAAGAAAATTGTTAGATTTTCCAGTTTTGTGGAGTATAGGTTTTTGAAGTATGACCTAATGATTATTTGAATTTCCCTGGTGTCTGTTGTTATGTCCCCTTTTTAGTTTCTGATGTTTGGATAAGGATTTGTCTATCTTGTTGATTTTCTCAAAGAACCAACTCTTTGTTTCACTGATTTTTTGTGTTGTTCTCTTTGTTTCTATTTTATTGATCTCAGACCCAAGTTTATTTTCTTTTATCTTCTCTTGGGAGTTTGCTCTTTTTTTGTCGTTGTTCTGGAGTTTTCAGGTGTGCTGCTAAGTTGCTAGTGTGAGCTCTCTCTAATTTCTTTTGGCAGGCACTTAGAGCTATGAGCCTGCCTCCTAGCACTGCTTTCATTGTGGCTTATAAGCTTGGCTGTGTTGTGCACTCATTTTCATTGAATTGTAAGAATTCAATTATTTCTGCCTTGACCTCAGTAGTCATGCAGTAGAGAGTTGTTCAGTTCCCATGAGTCTGTAGGCTTTCTCTTGTTTCTACTGTTGTTGAAATCCAGCTTTTATCCATGGTAATCTAATAAGATGCAGGGGGCTTATTTCATTTTTTTAATCTATTGAGACTTGCTTTGTGACTGAATATGTGATCTATTTTGGAAACGGTTCCACGAGATGC
This sequence comes from Mesocricetus auratus, assembly GCF_017639785.1. NCBI lineage: Eukaryota > Metazoa > Chordata > Mammalia > Rodentia > Cricetidae > Mesocricetus > Mesocricetus auratus. Next base: position 76,294,177 of record NW_024429194.1, read on the forward strand.
TGAGAAGAAGTTATAGTCTTTTTGTTCAGGAGAAATGTTCTGTAGATATGTTAGGGCCATTTGAGTCAAAGTGTCTGTTAGTTCCATTATTTCTGTGCTTAGTTTCAGTCTAGATGACTTGTGCATTGGTGAAAGTGAAGTATTGAAGTCTCCCACTATTAATGTATGGGGTTCAATTGTGATTTAAACGTCAGCAAGTTTCTTTTACAAATGTGGGTGCCCTTGCATTTGGGACATAGATGCTCAGAATTGAGATATAATGGTGGCTTTTTTCCTTTGGTGAGTATGATGTGGCCTTCCCATCTCTTTTGCTTAATTTTGGTTGGAAGTCTATCTTGTTAGATATTAGAATAGCTACACCAGCCTGTTTCTTGGATCCATTTGCTTGGAAAACATTTTTCCAACCCTTCACTCTTAGGTAATGCCTATCTTTAACATTGAGGGGTTTTATTTATTTATTGTTTTCTTTACAACCCCACAACAGTTTCTCCTCCCTCTTCCTCTCCTCCCAGTCCCTCCCCACCACCTCCCATCTGCAACCCCCATTCACTCCTCCTCCATTTCTTTCTTTTTTTTTTTTAAAGATTGGTTCATTTATTAAGTATACAGTGTTCTGCCGGCATGTATACCTGCAAGCCAGAAGAGGGCACCAGATCTCTTTGTAAATGGTTGTGAGCCACCATGTGGTCGCTGGGAATTGAACTCAGGACCTCTAGAAGAGCAGTCAGTGCTCTTAACTTCTGAGCCATCTCTCCAGCCCCCCTCCTCCTCCTCCTCCATTTCTATCCATAATCACATGGTCTCACAGAGACTAAACTGACAACCAGAGAAACGACATTGGGCTGACCTAGGCCCTCTGACATATGTTACAGTTGTATAGCTTGATCTTCTTGTGGGACTCCTAACAGTGGGAGCAGGGGCTGATTTCTTTGGGGGACCCTTTTCCTCATACTGGGTTGCCTTGTTCAGTCTTATTACAAGGGGAGGGAGGTTCTTAGTCTTACTGCAATTTGATGTGCCATGCTTGGTTGATATCCATGGGAGGCCTTCCTTTTGATTGTATTACCCTCTGTTTTGGACTCCAACTCAGAGAGTTGTGCATGCTAGACAAGTGCCTGACCACTGAGCTACAGCTCCAGGGACCCCAAGATTGTTTCATATATCCAACTTCTGCTTGTGCTAATTTTCTCTAGAAATTTGTTCACTTAAGTGAATTTTGCCCTTACCTACTATTTCTTTTTCTCTAACTGCCCTGAATGCAATTGTCCTTTTTCTAGCCTCTTGGGCTGTCAATAAAGATAACTTTCAATATTTTTTCTTTTTCTGAAATCTGCATTTAATCTACAGATTTTCCTCTTGTTACTACTTTAATGGCATTGGCATGCTTTGATATGTCATATTCTTAATATAATGTAACAATGCATTTTATTTTCAAATTTACATTTAATTTGTTCTAAGTGTGCTGCATTTAGAAAATTTTCTGCTTGTCTTTATATACTCCTGGTTAGATGTGATAACTGGCAAGAAAACAGGCCTCTGTGTTATTGTTGCTGTGACAAAATATCTAACAAAGCAACCTAAAGGAGGATTATTTATTTTGGCTCAAGGTCTGAGAAGATCCAGTCCATCTTGGTCAAGAGTGTAAGGAGGCAGAGAAAGGAAATCACAGAAAGGGAGCCAAGCAAGATATAGCCCTAGAGACACACCCCTGGTGACCAGACACCACCACCACAGACACCCAGAAGTGTGCTTCACAGATATCATTCACTTTATCTAGTCAGGTTCCTCCACCACTCATCAACCCTGAGCACTTCCAACTCAAAGTTTCCAATGCCGCCACAATCCTCCACCCTGTAAAACAACACAATCAGGTCCATCAGCAAGACACCACATCCCTGGTACCAATTTCTGTCTTCGTTTATTTTCAATCACTCTGATAAAAAACACTTGACCAAAAGTGCCTTGAAGTGTACCCTTAGAGGTCACAGTCCATCACCCAGGAAAGCCAGGGCAGGAACTCAAGGTGGCAGCTTAGGAGCAGGAACTGAAGCAGAGACCGTGGGGGAATTCTGCTTGCTTACTTGCTTTCTATGGCTTCCTCAGCTTGCCTTCTTAGACAGCCCAGGACCACTTAACCAGGTTTGGCAACACTGAGAATTGCTGAGCCCTTCCACATCAGCAACCTAGAAAACACCTGACATGGAGAGACAGCTCAGTGGTTAAGAGTAACAGCTCCCTCTTCCAGAGGGCCCAGGTTCTATGCCTAGCACCTACCTGGCAGCAGCTAACAACCATTTTTAACTCCAGTTTCAGGGGGAATCCAAAGCCATCTTCTAGCCTGTGCTGACAGTACACACACACACACACACACACACACACACACACACACACACACACACACACACCCCACACGTGCACTCCATAATATATAGACATATTTGCAAGTAAAACATTCATACAGATAAAAAAATTTTAAAGCACTTAAAATGTTCCTGCAGGCCTGCCTACAGGCCAAGCTGATGGAGGTGAGGTTCCCTCTTCCCAGGGGACTCTAGCTTGTATCGGGTTGACAAAAGCTAACAGGCACACACCTTTACATGGGTTCCAGACTGGAGCCTCCCATTTCCAGGCATTTGTAGCAAGCAATTTTACCCACTTTAACCACCTCACCAGCCCAGATCCCTGTCTGAGCTTGCACTCAGCCTGTGTGCCTTCTACTATCACTCAGAACCCCTTATCCTTGGGATTGGGAGAAAGGGCGATGAGCATGAACATTTGTCGTTATCTTTCCAGTCAGAAGTCACCAATTGACTAGACCACCAATTAGCTGCCAAACAAGTTACAGACCTGCCTCATGGTCAGGATTACAGATATACATGACCACACCCATCTTTTTACATGGATAATGGAGATCTAAACCCCAGTCCCCATGCTGTGTGGCAGGCAATTTGCCAACTGCATCATCTCCTCAGTCTGAAAGCTGGTCTCTAAACGTCCTCAAGATACCTGAAATCACTGGTAGTCAGTCTGTCCTGACCCCATTCCTCCAGTGAGGAACCTTGTCCTTTCTGGCTGGGAGTAGTATGAGAACTGAAAACTAATGATTAGTATTGGCTATTTCTATTATTAGTTATTATTAGTATCAGTAATGATCAGATTGACATGATCTGGTGTCACCTAGGAGACAAGTCTTTGGACAAGCTGTGAGGAATTATTTAGGCTGGATTAGTGAGGGATGTCTTGATTAAGTAAACTGAGGTGGGAAAACATACCCTAACAGTGGGCAGCGTCATCCCCTGGGCTTTGGGTTCTGAACTGTATAAAAAGGAGAAAGCTAGGTGAGCATGGCATTTGTTACTCTCCGCTTGACATCACATGTGATGTGCTTAGCTAACTATGATAATTTGTACCCTGTAAGAATTAACCAAAATAAATCCTTTTAAGTTGTTTTTGTTGGGGTATTTTATCATAGCAACAGGAAAAGCAACCAAAAAAAGAAACCAAAACACCAGGATTGGAGCCAGGTTCTGTGTTTCCCACAGAGCCAAGAGATTTAAGCCTGAAAGGAAATTCATTTCTAGTAATGATTTTTTTCTTTAAGCTTTTTAAATTATATGCATGTGTCTGTGTGGGGATATGTGCATGAGTGTCATCGGCAGAGGCTAGAAGAGGGCGTTGAGACGGGGGTTACAGGCAGTTGTGAGCCACGGGATAATGTGTGTTGAAACTTAACTATAAGAGTAGCAAACATTCTTAACCCCCGAGGAAACTCTCTGGCCTCTATTAACAGTATGTCCATACCTATGGAGAACTAACTATTGGGATATCATTAATGGTCCATTGTAGCTATTAAACTTGAATCAAAGCCAGTTTTCATGACTGATCTCTCTGTTTTGTTTCTGTATCAGTGTCTCTTTATCTGTAGTGTGACTTTTCTTCCTTCTCTTCATGTGGCTCATGGCAATGTTGACCTTCAAGTTCAGCCATGGAGGGCCCCCAGATGGCAATGGCCCCTTTCCATGTAGCCAGAATTTGTGCAGCTCTTGTGTTTTATCTTGTCATCTATGGCCAATAGGCCTGTGGTCTCATTTTCTTGTCGTATGCAGGTGGCATTCAGGTATCACAGGCATGGCAGGTTGTGAGCATGTGTCTCTGTCTGTCAAGAGTTGTATAGGATGAAAGGTAGGAGGAACCTTCCTTGATGCATCAGGCTTGGAGTGTTTATAATGGGAAGGCTTTAAACTCAGATTGGTTGGCTCCTGTACTAGCATATTCATTTATCATCTATTTGTATTTTCCAAGGGATTAGTTCATCATCACCTCTGTCAGTATAAAACACAGTCCTCATCTCAGAGGGACAGGAGATAGCTTATTCTGGAGTCAAATGTGAGAGACCGTAAACTGGAATATAGATTTAGGCTAAATCAAATTCCATGTTCTATTGTGGGAACAGTTAAATGAAAGACTACTAGTTACACGACAAAATCCTAAATTGAGGTGTTTGTAAAAGACATTGGTTGAGCCAAGGGTAGGCAGGTGACAGAAAAGCAGGGAAAACTCTGCTACAGGTTTCAAATGACACCTGGTGGTATTTTTAGATTTGGGTTAATGGAGGCTAGTGGCCTGCTAAGAATACATTTTAAAGTTCTGATAATCACAAGGATGTTAGGCCAGATACACGTGGGCAACAATGGCATTCCAAGGACTAAAAATAGCCTGATAATTAGACTCCAGTCTGAAAATTTTTAACTCTCAGTGTAAGGTCTTGTAGAATCTTTAACATAGGTACAGTCCCTTCCCTTCCCCTTCTCTTCTCTTCTCTCCTCTCCTCTCCTCTTCTCTTCTCTTCTTTTCCCTTCCCTTCTCTTCTCTTCTTCTCTCTCCTCTATTTCCCCCCCTCCTCTTAGTTTCTAAATATCTAAGGAATTCTCCTGCCCTGTTGTTACTTTTTATGCTTTTCATCTTTAAAAAAAAAGATTTTCTTTTGAATTATGTCTGCTGGCTGGTATGTGCTCATGAATGGTGGTTCCAGCAGAGGCCAGAGGAGCTGAAGTATCAGGCAGTCATGGGCCTCCTGACATGAGAACTGGGAACCAACCTTAGGTCCTCTCAAAGAGCATTATATGCTTTTAGCTGCTGAGCTATCTCTTTACCCACTTCCCATCTTTTTAATAATAAATATTACTAGTGAGCTCTTAACCACTGAGCCATCTCTCCAGCCCTGGGAATGCCTTTACAGACACAGCTTTATCACACCAGTTTTGAAATGTGGTGCTTTTTTTGGTTAGACAAATTAAGGACTTTACATCTTGGATCTTTTTTTCCCTGACTCACAGATTATTTAGAAGTACATCTGCTAAGCTACACATATTCAGTAGTTTTCTGTTATTTTTATACTGATTTTTTTTACTTAATTGCTCTGAGTTCAGGAGAATTTTTATGACTTTCAAATCCATTAGAATAAACCTAGCGTTTCTTTTTTGTTTGTTTGTTTTGCTTTGTTTTTTCGAGACAGGGTTTCTCTGTATTGTTTTGGAGGCTGTCCTGGAACTCGCTCTGTAGACCAGACTGGCCTCGAACTCACAGAGATCCACCTGCCTCTGCTTCCCAAGTACTGGCATTAAAGGTGTGCACCTCCATGCCTGGATAAATGTGGAGTTTTCATAGTACATTTCTACTGCTTCCCTGTCTTGAAAAACCACACAGAGAGAGAGAAAGAGAAAGGGAGGAGAGAGAGAGAGAGACTCCACAGTTAGGACAATGAGGGGCATGAGGAGGGGAACACTGGTCAGTCAAGGGCCTGTGCTGCCTACAGGGAAGACTTGGTGTACACTGTGGGCGTGGCCTGTGGGAACCCAGCAGATATTGGTAGGGCAAAGAATAGAGAGGCCTGGGACACTGAAGTGTTTGGTGTATGCCTATGAGAATGATTGGCATCAAAAGGTTGCCAAGGGAGAAGACGGTGTCAGGGAGGGCATCCAGAGGACAGGGAGACACTGGGGCCTCTCCTCCAGGCAGGAGGGAGGATAAGCCAATGAATTAAAGCCATGGAGTCTGGTGGAGATAATGGGAGGCTCTATAGTCTCTCACCACACATTAGACATACCTAGAGAGGATCAAGACGACTCAATGTGTGCCAGGCATGGTGGTGCACAACTTTAGTCCCAGCCCTCGGGAGGCAGAGACAGATGCATCGTCTGTGATTTTGAGGCCAGTCTGGTCTACATAGTGACTTCTAGGACAACCAGGGTTATATAGAGGGACTCTTAGATAAAGACTACCCCATGCCAGAGTGACCTGGGGCAGCCAGGGAGGAGGAGAACACTTGAGGGTGGGTGTTGGCCAAAGACTCTTGAAAGGTGGCAAGGACACGGAAGGCTGAGAACGACATGGGGAGGGAGGGCAGAGCGGGCAGAGGCCATGGAACTGGAGGAGAGCAGAGAGGGGGCAGACACAGAGTGATCAGAGGCAGGTAGAGAAGAGGCCTCCCCGTGCATCCAAGGTCAGGAAGGAGTGACTGTTCTGAGCCATGCACCCTTTCCTTTGTCTTGATGTCTGTTTCTCTTTTGCAGAATTAAAACAAGGAATTCCCCAAGATTTGTCTTCTTCCCCCAAATTAGACAGATACAAAATAGCAAGACAATTAACAGAAAAAGCCATCAAGGTAAACGTGTTTCGGAACTTGTGGGTGGGGGTACTATTTAAAAACCGGGAAATTGTTTTGGAATTTCAGTTTGGTTATTGGCCCAACTGGATGACTTCCTCCCATATGGAGATGGTATAAGTGTCACTTTTGACTTTGTCTGAGTTTCTCGTCTAGCCCCTGCTGGCAGCCAGCTCCTCCTTGTGCTGTGCCCTGCGAACTTATACAGCCATGTTTTGGATGGTGGGCATCCAGATGACTTCCCCACTAAAAGACAATTTGGTGGGTTCCTCCAGCCCACATATCTCCTGTGGGCACCAGGACTTACTTAGCTCCAGGTATCTCCTGAACATGATCCTAGATAGGGTCAGATCTTCCAGTGGGCAAGGTTAGGTGTGTTGCCTAGCAACACAAACTTTTTATAGAAAACAGCACTACAGTTGCCACCTGAAGCCATGCCAATGTCTGTGGGCCATGTTGCTGCTTGAGGCCGTGTTAATGTCTGCGGTCAGTGCTGCCACCAAGGGCCATGATGGTGTCTGTGGTCTGTGCTGTGGCCAGGACTGTGTTGATGTCCATTGTCTGTGCAGCCACCAGAGACCATGTTGAGGTCCATGGTGTGTACTGCCGACAGAGACTGTGTGGATGTCTATGGTCTGTGCTGCTGCCCAAATCCACGTTGACATCCATGGGCAGGACTGCCACTAGGGACCATATTCGTGTTTGTGGCCCATGTTACCCTAGAGACCATGTTGATGTCCATCGCCCATGCTGCAGCGGAGGGCTGAGGGCTATGTTGACATCTGTGGTCCGTACTGCCACTGAAGACCATGCTGAAGTCCATGGCATGTGCTGATGCCAGAAGCCACGTGGATGTCCGTGGTCCATGCTGTCACCAGGAAGCATGTCCGTTGTCCATGCTCCTGTTGACTGTAAAGGGCAAGGAAGCTTCTTTTGCAATGGTATGGATAATTCCAGATTCACAGCTGAGAAAGAGAGACATAGAAGGCTTCTGTGACAACCCATATCCCCACCCCCAAGCCCCCCAAAAAGTAACAGCCTAGACAGGAAGCCATGGAAGAGAACTCTTAAAAATTGTGACAAGGACGCTGAAGTGTAGCTCTCCACAGCTGATGGCTTCTAGCCTGGGTAGAGGTGGGGAAGGACTCAGTTTTCTATAAGGGGCTGGCCGCTGGGAATCTGACCATGCTCCAGTAACTATACAAGCAACATAAATTGGACTTGTTTTTTTGGGGGGGTCACAAGAGTGGGGTGAGACCTGGGAGGACTGGGAAGTGAGTGTGATGGGGTGTGTCATGAGAAATTCCCAAATAATCAATAAAATATTATGTTGGGGAAAAGTTAAATAAATAAAATTACTTTTGACCCATAAAGGATGCAGAACATGCACATGCACACACATACACACAACACACACATGCACACACATAAACAAAACAGCACCACAGTGTGACAGGGTCTAGGTTCATGTCTCTGTGATGGAATCTGAGCTCAGCTTGTTTTTCTGTCTTGGGCCTTTGATAAGGTCTGAATTCAGATCATCTCTGTTCATGGTGGGCCCTGAGCTCGGCTTGTCTCTGTCTGTGTCTGTTGATAGCGTCCAGGCTTTGATGGTGGCTTGCTGTGCTGGCCGAGATCACATGCTGGCTGTGCTGACTTCCTGAGTGTCTCTGCTTTCAGCTCTTTGAGAGTCAGCATAATCCCTCCCCTGTGGTGTTGTGGAGACATTCTGAGCCTCTGTTAGGGACTCTCTGATGAGGTTAGCTCCCCTCCTCCCCCAGGGATTGCTCATTCATCAGAGTCACTGATTTATGACCTGGGTGGCATTTACAAAACCCTGTCAAAGTCCTGGGATGAGGCCAGTGATTGTGGTTTGAAGTCCTGTCACCTTGCTGGTTAGAGCCCAAGGAGGGTGTCCTGCATGCATGACCTTTCAGGTCTGTGTGTCTGCTGCAGGACTCCAGTGGCTCTGAGCCACTCCTCCTGATGGACTCCAGCTGGCTCTGCTCATCCCTGACCCTGTTAGTGACTGAGTACAGGCCATGTCACTGCCTTCACCTAGCAGGTGACTTGGGGTGCCCACATGGATAACAACTTCTGTTCCGTGGCTACATAAAATACCTGCAGCCTCGTATTTTATTAAGAAAAGAAGTTTATTTGCCGTCCAGGTTTAAAGGCTGAAAGCCAGAATCTGAGCGGCTCTACCTGTTTGGCTGTGTTGCGTATGTGGCAGATGGCATCGCTGTAGGCATGTGTGTGGGAGGGAAAACACATTTGATAAAGGAGACCGGAGGGAGATGGGGAGTTGGCTCACTTTTATAACTGCCCACTGTGTGAGAGCTAGCTCACATTTAGGGCATGTCCCCACTTTACCCCCATGCTGGCGACCTTGCCTCAAGCGTACGAGGCTCTTGGAGGCAAGTCATGGTATCCTGTCAACGGCAGTTCCTTTCCTGACCTTGCCCTCAGCTGGAAAGACTGAGGCAGTACAGCTTAGTCTTCCCACTAGCTGCCACCCACCTGCTCGTCCATGGGCAGCCAACCACCCCCGAGGGATGACTCAGGATTCCAGCAGCTTCTAGACTGGCCCTTCCTTTCTGTCCTGCTACCCATTAGTTTCTCCATTTCTGCCATTCCAACCTCAGGCACCCATAGCTCTTATACATACGAGTGTTTCTGTGATAAGACACCATGACTGAAAACAACTTGGAGAGAAAAGGGTTCACTCCATATTACAGGCTTGTAGTCCATCATCTAGGAAAGTCGGGGCAGGAGCTCAGAGCAGGAACCTGGAGGCAGGTACTGAAGCAGAGGCACACGTCTCATTGCCTTGCTCCTATGACTTGCTCAGCCTGCTTTCTTATACAACTCAGGACCAGCTGCCAAACGGCAGCACTACCCACAATGGGCCAGACCCTCCAAAATCTATTGTTGCTCAAGAAAATGCCCCCATGGGCTTGCCCACAGGTCAATCTGGTAGTGGCTTGTGTCATGTTGACATAAAACTAGCCAGCCCCCCCCCACTTTTGTATAAAAGAATGCCACACAGGAGTCTCTCAGCTATTCTCTAGACCTGCAGGCATTGCATAGCTGTGTATCTCGCCTTTATTCCAAGTCCAGAGATCCTGAGTGGGGACCACTCTGACAGTTGCTCAGGAAGCATTGGCTTTCTTGGTTGTGTTTTGGCCTCCTTTTTGTGTGTCTGAGAGTGAATGGGAGTGTAAATATGGCTGCCTCTGTGATCTTGACCCAACAATAAGCACCCACCCCACAAGTAGCAACTGTGGGGCTATGTCTTTGAGCCCCAACATGTGCACACACATGTACACACATGTACACACACATACACACACAGAGCCTTTTGATTGCTGAAGACATTCCTGTGCTTTCTGGGCAAGGTGTGCTGCTGTGGTCTGTTCCACCATATTTTGGAAACTCGCCTCACATTGATTCCGTCCCCTCATTGCTGAGCGCTCCAGTTAAAGCACTGCTGTTTTTTAGGAAAAGAAGATTTTCTCCATCTATGGACACTACCCCGTCATCCGGGCCACGCTGCGAAGAAAGGGCTGGGTGGAGAAGAAGTTCCATTTCTTGCCCAAAGTTCTTCAGAATGTGGAAGGCGAAGGTAAAGAGCACGTGGGTGGAGCATCAGCCTCACCTTGCCCCGCGCAGGATTTTTTATATGTGGCCATCAAGCCAGCTGTCCCTGGTGCAGTGACTCTGCATACTCACCGGCATCTGTCACCATGTCCCCACCACCCTCCCAAACTCACACATCTCAGGCAGTCATACTCCTGCCGTAGCATCAGACACTCTTTGGGGTTCCCATGACCACACTCAGCTCTAGCCATTCCTCCTCCATCTCCGTTCCCCACCAAGGCCATTCCTCACATTCCCATAACCCAGGCTGGTCCTCCCCAACTCATGATGCAGCCTCTCCTGAGGGTCATCCAGCAGCCTGCAGCATCCCCTCAATCCTGACCTATCACAGCCTACATGAGATGTTGCACAGGATGCTGGAGAGAATGGACACATGTAGCCTTTACAGCATAGCCCTCAAAGATTTCCTGCTGCCCCAGGGGAAGCCTCACTGGGAGCTTCTAGTGTACAAGTGGTTATCCATCCATAGCAGGACCCCAACATTACAGGAAGTCTGGTGAGGTACCCGAACACTGTGGCAGCAATGTCTCTCTTATGTTTTACTTGCAGATAATAAAAGTGCAGAGACCAAAGAAAATCAAGAAATACCCTTGGAAAGATTAGACGATATCCATGATGTGATGGTAGGCCCTGTGGCCTGGTATTGGGGTATACCAGGGCCTTTCCAAGGCAGAGCATACTGGACAGAGGGTGGAGTGAGACTCCTGTGTGGGAACACTGGGCATTGAGTCTTGCGGTACCCTGCTCCCAGCTCCTGCGTCCCACACTAGTGGACAATGAGGTGCTGAGTGGTTGGGCTGGGGGTCCATGCATTACAGGATAGAGGAAGAAGGGGCCTGGCCAGTGTACAGATGGGGTCTCCAGGACCCCAGTCACCTCGAGCCTGGGTCCCCTGAAGCTCTCCTACATCTTCTTTAAAGAGGACAAAAAGGTTGGTCCCAAGGTAGAAGTCTTTGCCATACGAGTGATTTAAAAGATCAGATAGCCAGTATGTCTGTGTGTAAGAGCTCATAAATCAGTGCTAAAACAAATAAATAAACAAACAAGTAAAAAGGACAGAAAGCACACTAGGTTTATGGAGCTAATTTCATTTTTACAGTTGCTGTGCACTTAGCCTTAGATCTGTGAGTACCAGATCCTGGAACCTTCCCCTGTGCTGTCCAGTGGGAGGAATCTATCTCCTAGAGGTTCTGGGAGCAAACATCCTCCTCTGGACCACACTCCCGGGTCTCAGAGCACCACATTCACTTCCGTTCAGCAGATAGCACATCTCTAAATCCCACATAGATACCAGGGTGGGAAAGGTTCAAGTTCTCCTTCAGCCCCAAGTCAAGAAAAGCTTCTGGACAGCAGACACCCCAGGTGCCCCCATACCAACACATGGAGCCTCAGGACCTCAGCTAAGATGGAACCTTCAGCCATAATCATCACAGTACAGTCTAACTTCTGTCCCACCCTCAACTCTCAACACCTCAAAGGAATAGAGTCCCGGATGCTGGGTGTTGATAGAGGGCTCTTCTTGCCAGTCCAGGTTGGTAAAGAACGAGATGCCATACCTCCTCTGGACTATCAAGAGGGATGTTGTGGACTATCACAGCCTGACCTGTGACCAGATGCTGAACCACTATGGGAAGACAGCATCGTTCACCACCAAGGTGGATGGGAGGGCCCGGGGCTTCATCAGAGCGGGTGGGCTGTCTAGAACTGGGAGAACCACAGGGACTGTTGAGCTTCTGGCTCCTCCCCTAAACACCCACCACCTCATGTCCCATACACCCACTGGCACCCCTGTTCTTCACACTCTGGGTACTCTCAGAACCATGGAAGCCCCCTTCCCAGGGAACATGGGCCAAAGTCAACCGTGGGCCCCCAGGGGAGTTCACTTTGTGTGAGGATGCCCACTGAGGTCCCTGATGCACTGCTCTCTCTCTGGAGATTGGACTGTGTTTGAACATGAGGAGCCTGCCTTGGTACGTCCAGGCCAACCCCAACGCCTTCTTCCCACGTTGCTATGGCCTCTGCACGGAGAGTGAGAAGCAGGAATTCTTGGGTGAGTGACCAGCAGCCTTCTGAGGCACCACACTTCCGCAGGACCAGGACTACCAACTCCGGTCCACTTTGTAAGGGCCAGCCCAGACATAGACAGTGTTGGCAGTGAGGAGGGGAGGTACAGACAGAAGCTGTAGACCTTAAGTATTCAGATCTTGGCTCTGAAAGGACAGAGGAGGCCTCCAGCAGCACTGGCTTAGAGCATCACCATTTACACAATCTCTCTGTGTGGATGTCCTGCTGCCCAGAGTCTGGGATCACCTTGAGCCTGGGTCTGCAGGATGCACAGCCATGGTGCTCTGCTTATGTGCTGGGTGAGTGCAAGCAAGACCCCTCAGTAGAGGAGGTCTACATTCTAGATGGTCCAGGATGTCCAGAGAGACCCCGTGGATTCCTCAGAGGGTCCTGGCACTGTAGCAAGGGGACTCCTGGGAATATCCCTCAGGTCTCTGAGGGGTTGTGGGGCAGTGACAACAGAACAGAGGAGAAGGGGAGAGGGGTAGCTGGAAGGAGGAGCTGTCGGGACTGGGTGTGGACAGGTGGGTGAACAGCTGGGGGAAAGTGTGGCAACACCTGGTGAGGGTGGCAGGGAGACCCACGTGGCCTGCCCTGCTGCCTCTCCACCCTGGGTGGGCAGTGGGAGCGAGGCCTTGGTGTCCTTCCAGATGACTTTCGGCGCACAGTGGCTTCCAGCATCCTCAAGTGGGTAGTGAGCCACCAGAATTACTACAGTAAAATCAAGGGCAAGAATAAGAAGGAGGAGACCAAGAATGGAGAGCCCAGTCCCCAAAAAGGTATGCACCTATGGGGCAGAGTGTCTGGTCAACAGTACAGGTCTTTAGCTGGTGAGGGGGAGTCTCTATGGCTGATGGACAGGCTGGGCATTGTTGCTTTGGTGGCCAAACAGGCGTGGAGAAGAGACACCAGGGCTTCTGGTTTATCCCCGATTCTCATGGCCACCCCGTCTTCTGTTTTGACTGTAGGGTGATACCTTTGTCATCCTATTTGCACAAAGATCAGCACCAGGCACCCTCATTTCATGATCATACTAAAAAATTTTTAAAGGATGCTTTTAAAAAGTGATTTGTGAGTAAGGCAGCTTCAGGATGTGAGTAGAAGCTTTTGTGGTGAGATATGAATTGGTTACAGTTGAACAGTGAGCGTGGGGACAGTCAGGACTGTTTAGGATTGGCTGAGGTAATTCTGCAGCTCCTGGTCTTTTTCCTGCCTCTATGGTTCTTCCTTTTTTCAGGATGCCTACAGTAGGGACCTCACAGTCTGCAACCTGTTAAGATCGGTTTCATTCTCTTAGCAACAGACTTTGAAGTGTCTTCCATGCTTTATGATTAGGGCTGAGTAATCCACTGTCCATACGTGCTGGGTTATTTATCCACTCACCCACTAATGGACTCTTATCATGGATCAAACTGCTATAGACCTCTATGCACAAGTTTGCTACAGGAATTCTGTCACCGGTCTGCTAGCCAATTGAGAGAAGCATTTTGGTCCAAGAGGCAGCATTTTCATTGGGGATGGATGCAACTGAGAGAAAGGCAGAGTTGAGGAGGGCGTGAGCCTTTTTGAACATGGAGCAAACAACTGTAGGTGTTAGCAGTGGCTTGTGATTCAGTTCAGGTTCACCTTTGTTCTTTTAACATTTATGCATCGATTTTGCTTTAATAAAACGGTAAAGAAATTTTGCAACACCTGTTGCCTCACATTGGGCACCACATGTAGGCAGAGTTTTCCATCCCAGCAGCCACTTCCAAATAACCACTCTGAGGCTTATATTAATTGTAAATGCTCAGCCAATAGCTCAGGCTTATTACTAACCAACTCTTACATTTTAAGTTAATCCGTATTCCTTATTGACACTCTGCCACGTGCTGGTACCTTTATTATTATGGCACATCCATCTCCTGCTCCCTCTGTATCTGTTGGTGACTCCTCTGACTCTGCCCTTCCTCATCCCATCATTCTCAGTTTGGCTTGCCACCTAACTTTATCCTGTTCAGCTACTGGCCAGTCAGCTTGTTTATTAAACCAATCACAGCAACATATATTCACACTCTGTAAAGGAATATTCCACAGCAGTGTTCCTGTGCCAGATGTGTGCAAATATTACCTCCCAGTTTCCTCACTCCACCGAGGATGACTTTCATGCAGCAGACACCTTTAATTTTAGAAGTAAGTGAGGTTAGCCCGTTAGCTCACCAGCAGTTTCTTTCCGGTTCAAGCCTTCAGTGTTGTATCTAAAGCAGACAACAGAAAGCTCAAGATTCACTTGAGTTTCTGTGTTTTTCACCTAAGAGTCTTGTGGCCTCTCGTCTTCCATGTAGACTTATTGCCCTTTTTAAAATTAATTTTCTTGAACTTGAGGTCTGTACCAAGATTTGGTTTTGTTTCGATGTTTTTCTTTTAAAGTTTTATTTTTATTACTGTGTGTGTGTGTGTGCGCGCGCGTGTGTGTGTGTGTGTGTGTGTGTGTGTGTGTGTGTGTGTGTACATACGTACACATACATGGGTGCAGGTACCCACAGAGACCAGATGTGTGCTGCCCTGATATGTAGCTGAAGTTAGAGGCAGCTGTAAGCCTCTTAACGCAGGTGCTGACAGGCAAACTCTGGTCCTCTTGAAGAACATAATAGGCCTAAAGTAAATGGAAGTTTTTAAATTTCAAATTCCAATTGTACACTACACAGGAAAGTGACAGACTATAGCCATGCATACTTCCAGGACTCTGTTAAATCTTTTGTGTTTTTCTCTTATCTGCAACTAAAGACAGCTTTGTTCCTTTCCAATGTATGCACATTTCACTTCTTTTTCTTCTCTTATAGCATTTGTTAGGCTGTCTGCTACATTGCTGAAAGTCATTGGTGAGGTGGGATCTGAACTGATATTAGTAATTTTTTGTCTTCTCTCTTTTTTAACCTGGCTAGGGATTCGTTCATTGTATTCTTTTCAAAACTCTAGATCTTAGTTAGGCTTGTCTTAGTTAGGACTTCTTTCTTAAATAGGTTTCTATTGCTGTGAAGAGACACCAAGACCACAGTAACTCGTATAAAAGAAAACATTTAATTGGGGTGACTTACAGTTCAGAAGTTCAGTCCATTATCATCATGGTGGGACAAGGAGGCAAGCAGGCAGACATGGGCTGGAGAAAGTAGCTAAGAGTCCTACATCTTGCAGGCAACACAAAGTGGTCTGAGTGTTACAATGAGTGAAGCTTGAGCATATGAGACTTCAAACGGTATACTACAACAGTATACCTATTCTAATAAACCACACCTCCTAATAGTGCCACTCCCTTTGGGAGCCATTTTGTTTAAAAACCACCACAGTTTCTATGGCTGTGAAGTGACACAGCAAGTCTTAGAAGGGAAAACATTTCATTGGGGCTGGCTTATAGTCCAGAGGTTTAGTCCATTGTCATCATGGTAGTGCATGATGTGCAGGCAGACATGGTGCTGGAAAAGGAGCTGGGAGTTCTGTGTCTGGATCCACAAGCAGCAGAAAGAAATGGAGACACACTTCCTCCAACAGCACCACACCTACTCCAACAAAGTCACATCTCCTGATAGTGACACTCTCTATGAGTCTCTGGGAGCCATTTTCTTCAAGCTGCTATATTCTACTCCCTGGCCCCATAGGCTTGTGGCCATATCATAATGCCCATTGTACTCACTGCAACTGCCACATAAATGTATTGCTCTAGCTTTGTGGCTTGCTCAGTGACCTGTGTCCATCACAACACTCCTCAGTGCCATGTCTCAGCCAACACTGTGCCTGAAGCCTCCTGCTGTTCCCCATCTATGCTGCAGCCCCACTACCTCCCTGGGTAACCTAAAGCTAGCCAGGAAGGGGGTCTCAGCCTGTTGGCCACGTTCTTGAGGCCACTTGAAGCCCACTTTCAGTCTGTACTTCCTGAGACTCAACAGTGATCCCGAATTATGGAGTTGAGAAGGGCCCCCTCCTCCCCATGTGTGTGGTGCAGGATGCTCTGTGGCAATAGGAATTGCCAATCATGGCAGCTTCAAGTACTCACAGGTGCCAGAGCAACACAGGTCTGGTCAAAGAGTGTGTGATCAGAAAGCATGCTTTTTGTGACATTTCTTTTTTTCTGGTTTCTCGAGGCAGGGTTTCTCTGTGTTGTTTTGGAAGCTATCCTGGAACTCACTCTGTAGACCAGGCTGGCCTCAAACTCACAGAGATCCACCTGCCTCTGCCTCCTGAGTGCTGGGATTAAAGGCGTGACCACCAACGCCCAGCCACATGACATTTCAAAAGTACTATCTCCTCTCTGTCATAACATCCAAGTCTAGTTTCACTGTATTCAGAGGTTTCTCTCCTGCCCACCAGTTCCCAAATAATCACTCAGAGGCTTAATATTGCTTATAAATGCTTGGTCAATAGCTCAGGCTTGTTACCAGCTCTTAAATTAACCCATATTTCTTATTTACAATCTGCCATGTGACTTATGACTTGTTTTTGTTGTTGTTGTTGTTTGAGGGGTTCAAGAGAGTGTTTCTCTGTGACTTTGGAGGCTGTCCTGAGACTGGCTCTTGTAGACCAGGCTGGTCTCGAACTCACAGAGATCCACCTGCCTCTGCCTCCCAAGTGCTGGGATTAAAGGTGTGCACCACCACCACCTGGCAAAAATTGCTTTCCTTTCTTTCTTTCTTTTTTTAAGATTTTTATTTATTATGTATACAGTATTCTTGCCTGTATGTCTGCCTACAGGCCTGAAGAGGGCACCAGATCTCATTACAGATGGTTGTGAGCCACCATATGGGTGCTGGGAATTGAACTCAGGACCTCTGGAAGAGCAACCCATGCTCTCAACCGCCGAGCCATCTCTCCAGCCCCACTCGTGACTTCTTACCCCGTTTTCTACACATCCTGCTCCCTCAGTGGCTGGCTGGCTGGCATGTCCTCTGACCCTGCCCTTCCTCCTCCCAGAGTCCTCTGTGTCTGGCTGTCCCACCTATACTTCCTGCCTGACTACCGGCCTCTCAGCTCTTTATTAACCAATGAGAGCAATATATACTCACAGAGTGCGGAAGGCTTATTCCACAGCAGTTCAGAGTGTGAGCGGCAGTAGTGACGCTGAACACTGGGGCTGACAAGACTCGTGAAGGAAAAGAATCGCCTCCCAGAGGAGAGGTGGTAGGAACGGGAGGCAGTCTCTGCACCCAGTCTCACAGCCAGGGCATGTGCTTGAATTCCAGATCCGGAGGATACTGACCTCAAGTTCCAAGGCCTCTCGGGACAGCTTGTGGATGCAGCATGCAAGGTGTGCCAGGCCTACCTGGGACAGTTGGAGCACGAGGACATTGACACCTCGGAGACCAGCACTGAAGCGCTGTCTGAGGAAGAATGGAATGATCTGACAAAGCAGTACTACTTATTGGTTCAGTAAGATGCCACGCCACTGCCTTCGCACCAGAGGTGTCACTGTGCACCCACACTGGGATGTGTCCTAGGTGCTGGAGCACCTATCTGCCTGTTGAGGGCGCTTGCCTTGGTTTTTTCGGGGGTTTTGCCATGTGTCTGGCATGTCTAGGTATTGGGGTGCTTATTATCTTCTGAAGCACCTGTCTGAGGTTGGGATGCCTCCCGAGTCTTGGGGTACCTTCTGATATTAGAGTACCTGCCTTGGGTATCATGGGTGCCTATTGGCTGTTAGGGTACCAAAACTTTCTGCTATTAATTTAAAAATTTGACCCCTCCTGTGGTAATCTTTTGGGGATACCATCTCATTTTGTACCTTCCCAGCTCCTTTCATGCTTGATATCACTTGGAACCACAATAGCCTTGGTAAGTTTGTCCCGCTCAGGGCCTGGCAAGCTCTGAGTGACGAGTGATGGTGAGCAGGTGTGTTTGCCAGGCTGTCCAGGGTGCTGGTCACCCCTCACCACCAAGACCCACATAATGATGGACCTCCCCACTTTCCTCGGCCTCCCACCCCTGTGGTGACCACCAGACACTGCAGAGGAACAGCTGGGGAGGCAATGTCTGTTTCAAGAGTCCATGGAAACCCCACATACTGTCCGGGTGTTTTCACCCTTTGGCCCTGCCTTCCCTCCATTTGATTATCAAGCATTTTCCTGTTCTTCTCTTCTCCCCTGTCCTCACCTCTCCTCTTGCTCCTCTCTCTCCTTCCCTCCCTGTTTTCTGTTGACTTATGCCTGTAATCCAAGCACGCAGGAGGCTGAGGCAGGAAGGACTTAAGATCAGGGCAAGACTGGGCTATGCGTTGAGTCTGGGGCCAGCACGGGGTATACACAGCAAGACTCTGTTTGTTTTTTAAGCCAACCCTAAAATACTATACAGGGTTGTTGGTTTTTTTAATAGATTTGTTTATTATGTACACAGTGTTCTGTCTGTATGTATGCCTGCAGGCCAGAAGAGGGCATCAGATTGAATTGTAGATGGTTGTGAGCCACCATATGGTTGCTGGGAATTACACTCAGGACCCCTGGAAGAGCAGTCAGTGCACTTACCCTCTGAGCCATCTCTCCTTGAGACAGGGTCTAGTATGAGTCACCACACCCCAACCTTTTTTGTTTTATTACTTATCTTTAAGTAGCACTTTCACTATTTCCCAAACCAACCATTAGTGTGGCCTGGCCTACTTCCTCCCATTCCTGCCACTCTTATGTGCCTTCAGGTGCATCAGGTGTCCAGAGTCCCTGGACCTGGAGTTGCAGGTGACTATGAGCCACTTGATGAGGGTACTAGGCACTAAATTTGGGCCCTCTGCAAGAACAGCAAGTTTTCTTCACCTCTGAGCCATCTCTCCATCCTCTATCTTTGTTTTAAAAGGCATGTGGCATGCTTGTTGTTGCTTTGAACAATCAGTTACTTTCATTTTTTTGTATATCAGCTTATTTTTTGTTCAAAAAATCTCTTAGTATATTTTCTAATAACGGTCTGTGGTGGAAAACTTTCTCCATTTTTTTTAGTCTCAAAAAGATTAAAGTTTTTCACTTTTGAGAGAGATTTTTTTTCTCCAGGATAGAATTCTCAATTTGCAAAGATATGTTGCTGTTGCTGTTGGAATGTTATTCTACTGCCTTCTGACTCATGCTATTTAGATCAGAAATTTTCTGCTGGTATTTTGGCTCTTCTGGAGGGACATAGTATCTTTTTCTCTGACTACCTTAAGATTTTTGTCTTCGATTTTAGTAGCTTGTTTATTATATTTGTTGCTATGTGTGTAGAAATGCCTTTGTATTTATCCTTGTTTGAGTTTGTGTGGCATCTTTAAACTATGGGTTGACATTTTCCCCCCAAATTCAGACTGTCGTCATTATTCTACATCTGTTGCTTCTGCTTCATCCTGTCTCTTCTCTTCCTGGGACTCTGAGTGCATGTGTGTTATGCCATGTTCCATGTGTCTCTTACCTGGTCCTTTTTCCTCGTGGCTATCAGAAGGGTCCTCCTAATTTACTTGTCTGTTCCTGGCTGTGTGTTGTGTACCACTGGCCTATCTAACTAACACTAGTACATGTTCATGGCTCAATCCATCAAAGGGTGAGCATGCTCTGTTTATTCTCCTTTTCAGGAGTTGTCTTCATACTCCCCTATATGAGTTGTTCTAGACATAGTTTCTTCCTAGCCAAGTTGACTGTGTCTTTGTATTTATTAGCCACTAACAATTAACAGGGAAAAGTTGATTTGAAAAATGCGTTGTGTTGGCTTAAGAACTGTATTTCTCGACAGGCGGTGGTGGTTCATGCCTCTAATCCCAACACTAGGGAAGCAGATATAGGAAAATCTCTGTGAGTTTGAGGCCAGGTTGGTCTACAGAGTTCCAGGACAGCCAAGACTGTTACATAGGGAAACCCTGTCTCGAAAAACAAACAAACTAAAGACCCTAAAAACTGTGTTGCTCAAAAAGCATAGTCAAAAAGATGGCAATAGAAACAACAGATTAGAGACAGATCCACTGTCCACACATCCAACAGAGGCTCAAATTTAGAAGCGACAGTGAGCCACAATAAGTTAGAGAAAAGAAATTAACCAAATGAAACCCTCAGTTGGTAGAGTACTTCTCTATCTTATATGACGCCCTGAGTCCCAACTCCAGCACCACAGAAACTGAATGCTGTGGTCCCAGACCTATAGCCCTAAGCACTCAGGGACTAGCAGCAGGAGGATCAGAAGTTCAAGGTCATCCTCAGGTTCATAGCAAGCTCAAAGCTCCCCTGGGCTACATGAGACCCTTTCTCAAGGAAAAAAAAAATGAAAGACACAAATTCAGCTGTCGAATCAGACTAGATAAATGCCCAGTACCAGAGCTTATCAGAACTACAATGAACTGTTGGTGGTAGCTCCTATCTTCCCTGGAAGGACCTTGAACTCAAAGACAACCCATGGTATGTACCTGACTCTGTCTCGAAAGCTGTAAAAGGAAAAGGACGCAACAAAAACACACCCCTGGTGGGACATGATGGGGTACATCTGCACACCAGGATGGCTGAGTTAAAGACAGTGTTGGCGAAAGCTGGCAGCTCTAATGCAGTGCTGGTAGGAGCGTCAAGCAAAGCATTCTGGGAAAGCAAGAGCTGTCTGCCCTATTACCCAGCTCTTCCAACCCTGGAGAAACCGAAGCACCCAGCCTCAGAAAGACTCAGTGAGCCCAGACCCTTGAGACCCTAGCCGTGTCAGATCAGGGGCTGCAAATGGCACAGCCATGGACCGACTTCCCAGCAGTGAGGCTGAAGGACACCCCTCAGGAGACAGATGCCCTTTGGAGGGAGGAGGGCATGTCCCCATGTCCCTGACCATGGGTATGAAGTTGAAGAAAGGCAGAGCCCATGCTTGTGGTAGAAAGTGACAGTGATGAGTAGCTACCATCGACTGGGACGTAACACTGGAGAATCCTGAGCACTCACTCTGTATGTATCTTGAGCTGGTGATATTGACAGGCAAGAGCTAAAATCGTCAAACTTCCCTTTTTCTGGTAGGGCTTTCTCTATCTACTCAGCTACATTTTCTTGAGCCTCTACAAAGGAGAACCCAAGGCTTCACCACTGGGTGGCAGCATTGGGTTCCCATGTGGCGTGGCATGAACAGGTTCAGATGAGCAGGTTCTCTGGTGCATTGCAGTGATGGCCACTTCGGATGTACCACAGCCGGTTGAGAGCCCGGGGGATGGGGATTGGTCCTTGTTGTGACTGGCTTGCTCCCACATCGGTGTTCGAGTGTCGGGACCCAGAAGGCCAAGAGGCTACACTTCATGGGACCTGCAGAGACCCTGTCTGTGCTTCGCTGAACATGAATATATTCAGAATTGGAGCATTTTTTGAAACAGGCTAGGCGCCTGCTGTGTTCTGAATGACCTTATAACTTTTACATCCTTTCATTATGTGATGGAGACAACATGGCATCGTGATACGTGAGTCTAGGGCTGGCTCACCTTCCGGAAAGACTTCCAAGGCCCAGGCTCCAATGTCCTGCAGAGGTCATGGGGGTCCCTTCCCACTGGACAGCAAAACACTTGTGTTTCTGCATCGCAGTGGTGAAAGAATCCATGTCATTAGGCGCGTACTGAGAATACCATCCCATTACACTGGTCTGGCCTGTCCTTTCGAACCAGATAGTGTTATGGGGACCCTGGGGGTTGTCTGTACCTGTTTGCACCGTGTGCTGATTATGGCAGAGATGTCCTGTCACTATGGAGTTGATAAAGCTCACATCTGCTTGGTATCTGGCCAAGGGCAAGATCACTTGGGACATACCAACCTGTTTCCTGCGCCCAGGGGTGGAAACTGGCACTAAGTAGAACTCTTGTTCTCTTGAAACCCTCACCCACATAGCCAGGGATTGCCATTATTTTGTGCTGTTCTTTCCCAGCAGGTGGACAGCACAGGCATGTCTCCTGTCCCCAAGCCCTTGCTCTCACCTCTGGGGCTGCAGTCAGCATTGTGGCCCAGCAGCAGCAGCCATAGGACAGCATGCAGAGAGCCTGCACTGAACAGTCCCCACCGTACTGGGTCTGCCCACAGAACATAGAGGGGATGTGGGTGTTGTGGTGGGTGTTTCTCTCTCGGGTGCCAACAGTGCACCCTCAAATTCTGAAGGCTGCTCAGACATCTCTCCTGATCCCTGTCCCTACTCCCTGAGGTTAGGGTGGGTTTTAAAGTCAGGCCTTTTCCTGCAAGTCTGATGTCACCAGCATGGACATGGGATCAGGGTGACAGTTCAGGTCACTGGACAGTATGCCGGCTGCTAGCTGGGGCAGGTAAGTCTGTATTGCAGCTTGGCTTGCTTTAGAAGGGTCTTTCTGGCAACAACAGTACAGACAGTATCTTGGCACAGGGACCTGCCTCTGCCTCTGCCTCTGCGCCCCTCTGCCTCTGCCCCTCTGCCCCTCTGCCCCTCTGCCCCTCTGCCCCTCTGCCCCTCTGCCTCTGCCCCTCTGCCCCTCTGCCCCTCTGCCCCTCTGCCCCTCTGCCCCTCTGCCTCTGCACCTCTCTGCCTCTCTGCCTCTGCCTCAGTACTGACTGGGGTTAGAGGCATGCACCACCATGTCTGGCTAGGGTCCTTACTGCTTGACACACCATGTCCAGGTACACAACCTCTATGGTCCATGACCCCACGTATCCTCAGTTGGTTGACATCCTCTGCTGCCCCTAACCCTTTCTTGCCAGATAGCCATTCACTTGTCCTAGAGCAGAGGCACCCACCAGTCACTGGGGCCGAGCGCTGCCTCTCAGAGCCTCATGCCCTTTCTGGATCTTGCTTTTTAGTGGCAATGCTTTCATCCTTGATTCGAGAAGTTACTTTTCACAGTGCCAGACTCTGCTGAGTAAGATCAGCTCTGTGAACCCTCAGATAGACATCGACGGGATTCGAAACATCTGGATCATAAAGCCTGCAGCAAAGTCTCGAGGTCGAGGTGAGTTCACTGGGCAGATGCCTCCCCATCATGCAAGTCTCCTACCTTGACAGCACCTGCTCCATGATGGAGGGAGATCCAAGCAGTGCTGCCACGGTCAGACAGGGGTGCCCAAGCTAAGCTGGAGGAGGGAGTGTCCATCACAATGTTGTTCTGGAGTTTGTTGATTTAGCTCAGATTTCCTCATTTGCATGCAGCCGATAAACAACCCCAGAGTGTTAGTTTTGGGTGGTGTGTGCACGTGCGAGCTTGCACATATTTCCTTGATCTTAGCAAGGACTTTCATCTTAAACAGTGTACGCCTCATACCATAGATTCACTGTGAACTTCACCTGTAAAACCTAGAACACTTGGAGGCAAATTCTGAATCCCTTATAAAATTTGTCTGTGGGTTATTCACGTGTTCACACTTACTGCCTCATCCACCCAACCTGCAGCTGGAATTACATTCTCTTCTTTCTTGATGGGGTGTGTGTGGGGGGGGGCGTGTTCATGTACATGCATGCATGTGTCTGATATCCTAATCTTGTGTTAAGTAAATGGTTTCAGTTTTCAATTTTCCTGTGAGAGATTTCTCTTGTCTCTGATTTAAATGCTAAGTTGATTTATTTCCAGACTTTCCTGTGAAATAATAAAAGATTTAAGGCTACAAAGTTTTCATGGTCTGTGGCATTAACTGCACCCTCTTGTCTCTGTTACAGAACGTCCTCTTTCTCTGCAGTATTCAAGCAGACATTTTAGTTTGTATATACTATTTGTCTCTTGAGATCTTCTGAAGATTTTTAGTTTGCGGGTTATTTGTGTGATTTTTTTAAATTTAGATTTATTTATTTTATGTGTATCAGTGGTTTTTTGCATTCATTATGTGCATCATGTGTGCGCCTGGTGCCTGTGGAGACCAGAAGCAGTTGTCAGAACCCCTGGAGTTACGGGCGGTCATGAGCCCCATGTGAGTGCTTGGAACCGAACCCACATCCTCTATAAGAGCAACAAGTACTCTTAATTGTGAGCCATTTCCCCAGCCCTATATGTGTGATCTTTAAAATCTTTTTTATTAATATGTGGTTTTATCACATCCAATCCTAAAGGTCTTCTGTCCTGAATTCTTCTCTTTCCCGGGGATCGTGGTCTACTCCCTTCTGGTGTCCTGCAGGTGGACAGGTCTTCCTCCATTCTCCTGTGACGTGACCTTGATTGACAGCATGCGCTGTGTTCCTTCCTGGGCTCTGTGCTATGCTCCCTTGCCTTCCTTAGACATCTGTCTTCTCTTACCCGACAGGCCATAGCTTGCTCCCACTGGAGACTTCCTCCCCAGGGATACTTTGTGGATTGCTCAGATGTGCTCTTCTCAATAAATGCACCTCTCCCTGCTGGTCCCTGTGTATGTTCTTGCCAACCGCTGGTGGCCTTTGGGTGTAGGTCCAAGGTGACTTCAACAGTTTGTTTCATTTTAGGCAAGGTCTCAACTTGCTGTGACGAAATACATGTGCTTTGTGAGACCCTGTGGATGGAAGTCCCTCTACCTTTTATCAACAGAATGGATGACTAGATGGTACTGTGTAACAGCACCCCCAAATGTCAGGAGAAACGTGTGTTTCTGCCTATTCTGTGACCTCATTCTCATCCTAAATTGTCATGGCAGAGAAAAGAGAGCTGCAGACTCTGTCACTGGCATTGAAGCCTACATAGCTCACCATGACACACATCATTCTTTCCTGCACATCCCCATAAGTCATACAGCGTACTTTAGGGCCAAAGGTGGGAAATTGTCCTATGAGTAGAGAAAAGTCAGTGGGAAGAGATTAAATTCTTCCTACCTGTGTCATTTATTGCATTTGGTAGATCACTCCTTTAGCATTAACCCTCACTGGTCTCAGGGGGCCCTGCTCTGAGAACACAGCAAACCCTAAAGCAGGCTCTTGAGTGGCTTTCTGCTCTGTTTTCCTTTGATCTCTGAATGCCCTCTGGAGTGGGGGGTTGGCCTCATGGCAGGAGGGCTGAACAAGTGGCTGGCATCAACTGTAGCTTTGTCCACTGAATGCACGTCTGCCTTGTCAAACCATCCCCTGCAAACTCTTGGTGCCGGGCCAAAGCCAGGATGGGTATTGGGGCCTATCATGACCGTGGGGGCCGTGGGGGAGTGCTGTGCTTCACTGAGCCAAGGTACCCCCTCTTCTTCTTGGAGATATTGTGTGCATGGACCGTGTGGAGAGCATCTTGGAGTTGGTGGCCACGGACAACCAGACCACAAAGGACAACAAATGGGTGGTCCAGAAGTACATCGAGACGCCAATGCTCATCTATGACACCAAGTTCGACATCAGACAGTGGTTCCTTGTCACAGACTGGAACCCTCTAACCATCTGGTTCTACAAGGAGAGCTACCTCCGTTTCTCCACGCAGCGGTTCTCCCTGGACAAGCTGGACAGGTCAGCAGCGGGAGCTCCATAGTCCTCTAAGTACCTAGCAGGAGGCCTTTGGGTATGTGTAGATGCCACACCCTTGCTGTTTGACACTCTGAACCATGGAGGTTGCCCCTCACTGGCAAAGCATTAGGACACTAGGGCTCCCAGGCTCAAACGCTCAAGGGTGCTGGTGATTAACAAACCACATCCCAGGGAGGACAAGGATAGTGAGAACCTACCTGAATCCACAGGGATGACCCAGGACTTTCAGTGGTTTAGTGATTGTCACTTAGCAGGCAGTGCTGGGGCCCTGGATGCCCTAGGAGACATTGAAAGGGAGAGTCAGATGGAATCCTGGGAGGCTGAGGGTTGCTCAATAGAAACTTTGCCAATTGAAATCTACCCCCAGCACACCTGGAGTCACACCTAGGATGGGGCTGGGCATAGCTGAAGGCAACCACCCCTATCTGTGTGTTACCCCCGGACAAGAGCCTAGAGCAGAGTCTAGAAACTCGCTGAAAATGGCGCCTGGGAGCCGCATGCACCCACAGCTGAGCCATCAACTCTGTGCCTGGAGATACCATGCACCCTCCTTCAGCTCAGCCTGATGGGAGATTCCCAGAAATGGTGTCTGAATGGGGTTAGCCCAGCTATACAAACAGAAGTTAAAGTAGATGGATGGCTATATCTTTTAAATGTTCACCTTTCTAACATGTTGCTGTGGGTCAGGCCTCACTCTGGAACTGGTTGGAAATTCCCAGGGTGACATGCCTACCCCATACCTGCAGGTCAAATGAAAATACCCTTAGCTCTAAACGGTGTCTATCTTCTAAGAGGTACTGCTTGTTTTGAGTCTATACAGAGCAAGGCAGGAATATAAGTTAACTTACTAGAAACTGTAGGTAGGTGGCTCACATGCTCCTACTCACCTGTGCTCATAGGGAAACTGAGGCCTGGGTAGATTACTTTTCCTAGTGGTTGGCTCTGCATTGGTGGGCTTCTGCTATGTCTTGGTACTGTCTGTGCTGTTTCTCCAGGCTGTTTGAGTTATCCGTGGCTGCTTCTGGGTAGCAGAACTAACAATCCCACCACTAGCTCAAGCCTTCTGCAGCAGCCCTGCACCAGGCAAAGTGACTTCAGGGCAAGTTAGGCAGACTGTACTGGCTCTGTGTAAATGGCTGCTGGCATACCCCAATCTCACAAGCGCATTGCCCACAGTGCCATCCACCTGTGTAACAACTCCATTCAGAGGCGTCTCAAGAACGACAAAGATCGCAGCCCACTGCTACCGGGACATAACATGTGGACCAGCACTCGTTTCCAGGAGTACCTGCAGAAGAGAGGGCGAGGGGGAACATGGGGTAGCATCATCTACCCTTCTATGAAAAGAGCTGTCACCAATGCCATGAGGGTAGCTCAGGACCACGTAGAAGCCCGTAAGAACAGCTTCGAGCTCTATGGAGCCGACTTCATCCTTGGGCGAGACTTCAAGCCCTGGCTCATTGAGATCAACTCCAGCCCCACCATGCACCCCTCCACTCCCGTCACAGCCCAGCTCTGTGCCCAGGTACAGGAAGATACCATCAAGGTCGTGGTGGACCGCAAACTGGACCGAAACTGTGACATTGGCAACTTCGAGCTTCTGTGGAGGCAGGTAAGGATAGAAGCTACCCTGACTTGGCTGCTAATATCTGTCCATGAGGTGGGTGGGCCTGGGCTTCTGTGTGGCAACCATCTCATTCGCAGTCAGTGGGGGACACGAATCCTGTTTCTTGGGTCTGGGCATTGTGGTCCTGGGTGTCTGCAGGACTGTCATGAGCCTGGGTCTGCCTGATCTTCCCCAAGTTCAGCCTCCTGTGCGCATCAAGGCAAAGGTTTACTCTAGACACGGCGTCTAGACAGCCCTGTCACTTAGGCCCTGTGGCCTTCACAATCTAATCTTCCTACCTGTCATTTCTCCATGTCCCAACTTTATGGATAATGGGAGAGGCCCTTGATTGAATAGCTGGGGAGGTTCCATAGCCCCTTCTAGACTGTTTCTCTCCAGAGCCCCTTATCCTCTCTGAAATCTCTCTAATGGCCTCCCCTCAGAGTTATCTAGCAGGCTTATGCATCAAAGCTGAGGCTTCTGCCTCTGAACTCCTGTCTGCCTGTGGTTTGAGCCCCAGGATCTGGAGGGAGACAAGCTGGGCTCTGCCTCAAAGAAATGCCCAGTGAGCACCCGAGCCTTGAAGAAGCATAGCCAAAGCTTCTGGGGCATGGCAGGTGGCTTGGTGTGGGGCCAGCCAGGTGACTGTCTGGGTCAAGGAGGGATCCTGACCTACTTCCTCTTCTCATAGCCTGCCGTGGAACTGCCACCATTCAATGGGTCTGACCTCTGTGTGGAAGGCATCAGTATGAAGAAAGCCAAGAAGCAAATGCCTCCCATCACCAACCTCAGTTTCTCAGAATCACTCTCAGACACTCCAGTCAAAGTTCGGAGCCCCCGGGCTCTACCGGATCCAGCAATCGGGTCCTCCAGAATGACCCTGCGGCAGGACTGGAAACGGGAAGAAGCAAAGGTACTTTCAGCCACCTGGTCTGTACCAGTAATGGCTGTTGAGGGCAGAGGTCAAACAAAGCCCGCTTACACCTTCCCCATTAGTAACTACCAACATGGAGACAGTAAGGCCCCCAAAAGCACTTTTACCAGAGCCCAGTCCACTAAACTCTGGGATCCAAACTTAACAAGTGTACAGCACTCTGCCCTGGTGCTGCAGAATATGAAAACCATGGAGAAGCCCCAGTCTCCGCCACCTGAAGCATCATCAGGTAACTGTGGGGAGCCTGTGCCTTTTTGTCCCTTCATATTTGAGGGATTCCGGCTCCATCCCAATCCTGGAAGACCTTCGAGCTGCATTCTTCATAATAGGGCCCAGGGCTGGATCAGGGGTATGCACTGAGAGGATCTTCAGTCTGAGTGCACAAGGGGCGGGGGGGGGGAGCATGCTGGCACTGACCTGTCCAGGCACTAGGGTTTCTGGTATAGTGATGGTTGAGGTGAGCAGCACAGTGGGGTTCTGTTGCGACAGTCCCAGGAGTACTTGCTTCCTCCAAGGTGGAGTAAAGATCTGGGGATGGGCTATTGTGTTCAAGCAACACCAAATTGCATGGATAGGCAAGGTGGGGTGGGGGGCGGTTGCTGGGCTCTTGCACAGGATTTCCTAAAGATCCTGATGGAGCTGACACATTTGTGCTACAAGATGAGATGACTAGGCTGTGTCTATACCCAGGATTTCACATGCCACCTGTTATCTGGCCTTGGCTCAGAGAGTATCTGGCTAGGCCCCCACCTTCCTCTGTTAAAATATACTCACCCCCCATGGTGCATCTGACCTAGTTAGTCCATCTCTCTTACTGCCTCCCTGCTACCTGGTCCTGTCCATAGCTCTCCTTGACTGTTTGCTGTCTGTGTCCCTGAATGGAAAGATTTGGAGCACTGGCTCTCACTGTCACCTTTGCAACTGTACCTTAATGCCAAGGATGGCAAATGTGATGTGTGGCAGGTGCTTGGCACTTGCTGGACACAGGTGTGTGTTGCCTGTAGAGGCTCTGGGTAGGGAGAGTATCTGTGTCGGCTCTCATGCCTACGCCTGGCTATCCCGTGTGAGTAACTCTGTAAAAGTGTCTCTAGGAACCATCTGGCTACACACCTAAACGACGTCTTTCTGCGGAGAGATGTCTACAGAAATGATAGCTACATTTAACAAGTTGTAGAGTGTCTGCAACAGTGAACAACACACTGGGAGCTAAAAGGGGTTTATCTCTAGCAGCCAGGTCAACAAGACCGCACTTCTGAGGACTCTAGAGAGGGTCTCCCCTCCTACAGTTCCTGGTGTCCACCAGTGATCGCTGGTGACTGGTGACCACGTCACTCCCGTGTCAGTCTTCACACAGGCATATGCCTTCCGTGGGTCTGCTTAGAATTCCCTCCAATAAGGATAGCGGTCATTGTGTTAGACTCCCACCCATACTTTAGTGTGACCTCATTCAGTGATGACATCAGCAGAGACTATTCCTAAACAAGAAAGGTTCCAGGTGGACATAAATCTGGGGGGATGCTTCACCCCATTTCACCCACTTGCAGGTATAGACTGTGCTGATTCACACTCTAGCCAACACCCCCAGGCAGTTATCGCTCCTGTCACTGCTATTCTCACCTCTTGTAAAGTGTTAGTAGGCTTCTTGCGTGTTTCCACTTGATAGTGAAATGAGAATTAGCTATTGTCACTGATTTAGCAAGCGCTTTGTTTTTTTCTGGAAAGCTCTGGCTTGAATCTTTGGTCACCTATCCAAAGGATCGTGGGTCCCACTTTCTCTTGCCATAGTTTCTGTTAGAGACTCCCCTTTTTTCCATTGTATTTTGTTGCAAATATTGTTTCCTACCCTATAGCTTGTCTTTTCACTCCTTTGTGGTGTTTTTATTTCTTATGTAAAGCAATCTTTAACTACAATACAATCAATTTAACCAACATCTCTAAATTTGGTGATTTTTTTTGTTTGTTTGTTAATGAAATACTCTAGATCAAAGCAATAACTGAGGAGTATCTGCTGGCAAGGTATCTCCTAGAATTGGTTCTTCATTAGCATGAGGCAAGATCAAATAGATTCCCAACAGACCCCTCTGAGAAGTCCTGCCCGCTCATGTGGTCATTCTACAATGTGGTCTATACCCACATACACAAGACCTGTCCCTGCATGTGCCAGTCTGCCTCACTGGCCTACTCTTAGACCAATGTCACAGTGTCTTCACGCTATGGTCTTGCCGCTTTATGCAAATCTCGTCATCTTGTTTCCTTGGAAATGACTGAGCTGTCCTGGACTGGTACTTCCATATACATTGTGGAATCAGGCTATCAATAGCACACACCAAGAGTAAAAACTATTAGACTTTTTGGAGGGCATTTAGTTGAATTTGTATCTCAACTTGGGTAGAGCTGACTCTTTATCACACATAGCCTTACAATCCATGAATGTGTTTTAGCTCTTCATTTGTTTATCCTTAAATGTCTTTCTTTAAAGACCCACACTTTAAAAAATATTAAAAATGAGTATTTTATATATTTGTTTTATATGTATGAGTGTTTTGCCTACATGTACGTATATGCAGCATGTGTGTGCCTGGTGCCTCTGAAGGCAGAAGAGATGGTTGGACCCCTTAGAATTGGAGTGCTGGATGGTTGTAAACCACCATGTGGGCGCTGGGAACTGAACCACCATGTAGTTGCTGGGTCCTCTGCAAGAGCAGCAAGTGCTGTAACTGCTGAGCCCCTAAACTCCTAAACTTTTTAAATGACAAGCATTTATGGTGTGTGTCTGTCTGTCTGTCTGTCTGTCTGTCTGTCTGTCTGTCTGTCTGTCTGTCTGTCTCAGAGGCATCATGTGGGCCCTGGGGATCAAATTCAGGTCATCGGGCTTAATGGCATGCATCTTTATACACTAAGACACCTCTCTGAACCCTAAACTGTACTTTTCTTTGCTCTTTTATTGGGCATATTTCTCCCTCTGTATTTTTTCTTTGTAAATGGCATCTTTTGAGAGAATTTTATTTGTCAATCATGCCCATTTTATAGAAATACTATTGGCTTTTAAAATCATCATCTGAATAAATCTTGTCAATTCTGTTATTTAAAGATTCATTGGGTTTTTGTCATGAGCTTGCCATATCAGAAACATAGACAAATACAATGGTCAGAATGGGTTGAATGACAAACCATAAATTCACAAAGTGTGGCTGTTTCACGACTGCAACATGCTAGCTACTTCTGCTTCCCTCAATAACCTTGGTCAAGCATGTATTTGTTCTTTTATTCCAACCTTCATTGCTAGCAATACCTCTCTGCTCACACAACAGTAAAGATATCTGTGTATGTGTGTGTCGCTACACATGTATGTCACAGAACAGTGGGAAAGGTTCAGAGGCACAGTCAACTCAAGAGTTTTCAGAAGCCCGAAAGCATCGGGGTGTAAGAGATGCCGAGAGTCTCTGTTGTTGATGCGATGCAGAAGAACCAAACACAGCCCGGGAAGAAGCTGGAGCCCGGATGCAGGGTGAGAGTGGAGCCGCCCGACTGCGTCCGTCCGGCTGCAGAGGTGAAAGGGCAAGCCTAGGTCCGAAAGGAAAACAGGAAGACGAGCAGGCAGCAGGCAGCAGTTTAAGTAGTCACATCGACAGCGGCAGAACTAGGCGGAAGCCCCTGAAAAGCCCAAGACAGTCGTTTGTCAATCTGTGCTGCGAGGGGGCGGTTACTGAACAGATGATGTGGTTCCTATGTCCACTCACGCCAAAAGTCGTCCTCCACCCTCAAAATGGATTAAAAGCCGCTTGTGAAATAGAGTCTCCCAGGGTAAGACACAACCTGAAACACCGGTTTTACACAACTTAGAGCAGGGCACAGCCTAATAATAATTTTTCAAATATTTAATTAGATCGTCTGATTATTATGTGGCAAACATTTAGTCAGATCCTTATTGAAATTATTATCATTAATTTCCTCTTAGTTATTTAATTTCACTGCCCAGGACTTTGTTCATTGTTCTCAGAAAATCGTAATTCTTATTCTTGTGCAGTTTCTTGTATTTTGTCCTTTTTTTATTTTCTTATTTTTATTTGGTTTTTCGAGACAGGGTTTCTCTGTGGCTTTGCAGGCTGTCCTGGAACTAGCTCGTGTAGGTCAAGCTGGTCTCAAACTCACAGAGATCCACCTGCCTCTGCCTCTGTGCTGGAATTAAAGGCGTGCGCCACCAACACCCAGTCTTGCCTTCTTTTAAAAGTCAGGGCTCCCGGGTGGAACTTCACACATGCTAGGCTTTCTAGTTTGCCTCTTTGTTGGTGTGATAAAACACTGACCAAAGGCAAAGTGAGGAAGGAAAGGGTTTATTTGGCTTACAGATTCCAGATCTGTTCAAGGAAAGCAGGAACTCAAAGCAGAAGCCTGGAGGCAGGAACTGAAGGACAGCCCTGCTTACTGGCTGGCCCTCCTTGACTTGCTCACCTGCTTTTCTTATGCAACCCAGACCCACCTGCCCAGAGATGGCACCACACATAATAGACTGGGGCCCTCCTACATCAATTAGCAGTTAGGAAAACGCAGGCCCACAGGCCAATCTCAATGTAGGTTCCCTCTCCCCAGGTGTGTCGAGTTGATGATAACTGATGCTTATGTGAACCTAAAGCAAGCACTCTAACCCTGAGCACACCCTTAGCCCTTGGATTGTTTTTATAAAGTAATAGGAAGCTGCAAACAGTGAGCTCACCTCCTCCTGCCCTCCCATTTCTTCCCCTGAAGCCCTCATGCTTCTGTGTGTGTGTGTGTGTGTGTGTGTGTGTGTGTGTGCAGCTGCAGATTCAATCAACGTTCTTTTTAAATTTTTATTGCATTTAGGGAGATGGGGCATGCATGCCATGACATGAGAGTGTGGAGGTCAGAAAACAACTCGCAAGAACTCTCTTTTTCTACTTTGTGGATTCTGAGGACCCAAGTCAGATTATCAGGGTTAGCAGCAAAGTGTGTGTGTGTGTGTGTGTGTGTGTGTGTGTGTGTGTGTGTGTGTGTGTGTGTGTGTGTACACTAGAAATGTTACCTTGTGGAGATAACAAAAAAATAACTTTCCTATAGTGCTTAAAATAATGCACACCCCCAAAGATGGTGATCCGCACCTTTGATCACAGCAGCACAAGCAGCAGGAGCTCTGTGACTTCAAGCCCAGCCTTGTCTATATAGCAAGTTCTGGGACAGCTAGAGCTATGTAGTGAGACCCTACCTCAAAAAAAAAAAAGAAGCAAAAATAAAAACAAAAGAATATCTAGGAATGTTTATGACCTCGCCAAATCACCCATGATCTAGTGTTTAACAGGTAGATGTAAGAAAATGTACTGTTGGTACTACACATCTCTTGCTCTTCTGCAAACACATGCTTTGCAAGTATTCCTTTGCAGTGGTTTGTACTTATAATATGTACTGTGGATGTCTTCTCCTAGAATGTACTTTTGATTCTCCTGCTAGGATTGCTGCCTGCGCTAAAATGCCCAATTTTGTGTAATGCTAGAGAGCAAACCCAAGCCTCTTTGAATGCTAAACAAACGAGTTACCAACCAAACTACTCCAGACCCCTAAACCCACTCTGTAGACCAGGCTGGCCTTGAATTCAGAGATCCTCCTGACTCTACCTCCAGAGTGCTAGGATTTAAGTTATGAGACACCATGCCCAACCTTTATTTTGCTTTTTAATTGTGTGTGTGTGTGTATGTGTGTGTGTGTGTGTGTGTGTATATATATGCATGCATGCATGTAGGTACTCAAAGAGACCAGAAGAGGGCATCATAACCCATGGAGCTAGAGTAGTTCTGGGCCATCCGATGTGGACGCTGGGAACCAACTTTTATACTCTGTAGAGCAGTATGCATTTTAATCAATAAGCCTTCTCCCCGTCCCTCTACTTGCATCTCTTATGCATCTCTAATTAGATTGTAGTCTTCGTTAACATGATATTCTGATAATACTACATGTGGGGTCATCTCTGTAACAATGTTCTCATTTTTTTTACTGGTATATAGAACACAACTGACATTTATCTACTATGCCCAGCTCTAAATTCAATCACTGTCTATAATGACTTTTATGTATATTCTTTTGAGTTTATTATGTAAACAATCCTATCAGTTTTATCTTACACTCCTGCCTCCGTGCCTCTAAAGTCCTTGTCTTCTCTGATTGCACTGTTTTTGCCATGTCACTCATCCTTGTTGTCTAGCTCCTAATTTTCAAAGAAATTCACCAGTCCATGTGCATAATAGAATTTCCTCTGGGTCTTCATAAAGACTTCTGTGTAAGGCTGGGAATAAGACTGAGTGGTAGAGTACTTGCCTAGCATGTAAGGAGCTCGGAATTTAATCCCCAGTACTGCAAAAAAATAATAAAAATAAAAATAAAAATGGCATGTGTTTAAACTGACACAAATATAGGTATAAATCACTGGGTGTTAGTAGCATATGTCTTTAATCCCAGCACTAAGAGGCAAAAACAGGCAGATCTCTGGGTTCAAGGACAGCCTGGGCTACAGAGTGAGTTCCAGGACAGCCAGGGCTACACAGAGAAACCCTGCCTGGAAAACAAAAAAACAAAAACCAGAGAGAGAAGGGGGGGAGGGGACACCTCCAGCCTCCACATGTGTGTGCACACATGTCCACACATGCTCGGACACATACACACAAACATGAACTTATAAGAATAATTTTTAGATGCAGACTGAATTTTTTATATAACTTTTGTATCCACATAGTTATATAAACCTTTTTTCCTATTAAATGGATGAATGACACCATTTAATTTTTGTGTATACTAAAGCAATTATCTCACAAAATTTGGTTTGATGTTGGGTAGATGGTAGCTGGATTTGGCTTACTGGATGCAACTAGAAGTTGGTTCTTATCTACAATTTATTTATTCATTTCATTGTTAGTTGTTCCTAGTTTGCGTGTTTGCAAATGGAACTGCTATGGGTTCTCCTCTAGCAATAGGAATAGCATTGATGGGTTGAGTCCATTGCCAGTTACAGTTCATAGTGTCTCATTTGGTCCATGTGCTATACAACGTAGATGCTCTCTCTATTTTAGCTACTCTATTCAGTGTGCAGGCAGAGTTACCTTGTGTCTTCAGCTTACGTTTCTCCAGTGCTACTCAAGTTGAGTAGCCCATTTGAACATGCTTTTGTAAAGTGCTGTTCTTTTATTTTTGAAATTTTATTAATTTCATTCTGTGTGTATAGATGTTTTGCATGCATGAATATCTACACACAACATGCATGCCTGGTGCCTGTGGAGGTGAGATGAGGGCATTCTATCCTCTGGAACTGGAGTTACAGACAATTATGAACCACCACGTGGGTTCTGGGAATTGAACTCAGGCTCTCTGGAAGAACAGCCCATGCTGCTCTGAGACATCTCTCCAGTCCACCCCCACCTTTTTTTTTTTTTTTTTGCTTTTGTTTTGAGAGAGGGTCTCATTCTGTAGCTCTAGCTAATTTGGAAGTTGCTATGTAAACCAGACTGGACTTGACATTCCAAATATCTGCCTGCCTCTCTCCCAAGTGCTTGGGTTAAAGATGTAGACCACCAGAGCTTTCTGTAAAGTGCTATTTTTGTCTGGACACATTTTATGCTAACCTCTTGTTGATTTGTATGAGTTCTTTACATATTCTGGACCAAGTTGTTTGGTGGTCCCATCTACTATTGCCTTTTGCTGTTTTAACATCCTGGGTTCTCACACACCCCTTTTTTTCTTTTCTGTGTAGTATACATATATATGTATATATATGTTCTCTATGTATATGCACATGTGGATGCATATAAAAACATGTATGGATATACAGGCCAGAGGTTGACCTTGGGTGTCTTCTAGTACCCTCTATCTTTTCTTTTTTGTTTGTTTGTTTGTTTTTGTTTTTGAGGCCAGGTGTCTCATTAAACACAGCACTAACTGATTGGCTAGACTGGCTAGTCAAAGAGCTCTGGAGAGCTGTCTCTTTCTCTCCCTACCCCACTCCCAGCCCCACTATAAGGCTGTAGGCACATGCCACCGTGGCTGGCTTTTTACCCAGCATGGGGCCTGGGGCATGAAGAGGTTGTTGTGGGCATCTGAATTCAGGTCCTCACACGCCTTACCAGACACTTTACCAGTGGGGCCATCTCCCTATCCTAACGTTTAAACACACAGAAATTATTCATTTCAATATATTTTAATATCCACTTTTCTTAAGATTAGCAGTTTTCACTTTGAAAATGTGAAAAAAATGTCCATATAACCCAAAGTTGTGAACTGCCCCCATTTTCTTCTCAAAGTCATATTGTTTCACTTTTGACGCTTAGATCTGTATTCCACCTATCTTTGGGCGTCTGAGTAGATACTCAACTGATCCAGAGCCATGGGCTGCCATGAGTGCCATGTATGTGTCAGCATTCCAAGCTGCAGTACTTCGTGAGGCCGGGAGCAATGCGTGTAGGGTTGTGCCTCCATAATGAGTGTCTGCCATCCCATCTATTTATTAGCCAGGCTTCTTTGGTGACAATGCTACACAAAAATTCCTGCTCCAAAACAGTGACTTCCAACAACTGTTTCTTGTGGGTCAGCTGTTCGTCTTCTGTTCTCTTGGGGAAGACTGAACTGGGCTCCAGGTGCAGTCTTGGCCCAGCTACTCTCGTCTGACTCTTCCTCCTGGGCCTGCTGACTCCAGGCCCATACCACTACTTCTGCCGTTTTTCCAGGCTGGCATTTCATCTGCAGGAAAAAGAGTGAGACACATCCCCTCCACACCCTTGAGGCTTTGGAAGTCGCTCTATTCACAGCTACAAAATCTGCCTCCTCTTCAGCCACCCACTCAGCTTCCACATGAGGGTCCAGTACAGCAAGAGATGTTGGGGCAGGAGCCCAGCCTTCACACTCCAGGACCATGCCAATCAGTCAGAGCACCCAGGTGGCTCAGATAGTTCGTGAACAAGTTAGGAGCTCACCTGGAGAAGGTGGGTGACGTGGCACCAACCCCTGAGGAAACCATTCCAGCACCCAACAATGCCGGGCATCCCGTGGGTGGCTGGGAGCCTGGAGTGCCCTTGAAGACCTCAACTTCTGACCAGTTCGGACAAGCAAACTAT
Organism: Mesocricetus auratus; assembly: GCF_017639785.1. Lineage (NCBI taxonomy): Eukaryota > Metazoa > Chordata > Mammalia > Rodentia > Cricetidae > Mesocricetus > Mesocricetus auratus. Next base: position 76,331,550 of record NW_024429194.1, read on the forward strand.
TCCTGAGGGCTGTTTTTGTGTGGTCTGTGAACTAAGAACTTTTTTTTATGTTTTTAAAGGATTGGAAACAAAACAAAACAAAATGTCTAAGTGAGTCCACGTGTGCCCCCACCCCCACCCAGAGCCTAACATAGCCGGGTGCCATCCTTGATGAGGATGCTTGCAAAGCTGGATGTGACTCAGGACAGTTTCAGCTCAGAGGTCCAGATAGAAGCTGCAGTGTGTCTCCTGACGAGGGTGCCCACACTGGAGCATCTCCCAGTCGCCTTAGAGGTGCCTGACCCCTATGTTGTCAGCATACCACAGAGGTCGGGGTGACATCCGGGCATCACGGCCTCCCTCTCTGTAAGGAATTCAGGAGGAGGATTGCATCCATAGGCCACAGCGTCTTCTTAAACAGAGGCCTCTACTGAGTGCCAGGCTGTGCCACCAGGGAGGGGGCAATCCTGTCTGGGCCAATGGTAGTCTCATAGTATGGTGACCCCAGGGTTGGTAAGCCTTCTAAAAGGCATATAGTGACAACTGGACCTAGTGAGAACCTGTCTCACCCTGAGCTTCTGAACTCCTGCCTGAATTACGCAGACCTGCATGAGCAGCCAAGATCGGTTTCCATCAGCCATCGCCCCTTCACCCCCACAATGGCAGTTTTCTTCGGGTTGGTAAAAATGTAGCCAGGGTCGTGTGAACATGTGCATAATTGCCAGAGCTACTGGTACCACAGCACAGTCACTGCCCATGTCCAGCCCTGAGGAGGTGACACTTTAGACCTGTCAGGTCCCAGTGGAGCAGTCCATCCAGAATGAAGCCAGACCAAGGCACATTGAACCTGTGCTCGGAGACAGGCAGGAAGTGAGCATAGTTCCTCTCAAAGGAGTGACTGCCCAACAGCTCGCCCTGCATGTTCTTGACTGTGCATTCCTGTTGGCAGACTCTCCTCTTGGCCATCTTCAGAACTGACCCCAAAGTGGAGAAATTGTAGCAGCCTTGTTGTAGATAATGGGGTGGTTTCTTTGGTGGTTGCCTTAGTAGGTAACATGGATGCATGGGGAACTTGGCCCTGTAATATTAGAATCTAACCAGTGTGTGATTTTTCCTACTGAACCAGATGACAGGGAAGCAAACTGAGGGACAGTCTTCAGGTCTCTGAGTCCCCTCTTTGGAAGTAGCAGCCCTGAGATGGGCGACTTCCAGTGAGCGATGCCTGTCTGCACCCTCATGGGAAGTTGCAGCAGAGCCAGGCCCCACAGTTCTAGGCCCAGCAGCCCCCAGTCCTGCCCAACACGAGTCACCCAGCTCTGTTCTGCAGTCCTGAGTTCTGACTTCTCGTGGCCCAGTGGGTTACATACGGCAGGGCAGATGCCCAGAGAATCCTGAATCCACTGCTCCAACAAGTACCTATATAGTTTTCATCCATGCAAGACCCACAGCCAATCAGCAAGTGTTTTGCTCCCCTAATCAGTCTCAGTCTCTGACCTGTTTGGCCCAGGCCCAGATGCAGCCATAACTATAGCCTTTCAGCCAGAGTATAGTGACATCATCTCTCAGGAAGGGATCGAGTCACAGACCAAACCACCCACAGCCTGTGTTCATAGGCTTGCTGCACAACCCTAAACACTAGCTCATGTCTCCTGACAACACTGGGAGCGGGGGAGGGACTTCCCTCCCCAAGGGACCAGCGGTGAGCATCCCGCCCCTTCAATCCCCCATCAGCAGGACTGGCATTTGCTTTTCCCATCCATAGTTCTCGGCTGCCAGATACCAACAGAAGACAAGGCCCCTGGGTCACAAAGGAAGGATTTTTGTGACTCAGCAGAGCAGGTAACTTGGCACAGTAGGTCTGTGTCAGCTCTGGGGACAGAGGATCACTAGTTTTCAGTGACAGTGAGCAGCCTGCCTTGAAATTACTGAAGGCCAATAGGACATTGGGAAATGGCCGGGGAAAGAGTGATCAGTGTGACATTTGGGGTACCTAGAGGAATTATTTTCATCTAAGAGTGCAGAGGACAGCCAAGATGGTCTCTCCTTACCAGGACAGACTGTCTGCATGCATACATGTCATGCACACTGCCTACATCTTCTCCCCGACATAAATCGTGTCGTCTTTTCCTGGACGGAGGCAAGTCCCTGTCGTGTGGTTTAGGTTTTCTGTTCAAGTATTTCCAGTTGCTGAAGCTGTGGCCCACTCGCTTTGCCTCTTGGGGTGCCATGTTACCCCTATTCTTCTGAAGCCTCTGCTGGAATTCAGACTCATGGGGGCCCCTAGGCCCCTCCAAGCCTTAAAGGAAGGAACACAGTTAGCCAGCTAGACAGCATCGTAGCTTCACTGCCCGGTCATATCTGCCACCACTGGACACTGTCACCTCCCAGGTGTTCCTCCTGGGCCAAGGACTGGATGAACTCTGTTCCAGCCATGACTTCCCAGACAAGACTGCAAAGGCCCTCAAATGCATACTGTTTCAAGAGTCACACAGGAAGGTCAGCCTGAAGCTCTCCACAGGGGCACCTGTGCTCTCCGGGGATTCATGGCCACCTCCCATTAGGCCATTTCTGATGTGAGTAATACTGCCTGCCCATGCTTGCCTTCACTAGGCAAGCTGGGCTTCCCAACTCTCCTTTGGATGGGACCAGCTTTCTCAATTCCTTCTTCAAATGTGCCAGCCGTGTCCACAGCATCCTGCCTCAAATCCTTGTGGGTCAGCGCTGGGGCTCTACACACCTCACCTGGGCCTACCTTTCCTAGAGTTGGGTTTCCTCACCACCCATCATTTCAAAGCCAGTACACATCTAGGGATCAGTTTTACATGTGAGTGATGGGATTTAGCACCCTACATGAGCCCTCTTCCCTGGACTGGTGCCAATCAGGCGTGTTTGTCCCTTGAGAACTAACCAAGCCGGTATGTTTAGACTCTCACAGCACAGTGTTCTGGAAGACGGTGAGGCGCCTGGCTTTTCCAGTCCTTGGGTGAGGAATTGCATCACACCAGCAGTTGTTCTTGATCCTCTGTGTTTCCTGATGCATTTCACAGTTGGATGGCTTTTCAGAGCTCAAACAACACACCATTGGGGTTTTAACTAGCAGAGTCTCGAGCCTACAGATCACTTTGAGATGAATGCATATCTTTCTGTTCTACTGCGTTTACTCAGTTCTTGATTTCCTCCAGTAACTGGGTTGTGTTTTAAAAAGCAGAGGCCTAGCACCTTTCATGAGATCTTTTCTGAGGTATTTTGTGGTATCTTTGTTGTTGCTGTTTTGGTCTTTGGAGATGGTTTCTCTGTGTAACACCCCCCTTGCTCCATCCCACCCCACTAGCCTAGAAACTCGATCTGTAGACCAGGACCAGGATGGTCTCGAACTCAGGATCCACCTACCTCTGCCTCCTGAGTGCAGGGATTTAAGGTGTGTGCCACCACCAACTGGCATTTAGTGGTTGTTAATGCCTAGGAAATGGCTTGCTTTTCATAGTGCATTATGGAACAAAACTCCTGGTAAGGTCAAATCTCGGGAGAGCTTGTGGGTTCATACACATCATGCCTACATGGCCACAATCAAGGTAAGGAACATTTCTTCCCTATTCCTCATGTCTGGGAGATGGTTACTGTAGCAGCTGCTCCCAAATAACCACAAAGAAACTTAATTAAATACTGGGCTGATAGCTCGGGCTGGTAACTAGCTAACTCTTACATTTATTTATGTATATTTTAAGGTATAAGTGCCCCATCTGCATGTATCCCTGCATATCAGAAAAGGGCACTAGGTCTCATTATAGATGGTTGTGAGCCACATTGTGGTGTCTGGGAATTGAACCCAGGACCTCTGGAAGAGCAGTCAGTGTTCTTAACCACTGAGCCATCTCTCCAGCCCAACTCTTACATTTTAAATGAACCCATGTTTCTTATCTACCCTCCGCCACGTGACTGTACCTGCTTTCAACAGGGCTTGTTCATCTTGCTTCTCTCTGTGCCTCCCAAGACTCCTTAGACTCCACCCTCCTTCTTCCCGGCACTGTCTGTGCCCTGAAAACCCTGTCTATCCACGGGCCAATCCGCCTTTTATTAATGAGAGCAATACATATTTACAGTGTACAAAGATTGTTCTACGGCAGGCCAGCATTTGGCTTGAGTCATCATCGATGGTTTTTGATTGACCCTCACCTCTAAAGCGAGGAGTCTAACAGCCGAACATAGCTGTGTCTGGCCCCCAGCTGGTGTTTAGTGGGATATCTCCCTCCCCAGTCCCATGCTCATCTTCACAGCTGATCAGACTTTGCTCCAGTGAGTAGCCTGCTATGGGTGGACCTATGCTGCTTCTAGAATAGGACTCCTCATGTGACCTGTACATTCACTTCTCTTGTCAGGTGCTCAGGGTCACTCGTGTTTCTCTTCGGTAGAAATGCACAGTTTCCACAAAGTGACTGCAACATTTTATACCCACAGCCCTGAGCATTGTGGGATAGGAGGGGTTTTGTCCTCCGATAGATACATGTTGGTATTTCATTGTGGTTGTATTTTGTGTTTCCTGATGGGTTAGTGGATTCATATCCCCACTACCAAATCCCTGACATCAAAAGCTTAAAGGAAAGAATTATTGAGTTTAGCTCAGGGCTTTGCTGGCATCCGTCTGTCATTGAAGAAAGACCATGTTTGGAGTAGAACCACTTACTTCATGGTAGGCAGGAAAGGGAATAGGCCCACAGCAGGAAGGGCAGAGGCAAGCTATAACCCTTGAGGACAAGCGTCCTATGTCCTACTTTTTCCAACCAAGCACTGCCTTCCCTGGTTGCGCCTCCCAATATAATCTATTTAACTTTAACTCTCGGCTGTGATACATCTATCTCATTTGGTAGAGTCCCTACCACTGCATACACCAGGTGGCACATGCCTCTAGTTCAAGCACTGGAGTTCGAGGCCAGCCTGGAATGTGTGACATCTGTCTCAAAAAGAAAAATGGCTTTTGACTCCTGGAATGGATTGGAGCGCTTGCTAGATCTGAGTCCTCATGATCTACTGTGTCTGCTAAACCCGGTGTGCTTCACCACTCTCCTAGGTGGCCCTTAGTCCTGTCAAGTTGACAGTCAAGATAACTGTCACCCTGCGTGCTGAAGTGCTTCACTAAGTCTTTGCTCCATTTTTAAGTTAGGGTTTTGTGCCTCTTGGCTTTATCTATATAGTTTTTATCCATTCTGTGTGTTTACTTGGCAGATATGTGTGCTAGCAACTGCCTTCCCAGTCTGTGGTTGGCCTTTTCCCTTCCTTCCTTCCTTCCTTCCTTCCTTCCTTCCTTCCTTCCTTCCTCCCTCCCTCCCTCCCTCTCTTCCTTCCTTCCTTCTTCCTTCTTCCTTGGAGATCTGACCTGGGGCCTTGCATATTCTAGGCAAGTTCCTCTACCACAGAACTATACCCTGACCTTCCTTGTGATGAAGGTATATATTATCCATTTGTTTGCCAGATTCCCCTTGCGTGGCTGGTTCTTTGAAAATAACTCTGCTGCCCCATCACGAAGACTCTCCTGAGTTTCTTTCTTGACACCTATGGTGTTGGCTTGCACACTGTGGTTTGCTGACCCATTGGGAATGAGTCTGTGTACAGGGTAGGGCTTGGGCTCATTTGTGCTCTGGTGTCCAGACACCCCAGAACAACTGTCAAAAAACACAACCTTCCTCTGGTGAGCTGGGGTATCTGTGTCAAGAGTCAATTCTCTGCAGATACCTGTAATCCTAGCACTTGAGAAGTAAAGTTGAGAGGACTGCCATGTGCTTCAGGCTAGCCAGCACTACACAGGCCTTGTCTTGAAAATTAAAAATAAAAGGGGATAGGGAGAGAGTTCAGTGGGTAAATGCTTGCTGTATGAACATAAGGACATGAGTTCAGATGCCCAGCACCATGTAAAAGTTAGGTGTAGTGGCACAACATGCATGTAAACATGCAGACAAGACAGGAAGATTCCCCCCAACTCACTGGCCAGACATATTAGCAGAAATGGTGAGCCTCGGGTTCAGTCTCAAAACAAAACAAAAACACAAAGATAGTGCAATAGAGAAAGATACCCAACATCAATCCCTGTCCTCTGCACATGCGCACATGGACACATGCGTGTGCGCATACACACACACACACACACACACACACACACACAGTAGACTCTTAACTGGGCATGATAGTGTACACCTGTAATCCCAGCACTAGGGAGGCTGAGGCAGGTTGATTGCTGAGAGTTTGAATCCAGCCTGGGATACATAGCAAACCTGCCTCAAAAGAGAAACAAAAACAAACAAAACTATTAAATGAGTCCTGAATTTTGGCTCTTTGGCTCCTCAGTCTGTTTACCAATTTTATGCCAATTCCACATTGCCTTAATTACTGTATTCTTACTTATTTTAATTACTGTATTTTTAAAACAGATCTTAAAATGTAATCATATAAGTTTCCCAACTTTGTTTCTTTTTTCTTCAATAAGCTTTGAATTTTCATGTGAAGTTCACAATCATCAGCTTGTCAATTTCAAAAGGACCTTGGAGATTTTTTTCTGAACTTGTATGAAATATGTAGCTCCCTTTAGGAAGAATTAGCACCCCACAATGGAGACTTCCATTCTATGTACCTCAGCATAACTTAGGTACTTTATATGTGCAGTATTTGGGGAGTAGGCATTGTCATTAAATTTGTCCCTATGTATTTGATGTATGTTGATACTTTTCTAAACACATTTAATAAATAAATTTTGATGCTTTAAAGAATGATACTTTGAATTTAATTTTCTAGTTGTTTGTGGCTTTGACATAGAAAGTACAGTTGGTTGCGCACATTGGCACCATGGTCCCCGAGTCCTGGTGAGTTCACTTCCTAGTTCTGGTACTTCCTAAATACCTTTAACCACCATGTCACCTGCAGCTTGTCCTCCTTTCCTGGTGGCCTCATGCCATTGTGCATTGCTCCAGCATTGTAAGAGTGGGCAGACATCCCTTATATGCCACCCCAAGTGACCAGCATGAATCTGCAGAGATAGTAAACCTGCCTTGAAGGAGCATTGCAGAAAAAAAAAATTGCAAGCTGCAAAAAACTGTCGCCAGAGAGGTCGGGGAAGGCAAAGAGTTCAAAGGAAAAATGAGAAGTTCTGCCAGCCCGTGGTCCCCGCAGAGTGTCCCGAGATGGTACTGTGCTCCAGAACCCATCCTACACAGCGTCCCAGCTTGATTGCTGTCTCCTTCCTTCCTTATTCTGGTTTGACACAAATCTTACTCTGACAACTCTCCCATGTAGCGGTGGCTGTGGGCGTTTCAGAACTCGACATTAGCACATGGGGTTGTTTCTATTTATATGTTGTTTGCTGAGAGCTGGCTTTTGACTTTAGTTGTGAGCATTCATGTTGTCGTAGTTGTCCCTTATTCTCAAGGGAGTGAGGCACCATCTGATGCACGTGGGAAGTTAACCTTGCACTGCCTTGTCACTCTGCAGAATGAGGCAAGGCCTTCATTTTGCCTCTAATATTGATTACTGTGCTTTTCATCCCATACCCCTTCTTGACCAGCTCACCAGCATCCCTGTCTAATTTAATTGTATCTGAAACAAAGAAACAACAAAAAAAACCAATGCTGTGGTTTGGAGTGTTATCAGTTCAACCATTTCTAATTTTCACTACAGTGGTTTCTTTGGGTGCTCTAGTTTCCTTCCTGTCGCTGTGATAAAACACTCTGAACAGAAGCAAGCTTGGGAGGAAAGGGTTTGTTTGATTTATATTTCCAGCCACAGTCCATCACTGGAGGAAGTCAGGACAGGAACTCAAGTGGGAACTTGAAGTAGAAACCTTGGAAGAACACTGCTGGCTACTGTTCTTCTATAGACCAGGTCGACTTGCTCAGGGAATAGTACTGCTCCCACCCCTCCACATTAATTAATAATCAAAGCAACCTCCCACAGACATGCCCACAAGCCAGTCTGCTCTAGTCAATCCTTCATTCGAAGTTTCCCTCACAGATGACTTGAGGCTGTGTCAAGTTGACAAAGCTAACTAGGACCCTGAGTTATCTGGACTCTTGTTCTCCTTCTGAAATTGCATTAGCGTGGGACTTCACTTCCTTTAGCTTACTTGTTGCTTGGTCACAAACATGGCCTGTGTGACTTCAATATGTGATCTTTGTTCTGCATTGCTTCATCAGTGAACTTTTGTAAATATCCCATTCAGAGCAAATAACATGGAAGTGCACAACAGTTGAATGTCTTAAATAGGGTCAGGTTTGTCTATTGCATTTTAGACATTTTTCTACTCTTGTGTTTCTTCTTTTTAAAAAAGATTTATTTACTTATGTATACAGTATTCTTTTTATTTGTTTGTTGTTTTGTTTTGTTTTTCGAGACAGGGTTTTTCTGTGGCTTTGGAGGCTGTCCTGGAACTAGATTTTGTAGACCAGGCTGGTCTTGAACTCACAGAGATCTGCCTGCCTCTGCCTCCCGAGTGCTGGGATTAAAGGCGTGTGCCACCACCACCCGGGTACAGTGTTCTTTTTTTAAAAATTATTTATTTTATTTTATGTACATCGGTGTTTTGCCTGCATGAATGTCTTTATGAGGGTATTGGATCCCCTGGAACAGGAGTTACAGATGGTTGTGAGCTCCCATGTGGGTGCTGGGAATTGAACCTGGGTTCTCTGGAAGAACAGTCAGTGATCTTAACCACTGAGCCATCTCTTCAGCCCTTTATACAGTGTTCTGCCAGCATGTATGCCTACATATCCAGAAGAAGGCACCAGATCTCATTACAGATGGTTGTGAACCACCATGTGGTTGCTGGGAATTGAACTCAGGACCTCTGGAAAAGCACCCAGTGCTCTTAACCACTGAGCCATCTCTCCCCCCATGGCAACTCTTAAAAAGAAAACATTTGATTGTGCTGGTTCCCTTATAGTTTCAGAGGTTCAGTTCATTATCATCATGATGGGAAGCTTGTCAACGAACAGGCAGATGCGGTGCCAGAGCTAAGAGGGCTACATCTTTCAGGCAACAGGAAGTCAACTGACTGTCACACTGAGTGAAGCTTGTGAAAAGAGACCTCAAAGCCCGCCCCCACAATGACACACTTCCTCTAACAAGGCCACACCTCTTCATAGTGTCTCTCTCCCTCTGGGGGGCACTTTCTTTCAGTCCTACTTCAAAAGTTCCCACAGTCTAGAGTCCTAAATCTCTTCCAAAGCACATGACAATCTCTTAACTAATCCCCCTGTAAAAATCAGACAGCAGATCACAGATTTGCAACATACAATGGCACAGAGTATGCATTACCATTCCAAAATGTAAGGAAGAGAGCACAGTGAGAAACACTGGACCAGCGCAAGACCGGAAGCCAGCTGGGCAGACTCTAAACGGCATCAAAAGGCTCTTCAGCTCTCCATCTCTGTTCAGCTTTGTTTCTTTTGGGCAGGTTCCACCCCCAAGTAGAAGCTCTCTTCAGCAGGTATCACATGACTCTGGCTTCAGTTAGCAGCTCTCTTCAGCAGGTATCACATGACTCTGGCTTCAGTTAGCAGCTCTCTTCAGCAGGTATCACATGACTCTGGCCTCTCTTAACACCTTGGGTTCTCCAAGGCAATTCAGGTGTCAACTTCACAGCGTCACACGATGGCTTCTCTCCTAGTTCTCCATTCAGGAACATCCCTGACACGTGTCTGGCCTCAGTAGCTTTCTTTAGGCTCTGAGGCAATTTCCATAACCCATTTCTTCTATCCTTAACTCTAAAGCCAGAACCATGTAGCCGAAGTGTTATAATGTGGTGTGTGGCAGATCCCATGACTGGTGAGGGAAAAACACGCCAGACAGACAGAGCTTAAGTGGGAAGTTTTACTGGAGAAAAGGGCAGGGAGTGCAGAAAGGGAAGGGAGAGGGGGGAGAGGAGAAGGAGAGGGAGAGAGGGAGGGAGGGAGAGAGATGGAGACAGGAAAAGTCCTGTCTTACTCTTGTGTTTCTTTTTGTCACCTTGTTCTGTCAGTTACTAAGCATGAATTGTGTCTCTGGGGACATGTCAGTTTCTTCTAACACCTGTGTTCATTTCCACTTTACATTGCTAGTCAGTTATTTATTTTGGTTAGAATTTGCTTGCGTTCTCTAACCTTGTGCCTTAGACCAGTGGTTCTCAACCTTCCTAATGATGTGGCCCTTTAATGTGGTTCCTCATGTCGTACCGACCCCTCACCATAAAATTATTTCATTACTACTTCATAACTGTAATTTTGCTATTGTTATGAATCATAATATTAATATCTGATATGCAAGACATCTGACGTGTGAGAACCTTAGACATTTTGCCATCCAAAATTGACAGTGTATTTCAACCTGTGCATTCAGTGTTTAAATTCCCCATATCTAGCTGAGCACTACTGAAAGTCAGTGCTGACAGACTTCAGCAATGACGTAGCCTCAAACACCACATGCTAACTTCTCCACAGGTTCTGCAGGGCAGGGTCAGACAGACCACCTGGCCATTGGTACCGGCCAGCCTCCTCAAGCAGGCCATGAAAGTACAGAGGCCATCCCACAGCAGCCACCGCATCCGGTTGTTTGTGTCCATCCCGAATCTGTGTGGGAAGAGAGCACACGTGTGCACAGGTGCCAGGAGGCAGGCGGGCCCCGAGAGCCACTGGAGCAGGGTCACGGCCACATCTGCCGTTGATTTCATTTCACCCTCCTGTCCTTGGTTCCCTTCTCTCCCTGATGTGCTCTTTTGAGTTAGGGGCTTTATGCAGCCTAGACTGGACTCAGACCTGTAGAGCAGAAGAGAACCTTGAACTTCTGATCCCTCTGTCTCCTGGAGTGCTAGGATTGCAGGCATGTCCACCTGTGTCCAGTTTATGTGAAGCTGAACGCAGGCCTTTGTGCATACGGGACAAGCGCTCCACCAACTGAGCCACGCCTCCAGACCCTTTGATTTTTCTCTCATTTCAGTGCTCCTCCTGGTTTAGAGGTTATCTAGTCTGTCACCGGTCTCTTAGTGGCACCTGAAAATACTCCTTAACAAATTCCAAAGCAAAGAAAGTTGCGCTTTTACCTCCTACCCAGGTAGCCTAATAGCCTTGAGGCTTAGAGATGTTCTCCTGGCTGAGTTCTTGTTATTGTTGTCAACTGACTAGCACTTCTGGGGGGGGTGCTAGGGTGGAACCTACAACTTCAGTGCTCAGAGCTGAGTTGCAACCTAGACCTGTAATGCCTCTTATGCCACAGAGGCGGTGCTGTCATTATCCAGTCTGTCTCCAGATTTGCCTATGTCCCTCTTGCTGTCTGCGGGTTCATGCATCTCAGACTTTCAGAGTAGAATGCTTTTAGAATTGGCTCAAACAGCGCCCCTCAGTGAGATTCTGGTAAAAGCAGGTGACCGCATGGTCTCCAGCTGCGTTTCTCACTCCAGTGCCACACAGACAGGCAACCGCCATCTGCTCTCAGCATACCCTCAGCACACTGTACCCGCAGAGCTCTGCCTGCTTCTAGACAACCGACATTTGCAGGGTGGGCAGGATGGTTCAGTGAGTAAAGGTGCCTGCCATCAGTCATGATGGCAAGAGTTCAATCCCTGTGACCCACACAGTAGGTGGAGAAAGCTGGCACCTTCGGTTGTCCTCTGACATCCTCAAGTGTGTCATGGCACTTGTGCCCACATGTGTGCACACCAAATACAAGTAAAAGTGTTAAAGAGGAAACCAACAATACTGTCATCATCCCTTCCTACAGAAAGCAGTCTGCCAGCCTTCTACTTATCCATTCATCTAGGGAGATTGTCTGTAAGCTGAGCCAGGTTGTGGTGGCACACGCCTTAATCCCAGCACTCAGAGACAGGGGCCGATGGAGCTCTGTGAGTTCAAGACCAGCCTGGTCTACATAGTGAGTTCCAGGCCAACCAGAGCTACAAAGTGAGACCCTATTTCAAAACAACAACAAACAATATTGCCCTGTCACCCCTGGGCAATTATAAATCTTTTTAAATCTTGCCTTCAACCCTGCTGTCTCTCCTTTACTTCAGCCTCAGGCTAGCGTTTTCCAACCCTTCCCAGTGGCTGTACACAGTCCTGGTCTCTATTGTTGAGCTGCCTGGTCTCTGTGTTGCCTTTAGAATGGTTCCTGACTTCACTTCTGCTCATGCCAGGCCCATCAATGCCATGAATCCACAGATGTTAATTTCTACTATTCTAATACCCGCTTGTTAGAAGTTCTGCCCTTGGGGCTGAGGATGTCACTTAGTTGAGTCCTTACCTAGCATGCATGCAGTGCACAGAAACTTAAACTCCAGGAGATTGAGGCAGGAGGATTAGAAGTTCACAGTCACCTTCAGCTTTGTAAACAGTTCAAGGACAGCCTACGACACAGGAAACCTTGTCTCAATAGAGTAGTGGTAAGACTTGTGTTTTAAGAACATTACTAGTCGCCGGGCGTTGGTGGCACACGCCTTTAATCCCAGCACTCGGGAGGCAGAGGCAGGCGGATCTCTGTGAGTTTGAGGCCAGCCTGGTCTACAGAGTGAGTTCCAGGACAGCCTCCAAAGCCACAGAGAAACCTTGTCCCAAAAAACCAAAAAAAAAAAAAAAAAAAAAAAAAAAAGAACATTACTAGTCTGGGTCATAGCTCAATGATAGAGGACTTGCCACAGGCATACATGAGGTCCTCAGTACTGTGTCTGACCACACACATATATGCCCACATATACACATTACACACACACACACACACACACACACACACACACACACACACGACTACCTTGTGATCCTCTTTTTCCCATTTTTATTTCATTTTCCATTCCAACCACAGTTCTCCCACACACCCCCTCACCTCCCCACTAGCCCATCCCCAGTCCACTCCTCCTCACACAGGTAAGAAGTCAACATAGTCTGGCACAATAGGAAGGGGCAGGGCTTGGTCCCTCTCCCATGCACTAAGACCAGGCATGGCACCCCACCATAGGGAATAGGCTCTAACAAGCTAGCTCATGTACTGGGATTATATTGTAGTCCTACAGCCACTGAGCATGGCATCTCACTCTAAGGAATGGGCTCCAACAAGCGAGCTCATGTACCAGGTTTGTATCTTGGTCCTGCTGCCAGGGACCCCTCTGATAGTCCAAGCTTCACAACTGTCTCCTACATATAGAGGGGGGCTAGTTTGGATCCCTGGAGTCTCCACAGTTACAGGTATAGAGTTCATGAGTTTCCACAAGCTTGGTTCAGCTGAATCTGTGGATTTCTTCATCATGATCTTGACCTCCGTTGCTCATATGTTCCCTCCTCCCTCTCTTCGCCTGGATTCCTGGAGTTCCACCTGGTGCTTGGTTGTGGATCTCTGAGTCTGGTTCCATCAATTACTGGATGAGGGTTCTATGATGGCAGTTGGGGTATTCACCTATCTGCTCACAGGGGTAGACCAGTTCAGACATTCTCTGTACTATTGCTAGGAGTCTTAGTTGGGGTCCTCCTTGTGGATTCTTGGGGGTTACCCTAGCACCAGGTTTCTCCATAAGCCTATTGTGGTTCTCTCTGCTAAATTATCTTTTTCATTGCCTTTCCATTGCATCTCTCTCGGCCTAGGCCATCTCATCCCCTCCTGTTCTCATGCCCCCTCCTCCCCCACAACACCCCCCCACCCCCAATTCCTTGTGGTCATCTGTATAGCTTATTTTTCTCTCTTACGCTTCCAACATCGCATTTGGAATTATGGGGCTTATGTTCCATGTCTTAATGTCCAGCGATTCTGATTGTTTTACCCTGCTTGTTCTTTCATCAGTGTCTACCCGAACTTGCTCGTATTTTACTGTGAACTCTTTTCTTTAACAAATTATTAGTAGAGGTCATTTGCATTCCTTCCTCAACGCGGGCTCACCCTTCACAGAACAGTCTGCTCCCCTTGTACCCCAGCCACCTCGGGCATCTCTCTACTTCTCCACCAGCCAGGTAAGACTTTGTCTTGCAAATCCACAGGCAGGCTGACTTGGCATTCCCTTTTCTTAAAGGATCTCAGTGTCAAGGGTCAGGGCAGGGCAGGGTGGAGGAGGTACAAATAACCTTTTGTGGTTCCTGCTTTCCTGGAGCAGGGATCTCTTTCCTCCAAGGGATGCCCTTCTGTCTCCCAGACCCCAGGAGGCCTTGCAGCTGGCCTCTGGCAAAACCTCAAAACAGGAACCTCAAGGTCCCTCTCCTCTTGCTCCTTTGGCCCTGCGTGACCTTCCTAGTTTTCTGTTCTGTTGTCTTTCCAGTAATGCTACTCCTACCTTCTGCCCAACATTTGTTTAATCTGGACTCTAGGGGACATTTACATGAATGCCTCCCCAAGTCCAGGGGTCTGCCTCCCCAAGTCCAGGGGTCTGCCTCCCCAAGTCCAGGGGTCTGCCTCCTTCAGTGTGTCTTCTCAGCCACTACTAGGGTCCTGTCTGGTGGTGTCCCCTTCCACATTCCCTCCCTCAGGAAGGCCCAGGCCCCTTGTTTTGCTCAAGCAAATTTGCTCTCCCATGGCTCCTTGGCTTGGATGTAGCCCACCTGTGTTTCCTGACATTCCCTGTCCAAGAAGACACATGCTTTACAAAGTACAAAGTCTCTGCCACTGAGCTTCCACCTTCTAGCCTGGCACCCTAAAGTCAGTGTATTGGGCCAGCACATGCGGCAGGGACTGTGCCCAAGATGACCCCAATTCCATGGGCTGGCTGGACAGCTACAGAATAAGGACTGTTGGTTACCCAGACCTTCATCGTCTCTCAGTTACCTGTGCCCACTCCCATCTTGATCAATGCCAGAGCTCAGCATTCAGGTCCACCCAGGGCATGAAGGTCTGGGGCTGTCTCTCCTGGTGACTAGGTCTCCCCCGGCACCACCTCCAGGAAGGCAGGGGATGGGCAAAGATGTAGGAGAAAAGCTAGAAGAAAAAGGCCAGTTTCAGAACCAGTTGGAACCTTCTGGAGGAAGGTAAACCTCTTGGAGGTAGGAGGATATAGCAGCCCTCTTGTGTCCTGCTGCCTTGGTCTCCCTGATAGGGCCCTGGTGGTGGCGTCCAGCTTCCTCCCCAAGACCAGCCCTGCTTCTGGCAGGAGCCCACCCACTCCTTCTGGCTGGGACTGTCCGTGCCCTAGCAGTGTCGAGGGGGTTGGCAGATAAAGAGGGACAAAGTGGAGTCATCCCCAGCCCCCCTATGGCCTTCACCCAAGACTTCACCCCCCACTCCTCGGCCCCGTTTGTATGTTGTGAAGTCTGGGTTTTCTCAAAGTAAAGGCAGCAGATAGCATCCATGAAACGAGAGTGGTTGGGAACGTGCTGGCACTCGGCTTTTTCATTCTGTGGGTAGAGATGGTGTGAGGTGGGCGTGCCTTATTACAGTTGGCCCCAGGAACTCAGCCACAAGACAAGGGAGTCTAGTGTCTTGGATGATGGGCGTGTTTTCATAGTATGGTGGGTGTGGCCTCCGGGTGCGGTGAGCATAGACAGTGAAATGGTGGTCCTCGAGTTCAGATTCACCGGGGCAGAAGTGACTGGTGCAGGAGATATAATTCCCCCACTGGCAGCACTGGTCAGAACTGGTGGCTGGGGTGGAAAGGTAGTGAAGGAACAATGGTACCTCAGGCAGCCGGAAGGAAGGTGGAGACAGTGAGTGGCTGTGGCAGTGGGTGTTGGGGCATTTGGGACGGGACAGTAGGAGGGGCTATAGGGCGGGACCGTAGAGTTGGGGTAGTGCAGGCCGCATTGAGTTGGGGGAGTGATGTCAGAGAGGTCCGGGGACAGTGGGATTATGGTGTGAGGGCGTGGCAGTGGGCGGAGCAATGTGTTGTAGGAGTAGGGATGAGGATGAGCAGTGGGGGGAGTGGGAGGGGCAGTGGAAGGAAGCCTTGGGATGCGGTAGTGGACACATCAGTGGGAGAGGGGAGTGGAATTGATGGGTCGGAGCAGTGGGATCGGATAGTGGAAGAGCGGCAGTAGCACCGCAGTGGGCAGGGCACTGAGGGGTTGCTCCCTATCGGGTCAGAGGGGCGGGTCTCAGCGCCCCTTTCCTCGCAGGGCTTCCGTGGGACCTCCAAGCGCCGTGCCTAGTTTGCTGTGGCTTCCGCCCGCCCCACCCCGCAAGCCTCTCTCTGCGCCTAGATACCAAAAGGCTCCTTCTGCTGCTCGGGCGGCGGGCGGCCAGGCAGCTGGCGGAGCCAAAAGACGAGGACCAGGATGAGGACCAGCACCGGATCGAGACGCCCCCAGATCGTGGCTCGTCTCTGCAGGAACCGACACATAGACGAGGGACCTTGTATACAGAGCTATTTTAGAGAAATTGCGGTTGCCACCATGGTATTTCTTGTGGAGCCCCGCCCTCTCCTGTGCCCGCACCCCAGTCCTCCTGCTCGGTCCCTGGGCAGACATACATACATAGTTAACTCCAATCTGGCCACGAAACAGATGAGGGACGGTCAGCCCTGGCACCATGACAACCTTTCCTCTCTGAGGGTTGTTTCTTTGCTGCGGGGTGTCTCCAAACGGGGAGGGTCCCTTGCAGGACACTCATTCATTTATTCAACGAGACTGGCTGTGCTTGTCCAATGCTCTGCACTCAAGCATGGGTGCTAGGCAAGGGTGCCCACCCTGGGGTAGGTCCTTCAGATTCTATCATAGTGCAGTTTTGGAACCCCCTGGTGTTAAAGGGACCAGACAATCTATGGACACCCCAAGCACAGGGAAAGGGTCCAAGTCCTCCCTGGACTAAGGCTGAGGGGTCCTGATACGGTGAACAGAGCCAGCTGTTGGTGACATTGGAGGTCTGCTATTGTATGAATATGTACCCCCAAAAGTCCATGTCCTGGGAACTTGGTCCCCAGGACAGTGGTATTGAGAGAGGAGACCTCTGCCAGGGCCCTTGTGAACTGATTAATCCTTTCATGGATTAATAGACTGTCTCGAATAAGGCTTTTGTTTTAAAGGCAAGTTCCCTCAGGTACACTTATTTGCACAGTCTGCATGTGACACCCTCCACATGTCATGACACAGCACCAAGCCATCAGACACACATCAACACCCAGCGTCACATGTGCTAGTTGAACTTCCTAACCTCCAGAACCATGAGCCAAATAAAACTCTGTTCTTTATAAATGTCCCAACGTGTGACTTTCAGTTTTGGCAACAAGAAATGAGCTGGGGGTGGCGGGAAGCATGTCCCCTTGGCTTCAGTCTGGACAGGGTGGCAAGGGGCAGAGGTGAAGGCTTCTTGTGGCTAACACTAGCCCTCCAACGCTCTCTCTCTCTCTCTCTCCCTCTCTCTCTCTCTCTCCCTCTCTCTCTCTCTCATCTCTGGCCTTTCCTTGTTTCAGGAGGTCCACTTAGGGGTCACTTGCAGTCCCTTCTTCATGGTATTTGGATGATACTCTCACAGTGGCATATGTGTCACCTAGCAAGCAGCCTTAGCTATAAAGGGCACAAGGATACAGCCCTGAAAAGAGCCAACCCGCAGGGGTCTCCACCCTTCTCTCTGCTCCAGTGGGGATGCCTATAAGATCACTAGAAGGCCTCCTGCCAAGGCACGGCAATTTCCACTGAAACCCCCAGATCACACTGCTGCAGCACAGGTTTAGCAGGGTCTTTCAGAGCTAGCCTTCCTGGTCCCCTCAGTCACACACACTGCTGACCACATTACCATATGAAGGCTACACTAGACTCTCCCCCCCAGGGACTGTGACCTCAGGCACACAAGGCTGTTCTCTCCCTGTCTCCTTGCCCCACTGGCAGTGTGGTTCCAGCAGTGACCACAGAAGTCCCCACCCACCAAGTTCTGGTCCAACCCACATGAGTTAGGGCTGGGCGGGCATAAGGATGGGGTCCCTAGACAACGGTGAGGTCAGATCCTAGCTATGGCCCCTACTCCTGTCCCTCAAGCCTGAGCCTTCCACTCAGCATGCTTCATTGGTTCCCTCCTGATACAGTCTAGGTTCTCCCCTGGGCTGTGGAGGAATGGTGCCTTCTACCCTTAGGATGTCTGTTGAACAGCCATGAAGTGTTAACGTGTCCAAGCCCAGCATCGTGGGATTCCCCAGGCACTCACCCCTCTCCGTGCCCCTTATGTCTCCCTCATATTGTACAGTGTCCTACCAAGGGTCCCTGTCCTGTCCAGCTTTTTCCTGGATTTGAGCTGAGAGGGCCTGCAGGGTGAGAGATATAACCAACCTAATACCTCCTACACAGATCCTAGGATGGAACAGGCCTGACTCTCTTTTCTTTCTTTTTATTTTATTTGAAACAGGGTTTCTCTGTATAGCCCTAGCTGTCCTGGAACTCACTCTGTAGACCACGCTGGCCTTGAAGCCAGAGATCCACCTACCTGTCTCCTGAATGCTGGGACTAAAGGTATGCAATGCCACTACACCCAGCTAGACCTGACTCTTGTTTGGCCATGTGACTTGGCAACTAGCAGAAACCCAGGGTCTTGATCTTCTAGGGAGAGATCATTTTAGACTAAGAATAGTCTGTCTTTGTGGGACAGTGTCCAGCACAAAGCCCTGCGCCCCCCTGGATGTCAGATCCATGTGTAGTACCCCACCCTCCAAGTGCTGCTTGTGACCTTAAGCTACAGCCCACTGCTAACACTTCTGTCCTTACCCCAGCGTGACCAGGGTCAGCCATGCCTGCAGGCACTCAGGGAGCATTGCCTCACCTCTGTGCGTGCTCCCCAGTCATGTAGGATTTGTTCCAGCTAAAAGGGAAGTCCATGCAGACTCACTTTGTTGCAAAGACTCTTTGGGCCATGCGGTGAATTTACAGCCTCATGCTTCCGACTCTAGTGTTGTTTCACTACATTCTTTTTTTTTTTTTTTTTTTTTTTTTTGGTTTTTCGAGACAGAGTTTCTCTGTATTGTTTTGGAGGCTATCAATCCAGCCCGGCCTTGAACTCACAGAGATCTGCCTGCCTCTGCCTCCCGAGTGCTGGGATTAAAGGCGTGTGCCACCAAAGCCCGGCGTTTCACTACATTCTCTTAGTTGTTTATTCATTTTACTTTTTAGAGGCAAGGTTTCTCTATGGTAGCTATGGTTATCCTGGAACTAACTCTGTAGACCAGGCTGGCCTGGAACTCATAGAGATTCAGCTGCCTCAGCCTCCCAAGTGCTGGGATTAAAGGTGTGTGCCACCACTGCCCGGTGTGTTTATATTTTCTTACATTATTTACTCACTACCAAATTGACTTTTAAATAAATGTTCAGGTAAACTAAAGTTGTTAAATTGGCCCAGCTCTTATAGCTCACAGTAAAACTAAAATTTTAGGGGAAACAAGCCCTAACTCCAATTATCCCCTAAGTTAGTTTAGCCGCACCGTATGTCTAGTATAGCAATTAAAGGGTTAAAATAAGTGACAAAGGGGGTGGTATGAAATCAGTATAACTACCTTGGGGAAACAAGCAGAAGTGGCTAGTGGCCATATTCTTTGGAGGAATTAGCATGAGTCTTTTAATTAAAAATGTTTTTTTAAAGATAAAATATACATAATTATACACTTCTTGTCAAAATGGTCTATTTGACCCTCTGTATTCTGATTCTGCAAGATGGTTCCTATTGCTTGAGGGAATAAATTAATTTTAAAAAATGACTACTCTGCCGGGTGTTGGTGGCGCACGCCTTTAATCCCAGCACTCGGAGGCAGAAGCAGGCAGATCTCTGTGAGTTCGAGGCCAGCCTGGTCTACAGAGTGAGTTCCAGGACAGCCTCCAAAACAATACAGAGAAACCCTGTCTCGAAAAACCAAAAAAAAAAAAAAAAAAAAAAGACATCTCGGAGTTACGGATAACCTCTTTTTTTTTTTCTTTAAGTGACATATAAACTTACAAGCAAAGCAATGGAAAATATCAGAATATACTGCAATACAGCAGTGGGCCACAAGAGGGAAATACTCAAGGGCCAGATTGTTCTGGGGGGGGTTTCCTTTTAAGGGAATGCCCATAAGAGAAGGAGAAGTTTGCTTTTAGGGGTGTAGTGAGAGTGAGTGGTTCTGTTTTCTTTCTTTTTTTTTTTAAAGGGAGGGGAAACTGCGGTTGGTATGTATTGTATGAGAGAAGAATGACTAAAAAGAAAAAAATCTTAATGTGTTACATTACACCATAATAGTGTGCTTAGGGCACTTATCTCTTTTTCGATTCGATAAAATATTTGTTAAGTGATTAACATTCTATGGAGATAAAAAGGACTATTAATATGTTCTACCTGTGTTATAACTGTTAGATATTTAAAATACCATTTATATGTTTTCTGTGTTTTAGTTACCTCCTCTTGGATTTTCATTGAAAATTCTCATTAAAACATTTTTGCTGGGTGGTGGTGGCGGCGGCGGCGGCGATGGCGCACACCTTTAATCCCAGCACTTGGGAGGCAGAGGCAGGCGGATCTCCAAGTTTGAAGTCAGCCTGGTCCACAGAGCTAGTTCTGGGACAGCCAGGGCTACTCTGGACAGAGAAACCCTGTCTCAAAAAACAGAAAAATCTATTTTTTTATAAAATAATAGTAATAATTATGAAACAAACTGTTATGTAAAGGAAAAGAAATATAAAAGCTACATATATACATTATATTTTTAGTAAAAAAAAAAGTTTAAAGGAAAAATGCTTTTGGATGAGAAAGAACTTTGTGTGGGTGGTGGTGGCATATGACTTTAATCCCACCACTTGGGAGGCAGAGGCAGGTAGAGCTCTGAGTTCCAGGCCAGCCTTGTCTATACAGAGTGAGTTCTGGGACAGCCAGGGCTACCCAGAGAAACTCTGTCTCAAAAAAAGAGAAAAAAAAAAAGATTATTCCAAAATAGAACCGAATGGGTAATATTAGAAGATAAAAGTTACCAATTCAGTTTAGTTTAGTTTTGTTTTGTTTTGTTTTTTGGAGACAAGGTTTCTCTGTATTGTTTAGGAGACTGTCCTGGAACTCGCTCTATAGACCAGGCTAGCCTTGAACTCACAGAGATCCACCTGCCTCTGTCTCCCGAGTGCTGGGATTAAAGGCATGCACCACCAACACTTGGCAAATTTTTTTTCACATTCCAATCCCAGTTCCTCCCTCCTCTCTTCCCACTCCCCTCACCGCCCCCCCATCTGCTCCACTGAGAGATTAAGACCTCCCCTTGGAAGTCTACTAAGTCGTCCCATCATCTAGTTGAGGCGGGGCCAAGGCACCTCTCCACCCCTACACTCCTGTGTCTAGGCTGGGCAAGGTATCTCTCCATATAAAATGTAGATTACCAATTCTTTAACATTTTATTTGAAAAATGTTATTATTTATGCATGTGTACATGTATATGTCTATGTATGAAGAGAGATCAGAGGGGCATATGAGCCCTGAAGTTGGAGTTATGGGCAGTTATGAGATGCTGGTATGGGTGCTGGAACTCGAACTCATGTCCTATGCAAGAACAGTATGTGCTCTTAACCACTGAGCCATCTCTCCAGCCCTAAATATTTTATTTTTAACTATGAGTATATGTAGTCTGTTAGTGGGTTTGTGCATATGAGTGGAGGGAGAGGAGGAAGCCCTGAGTGAGTGAAGTCTTGAGTGAATGTATATTTTTGACTTGGGCACAGTCGTAAGGACCAAGACCTCAGCCCATGGGGATTTGGCACAGCCATTCACCGTATGGGCAAGGATCAGAAAACAAACCTTCTTCCTCTGGTCTAAGTAGGAGTGTCATGGACTGTTGGTCAGCGCACACAGAAATGAGTAACTGCTGCGTTCTCCTCCTGGATGACTACAGCCAGAGAGTACCCACTGCAGACACCTCCTACTAGCTAGCTGGGGACTGTGCTATACAAAACAAACACACTGAGGTTCCAGTATAGGTGCTGCACCACCATGACCCCAGCTTTCCGGAACTTATTTGTCTCTTCTTCATTTCCTCCTGCTCCTAGTCAGGGTCCCAGGACCCAAGCTTGGCAAGTCAGAGGCCAGAGGTGTCAGATCTCCCTGCAGCTGGGAGTTACAGATGGTTATGAGATGCTCAATATGGATTCTGGAAGCCAAACTCGGGTCCTCTGCAAGAGTAGTTCATGCTCTTAACCTTTGAACAATTGCTTTTGCTCCAAGTTATAAAACTTTTTATGATCAAGTTCAGTAGCCATGAAATAAAATTAGTGCTTATTCTCTGCTTACAACAATAAGGCTTTCGAAGTATTAGTCTACTCTCAGTAATGTTTACAAAAAAACAGGTTTAAAAAGCAAGGACTTGCCAGGAGGTGGTAGTGCACACCTTTAATCCTAGCACTTGGGAGTCAGAGGCAGTTGTATCTCTTTGAGTTCGAGACCAGCCCAGTCTACAGAGCAAGTTCCAGGACAGGCTCTAGAGCTACACAAGGAAACCCTGCCTCGAAGAAAAAAAAAAAAAGGGAAGGACTATGTTTTATCTTTTCACTAAATAATTTTATCAATGTCTATACTAAATGTTTTATCATTTTACTAAGTATTTAAAGTTTATGATTATATTTTAATTTTGCTTGTTTTGTGTTTTCCCATTGACAAAGCCTTTATGTGTTGAACCACTACATGCTGAATAGTCACTTCTTTTTTTGTTTTGTTTTGGTTTTGGTTTTTGAGACAGGCTTTCTCTGTGTAACAGCCCTGGCCATCCTGGAACTCATTTGGAAGACCAGGCTGGCCTCAAACTCTCAAAGATCCACCAGCCTCTGCCTCCCAAGTGCTGGGATCAGAGGCGTGCGCCACAATTGCCTGGTGAATATCCACTTCTTGAACTTCAGATGTTCCTACTAAATTACACAAGGACCATGAAACTCATTGATCAAAATGAACAACCATAAATCTTTATAAAATTCATCCTAGTACATAAATAACACTAATAACTATAAAAATTAACCAAAGCTTATGTTTCCTTTTAAAATTTACCTCCTTTAGAAAACATCCATTATCTCCTCATAAGTACTTGACATCCTATAAAAATTAAGTTAAAACTGTATGAGCCATTTCTATTTAAAAAAAAAACACTCTGGTCGTTGGTGGTGCACGCCTTTAATCCCAGAATTTGGGAGGCAGAGGCAGGTGGATCTCTGTGAGTTCGAGGCCAGCCTGGTCTACAAGAGCTAGTTCCAGGACAGCCTCCAAAGCCACAGAGAAACCCTGAAAAACCAAAACAAACAAACAAACAAACAAACAAAAAAACCACATACTGTTATAAGGACTTGTTTATTTATTTATTTATTGGTTTCTCAAGACAGGGTTTCTCTGTATTGCTTTGGAACCTGTCCTGGAACTTGCTCTATAGACCAGGCTGGCTTCGAACTCACAGAGATCCACCTGCCTCTGTCTCCTGAGTGCTTGTTGTAGGGACTTTTAACTATGAAAACTAAAAATTCAAAAATAACTACAGAGTCTTCCCCCAAAGACAAAACCAGATGATTTCATTAAAAAAAAAAAAAAAAAAAAAAAAAAAAAAAAAAAAGGCCGGGCGGTGGTGACACACTCCTTTAACCCCAGCACTCAGGAGGTGGAGGCAGGCAGACTTGTGAGTTCAAGGCCAGCCTGGTCTACAAAGTAAGTTTTAGGACAGCCGGAGTTACACAGAGAAACCTGTTTTTGGAGGAGAGGGAGGGAAGACACATCCCAAGGAAGGAGGTGAGCCAGTGAGCTGAGGAAAGCCCCCAGCATTCATCTTGCTACAGTGAATGTTTCATAGCCACTGACCTGTCTGTATTTTCCAGGGTTTGTTTCAAGCACACGCTGTTCTGACACCAGGGTCAGGAAAGGCTTCCAGGTACCCCCAGCAAATTGTTTTTTTTTTTTTCCACGTGTACATGTTGATTTTGATGTAGCTTTTTTTTTGGGTGGGGGGCATTGAAGCAGGATTACTCTATGTAGCCTTGGCTGTCCTGGAACTAAATATGTAGACATCTCAACCCAACATGGGGACAAAGGGTTCCCAAAGTGCAGGCAGGAATCGGGTCTTGGTGGCATGGGTGAAAACCCCAGTGTAAGGGCCTCCAGCCCAAACAGCCAGATTGGCCAGGTTTGAGACCAGAGATCAGAAAGCAAGGAACGGTCAGGTTGGGTCCTGGGACCGACCAGCCAATTTGGTAGGTAATCGGAGGGGAGATAGATCCTACCAAGAGGAGCTTTGCAAAGAGGCTGCCTGGAAAGGACTGGGGAGGGTGGCGAAGCACAGAAATCAGAATTGCCGACTGTAGGACTGGCAGAAGGCTAGGGTCCGCTCAATCTGCAGGCAAGGTAGGGAGACCGTGTCCCCACAAGCCTGTCCCTGGCCAGGCTCACAAACTCTACACAGTGCACACGACTCGTGCCTGCTTGAGCCCCTTCTGGAGTCACCCTGGATCAATACAGCTTCCGATTAGAATTCGTGTTTTAATAGTGGTTTTAAATTGCTGCTTATTATGTCGCTAGTTAATAGATTGGAATCGCTTTTTTTCTAAAGCTCTGCCCTGACTCCATTTAAACACTGCTTTGAAAGGCAAGGAAATGTCTTGCTTGTGGTGAAGCCCTAATTCTATACCCAGCGAACCTCATCGCTCCCCTCCAACCCTCTCCCCGCCCAGCCACGCAAATAAGTGACAGGAAACTCCATTGTTTTTGCGTTTCTTTGGCGCCAATAACTTTGTAAGTACAAGACACGAAGATCAAGGAGCAGATCCAAGGATCGGGCTGGGAGATTGCAGAGAGGCGGGAGCTGCCCTGAGGCTGCCGGTGGAGACGCTGGTGGGCACAGCACCTGGAGGCTGCAGGGCGGAATGCAGGCTGTAAGAACTGGCTTTGCAGAGAGAAATGGTGACACAGCGAGGGCCGAGGGGGCGAGGCCACTGAGATGCGGGAGGCGCTCCTTGCCTGGATTGAGGTGAAGTAACCTTAAAGAAGGGTGTCAGGGATGCTCTGGATGGGTGGGGGAGATTGGACCACCTGCCTCCCAGTGAAAACCATAGTCGATTGACGTCTTGGGTGGGAGCCCTGGCTCCAAACTGAAGGGCCCCCTGCGGGGACCAGCCAGGAGCTGGCACTAACACGTCCCGGGCCCCACCTCCTCCTGACTGGAGGTCTGGTTTCCACCGTGTCCCAGTCCCTGAGGGCCAACTGGAGCAGGTTCACAGTTCCCCTAGGACGACCCAGCAATGCACAGGTGAGGCCAACAGCAGCTGCAGGGCGGTCCTCGAGACCTGAGACCCATCCCGGGGGAAACAGAGAAGGCAGCTGTCTTGGGGGGGGGGCAAACAGGGCTTGGCTCCTCAGCTCTTCTGGACCAAGGGGTGGGGGGGTGTCACATCGGCTATGGAGAAGGGCAAAGTCTCCCCTGAGCCTCAGACTGCATGGATAAGAGAGGCAGCCTGCAGCACCGCTTCAAAGCTCAGCCGGGTGATGATGGTAGAGGAGACTGAGCTCTGCCTCGGGTTCCCAAGACCCCAGCAGCGGATAGCCCCCTGCATCAACGCTGCTTCTTGTACTAGGAGGAAGGCTATCCTGCATCACACCGCCCACTGCAGACACTCAGGGAAGATGCCAGCTCCCCTCTGTTGTTCTCTGTTTTCTTGGCATCGGAGTCTTGACCGGAGGCCCCACCTGTGTGACCCCACGGAGCCTTGCAGGCCTCTGAACTTGGACTCCAAGACTGCTCACATCTGAGTACTCTGGCCTTGAGCCCTGAAGGAGTTAGGCCTCTAGTATCCTTGGATGTGGAGGCAGCTAAAGCCATTGCTGGAAAAGCAAAGCAAAACCAAAACTGACCACTTCCTCACTGGTGTGCACCTGCGCGTGTGTGAAGACACAAGGCACAAGGACATTTTCTCCAGTCTGTTTCCACCTGTCCTGTCACTCTCCCGTTACCACACACCGTCACGACCCCAGAAGGGTGAAACCTACAATTTTTTTTTTTTTAAGAATGGGGCCTCGACATGTATCTGTAGCTGGCCTGAAACTCACTGTGTAGACCTGCTGACCTCAGATTTGGGATGCTCATTCTGCCTCTGGGTGTTGGGATTTGAGGCTCACACGAACCACGGCAGCCTGATAGCTTGTCCTTACTGCTCATATTTTTGTCTTAGTCACGGTTCTATTGCTGTGAAGAGACACCATGACCAAAGCAACTCTTAACTGGGACTGGCTTACAGTTCAGAGGTTCAGTCCACTATCCTCATAGCAGGGAGCATGGTGGCATGCAGGCGGACATGGTCTGGAGAAGGAGCTGAGAGTTCTACATCTGAATCCACAGACGGTAAGAAAAGAGAACCACTAAGCCTGGCTTGGGCTTTTGAAACCTCAAAGCCCCCTCTCTACCAGTGACACACTTCCTCCAACAAGGCCACACCTCCTAATCCTTCTCATGTAGTGCCACTCCCTGATGACCAAGCATTCAAACATATATGCTTATTAGGCCATTCTTATTCAAACCACCACAGTTTTAGTTCTTCTAGTTCTGTTCCTTCCTTGTACATTTTAGAATCCACTTGTCGGTTGGGCGTTGCTGCTGCACGCCTTTAATCCCAGCACTCCGGAGGCAGAGGCAGGCGGGTCCCAGGACAGCCTCAAAAAAGAATCCACTTGTCTGTGTCTACAGTAAGATCCTGCTGGAGCCAGGTGTGGTGGTGTACACATAGCACTTGAGAGGTGGAGACAGGAGGCAAAAGGATTATGAGGTCAAGGCCAGCTCCACCTGTGTGTCAAGGTCTAGTCCAGCCTGAGCTACATGAAACACTGTATGAAAACAAAACAAATCCTGCTAGATGTGCTAGTTAGCAAGATGGCTTAGTGGGTAAAGACCCTCGCTGGGCAAGCCGGGTGACCTTGAGATCCATCCCCTGAACCCACATAAAGACAGAAGGAGGGGGGCCGGGCGTGGTGGCTCGCGCCTTTAATCCCAGCACTCGGGAGGTAGAGGCAGGTGGATCTCTGTGAGTTCGAGACCAGCCTGGACTACAGAAAGTTCCAGGACAGCCTCCAAAACCACAGAGAAACCCTGCCTCGGAAAAAAAAAAAAAGACAGAAGGAGAGGAAATTGACATCACAAAGTCACATGAGCACCCATGCACGCTATGCACACACACACACACACACACACACACACACACGCACACCATGCACTTGTGCACACACAATAGTAATTTTTAGAAAATAAAATCTTGTTGTGAAAGACCCCTACCCAGGACCCCCTAGGAAAAGAAAAGCAAGGCCAGGCCATTGCCTAATGAAAGAAACCCAGACCAGGTGTCTCACCCTCAAAACAGGATGTCTGTGATCACGATAGCAGTCATGGGACCCGGATAATAATTGCTGAAGCGTGCTGGGAACTTTCATATGACAATACCAGGACACCTAGTCCTTGGCAACTACCCTTGCCCCCAGTTGTGTCTATGATCACCATAGTAGTCATGGGACCAGGATAATAATTGCTGAAGTATGCCTGGGTCTTTCATAAAGTAATACCAGGAAACTTAGTCCGTGGGAACTACCCCTGCCCCCAAGATGAGCCAATGAAATGCCTGTTACTTATATAACCATTAAAACTCTATAAATATTGTACTCCCTTCAAGCCCGGGATGCTCTGCACCCGAGTTGCAGTAGCATCCGCAGGCGCCTGTGTACTCAATAAATCACCTCTTGCATTTGCAGCCAGTGGTCTGGCCCCGGTTCTTGGGCAGAGGGTTCAGTTCAGTGCCCGGCGCTTTGATGCCGAGGTCTTTCAGTTGGAACTTGGACAGCTTTGTATTAAATATATAAATCATATTCTTGGACATCTTTACTAGGTTGCCTTCAAATTTCCTAACACGTAGATTCTATTTGTCAAGGTCTTCTTTGATTTTTTTCTTTAACAGCATTTTGTAGTTTGCAGATCACCAATCCTACATATGTTGTGTTAGATGTACAGTCATGCATTTTTTGTGCATGGTACCTTATTAGGTATTTATGCCTATTCCTTCTGTATTATACACCAAGGCTTCTAATGAGAAAACCCAGACATCTAAACCTTTGCACTGTGCAGGTAATACATCCTTTTCCCCTTTTTGTCTTTAAGATCATTGTCTTTACTCTCTGAAGTAATAGTTGGGGAGGTTTTCTGCCTTCTCCTGGCTAGGATTTGCTCTGCTTCCCGAATCTACAGTTTTGCACTTAATTTGTCCATTTCATCAACTACATTTTTTATTTATGTGTATGGAGGTCAGAGAACACTTTTCAGGAGTTGGTTCTGTCTCTTTTTCTTTTTCTTTTTTGGTTTTTTGAGACAGGGTTTCTCTGTGTAGCTTTGGAGCCTATCCTGGCACTCGCTTTGTAGACTAGGCTGGCCTTGAACTCACAGAGATCCCCCTGCCCCTGCCTCCCAAGTGCTAGGATTAAAGGCGTGCGCCACCAATGCCGGGCTGCAGTCAGTGTTCTTTCTTTCTTTCTTTCTTTCTTTCTTTCTTTCTTTATTTATTTATTTATTTATTTATTGATTTTTCGAGACAGGGTTTCTCTGTATGGTTTTGGAGGCTGTCCTGGAACTCGCTCTGTAGACCAGGCTGGTCTCGAACTCACAGAGATCCGCCTGCCTCTGCCTCCTGAATGCTGGGATTAAAGGCGTCTCGAAAAATCAAAAACAAACAAATTAGCCACAACACCTGGCTAATTATTGGAATTTTCATATGTCAAGTGATTTCATTTCTGGAAGTTTTTAGTGCTATGTTATGAGATTCCAGGTTTCCTTTCCCTAAGTAGGAAAGTTGATATTCTTGTCATTTGTCCCATGTAGAATGTGTTCCCAAGTCAGCTCAGTTTCCAAGTTTTGCAGTTCTAGTGAGGACCAGCCTGCCTGTCCAGCAGCTTGTGGACTCACGGGGACTTGAAAGTTGACCTTCAAGATCAGGTCTCCATAGTGTTTGGTATTCTAATTATCCTCAGACTCGTGTGCATGCAGATTAGGTGTAAACCCAGGAGTTTAAGACTTTAAAGCTGTTGGGATCATTTCCTTAGGCTTCTTCCTCTCTGTCCTTTTGCTGGGTACTTTCCAGCTACCCAGGGTTCCCTTTTCCTCCAATACAGTGGTTTTCAACCCTCCTAATGCTTCGACCCTTTAATACAGTTCCTCATGTTGTGGTGACCCCCAACCATAAAATTATTTTTTGTTGCTACTTCATAACTGTAATTTTGATACTGTTATGAATCGTAATGTAAATATCTGATATGCAGGAAATCTGATATATGACTCCTAAGGGGTTGTGACCCATTGGTTGTGGAACACAGTTCCAATAGAAACCAACTACTTAATTTGGGACGAATAAGGAGAAATGGCAGGAGGATATAGGGGGTTTCCTGAACCTGCGCAATTCACAAAGATCAACTGTTTATCTACATGCTGGCAGTAAACAGGCCAAAAGAGAAATTGAGAAAACAAGTCCATTTTCTTTTCTTTTCTTTCTTTCTTCCTTTTTTTTTTTTTTTTTTTTTTTTTTTTGTTGTTGTTGTTTGAGACAGGGTTTCTCTGTGTTACTTTGGAGCCTGCCCTGGAACTCACTCTGTAGACAAGGCTGGCCTCAAACTCACAGAGATCCACCTGCCTCTGCCTCCCTAGTGTTAGGATCAAGGGTGTGTACCACCACCGCCTGGCACAAGACCCTTTCAACACCATCAGAAACAATACAATACACAGAAGCAAGCATAACAACAGCAGAGCAAAGGTGCCACACTTAAAGCCAAGTGACAAGACTAGGGATGCAGCTTAATTAGTAGAGTGCTTGCTAGCACGCTGCAAGTCCTGGGTTTGATTCCCAGCACTGCCTGAAACCAGAAATAGTGTTGTACTCCTGCTAGCCCAGTACTAGAGATAGACATCAGAAGTTCAAGGTCATCCTCAGGTATTAAGTTGAAGGCCAGCCCAGGCTACATGAAATGTTGTTTATAAATAAGCATTTCCAGGAGATGCTAAAGATCTAAATCATCGGAAAAACACCCAGGCATGTAGATTAAAAGACTCAAACTGTGGACAAGCTTCTCTCTCATGTTGTAGAAATTAGTAACCCAATCTCAAAATTTAAAAGATGAAAATATAAAAGATGAATCCAGTAGATCCAAATCAATTTCAACAAAAGAAACAAGTTGGAAGACAGACACCCTCTTGCGGCGCCCGCTGCACAGCCTGTGTCGGAGAATGTGCGGAGGGTGTCGGGGATTGACAACACAGACCCCAAGGTTCCTCAAGAAGGCTCTCTTTTATTCCTATTCTTGCTGGTTATTATATACCTTGACACCAGAGGTGGAGGTGGGTGGGTCTGAAGAGGCGATTAGTCTTTGGAAAAGGTCGAGGCGGTTCCCATGGGCCAGCCCTTTTTAGGAACATATTGCCCCGGACATTGTATTGTTTTTAGTAAACATGTTTTTAGTAAACATTGTCTTACAGCTGCCTACTCCCAGGCTGATGGGGAAGTGGGTCTCTGCTCAAGGTCTAGTGTCCCCACACCCTCTAGTTTCAAAACTTAACATAAAGCTGCAGTGATAAAGACTGTACTGATGGGACCTGGAGAGTTGGCTCAGTGGTTAAGATCCCTGCCTGCCTGCTCTTCAAGAGGACCCAGGTTCAATTCCCAGCATCCACATGGCAGCTCACAACTGTCCAACTCTTAAAAAGACTGTGCTGGCATGACAACACACAGATTCATGAAGCATCTACAAATGGTCCACTGATTTCTGACAAAGACACTAAAGTGTCTGGTGGAGGAAAATGTAGCCTTTCCAACACATGGTGCTATGACAACCATATGCCTATTTCAGAGGATGAGCTTAGACCCTGGCCTCACACTATGCATGAACACCAACTTCCTAAATAAAGGAAGATATTTTATGTTGACTTTTTGTTTTCTCCACATGCATGTATGTATGAGTGAGTTCATACCATGCACACATACACATCATACTACACACACACATATATACACACAAACCACACACACAAGACATAGGATCCAAGTAAAAAGGTGAAACGTGGCTGGGCGGTGGTGGTGCACGCCTTTAATCCCAGCACTCGAGAGGCAGAGAGGTAGGTGGACCTCTGAGTTTGAGGCCAGCCTGGTCTACAGCTCGAGTTCCAGGACAAACAAAGCTATATATACAAAGACACCCTGTCTCAAAAGAAAGAGAGAGAGAGAGAGAAAGAGAGAAAATAGAAGAGCAGAGCGTGGTGGTACATTTCTGAAATCCTCAGAGCTGACTCAGGAGCCTGAAGCAGGAAGATCAGGAATTTCAAGTTGTTCTTAGTTGCATGTTGAACTCAAGTCCAGTATGAGCCACTCAAAACCATGTCTAGAAACAGTAGCAAGAAAAGACGACATAAGGGCTGGAGAGATGGCTTAGAGGTTAAGAGCATTGACTGCTCTTCCAGGGGTCCTGAGTTCAATTCCCAGCAACCACATGGTGGCTCACAACCATCTAAAATTCAATCCGGTGTCCTCTTCTGGCATACAGGCAGAACACTGTATATGTAATAAATAAATAAATCTTAAAAAAGAAAGAAAAGACGACATTAATACCTTTAAGCACTCGCGCGCGCGAGCACACACACACACACACACACACACAAAGGATGCTGATATCACTGGTATTTGGCCTTTAGGAATACCCAGATTGATACCCAGGATATCCCTCCAGCCCACTAGGATGGCCCATTAAAAGGAGTACAGCAGCAAGTGCTGGCAGGATGTGGGAACAGGAGAGCCCTTAAAGCATGCTGGTGGGAACGCAAAACAATGTGTAGCCAGTTTCCTGAAATGTTAAATAAACTTGCCATAGAACCTAGCAATGCCTGCCTTTTGTTGTTGTCTTTTGTATCTACCTGAGAAAAATGCCGTGTCCACACGAAGACCAATCCACAAATTCCTATCATAGCTACATTCATGACAGTCAACATTTGAAACACCTGGAATGTGCCTCTGTTGGTGAAGGAGCAGTGAAAGCATAGCCTATCCCATCGTGGGAACATTTTTGTGGAAGGAATTACTGATACCACAGTGCAGGCAAACCTCAAGAAGACCGCCTGTGAGAGCAGCCAGACACTGAACTCAACAAGTTGTGAGACTCCATTCAAAGGAAAGGTCCAGAAAAGGCAAATCTATAAAGCCAGCAAGTGGGCCCGTGCCTGCGGGGGCTGACGGTGGGAAGAGGGTGACATCAGCCAGGGCTGGGAGCGCGTTGAGGGGACGGGGTTCTTCTAAAATTGGATGGCGGGGATGGCTGCACAGCCAGAGAAACTTACCGAAATCACAGAATTGTGGGTGGACTTCTGAAGCTGCTCCAAGTGGGTGGATTTTTATAGAACGTAAATTACACCCTAACGAAGTTGTTTTAAAAATACCTTTTTGCAGATTTTATTAGGGTTTCTACTTAACTCTCAGAACTGTTTTAAAGTGACTCAGAGTATTAGTTTAGGAAGGATTTGCTTTAAAAATAAAATTTAAAAAAAAAGTCAGCTATCTGAAAGAAATAGCCTGCTCTGCCTTCGTTCTTGGGAATACTTCCGGGAGGGGGGGAGGGAAGGCGCAGTAATCTAGCACATCTAGAGCAGGCCTTTACAACCTCGTGGTCACTGCAACCGTGTCCATTCTGTGGCTGGGCAAAGCCCCATAGCCCTTGGCCTTCTGAACCACCTCCAGCCTCAGACCCCCAAGCCTAAGCTACAGCTCTCTCCAACCTTGCCTCCATACCATAATCCCCTTAAAGGTGACTTTTCCATGGATCCCGAGCTCCACTAGGAAGAGGGGGAGCCTCTGCACAAGGCATCCGCAAAGCATCTGCAGGGACGAAGGGATGGGGTCTCCCGAGAAGCCTGCAGAAGACTGGAGCCGAGGTGGGTGGTGCATTTCAGAGAAAGGCAGGCTAGGAGGATAATCGGATGTAAGGGCTGAACAAAGAGGGTGTTCATCTGGGCCAGGTTTACAAACAGCTGGAGCTTCGGCCTCCCCACAGCTGTAGGCCAGCAGGGGGCGCCGCGGCCAGCAACTCCGCGGTCTGGGTACCCGCGGTCCTGAGACTAAGGGTGGCCCCGTGGGAACTAGGGTGGGCAAGACCAGAAGTAACCTGGTGACCTGACCACGCCCTAGTTCAGCCCTCCGCTTCGCCTCAGACTGTGTCCCTCCACAAAGAGCTCCCATGGTTTCAGGCACTGGGGCCTGGATGAAAGAAAACCACCACTTAACCCCCACCCGGGAGCAATTATCTCATGGCCAGCCTTGGGTTGGGGGAGACCGCAGACCCTGAAGGCAAAACCTTTCACCCCTTTTTTACCCGTGAGGGAGGGCAGCAGGTGCAAGAAAGGCTGGAGACGGATCTGACCCGAGCCTATAGCCTGGAGCTGCGCTGGCTTTGCTGTTGCGGAGCTAAGGAACCAGGGCCAAGCTCTGTGTGCCCTGTACAGGAGCTAGGATCTGTGGGTCCCTCCCGCCACACCCTCAGGTGTCCTGGTGCGACCTGGACAAAAGAGTCACTTTGACGGTCCTCCTACCTCAGGCCCCATAACAGGCTCAGGGTGCCCACAGCTAATCCGGCCAGCAGGATCATGTACCTGCCAGAGGAGGAGGCCAGTCCCAATTGACCACATAGTGGGGACAGAATGTCCCAAAGACTGGAGGACTAGGGAGAGGGGGCGGGGCATCAGACCAGAGCCGCAATCCCTAGTCCCACCCAGACCTAGAGGACTGCTGCCCCAGGAGAAGCAGAGTTCTCTGGCCCTAACCGGTCAGCACAGTCCAGGCCTGTCCCCTCCTGCTCCCACACACTTATCCTCGGGTGCTTGGTGGAGGGGCCTCACGTGTATGGGTATCACAGGGCGGGATCTTTTCCAGGCTGTGCAGTCTCCTGCCGGGCTGGGTCAGAGTGACCTTCTAACTCCCAAACCGTCTGAATCGTACCTCCTCCTCTCAGTCTTGGAGAACTGTGACCGCACAGCCCCTCCCTCTTTTCCTGTCCCTGTCCCCGAGGCTGGGCAGGGTCTGTATGTGTATCGGTGCTGTCCTTTCTGCCTGCCTCCCTTCTTGCTTTGAGGGTCTGGACTAGTGCCCCTCCCCCCCCCCAGCCCTGCCTCTCGGGTTATCCTCGGTACTCTGCCTCTGTGTCTCTCCCAGACACACACATATGTTCACGCTCACAGGCACACTCACCACCACCACCCTTGAGGAATATACCCTAAATTCCCTAAATTTCCCCGGCCCTGGGTTCTTTGTGACAGTTTTTTTTTTTTTTTTAATTTTTGAGGCAGGGTTTCTCCAAGGCTTTTGGAGACTGTCCTGGAACTAGCTCTTGTAGACCAGGCTGGCCTCGAACTCACAGAGATCCGCCTGCCTCTGCCTCCCGAGTGCTGGGATTAAAGGCCTGCGCCACCAACGCCCGGCTACTCTTTGTGACAGTTCTACCAACTCTCCAGGTAGATGAAATCCAGGATTCGGCGCCCTGGGATGTCCTTCAAACATGCATCCCATGGGAAGCCAAGATGGCTCAGTGGGTAAAAGAGCTTGTTGTCAAGTGTGATGACCTGAGTTGGGTCCCCAGGATCTTCGTGAGAGCCAACTGCTGCTGCAAGCTGTCCTCTGACCTCTGTGTGTGCGCACGCACACACAAAGTAGTAAATGTAATAAAAGTTTCCAAAATGGAACCTGCACTACAGACCAGTGGCCAACTCCATCACAAGATTCACCCTCGTGTGGCCCTACTGTCCGTAAGGCTGGCCAGGGTTCCCATTGAGCAGCCTGGCCAGGAGGAGCTCCAGGCTGCTCCTCTAGGGCCATCCCCACACTACTTTGCCCTTTGAGTG
Organism: Mesocricetus auratus; assembly: GCF_017639785.1. Classification (NCBI taxonomy): domain Eukaryota; kingdom Metazoa; phylum Chordata; class Mammalia; order Rodentia; family Cricetidae; genus Mesocricetus; species Mesocricetus auratus. Next base: position 76,366,279 of record NW_024429194.1, read on the forward strand.
GGGGAGGATGAGTCACTGCCGAAGCAGTGTCATGTGGGAGTGGGCAGAGGAAGGTCACCCTAGCAGGGGCAGCAGGCTCAGCCTAGGCTAACTCTTCACAGATGCATACATACATGCACATGCTAGTCCACGTAGACAGTCATGCTGGGGCACACACAGATATACCGACCCACATGGAACCACACATATAGGCATTCACAGAGACCTTTTTTTTTGTTTGTTTGTTTTTTTGTTTTTACGAGACAGGGTTTCTCTGTATTGTTTTGGAGGCTGTTGGTCCAGCCTGGCCTTGAACTCACAGAGATCCGCCCGCCTCTGCCTCCCAAGTGCTGGGATTAAAGGCGTGCGCCACCACCGCCCGGCTATCACAGAGACCTTTTAACCAGCCCCTTCCTTCTCCTGGTCCCCCCAGGAAGGTGGGGGGTCACCAGCCACAATGATTGAAGGGGACAGGGAGAAGCAAACTGTGACTACTGTCTTCTCCAGGGCACCAGCCACATGCCTGTCTTTGAACCAGGGCCTCAGGATGAAGACAGTTTTCAGAGCTGACTCAGTAGGGACCATCCACACAGGGCTTTGGGAAGGGTCTGTTTTAGCCTCCATCAAAGGCTGATCCCAGGGCGCCCCTACTTCCTCACTCCCCCTCCACACACACACACACACACACACACACACACACACACACACACACACACACGATGTCAATGGAGGACCAGTTGGCACCTGGGCTGGGCAGGGCTAGTGACCTCACACTAGAACAGTGGTCAGTAGAAGCCAGAGGCAGCTGGTATCTCTGAACCCCTTGCTGGGAAGGAGGCTTTCAATCACACTGCCCTTGGGACATCTTCCATAGTCCCAAGGTAGAGACCCTGTGCTGAGGGTCTACTCAGTGGTTATGACCTTGGGTGGTTAGAATCTTCCGTAGCTTCAGTTCCCCCACCTGGTCCACGCAGTGCTAGGCAGAAGTGGCCCACGTCAGGGACCCCTTTGGCTCATCCAGGAGGGAAAGTCTACCCCACTCCTTCTTTTTTTGTTTGTTTGTTAGTTTTTTCAAGACAGGGTTTCTCTGTGTAGTTTTGAAGCCTGCCCTGGAACTCACTCTCTAGACCAGGCTGGCCTCAAACTCACAGAGATCTGCCTGCCTCTGCCTCCCCAGTGTTAGGATTAAAGGCGCGTACCACCACTGCCTGGCTACCCCACCTCTTCTAACATTAGGATCCCACCCCACCCCCAGATAAACCCTTTCCTCCTCAAGGCAATTTTGGTGAGCGTGTTCTACCACAGCAGCGGAAAGGAAACTGAAACCCTGGCCCGGTCTGGTCTCTAGGCGCTAAGATCATAGACATGCCCCCCCCCAGAGACACTTTCCTGAAGATGTCCGATCAAGAAGAGGGCAATAGCCAGTGCCGAAGGAGCAGCCCCTGCCACAAGGCGTCAAAAGTGGGTCAGTTGTGTAATCAAAACTCAGGGTTTCTCTAAGGCTGTCTGGCAGTCACGTGTGCCTATCCCGACAGAGATTCCTGTAGAAAGAGCATTGGAACCGCTGAGAAATCTAGGACAGAGTTCAGGGATGAGCAAGGCCTCTGGTCTCCTGCCTGAAGCACTGCTCTGTGCTCAGGAGCCAGGTCACTCACCCTGGACTTGGGTCTAGCAACTTCGCTATGCTGTGCTTCCCAAACTCCTCTTAGGCCTGTGTCCAGACTCTGGCTACTCAATAGCTCTCTGTGGAGAGCCCTCTTCTGTCCAGCAAGGCCAGCAACTAACAACCTCCTCCTCAGATTCTCTTCTCCTGAGGCCCCCTGGGGGGTACCACTGATAGGCCTGGGTATCTTGCCAGATGCTTAGGCCTCGGGGTCACCACAGACAGAGACTGAATCCTGTGACTATGAATCAAGTGGGTGAGCATCCAGACCCTCAGCTCTTCCTGGCCCGTCCTTGCCAGCTGTCTGCTGTGTCCCTCTACAGCCTCTTCTCTCCTGGCTAGGGCACTTGTAAGCTGGGGTCTGGCTGCTCAGGAGGAGCAGGGATCACTTCTCTTTGTCACACAGCTTTGGCACTGGAAGTCACAGCAGGGCTTCATTCTGGAGCTCCCTTGGAGTCCATTCCTGTCAGTCTCCCTCTATGGGAGGTCACCCTGGCTTTGGGCCCAGTGAGGTGAGGAGGCAGACCCACAAGGGGGGCAGAAAAAGCATTCTCAAGGCCCAACTTGACTCCCTCATGAGCTCCCAGTGGTCTTGCTGGGACCTGGTTGGGGCCTAGTGATGTTCACACCAACCACCCTTCACAAGCTGCCAAGTGTCGTGTAGGCTCAGCCTGTAGAACCTGACTGGATGGGCCTAACGATATCTTTTGTTTGCTTGTTTTTATTTTGTTTTTCCTAAGGATATCTTTAAGTCAGTCATGTTGGCTGAAAGTTTTAAGATGTATAGCGTTAAGGACCTAGCCATAGAAAATTGTCTGAGCCACCAGACAATGTTAAGGAGGACCAGCCTAGGTGCCTCAATGAAGGGGGCGCTCAGAGCCTGGTCATTTTCCTGAGGGGAGAGTGGCAGGAGGGGGAGAAGGAAGAAACCCAGGAAGCTGTAACCTAGAGGATGCAGGAGCCTAGCGGGGCTCCCATTCTGCTCCGGCTCCAGAGATAGTGCATGGCCACAGTGCAGATTCAGGAAATACGGGGGTGGGGGTTGGGGGGGAGAAACAGGGGGGGTGTCTAGCCGGTAACTGTAGACATGACCTGTTCCCGAGGAGTTCATTGTACCAAGCCTTAGACTCTGTAGATGGGTTCTGTTTCAACAGAAGAGCATCCTACAAATATCAGGGGCCTGAGCTCACTGACCTTCGCCCCCCACAGAGCATCCACACGAGGAAGAAGATGGCTGGGGAGGGTGTTGGAGGCCTGCTAGTTCCAGGTGGCCACCTGGTGTGCCCTGCAGATACAAATGTAGTGGAAGCATACACCTCTCTGCCCCAAGCTGCCAAAGGGTTACTGCACTCTTGGAAGTTGTCCAGGCAAGATGGGAGGGACCTATCTATGGGGAAAGTGCTTGAACACCCACAGCCAGATAGCTAGGACGTTCAGACAGCGAATTGAGCTTGGGCACTACTTCACTTTCTCCCCAGAGAGAAGCCAGACCTCACTTAGGGTCTCCAAGGTCCAGAAAGCAGAGGCTCAAGTCCATTGCAGCCTGTGGGTCACTAAGATCCTGAGAGAGCCGGTGTGGCAATGTGTTGGGAGCACCAGAGAGCCCAAGGGTGGGGTGGGTCTGAATCTTTACCTTGTACATCAACTAGTCTGGAGCAGCCAGACACTGTAGCAGGCCGGGCTTCCTGGACAGCATGTGCTATAGTTTGGGTCTGGAGTGGCTCCAAAAGCCCTGTTTAAGGCTGGGTCCCTAGCCTCTGGCCCCACTGGGAGGAAGTAAAGTCACTGGAGGCAGGCCCTTGAGGGGGTTTTGGGACCTCAGTGCCATCCTGTCTGTCGTTTCCGGGCCACCACAAGTAAACAGGAGCTAGTACTCCTCACCACCTTGTCACCATGGGTCCAAAAGCCATGGAACAGATAATTAGGGAGCAGGGCCTCTGGTACTTTGTACTGGAAGCCAAAACAAACCTTCTGTACTTTTGTTTATCGCGTATTTTGTCACAGTGATGGAAAGCTGAGTAACATTCCTGGCATTCCAGCTCTGGAATTCTGCTGGTCCAGGATCTGGGAGTGAGCCCAGGAGGCTTCTCAGAATCTCACTGTGGGTGTAGCCCAGATGCCAGGAAAAGCCCACAGGCCCTACACCCTGGGCCTCTGTTTGTTGATGTGGGGTGGTGCCTAGCCCACAGGTAGGATAAAAAAAGACTCAAAGCAGACCAGGCCTATATCCTCTTCTGGATCCTATGTGGTTGTGTTAAAGCCCCCCACCCCTTGGACTGTCATCTGTGCTGGAAAACCGGTACATTGGAGTCTCAGCCTAGACTCCTATGCTGTCACCCAGGGCTCTAACAAGGCCCTCTCCCAATTGGTTAAAGGCACGGTGGTGGGGACTAGGGTCCTATTCTGCTGTCCACACAAGATTCTAGTTCCTCTGGCCCTCAGTATCCCCCAGGGACATCTAGACAGACTGACAGCCTAGCCTGACAGAGTTGAGCTGGAATGACAACAGTAGCCTAGTAGTGGATAGTCAGCAACCCTCCAGGGACAGAGACCGAGCTGAGGTGACAGGGTAGGGAAATGGGTATTCAGGCGTCCCCCACCTCCAACCCCTCGGCCACCTGTGCCCACAGCCTCAGCATCTTTTAAACCTGCCAGCAGCCACTTACTGTCCCCTAGACCTGCTCTCCTCCATAGCATTCCTGGCTAAGCTGCTGCACACTAAGTGACCCCTGGTCTTCGGGAGTCTGGAGGCACCATTCCCTGGATTTGCTGCACTTGCTCCCCAGATCAAAGCAGAGCAGAGCAGAGCTCAGACCTCCAGACCCTTGTGCTGATTCAGTCACTGGGTCTCCATGGAGGTCTCGAAGTCAATGTGGTGGTGTTGGGTATTTCATGATTGCCATCTGCCTCTGCTCCCCATCCTGGAGCAGTAAGACTCCTAGGACATATTCTGTCAGAGGTGTTGGAGTTTTCCTTCCTCAAAATGCCCTGGCTGAAGGAGCATAGAGAGCCATGGCTGATCAGGTAGATGGACAATTGCATGGATGGGTAGCCTTGAGGGGACAGAAGAGCATGACAGGTGGACAGATGGTGGTGGGCCTAGCATCGTTAGCCAGCAAGGAGGGGAGCAAGTATCACAAGTAGGGGCCCTGTTTCTACAGAGCCTGGAAGCTGTGAAGATGCTTGGTTCACTTGAAGCTGAGCTTGGTACTCCAAACCCCAGTGTTGGTTCTCTGGAGATGGGTAGCAGTGACACCCCATCCATCTACCCTAGAGGGCCTGTTAGTGGCTCTTTTACTTCACTTTCCAAAAGGCCCTACTGGATCTCCTGGCCAGAAGCTTCTGCTGTTGCGTTGCCTGCCTGAGGCTCAACAAGTGTTAGGGACGTAAGGAACCCAGTGGCCCTACAAGACTAAGCGCTGTCCACCACTGACCCATTTTCACAGAGACATGGCTTATGGCTCTCCCTCCTACATCTGTCAGACCAGGGTTCAACTGCTGTTGGCCAAACCTCAGCACACCATGTTCCACACTGAACCTCACCTACCTACTGATGATTGTTTCCCTTCATCTTCCAGTCCACCACCTCCCTGGGGAAATTTCTACTTATCCCTCAGAATGTTCACTAGGCTTGAAGGCATGTCATTCACTCCCACAGGAAACAGAACTTCTATTGTTCTTTAAGGGCAAAGGCCACACCCACCAAAGATCCCTAATGGACCAGCCTTGTCTATCTCTAGGTAGAGAAATAGGTGATGAGGGGCACTGGCAAGTAAGACCCTCTTAGCCACAAGGCACTGTCCTGCCCCCACTGCCCAGTTGACAGAGCTTCAACAGAATTCTGGAAGGCTATTCAATCCCCTAAACCCTTTTCAGAGCTCCACCCTGGGTCCTAGATCAATAAACAGAGGATATCCATTATATACCAAAACATTTAATTGAAATACCTGTATAAAAAATATGATTTCCAGACATCTCACACTTTTGAACTTAAAACAACCCCCACCCCTGATGCCTACTTACACCAGGGTCACAGAAACACAGCTGCTAAAATAAATTAAGGGCTTGAGACTCTGTCCCCCACCCCAGCTTTCAGAGCCAGCAAGCAGACTGTACAAGGTCAATAATTTAAAATCCACCCCCCAGCGCAAGAGTGCCCAGGGTGGCAGGGTCCCCCGCTTCCCTTAAATTAGCCACTGTACAAGTTCTTCCACCCACAGACATGTGGGCTGGGGACCTACTCCAGGTGCAGGAAGATGGGGTCTGTGGACTACACAGCCACCCTTGACTGTCCTGTGCACCCCAGGGGCCTGGAGGTGGCTGCTCGGAGGAAGTAACCTCAGCAAATAAATTAAACAATAAATAGCCCCAGCAGGGCAGGGGCGCCCTCCAGGGTGGTCACACCATAAATAAGAGACCCTGGCACGCCTAAGTTGCGTGCCTGGGGTGGCAGATGGGCACCAGTGGCCCAACTGTTGCATTGCTTGTGCAGACATGCCCAGACGAACACCAGGAGACTGGAGGGTGGGAGGTGGGCACCACAGGGGCGCGTCATGTCAGACACAGTTGGTCAGGAAGGCTGCCTCCAAGATGCAGCAGCAGGGCAGGGGTCTCTGGTTCAAGTATCCACCCAAGGCAGGCAGGCCTTGTTTAGCCCGCAGCCATCTTTGGACAGAAGAGCTCAAGAAAACCCAGGCCCTGTGGAGCAGCGTTCAAAAAGGCACTCAAAGCAAAGGAAACAGGCCCGGTGCCGAGAGCAAAGGTCACCAGGGGTCAGAGGTCACTGCTTTTGCAGGAGACATTCCAGGCAGAGAATGTTCATTCTGGGAGAGGGCTGGCTAACCCAGGCCCCAGTGTGGAGTCCAGGCTCCTCCTCACAAGCTCTCACTACTAGAAGTGGTGCTGGCTCCATCATCGGTGTCCAGGGCACAGAGCCGAAGGTCACAGTTTTCTGGAACGCTCCCCTCTGTCCCCAGCATCCAGGGGTGGGCAGCAATTTGGTCCAGTGAGGGCCTCTCTGAGGGCCGCAGGGAGAGACACCACTCGATCAGCTGCTGGCACTCTGCAGAGACAACAGCGGTCAGAACCCTACCGCACTGCCCCGTTCCCGGCCCAGCGTAGGATGACAACACACACCTGGGGAGACCCTCCTCCGGAAAAACAGCCTGCCGCGCAAGATCTCCTCATCCTGCTCGAAGGGAATGTCCCCACACACCATGTCATAGAGCAGTACACCCAGAGACCACACAGTGGCAGAGCGCCCATGATAGCGGTGATAGCGGATCCACTCTGGGGGGCTGTACACACGAGTGCCTGGAGGAAGAATCGGGATTAACAACATCAAGATAAACAAGAAAACGCTCAGCACACTGGCACCAGCCCTCATCAGCTAGCAGCCTGCCTCCACCCCGGCCTCCCGAATCTTGCTTGTCATCACCCTGGAAAAACCCCAACACAGCAGCAGGCGGGGCTCAGAAAGGAGGGACGTGGCGGGCAGGGGAGGGGCAGCAGTGAAAGGGAGGTGAAGGCCCACCCCCAACAGGCCCCACTGCAGGAGCACGTCACATGAGCCCCGGCTCCGGTTTCACAACAAACAGATACAACGTAAGCCACCGGGAACTAGGCCGGGTGTTCCAGCTCCTCCCGCCCCAGCTTTGCCTGCTCAGATCTGCGTGGCCAGGGAAAAGGAGGAGAGGAACTCGGGAAGAGGCGGGGCAGGAGAGATGGGAGGAGGGAGGAGAGGAGCGGGGGAGCCCCGGCTTCCCCGCGCTCCGCAATGCGGGGATTTCTACTGCGGCGCCCCCGCGCTCCACACGCACGCACACACGCAAGGGAGGCCCGCGAGCGCCCTCCCCGGCACAGGGAGGGGCCAAGGCGCCGAAGCGGCTGGCTGCGCCCTGCGTCACGAGCGTATCTCGGGTCTCCCAGGCTGCCATCCACGGTCCCCAGACCCTGTGCCTAACACCGCAGAGGGTTACTCCGGTGTCCCCACTGCCCACCCCCACTCTGCAAGCCCGGCGCGGCGCGAGGCCTCCCAACAGTCGCCGGAACGCCCCATCGCCTGCTTACCGTCAAAGTCAGTGTAGACCGTGTCCTTGAGCAGCGCCCCCGAGCCGAAGTCAATGAGCTTCAGCTCGCCCGAGCGCAGGTCCACCAGCAGGTTCTCGTCCTTGATGTCTCGGTGCACGACCCCGCAAGCGTGGCAGTGGCGCACAGCGGCGAGCACCTGCGCGAAGAAGCGGCGCGCCAGGGGCTCGTCCAGGGCGCCACGTTCCGTGATGAAGTCGAAGAGGTCCTGTGCCGGTTCCGGCCGCTCCAGCACCAGCAAGAAGCCGTCGGGCCGCTCGAACCAGTCCAGCAGGCGGATGACGCCTCGCGCGCCACCCGCCGCGCCCACCTTGCGCAGCAGCACCACCTCCAGGGGCACGGCCACTCCGCCCTGGGGGGGACAAGGCGGTCAGTGGACAAAGCCAAGGCGGCCGGCGCCTACCCGCACCCGCACGGCCTGCGCCCGCACTTACGAGACTACCCCACTCGGTCACCCGCTCCTTCACCACGTGCTTCACGGCCACCTGCGGGGAGGGGGGCGACACGCGAGCGGTCAGCCGGGCGGCCGAGCGTGGCCAGCGACCACGCGGGTGCGCCCGGAGCCCCGACTCACCGGGAGTCCGTCGGCGATGCGGCTGCCCGCGTAGACCGTGCCGAAGCCCCCACTGCCCAGCACGGCGCCCAGCTGGTACACCTTCTCGAAGCTCTCCTTGTCCGCCTTGGCTGTGGGGGGAAACGCAATCCGGTGGGTGATGGCCTAAAGCCCCTTCTGCCATCGCCCTGGCCCCCTCCGCGGTCCGCGCACGTACCTGGCTGCAGGATCTTCACCGGGAGGTGGTCCACGCCGCCAGGCCCGCAGAGGTGCGCCAGGGAGCCGAACTTAGACAGCAGCATCGCGGGTGGCCTCGCGTGCGGTGCCGCCTCTGACCCGTCCGGCACGGACGCGGGAAGGCGACGGTCTTTCCGACCGCAGACAGCGCGGCGGATCCCGCGGCCCCGAGGCCGAGCGCTCAGCGAGGTAGCCGCGCGGCGCAGTTGCCCGGTGGCCGCGCGAATGCGCGTAGACGGCAGCTGGCCGAGCGGCTCACACGCCCCGGCAGCCTCGCCCCAGGGTTTTGGATCACGGAGACGCGTATCCTTCCGCGAAGGCGGGGCCGCCTGAGGCTCCGCCCCCTTCCGCCCGAGCCTCGCTTTGCAGAGCTGCTGTTGTATCGCAAGGCGTTGCTGGGAAGGCCTGACGTTCCCTGTCGGTTTGTCAAGGGCCCGTGGCGCGCGGGGACGGCGACCCGTCCGGACTAGCTTGCCGTAGTAGAGTCGCGGAGGCGCACGGCGCACCGCGGCTATACTCAGCACGCTCACTCGACCTGCGCAAGCGCAGCTCGCGCGCGGGCGGCGGTCCCTATACCTCTGGCGGCGCGGGCGGGGCCGAATAAACCAATGAAAACCGAGGTTTTGAAAGGACACGGGGACTCAGCCAATGGCGAAGCGGGGCGGGGCCCTCCGAGCCTCGCCCCCCCCCAAGCCGCGAGAAGGAAGGTCACTCTCTGGCTCTGCGAGTTGCGCGTGTTCTTGCCTCGTTCTCCGTGGGCGTTCATGGCGCGTGGGGCGCGAGGAGCCGGCTCCCTCAGAGAGGTGGAAATCCTGGAGGACATTCTGAGGCCCGCGCTGACACTTGCCTTGTGTGCGCCAAACACTGCTAGCGCGCCAAGGTGCGCACGTGGCTGGCCGAGGGAGAAAGCCCAGTCCCACCTCCCTCTAGCACACCTTGCCAATCAACTGGGCTCAGCCCCCATTCTTTTAGCTGGGTACCTAGGGTAGCCAGCCTAACCCCTAGATCCTCTGCCCTGGGGGCCGTCCCTCTGCTCTACAGCCACCCGACAGTGTGTCCATCAGCTATCCACAGCGGACCTTTGTTGATGGCTATTATATCCACAGTCATCTTGAGCCGCCCAGGTAGTCTCCCTGTGCCCTTTATAAGGCACCGGTGAAACTGGACTCTGCTGTTGTTGACCCCAGGCCAAATCACTGGCCCAAGAGCAGCCCAGGACTTGGGGGGGCATGAGTTGTCATCTGCCAGCCTCAGCCGAAGTCAGAATGGTTTGAGAGCAGAGAAGGAAGCATATTTCTAGTGGCTCCCAGGACTTTAGATAGAAGTCTAAACAATTCAACCGATATCCCTGTGCGGTTACTATCTTCCTGAAGGTCCTTTGCTCCTTCACTTGTCACTGACTCCCCGCCTCATGCCACAGACCACACCACTTTCCCACTCTGGAACCCTTCTGAGGTGCCTGCTGTCGTGATCCAATCTAGGGCCCACCCAGTTTCCTTGCCCCTTTCTGTCTTTGTGGCCTAGGTCCTCAGACTGTCTGGGCACACTCACCACCACCCACCCCCGACCCTCTCCAATGGCTAGTTTTCTGAATGGGTCTCAGATTCTTGGAGCTCTGTCTGGCTCTCCCCGAAGTGCTTCCAGGTGCTAACCATGTCCATCCAGAACAGAGCCTCCTGCAGCCCCTACCAGCAGGATTCACAGGGCATCTGCCCAGGTAGAGAGTGTGCCTATGGGTGCTCTCAAAGGACCGGCTGAGAGCCCAGCTGGACCTGTCCTCCTCCAGGCTAGGGTAGTCTGGTTGTGTTGGACCCCAGACTTTGGGAGAGCCAGGAGAAGAGTGCTTGAGAGCTGTCTGGGTCTAGGTGGATAGTAAATTCAATGGTAAGGAGTGACTGGGGTCCCCCCTAATGCTTCTCAAGTGACTCCCCCCCCCACCCAGCATGTGAACTTCTAAGCCAGTTCTCTCCAGAACACCCTGGCATTCACCCTGGCTAGTCCCTCATAACGGCAGCCTTGGGAGACAAGGACTGGGGAGGATCACCCCCTCTTTGCTCCCTAAACTCCTGAGGAATGTTCCCAACATCTTGAATCTTCTCAAACTAACAAGAACAAGGACCCACTCCTCAAAGGTGCTCAACCACCCATAGCCTGCTCCCCTCACTTCAGGTAGGCTGAGGACCCCTCACAGTACTTCTAGAGGGTTTGGGGACAAGGAAGGGATCTGTAGGACAGAAAGCAGCCTTCTCCTCAGGTGGGGATTTGTCTTCATTGTGTTGTAGGTTGATTACTCTATGAGCCTCTGTGTGTGTTGAGGACCCCCAAACCTACTAATCTCCATGACATATCAGAATAAACCCTGGCCCTCACCCCTGGCAGCCATACAGGCCTCATCATACTCCATTTGGCCTGAGAGGAGATCTGTAAGGACGAGGCTTGATCTGATCGACTACCCACACATCTGCTCTGGGAAGCTTTGGGAAATCCCTGCATCCCCAAATGATCCTGCCTCATCCTACCCCTACCAGCAATGGGCATGGCTGCCCCTATCTAATACTTTATCAAGTGGAGGTTCTGACAGGTCCTGTCAGTGGATCCCCTTTCCTCTTTGCATAGCAGTCTGGACGAATCAGACCCAAGACAGTTCTCCCCCCTAGGCGTGGCTATTGGAAGCTGGACCTCAGGTCATCCCTGCTCCACAGGTTTCAACACCCCCAAACCAGTTCCTGTGCAGGGTACCAGCCCCCCCCCCCCCCCCGCCTGTTTTTTCCTGGTTCCTGGAAGGCCCATCCGGTAAGCCTTAAAAATAGCTCTGGGCCCCACAGGTCAGTCATTCATTAGACAGCAGTAGAGCTGGAGAACTCCAAATGAGAGGGGTCTTGCTTCAGATCCCACACCCTGTTCCTTGCCTTCCTACCATTCAAAGGGTGTCCTGGGTCCAGATCAATGCAACACAGGAGTGTCCATCTGTTGGCCCTCCTCTCTTAACCAGGTATTACTTGAGGGGGCTGGTGGAACAGGAAGATTCTACCAGAGGGTCAATCCCCTCTCTCTCACTCAGTCCCCAAGCCATCCTGTTCCCGTCTGCGTGCAGCCTTGGAAAACAGCCATTCCTGCCCTGCAGTGGGCACAGACAGAATGCACAGCCAGCCCCACCGGGTCACTGTGTCCTGCTGGTGGGAGGGGCTATGCTGTTGCTGTGGTGACAAGAGCCAGGCTGTCCTTTCTGGTAGGAAAGAAGAGATGACGGACTAGAAGAGGTTCAGGGCCTCAACACACACACACACACACACACACACACACACACACACACACATAGAAAGAGAGAGAGAGAGTCATACATACTTACAAACCCAGTCACACACAAGTAACTGTCCTCAAAACAACACGCACACACAGACACACAAAAGCACTCTACAGATCTGTGATATTACAGAGGAGGACAAGGTGGGGCACCTCCCACACTCTCCCCAAGCTGTCTTGCCCTGGCCCTCAGACTCCCCTGAGTCTTCACCTCCCTGCGGATCTCATCTACAGCCAGTGCTCTTGCCAAAGACAGAACCCATGTCCAACTGCCCTATGGTTAGGTCCTGGGTCTTCTCAACCCCTGGCTGTCTTTGATGTCCCTCCAACCTGAGCGTGTCCTCGTTTGCCCTTTATTTACCCATGGCTCTATTCTATCTTACCTCCTTCCCATTAACCCATTGTCTCCCATTCCTTGCCTCATCCCAGGCCAGACCTAGTCCATGCCTCTGTGGCCATCAGGGTCAATCCTTTCTACAAAATGCTTCTACTGGGCCCTGAGCCAGCTCTGACCTGGTTCCCACTGCAAGGGTCGATGACCCCCAACTGAGCAGGCTCCTCTCCTTAGCCCCCATTGCCTAGCAGTTCAGTCAGGCAGTATCCCAGATAGGCACACCTGGCACCGGTTTCACACCCCTGGCCCTGGCCCCGGCCCTGGCCCCAGATCCAGGCTTGGTGTTATACCAGGCCAACCTCTCCCTGAGCCTGGCCCTGGCCAGCTGATTAGCCAACAGGGCCTGGCTGCCCACCCTGTCAGGCCTGTCCAAGGCCAGGCCCCCAGGCTGGCTAGAGGCAGAGCTCTTTAAGGCAGGCAAGGCCCTTTACCCTCCTGCCTCCACACTCCTTGGCAAACCTCTCCTGGATGAGGAGAGGAGCCAGAGGAGCCAGCCAGGATTTTGCAACATTTTGCCAAAGGCGTCCCTGGGTTGGGGAGGTCCAACAGGATCAGAAACAGAACACCAGCCTTCATGAACTCTGGCCCAGCCACTGTGGCTGCCTCTTCCAACCTTGTCCCAGAAGCTGATGGACATCCTCTCCCTTCCCAGGGGACCCTGGCATGTCCTAAGCCCTCAGCTCAGGCACATCCATTGTTGACACATTGCAGCTCCCCCTTGGTTCTTGATGCCACTGAGAAGCATTTGTTCACAGCCTGCTATAACCAGGGTCCACACACAGGCATACCCAACTGGCCTCAGCCCCTAGACTCAGTATAAAACGACCCTGGAAAGCAAAGAAGATGCCATGGGCACCAAGGCCTAAACCAGGTCTTCATCATCACGGAATGTTTTCTGTCATTCACCCAGAACAGTCCACTCTCTGTTCTCTGGTAAGCTTGGCAGTTAGTGATGATAGTGGATATGATGGCATCAGCCCATCCCATCTGGATCCAGCTGCCCAAAGAATTTCAGCCACATTGAGTAAGCTTGAGCTAGGGCTATGGGCCCATATAGCAGAGTGGTCTGCGCAGGGTCCAGGCAGACTGAGCTAAAGGTCTTCCTCCTTACAAGGCGCTGGCCTGTGGTTAAACCCAGCTGCCCATACCATCTGTGCTGGACCAAGTTTGCCCCCACCCCCACCTACCCTCAACCTCTTTCTAGCTCCACTCTGAGGACCACCTTCAGAATCCCAGCTTGTGTGCCATGGCCCAGGACCCACCCAGCACTCAGGCCTTGCCTGGCCACTGACTGACCTACCCTTCCAGCTTCAGCCTCCCCATATATAGAACAGGATTTCAGGAGGCTGGTAAACATATGTGAGATACTGTCCATAGTATCTAGTGGGTACATAGCCTGGAATTTCACAACAGCGTTCCAAAGCTTCCTACAGGCATGCCTTCCAAAAGCTTCATCATGTGAGGGACACCTTTGGGCCAAACCCAACTATGTATGTGCTATAGGAATAGGATTACCATTCACATTCTTCCTACCTCTCCTACCATGTTCACACAGGTAGGCCAGTGCTTAGAACCTCCCTAACTCCTGGTGGAAGACTCTTGTTCCCTAGGGATGCAGAGGGGCCAGGAGCAATGTCCAGCTCACGCGTGATCACGACCTCGGAGATGTACTTTTAACGCTGCATATGTCTATCAGCTCGGCATACTCACATGCCTTGAGTCAGCCTAGGACACGTTGCAGGCTCTTCCCGCCTCCTCTATGTGCGTGTGGTCAGAGAGAACAGCTGTCTTTGCTGGAATGAAGATGTTGGTGTCCATGACAAGTCTGTGGACGGCAGCTGCCTTCCCGAAGCTCTCAGTGTTTCTGCCAGGTATGACCTCTGCCCAGGAATAGTCAGGGCCAGGAGAGAAAAAGGGGTACAGAAGACTGTTCCAGGTCAGATGTGAGTCAGCCCCTCTCTGATAGCTGTGGGAGCATCCTCACACAGTCCGGAGCTGGAAAGCCTAGGTACCTAGTCTCTGTGGACCACCTTCAACGATGGCTCAGAAATAGAGGAGGATTTAGCAAGTTCCCAATACCTGGCCACAGTGGGGGAGGGTGGGGGAGGGGGCAGTGGTGGTGTTGAGGCTCAAATTCTGCTTGTAGAAAAGAACTAGAAAAGTACCGGCATTTCTTCACAGTGCTCGGCACCTGGAGATGTGTGTTGGGATACCAGGTTGCCAGGAGCCTGCCCCTCACCTTCTCCACTACTGAGATTGGATCCAGGCCTGCAGGCAGCAGGATCCAGATCCTGGAAGCTACAATGTGGTACAGAGCCAGTGAGGCTGGGTCTGGGCTCGAGAACTAGCCCACGAAGCTGATGTCACCTCCGGCTGTGTTCTATGGCTCTTTCCACCCCACTGATCTGGCTCCTGGGTGTCCACTGAGCCAGGTGCTAATGGGCACCAGGAGCATTCATATCCCAGGATACAGCAGGGACAAGTGAGGGTGTCAGTGTCCATACCAGCTGGCCAGGTCTACAGGGGAGTGATGAACCCAAGCTGTGGCTTCCTCTTCTGGAACCCTCACTGAGTGGGGGGGGGGGTGCCTTCCTGCCTCTTCAGGCAGTTCTAGGTGAAGAACCAGGAGGGCCAGGAGCAGCTAAAGGTGACAGGGCCCAGGGCTGCTGGAGCTCAGAGACAATCCTTTCAGTCTATTCTGGACCCCAGTTGTATGAGAGTTCAGAGAGATCTGCTGAGGCCAGAGAAAGGCCTTGCCCTGTCTCTATCTCTGGACAGGGTTTCACAAACCCATCTTGACCCAGGACTCTGAAGTGGCCTGGGCAGAGCATCCAGTTCAGAAGAGGCTAGGCTTTGTTCCAACCACAAGACTGCTTCCCTATTCCTAGGAAATGACAGGGGTGGCAATGGGGGAGGGAGAATGCCCTGGTCTGTACATAGGTTGAGTTGTCTTCTGCAGAGTGGATGCCCTATTGCTTACCTCCCGCAAAGTCAATTATACTGAGGCATCCTGGAGGAATTGGGGTTTCCAGTTCTTCATACCCAATCAGGCCTGGAGGACACTCAAAAATGTCCCAATGGCTAGGCAGTCTGGATCAGTGCCCAAGAAGGAAAGTACTTGGTATACACTGGCTCCTAAATGGGCGCTGGGTTGTAGGCACTGTAGGCAGCACCCCATGCACTTTCACTGTTTGTGGGGCTCATGACCCTTTCTGCTTTTTACCTGCCATCCTTTTATGTTGAAGAGACCCCCACATCCCACCCCTCGGGAGGAAGATCCAGGGGACTGTATCTGGGATGGTCAAGGGTGGTCCATTGTCTTGGGTCTGGGAGATAGAGGCCCAGGGAGAGGCTACTCTACCTGACACATCCCCAAGTGAAGCAGCTGAGTCCTCTTGGGGTAAGGCAGGACTTCGTCATCACCCACTACAGGACCCTCCTCACAATGTTCAGGTTTCTGCTCCCAGCCCTATGCAAAGCTGTGAAGGAGAGCCTGCTTGGGGGTTGAGATGGGGTGGGGTGGGCACCTGAGATACAAAGATGGGCTTGGAGGGTCCTCAGCACAGCCACACTCTTTACTGCCCTCTTAGTAGCCAGAATGTGCAGGAAGCCCAGTAGGTGAGTCAGCGCTCAGAGCAGAAGGAGGGGAAGAATTTTGCACTTTCTCTCTCTCTGGCTGGGTTCCTACTCTGAGAACTTGCCCATTTCCCCCAGCTCCACACCACCGGGTTAGTAGCCTACAGACCCCAGCTCCTCCTCCAGAACCTCCTCCAGCTCCCACTGTCTATTCCGACCTTAGTGATTATTGAGCTCTCACTGGCTCTCTGGGGCAGTGGGTGGTAGCCCCCAGCCTGGTACTAGATGACCTGCTGTCCACAGTCCATCTGCATGTGTGAGCACTGCCCTCCCAGGTCTAGGCAGTCAGCCCACCAGCTATACAGGACTCTGCTTGGCTTTCTAGGCTTCAGCTGCAAAGCTGAGCTGTGTTGGGTACCTGGGATCCATGTTCACCTCCCGGATCCGAGGCACAGTAGTGCCCACTGACCATACAGAGCCCATCCGTGCCTCCTGCATCACATCTGACCATCCTGGCCTCTGAACACACCTGTCTTTCTGAGCACATATTGCTGTCCTTCGGATAGGGACAGGTCACCCCCAGCCAGGCCAGCAGTCCGGTGGAGAATGGCAGTGGGGGGAGATGAAAATTGGTGGGGGCGGGGCTGAAGTTGGGGGAGGGAAGAGATGAGCAGATAACACACTAAGCCTTTCAACCAGCGCCAAGCTAAAGGGCTGGTGTCACCCAAAAATCTGTGGTCCGGTCCTTTTGAAAGATTTGGGATCAAGGTAATGGCTCTGAGTTTCCTCAGCCTGGTTCACGCCTGGGTTGTACAAGGAGCAAGAAGGGAAAAGCTCAGGGTTCCTCAGGGTCTAGTGGGGTTTAGGGATATGAAACTCTTGGCCATTGCCCTTGAAGTCCAGCCAACCACTCTTGTTAACCCCAGGTCCCTGTCTGAGCAGAGGTGTATATCTACTAGGTGACAGCAGTGGTCTAATTGGGCATAGGAGATGCACAGAGCAGGGGACCAGCTTTCTGGTCCCTTGGAGACAGAACTAACAACCTAAGCAGGTAGGAGGTCCAGTATCTATTCCAAGAAGACTTATGGACCCCAGGGAGGATGTGCAAAGGAGGTGTCTACTGGCTCCCTGACCTGTCCTCTGTCTTTGCTCTTTGTGGGTCCCAGTCCCAGCCACACCCTTGCCTGGGTGTTCCCAGAGCGGCTCAGCTTCCCTGGAGGCTGTGGGAGGGGAGTCGCTGACTCGTAGTTTCTGGGACGCAGTTCTGGGGTTTCGACCCGGCCCTGGTAACCCGCCCAAGTGAACAAGTTGACTGCTTTTGGCCCCTAGGCGGAGGATGCTGCCCATGGGCAGCCACAAAAAGGTCATTCACTTGGTGCCATCCAGCCTGCTGCATAGGCTTTAGTACTCAGTCAGCCCTCTGCCGATTCACCCGTACCCCTAACTACTGCTCTGTAACCAAGGGCCACAGTCCTTCACTGAATTCCTACTGCCTGAGGAGGAAAGGCAGAGATCCAGCCTCAATTCTCAGTGCAGAATGGGTTTGCTGGGAGTTCCACCCACCGGGTAGGACTTCAGGAGAAATAGATCCTAGCCAGCTCTGGCATCTCCGCTCTTCCCAGCACCCAGAGCCACCTTTCACCTCCAGGACCTGACTTGATGTTCCCTGCGTGTCCTTGGACCTCCGCCAGGGCTTTGTTTCTTCCAGGGGCCCTAAAGCCCAGCTAGGTGAGCTCCACAGGCCCCCAAGAGAGTGAGTGCTGAATTGAAATGGCCTGGGGGCTATGGGAATCGGCTGGATCCTGATGGGGTCCTCCCAGGCCTTGGAAGCCTGTCAAGGGAATAGGCTGGCTGGCAGGAGACAGGGAGGGGCAGCAGTACCCACACACTTAGGACCTGCACACAGGTCCTGCCTCACCTTGACATCTTCTTCTTGATTATTGTTTATAGGTGGGGAAACTGAGGCTTGAGAGAGAGCAAAGTGGCTGGCCCCAAGATAGCCATAAGGGAGCCTGGGTATATGGCCACACTCAGGTTTAATCCCATCCCACAAAGGTGTACTGGAGGAGCAGGGGCCCTGACCCTCACAGTTCACTGTGACAGATGCTGCTGCTCAGGTAGGAAAGCCCAGAGGCCGGAGACAAGGGCTGGTTGGGATGGTTGAGCTGGCTTCAGCAGGGGGAGGAGACCTCAGCCGGGTCTGCCCTTCTGAAATCTTGCTTGGCTAGATACAGTCTATCATCAGAGGTGATTTAGCGACCTGACCAGCAGGTGTGGAGCCCCTTAGTGACACCTGGACAAGGCCAGCATGAAGCCAGCCTGGCCACTGGGGTCAAAAGAATGAGGAGGAAGGCAGCTGTCAGAGCGGCCCTTCCACAGGCAGCTCAAGGGCTTAGAGCGTTGGCTGGCTTCTCCTGGCTGAGGCTAAGATAGG
Organism: Mesocricetus auratus; assembly: GCF_017639785.1. Classification (NCBI taxonomy): domain Eukaryota; kingdom Metazoa; phylum Chordata; class Mammalia; order Rodentia; family Cricetidae; genus Mesocricetus; species Mesocricetus auratus. Next base: position 76,384,505 of record NW_024429194.1, read on the forward strand.
TAGAGCCAGGGATGGGGCTGGAGTCTGTCTTTCAACACCCAGGGACGCAGTCCCGGTCTGGCCTCCCAGTAAGGCTGCCCTCCCCAGCGCTGCTGTGCCCTTTGTTCTCTGACCTATGAAGATGGGTAGGGTGTGCATTTGGGCACTGTCCAGCCCACTATTCCTCTATCTCAGCCTTCAAGGCTCAACTGTACCTGCTCTGCCACTCCCAGCTGAGCCAACACCCCCAGCAGGTGGCCACCTGATGGTGGTAATGCCCATGACGCAGGCAAGACGCAAGCCAGGGCCTGTGTCCTGCCTGCCTCCTGGCTGGGCCCCAGCGCACATGTCCACGTGAGCAAGCAAGCAAAGGCGCAAGCACACACATACACACACACACACACACACACACACACACACACACACGTCACCAGTCAGACCAGTTCTGCACCATCAGTCCGGCCTCGGTAAGGTTCACATTGGTATAGGGCTCGCGCTGCAAGCCCTCTGGGTTCATACACTCACCTTGTCCCCAGCACATGCCCTAGTGACGCCCAGCCTCAGCTTTCTTTCTGGGGAGCCACGGAGTGCGGCTTAACCCAAGGGTTTTGTGAGACTGGGCATGAGGAGACACTTTGCAGCTGAGTAGAGCATGTCTCCAGCATGAAGAAGTATGGAGACCCTCCCCCTCCCGCAGTGAGGCTAGGAAATCCAGCTGCTTACCCACCATTTCACAGCCTACCTCAGGAGGGACCCTTGCAGACATCGAGGGTGCTAGCTGGGCTCCGCTTCACTGGGTTCAGTCTACTGGCTCTAGGAAGGGACTGCCACAGTCCTTGTGTGTGGCCGTAGGCTGGCAGGGCAGCAGCCCCAGGTGACCCGCAGTGGGCAGCTGTCAGTTCATTCCTTAGCTCATAGGTTAGCTGACTGAAAGACTAAGGTCACCAACCTGATGTTTTCCCCCACACCAGACTCACGGCCCTAGGGCTGATATGATCATACTCCCTTCTGTCTCTGGGATCACCAAGTCACCCTGAGGGAGACACCGGGGCTACAGAGGTGATGTGAACGGGACCTGTGTGAGCCCGGGGTGTGCATCAGGATGTATGAGGATGTGGGGATTTCTGTGTGTGCCCTGACCTGTGTGCATTCGGGGCCACTGGATAGGGATGCTGAGAGAAGAGGGCAGCATGGGAGGGGGTGGTGAGGAAAGGGTCATGAGATGTGGGTATAGATGGGGTCAAGGTTCAAGGAGGTCTCGGCGCATTAAGCGTAGACAGAGATTTAACATGGGCAAGGTGATGTGGATGCCTGCTGAGCGGTGAGAATACTCTGGACAGTGGCGAGGGGTCACAGTGGAGGTGGGGCGGTATGGATGGGCCTGGGGCAGGACTAGCCAGGATGGTTGGGGACACAATGGGCCCTTGTCCCATGCCGGGCTCCAGGCGTCCTGAGCAAACACACACCCTGTTCCCGCTGCACACTGTGTCCCCAACTGGCCGTGGCTTGGGGCCAGCAGGGAAAGTAGCCTGGCCAGGACACGTGCCGAGCTTGTCCCTGTGGCCTCCACAGAGTCCTCTACATAGCACCCAGGAGTCCCCTGTGCTGGGTGCTCCACAAAGCTGCTGCTCTCTGCTGCCTCACAGCATCCAGTCATTTCTGGGGCCCTGTGGAGGAGGGAGGGGCCTTGCACCTCCACTCTATCCTGGCTGTCCTCTCTGGCCCTGGGGATCCAGCTGCAGCCTTGTGCTGTCTCTGGATGTTTTGCTTGTGACGGAGGCCAAACTTGTCAGGTCTGGCTCCAATTCCTGCTAAGGCCCCTCCTGGGCACTGGCCCTCTCTGGACACTGACTAAGCTACAGCAATAGCTCTGCCAGACATCCTGCCCACACCCAACTCTCCCGTGGCCTGGCCCAGATCTGATCCATGACAGGGTGGCTGGGTCCCCAACATGCACTGAAAAGGTCCCTGGCCAGGACTGGGAGTAGGAAGGACAGGGATGGAATCCTCCCCCAGAGGCCTGAGCCAGAGGCATGAGGAGTGCCCCTTACTGCGTCTCTAAAGGGGTCTGGAAGGGGCACAGTGCTTATATGGCAAGTGGCAGGGCTCCTCTCCGGTGCTGGAGCTAGAGGGGATGCTCCAGAATCACCTATATCTTTTTTTTTTTTTTTTGGTTTTACGAGACAGGGTTTCTCTGTATTGTTTTGGAGGCTGTTAGTCCAGCCCGGCCTCGAACTCACAGAGATCCACCTGCCTCTGCCTCCCGAGTGCTGGGATTAAAGGCATGTGCCATCACTGCTCGGCCACCTATATCTCTTGGCCTGTCTCTAGTAGCAGCAGAAGCAGCCTCCACAGTGACAGACACCTGAGACACCTTGCTACTTGCCTTAAGTGGGACCACAGACTATGGGAGAGACAGGCCCTAAGAGGGACAGTGGGAGAAAACTTTGCCAGCCTCCCCTAGACATGCACTAGAAGGCCTTCTGTGGCAGCACAGGCTGAGACCCCTGCCATGGAGAGTCAAGGACCTCCAAGCAGCGGGAATCCAGGTTGAGGGAAGCTACACGAGAGAGGGTCCGCAAAGCCCCATGCACTGGGCAGCTCTGTGACTTTGGATCCTAGAGCTGCTGTAGGTTAACCGGTGAGGGGCTAAAAGTGTGTAAACCTGATGACCTAAGTCTGGGGCCTGAAGCCTACAATGGAGGGAGAGAACCAGTTCCCAAAAGCCGTTCTCTAACTTCCATATGTATGCCATGGTATGTGCGGACACTTCTTTAAAATTATTTATTTTCATTTTATTTGAATTGGTGCTTTGCCTGCACGTATGATCTTGGAGTTATAGACAGTTGTTAGCTGCCATGTGGGTGCTGGGAATTGAACACTTGTTCCCTGTGTTCTTAACCACTGAACCATCTCTCCAGCCCAGTATGGACAAACTCCTTTTTTTTTCCAATATTTTATTTATTTATTGTGTATACAGTCTTCTGTCTGCATGCCAGTGGAGGGCACCAGATCTCATTCAAGGTGGTTGTGAGCCACCATGTGGTTGCTGGGAATTGAACTCAGGACCTCTGGAAGAACAGTCAGTGCTCTTAACCGCTGAACCATCTCTCCAGCCCATGGGCAAATGCTTAATCAAATACATATCACACACACACACACACACACACACACACACACACACACACACACACACATACACACACACACCCCTAAATTAATTAAAAACAACAAATAAAGTCAAATGAGATGAACCAGCAGCTTCTCAAAGAGCCAGGCACCTGGCCACTGGGAGTCACTAAGGGCTCCCCCAAGACGGGTTTCTGGAAGGATGGACAGTTTAAAGCTCCTCCTTGGGACAGAACTGACCACTTGCCACTCCCCACGCTGGGTGCCTAGGTCCTTCTGGGGGTAGGACAGTATGAACTAGTTAATCTACTGGGCTCACGGGATGGCAAGAGAGTCCCTGTCACCCAGCCAGTGTCCCAGTGCCCAGCTACCCTGATCCTACATGATACTTGGTTCAGATGCTGACTAGTATTTGCACCAGGGCCCATAACTAGTTGGGTATATAGATTCCCCAAGTGACTTGATTACCGAAGAATGAACCCTACTCTTTTTTTTTTTTTTTTTTTTTTTTTTTTTTTGGTTTTTCAAGACAGGGTTTCTCTGTATTGTTTTGGAGGATGTCCTGGAACTTGCTCTGTAGACCAGGCTGGCCTCGAACTCACAGAGATCTGCCTGCCTCTGCCTCCCGAGTGCTGGAATTAAAGGCAAAATGTACCCTACTCTTAAGGAAGGATGGGAGGGCTGAGACCCCTGCTCCCTCTTGGTGGACAGTAACCAGAGCTGGCCACTGAGGTTGGGACAGCCTCATATCCAGTGGGGCAGGAGTCAAGTCCCAGACCAGGCAAGGTGAGCAACCAGGGACCCTCTGTTAAAGAGATGTCCCTCAGCTGTCATCTACTGCAGGGGAGGGACTCTTGATGGAGCAGGCCGGCAACCCACCTTGGCCAGACAACAGTGACTCTAAAGTAGGTTGGCAGGGCCATAGGAGGCATAGAAACTGTATTCCTAGAAAGTCCTTGTGCACATTTATATGGAGATGAGATGTATCCCACAGGCCCACAGCACCCACCTGCATCTATACACCAGCCTTTATTTAGAGACTCACGGAACCTGGCCATTATCACGAGTATCTCTGCCAGTCAGAGGCCTGTACCCACATACCACTGCCACCCAAACCTTCAGCCCTGTCATTCTGCATCTCCAGCTGAAAGTCAGTCATGGATCACAGTCAGGGCCTAGACTATTCTGGGCCCCAGGGTGTCTTCTCGCCTGTAGGTCAGTTGGGAGGACTTGGTCCTGGCCCAGTTTGAGGACAGGGAAAGTCAACATTCCAGGCCCAGGGACATCACTGCCAAGCACCTCAGTTGGGGGAGGGAGCTACAGGGTAGCAGGGCAGGAAATATCTTCTAACCAGGGCAGTGCCCCTTTGTAATAGTTCATTTGCTTTCCCCATAACCCTGGCCTTGAACTCACAAAGACCCACATCACCTGCCTTCCAAGTGCTGGGATTAAAGATATGTGCCACCACACTGGGTCATGGCTCACCCTGTAGGCCTGGGAAAATTGGCCTGCTCAAGGGTAACTGGTAAGTGCCAAGCTGAGCCTGAAAAGATATATGGTAATTAAGGATCCAGGGGAGGTGAAGGCCCCCCCAATTCCTGGTGCCTGTTAGAAACCTTTGAGCTCTAAGTCCATGACAACAGAGGTGGACAACAATATCTTTAAGAATGTACACACCAGGGCTAAGGTATTGCTAGGTGGCCAAGAGTTTGCTAGCATGCACAAGGATTTCATTTCATCTCCAGCACCACGCAAACACACACACAAGTTTTAATGCTTGACTGTTAAATGTAGGTCATCAGTAGAGCCAGGGGCCTGAGCTGCCTGGCAAGCTTGCCCTATAGAAGAGCAAGTGTTAGCGGGTCCCTGGCTTTCTTCTATGGTTCATGGCCTATACGAGACCACTGTATCCACACACTTCTTCAGACCATTTATGGCCACCACCCACCCTGAGAGGCCAGGTTCAAGGTTGCAAAGGACATCACAGGCAACCCACCTCACCCTATTGCCCTTACACAGAATCTAGCTCTTCTTCCCAGCCCTTGAACCCTGTTCAAGAATTAGGGAAAAGTGAAACTATAGGTATTAAAATACACAGGTTTTTTTTTCTCAATAGTTTCAACTTGTCATGATATTTTCTGTCCCATAACATAATTCTAAATGAAGAAAAATTAAAAGTTCATTTTCTTTTTTCTGGAAATACTGGGGATCAAACTCGAAGCTCTCTGCGTGCTAGGTAAGCACTCAACCACTGAGCAATACTGCCAGTCCCCCCCCCCACATTTGTTTTTGAAACAGGGTCTCTCTCACTTTGTAGCCCTTGCAGCCTGGACTCTATATAGACCAAACTGGCCTTGAACCCACAGAGATCCATAAACTCACAGTGATCTACTTGTCTCTGCCTCCCAAGTGCTGAGATTAATGATATATGCCACCGTACCTAGAACCTTCCGCTTTCCAAATTTCCAGATAGGGTCTCACTTAGTTACCCAGGCTGGCCTTAAACTCACTCTGTAGCCCAGGCTGGACTTAAACTTGTACTCCCCTTGCTTCAGCCTCCTGAGTAAATGGCAGATTTTTCAGTAGCTGTGATGACATCTTGTGGCTCCATCTCCATGTTTGTTTTGTTCTTACCAGGCTGCTAGAACCACCGCTATTCTGTTTTGACTGTGGTACTATATAAATAACATAAAGGTTGCTTTTTTGCCATTATTAAATCTACAGTTCATGTCACCAGGCATAGTCACAAGGCAGCCATCACCACCATCACCTTCAGGATCACCGAAGAAACCCCAAACTCTGTGCCCATTACACAACTCCTGGTCCCAATCCCAGCTGCTGTGACTACCATCCTACTTTTATATCCCTAGAAATGTGACTGCTCCAAGGACGTCACTTGACCAGAACCCCCAATATTTTCCTCTTCCATCCAGCTTCTCTGGCCATGCCCAACTCTGTGCAGCAGCATTTGACACACACAGTTCTCTTCCTTTTCAAGGCCGAATCATAGTCCAGCGTGTGGATGTGCCTTGTTTGGATCAACCACCCATCAGTCCTGGATACTGGGGTTGCTTCCATGTTGTGACCATGACAGACAGCACTGCCGTGTATGAAGCCAGCTGGGCAGTAAAGTGTCTGAATATCTGTATAGTCCTCCATATTCTAGACCTAGAAGTGGAATGGTTGGGACATAGAGTACTCAAATGTGGGAAGCTTGGTCCCCAGTGAGTGATGCTGAGAGATGAGTCCCACGGCTGCATGGCCTTGATGCCCTTGTCATGGGGTTGGGTTCCTGGCAACAGAACTAGTTTGGCCCCTCCTACTCCTGCTCATTGGCTTCTGCCCCATCCCTGTCCTTTTCCATCCACTTCCTTGTCTCTCTCTCTGTGCTATTGTCTTCCGCATCTACCATGGGATAACAGAAACAGTGTCCTCACCAGATTCCCACACCCCCGAGTCCCTGGCTTTGAGAGCTGTGAGCCATTCCAGTTCTGCTTGTCTATGACCAGATCTCAGGGACTGCTGTAACCACACAAAACAGAGGGGCCCATAGGAACTTGTGACTAGCCAACTGAATAATGGTAGCTGCGCCGAGTTTCATGCTCACCGCCACTTGCCATCTCCATTTTTGTCACAGCAGCCACCCCTGCGGGTATGAAGCCGCATCCGACTGTAGATTTAGAACACAGTGCCCTGTCTTCCCTGCCCTGCCCCCTTCCCGCCACCACCACCGAGTCTGCGATCTTGCCCCTGGACTTGACTGGAGAAACCCCACTTGCTCCTTCCGTTCCAACCTTCCCTGTTCAAACTCTAGCATCCCATCCTGGCCGCCCTTTCCTGTGAGTGTCCCCAGCAGGATCCCTCTCTGGCCATTGCTTCCCCATCAGGGTCACAAACCCATTCCTGCTGACAGGTCTTCACAGAGCACCAGCTGTGGGACTCCAGACAGAGCAAGCTCCTCACACACAGTTCCTGGACCCTCCCTCCTGGCCCTCCTCCCTTGTGGACTTAGGATTCCAGTCTGGGTCGCTATCTCATGAGAACCATCTACAGTGGATTTTTTTAGACAGGATCTCTCTCTCTCTCTCTCTCTCTCTCTCTCTCTCTCTCTCTCTCTCTCTCTCTCTCTCTCTCTCTCTCTCTCTCAGGACTCATTTAAGCTAGGCTGGATGGCCGTGAGCCACAAGGACCCTCCTGTCTTTGCCTCTCCGATGATGGCATTAGGAGTATGCACCACCACACCTTTTTTTAAACATGAATGCTGGGAGGTAGAACTCAGATCCTCATGCTTACACATGGAGCACTTTACTAACCGAGCCCCTCCCTGCTCCTCTCTCCCTCTTCTCACAGTGGTGTCTTTGATGCAGCATGGGGGCTTCTCCCTCTGCCCTCCCGAGGACACATCCTGTGTTTGCCCATCTACTCCAGAATTTCCTATACCACGCTCCTTGCTGCCCCAGTGATAGGTCCAGCTCGGCTAATGAGGCATCATTAAGTTCTCATCTTGCCACTCTCTCTTTTCTACCTCAGCTATCAGGATAAGGTCAGTGTCTAGTTCTACTTCAACACCATATGGCTGGCTTGCTTGACCTAAAATTCATTCATTATCGAAGTTTCTGAGTGGGTCGTCTGAACGTCAGCTATGGTTTAGCTGCCTCCCTCCATCTCATAGGTGAAAACCTGGGGTCTGGTTGGGCTGTGATGCTGTGAAGGGTACATGTCCCCTTTGGTGCTACAGGACCCAAATATGTGATGGAAGGCAAACTCTCAAAGCAGCGTCTACCTCCAGGGCCCTGGGACCCTGAGTGCCTGCTAAGCAGCGAAACTTTTAGGTAGATCATGAACCCATTTCCCAGGTCAGCTGGGGACTAGGCATTCTGCAGTCTGCACATATGCACACCCTCTTTCTGATCCTGTCACTGTGGGTTACTGCTGGCTGCATATTCTGGGGTTCTGGATGCTCACACTACAGAGGTCCCTATTGCCTGTGTGCTGACAACTATCTCAGTTCAATGAGGGATCATAGAGACTCAGGACTCCAGTGGAGAGAGTAGTGTCAAGGCTGAGCTGGGGTGCGGGACTAGAAAAAGTGGCATGGAGGAGGCTTAAGTCTAAAGTGATTCGTTCTCTCTCTCTCTCTCTCTCCCCCCCCTCTCTACGCACACACACACACACACACACACACACACACACATCTGCCACCCTGCATGGGGCTCACTCTGACCATGAACAGCTGCAGCTTTGTGTCTTCAGAAACAGGAGGCGGTGGCCTCAGCTCCTCCAGACACCCAGGCGCTGCCTGCAGCCCCAGAGTTGACGTGCTAGTCATCTTGGGCTATTTCTTGTTTCCCACACATGGCCTCTGCTATCCGGGGGCACCACACAAGGGGTCTGGGGTTTGCAATGAGGAGCTGTGGGGTGGGGTGGGTCACATTCATGCACATATAGCCATTCATTCACTCTCTCAATCTCTCATTCACACTCATTCATTCACTCAACCAACTCCCATTCTCTCACACTCATTCATCATTTGTTCACTCGCTCATCATCCATTTGTTCATTCACTCATTCATTTATTCACTTACTTTCATTCACTCACTCACTAATGCATACACTCACTAATGCATACACTCACTACTTATTCATTCATTCACTCACTTGATCACTCTTTCATCCATTCACTCACTCATCCTTCAGTCATTAACTAATCACTTACTGTTCACTTGTTCCTTTATCCACCACTCATTAATCTGTTCAGTGAATTCTCTTTGCCCGGGAGCTAACCCTGCCTAGTTCCTGCTGTCGTGTTGACCCAACTGACATGTCTCAAGGGGGCTCCAGGATTCTCTCTTGCTGAATAGATGCCATAGACGATGGCCCTGCCTTCCCTTCCTTTTATCAAACACTGTAGGTTTCTGGCTTTTGTGCTCCATCTGCATACAAACCCTTGGACTTTGGAAAGATCGGGAGGGATGATGCTCATGAGGTCAGGACTCACAGGGGTCATAGCACATACCATCTGAACATCTACTATGTCTGGCCTAATGTGGCTCATGAGTCCCCTTGACAAGAAAATGAGGGACTGGGCTGGAGAGATGGCTCAGGGGCTTAAAGCACTAGTGCTCTTCCAGAGGACCCAGGTTCAATTCCCAGGTTCAAAACCACACGGCAGCTCACAACTGTCTGTAACTCCAGTTCCAAGGTACCCAACATCCTCATACAGGCAAACTGATTTATATGAAATAAAAATAAATAATGAAAACAAGGGACACTGACCTGAAGTAAGCCTTGAATGATGGGGAGAAGACTGTAGGTCATTCAAAAACTGTAGAGAAGTAGACACAGGGATCACAACAAAGCTACCACCATGGATGCTGCATCAGGACCATGAGTGCTGGGGTTGGACCAAGAACCTTGACCTAGGCAGTATCAGTTTCCCTGCAGCCCCCAGATCTCTCACCCCAAACAAGGATGGTATTACCTGAGCTGTTTTGTACCAGGTAGTGCCAAGGTCACTATGTCCAAACTGCCCTCCTTCACCTCCATCAGACCTTCTGGCTTTATCTCGGACTCATGCTTTTCTCATCGGCAATCCCAGTCTGCCGGTGGTGGCGCACGCCTTCAATCCTGGTGCTCGGGAGGTAGAGGCAGGCAGATCTCTGTGAGTTTGAGGCCAGCCTCATCTCTGGTCTACAAAGCAAGTTCCAGGACAGTCATGACTGTTATGCAGAAAAACCCTGTCTCAAAAAACCAAACACAAACAAAAAAAACCCCAGGAAATCCCACCCAGTTCCACCAGCCTCATCCTTCTAGCCTCAAGTCACTTGCCTGGAGTAGCAGGTGGCCTAGTTTAAATCCCACCCAAGGGCTCCCCCCCCCTTCTCATCAACCTGAGAAGGCTGCAGAATTGAGGTGTGATTATGTGGGAGCATCAGCCAGGCCTGGATGAATCTCCACCCCACCCCACCCCACCCTACCCCTGATCTACCTCAGAGCAGCATCCTGCATTCTCATTAGTTGTAAAAATGTCTCCTTAGCCGGGCGTTGGTGGCACACGCCTTTAATCCCAGCACCCAGGAGGCAGAGGCAGGTGGATCTCTGTGAGTTCGAGACCAGCCTGGTCTACAGAGTGAGTTCCAGGACAGCCTCCAAAACAATACAGAGAAACCCTGTCTCGAAAAAAAAAAAATCTCTCCTTCCAACTAGTGATGCAGTTCAACCCTCACCCAGACATGGCTCAAGATGTGTTCAGTAGTGATCGAGCTAGACAGGAGGATAAAGAAGCTAATGACTGGAAAGGTAGCGTCTGGGGTCCTTGGCAGGCAATCCTCACAACATTGCTGGCCCCGCTTCTGCAGTGCCAGGCACCACACAGTGCCTCACAGCTCTCGAGTAGGGTGACTCCGACAGGGCAGCTGGGTGCAGTGCTCCCATCAGAGGCAGGGAGGACTTGCAATCTCTTGCCTCCCTGGTAGGCCAGCTCTCTTGGGCCAGGTGGAGGAGGGATCAATAAGTGATGACAAGAGACTTGTCTGTGCTTTTGTGCTGTAGTAGATGTGCAGAAGTGAAGATGGGTTATGTGTGGCGCTCATACATGCTTGACATGTGTATGCACCCTTGCTCATGCAGCAATGGGTTAGCCAGTGAATAGCAAGCGGCACGTGGACTCTCACCTAAGGCTGGCATGGATAACCTGAACACATGGTCACTGATCCAGGACCAGGACCTATCTGGCCTTCAGTGTGTGTTTGTGTTCCTTAGGCTTTTGGCTACTTTGGTGTCCTGGCTTCTGTATAGCTCACCCCCTGTGTCCCCTCCCCCCATTTTCCAGCCTTTCTCTGTGAGAACCTTGGAGTATTACTCCTTGGTTTAGTTCATAGACTGCCCTGAGAGGTACCCTTGGCTATGGGCTCTAACAGGAACACACACACACACACACACACACACACACCGGAGGCTTGTAGCTGGTCTCTCAGTGGCTCACGAATGATGGCATCAAGAGGCTGGCTGTGCCTGTCAGGGTCACAGCTGTGAATAAGGTGGACAGCTGGGGTTCTGTGAGGTACCTGCTCCTCGGAGGGAGGGTCCTGTCTCCACACTGCAAGCTTTGGCAGATAGTTTTGCCTGCAAGCTGGAGGCCAGAGTACCAGTCAGAGGCATGGACCAAACGAGGATGGACAAGAGAGCAGCTGATGACTGGCAGAAGCTTTGAGAATTGACGGAAGCTGGGGCAAGTGGCCTGCGGGTGGCCTGGCAGGTCCTGGAAATCCTGGCTTCCTGTTTTTCCAACAAAGGACCTCTGTCCCCCCAGGAAGGCTACTGACCGGAGGTGACTTTTCCGTAAACAGGGTTGTTTTCTTCTTTTCCTCTCTACACAATACCAGAATCCCCCAGTCCCCCACCCTGATGCCTGTCACCACCATCCACCAGGCCTAGGCAGTCAGAGAGGTCTAGTAAGCAGGCTCCTAGGCCAAACAGCCGCTCTTGACCAGGGAATTAGGCAAGGGTTCACAGTTCGCCTGCCACGGTGAAGCCTGAGGACTCAAAGAACAGGAGTTCAGAGGTAGCGACTCTTCAGGGCAGGTGGAAACTGGACCAGCTTTGGTCTTAGGACTTGGTGGGACTCGGTGACCCTCATGGCCCAAGTTAGCAGTTTCCAGAGCAGGAAGCCAGGGTTGGATCTGTGTAGCAGGCAGTCCCCTGGAAAGGGACAGCAGACCTAGGCCCTCCCTTCAGGAAGGTTTCCCTTCAGGCCAGCTGTCAGTTGCTTCACAGGTGAAGAGCCAGAGAGCCAGAGAGTACCCCACTCTGCCAAAGTCCCTGATGGAGTAAACTGAGGGCAAAGGAAGCCAGGCCAGTTCCGGGCTCTGATAATAGAGAGGAGGACAAGCTCCCTGCCTCAGCTGTGGGTGAACTCTAGAGGGGCGCAGGGACAGAGTCTGATCTTTCTGGAAGCCAGATGAGGTGGGGGTGCCCTCTCCATGTGCCTGGCTCTGGAGGAACCGAGAGCGGGCAAGATGCCCAGTGGGCGATTCTGAGCCACAGTGTGCAGTGTGTGGTGGTGATTGTAGCCATCCTAGCGGCAGGCGCCTGAATGGGCCTGTGTAAGGGGCTGGGGGGCTATTTATAGCAGCTCCTGCAGGGAGAGTGCACTATTAATAGTTAGGGCCAAGGGTGAGTGGAAAATGTGCCTGCCCCTGCTGCCCAGGCGGTAGGGGCGGGGCCTTCTCTGCTGGAGACACCCGGGGCTGGTACTAGCCCCCACTCAAGCAGCCCAACAAGGGCCACTGTTACATGAACAGCAGCTGAGCCAGGGATTCAGGGTTTACCTAAGGCTACAGATTAAAGTGCCATCAGCTTCTCCTCCACGCTTCACCTCTGAGGGTTGCTGTGTATGGATTGGAAGACCCAGAACCACCAGACTCAATTCAGAGTTAGGGTAGATCTGTGTCACAGAGATGTCATTTTCCAGCCCCCAACCTGAGCGGCATCCTCCCTGTCACAGGTGACACGTCTGTTAGCTCAAGCAGGTATCTTGGCAGTAACAAGAGACCCTAGGAAGATGTCAGCAACCCTCAACTATAGATGTGACTGTGCTGGAATAGCAGGGCTGGGGAAGACAGCTTCCCTGGGCTCAGGCTCCATCCTTGGACTGCTTTTTGAAACTTGAAGGAGAACAGAAGTGTAGCAAGAGACATTTAGCTTAGTAATAAAAGAAGCCACTGGGGCCTGAGAGAGGGCTAAACAGGTAAACTGAGTCACTGTCAAGTCTGAGCAGCTGAGTTCCATTCTCAGGACCCACATGAAGAAAGAAGAGAACTGACTCCCCACAAGCTGTCCTCTGACTCCCACATACCCACCTCCAACCCCGCCCCCCACCAAATAAATAAAAACGGGAGGTGGAGGGGGAGGAGGAGGGGGGAGGGGAGGGGGAAGGGGAGGAGGTAGCAGCCAAAGGCAGAAAGACAGGTAACCCTTCCCCCTTGGGCTACTTCATCTAACAGGGTAGAGGAAGTGCGGAGGAAAGTCCTGGACCTAGGAATGCGGGGTGGGGGCGGGGGAAGGAAGGTGGACACTATGTTAATGACCTATGAATGAAGGACTGTCCTGGCTGGAGGCCTTTGAGCCTTGGATCTGGCCCAGCACTTTAGCCCACTTCCACATTCGGAAGTGCCTTTCTTTTTTTCTCTGCCTTACAATAAATTCTCTATTCCTACCACTATCCACGTGACCCTGCTTCCACTGCTTTGTCCTGGGACACAGGAACTTGGGTATCTCAGCGGGTGCTCTCCAGGTTGCAGTCCATACCCTTAACAAAAGAACTGGTGAAAATATGAGCCCGACCCCCCAAAACGAGCAACCCACAGTGGGTGCGGTGCGACGCCCCAACCCTGCGACGCGGCCCACTGGATCTCAAGCGGAGGGCTCGCCCTACTGTGACCCACACAACCCACGCCGAGCCCAGGCACTGGAGGGAGGGCGCGCGCGGCCAAGGGGCTCATCTCTTGCAGGAACATGGGTGCATAGGAAGACGAGGGGTGCCAGCGCCCGCCCACGCTCATTTGTTGCCAAGCGCTTTCCAGGAAGGTCGCGGCCTTCACCCAGAATGGACTGGTGCGGAGGAGCTATTATTTGCTTCTGGGTTGGGGGCGGGTGCTCCAGGCGCCTCGATGGGGCAGGGGCGGGGCAAGGGGCGGGGCATGTGACTCTGAGTTCGGCAGGTCCCCTGTGCATCCCTGCCCCTCCGGGTTCCCCATCACCGGAAACCTTCCAGGATTCCTTTTGCAGCCGTGCTCGCGCTGCTCTGCACCCTTCCCAGGGCCGGAACCTGCCGGTGCCGGCTGCGTACCTGGATTACTGCGGCATCGGAAAGGCCTGGAGGGGTTGTGGGAGTGCTCTCGGGTTCATTGGCCCCTAAAGAGACCGGGTCACTGAGGCCGGGCGCCACCCATCTCAAGGGGCGTGGCGAGCCTGGTCAGTAGCCGGCTGCTGGCGGTGGGTGCAGCTGGGTGCGGGCCTTGGACAGAGGTGGGGGGCAAGGGCCTTTCTGGGTTGGAACAGCTGACCTAACTCAGTCTAGTGATGTTGCCTGGGAACCTGCCTCCTGAGGAGCTGGCCTGGCGTCTGGAGCAACTAGTCACAATGAGCGCTTTGAGAGAGGGATGGCGAGGGAGGGAAGAAGGAGGGAGAGAGAGAGAGGAGAGACACAGACTTTGAAGTCAATCACTGTCCTGCTCGCTCCTGAATGTTAGTACTGTTACCTGGGGCTAACCAGGAGGTACGGCCAACTATCTGCCGTCCCCGGGTGTTTTAACACCATTAGTGGTTGACTGTCTCAGACCAGTATCCCTGCTACCCACCCCAGTGACCTCACTATGAGACACCCTGCCCCAATGGGCTAGATCACCCACCCAACCAAGGCCTTCCTGCCTTTCTGCCGCCTTGGCCACAAGATCTACGGATCACAGTTCCATAGAGCAGAGGGAGGTTGCACTGGGGGTTAGGGGAGCAAAGAGTGGCAGGCTCAGGGATCTCCAGGGACCAATCCTGTGCCAAGACACAAGTTTAGGAGGACACCCACAAGAGAGGCACTCCGAGAGTCCCTGGAGGGCTCCCACTGCTGGAGCCTGGGGAGGGATGATTTACTAGTTCACCTTGCTCAGTCTCTGAGAGCTGCAGGGGTTAAGTTGCCTGGCATTTCTGGGAGCCGGGAAGAGTTGTCTGGAAAGGGCTAAATGGTGCAGACCAAAGTGGCTGTTAGTGCATAGGCACTGGTCATGGGATTTGGTAGGCCAAGCTTGGTGAGAATAGCGATCCAGCACTAGGAAAGTGGGGGTGGGGTGGGGGGTGGGAGCTATGCCAGCTGTTGGGAGAGCAAGTGAAAAGAGAGGGACACTTGCCCCCAGGCTGGAGCCTTTCCTCCTCCTCCTCTCCCCCCTCCTCCCCCTCCTCCCTCTCCTCCTCCTCCTCTTCCTTCTCCTCCTCCAGCTTTCTTTATTTTTCTATGTACATTGGGTTTTGCCTGCATGAGGTTGCTAGATCCCCTGGAACTGGAGTTACAGACAGTTGTGAGCTGCCATGTGGGTGCTGGGAAATGAACCCGGGACCTCTGGAAGAGCAGCCAATGCTTTTTTTTTTTTTTTTGCATTTTTTTTTTTGTTTTGTTTTGTTTTGTTTTACGAGACAGGGTTTCTCTGTATTGTTTTGGAGGCTGTCGGACCAGCCCGGCCTCAAACTCACAAAGATCCACAGCAACCAGTGCTCTTAACCACTGTGCTATCTCTCCAGCCTGAGCCTTCCCATCTAAGCAGCCCTTGTGGGTCACAACTCCCTTGTCATAGCTCAGAACACTTCAAACGGTCACCTCAAGGGCTTCCCAGCTGACTGCCCCTCACAGCTGACTGTTACCAAGCAGATAGGGGTTGAAGGGTTTGGGCTTCTGCCCAGCAGGTATCCAGATGGCGTGACTGTCCCTGGTGGTGGGTTGAGAGTTGACAAGAAGGGACTGTTTGCTGGGCAGAGTCCGAAACCACCTATCAGTCAGCTGCCTGTCTTGGTTTTAGAAGTTTCCGTCTGTGCCGCCTTTGAGCTGATGGAGGTGGGACATCATGGCGGAGTGGGAAAGTATGCAAAGTGCCTCATGGCGTGGCCAGGATGTGAACCGAAGCAGCAGGACAGAGGAAGGGCCCCGACCTCTCCCCAACTTTATTTTATTTTATTTATTTTTTTTTTTTTGGTTTTTCGAGACAGGGTTTCTCTGTGGCTTTGGAGGCTATCCTGGAACTCACTTTGTAGACCAGGCTGGCCTCGAACTCACAGAGATCCGCCTGCCTCTGCCTCCCGAGTGCTGGGATTAAAGGCATGAGCCACCACTGCCTGGCTTCTCCCCAATTTTAAATAGCATTTATTTTTATTTTATGTGTATGGGTGTTTTGCCTGTGTGTGTATGTGTGTACCATGTGCATGCCTGGTGTCAGATCTCTTTGGACTGGAGTTAAAGATGATTGTGAATGGCCACATGCATGCTAGGACTCTCACACAGTTCTCTGCAAGAGGAGAAGGTGCTCTTACTCTTAAGCAATCTCTTCAGCCTCCCCATCTTTTTTCATATTTTTTGATTCTTTGGGAATTTCACATCATGTACCCCAGTCCCACTCATTTCCAAGTCCTTCTATATCCATTCTCCACCATTGTAATCTCCCCCCAAAAGAAAATAAAAAATAGGAAATTAAAAATTAAATAAAAAAGCCTGGCAGTGGTAGTGCACACTTTTAATCCCAGCACTCTGGAGGTGAAGGTAGGTGGATCCTGTGAGTTCCAGGCCAGCCTGACCTACAAAGCAAGTTTCAGGACAACCAGAGCTGTTCTACAGAGAAATGCAGTCAGAGAATAAAATCAAGCAAACAGGAAACAAAACATTGTC
This sequence comes from Mesocricetus auratus, assembly GCF_017639785.1. Classification (NCBI taxonomy): domain Eukaryota; kingdom Metazoa; phylum Chordata; class Mammalia; order Rodentia; family Cricetidae; genus Mesocricetus; species Mesocricetus auratus. Next base: position 76,401,036 of record NW_024429194.1, read on the forward strand.
TGGAAAAAAAAAACACCACAGATGCAGAAGCTGTCGTGTGTCATGGAATGTCACACAATATATCCTTTTGTCCAAATGGCTTTACTTGCAAATGTTCATTGCAATGGGTCATTGGTCTGGTTCAAGGCCACCTCCCTCTTAGACATTAAGCCCATAGCTAGGATTAAGTTATAGTGCATCTTGGCAAGGACAAGCTGACTTGGAAGAAACAAAAAGACTGTACCCCAAAGGAACCTCAGGACCCACTATGTGTTCCTGGCAGAACCTCCCCTAGTGCATAAGGGAAGCTTGGAGGTCATGGAGTCCTTTCCTGGGGACATGGGCTGCAGAACATGGTATGGACACAGAGTTAGGGGCCTCCCAGCAACACAGGAGACACAATAAGAGGTATATGTTAGCACAGCTAAGCAGACAAACGACAAGACCTTGAGGGGAGACAGAAGGAGAGCAGGTGTCTTGTTCCTCGGGGATAGAGGACACACTATGTGGCCACACCCTGGGGAATACCAGGCGAGGTCATGTGGAGTACTGACGGAAGCTGTCACGGAAAGCTGTGACACAATGACGCGGGTGCTAGTGCAGGTGGCTGCTGTCAGTGGCTGGAATGCAGCTGGCTGCTTGAGAAGCCGGTTGGCATGGGGCCAAAGGCTTGGCTAAGGTGAACAGAACACCGTGTTCCTGGGGGGGGGGGGGGGGGTAGATGAGCAGTCAACCAGGGCACTGCCTGCAGGGCAGAAGAAATCGAGGATGCGTGACTGGAGGCCAACAGTCACTGGCAAAGTCATGACCCATTGCCCAGTTTCCAGACTCAAAACCCCCTAAGGAAGCTGGGTCCCTGACGCCATTACAAGTCTCACCTAAAGGCCCCGGGCCACTGGCTTGGGGGGACCGTGCAGAAAGCGGGATGTATCAGGCATGTAGAGAACTGCGGTCCTGCCCTGACTCTAATGTCCTGAGGCGCCATTATGGCTACCCTGGTGTGGGATTGTAGCCGCATCCCACCTGCCTACAGTGAGTCCGCACCTCTAGACACCAGACGACAACAACCAGACCCAGAAGAGAGTGAGCCATCAGTGTGGATCCTGTCCTTGGTCACTCACAAGAAAGGTTGTCAGGGGGACAATTGAAAGACGCAAAAGATGCAAAGCTGGCCGTTTCGAGGCAGCTCCGCTCACCCCATTGGGTGTCTGTTACAAAGCAAGTGGATGAGCACAGGAGGAGGAGAGTAGATGTTGCTGAAACGGTCTGGATAGGAGCCGGAGGCGGCATCTTTGTCATGGTGGGACTCTCCAGTTCTAGGCTTACATGTCCCTTGCAGGCCTGTGTGCTTTGTCACCTTGCTTAGCAGAGGATCCACACACATGAGTTCATGACAAGCCATGGTTATATGTATGAGCTTCCTCCCAAAGCTGTAGTTACTCTTGCCTTTTGAGAGTCTGGTGGCTTGAGCCTGTCAGGGTGCTGGTATAAGAGAACTTCAAAGCAGGTCTCTCAGTTGCAGCCTGTGCCCTCCACTAGATGAGACACAATTTAGAGAGGGTGCTCAAGTGGTGAGTGGTGGCTTCTACACTTGGGAAATCTTTAGCCCCAAACCAGGGGCATGAGGGGCAGTTTTAACTAGGGAGAGTCGCCAGTGAGCCGCACGTAAGTGGCCTGGCTTCCACACACTGCAGTCTGACTCCAGATTGAAGGACTGGGCAGGAAATATGGAATTCATGGCTGAGTGCCTATGGTGGACCTGTTGCAGAAGCTCAGGGTGCAGGGCCAGGCTGTTCACTCACAGTGCTGGCCTATGCCTGCTGAGTTGGAGATGAAACAGGTGACCATAGCCTCTTCTGTGATCATCTTCTTAAACCGACTGACCTTCAATGCCCTGTCATCAGGTCATCAAACCCAGGGAAGATCACTAGGTAATGGGATGCTTCTGGGATGGCAGGATATGCAGTTTGCCACACGCATGGGTAGTTCAGACCTTCGGGGGTCTTGCCACATGGCTGTCACTGCTCCCACAGCTTTGCCTGACCTTGGGCTCACAACACGGCCTGTCAGGAGCTCCTGTCACCAACTGTAATGGTGAAGGGATGCCACCATGGCGTATGGACACAAATAGACAGTCATCAATTGTTGTGGAATAGAATATTTGTTTAACTATGTGAAGTTGCGTTGCATTAGTTTGTGCTGCAGAATAATTGTTTAACTATGTAAAGATTTGTGTTCCATTTGTTTATACTGAATTTGTTTATGTAAAAATACGTTGCTTTTGTTTATGCAGCATTTGTTTAACTATGTAAAGACATGTTGCTGTTTCACCTTGTCTGCCTAAGGCATCCGATTAATCTAATAAAAACACTGAATGGCCAATAGCTAAGCAGAGGAGGGGGAGGCGGAGCTGGCACGTAGAGAGAAAAGGGGAGCCAGCTGGTGGCCAGTCAGCCTGGGACTAGCCAGCCAGACAGGGAGGAAGCAGGAAAGCAGGATGAACAGTATGTTGATGAGGTAAATGAGCCTAGTAGAAATGGGTTATTTTAAATTAAAAAGAAAAAAAGCTATCTAGAAATGAGTCTAAGCTAAGGTGGAGCATTCATAATTAATAATAAGTCTGTGTCATGATTTGGGTCTGGTGGTTCAAGAAAGCCTACTACAATCAATAGTGTGGCTGTATGGGAATTGTTGGTGCTTCTCTGGTGACTCTGGTCTGTGGTCGAATATTATTTTCACGTGTGTGACTTTTTTCTTTTCTTTTCTTTTTTTCGTTTTTTGAGACAGGGTTTCTCTGTGTAGCCCTGGCTGTCCTGGAACTCACTCTGTAGACCAGGCTGGCCTCGAACTCACAGAGATCCGCCTGCCTCTGCCTCCCGGGTGCTGGGATTAAAGGCGTGGGCCACCAGCGCCCAGCCCAGGTGTGTGACTTTTGCCTGTGTTGCATTTGTTTAACTCAGTGAAGCTGGGATTCTTTGCCTGTTTAAAACACCTGATGGTCTAATAAAGAGCTGAATGGCCAAAACAGCGAGGCAGGAGCAAAGACAGGCAGGGCTGGAAGGCAGAGAGCATAAATAGAAGGAGAAACCGGGGAGAAATGGGCAGCAAGAGAGAAGGAGGAGGGTTTCAGGGGCCAGACACAGAGGAAGAAGGAAAGAAGGGGTACAGAGGTAAGAAAGATAAAAGCCCAGAGGGAAAGGTATGTGGGTTAAGATAAAAGAAACTGGCCGGGCGGTGGTGGCGTACGTCTTTAATCCCAACACTCGGGAGGCAGAGGCAGGCGGATCTCTGTGAGTTCGAGGCCGGGCTGGACCGACAGCCTCCAAAACAATACAGAGAAACCCTGTCTCGTAAAAACCAAAAAAAAAAAAAAAAAAAGAAAAAAAAAGAAAGATACAATAAGAGAAGCTGGCTAGAAACAAGCTGGGCATTCATAACTAAGAGTAAGTCTCCACTCTTATTTGGGAACTGTGTGGTGGGCCCCTCAAAAAAGCCAAAAGAGTAAAACATCACACAATCACACAGCACTGGTCATCTGCTTAAAGAAATGGCTCACAGACATGTGGTCTGTTTGATTGGGTGGGTGCCGGGAGGAGAAAGATGGAAACACCAGGGAAGGGTCTGGTGAGACAGATGGAAGAACTTGGGTGTAGACAGTTGTTGAAAATGAAATTCCACCCCAACCTCCAGAGGATGTACCTACAATGGAAATTACCATGGAAGCACAGCGCCCATGACTGTGAAAATGCTGAACCCTACAGTGGCAGCAGGAGTGTTGATGAATGCTGACCTCGGGCACGGCATGGTCATGCCCATTTTGAAATCTGAGCAACTGTTGGCTGTCTCCGTGAGACCCTCACGAGACAGAAAACTATTAACATTTCCTTGTGGAGTGAGTTGGGGAAGGGTCTTCAGCCCTTTACTGGAGATCCAGTCACTCCCACCTGCCTTGGCTTCATGTGTTTTGGGGGTGAGCAGACTATATAGGAGGTGAAAATGTAAGGGGGGTGGCTGGAGAAGACTCCATCTCTGCCACTTTCAAGTTGTCACCCATGTTAAGGTAGGGACTTTAGAGGCCCACCTATGCTCCTGTAACCCTTCACCAATAACTCATTGCTTTGGCAAGCTAGGCTTGGATGGTAATGGTTTCTGCTACAGCTAGCTGACCTTTTGGGGGGTGATGAGATGGTTTTTTTCATGTGTCTCCAGTAATTAGCAGCCTGCACCTACCATAGTAGTTTTGGATAACCAGGTAGACAGAATGACTTACTTGGGTGACACCAGCCACCCCTATCAGTCTCAAGTCGAGTGGTAGTGGCGCACACTTTTAATCCCAGCACTCGGGAGGCAGAGGCAGATGGATCTCTGTGAGTTCCAGGCCAGCCTGGTTTAGAGAGCGAGTTCCAGGACAGGCTTCAAAGCTACACAGAGACACTCTGTCTCAAAAAACAAAAAAAAAAAAAAAAAAAAAAAAAAAGGAAAGAAAGAAAAGAAGGAAGGAAGGAGAGGGAGAGAGAGAGAGAGAGAGAGAGGGAGGCGCCCTGTTAGTCATGGATGAGTATGGGAACGGAAGAAGGCTGGGATGGTTTAGGCAGACGCTATGCACTCACTGGACAGCAAGGCTGCCTCTGTGTTCAGGGGTGCACCCAGGACATGGCCTCCGGGAGACTGGCACTGCCACAGAGAGAGGTTTATTCTCGCCCAGCAGCCCATGTGCGAAGGGTAGCTCTCCTCTCCCCAGAGATCTTGGCTGAGAATCAGGTGGCCCTGCCAGGTGCTCTTGTCAGCGTTTCTCCTCTACTGTGCATGACTGGAGCTAGCCATTGTGTGATGGTGTGTGTGTGTGTGTGTACGTGTATATGTGTTGTGTACACACAGGTGTGCTCAGGTGCTGTAGTGCTGTGCACCCAGGAATGTAGAGTAACTCCTGGACCTACCTACTCCAGGTAGTCACATTGGTCACTCAGTTGTGACACAGCATTTTCACACATTGGACCTCAGCACTAGGGCCACAGTGGCTGCCCGCTGATAACCATTGCCTTCAAGAATGGCTTATCCGCTGGGCGGTGGTGGTGCATGCCTTTAATCCCAGCACTCAGGAGGCAGAGGCAGGCAGATCTCTGCGAGTTCGAGACCAGCCTGAGCTACAAGGGCTAGTTTCAGGACAGTCTCCAAAAACACAGAGAAATCATGTCTTTAAAAGCCAAAAAAAAAAAAAAAAAAAAAAAAGAATGGCTTATCCTCCAGCATTCCCAGAAGGCCACTTTGAGTTATACTTTCTAACAAAGACAGTCTTGGAAAGAACTTCTGTCAGCAATGTCCCTATGTTTCCACTATGCCTGCTAAAGGCCAGGGAAGGTGGTGCCTGGCAAGGTTCCAGACCTGGGTTTATGCTAAGACCCCAAAGACCCTGCTGGATCTAGAAATCAAGGGTGAGAGCCTTTTGATTGTACAGAAGTGTAGACATACAATGTGCACATGTGTGTTGTTCCCTTACAGTGTGGCAAAGAGGCAATTGGGCCAGAAAGTCAGCATAGGCCCCAAGCTAATGCCCTGGGAACTGTTGAGCAAGTCCTGGCTGCAACTCTGTGGACTAGGCTGGCCTTGAACTCACAGAGATCCACCTGCCTCTGCCTCCTGAGTGCTGGGATTAAAGGAGTGTGCCACTACCGCCAGGCTTGAAGACCAGTTTTGAAAATGCTCTCTCACAAACAATAGTGTGAAGGAAGAACACAGGCTTGCCAGGCTCCTGACTCACCCCAGCTTAGAGTTCTGGGGCAGGGTCATTGTAGTGCGGGATTGGCCTCCCACAGACACAGCAGTCCTTTACTGAAGGACAGCTTTGTAGCCTGAGGTCAGTGTTGGTTTGCCAGTACAGACCCACAGTGCCACCTGCTGGCCATACACCCAGGAAGGACTGGTGTGGATTTCTGCAGGGCATCCATCCATACATAAGGAGGACGGCTCTGCCCTCCACCTGGTCTGCTGGAACTGAGGAGCAGAGGGAACCTGGGTAGATAAGCTTCTTAGGTACCCCGTCCCAACCCAGGAGGCAGAGTGCCTACATTAAACCCCAGGGTCCATGTGCCCGATCTCCAGCTTATGACCACTCCTCCTCCACCCCATTCCTGCCACCTCTATGATCTGGGACACTGCCTGTATTGCTTGCCTGCCAGGTAGGGTCCTATCGGAGCCTGTCCGCCTCTCTTCTCAAACTATACCCATCTAGTCCCTTCTGTCTCCAAGCAGGGAACCCTCTTTGCTGTGTATGGGCCCGGGTGCCTCCACCAGAAACATTCATTTATTTAGAGAAGTCAAAGTAGCAGCCACCCACCCTAGCCCAAGGTCATTAAGTTGGTGGACTCAGGGTTCCAAGAGCACATCCCAGGAGCAGGACTCCCTGGTCCAAGGTCACAGCAGCCAGTGCCTAAGAGCAGCCATCCACACCCACAGCCTGGATATCTGCAGCACCATTCAAGGGAAGAGGGCTGCCCAGGTGGCCTACCCTTCCCTAGGGTGTATACCTCTGCACTGGCCATGTGGAAACAGCGCCACTTAGAGATCCCTCTGCTTTCAGATGATGGCTGGCTGGGCAGTCTGTCTCTAGTCCCCTGAGAGCTGGCAGTGATATAAACCCCGGGGAACAAGCAGGGAACCGAACCTGCACACACAGGTCTGTTAGCTTGTGGACCATGGCATTGTCCTGACATAAACCCCCTATCCCAGTTGGATAAGAACAGCGTCTAGCAGACAGAGGCAGGCAGGTAGAATGGAGCTGAAGAACCAGCCTGCCAGAGACCCCATTCTAGTGCCCAGGCGGAAGCTGACCACCACGGGCCCGGCTCACGTGGTGCTAGCTGTATAAATTCAGTACTGGGTTCTGTTTGCTTTGCTTTGGTTTTTTTTTTTTTTTTTTTTTTTGGTTTTTCGAGACAGGGTTTCTCTGTGGCTTTGGAGGCTGTCCTGGAACTCGCTCTGTAGACCAGGCTGGCCTCGAACTCACAGAGATCCACCTGCCTCTGCCTCCCAAGTGCTGGGATTAAAGATTAAAGGCGTGCGCCACCAACACCCGGCTGGTTTTTTTTTTTATACTTAAACACTAGGATTTTTAAAAAATATTTTATTTATTTATTATGTATACATTCTTCTGCATGTGTGCCAGCAGAAGGCACAAGATCTCATTCAAGGTGGTTGTGAGCCACCATGTGGTTGCTGGGAGTTGAACTCAGGACCTCTGGAAGAACAGTCAGTGCTCTTAACCTCTGAGCCATCTCTCCAGTCCTGGTTTTGGTTTTTTGAGACAGAGTTTTTCTGTGGCTTTGGAGCCTGTCCTGGAACTAGCTCTTGTAGATTAGGCTGATCTTGCACTCACAGAGATCTGCCTGCCTCTGCCTCCCGAGTGCTGGGATTGATGCCTGGCTGAGTACAGTGGCATCTTAGGGTTTCTAGTGCTGTAAAGAGACACCATGGCCATGGCAACTCTTTTTTATTATTTATTTGTATTTTATGTACATAGGTGTTTTGCCTGCATGTATGAGGCATGTTGGATCCTCTGGAACAGGAGTTACAGATAGTAGTGACCTGCTGTGTGGATGCTGGGAATAGAACCCAAATCCTCTGGAAAAGTAGCGAGTGCCCTTAACTGCTAAGCCATCCCTCTAGCCCCAACCATGACAATTCTCATAAAGGAAAAACATTTCATTGGGGTGGCTTACATTTTCAGAAGTTTAGTCCATTATTATCATGGCAGGACATGGGGGCATGCAGACAGACATGGTGCTGATCAGATCAGAAGGCCACAGGAAGTGGACTGTCTCACTGAGTGTGGCTTGAGCATATATGAGATTCAAAGTCCACCTCCACAGTGACACAGTTTCTCCAACAAGACCACAATTCCTAATAGTGCCACTCCCTTTGGGAATCATTTTCTTTCAAACCAACACATTGAACTCCCTGGCATGTAGCCATATCATAATGCCAAAATGTATTCAATCCAACTTCAAAAGTCCCCATAATCTAGCACAGTCCCAACAATGTTTTAAAGTCCAAAGTTCAAAGTCTCTTCTGAGATTCATGCAATCTATTAACTGTAATCCCCTATAAAATCAAAATAAAAAAAGATCACATACTTCCAACATATAATGGCACAAGGTATACATTACCATTCCAAAATGTAGGGAAGGAGCCGGGCGTTGGTGGCGCACGCCTTTAATCCCAGCACTCGGGAGGCAGAGGTAGGCGGATCTCTGTGAGTTCGAGGCCAGCCTGGTCTACAAGAGCTGGTTCCAGGACAGCCTCCAAAGCCACAGAGAAACCCTGTCTCGAAAAACCAAAAAAAAAAAAAAAAAAAAAAAAAAAAACCAAAAAACCAAAATGTAGGGAAGGGAGCATAGTAAGGAAATACTGGACCAAAGCAAGACGGAAAAATAGCTGGGCAAACTCCAAACTCTGCATCTCCATGTCTGATGTCAAAATGCTCTTCAGATCTCCAACTCCTTTCACACTGCAACACACTTCTTTCTTTTGGGCTGGTTCTACTCCCTGTTAGCAGCTTTCCTTAACAGGCATCCCATGGCTTTGCATCTCCAACACCTTGGGGTCTCCAAGGCAAACCAGGCTTCATCTTCACAGTTTCATGAAATAGCTTCGCTAGGACTCCACTCAGGGACATCCTGACACATTCCTGGCCTAAAAACACATTAGGACAAGAGGCTCTGAGCTCTAAGTGCAAAGGGGAACTAATGTGTAGCTAAAGCTACCAAGTTTTGCTGCCTACTGGGGCTGGGACATGGTCCCAACATGACACCCTCAGTTTCTTTCATTGCATAAGCTTGGCTGTTTTGGAACTTGCTCTGAAGACCAGGCTGGCCTTGAACTCAGAGATCTACCAGCCTCTGCCCCAGGAGTGCTAGGAATTGAAGGTCTGCCCCACCACATCCCAGCTCTAAGCTTTTAATTTCTTTTCACCAATTGGAAACTTAACTGGGTGGGATCTTGCCCTGAGGTCACTGTATCAGACTTTCTTGAACCACCAACCAGCTCCCACATCAAGGCAGAGATTTACTTATGAATGCTCACCCTTATCCTATACTTGTCCCACTAGCTCTTATAACTTAATCTGTTTCACTTTATCTATGTTTTGCCTTGGGGATTTTTACCTTTCTTTCATTCTGTATGTCCTACTTTTCCTGCTTCCTCTGTGTCTGTCTGTCTGGCAGCAACCTGACTGACTCACTCTCTTCTGTCAAACCTAAATTCCTCCTCCAACTTATTCTCTCAGCCCGCTTATCCCTTCTCTGCCTAGCTATTGCCCATTCAGCTTTTTGTTGTTGTTTTTATTTTTACGAGACAGGGTTTCTCTGTATTGTTTTGGAGGCTGTTGGTCCAGCCTGGCCTCTGCCTCCTGAGTGCTGGGAGGCAGCCCGGCCCATTCAGCTTTTTAAAAAAAGATTTATTTATTTATGTATATGAGTGCTCTATTTGTATGTAATGCTAGAAGAGGGCATCCATATCACGATGTTGTGAGCTGCCATGTGGTTGCTGGGAATTGAATTCAGGATCTTTGGAAGAGCAGCCAGTGCTCTTAACTGCTGAGCCATCTCTCCAGCCCTCTCAGCTTTTTATTAGACCAATCAAATGCTGCAGGCAGGCAAAGCAACACATCTTTACATAATTAAACAAATGCAGCATAAACAAATGTAACACATCTTTACATTGTTAAACAAATGCAGCATAAACAAATGTAACACATCTTTACATTGTTAAACAAATGCAGCATAAACAAATGTAACACATCTTTACATAGTTAAAAGTAATATTCCACAACAGGTCACCATTCCTTTTATTATCTAATCCGCTTATCTTCTTGAACATAGGATTTAACTCTATTCTACTTCCTGGTGCCCCTTTTCTCAATCTGTACATTTTGTATTTTTATTTGCTCAGCTTGTTTCTTTTCATTATAAATCTTCATTAGAATTGACACTAATAACCACACAATAAAGTCCATACAAAGCTGTTTTGAGATTTTCTCTGTCAACAAAATTAATCTAAAACTCTTCACTTTAGCCTCAGGCAGACTTTTCAGATAAGAGCAAAATGCAGCCACATTGGGGCTGGAGAGATGTCTCAAAGGTTAATAGCACTAATTGCTCTTCCAGAGGTCCTGAGTTCACAATTTCCAGCAACCACATGGTAGCTCACAACCATCTGTAATGAGATCTGGCACCCTCTTCTGGTGTGCAGGTATGCATGCAGGCAGAACACTGTATACACAGTAAATAAAAACAAAACAAAAAGCAGCCACATTGTTTACCAAAATATTGCAAGTTCAGTCTCTAGGCCACATACTAACATTCTCTGAAACCTCTTGATCCAGGCCCCCACGGTTCAAGTCACACTCAGCACCACTGTCTTCCATGCTCCTACTAGTATGGCCTATTATAAGCAGCACTTAAAGCATTTCACTGCTTTTCTAATCCAGTCCCAAAGTCCACATTCCTGCAAACAAAAGTGTGGTCAGGACTGTCACAGTCTGTTACCAACTTTTGTCTTTGCTAGGGCTCCTATTGCTATGGGGAGACACCATGACCACAGCAGCTCTTGTAATGGAAAAACATTTAATTGGGGTGGCTTACATTTTCAGAGGTTTAGTTCATCATCCTGGCAGGACATAAAGGTGTGCAGGCAGACATGGTGCTGGCTACATATTGATCAGAAGGCAAAAGGAAGTGGTCTGTCTCACTGGGTGTGGCTTGAACATAGGAGACTCAAAGCTCACCTCCATGTCATACTTCCTCTAACCAGACCACACTTCCTAACAGTGCCACTCCCTTTGGGGGTGGTTTTCTTTCAAACCACAAGGAAAAAGTATTCCCTCCCTTCGCAAGTATGCACAGGGCTTCAGGAACATATGTAGGTCACAGCTTGGGGCAGCATGGCAGGCAAAGGAGTGGAGTGGTGAGGCCAATCGAAGAGGGACCCCAAGGACCATCAGGACCCCAGATATTTGGAGAGCTACAGCAGAAAGAAGAACATGATCTAGCACCATGCTGGCAAGGCCAAGACTCCCCCAGAGGCCACAGACACTCAACTTATATTCTGATTTTTTTCTGATTTTTCTTCATGCCCAGATGAACTGTCCAGCTCTACTACCAAAGTTGGTGCCTTTCTCTTTGAGTACAGCTGCCAACACAGCTGCAGCAGGCTCATAGGCTGAGTCCCAGAGCAAGGCAGTTTTTTGTTACTGAGGTAATCAACTTCAATAAAGGAAAAGCTATGCTGGCTTAGTTTAGGCTTCCAGTGCATGTTTATCTGGCCCCATTACTTTGGGATGTCATGAACAGCATATCATGCAAATCAGTGGTGGACAAAATTCCCTCATTGTCAAGAAAGGAAGAGCAAGCCAGGATCCCAACACCTCCCTGCTCGAAGGCATGCTCACCTTCCACTGGGCCCCAACTCCTAAGGGCCCCAACTCCCCAGAAGCACCACAGCAGGAACCAGGTCTGTAGAAAAATGTATTTGGCAGCCTCTGAAGCTACATGTTACACAATTTGCTTGCCTGAGGCAGACAGACTACAGGGCATGCCAGGACACCCCCTATCCTCTACCACAGTGGGCACTTGCTCGGGGACAACTTGCCAGGTGCCCACCAAGGTCAGTGGACTCTGAATCCTCAGGGGAAGACATTTATGTCCCAGCTCCGGCAGGACAGGTGCAAACTGAATAGTGTTGAAGGTCTACATTCTCAATGAAACAAACCAACACATTTTGTTCCTGGTGACCTTCAATGATCAATTTTATTATAAAGAACAGTATCAAAATATACAAGTCTATTTAAGAACCACCAAGAAATGCAGCTTTTTAAAGGGCCAAGTGAGTATCAACTGTTTGAAAGCAGGTAGCTTCTCCCTCCAAAGCCTCCTGGAAAAATGAGATTGATGTCCATGGGCCACATTTTCTATACGATGTCCTCTCAATAACTTAAAAGGGTGAGAGTCCGGCTTCTGAACCTGGATGCCCGTCACAAATCCTCATGGGAGGGTGGCTGTGTGGGATTTTCCTCTGCCACTTCTGTCAGAAGACACACAGGTCACTGAATGAATACCCAGTGCTGCGGTGCCTTGAGGATGGATTTGGATAGGATGGGAGCTGTATGTATAGGTGCTGATGTCCCAAGACCCACCGCAGTGCCCAGGCAGGCACTTCACAGCCTTAACCAGAGGCGGAGCACAGAGGGTGAGAGATGAGGTGGAGGCCAGGCAGTGAAGCAGGCAATCCTGTCCTATGGCTGCTAAGTTCCTCTTTCATCCTAAGTGTGGATGTACAACTGTTTGCCCTGCTCAGCCTGGCCTTTGGGAAACTCTTGTCACTACTGACTTCTCTAAACACTGCCTGCTCCTACTTTCCATAACTCCTGAGTCTGTCAGACTGAACTGTCTTTCTCAAGGAGAGGCGCTAACATCCTATCCTATCCTATCAATGTGGCTTGGCTTAGAAACAGGGATTTTGCACCAGTCAAGTGAGTGGTGTTATCCTTATGAAAAGGAAAAGCTTGGACACATGGAGACCATGCAAGGACTAGGAATGTTCTGGAAGGACTGAACAGACCCTACTTTACAGCCTCAGAGCCAGCCACAGACCTGACCTTAGGCTAGGGTTCCAGAACCCAAGATCACTCTGTTGGGAATCCTGGAAGGGCTGGTGCCTCAATGAGGCCGTTGCATTCTGCTCTTCCTCCTCTTTCAGTGGGACCAGCACATTCTGTTTTCCCTTTCTCCACAGCCATCTGGAAACCCAATCTGAAGGCATTAACTGAATTCTCCCCTGTACGGGCCTCCCTCACACACCTGCAGAGTCCTCCTCCTCCTCCATGACCCTGGTGTGCACAGCACAGAGGTTTTATCTGACTTCTGTGTTGTTACCAGAGCAGAGCAATTCTGCGTTCATTTATTTGGCAGTTTTCAAGTGTCTGGCTACTCCCAGCCCTGGGGAGGGCAGGCCACACTGCTCCTGGCTTTCTGCCACTCACCGCCTTCTGCTGTCTGTACACAAGCATCTTCTGTCTCCTCAAAACCATCTGGACACACGCAGACAAAGCTCCCTGGAGTATTGTAGCAGTTCTCATTTTCCTTCTTACACACCTTTTCTGCTAGTGAGCATTCATCTATATCTGTAATAAAAATACTCCATATTTCAAGAAATGATTACACACACAAACTCACTCATTCACAAGTCATTCACCAATGAAAACAATGGGACCATGAATGCCCATCAGAGAAACAAGTAGCAATTAGGGAGTTGCTCAGAGGAGAGGTTCCTGGGTCTCAGTGGCCAGGCCTCAACTGGCAGAGCAGAGACATCTCAGCAGTAAGGGTGGGAAGCCCAGTACCCTGTGCAATGTTCAAGACAATGGAGTTGACCTCAAGCTAAGACAGCCATGTCCCCTGGGAGCTGATGATGATATAGGTGCTCAGGTAAATGTGCTACAACCGGTACCGCAACAGTATCTGTGCAGGGGTAAACCCCATAGTCAGCATCTATCAGAGACTGGGCAAGTGATGTGTTCCTTCTAGAAAGTTCCCCTTCTTTAGCAGACAGCTCACTGACCTGCACACTCTCCATTCTGCTTGCTGTAGCCAGAGATACACTCTTTACAATTGGCGGGGCCTTTTCCTGTGCAGCCCACACAGGTAGAATCACACTCTAGAAACAAGGAGGGAAAGATGTCAGACAACTTCCACTTAAGTAAGTCTGAGCAAGAGTACCACATCATAAAACAGACCTTAGAGACATGAAGGAACTTAAAAAAAAAGCCACCTCAAGCACAGTAACAGTTCGTTTCCCTAACCAAGACGTCAGTAAGAACAGCCAAGCAGAGACTGCAGGCTCTATGGGCCTAGTGTCACATTTCACTGAGAGGACACTGCAGCTTCTAGCTTAGAGCTGTGGACACTGGGTGAGTGGCAACTTCACCCGGGCTACTCTGTGAATTGCTTAAGACCCTAAAATACGCATACCATTGACTGGCAAATTTGGGAAGCAAAAAGGAGTGTGAAATGTTTTCTAACATGGGCATGGTGGCATACAACTTTAATCCCAGCACTTAGGAAGCAGAGGCAGAAGATCTTGAGGCTAGCCTGGTCTACATGGTGAGCTCTAGGATAGCCAGGGCAACATAGAGAGATCCTGTCTCAAAAAAAAAAAAAAAGTGTGAAAAGTTTTCCCTTCAAAGAAAAGAGCCTGGAACAGCAGCATGCTCCAAGATTATTATGAGTACAAACACGTAATGATAGAGGTGTGTGGTTTTCTGTCTACTGTTAATGTCACCACTTCCAAGTTTCTGAAGCAGACTGTTCAGAGGCCATCCTAGCCTCACATGTTGAAGGAAGACAGAGAAACCCTATGGAGGATGACAGGTCCCAACACTCCAGTCACCTTCACATGTGTACGAGCCGTTGACATTCTCACAGTACTGTCCATCGCTGCAGGGTGGGGTCTCTGCTGCACACTCATCAACATCTGGAACAAAGCCACAAGGCTGTGAGCAGAGCCCACGGCAGCAGGGCTGAGGCACCACGCACACGACTGCAATGAGCTCCTGAGCTGCCTGCCACACAAGCTCAAACCTTCTCTTTCTTCACTCCGAGTCTCATGGCTTGAAACCAGCCTATGGCTGAGTTCTGAATTTGCCTAAGGCCAGGCAGCTGCTGAGGGGTGAAACCAAAACTAGGTCTAACAGAGGAAGGCGGGCAGGCAGTGGGCACCTGGGGCTTGTACAAGTCAGTGCCATGGCACAGCCCAGTATTTTGATGCTACCAGTTGTGGTGGAGACTCCTGCTTAATCTAGATTTGAGTCCTTCTGAAAACCACATGTAGGCCATAAGAATGGCCTTCCACAGCCCTGAGGGGAGCAGACAAAAGGCATCATCAGGTGGGAGTCAGAGGGTCTCCCCTGTAAGGAAGCTTTCCCCTCCCACCCTGCTCACCGACACAGGCATCCTCTACACGTGTCCAGCCCACTTCGCACTCCACACAGTCTTTGTTGGTCGGACCTGAGCATGTCTTGCAGGACTCATCACAAGCTGGAAAGCAAAGGCTGGATTAGGAGGGCCCTTCAGTGAACAGGGCCCTGTCCTCTCCCACACAGAGGAAAGCCTACTTTAGGAATGAGGACTTAAGCTCAGCAGGAAAATAACAAAAACTGAAAACAAGAAAATAAGCAGCCATTACTTTGGGGCAAGATGTCACTATAGGCAGCATTTCTCATGGACTGATGAAACATGAAATGTGTTAATTCAACCAAGGATGCTGCCCTGTGCAGGCCGCAATTGCAGGGGCCCCAGGAGGCTGGCAAGGGACTCTGCTCTGCTCAGTGATCTGACAGGCAGAGCTGACCTCAGTCATGGGACTTATCTGCTCAGGTAACCCTAACAACCAGCTAAAAACAAGGGTCCTGATTCCCCTGTGTAGCCATCTCTTACGGGCCCAGAAAGTTGTTTGATTGACTGTGGACACATCTATACCTTGCCCCCGGCTCTCCAAGGACACCTGGTGGAAACCTAAGGACTTGTCCATCCTTCACGGACAGCCACAGGCTGGGAGTAAGCCTTTCATCAGAATATTCCAGGAGATCATATGGAACATGGCCTACTACTAGGTCCTCGTTCAAAAGGCCAAATGCATTTGGTATAGGCGCGACAGAACCTGACACATGCACTCAACCTCCATGTCACTCCTACAAGAAGCGGCAGGAAGCTTTTCCTTTTGGTGTAGCTTACAGATACTTCAAAAAGGCCACATCTCTAGGCCGCCTGCACTGCTCTGGACACCCGGGGCTAGGGGGCCAAGAGGCACTCTGTTCCCAGCTACGCAGTTTCAGCAGGGATTGCTCACCACAGCCTCACTACCAACCAAGCTGAACAGACTCTGGGTGCTGCTGCTTACCTGTGCAGGAGCTGTAGGTCTCATTCCTCGACAAGCTGAAGTAGCCATCCATGCAGTCGATACACAGTGGCCCCTTGTATCCTACGTGACACTGGCAGGACCCGTCACCATGTCTGCTGCCATCTCCGTTGCAGTGGCCATTTCCGCTGCAAGGCCTCTCAGACCCACCCTGGCATTCTTGGAAGACATAAACCTTTGTTTGGAGCATGTCCCAGGGGTGGCCATGTTGTTCTCACACAGGGAGAATCATAGCACCTCTCACAACATGCTCACAACCACAACCATTGGGAGCCTTCCCAATTTAAACCTGGCACCATTCCTGCTGAGGAAACAGGCCTGAAAGTCGAAGGAAAAGACTAGAAACACACAATGACTACCTAGAATCTGCAGGATTAACACTGTAATACATTATGTACCCGGGGAGAGAAATCTGATGGATTCAGCACACAGCCAGGGAGAGACAAGCAAGAGGCATCTCAGCCTGTGTGCATCTCAGCCTGTGTGCATCTCAGCCTGTGCGCATGCCTGAAACTGAAACTGCTGCCACCTGACCCAGATCGATTACATGACTGGCTCTGGTCTCAAGGCTCACTTCATAGAAGGCCAGGGCCAGCTAAGCACAACTACCACCCCCAACTCCTCATCAATAGGTCTCTGGAGTACACATGAGCTCCTCAGTCCGTGATCCCTACCCTAAAAATCGCATTAGGACCAGAGGCTCTGAGCTCTACAGTGCAAAGGGGAACTTTGCTAAAGTTAGCAGTGATGCAGGATCCTGTGTTTCAGGTTTACAGCACCAGAGTCGGGGTGGACAACTACTCATCTAAGGAAAGAGGCAGAGTCCCCAACTCCACAGAATCCCCTCTGTGCTTTTAAACACAAGGAAGTCACAGAGGAGGAACAGGAAAGATGGAAACTTGGGATGTCCCAAGAGAAACGTACCCTGACAGTCTGGCCCATAAGTGCCTGGAAGACAGCATGCTTTCAGTGTGTGTACACAGAACCACTCAAATAGGTTAGGGTACTCCTTCTTCCTGAGGATTTAGAAACAGTCATTAAAACCCACGAAATGCTGATCTGGGAGCATGGCTCAGTGATGGAGCACACACACTCCTAAGGGATGCCTGAAGCCTTGGACAGTTTCAAACCCTAAACATACTATTGGCCTTTACAAACATACTGGTGGGGAAGTTTAATTTGTAAATTAGACATAGTAAGAGGTCCGCGACAATATCGAAACAGAATATGATACACTGCAATGAGACTTATCTCTGGAATTTCCCACTTCTTATCATCAGGTTGAAGTAACTACCTCAGGTGACTTGGGGTAGGAGGCACTGTATAAGCCCCAAAAGCTGTGTGATGGGAAACAAGAGTCAGGTGTGCACAGGGCCTCTTTGCAAGCTTCCTGACTCTAAGAGCCGTGCTCTGGTAAGAGACAAAGGCTCTAAGTGGGTAAAATGGGACAGGGATGCTACGGCTTCTGTAATTTCTCCCCTGGGAAGAGACTGCAAAGCTACCGATGAGAAGACATGGTCCTGGACACTCACAATGTCTGCCACCAGGCCTCCAGCTGCTCCTCCTGCTGTTCCAAGAGCTGGTTGCATTCAAAGTCACTGCTGTCACACAGGCCCTCCATGATCTCCAGAAGCCGAATCTCACTGAAACACAACTTGTCAGCACCCCAAAGCACCCGTCTGCTCACTTTATACATGTCCCACCTAGAGACTACTTTAGTGCAGAGGGGACCATCCACAACCACGGGAAGGGTTAGTCAGCAAAGGGGAAGCTAAGCCGGGGTGTGCCGGAGACCCAAGGATAGCAGGTGCCTCCATCACCACAGCATGGGAAGGAGAGCTTATTCCACTAGCCAGGGAAGGCAGAAGTCACTAGGAGGGTTGGAGGTCCCAATTTGAGTTTTCAAGGAGTGGAGGGGAGAGGGAGAGAGGAGAGACAGGGAGAAGGGAGAGAGGGAGAGAGGAGAGACAGGGAGAAGGGAGAGAGGGAGAAAGGGAGGGAGGGAGGGAGGGAGAGAGGGAGAAAGGGAGGGAGGGAGGGAGGGAGAGAGGGAGACAAGGAGAAGAGAGAGAAGGGAGAGAGGGAGGGAGGGAGGGAGAGAGGAAGACACAGAGAGAAGGGGGGGGGGCAGAGGCAGGGATGACCAAGGACAGGTGTCCACCATCTAAGGGCCCTTCCGTGTGCCTGTGGTCAGCACCAACCCCGAGATCTTGGGCACCCACCTGAATTCGTACTTGGACAGAGTCTTCTCCTCCCACGCCGTGTTGCCGCCGCCGAAATTCTTCCTGGCCGTGTTGGCCATCCCCTGCGGAGGAGGTGGCACCGGCTCGGTGGTCCGCTGTGAACCCCGCTAGCCCCCGCCCTGCGCCGCAGCCCCGGGCCCGCCGCCCGCCCACCTGGTTGAACTTGTCCACCAGCGCCCGGCATCTCTGGCACATTGTCGGCGTCCGGGAGGTCACGGCCGCGGGAGGCGGCAGCAACAGCAGTAGCAGCCCGATTGCAGCAGCGGGCGGCAGGTGCATGGCGGGCGGGCTGCCGGGCGACCGGCAGAGAAGCGCTGTGTAGTCTCGGCCTCCGCCCACCGGCCAGCGCGCCGGCCGTTCCCCCGGCTACTTGACTGCGTCGCCAAGGCCCCGCCCACCTTTCGGCAGGCGCCCTGCCATTGGCCGGAGGAATCCTCCCTGCCTGATGTGGACCAATGCAGGCTCGCCACGAGCAGTGACCAATGAGAAGGCCCCGGGTCAGCGTCCCGCGAGAGCGGGGCGGGACCGCGGGCTTTTAAGCGGTCCTCGTGCCCCGCCCTCTACTCGTGGCCTGCGACGGCCATCTTTACTTTGGGCGGGGAGCGCCCTCCTGTGTGGCCGGTCTGGGCTATGTGGCCATGTTAAGTTCGGGCAAAGACTTCGCTTCTGGGCCGTGTTTCCGCCGCCCGCTTCCTACTGAGGGCAGTCGCTGAGCTCCGAGGGGTCAGGACGAGAGAGAGAGAGAGAGAGGGCTGGAGTTCAGCGCTCGCCGTGGGGATCGAGGTACTCGGGAAGTGGCGAGGCTGGGGCTCTTCCGAGCTGCCTGAGCGCGCGCGACGGCCTTGGAGTTCCTCAGCTGGGGGCTGGATATCTCAGCTGAGGCCCGGACCCTTCATCCGTCTCCCACCCTCCTCACCTGGCGGCCGACCTGTCACCTGTAAACTGAGCTCTGCTCTAGGGGGCCGGCTCCGTGTGTTTGGGGGTGCAGTAGTGGACGTTTCCGCAGGGGAACCTCAGGCAGTGGGCACACAGTGACTTAACGAATTTTAAATGGCTTGAGTGCGAAGTAATAAATATGCATTATCTGGATTTTAGAGAACACCTGTTCGTACAAGTAATACGGTTTCATCTGGTCTTTGGTTGAGAAGTAGGCCTCATTTGCACCAGATCATTTATGTTTCCAGCTTAAAGCCACAATTTGAACGAATGATTCCGACAATTTCCGTGGAAGCCTTGGAATCCCAATTGGCAGGGACAACAGGATCTTTGAAGGGTACTACCTAATCTGAGGTGCCCTCCTTCTCCAAGTCACATTTGCTAACAATATGGCCTTTTTGAACTTGGCTGCTGGAAGGCGATTAGCCGTCTGTCTGCCCAGCAGCTCCCCCCATTCCCGTGGTAGGTGGTTTTTTTGTACTGGTGAATATCTTAACGTTGTTTTTTGCTCCTGGTGGAGCATTCCGACTCAAAAGACGTTCCTTTGTCTCTGAAAATAGCTGCTGTTGGTCGTCACAGAAAGCATCCCTTCCTGGCTGTGAGGAAGTGCCCTGTCTGGGAGGGAGGAGGATCAGGTAAGGATAATCTCACCCTAAAGCTTGGATTTCCTTCAAAGGTATGAGGGACAGATGGTTAGGACAGCTAAGACAAACTCCCGCAGGCAGCTTCTACCACCCTGCTGCTGCCTCAATGGTGTGGGTCTCCCCCCCTTTTTTGAGACAGGGTCTCACATAGTTAAGGCTGACCTGGAACTCTGTATAACCAAGGACAACCTAGACCTTCTCATCCCCTTGCCTCTACCTCCTAGGTGCCTGGGATACACACATCTAACAACACACCAGGGTTTTATGTGGTTTGGGGGGATTGAACCAGGACTTTGTGCACTTACCAAGTTGCCCAGGTTGGCTTTGAACTCTGTTCCTCCTGTCTCAGCCTCCCAAGTGCTGGGGTTTACAGGTGTGCATCACCATGCCCCTGTCTGTTTTTGTGCTAGGTTGAGAACATAATGTACACATTGTTCCATAGCCTGACATTTTTCTCTTACTCAACAATCACACTTTCCCAGTCTAGTGCATTTTATTGTGTCTAACACAGGTGGCCATAGTCAGGCGGTGTCGGGATGTTGGCCAGGCTCAGCTGTAGCCTTGCAGCCAAACTTGAGACAAGGAAATGCAAGCCAGGCTTTATTTACCCTCCACTAAAGTCCTCATGATACGCCTTCAGGCAGAGTTAATGAATGCCTTTGGGACATTTTCTTGGTTGATGATGTGGGAGGGCCCAGCTCACTGTGGGCCGCGCCATCCCTGGACTGGTGGTCTGAGTGCTGTAAGAAAGCAGGCTGAGCAAGCCATGAGGAACAAGCCAGTACGCAGCACTCCTCCATGGCCTCTGTATCCGCTCCTGCCTCCAGGTCCCTGCCTTTGATTGCCTTGGCCGGTGGACTGTAAGCTGTCAGATGGAATAAGTCCTTTTCTTCCCGAGCTGCTCTTGGTCACGGTGTTTATCACGTCAATATAAACCCTAACTAAGACAATAGGAATTATGGGAATTCTTGTATTTCAAAGGGTTGGGGCTGGAGAGATGACTCTGGTTAAGAGTGCTGACTGTTCTTTCAGAGGGCCAGATTCAATTCCTAGCACCTACATAGCACCTCACAACTATCTGTAACTCCAGTTCCAGGGGATCAGATGCCTAGGCATGCATGTAGGCAAAACTCCCATACACATAAAAAGTAGTTTTCAGAAAATTTAAAAGGTGTGTTGGTCAGGATTCTCTAGATGAATAGGATTGATAGAATGAAATATATGTGTGTGTATATATATGTACATGTGTGTGTATATATTAGAATGGTTTACAGGCTGTCTGCCTAGTCCAACAATGGTTGTCTATCAGTGTGAGTTCCAAGAATCCAGCAGTTGCTCAGTCCACGAGGCTGGATGTTTCGGATGGTCTTGAGTACACACTGAAATCCTGAAGAAGTAGGCTCTATTACCAATGAAGGAATGGACTTGCCTTCGAGGGTGAGAAAGAGCAAGGAGGCGACAGGAACAAGCCTTCCATGTTCTTTATGTAGGCTGCCGGCAGCAGGCTGGCCCAGACTAAAAGTGGGGCTTCCTGCCTCAAAAGGCTTACTCAAAACTCCCTCACAGGGGTGCCCAGCTGCCTGGGCTTTAGTTAATTCCAGATGTAGTCAAGCTGACAAAGAATGGCCATCTCCCCCCACATCTTACCAGTGTGACCTCAAGGAGAGTTCTGAGATTTGGGAGCTGTGTTCTGTTTTCTCTGAATGTGTAGGGCAGCTGTGCTAATGTTGGGTATTCCTTGTCTTTGTTCCTGTGAAGGTACATGAAGTTTAAAGCACCACATGGCTGGCAAGAAATCACCAGGCAAGTTGGGCGGATTTTGGCACACACCTTTGATCCCAGCACTTGGGAGGCAGAGGCAGGCAGATCTCTGTGAGTTTGAGGGCAGCCTGGTCTACGGAGTGAGTTCCAAGACAGCCAAGGCTACACAGAGAAACCCTGTCTCGAAAAATCAAAAGAAAAAGAAAAAGAAGAAATCACCAGGCAGGCAGCCTCTGCTGTTTCTGGGGCTGTTGGTCACTGTAGCTGCCATCCACCTTATTGCCTGTCCCTATACCAAGGTAGAAGAGAGCTTCAACCTACAGGCTACACATGACCTGCTGTACCACCAGCTGGATATAGACAAGGTGAGGCTGCAGCTTGGGAGCTGAGAGCTTGCCATACTTCCCCAGCCTCTGTGCTGACCACCCTTTCCTTCTTGTAGTATGACCACCATGAGTTTCCTGGCGTTGTTCCCAGGACGTTCCTTGGGCCTCTGTTGATTGCAGTGTTCTCCAGTCCTGTGGTTTATGTGCTTTCGCTGTTGGAAATGTCCAAGTTTTATTCTCAGCTGACAGGTAAGGACATCACATGGGCAAGAACTGTGACAGTATCACGTGATCACAGGCGGGAGTGTTGGGGGGTGGAGTAGGGGCTGTTGGCAGGACTCACTGTAGCCTTGCCACCAAACTTGACAAGCAAGCAGGAGCTATACCTTGGACTTACCTTAGACTCCACTGAAGTCCTCATGCCATTCCTTTAGAAGCAGGGCTAGTGAAGAAGTTGGTGACAACTCCCACTGCCCCTGTTTCAGCTGTAGGGCCTCAATAGTAACTCAGAGAGCCTTAGCTGTTGCAGAGTTTGTGTACTCCCCAGGGAATGTGCTAGACAGCCCTCGAGGTCTGAGGTCATCACGCTGATCTTCATACAGAGCCCTGGGGCCCTCTCTGTGCCCACATGAGTACTGAATATTCTTACTAGTAGGACACAATACAGTATTTTAGCACAGATATATCAAATATCAAATAGTGATCATTCTAGAGCACTTAACTTATTTGTTCCTTCAGGTACTTGTTTTGGGGTATTAAGAACCCTGTGGCTCCTCTTTTTATTTATTTGTTTGTTTGTTTGAAGCTAGGGTCTCACCGTATAGCCCAGGATGCCCTAGAACTCACAGTCCTCCTGCCTCATCCATCCTCTGAGAGCTGGTTTGACAGATGTGTGCCACCACACCTGACTTCTCTGTTTTAAAGTGAGTCCTCCATTGGGACAGACATACTGCCTCTCTGGTGATCAGAGCTCACCCCGCTTTTATATGGGACCCATACTTCTTTTTCTTAATGTACATGAGTGTTTTGCTACACATAATGTATGTACTCCATGTATACGTCTCGTGCCCATGGTAGTCAGAAGAAGGGAGCGGATCCCCTGGCACTGGAGTTACAGATGACTGTGAGCCACTATGTGGGTAGTGGGAGCTGAACTCAGGTCCTCTGTAGCTGCTCTGTAAGTGCCTTTAACTGCTGGGCCATCCCTCCAGCACCCCCCATCTCATGTGGTTTGGTTTGGTTTGGTTTTTTTAAGACATGGTCTCACTATGTAGCTTTGGCTGTCCTGGAGTACACTATGTAGACCAGGCTGACTTTGAACTCAAAAAGACCTGCCTGCCTCTGCCTCCTGCATGCTCCTGCTGGGATTAAAGGCGTGGGACACCACACCAAGCCATCTCTCATACCCAACCACCCACCACTCACTCCTGAGCTGAGGACTGAACTCAGGGCCTTTGTGCTCCTTGGCAAGTGCTCTGTACTGGACTAAATCCCCAACCCCATACTTTTTTTTTAAATATTAGATTAAGAACATTCTGTCCACATCTTTCCATAACCTGATATCTTTTTAAGCCAACAATCACACTTTTCCAATTCAGAACATTTTACTGTCTAAATCTGGCCATAGTCAGATTTCAGTTTGTCTAGCCTATGTGAGAAGCTTTTTTTTTTTTAATGTATATTCATGTTTTTGCCTGTCTGTGTGAAGGTCCCCTGAAACTGGAGTTAGAGACAGCTGCCATGTGGGTGCTAGGAATCGAGCCCAGGTTCTCTAGAAGAACAGATACCGCCCCTAACCCCCGAGCCAACTCTCCAGCCCCCATGTAAATCTTAAAAGCTGAGTTCCTGATGAAAACTCAGCCTACTTCTCAGAAAAGCTGGTTAGGGTGGGGAACCCTGCCAGTGCCCAGGGCAGCTTGCAGGCTGCAATCCCCATGTAGGTGGGATCAAGAAGCCAAGCCTCAGACCCTGAAGGAAGTCTGTGGTGGTTTTGTTTTGGGGAGCTGGGTACACCGGTTGTCTATGCACAGTGACATTTTGTTCTCGGTTACTGTAAGCATGGGGTTTCTGATTATGCCAACTCTTGCAAGAGGCCCAAATGATTCCCTCAAGGGTTAGGATAGCCATCCTAGAATGGAGAGGACTCAGGAGTTTGGGAAGATGGGAAACCAGGAGGAGCCCTAGAATTCAGGTGACAGATTGAACAGGTGGGAACTTGAAGGAAGTAAAAGAGCTTTGCCTGGGCATTGTAAACAGGAATACCAGACAGGCTTCTTGGTAGCATCAGTATAGCAACTGGACCCAGACCCTTAGGGACACAGGTCCTGAGGTGAGACATCTATGCTTTAAATCTAGTATCCAGTAGTACGCAGGAAGATGGAAGCCCCGTGCTGGGTGCTTCCTTGGCTGTCAGCTTCTTGTGCCATCACTTTAGACTTTGGCACCCACTGGCCAGTGGCTAATAAGGCTTGTCTACTCTGAGGATATGTGGACTGGCCCTGTCCAGGGGTGCCTGCCTTACCTGTCTTCAAAAGAGTTCCCATTCATCTTCCTGCCTCTGCAGCTGGTGCTCCCACCATAGCGTGATCTGGATGCTTCACAGGGTTGAGTTTGAGTTGAGCCTTCATCAGCCCTGTCCTCCACTTCCCCCCAGTCTAGAGGTCTCTGGTTACCCTGCCCTTCCAACACTCTTCTCTAGCTGTGCCCGGCATCAGGCAAACACTCAGCCAAGCTTGTGGGGCTGAAAGGAAGGAAGAAGCTTTGATGGTGTAGATCTCAGTGCAAACACAGGCCCCAGGTCTCTCCTGGCCACTCCTGGTAGCAAATGTGTACTCCCAGGTAGTGCCCTGTATATTGTCAGTGACTAGCACTGCAAGTGACACTCCAAGAGCCCCTACTTCATCATCTGTGTCTGTTCTTGGGTCACTCAACATGATTTTGTTGCTCTTCTTATTTAGTCAGAGGAGTCCTTGGGCTTGGTGTGATTTTCGGACTCTGGACATTACAAAAAGAAGTGAGACGACAGTTTGGGACCACAGTGGCTGCCATGTTCTGCTGGATATCAGCCACACAGTTTCACCTCATGTTCTACTGTACAAGAACACTCCCCAATGTGTTGGCCCTGGCTGTGGGTATGTAGCTTCAGAATGTGCCTTCTGGCCCCTCACTTCAGCTGCCCATCGTACTGCCCCCACCCATCAGCTCCTCACAAACTGCTCAGGGTCTCTTGCTAAGGAAGCAGGATGCTCTATATTCATGACTGGTACTTTGTAGAAAACACTACCGTGGAGTACCTGTGTGTCAAGTAGGCTTCTGTGGAGTTTGTATATGTTTTGGGACGTAGTCCAGTCTGGCCTTAAATGCTAGATCCTCCTACCTTAAACTCTGCAGTACTCAGCAGTCACAGCTTCTAGAGTAATCTTTCTTCAAGATGTGTTTTTATTTTGTATATATGAGCATTCTGCTGTGTGTATTTAAGTGCCTACAGAACCAGGAAAGGGAGTCAGGTCCTCTGGAGCTGGATGTACAGACAGGTGTGAGCTCCCATGTGGGTGCTGGGAATGGAGCCTGGTCCTCTGCAAGAGCAGCCTGTCTTTTAATGGCGGAGCCATTGCTCCAGCCCCCACAGAGTGATTTGTGTGTTGTGTCTTTTATAATAAGAAAGTGAGCCAAGTGGAGGTGGCGCACGTCTTTAATCCCAGCACTCTGGAGACAGAGACAGGGGGTCTCTCTGAGTTTGAGGCCAGCCTGGTCTACAGAGCAAATCCCAGGCAGCTAAGATTGTTACACAAAGAACCCTTGTCTGAAAAAAGAAGAAAGTGAGTCCCCTTATTGTGTGTTTTGTGTTTTGCAGTCCTACCAGCCCTCACAGCCTGGTTGCAGCATAGGTGGGCCCTCTTTGTCTGGCTCTCGGCCTTTGCCATTATTGGCTTCAGAGCTGAGCTGTGCATGCTGCTGGGCCTTATGCTGCTGCTGACCTTGTACCAAAGAAGATTGTCTGTAGCCAGATTGTTCCAGCATGCCATCCCAGCAGGGATTCTCTGTCTAGGCAAGTCAGCATCTCGGGTTTGTCTGTGTGTATTTCAGTTCTGGCTTTTGGTATTTTGAGACAGAGTCCTATTGTCCTATGTCTTGGTTACCGTTCTGTTGCTGTGAAGAGACACCACGATCAAGACCGCTTATAAAAGAAAACATTTAATTGGGGGCTTGCTTACAGTTTCAGAGGGTTAGTCCATGATGGGAAGCATGGCAGCAGGCAGCCTTAGTGGTCTGCAGGCAGCAGCCATAAGCATAGAGATTGAAGCTGAGCCTGGGGGTGGGCTCGTTTGAAATCTCAAAGCCCAGCTCTAGTGACACACCTCCAATAAGGCCACATGTAGTCATATTAAACTTTCACCAACTAGGAAGCAAATATGCAAATTTATTAGCCCATGGGGGCCATTCTCTTTCAAACCACCACACTCACGGTGTAGTCCAGGCTAGCCTCAGATTCAAGCTCCTCCTGTATTAGCCTTCATAGTGCTAAAATTACAAGTGTGAGAGTTTGAAACTTTGTGTGTGTGTGTGTGTATGTGTGTGTGTGTGTGTGTTTGTGTGTGTGTGTGTGTGTGTGTGTGTGTGTGTGTGTGTGTGTGTGTGTGTGTGTGTGTGTGTGTGTGTGTGTGTGTGTGTGTGTGTGTGTGTAGCATCTAGAAGTCAGCCTCAGTGTCATTCCTCACTGAGTTAGCCACCTTGGTTTTCGGTTGTTTGTTTTTTTTTTTCCCTCTAGTTTGAGAAATATTTATTTCTATTTTATGTGTATGGGTACTTTTTTGTTTTTGTTTGTTTTGTTTTGTTTTTCAAGACAGGGTTTCCTGGAACTCGCTCTGTAGACCAGACTGGCCTTAAACTCACAGAGATCTGCCTGCTGCTGCCTCCTGAGTGCTGGGATTAAAGGCATGCACCACCAACGCCCAGTCTTTGTATGGGTACTTTACATGTATGTGAACTGCATGTGTTCCTGGTACCTATGGAAGCCATAGAGAGCGTTAGACCCTCAAGAACTGGAGTTATGGACAGTTGTTAGCCACCATGTGGGTGTGGTAAGACATCTCTCCAGCTTCATATCTAGCTACATATATATATGATGAGACAGGGTCTCTCTACATAGCCCTGGCTGTCCTGAATTCAGTCTGTAGACAGGGTTGGCCTTGAACTCATAGAGATGCACCTGCCTCTGCCTCCTGAGTCCTAGGATTAAAGGCATGCACCAGCACACCCGACCCATTCCTACCTTTTTGTGTGGAATCTGGGTTGGAACTCAGGCCTTCATGCTTTCGGGGGCAGCTCTTTATTAAGCTGTTGAGATTTTTTGTTTATTACACAACTCTTTTAGTGTGTGTGTATGTGTGTCTGCTTGTATGCATGTGTATGGTCATACATGAGCCTGTACATACCACAATGTGTATTTGGAGGTCAGAGCACAACTTGTGGGAATCATTCCTCTCCTTCCACCATGTAGGCCCCAGGGATTGAACTCAGATCATCAGGTTTGGCAGCAAGTTCCTTACCCACCGGCCCCTAAAAGGCTTTTTTAATCTTTATTTTATTTATGTATATACACATATATCCCTGCATGGCAGTGTGTGTGTGTGTGTGTGTGTGTGTGTGTGTGTGTGTGTGTGTGTGTGTGTGTGTGATTGTAGGCACCCATAGAATCCAGAAGACATCTGTGTTTCCTAGAACTGGAGTAAGAGGCAATTGTTAGCCTCTCTTTGTGAGTTCTGGGAACTGAACTTGGGTCCTCTAAAAGAACAGTATGCACTCTTAACTACTGAGTCATCTCTCCAGTCCCAATTTTTTTTTTTTAAAGATGGAAATAAGATTATCTGAATGTTGGTAGCAGGAGAACATCCCAGTTCTGTCTCTAGTGATGGCTTCTACCTGGAAGCCTACATCCACCTACTGCCTTCAAGTTGCTTGGCCAGGCAGGAGGAGGGCAGTGTGTCCTTGCTAGGGATAATGCTTAATGGGAAATGGTGTCACACACCACCAGCTCCTCTTGTGGTGGTTTCTGTGGCCATGCAACCACTTTGTGGGGGCAGTTAAGCATAGTACATATGTGGGTTGAGGCGTGAATTTTATAGTTGGCCATGTTCCTTACTGAGGACACTTTTGTTCTGTTATTAGGACTGACGGTTGCTGTGGACTCCTATTTCTGGAGATACCTTGTATGGCCAGAAGGAGAGGTGCTTTGGTACAACACTGTCCTGAACAAAAGTTCCAACTGGGGCGTATCCTTTCAGTATTAGAGTAGGTGCACAGGCTGGTCAGCTCCATGACCCTGGCCTCTAGCTCCTGTCTCCCACAGGCAACTGGTCGGCACAGGCAAGGGGGCTGTCTGAGGAGCTTCTGTTGTTCACACCCGGGACTCACTGGCCCCGAGTGGCACTGAGGCCTGTGCTGCCTTCTACCCATCCATTGTCCCTAAGCATCGCCTAGTCTTAGGGAGCATCGCCATGGTTCACAGAGTGATCCACTTTTAAAAACATTGTATCACCCAGTACTTCAGATGGACTCATGGTTAGAAAGGACAGCATAGCTATGACTTGACGGCTTGCTATCCTTGTCTGTTAATACTGTTAAGAATAAGGGTATTTTTTCTCATAGTTATCTAGCTGGGTATTCTGTGCCCAAGATCGTTCATCCCCATAACTCCTGAGCAGGTCTCTGCTGTGCCTTTTGGCATGACTGTCTTTGGGCCACTCAGCCTTGATGCTATTGCCATCCTAGTTCCATTGAGTGGACAGACACAGTCTCTGACAGTATCCATGCCTCCTTAACCTGACCTCAAGACCTCCCCGCTCCTGTGGTATTTCTATTCTGCCCTGCCCCGGGGCCTGGGCTGCAGCCTTCTCTTCTTACCCCTGGGTGCAGTGGACAGGAGGACCCATGCACTGGCCCTGCCAAGCCTGGGATTCGTGGCGTTGTACTCACTCCTCCCGCATAAGGAGTTGCGGTTCATCATCTATACCTTCCCTGCACTCAACATCATGGCTGCCAGAGGCTGTGCCTACATGTGAGGGTTTCATCCTCCAGATACTTGTCTAGTTTCTCACTTTTACTGTATTTTCATGGGATGCTGTGAGTTACCCAGCTGATAGATTTTTTGGTTTGATTTGGTTTTTTGTTTTCTGAGACAAGGTTTCTCTATAGAACAGTCCTGGCTGTCCTGAAACTCTCTGTAGACCAGACTAGCCTCAAACTCACAGAGATCTGCCTGCATCTGCCTCCCGAGTGCTGGGACTAAGGATGTGCACCACCTCTGACCGACTTTTTTTTTTAATGTGTGTAGCCTTAGATGGCCTGTAACTTGTGATGTCTTGGCCTTTCAAGCAGCTGGAGTTACAGACAATGCACCACTTTTTAGAAACCCTGTCATAGTTTATTCAGGTCCCTTATTTGGGATAAAGTGGGTGCAATTGTGCTGAGAAAAATATGTGTTTGAAGCTGGGCGGTGGTGGCGCATGCCTTTAATACCAGCACTCGGGAGGCAGAGGCAGACGGATCTCTGTGAGTTTGAGACCAGCCTGGTCTACAAGAGCTAGTTCCAGGACAGGCTCCAAGGCCACAGAGAAACCCTGCCTCAAACAAAACAAAACAAAACAAACAAACAAACAAAACTGTGTTTGAGGCCAATAGTTTAAAAAATTGGTTAGTAGACTGCTTCTTAAAGGGCCAGAGAGCAAATGTTCTCTCTATGGGCCACATGATCTCTGTGTCAGCTGCTAACTGCCATTGTTGTTTGAAGTCATCGTCAGATGACTGACAGTGAAAAACGAAGGCAGGCCCATGTCCCATCAACTAAGACAAGACAGAAGACAACCCAGAGTTTACTTGGGGGAGACCTAAGCTGCAGCTTAGAAACCAGGGTTCAAGATGAAGTGTGCTATGATCTTACAGACCCATTGGGTCTTAAAGGCAAAACCTCAGGGGAGGCGGGGATAGCATCCATTGCCTACAGCTATCTAGATGGAGCCGGTGTAATGGCTCACACCTAAAATCCCAGTACTTGGGAACACCAACCTGAGCCATCCCAAGGAGTTTCAGAGCATCCAGAGCTATAGTATGAGCCGCTCTCCAAAATGAAGATCAGGCTGGGATGAAGCTCAGTTTGTAGAGTACCTGCCCAGCATGCTCAATGCTCTTGTTTCTACCTCAGCACCACATAAATTAGGTGCAGTTGTGTAGGCCTGTAACTGTTCAGGAAGTCGAGGTTCAAGACAGGGCCTGGACTCCATGAGACCCTTTATAAATAAGTAAATAAATGTAAAAGACTCTAGATCAGTGCAGTAGCAGACTGACTGAGAAGACCAAAGATAAGGACCTCTTGGAGCTGGGTGTGATAGTAATCCCACCGTTTAGGAAGCCAAGGAAGGGAGATGGACTGTAAGAATGCTTGCTACCTAAGCGTGAGGATCTGCATTTGGGTCCCCAGCACCTATGTAAAAAGCAAGGTGTTGCCACATGTTAACCTGTGACACCAGCCACTGTGGTAGCCGTGATGGGGTACAGAGACAGGAGGATTGCTGTGACTCAGCACAATGGAAAAGCTGGCAGATTCCATGTGCAGTGGGAGGTGCGATCACAAAGGAGTAAGAGGAGAATGGTAGAGGACACCTGATTTTCTCCCCTGACTTCTGCCCGTGCACACCTCAGTGTGTGCATTCGCACACAGCGGTGCACAGATACCACACTCCTGCTCCCATAGAAACGCCAACCCCTCCCTCCAGCCAGAGCCAGTCTTGGGAAGGGAAGGGGAACGGAGGGTGACCAGTCTCTGGAACTGGTACAGGGTTGGGCTCTTTTGGCCTGGAGATTATAAGCATGCACCTTGTTGAAGTCTGCCTCCCGGTCCTCAGGCTGCCTTTTGAAGCCTTGATTTACTTTGTGCAGTTTGTTTATACACCACAGGAGCAAGTAGTGAGCTGGACTTCTGCCCTAAACAGTAACTGGGGAGCCTTTCAAAAAATCTAGTATAAAATTGAATTGGCATGCTGAATGGAAATTTGGAGTTGTATTTTCTTATTAACATGTGTGTGCATTATGGCCAGTGCACATGCTATGGCGTGATTGTGGAGGTCAGAGGACCAATTTGTGGAGCCAGTTCTCTTTATACCTTTATGTGGGTTTGCGGATTATCAAGCTTACATGACAAGTGCCTTTACCCACTGAGTTATCTCACCGTCCTTTTTGTTTGTTTTGAGACAGTCTTGCTATGTAACCCAGGCTGGCTTCAGATTTGCCATCATTATTCTTCAGCCTTCCCAGTGCTGGGACTCCAGGCCTGTGCCACTGTGCACAACCACAGAGTTCTTCAGAAGATATCTTAGTCACTTTGGTGACTTGAGTTGTTTAGGGCAAGTTTAACCTCAGCTCAGGAGTCCCAATAGTCTGTCTATCCCCATATGACAATAAAAGAGATGAATAAGCACATTAAAAAGAACAGACAAGGGAGCACTGACATGAGCCTTAGGTTTAAACAGAATTAGGTAGGGGCAAGAGGAGTACATAATTAAGTAGTCTTGGTCAGTGTTGGCTGGTTGATCGTTATCTCAGTTGTGATTTTGCAAGGTGGTGAGAAGACCATCCAGTTACCCTGAGATGAGTATTCCTGCTAGGGGGGTGAGCTCATCATGAGGTGCTCTGTCGGTGGGGTTTAGGGCAACTGGAGACTTAAGGTGCTTTCTGTGGGTTTGGAGCAGGATGTTGTCAAAGCTGACAGTAAGATAGCTTAGTTACTTTGTGCCTTCAACCTTGAAGGAACATGAAGTAGATTAGCTGTCATCAGCTTGTAGGCAAGACTCCTTGAGGATTTGACATAAGTTGGGAATTAAGCAGGTGAAGGACCCAGAGTCTTAAGACAATGGAGGCATGCAGATAGAGCCCAGAAACTCCAGGCTTTTGTCTGCTTTAAGTTACCATGTGGTTCCAGGCGAGGAATTGGTGCTTTTTTTTTTTTTTTTTTTGGTTTTTCGAGACAGGGTTTCTCTGTGGCTTTGGAGGCTGTCCTGGAACCAGCTCTTGTAGACCAGGCTGGCCTCGAACTCACAGAGATCCGCCTGCCTCTGCCTCCCAAGTGCTGGGATTAAGGTGTGCACCACCAACGCCCGGCTAGGAGGAATTGGTGCTTTTTATTAAGAGCAGTTTCAAAGCCTTTTATTTTATTCTTTGACTAATTACTCAGCTATAACCTTGATTAACTCCCCTGCCTGTGATGACTTGATGAAGTTGGAGTGGGCTGGTATTCTAGGACCACTCTTCCTAGATGTGATTGGATATGTTGGCGCTCTTGATACCATATGCTTTTCATTGGGTGTCTTTCTTTTTGCAGCCTGAATAACTATAAAAAGTCTTGGCTGTACAAGATGGGAACTCTGCTCGTGATAGGGCACATCATGGTAAATGTGGCATATACAGCCACATCCCTCTATGTGTCCCATTTCAACTACCCTGGTGGTGTTGCAATGCAGCGGCTACATGAGCTGGTGCCACCCCAGACAGGTTGGTACAGGGTACCCCCTGGGGACCAGGCTGGCCCTGAGTGAGGTACCATGTTGGCTTCTAACTGAGATTTGGTTTTCCTAGATGTCCTTCTGCACATTGATGTAGCTGCTGCCCAGACAGGTGTGTCACGGTTTCTACAAGTCAACGATGGCTGGAGGTTTGTTTCTGAAATATTTTAGCTACAGGTGGAGTTGCTTCCCACAGAGGCCACCTATAAAAAATCACTTCAGTGGCACCTAGGTGCTATGGAGGGGTGGTGTGAGACATAGGTAAAGATGAGTGCAGTAGAGACAGATGGCTTTTTTTCTCCCAGGTATGACAAGAAGGAAGATGTCCAGCCTGGAGCGGAGGGCATGCTGGACTACACACACATCCTCATGGAGGCAGCACCCGGGCACCTGGCCCTCTACAGGGACACACATCGCGTTCTGGCCAGTATTGAGGGCACTACAGGTGTGAGTGTGACTCTGACCAAACTGCCACCCTTTGATGTCAACCTGCAGACAAAACTGGTGCTTCTGGAGCGGCTTAGGCTGGCCTGAGAGGATGAGAGTTCACCAGGAGCATCAAGTGTGGTCACCCTTCTAACACAGTGAAAAGAGTTCAAGAAAACAAAGCAAGCAACCAAGGACTTCCAGCATGCCCCTGGTGTTGTCCTCTAGCAGGTGTGAGATAGCCACACCTAGGACACAGGGCTCAGAGAATATGGAGCACAGGACCAGGTGTGATAGTGGCCTGCTCAGACCTGTCTACCATGGTTAGGTCGCTCCCATTCAGACTGGGAGCCATTTATAACCAAGAGGGGACAGTGAGCCAGGCTAGAACACTCTGCCACCCGCACTCTGTAGTGACCCTCAGTGTGTATTTCCTGTCCCTGAACCACACTTGTTGCCCATGGCCTCAGGAGACATCAGTATAAACCCGGAGCTTCAGCACAGGGTACCCCCCCCATTATTGCAGCTGTTGAGTCTTAGGACATAAATATGTTTATAAAAGATCAGAAATAAAAATTATGTTTTCTAATATTGCCTTGTTAAGTGGTTATTTCTGGAGACAGCCTCTGCCCTGGTTTCACAGTAGGGGTCACTGGC
This sequence comes from Mesocricetus auratus, assembly GCF_017639785.1. Classification (NCBI taxonomy): domain Eukaryota; kingdom Metazoa; phylum Chordata; class Mammalia; order Rodentia; family Cricetidae; genus Mesocricetus; species Mesocricetus auratus. The sequence goes on from NW_024429194.1 coordinate 76,434,527, forward strand.
TCTGTCACACTATACTGAACATTCATTCATGAAGTGTGACAGTGCCAGTCATATGGATAACAGATGACGTATGCACATCGTGCACCCAATATGCAGGCACACACGACACATGCTCATGTGTATGCACGTGCAGATTTTACACATAGACAGCCTGCATAGCGCATATCTGCACAGGATAGTATACAGCCACAAAGACTTGTGTCTGCCAGCTGGTGATGGCGCCTGCCAGTAATCCCAGCACTCAGGAGGCAGAGACAGTGGATCTCTGTGAGTTTGAGACCAGCCTGATCTATAAGAGCTAGTTCCAGGACGGGCTCCAAAGCTACACAGAGAAAACAAAAAGACTTGTGCCCGAGTGTGTGTGTGTGCATTGTGTGCAGATGTATGCAGGTGCACGTGTGTTGAGGCTAGAGGACAATCTTGGGTTTTGTTCTTCACCATTTTTCTGTTTTCTGGCAAGTGAGCCCCAGGGACCCACATGTTTTCCCTTCCCGAGAACTGGAATTACAAGCATGTACCACATGCTTGCCTGGGCTTTTTGTTTTTCCCAAGTAGTTCTGTGGGTTGAACTCTGGTCACCAAGTTTGCAAGACAAGCAGTTTACCGACTGAGCTATCCCCCAGTCGTTTGTAGGTCGTTGAGAGCAGGTGGTTTGAAGTATATAGCCTTTTGTCTGAGCTTACAGATGCAGACTTCTCTGTGCACAGCCATAGCACACAACACAGATCCTTCCTGGAGCAGTATTGTGTGGTGGTGAAACAGCAGGCTTCAGACTTCAGGTCACCTCCCTGACCCCAGCCAACATTCTGAACACCCTCTCAGCCATTTATTTTTCTGTTTCTTTTTTTTGGGGGGGGTTTCGAGACAGGGTTTCTCTGTGGCTTTGGAGGCTGTGTCCTGGAACTAGCTCTTGTAGACTAGGGTGGTCTCGAACTCACAGAGATCCTCTTGCCTCTGCCTCCCGAGTGCTGGGATTAAAGGCGTGCGCCACCAACGCCCGACTATTTTTCTGTTTCTTCTGTGTACTATGTGGATCACTACTTAACATCAATGGTCTGTAAATTATTTCTAATTCTGATGTTCATATGGTGTGAGATGTGCCCAATGGGTGCCCTGTCACATGGTGCTTACCTTGGGACCTGCCCCTTTGAATGTTTCTGGTGTATAGTACTCCAAAGCATGTATCCTCCTGGGTTGTGGAACTAGTCGTGTCTCAAATGCCCTGGATCCTTTTGGTGGAGAATGGTTTTAGGCTGAGATCTGGGGTTGGGTATCATTGTTGCTCTGGGTATCTGCTCTTAGGCCCTTCTAAGGACATATAGGCATGCCTGCATGTGCACACATGAACACGTCTGGACCATCATAGGCCATATCTATACTATCTGTTTGGTGGGACTGGGGATTGAACCCAGGGCCTCATACATGCTAGCCTAGCATGTACCACTGACCTATATCCTCAGCCCCAATACCCATACAGTTTATCCTATGTCATGGCGCTCTTGTCATCCTCCATATACAAATGTGCAAACCCCTTCCACAATGAAAATCGTGGCTCGCCAGGCATTAGTAGCACACACCTTTAATTCCAGCACTCAGGAGGCAGAGGCAGGTGGATCTCAGCAAGTTCGAGGCCAGCCTGGTCTTCAGAGAAAGTTCCAGGACAGGCTCCAAAGCAATACAGAGAAACCCTGTCTCCAAAAAAAGAAAGAAAGAAAAAGGAAAGAAGGAAGGAAGAAAATCGTGGCTCTTGGCAGTGATCATACATCTGGTACTTCGTTCAACAACAAAATACACATTAAGTAGTTCTGGAATTCCTATGCAGTTTGCTGTATAGAACAAACTTGCTAAAGGGAGGTCAAGATCTGTTTGCAAGTCACTCCCCTGCCCACCACCAGGTGTGCAAACACTGTTAATAAGTTTATTGGGTTGGCCCTTGTCCTGCCTCGATATGGTTGCTTTCCGCTAGAAATGCCAGTTTTATGAGCTTTTACTACCCCTCCCCCATCATTTTTAGTTTGTAAAGCACGACTATGCTTCTAGGGATCAAGCCACTACCAGAGGCAAGTGAAGGGAGGTTTCTTCCTCGCCTCTGTTTATACTCTAAAGGCAGTGGAATCCTCAGAGTAGAGTCTGAAAACAGGGCAGACTAATGTCTCATGCAACAGCCAAATTTACCCAGTGCAGCAGGCAGTTTATACCCCAAGAGTTAAGAAGAGTCACACAAGTAAAGTCTACCATCATGAGGATAAGTGCACTTGGAGAAAGCATGTTTTTTGTATAGAGGCATATAAACAAATAACAATAGCCATTGGTGATGAGTACTCAAAAGTCACTCCTATCTATGTTTGGGAGGTGCACAATAGCACGTTCCAAGAACAATTCCATGGTTTTGAAGGTCACAAGTTTCTTGTTGTCTTGGAGTTTTCTCACACTCAGAATTCCCCTTCTATGACTCCATTCTTAGACTGCATTCCAATACACTTCCTCACCTGTTTTTGATCTTTAGTGCCATTGCTTCTGTTTGTAAAGACAGGCAGAGATGCACATTTTATTTCTCTTTTTCTCTGTAGAAATCTTGCATCCATGCATGGAATTCTACTAGGAAGGCTTGCCATGGCCATGTAGCTTGTCCTCTGGGTCTTTTGTAATTAAGTGCATCAAAGGATAAATGTAGGTCCCTCAAGACGTGTGATTTTCCAGGCCCCTCCCCTGAGGACCGCCAACCCTCAGGTTCCACCCAGAGAACATACTAATTGCCCTAATGGGACCCAGCCTCTACCCTACAGAGTAAAAAGCTCAAGTTCAGGACTTGAGATCCCACCAATCTCCACCCTAAAAAGCACCCCCCCAAAAGAACTATATAATGCTGTCTTCTGCTCAGTTCTTAGCTGCTTCTTGCCTGAGCAGAGGCAGCCACCCTTCCTGGCTTTTCCTTCCCAATAAATCTCTTGCATGAGGTTTGCTGTGTGGTGTGACTTTGTGGTATTCCTTGGCTCCCAACTGCCAGGATACCTTTCCCTTCAGAGTTGCAACACTGACAGCCACTGCAAGTGTTACAGCTTTGAAGGGAAAGGTTTCCCCAACAGAAGTATTACAGCTCTACTCCAGGGAAAGGTTTCCTCAATGCAAGTGTAACAACTGCTCCACAGGGTCTGTTCCCCCTGCAAAAGTGTTACAGCTCTGCTCAGGTCAGGCAAAGTGTTAACAACTATGCTCCCCTAAGGGAAAGTTCCTCCAGCAAAACTGCTACCACTCTGCTCAGACAAAAGTGTTACACAACACAACAAACCTCACACAAGGGATTTATTGGAAGGAAAAAAAACGGGGTTGGGGGGTGGCTGCCCCTGCTCAAGGAAGAAGCAGCAGTGAACTGAGCTGAAGGCAGAGTTTATATAGCCTTTGGGGGCAGAGCTTTCCATGATGGCCTGGGTTTGGTGAGATTCTGTCGTTCGACTCTAGGGCAAGTTTGGGGATTTGTGGGATTCTGTGACCTGACTCTGGGGCAAGCTCATGGATTGATTGATGGGATCTCAAGTCCTTGGCTCTGGTCTTGGGATCAAGTCATGGTGTTCTTTCCCTAGCTCCTTACCCTACAGTGGGGAAGCCTTTCCTGTCAGAGCTCTAACACATTAGCCTTGTGGGACTTTTGTTTGAGGTAGACCCGAGAATGCTTGGCAGAGGGAGATCTTGTGCTGTGCCACCACTCACCTGACAGGGCCAGGCCTTTAGTGTGGCTGTCATTTGGTGTGCTTCCACCTGCAAAGCAGAATATGAATTTTCAGGAAGATTCTGCGAATTATTTGAAACTTTTGTCCATCCTATTAATGGCTTTTAGGTTATTTTCTTCCATCTTATAAAATTATGTAACCGGGCAGTGATGGCACACACCTTTAATCCCAGCATTGGGAGGCAGAGGCAGGTGGATCTCAGCCTGGTCTACAAAGCTACACAGAGAAACCCTATCTCAAAAAAAAATAAAATGATGCAATGATTAGCAGTACTTGTCTTTTTTGTTTTTTGAGACAAGGTTTCTTTGTATTGCTTTGGAGGCTATCCTGGGAACTCGCGCCATAGACCAGGCTGGCCTCGAACTCACAGATATCCACCTGCCTCTGCCTCCTGAGTGCTGGGATTAAAGGTATGTGTCACCACCACTGCCCGGATTGGAGTACTTGTCTTTTATTTCCCAAGTTTAAGAACTCATTCACCCTGGGGCTATCTCCTTCCTGGGTGTTTCTGCTTACAAGTGTGTGTGTGTGTGTGTGTGTGTGTGTGTGTGTGTGTGTATGTGTTACACCATCAGCCTTCTCCTGTAACAGAGTGAGCCATATTTTATTATATACTCGGAATCCAGCTGTGCTTCCTCTACACTGAGTGTACCTGTGTCCCTGTATACTTAGACTGTGGTGTGCTCCCTTTACACTGAGTGTGCCTGTGCTCTCTGTATACTCACACTGTGACTGTGCTCCCTCTACACTGAGTGCACTCATACACAGAATGTGGCTGTGCTTCCTGGGGACTCAGCCCTTCCTGTGTAGTATTTTCCTGTCATTTTTTGTCCATCTGGAAATAAAAACATCTTTCTATGCCAACCATGGTCCATGGAAAGCTCACATGATTTTACTGGGTTTACATTCAAATACACTCTACTTAGGAAGTAGGCATAGCTTGATGCTATTGAAGTTTCCCAGGGAAGACAGAGCAAGCAGTTCCTCCCTGTGCCCACATGTCTTTTAAGTGTGTCAGAATGTTTTGTTCTTTTTCCCAGACAGCTTGTTATTAAACTTTCCTAAGGGTTTATATTGCTCTGTTGCTATTGTAAAGTTTTCTTATTAATCACGACATCTCACTGGGTTATTTCTATGTATGGGCACTGCTGATTTTTTTTTCTTACTAAGACACACACACACACACACACACACACACACAAAATCTTCCAGTTTTGGCTACATGGTTACTTTTGTGTGACACACATATAGGCTATAGAACTGTTCCCCAGATGTGTTTGCAGGCAGATCTCTGTGAGCTTGAGGCCAGCCTAGTCTACAGAGGGAGATCAAAAACAGCCAGAGCTGCATAGTGAGACTCCGTCTCAAAACAACAATAAACAAACATAACAAAAGCAAATAAATAAAGTTAAAACATTCCATGGTCTGTCAAGCAGAATATTTATCCTATAGCCATTGAATAGAATATTCTACAGATGTCTGTCAAATGATTTGGTTTGTGCTGTGATGTCTCTAAAGTTCTTTTTTTTTTTCTAGAGGATACATCTACTGGGGTAGTATAGCATCCAGTGTTTGCTATCTGGACCTCTCTGTCCCTTTTTAGCCAATAGGTTTTAAGAAACTGGATATACCAATGTTTGGCATACATGTATCTACATTTATTATATCTTCTTAAAGGACTGTCCACATATGAAACAAGTCCTCCTATTGTACTTCCATTCATTTTGGCTTCCACTTTCTTAGTTTATAATTTTCTACACATTCACTTAGTGTGTCTTTGTCAGTGAATTTCTTATAAGCCATCAATAGTTGGATTTTTTTTCAAATACAACCAGCTAGTCTCTTTGAGACAGGTTACATACATGCCCAGACCCACCTTAAACTAACTATGTAGCCATAGGATAATGTGAACTTCTGATTTTTCCTGCCTCTACTTCCCAAGTACTGAGATTACAAATATGCACCACACCAGGTTTCTGTAGTGTTTGAACCCAGGGCTTTGAATGTGTTAGGCAATCACAAAATGAGCTTTATCCTCCAGCCCTAGTCTGTACGGTTTAATTGGAAACATAGTCTATTTATATTATTGAGAGGTATTTGATGATTTCTGTTGACTCCTTATTTGTTTGAATACTGTTTTCCCTTATTCATCTTAGGGTTTTTCTTGCTAACTGAAGTGTGTATGATTCTTTTCTACTTCTCATTTGTTTATTTTTACCACGGATTTTTTTCCCTGAGCTCTACTGTTTGTGGCCATCTTTCTTCTTCCTCTGTGTATAGGATTCCTTTAAGTATCTCCTGCAACCTTGGCTTTGCAGCCACCATTTTTGAAAACTCATTATTTATCTCAGAACTCATTTATTGATTTCAGAAGATACTAGTACTGGGCTGAAGAGCTGGTTCAGCAGTTAAGAGTACTGGCTGCTCTTCTAGAGGACACAGGTTCAATTCCCAGTACCCACATGGCAACTCAGAACTGTAACTCCTGTTCCAGGGGATCTGACACCCTCATACACAGACATACATGCAGGCAAAACAGTAATACACATAAAGTAAAAATAAATTTAAAACAAGATACCATTGCTAGATATGGTTAAGTCCTGCTTATTTATCCTTAATTACTGAAATAAGTCATCCCAAATATTCTAGCTTTTAGGGTTTCTGCTGAGGTCTGATATTCTAATGACTTTTTGAGTTTTCCTTTTGCAACTTTTGCTGTTATTTTTTTCTTGGTTGTGTCTAGTTGGGGTTCTAAATCCACTTGAATGTCCCTATCTTTACCTAGATTGAGGAAATTTCCTGGTATTTCTGATATAACATTCCTTTTGCTTTTGCTTAGCTTTCTTTCTTTTCTCTAGGATAATTTCATTGACTAGGTTTCCCATGCCTTTTCTTTTCTTTGTTCCTCCTTCTACAGCACCAATTCTTAGGTTTCATCTTTTGATCCATGTCCCAGATTCTTTAAAGTTTTGGTCACATTCATGTATACCTGAATGCAGAATCTTCTCAGCTTTTAATCCTCAATGCTCTTTTCTGTTTGATATATGCATTGGTGATTTCCACTTAAAGTATTTCCTGAATTCAACATTTGTGCTTACTTCTCCAAACTCTCAATTTATTGTTGAATTTCTCACTAATGTTGATTTTAGTCTGAATAGACTTCATTTATCCCCTTTGAGGTAATTATCAATTTAACTACTGTTTTTGAGTCATCTGTCTAGAACGTTAAGGTTTTCTGTGTCTTTGGTCTTAGTTACTGAAGAGTTCCATAATCATTTGGAGGAGTCATGCTGCCTTACTCTTTCCTGCTTCTCAGGTGTGTAAGCTACAGTCACATCCCACAGGGTAGACAGCTCTCTCCTGCACATTCACTCTGTAGTCTTCCTCATTAGCAGCTTCTCTCGATGCTCAGTTGTCAGTCACAAATTGAGAGAAAAATAATCACCACAAGAGCAACACTATCAAACCAAAACAGATAGAGGAGTCCAGCCAAAATCAACCAAAGGCAAAGACAACAATAACCAAAGAAATGAAAATGTCTCTGGGCATTGATGGTGCACACCTTTAATCCCAGCACTTGGGAGGCAGAGGCAGGGCAGATCTCTGTGAGTTCGAGGCCAGCCTGGTCTACAAAGTGAGATCCAGGACAGCCTCCAAAGCAATACAAAGAAACCCTGTTTTGAAAAAAACAAAAAACTGATTATCCATCCAATAAAGGAAAATGCATAATTAGATGAAGGCCTTTTAAACACAAAAATAAAACTATTACAATAGAATAAAAATAAACATTAAAAAGCTGACATGAATGGAAAAGGCTTTTTTTCTGGGTTCTCTAATATGGGAATCTGCAGGGTGAAGCAGGTTGTTACCAAGTGTCATTCAACCTGGTGCTGGCCATGGGTTAGACCAGTTGTTCAAGTTTGTGTTTTGATTACAAGTTTTCCTTTGTGTACCAGGAACCAGTGGTGGCCACATTCACCTGTGGGTTGGACAGGATCTCATTTGACTCTCCTGTTTTTGCTGGAGAGATGACCAATGTTCAAGTTGAGGGATGATCTCCCTTATGTTAAGAGTGAGAAGGCCAAACAGTACTATGTTGGAAGCATGGAGGTCCTTGTGCTTGTTACAGATGAGCAGCAGAAGAGATGCAAAACCTGTTACCCACCCAGAAGGCTGGGAATGGATGTAGCTAATAGCCTGGTGACCTTTGTGATCTATGTGGCCAAGACCACACTGGATCCCCGCCCCCCCCCCAATCCTTGTTAATTTGTCAGTTTATAGAACCTTTCTGTATGGAATGTGTCACATGTAGTTAACCTATAGAACCATCTTTATGGAAGATGTAAAATGCACTTTACAGAGACTTTCAATATAGTCATGTCTTAAGCTTTGTTGTGCACATGGGATTGTGTTGATTATCACCAGGAACATTTTCACCAAATACACCTAAATAAAACTAACTACTTGGGATCAGACTCCCAAAGTTTGAACCAGTATCAGCTACTCAGTCATGTTGAACCCAGCTACCTTCTTGCCTTCCACGGAGAGGTACTCTGCTAGCCATGGTGGCTGCAGAGAGCCCAGAAGCACTATACAGTAAAAGGGGATAGATGGCAAGCTGTGGAAATCGAGTCACCCACCTGACCTGTATCCAAAGTTTTCAGTCCTCTCTGCAGCAACCCACATGCAGCAAGAGGGCAATTCTGGAGGCCCAGCTGCTCTTATGTCCAGTAGGCTAAGTACTAAATACACCTTCAACTCACATCTCCCTTCCTATGACAGGTCAGGACATAGCCCATCTTTTGTCTTGTTTTGGGGTTTGTGTAGCCCTGGCTGTCCTAGAACTCACTCTGTAGATCTACCTGTTTCTGCCTACCACCGTCCAGCTTAGTGTATCTGCATTACTAAACTGACTGAGACCCACATTGGAAAACTCTAGTGTTTGGAACAAGTATCTGTTTCTGTCCTATTATTACTCCTTTTTAGCATTTGGTTATTTTTATTTCAGTAGTTTTTTTTTTTTTTTTTTTTTTTGGTTTTTTGAGACAGGGTTTCTCTGTGGCTTTGGAGGCTGTCCTGGAACTCGCTTGGTAGTCCAGGTTGGTCTCGAACTCACAGAGATCCGCCTGCCTCTGCCTCCCGAGTGCTGGGATTAAAGGCGTGTGCCACCAACGCCCTGCTTCAGTAGTATTTTTTATAGAACCCAGCTATATAGGTGTAAAGTTGTAGAAGCTGTCTTTTTCCATTGAAAGGAGGGTTGGACAAGTCATCCTGGTGCAGCTATGGCTGGGGTGACTCAAAGCACTCAGGCTTACACAGTCTGCTCACCTTCACTGCCCTGAGGGGCTCTCCTGGAGCCCCTGGGGCTTCTCTGTGGCAGGCACTTAGGTACAGATTTATCTCCCTACATGAGGCTGTCTCTTCAGCTTTTCTGGATCTCTGATTTGGATTCTGGCTTGCTGGTCCTTCATAGGAGAGGTCTAAGCAGAAGCAGCACCTGTCTCCTCAGGGGAAGGTATACATAGAACATGTGGGCCACACTAAGGTACTCGCTTCTCCAAGACCTGTCTCTGGGATTTCAGGTGATTCCACTGCTCAGGGCCCTGCTGCCAGTTCTGGCATCTTCTGTTTGGTCTCACATCCAGGCCACCACTAAATGTTCCAACAGGAAGAAAAGTTAAAAATTACAGGATTTGGTTTCCTTCCTTATTTCTTCACATTCCAGCAGCGGTGTCTGCTTTGATGTCTTCAGAAAGGCTTGCTGTTATTGCAGGTGTATAGACATGCCCAGCTCTGAGTGTGTGGGCATGGCATCTATGCAGTGATCCGAGAACTGAGGACAGCTTTGGGAATTCTCTCCATCTTCCATGTGGGTTCTCAGAATAAACTCAGGTTGTCTGGTTTAGTGGCAAGTACCTTTCTTTACTTTCCACTAAACCATTTCACCAGCCCCAAAAGATAGTTTTAATATGTAACTGACAGTTTTGTGATGAGAGCTGGTCTGATGCCTGCTGTCTTGAGATCAGAAATGAAAGGGAAAAGAATTTCAGCTTCAAATGAAGTCCAATGTTGCTAGAGAATTGGTAGACATGTTGACCAAAATTAGAGTTTTGTTGAGGCTTTTTTTTTTTTGAGGCTCTTACAAAAGGCTTATTACTTACTAGTTTTATGTCAACTTCCCACAAGCTATAGTTATCTGAAAGGAGGGAAACTCAATTGAGAAAATGTCTAGAAGATCAGGCTATAAAAGCTGGGTGGAGATGGTGGTGGTGGTGGTGACGGAGGTGCTCACCTTTAATCCCAACATTGAGGAAACAGAGCCAGGCGGAGCTCTGTAAGTTTAAGTCCAGCCTGGTCTACAGAGTGAGTTCCAGGACAGCCAGGGCTACACAAAGGCCCTGTCTCAAAATTAACAAAATAAAAACAAAAATCAGGTTGTAAGGCATTTCCTTAATTAGTGATTAATGGGGGAGGGCCCAGCCAATTGTGGGTGGTGCCATCCCTGGGCTGGTGGTCCTAGGTTGTGTAAGAAAACACGCTGAACATGCCATAGGAGAAAGCCAGTAAGCAGGACCCCCACCCCTATAGCCTCTGCATCAGCTCTTGCCTCCAGGTTCCTATCCTGTTTGAGTTCCTGACCTGGCTTCCTTCAATGTACAAGTGTAAGCTAATAAATGCTTTCCTGCCCAGTTTGCTTTGGTAATTGTGTTTTATCACAGCAACAGTAACCCTAAAACACTTAACTCCAGCTGGCAGGAAGAATCCAAGAACAACCTGCCCCAAATGTCATCAGGAGGCAGGAAAACAGACAACTCTGAAGGTAAGTCAAAGGAGGATGGTTGAGAACATACATACATTCTAGTGATACCTACAATCTACCACCTGAATACCTGTCAATTTAAGTGCCAGACCATGAACTGGTTACCAGTATCAAGGCTTTTGTCTGTTCTCTTGCGGGGCTATCAGCAAAAGAGGATAGGGATAGCTCAGCTATGTTCTTAGTACTACGGTGCCAGGTTTCAAAACACATCAGTGGCTATTCAGGATAAAGGTGCTTCCGGGCCACTTAGGAAGCCGTATTTCTGCTGAGGCAAGCAAACATTTTTTTCCGAAATCTCTTTTTATATCCTGTGATGTAAGAATCAAACTAGAAAATGGCAGTATGATGACAAAAATGTTAAAACAGGAACAGAATGAGAGACCAGTACAGCTCCAAAGGGACCGTGTGAGCATCTCCAACAAATGTGCCATCAGTATTCCATTCTACCACTGCACAATGACAGAAGCTCTTACACAATATGCAAACAAGCAAACAAAAAATGTGCCTGTCATCCAAGAAAGTTTCACATACAAAAGCACACAGACCACCAGAAGTGGCTGTAGTCTGGCATCCTTGGTCAAGCTTACAGGCTGTGCCAGATCTGGACACATCCAGGTCAGTCAGTGCTATTACAGAATCTGCCCAGGTCCTGGAGAGAGAAGGGCTCTTAGTCACTGTTGACTGAGGAAACTAAATGTAATCCTAAAAGTTCCTTGGGCAGACTTAGTCTGGTTTTGTTTTGATTTGAATAGGGTCTAACTCGACAGCCCAGACTGGCCTCATGCTGAGATAATCCTGCCTCCATCTCCCACGTGCTGGGACCAGCATGTACCACTACATCTAGAAGGGCTGATTTCTTTTGGATGGGGGAAAGAAGAATCTATAAAGTATCCCCCAAATCTAAAGATATTATTATTCAAATATATAATTCTAAGCAAAACAGGATGAGGGGCTGGGGATACAGTTCAGTTGCCAAACATGTACCAAACTCTTGGCTCTATTCTTAACACTGCATGAATCCAAGCATGGTAACATACACTTGTCACCTCAGTACCTAGGAGGTAGAGGCAGAAGAATCAGAACTTTAAACCCATTCTCATCCTTGACTACATAGTGAATTGGAGGCCAGCCTGGGCTATATGAGATCCTGCCTCAAAAAGAAAAAATAAAAGCAAAGGAAAGTAAAAACAAAACAAAACAAAACAAAAAACCAGAACGGCAACTGCTATGGACAGTGTTCAGCAAGATCTACTGTCTCCTTGTTCTTACCTGCAACTAGCCCTTCCTACACCAGGAGTGCTGGCCAGGGACAGTGCAGTGGGCAGACTACAGAACTCATGTTCCAGGTCAAGAGCTCTGTGACCCTCTGGAAACAGGCTGGAGTCCAGGAGGTAAACGCACAGACATTAGGTAAGAGGGGATGTGGAGAGGTGCTAGCCGAGTTCTAACCATCATTACCTTAATCAAAATAATAATGTTAGGAATACTGCCCCTACTCCCCAGTGACTATCATGACATTTCAAACACTGTTCAAATGCAGTTTATATATGTTAACCCATAAAAGCATGCCTGTTTTTTTCCTAAAAATAAAAAGCCAGCAATCAGCAGTAGAAAAATCGCAAATAAAAAGTTTAATTTCAGAATCCAAGTTCATCATTTATAAATACACTAAAGCATAGTCCACACAAATTTAGACTGAGCCTACGTACAGTATTTCAACAAAAGAACAGCTTTTTCCAAAAGGTCAGAGGCAAATGAGTGATTTGTCTCACCCATAATATTTAACTAATTTGAAATGAGAAAATGAATTTGTTTCTTTAGATTAAAGCAAAAACTCTGGAGTCTGGTAAAAGAATCTGACAGTTGATACTTCATTTTGATATCCTGGGGATTCTATAATAACACCCCAGTGATAGCTGAATCTTCCTATCATAGGAACAAAATCTAAATGCCTAAGGCTTTTCTGACGACTGCAATAAACAAGCGCTTTCCCTGTTAACAAGCTATCTCCTCAAAGCAGAATCTGAGCTATAGTCTGATCAAACGGGAGGGGGGGTCAGTGCACACTTCTTATGAGATAGCTTTATTGTATAGAGACGCAAAATAAATCAGAGGCATGGAGATTTGATCAACAGGCCATCTGCTGTAAACGTGTCATATCATGCACTGGTGAAATCCTAAGCATGATTTTAAAACTTGGATCCAATTTCAAGGAATTCATGATAAATGGGTTATCTCTGAGTTAAATGACCGTGTAAAACCTGAATGCAAACACCTGACATGGGAAAGTTCTCGTGACCAAATAACCACGTAACTGATACTCCATGATATGCCTAAATTCAGTATTGTTTTCAAATGCCTGGTTTCTGTTACAGTAAACAGTTTCCAGAATATTCTCTCCTTGACATACTTTGGAGCCTGTGGTTAAGAACTGTTCAGTCAGGATGGCTTAACCTTCACCTCCTATTTACAGGTTTCATCTGACAGCCACAAAAGCTGTTTTGTTGCAATTAAAATAATATTTAATTAAAATACAGCACCTGATTTGTGGTTTTTATACAACTGAATAAAAACCCTACATAATAAAATTGTTTACATCTTCCCTCCACTCTAGTAAAACAAATTACTATGCCCTAAAAAACAGTCAAAAAAACCTTTATAGTTATGAATTAAACCTGATCATCCTATTTCATAATTGCCAAGACTGTTTCTAGTGGGGTTCTGAAAACGCACCTCGACACCTGGCCTGAAGGAGGGGTAAGGCACATGTGGATATTACGGTGAGAGCTGGCAGGTGGCCCCAGATACCTGGTCTGGTGTCCTACATGGCCCTGCCAGGCAAAAGCCCTGGCACCACAACTAGCACTCTGAATCGCATTTCCAGCCTGGTGGCTCCATCATGAGTTCAATACTGAAAACATATCAAGGGGAGATTCACTTTTAAAAAGATGAGCTTTTCAAAATGCTCCATTGCAAGCCTGGGCTGCCCAAAGCTGCCAGCCTCCATGGGTGTACTGAAGAGCTTTTCTGAGGGAACTGTACTTGGGGGGCAGCCCAGAAATCGGACTGCTAAGGTAGACAGTCCAGGCCAGGATGATCGCTTCAGGTTCCAGTAGGTAAGTGGGTCACAGCTGTGTTCCAGCACCTCTTCCTCCAAATATGCAAGCACCATGGCTTCGGGTAGCTTCTCTCTCTTTATTGGTGCAACCAGTGACCACAGGCTCTCCCCTGCGCCAGTGTCTTTAAGTGGGGACCCTGAGTCACAGCCATTGGAGGTGGCCGTGTCCTCTGAGGTAGAATTCAATATTTCTAGCTCCCTGATTAAGTCTTGTCTGTACTGCTCCGCCTCTTCCTCTGTGAACAGGGAAGCTTTGTAGCGAGGGTCCAGCAGTGTGGCAAAGATGTACCTGGGGTCGTGGAGGGTGGCAGACAGGCGGCTCGCCATGGCTTCCTTCAGGGACTTAAGCATGGTGTCAATGCCCATCGTCTCCCCAAAGAGCATCTCCACTTTCCTGCTGAGGATGTGTATCATGGGGATGACCTGGCTCAGAGTAGACATGTGGGCGCTCATCTCTCGGCTTGCAGCATCAAATGGTCGCAGTACATGGCACACAGACTGCATGACCTCCCACTGATCACAGCTTATCAATTCTCTGAAGTTACACTCAATAGACACCTCGTTAACTGCCCTCTTCTGCTCAATTAGCCGTTCAAGCATGTGGAATGATGTGCTCCACTTGGATGGCACATCCTGGATCAACTGATGCTGCGGCAGCTCATACTCCTTCTGCAGTTCTGCTAGCTTCTCTCTTGCCCGGGGCGACCGATGGACCCGCTCACACAGCTTCCGGGCAATGCTCAGTAAGTTCTGCACCATCCTCTGGCTCTTGATAGCCTCACTCACAATCAGATTCACTGTGTGGCTGAAGCATTGCACACTTGAGTGTTCACCCTCACTCAGCATCTTCCCTATGCTTGGATTGTCAGTGACAGTGATGCCAATCTGAAGGCCGATGGAGGTCACCCAAGCTTCCCACCAACACTCCAGCTGCTTCTGAATGCTGTTTCCACTATAGTCACAGTCGATCTGTGACACATCTAAAAGTGCTGAGCAATGGTGGTCCTCACAATGTGGTCGGACAGCAGATGCGAAGGTGACCCAGTGAGCTGTAAGGGTCAGGTACTCACGAGTCTGGCTACTCATCCATATTCCGGAGGTGAAGTGGACCACACCACTCTCAGCTTCCTTCAGATGTGACATAATTATCTGCTTCACATTGTCATACATACCTGGGATAGCTGTTCTAGAGAAGTAGGAAGGGGAGGGTAAAGAGTATTGAGGTTTCAAGTATTCGAGCAGCCTGTTAAAGCCAATGTTGTCTACAAGGGAGTATGGCTGAAGGTCAAGTGCAATCATTTCAGCTATGAGACTTGTGATTTTTTTGGCAACTGGGTGAGAGTCATAGAATTTCTCAGTTGAGTCACGGAAAGAGGAAGCCCCTGAAAGCTCCATGCCCAGAGGCCTCCGGATGCCTGAAGATCGGGGCACAGTGGCCTCTGAGACGTCGTTCTTGAGTACATGGCCATGGAACCGCTGCAGATGTCTCAAGAGACAGCTGGTACCCAGGTTGGTGGGCTTCTTGCCCCTACTGATGGTCCGGCCACAGTGCAGGCACACCACCTTTGTTGAGTCTGCAGAGCAAATAGAAAAGTGGTTCCACAGCTTTGAGGTCTTCTTGCTATTACCAGGAAACACACCTTGATGGTTTTTTCTGACTACTGCTGGCAAGTCAGTTAATTTGGAGGAGCTTTCTGCAGAAGCTAAAGTGGCATATGGAGAGTTTGCCAAACTTGCACCCAGAAAGTCCTTCTGGTTCCCAACAACCTCAGGGTGGCGTCTATACAGATGCCGCATCAAACAACTGGTGCCCACATCCCCCTTTTTCCCCCGACTAATAACACAGCTACAGTACCGGCACACTGCTTTGAGACTGTCCATGGGAGCCAGGGAAAAGTGATGCCAGACTTCTGACTTCAGCCTTCTCATGACCTTCTTATTTTGCTGGAAGACAGTACCTGACTCAAACCTTGGACTTGCTGTATCTGCTGGCTGCTTCTCTGGAGAGGACACTACAGAGGCTTCCCCCAAGTCATCAGAGGATGACAACATAGACACATCTTCCCGGGACACATCACCAGGATTTGTGCGTGATGACAGGTCCTCAGGCAGCCTGTCTGGGGATGAGGAGGCAGAAGGGCACTCTTTGACTTGTTTGCCTGGAGACAACGATGCAGAGTTGAGATCTCCCTCTGGGGGCAGCAGGGCAGGCAGCAGGGTTGGGGGCATAGGGTACAATGGTGGGATGCCTGTGCTGCCCCCATTCTCCTGTAGTACAATGGACCGGTGTGCTCTCCACATGTGCCTGATGAGGCAGCTTGTGCCCAGGTCCTTCCCGTTCTTGCCCCTGCTGAACTCATTCATACAGTGGACACACACAGCCTTGGAGCTATCAAGGGGTGACAGGTAGAAGTGCTTCCAGACGGCAGACCTCCTCCTGGAGCCAGATGTGCTTTTGGGAAGGCACAGGTTTCTCTCTGCCATGCTTTCTGAAGTGTCATCATAGTGGAGCATGGAGAAGTTGGGGGATGAGCCTGCCAAGGCCTCTTCTCTGCTATACTTTTCAGTGAGAGACACATCAGAGGACACCTCTTCAGAAGAGACCACAGTCACAGACTCTTCCATTATTTGGTCAGGGGATGGGATCTTGGGAGCCATTTTCTGGACAAGTCTGACAGGTGAGAGCACAGTGCTGAGATCTCCCACATCTGCAGGCTGTGGTGGAAGCAGAAGAGAGGGAGAGGGAAAGGAGGACCCTACTGACAGACTTCCGTTTTCTTGAATGAGCTTGGTGGGATGTGCCCGCCTCACATGTCTCATGAGGCAACTGGTACTCAAGTCTTTTTCATTTTTGCCCCTACTGAACTCTTTCATACAGTATGTGCATATTGCTTTAGTGCTATCTCGAGGAGAGATAAAGAAATGCTTCCAAGCTGGAGACTTCTTCCTGGAGTTTATGTGTCGGCCAGAAAGAAGGCTCTGGGTCACGGCTTCCATGGCTACGTTGTACAGTGTGCTGCTATACTGGGAGAAGAGTGTGCCATAGTCATCCTCACTCTCAGCGGGTAAGAATTTCCCAGGAGGCTGACAGGCACAGCTTGCTGCCCTGAGGTCTGCCTGCTCATCACCACTGTCTGTCTGTCTCATATCCTCTGGCTCACTTTTAAAGTCCACTCTTTCCAAACTGTGACAAGGAATTTGGTCATCATCTTCCTCTTCTACTTTGAAATTTACTTTGTCAGAAACAAAATCACTGTCCCCCTTGGGACAAGTTTCCTGCTTATCCTCCATGACCAACCATAATTATCCTGGCTGCTTCATCATTCTGACATTTTAGGTAAATAAACTGGTTATAATGCCCACTGGTTATAGTGACCCCCAAAGTAGAGTTTATTCACTTTTTCACAGTCCCATCTCTAGGATGTTTAATATGGCTAACCGTGAACGTCACTGGAAAGCCGAGTATGTAGCTCACAAAAGCACACTGTCACAAGGCATGAGTGCTGTTCTCCAGGAGTGCTATGAACAAGTACTTCTTGGTGTATGCACCAATACATGCAGCACAGACTTCTTTCTCTTCTCCAAGACAGGAGCCCCATCATCTTGCAGGCACACACACACTCCTTTTGCAAATCCTGTAATAGAAGACATTAAATTAAGCACAGAACTGAACTGAATATTTAAAAATCTATATTGCCAAATTGTATACAGGAAAATTTCCATGATAGAAAGTTAAAGTCAAAAACCTTCCTAGTGACATTTTGCAATCCATTCACATAGTAAAAAAAAAAAAAAAACCCAACCCTGCAAAATTAGCAAAAAGATACAAATTAAAATTCGAATGTCCTACCAGTACAGGAGTAGGAAATATGAGCCACAGACTCAGGGCTTTTGCTGTGAGACAGTGTCTTCTTATATAACAGGGAAGCTGTACCCACAAAATCTCAATATGGTTGCATAAGGGAGACTTGAACAATAACAACACCAGTTGACATATCATGTGGGTAGAGAAAAACTCACAAGACCTCGCCCCTGACTGTTCAAAGAGGGAGAATTAACCTGCTCCAGGGACAAATCCCAACTAGATGGTCCAATCCCAAGTGGCCAGCTCTAAACCCATATACAAATGAGCAACACTAAATGAACTCAGCAGGTTGTGTTTATAAACTTATGCATGTATGTATGCATGCATGTAACAATAATAAAAAGCTGAGCATGGGGCTGGAGAGATGGCTCAAAGGTTAAGAGCACTGACTGCTCTTCCAGGGGTCCTGAGTTCAATTCCTAGCAACCACATGGTGGCTCACAACCATCTGTAATGAGATTTGGTGTCCTCTTCTGGCCTGCAGGCATGCATGCAGACAGAACACTGTATGTATAATAAATAAATAAATCTTAAAAAAAAAAAAAAAGCTGAGCATGATGGTGTGTGCCTGTAATTCACCTGCTAGAGGGGGCAGAAGTTGGCCAGACAACCTAGTCAACTCAGTAAGTTCCAAGCTCAATGAGATTCCATTTCAAACAAAAACAAGAAAGGACACATAATAGGGTTGACTTCTGGCCTCCTCTTGTACATGTGCACATAACTGGATACTTGTTTGTGTGTGCACGCCCCTGCACACCTTCTAATCCTTCCCAAACAGTTCCACTAACTGCTGACCAAACATTCAAGACCAATATGAGTCTATGAGGGCCATTCTGATCCCAACTCCCATACTACCCAAGAGAAACGAAAACATATGTTTAGACAAGACTCAGTATTCTATCAGTTGACAGAAGTATGGTCAGTATAGCAGGAAGACCAAATATCCTCACAGATCCAGTCAGAAAAGGCTTCCAAATAGGACATAAGTGACATCATCCAAAGTTGCTTATCTCAAGCTAGTATCATTGACTTCAGGTCCAGTCTGGGGTTCAGGTCACCAACACCCACTTACGAAGCTGCATGTAACATCCTGATAGTTGTGGTTACTGTGTGCAATTAGGGAAAAGCACCAGTATCAGTCAGGCAACTGTGACAGTTTCCACTTAGGGAGGCCCCTCGTGGTCACATCAGGCTGGAATTTCACAGAAATGAACATATTTCACCCCAGTGAGAGAACAATGATGATTTTTAGATGCAAAAAAGGCAGTTTACATAATTCAGCACCCATTCATGTTGAAATGTGCCAGTAATTGAAAAAGAGCTCCCATGATCTGCTAAAAGGAAATCTAAAAATAGTTCCAGTATCTCCCATGTTCAGACAAACCCTCAATACTCCTAAGATCAGGAATGGGAATTCCCATTACTTGCAGTCAGAGTCCCAATGATGGGGGCCAGAAAAGCAAGAAAAGGATTTATAAGAGAAATAAAAGAATTATATTAGGCCAAAATAAAAAAAGTCTTGGTGACATATGTCTTTGATCCCAGCACTTGGTAGGCAAAGGCAGGGGGATCTCTCTGAGTTTGAGGCCAACATTGTCTACACAGCCAGGGATACACAGAAAAATTATGTCTTGAAACAAACAAATAAAAGCTAGGCGAAGTGATGCCTGCCTTTAACTCCAGAGTGTGGGATGCAAAGGTTTAAGAGCTTAACTGTGCCTTTTGCAGGTAGAGCTCTGAGAGTTCAAGGTCAGCCTGATGAGATCCATACCAGCCAGGCCTGCAGAATGAGGCTTTGCCTCAAAAGACATGAATTTGGACCAGGCATAGTGGCTCATGTATTAAATCCCAGAACTCAGGAGGCAGAGGTAGGCAGATCTCTGTGAATTCAAGGACACCCTGGTCTACATAGATATTTCTAGAATTCCAGGACAGACAGGGTTCCAGAGTGAGATTCTGTCTTTAAAAAAGAGAAAGAAGGAAAGAAAGAAAGAAAGAAAGAAAGAAAGAAAGAAAGAAAGAAAGAAAGAAAGAAAACATGAATTTTGGAGAGAGATTTGCTTGGACTATAAAGATGAGCTGGAGCAGGGGAACAGAGTGTAAATAGGATCAAAATACACTGTATATATGAGTAAAAACCTCAGTAAGTTAAAACATTAAAGAAATAACACACATGGGTTGTGGTGATAGCATATGCCTTTAATCCTAGCACTTGGGAAGCAGAGGCAGGAAGATCTCTGTGAGTTCAAGGCCAGTCTGGTCTACAGAGTGAGTTCAAGGACAGCCATCACTAAACAGAGGAACCCTGTCTTGGGGGATGGGTGATATGCTATGATAATGATAAGGAGAGATAGCACACACACCATGCACATAACACATGCAAGGCAAACAGACCTGAAGTAGAAACTATTCCTTTTTCCAATCACATAAGTAATAGGAAATCTATAAAAGGGCTGGAGAGATGGCTCAGTCGTTAAGAGCACTAGATGCTCTTCCAGAGGTCCTGAGTTCAATTCCCAGCTGTTGGGGAAGTCCTGTTATTTGCCTGTTATTTGTCAATAAAGTACTGTTGAGCCTATAGGAATCTAGATAGGTGGGGCTAGGAGTCCAGGAGGATTCTGGGAAGGAGAAACACAGAGAGTCAACATGTAACGCCATGGGGGTAGGAAGCCTGGAACTATTCTCCGGGAAGAAACATACTTAGATTAACAATTATGGGGTAATTACTTAAGTCAGAGCTACCTAGTAAGAAACAAGCAAGGCCAACAGCTTCATAATTAATACAGCCTCCTGTGTGTTTATTTGGGACTGAAGCGGCTCTGGAACCAGGCTGGCGGAACGGCTCCTTCTCAAGGAAAAAGCTTCTCTTAACACCCAGCAACCACATGGTGGCTCACAACCATCCACAATGAGATCTGGTGCCCTTTTCTGGCCTGTAGGCATACATGCAGATGGAACACTGTATATGTAATAAATACATAAATCTAAAAAAAAATCTATAAACTGAAAGTAACTAATGAACTTTAAGAAAGTTACAAGGTGCTGGGTGGTAGTGGCTCACACCTTTAATTCCAGTACTCGGGAGGCAGAGGCAGGTGGATCTCTGTGAGTTCGAGGCCAGCCTGGTCTACAGAGTGGGTGCCAGGACAGGCTCCAAAGCTAGACAGAGAAACCCTGTCTTGAAAAACAAACAAATAAACAGATTATGCAAAACACTGAATAAATAAATAAATAAATGAATGTTCCTTGGAATTGCTGTGTCCCCCTGCTCCCATGGCCACAGAATGTTCTATAAAGGAAAACTTAAAATTCCTCACCCTGAAGCTTTGCCCTATAAAAAAGGCATGAGAAATTGGCTCCGGGCTGATCTCTTGAATGCGTGTCTTAGGGGGAGACAGCTGCAGGAACAGCTCTGCTGTACACAGAATAAAACTTGCTTTGATTTGGGTATAATTTGTGGTTGGTGGCCATTCTCCTGGTGGCTGTAGGATTAACATTTGGAGGCCCCCAACGATATTAAAGATCCCAACCCAAATTCAGAAGCCAGACCCTTCCTCTCCAGGCCTCTGGGGATTGGATCAGGGCTTCCCAGGGGGTGCAAACCTTGAGACATTCCATGGCCCCAGGGCACACTTTCAGACTGGTGGACTGCTGGAGTGAATGGCTACTGAAAAAAAAGAAAGAAAGAAAAAGAAAACAGAAAGCACCTGTCTGCAGAAGCCTCCATCTGTAAGTCACAGCTGGGTAAGGGTTAGTCACGGTTCTGTTTCTATGACAGATGTATGAATGTATGACAGATGGTTCTGGTTCTATTGGGATCCTATCTGGGATAGTGAGGTGTCTAGGGAGGTACAAGAGCTCCTCTCCAAGACAATAGCAAGACATCATACTGCCTGCTTGATTCTTGTCCTGTCTGTCTCCTCTCTTTGTTGTGTGTCTCCCATGGTCTGGACTTGAGGTGACTGGAAGGATGGACAGAATGGGCAATAACACTAGTAACCTGGATACTCCAATAAGCTGTGTGTTGAAAATTTATGGAAAACTTTTTCCTTTTACAGTCACAGATTATCCCATCACCAAAGGCCATCCCTGCACTCTTGTACACTGCATTGGCCTACTTTTGGGGTCAGATGATTCCCAGAGGGTACATTCAACCCTCAAGTGGCATGGGCAATAGCAAATATTGCATTTGGCAACTCCAGCCACTCTGACCACATCATATACATCTTGCCCTGGGCAGAAGCAACATCAAATTCACCCCCATAAAAGATCTGTATGGTCCACAATGGACAAGGTAGCCAGGCCTTAGTCATTACAAGGGGGGCTCTTCAAGGGAGGCTCAGAAGCTCATCATTTTACAAGGCTCTCAGGAGGACCCATTCCTTCCCCCATATAACTACCTTTATGCCCCACTATCTCCCATTCCTCAGTCTCCACCTCAACTCCAACCCTTTACCTAAGCTATCTCATTCCACTACCCACTCTGTCCCTACTTTACCAGTCAGCTCACCCCACCCACACCTACCAAGGACTCCCTTATGGTCTTCCTGAGATCCTGCACCAGGTTCCCCTGATAACTGATATGTCTGTTTCTTTTTCTGCAGCTGGTCTTTGCAACTGAAAGATCTCGAATTCCCCCTCTTAGCACAGACTCAGGCTCCTTAATCTCTCTAACTGACTCTGTCCTCTTTAATCACCTTCCTACCAGGGATGATGCCAACAGATTCTATGTACCCCCTTTACTATGGAAGAGAGGGAATGGATTTGGACTGAGGCAGCTAAGGCACTCCCTGAAATGGATGCATTGACCAATGAACAGAGTGCAGATGCAGTTGACTCTGTCCTGCCCAGATGGAGACCTGACTGAACTATAGAACAGGGGGTGATGGTAGGAGGTCACTGAGTACCACCAGACTTTATTAGAGGGACTGAAGTGGGGTGACCCAAAAACCCAAGGGGACAGATGTAAGAAAAGGCCCAAATAAATTACCTTTGGCATTTTTTAAATGCCTCCTGGAAGCTTACCACCTACATACTCCCATAGACCTGGAGGACTCAGCAAATCTCAAGATAATTATTCTAGCCTTTGTAGCCTAGTCTGCCCCAGACATGTAAAATAAAACCAGAGACTGGATGGGTTTGCAGGGAAGAACAGGTCATAGTTATCAGAAATA
The DNA here is from genome assembly GCF_017639785.1 of Mesocricetus auratus. Lineage (NCBI taxonomy): Eukaryota > Metazoa > Chordata > Mammalia > Rodentia > Cricetidae > Mesocricetus > Mesocricetus auratus. The sequence continues at coordinate 76,457,232 of NW_024429194.1, forward strand.
GTTCAAAAAGTGTTTGACAATGAAGATAGCAAAGAAGAGCAGTTGACAAGAAAAGTAAATCTGGCTATGATGGCCATGCTACATGCCCTGCCCCTTCCCCCCTCGATCCTGGGTAACCAACATATAACAAAAAGAGGATGTCCATGCAAAGAGACCACTGTGGGGGGGCTGGAGAGATGGCTCAGAGGTTAAGAGCATTGACTGCTCTCCCAGAGGATCTGAGTTCAATTCCCAGCAACCACATGGTGGCTCACAACCATCTATAATGAGATTGGTGCCCTCTTCTGGCTTGTGGCCATACATGCAGATAGAACACTATATGCATAATAAATAAATCTTAAGAGAAAAAAAAAAGAGACCACTGTGCTTACTACAAAGGACTGTGTTACTGGAAAATGAATGCCCTCACAGAAACAGGTAGGCCCTCCTTGGCCAAGACCAGTTTTGGCCTTGGAGGAATAGCAGGGCCATGGATCTCTCAAACTGAGCTCCCAGGAGCCTATGGAAACCTTTTCAATTGGGGGCCAACCTGTAAACTTACTAGTTGACATGGAAGCTTCACATTCTGGCCCCTTACTAATCTAACAATGAAGGTAATGGGAGCAATGGTCCACAGACTGGACCACTAATCTGGGAAAGGGAGTAGTAACCCATTCTTTCATTATTATCCTCTAATACCTGTTTCCTTTGCTGGGAAGAGAATTTCTAAATAAACTCTATTTTAGCCTCAGGAGGTACAACGTATGCTGCAAATAGGGAGCCTAGCCAAAGCCTTTATCTTCACCTGTCCCTTGAGTTTGAAGATCTTCTCCAGGGGCCAACACAGGGCCCTGAAAGGGAATTTAAAAAGCAACTTATTGAGAATGCTCCAATCATTTGGGTTGAAGACAACTCTCCTGGTTTGGCCAAACATGTACTGCCAGTTATAGTACAACTGATCTCTGGGGCTATGACCATCTGAGTCAAACAGTACCCCAAAAGTCCAGAAGCCAGAAGCAGGCATACTCACTCCATGCCAATCAGCCTGGAACATTCCCTTATTACCAGTTCAAAGGCATGAAACCTAAGACTATAAACCAGTACAGGACTTAACAGAAGTGAACGAGCAGCTTGAGACTATTCACTCAATTGTCCTCAATACTTATACACTACTCAGAATGTTGCCACCTGAACATAAGGTTCATATTGTACTAGATTTGAAGAATGCATTCTTTCCCATCCCTTTATCAAAATTAAGCCAGCCCATCTTTGCAATTGACTAGGCCAATCTTGAGTTGGTTAATACTGAGGCAACTAACCTGAACTTGATTACTTTAGGGGTTCAAGAATTCCCCTTAACATCTTTGATGAAGCCCTCAACCAGGACTTAAGTCATTTTCCAAGTAAGTACCCAGAAGCTATCAATTTTAATATGTGAATGACTTACTGTTAGCAGTCAAAGACAGAGTACTGTTGAAGAGCCACTTGGGGGTCCCTTAGAAAAGAAACTCTGGCTCAGTTAGGTACTAGGTCTCCAAAAAGAAAGCTCAGATTTGTACACTCCAGGACACCTATTTGGATATAAATAAACAGAAGGGAAAAAAACTGTCAAAATCCCACATAAAGGTCTTAATGCCTGGAGATTCTGGATGTCATCTGAGGTATCTGACCAGACCTGACAGATGTTCCCCTCTTGTTTAGAGACACTAACCTCTCCACCGACGGACAGTAGCAGCTTCATCCATAAAGGAATAAGGTATGCAGGGGTAGTATTAATTACAAGCTAGAAATAATACAGGCATAAGCCCTACTCTATCCAGAGGGACATCAGTCCAAAGAGCAGAAATAATATCCCTAACTCAGGCCAAGGGAAAGATAGTGAACATTAACACAGATTGCTGATACGCTTTTGCCACACTCATGTTCATGGACAAATATACAAAGAGGTCTACTAACCTCAGAAGGAAAAAACATTAAAAACAAACAGGAAATCATCTAATTGTTGGAGGCCAGCTAAACTGGCTATTATACACTGGCCAGCACATCAAAAGGACAATGGATCCCAAACTCAGGGGAACAATTTTGTAGATCAAGCAGTCAGGGAGGCAGCTACTGGGAACCTTGATCCCAAATCATCTTGGAACTATCAGCCACCCGAGCCCCCACTCCACCTTGATGAAAATATTCCCACATACTCTCCAGAGGAATCTAAATTATACTCCAGCATGGGAGCCCATCAAAATTGTCATGGATTGTGGATCCAAATGTACAGGAAAATTTGTATGCCAAAGTTGTTGGGAAGGAACTGGCTGACTGCTCCCCACAAATCAATGTATCACACACACATAAATACACACACTTACTTCCCAGAACTCATCTCCCCCCATGTTTGGTTGTCTGGATATCAGGAGACACTTTAAAACATCTCAGACCATTGCTTAATCAGTAATGGTAAATGCTTCCCTAAGGACACCAGAGTCAAGGTACAGTACCTGAGGAATTCTGGGAATTGAACTTTACTGAAGTCAAACAAAGACCATATGGATATAAATACTTCCTGGTCTTTGCTGACACTGCCTCATGCTGGGTAAACACCTTTCCAAGTTGATTGGAAATGGCTCAGATGGCATCAAAAAATTAATAATGGAAATTATCCTACGATTTGGCCTTCCCTTAACCATGGATCTGACAATGGCCTGGCTTTCACACCAAACTATCTCAACTGATCTCAAATCTTTCAATAAAAGCTGGAAACTACGTTGTATGTATCACCCTCAGAGCTCAGGAATGATAGAAAGGATGAGTAGGGCTTTAGAGGAAGTCTTACCTAAATACTACTGAGACCGGTGGTAAATGGGTTCATCTGTCTTTTACCCTCTGTAAACTCTTTTCTCTTTGGGGAGAAGGACCTGCACAAGGATGGGAACTTCATTTGGGTACTTTTGAGGAAGGTTGTGACATTTTAAAACTGGAGAGAAATTTACAAGTTACCAAAATTTATGCATGTCCAGCACCTGGACTTAACTCTAAATTCTGCCAGGAACATGGCACCTATCATTGTGCCTCTTGGAGCTGTGTAACTACTGGCCCTGGGAAAAGACCAACAAAGATGGTCTTACCACTTCCCCAACCCCACAAAGATTAATCCCAACTGTAAACAGGGATCTTGCAAGCCTGTGACTTTCACACCTAATATATATATATATATATGAATCTCTGTTCCACCAGCTGAATTATTCTGGGATACAGGAAGGACCTGGAGAATTGGGTTATATCTCCCCATGAGATATAACCTAATGAGATATAACTCAGTTACTTTAATTACAATAAAAAAATACACCCCCTGAATGGGGGTGTCAGTGACGAGGCCTAGGCAACCCATGGGGCCTTTGGTAGTTGACCAGTATTTATTCCTAGCATACAAATGGACATTGGGTGCCCATCCCACAGTGAGAGATGCACTCTCACCCTGGACTCTTGTGGGAGGTTTTAGGCCCTGTCCTGGATGAAATGACAGACTATGGACACCCCCATGGAAGAACTCATCCTCCCTGGGGAAAGGAGGGGGTATTGGGTAGGTGATGGAAGGGGGTGGGAGGAAGGGAGGGAAAGGGAGAGGGACATGAGATTGACATGCAAAGAAACTTTGTTTCTAATTTGAATTTAAATTTAATAATAAAATTTTTTAATAAAAAATACATTTAGTCTGAGATACCTAAACTCACAGGTCCTAATATGAAACCTTTTCCAGTGCCTCAGGTTCCTCCAGTATGCCCAAACCCCAAGATCTGTCCCTGGTGCACCTATGCCCCAAGAATCTGTCAACTACTGTCTTGCACCACTGCCTACCCATCCAATGGCGGAGCCTCTCCTGAATATGCTAATGGAAACCCTTTCTTTCTCAACTGCTATGCATCTAACCTAATACAAGACGCTGGCTCTGCCTTGATCCAAAACACCCCTTACTATCCTCTACTCTCAGCATTGTCACAAGCCACCACTGTTGCTTGCTCCTGGGCCCAACACAAATTAACGCTAGCAGATACACAAGGGCAAGAACCATCTATATATGTCAAAGCTACTAGATAACTTGGCTTTTCCTTATTTGGACAATTGTGTAGCTATTTTTGGAACCTGACTACCTCAGGTACTGAAAGCCAGCAGCTGTTCCTCTCTGAACTCTCCTGTGTGTTCAGAATACAACTGTGTGCCACTATGCTTAGCTCGAAGTTGCTTCTTTAAGATTTTTTCCCCCAATTTTGTGTGTGTGATGTATGTTCAGATATGAGATCCCTTGGGCTGCAGCTGTAGGTGGCTGGTTGGCTGTGAGCTGCCTGCTGTGGGTGCTGGGAACACAATGTTCTTACACCTCTCCAGCCCTATGTGGTGCTTCTTGAACCAAAGTAACACCTCTGAAAAGGAAATCTGCCTGAAGTCAAATGTGAATTTGATCAGGCCTCTAGATCCACCTACCAATTTACAGAAAGCCAGAAGAGAAAGGGAGAGTAAAGCTCAGAAGGATGCCTCCAGCAAAATCAACTTGAAGAAACACAAGGGCAGAGCCAGGTGGTGTGGCGCACGCCTTTAATCCTAGCACTCGGGAGTCAGAGGCAGGCTGATCTCTGTGAGTTCAAGACCAGCCTGGTCTATAAGAGCTAGTTCCAGGACAGCCTCCAAAGCCGCAGAGAAACCTCTCGAGAAAAGAAAAGAAACACAAGGTCAGCCACCAGAGGAGGCAAGTTAGGGGTGCAATCTGCATGAGAATGAGTTGTCATTTTAAAAAGCAGTCTAAACTTGACAAATACTTAAAGGTACTCAATCAGTCATAAAACTGTTTGACTGTCTACCTGCCTGGAAATTACTGCCACAGAACTCAGGCCAGCAGGTACCTTTCCTTCAAGGACAAGCTTGAGTGTAAGCCAAGCAGAAAATGACAGGATATTTCCAGACTAAATGCCAGGTGAGACAAGTGTGCTAACTGTACAGCAACCCACTGTGAGTTCAAGGCTGGGCTGGACCGACAGCCTCCAAAACAATACAGAGAAACCCTGTCTCGTAACCCCCCCCCAAAAATATATATGTATACACACACACACACACACACACACACACACACACACACACACACACACACACAATCTCAAAAGAAAAAAAAGAAAGAAAGAAAGACATAGGCCTGCAAATTCACTCATCAGGTAAAGGCACTTTCCACTAAAGGCCTGAGTTTGATTCTTGAAGTTCACATGGTGAAAATAGAGAACCAACTCATGAAGGCCGTTTTCTGACCTCCACAAGTGCACCAACACACACACACACACCAAAAACCACCATCCTGTGGCACTGGAGCTAACAGACTGATGGTCTCAAGGGTAGATAGGAGAACAGACAGAATACACATGCCCTTCATTTTTCTTTCCTTTTCCTTTTTGTTTTTTTGGTTTTTCAAGACAGGGTTTCTCTGTGTATCCCTGGCTGTCCTGGAGTTCTGGAACTCACTATCTAGACCAGGCTGGCCTCAAACTCACAGAGACCTGCCTACCTTTGCCTCCCGAATGCCAGGAGGCACATGCCACTACCACCTGGCTCCCTTCATTTCTATAAAGGTGATGCTATAACTGTCCTGGCAGGAATAAAGTTATTCCAAATGAATGGGATTCCTTTCACTAACAGATTATTGAAATAATTAGAATGTCCCCCCAGGAATCTCATGCTAGAAGCAAAAAGTTGAAGCTGGTGCCAACAAAGAAAAGCAATGTCTCCAAGACAAGACACAGTTCTGACTTACTGACACCTTCCAGGAGACTTGGGTCTAGATAATGTCTCCAAGAAGACGGTTCTGACTTACTGAACACCTTCCAGAAGACTGGAGTCTAGATACTGGACCAGGACGGCTTAGATAGAGATATAGGTTTCTATCTATCTTGTCTTCCACTTAAACCTTAGCCACATGTCCAAGGATGGATTTTGGGGGTAGGGCCACTGAACCTCTATTGTTCCTTCTCCTAATGTGACCACACTAAATAAATCTTTGTCTGGTTCTCACTACTGTTTATTTGGCCTATTGTAGGCAGTGGACTAAGCTTAGGTTGTTAGGGATGACAGGAGCCAGGTTCTGGCCCCTACAACTCTAGGAACAATGTGAGCCAGGGCAGGGTAAAGACATACTTTGTCACTGCAGGTGGACTCCACACAGATGTGGGGATACTTTATTTCAGAAATCTGTCTTCCCACCTCAGCCAGCCAGCACTGAGTACTTTCTACTTTTAACCGTGTGAAGGAAGAGAATGAGTGAGTCTACCTAGATCAGTGTTCCCTTGAGCTGTCTGTTGGGAGTTGTTCCTTGGAGCCACTGAGCTTCTGTTGAATTATTTTGGCTAGTGTGCCATTTCTATAACAGGCCTTGTCAATGTGGAAGCTAAGAAAATGTGGAGTTCTGTTGAATGACTTGGGTATCTGCAACATGAAAAGAAGGCTGAAATGCATTATCTTTGGAGCTGACCCACTGGGGTTCTACTGAACCATTTGTGACAGAGGAAGGTGTTCAAGAAATCTCTACTGTGATTTATATAACCATGGGAAATACTGTCTGTACTGTCTTGATGCCCTGAAGGAGAAAGAAATCTAGTTAACTAGTTTCTTGTAACTTTGTGAGAGCCAAAGTTACATTTTAAGTTTTTAATTACTATGCCTTAGAGATTCATGAAACAAAAGTGCCTGTGATTGGCAAGCCCCTTGCCCAAGGACAGGTGTTCCTAAAATGCTGGAGGCTACTGTTTATGGGAGATAATAAGCCACATGTTTTCACTCTCTGAACATGTTTGTGATTGACTTGCTTAATCACATGTGGGCAGGAGGTTCACAGGCAGAAAATACATCAGCATGTACACTTGCCCCTGATTGGATATAGGCTGGAGGTACATCAGGATGTCTGCTTGTACCTGTCTGAACCTGATGGGAAATGCAATCAATTATGGGTTTTCCTTCTTAAGCCCTTGCAAAACTTGATTCAGGGCTATTTCCCAGGAACCTGGGTATGGACCTGACCAAAGCCCATCCACCTGGCCAGTATTTAATTAAAGCTTGTTTCGAATTTGGCTTAAATTGTGGTAGTGGTCTTATTCTTGATTGGTGGGATTAACAATTTATTATGGGAAAAATTTAATTGTCCTGGAGTTCCTGAAAATAACTAAGCAGCAAGCCCCTGCCTACTTCTTTTTCCATTTTTTTTGAATGTATCACACACTGGAATTACTGTTCCTGGCATGCCTGATTTAAATGTAGTTGTGAGTGCATGTGGGCATTTGGGAATGATTTCTGGACTGTTAATATGTAAGGGCCTTTTGCCTCTATTAGTTTTCCTCTTCCTTTGAAAAAAATTAACAATTAACTATAGATGTGGGGACTGAAGAAAAACTAGCTATGGAGGACTTACCTGATTCAGACCCAACTAAAATGTTAACGGACATGTTAATTTTCAGCTTTCTTCCATGTGGAATGGTTTGGGTATGGCACTTTCAAATGTTAATTCTGGAAACTGAGGCTAAGGAAAAAAAAAATCTTGTTCCAAGATTCAACAAAACATATAAATGCTCCCCTAAAACAATTATTTATAGTCACAGAAATTTAAAATATTTTATTGAAAAAAAGAGTTTATTTAAAAACATTCATTGGCACCAAGATCAAAATTTTGTTAGGTTATAAAATTTAATATTATCAATAGAAGAGTTTGAATAAGACTTTCTTCCAAAACAGTTTCTATGACTTTCTTCCAGAATAGATTCTATGAAGAAACTGAATTTTATTTATTTTTTAACAGTGAAAGATGACAGAAAAATTAGGCTATAAAAATGCCGTTACTAGGCCTGTGAGGTAGTTTAGCAGTTAGTAACTGGTGCTTACTGCCAAACTTGACAACCTGAGTTCTAATCTCCACCCCAACCCACAGGGAGGAAGGAGAGACAACTCCTACAAGTTGTCCTCTGACCTTTACAAGTGCTGTGTGCTCTCATATATAAACACAAATAAGTGCAATAATAAAAATCTTAATACTTTTGCTAACTGCATCAAAAAATGTACTTTTGCTAGGCATACTTAAAATATAATTTTTTTTTTTTTGGTTTTACGAGACAGGGTTTCTCTGTTTTGGAGGCTGTCGGTCCAGCCTGGCCTCGAACTCACAGAGATCCGCCTGCCTCTACCTCCCGAGTGCTGGGATTAAAGGCATGCGCCACCAACGCCCGGCAGGCATAGTTAAAATATAATTTTTAAAAACATTAATTTTCAGATTGGATTGTATGAAAATACTATGGTCCGTATGAAATATATGTATATGTGTGTGTACATGTTAATGTAGAGATGTAGTAATTTTGGGATAACTGCTAACAAATAATACATTTTGTTGTATGTAATGAGAGTATTTTAATATCTTACTGTGTATACATGTTAAAAATCATCAAGACTTTAATTATTAACATAATGCTTGCTTTCTGTAGATTTTAAAGATTATTTTGCATGCATTGGTGTTTTGTCTGCATGTGTGTTTGTGCACCATGTGTGGTGCATGCAGTGGTCCTGGAAGCCAGAAGAGAGTATTAGATACCCTAGGACTGAAGTTTGACAGTTGTGAGCTGCTATGTGGGTGCTGGGGAGTGAACCCACTTCTTCTGGAAAAACAGCCAGTGTTCTTAACCACTGAGCTACCACCCCAGGCTCATATTTAGCTTATTCTTACAAAATTACTCAGAAACATATCTTTACAAGGTCAAGGTTCAGCTAAGTATCTGTTTATATTAAAGATTTCATTTCATTTATTTATTTTTTAGACAGGGTCTTACTATGTAGTCCTGACTGGCCTGGAATTTCCTATGTAGGCCAGGTTGTCTTTGAACCACTGAGCATCAGGGTTAAAAACTTCCATGCCTGGCAAGATTATTTTTCAACTGTGTCTATGGAGGCCAGAAAATGGCATCAGATCCCCTGAAGTTGGGATTACAGGCATTTGTGAGGAGCCTGATTTGGTGCTGGGAGCCGAACACACGAGTCTTCTACAAAATCAGTACATTAGTACATTCTCTTAACAACAGAACAAGCTTTCCAGCTTTATGTTAAAATATTTTCAGTATAAAGCACTTCTGAACACTGCTGCTAGCTAGCTATTGTGTATTATACAAGTCTCTTTTTATTTATTTATTTATTTTTTCTTTTTCTTTTCTTTTTTTTTTTTGGTTTTATGAGACAGGGTTTCTCTGTATTGTTTTGGAGGCTGTCGGTCCAGCCCGGCCTCGAACTCACAGGGGTCCACCTGTCTCTGCCTCCCCAGTGTTGTGCGCCACCACCGCCCAGCCATTTTTTTTATTTATTTCTATTTAAGTTAGAAACAAGCTTGTTTCAGATGTCAATCCCAGCTCCCTCTCCCTCCCACACCCTCCCCACAAGGCCCCCCAGTCCCCCACCCAATCTCCACTCCGATACAAGTCTCTTAAATAGCAAGGCTTAGCAGAATATTTCACCAAGCTGATGTTCTCCAAACTAGAATTCTCAGTGGTGCTAACCTTTCCCAGGTCTGTTATGTGCTCCTAATTGTATTATGACTATTATCTAAGCAAAGATAACCACACATGTCTTAACACCATGCACTCTAAACACGGCCTAATAAATTGAAAGACATTGGACATTTGCCACTTACGGAGAACATCAGTAAAATAGTACTTTAAAAAACTCAGTATCAGGCATTGGTGGTGCATGCCTTTAATCCCAACACTGGGGAGGCAGAGACAGGTGGATCTCTTGTGAGTTCGAGGCCAGTCTGGTTTACCGAGTGAGTTCCAGGACAGGCTCTAAAACAATACAGAGAAACCCTGTCTCGAAAAACCAAAAAAAAAAAAAAAAAAAAAAAAAACTCAGTTTCTGAAATGTTTGCTCTTGTTGGTTGTATTTTTGTAAATCTTTGTAACTGTTGCCTGTTAACATTTACAGAAGTATACTTCTAACAAAAGAACCTGAACAATGTTTTCTTTTTCTTTATTTACATGTGAACTCAGGCATCCACAAAGACAGATCAGAAAACAAGTTGCAGTAGTTGGCCCTCTCCTACCTCATTGTTTCTAGGAATGAACTTCAGCAGTCAGGTTTGGTGACAAGCACCCTTACCTTATGAACCATCTTACTATTTAAAAATTTTTCTTTTTAGCTGGGTGTTGTTGGTGCACACCTTTAATCCCAGCACTTAAGAGGCAGAGGCAGGTGGATCTCTGGCAGTTTGAGGACAGCTGGTCTACAGAGAGAGTTCCAGGACAGTCAAGGCTCGAAAACAAAAAACAAAAAAATTTCTTTTTATTGTGTGTGTGGAGGAGTGCACACTTTTAATTCCAGGTCTCAGGAGGCAGAGGCAGGCAAATCTCTAAGTTTAAGGTCAGCAGCCTGATCTACAGAGCGATTACCAGGACACCAGGGCTACATAGAGAAATCCTGTCTCAGAAAACAAAAGCACAATCTTGTGTGTGTATGTGTGTGTGTGTGTGTGTGTATCCTGACTATGTATGGAAATCAGAGGAGGCACTTCTCTCCTTCTGATATGTGTGGCACAGGAACTGAACTGAAGCTGCCAGGCTTGGCAACAAGTGTCTATCCACTGAGCCATCTTGCCAGTCCTTGAGCAGCATTTTTGAGATGATAAAACACCATCTACAGAACATACAGAATTAAAGTAGAAGAATGGACTCCAAGACAAGCTGACCTAAGAGCTACTCCTTCTAAATGTCTTAGTTGTTTAAAGTTGGACATGAAGAATTTTATTGGCACTAACTCCTTGACATCAATCACTTACTCCTGGCCCTACAACATGGGATGAAGTCAGAGCAAGCAGTACAGACTGCACCCTGGCAATGAGGGGAAGCTGAGATAAAACCATCAGATGGAAGCTGGGTGGTGAAGGCAGGCACACTCTGAGTTTGAGACCAGCCTGGTCTATAAGAGCTAGTTCCAGTACAGGTTCCAAAGCCATGGTTAAGCAGGGTGTTTTCATAGAGTATTTTTCAGAGACAAGGTGGAGAAATTGTCAGAATAAAACTAACATCTGCAGGGCATGATGGTGCTTGCCTATGATCTCATCACTTGGGAGGCTGCATGCAGCAGGAGAATCTCAAGTTTGAGGTCGCCCGAGTCCTACATAGAGACCCTATTTCAAAGCCAACAACAAAAGGGACTGCTTCCAAGTTACGGAAAACAGCATGGTAGTGCATGACTTTAAGCCCAGCACTTGGGAGGCAGAGGCATGTGGAATTCCAGGTCAGGGTGGTCTACTAAGTTACAGACCAGCCAGGGCTACGTAGTAAGGTCCTACATCTCATTCCACTCCCCCCCCCAAAAAAAAGATAAAAGTTTTGGAAAAATGGTACTTACACAGGTTACCTGTCACCCTAACTGTGGATCCTACTGATACTGTATTTTATATCTGTTTCAGACACAGACATATTTCACCATGAGACTGAGGTATGAAAACAAGGAGTAAGAAATGTAGCTGTCTTGGCAAGAAAGAAGATATTCTAAAGAGACAGTTGTGGCCCTCCTCTGGCTATCAAACTATTGAAACAATGGTACCCAAGAAACTGGTAGCAACACTGTAAAGCACTGAGACAGGCTCTTCTAAATAAGTGTGGGAGGGTCACTAATTTATCTTTTTTAAAAAAATCATATTTTTTTTGAGACAGGGTTTCTTTGTATCGCTTTGGAGGTTGTCCTGGATGCGCTCTGTAGACCAAATTGGCCTCGAACTCACAGAGATCCACCTGCCTCTGCCTCCTGAGTGCTGGGATTATAGGTGTGCACCACCAATGTCCGGCACAAAAATCATATTTTAGACACACATATATACATTAACATATACTTAACGTGTGTGTGTGCGCGCACACACGCACACACTCTCTCCCTTAAGGGTAAGGTTAAGACAAACGCCAGGTAGTGGTGTTCATGCCTTTAATCCCAGCACATAGGAAGCAGAGGCAGGCAGATCTCTGGAGTCCAAGATCTACATAGTGAGTTCCAGGACAATCAGAGCTACACAAAGAGATCTTGTCTCAAGAGAGAGATTATATCATTTTCTGCTTTCCCTTTCCTTCTTTAAATCCCTGCCAATGTGCACCAATCTCCTGCACACTATCATTCAAATTCATGTCCTTCTTCTTTTCTTTCCTAAAAGTTGCTATTAACTGATTGATTTTTATGTGTATCAGTGTTTTGCCTGCATATATGTCTGTGCACCACATGCATGCCTGGTGCCCATGAAGGCCAAGAGAGGCCATTAGATATAGTGGGACTAGAATTACAGATGGCTATGAGCCTACTATGCTATGTGGGTCCTAGGAATCAAACACAGGTCCTCTGCAAGAGTAACCAGTGCTCTTAACCTTTGAACCATCTCTCCAGCTCCATAGCTTGTTTCTTTAATTCTATATAATATTACTTGTATATGTATGCGTTGATGTTTTGAGAACTGACCAATTGGTATTAGATAACCAATTAGTATTCCTGGGTAAGCTAAGCCAGTTCTCAGCAGTTCTTAATTTTCTATAGTTCTCGGTCTATGACTGAGGCCTTGTGAGCTTTCCCCATTCCATATTAGCATCAGCATGTCTACTGGTGGTATCCTTGTTCAGAGCATGACTGCTGTATCTTTTTTTGTTTGTTTTTTCGAGACAGGGTTTCTCTGTGGCTTTGGAGGCTGTCCTGGAACTAGCTCTTGTAGACCAGGTTGGTCTTGAACTCATAAAGATCCGCCTGCCTCTGCCTCATGAGTGCTGGGATTAAAGGCGAGCACCATCAACGCCCAGCTCCGACTGCTGTATCTTGAACAATCTGTTTCCCTGACACTCATATTGGAATCTAGTCCTTATTGTGTTTATTAAGAAGTGAGACCAGGTGGTGCCTGAGAGTTGATGAGGGTCCTGCACTCATGAATGGCTTAATACATTTATGTGACTAATGGACTAATAGATTATCTACAGCTGTCTGCTATAAGAGACAAGTCTGGTACCATGCTCTATGTGACTCTGCCAGCAGAAGGCCATTACCAGACTTTGAAGTAGAGCTTGGAACCTTGCCAATATGGTGATACAAACTTATATTCCAACTACTGGGAAAACTGAAGCAGGAGGATCACATAAAACCAGAATTTTAGGGACAGCCTGAGTAACCCAGTAAGACTTTATCTCAGAAGAAGAAAATGTCTCTGGACAAAGTTAGTCAATTAGATCTTTCCAGAAACTATGATCCTTTACCCTACAGTTCATATCACTCTAGAACTTAACTCCATGTGAACAGCAGAGGCAAAGACAAACAGTAAAAGATGATGTAATATAGGCAATGTCTTACACACTTGAGTTAGAGCAAACAGATAAGGAGATAGATACAACAGGGCACATTACAATTAAGGGGGAAAACAACAAACACCATGAAGAATAGAAAACAACAAGTCTCAGAATAAGTGAATTTTAAAGGGGCAAGAGTTGGGGATGAAGAGATGGCTCAGAGGTTAAGAGCACTTGCTGTGTGGGACAGTGGTGGCATTTATCTTTAATCCCAGTACTGCAGAGGCAGAGGAGGCAGAGGAGGCAGAGGCAGAGGAGGCAGAGGCAGAGGAGGCAGAGGAGGCAGAGGCAGAGGAGGCAGAGGCAGAGGAGGCAGAGGCAGAGGAGGCAGAGGCAGAGGCAGAGGCAGAGGAGGCAGAGGCAGAGGCAGAGGCAGAGGCAGAGGCAGAGGCAGAGGCAGAGGCAGAGGCAGGTGGATATCTTGAATTCGGGGCTAACCTGGTCTACAGAGTGAGTTCCAGGACAGCCAAGGATAAACTTTCACTAACTCCACTTCCAGGGGATCCAACGCCCCCTTCTGGCTTTTGTGGGTACTGTATCCACACAGTGCAGACACACAAGTCAGCATACCATTCATACACATAAAATAAAAATAAACAAACCTTGGTGAGGAATGGTGGTGCGTGCCTTTAATCCCAGAATTTGAGAGGTGGAGGCAGGTAGGTCTCAATGAGTTCCAGGACAGCCTGGTCTACATAGTAAGTTCCAGAACAGCCAGGGCTATGTAGAGAGAATCTGTCTCTAAATATATAAATGAATAAATAAATAACATCTGGGCAATGGTGGCACATGCCAATTCCAGCACTCAGGAGACAGAGGCAGGAAAATTTCTGAGTTCGAGGCCAGCCTGGTATACATAGTAAGTTCCAGGACAGCTAGGGCTACACAGAGAGGTGTTGCCTCAAAAAAAAACAAAAACAAAACAAAAACAAATACAACAGTAAAAAAATTTTAAAAAACAGAAGAGTACCAACGTTCAGATTGTAACTTCTGTTCATGATATATGTCCAAAAGAAATACATGTGTAGAGGCAGTAAGACAAGTGTAAGATTATTCACAGCAGTCGGGTATTGGTGGTGCATGTCTTTAATCCCAGCACTTGGGAGGCAGAGACATGGGGATTTCTGTGAGTTCAAGGCCAACCTGGTCTGCAAAGCGAGTTCCAGGACAGCCTCCAAAACAATACAGAGAAAACCTGTCTTGAAAAACTAACAAAAAATATTCACAGCAATATTCACACTAGAAAAAAATGGCTATAGATTATATATATTGCAATACGTGCACATATATTCAGCAGTGCAAACAAGGTACTATCATTCAACAAACATAACATACTATCAAAACAAAAAAAAGGCTAGACAACCTCCATATAGCATAACTATTATGTAAATAACATGCTAAGTTACAATAACATATTGTTAATAAGGACTGCCAGATACATGAGGAAAGCCTGTCCTAAAATAATAGTACTAATAATAATAAAAAACTGAGCCGGGCGTTGGCACACGCCTTTAATCCCAGCACTTGGGAGGCAGAGGCAGGCGGATCTTTGTGAGTTCGAGACCAGCCTGGTCTACCAAGCGAGTTCCATCCAGGACAGCCTCCAAAGCCATAGAGAAACCTTGTCTCGGAAAACAAAAAAACTAACAGTGAACTCTTCCCATGACACATCATGACTTCTGAGGTATCTGATGATGTTCTTCCTGTAGCCCTTGGGCCAGCCCAAAAGAAACACTGCCTCTGGTGCCCTGGCTATACGGGACTGTCTGTGGTGAACATGTGTACCTGCATATACATATAAGCATGTACATGGATGGATATAATAAAGGCAACTATGGCAATTATAAAAGACTTAATTTTCTCTACTATGTGACTACTTTTTTGAGACAGGGTTTCTCTGTGAAACAGTCCTGGCTGTCCTAGAACTCACTCTGTAGACCAGGCTGGCCTTAAACTCAGTGAAATCTGCCTGGCTCTGCCTCCCGAGAGCTGGGATTAAAGGTACTCTCTACCAATGCCTGGCATGTGAGTACTTTTGAACTTATCTTTTCATTTTGTTTTATGTGTTGAGTTCTTGTCAGCATGGATGTCTGTGCACCATGTGCATGCCATGTCCTGAAAGTCAGAAGATGGCATCAGGTCTCCAGGACTGGAGTTACAGACCGTTGTGAGCTAGTGTGTACTGTGGAATAATCTCTCTGTACTCTATGTGAATATATGTCTCTATTATTGGTTTAATAAACAAACTGACTGGCCAGTAGCTGAACAGGATAAAGTTAGGTGGGAGAGCCAAACTGAGAATCATCGGATGAGGAAGGGCAGAGTCAAAGGAGACGGCAGACAGACAAGAGAATGAATTGGGCATAAAGCCACGAGCCTCAGGACAACACAAAGATTAATAGAAATGTGTTAAGTTGTAAGAGCTAATTAGTAACATCCTGAGCTATTGGCTGAGCATTTGTAATTAATATTAAGGTTCAGTGAGGTTATTATTATGGGACACGGAAACTCCTCCCACAATGTGAGTACTGGGAAATGAATCCAGGTCCTCTGGAAGAGCAGCAAGTGTTCTTAACCACTGAGCCAACTCTCCAACTCCCTACTTTCAAATATTTTACAACCATAAACAGCAAAATTTTAGTTTTTGTCATCTTCTTAAGAAAAGAACATCAGCTGGGCGTTGGTGGCGCATGCCTTTAATCCCAGCACTCATGAGGCAGAGGCAGGCGGATCTCTGTGGGTTCGAGACCAGCCTGGTCTACAGAGTGAGTTCCAGGACAGCTTCCAAAACAATACAAAGACCCTGTCACAAAAAAAAAAAAAAAAAAAAAAAAAGATGAAAGTTCCCATGAGGATGGCATTCAGAGCCAGCATCTATTCCACAGCATTCATTTTATTCTCCAGTAAATAAAACAGTTTAAAAATGAAACTAAAACTAAGGGCTATGAAAATGACTCAGTGGATAATAGCACTTGCTACTAAAGTATGGGGGCCTGAGTTTGACTCCTCAGCACCTATGTAAAAAGCCAAGTATGGCTGTATACATCCCTGTAACCTCAGAACTGTGGAGGGTAGAAACAAGAGAACTGCTGAGCCTTGCTCCCACCAGCCTAGCTCCAGGTTGAACAAGAGACCCTATCTTAAAGTAATACTGTAGAGCTACAGCAGGACATCTGACATCTTCCTCTGGCGCTCTATAAACAAATGCACGGACCTGCACATCACGTCATTCACGTATTCTTCTCATTCTCCCTCTCATTCTCCCCTACCGCCTCCCACTAAGGCATACATATAACGTAAGACCATCAATGACAGATCTACTCTTTTAGCCCTCTTTATTTAGCTCAAGAGCCACCCTCTGGGCCGGGCAGTGGTGGCGCATGCCTTTAATCCCAACACTCGGGAGGCAGAGGCAAGTGGATCTCTGTGAGTTCGAGACCAGCCTGGTTTACAGAGCGAGTTCCAGGACAGCCTCCAAAACAATACAGAGAAACCCTGTCTCAAAAAACCAAAAAAAAAAAAAAGAGCCACCCTCTGACCCAGGACAGCCATTTGATGAGGAAAACATTGCTGCACTTGAGTAGAGGGAAGGAAGAGGTGGAAAGAAAGCACTCAAAACTGAAAAATTTTTTGATGTTTTGAATTTTTCAGTTTCAAATATAAAAATCTCCTTAATTTATCCAGGCATGGTGGTGCGCACCTTTAATGAGGTGTGGGGGAAATCTCTGAATTTGAGATCAACCTGGCCTACAGGGCCACACAGAGAAACCCTGTCTTGGAAAAACAAAACAAGCAAAGCAAAACAAACAAAAACCTTCTAAATTTTAAAGCAGTTGGTTCAAAGGATCCTTTCTATAGCTTATACAGCATGGCATGGAACTGTCTCAATTTAAGACATATGCTTTGATTTAGGAGAAAACATTCCTTCCCATTTAAAGCTTTGCTATGCACAAGTGCCCAATGAGGATGACACTCTCCCTTGCAGTGGGGATCACTCAACGATTTCCCAACACAACCACCCTATTGCATCCAGTTAACTCAAATTCTTTGACTACCTGATATACCCAACATGGGGAAGCATTAATTTTTTCTTTTTCACATTCAAATTAAATGAAAACCATTTTAAAATACCACTTCTTTTTTTTTTTTTTTAAGATTTATTTATTATGCATACAGTGTTCTATCTCCATGTATGGCCACAAGCCAGAAGAGGGCACCAATCTCATTACAGATGGTTGTGAGCCACCATGTGGTTGCTGGGAATTGAACTCAGGTCCTCTGGAAGAGCAGTCAATGCTCTTAACCTCTGAGCCATCTCTCCAGGCCCAAAAATACCAGTTCTTAATAGAAGCATTCTGGCAAAACTCCAAACACACAAGAGTGCCCTTTATGGTTAAGGAGCTCGTATAGGTCAAACAAGCCTACAGGAGGGAATGTAGAAGCTCTTACCAGAATGACATTTAGAGTCTTCAGCCACAAGAACTGTCCACAGAAGGACTGGAACCCACAGGAAGGTCTGTTACACACAAGGATGTGTTGAACTACACAAATATGCTGCACTGATTGGGACTGATAAAGTGGCAGAGGGCAGGCTGTGATCAAAGTTGGACTCCTTCCTGTGGGCTGGCTATCAAAGCATATTCCATTACCCATGCAATTACCCTGTGTCCCAAACTTGTCATCTACAGTCACTCAAGTCTCCAGGTCACAAGGTCTACACAGAGGCAGAAGGACAGACACAATACTAACCAAGATACAGGATTCTGATTTAGAAGAAACAGCTACTCAAGACAAGTGGAAAATTTAACTACAGACTGGCCACTGGATGATACCAAGGCCTTTTGTTTCATTTCTTAGACTATGAGTGATAGAAATAGAGTAGAGGAGCCAGGTGGTGGTCACACACACCTTTAATCCCAGCACTTGGGAGGCAGAGACAGGTGGATCTCTATGAGGTCGAGGCCAGCCTGGTCTACAAAGTGAGTTCCAGGACAGCCTCCAAAGCCACAGAGAAACCCTGTCTCGAAAAACCAAAAAAAAAAAAAAAAAAAAAAAAAAAAGACCTGGTTCACACCTGAGGGCAACTTTAACCTACTAGGTGTTCTGCATAACTAACATATTCTAGGGGAGGCAACACTATCAAGAGCTTTAACGCCACAAATGCCACAGAGTCACTGAGTTTATATAGATGACTATAGCCACTAAAGCTATCACGTGATGGAAAGCCCAAAGCTAAACACCAAAGGCAGCTACAAAGAGTTAAACTTCAGAAATCTAGAGCCAGAGTTGTTTCCACAAGACGTGGTCAGCAACCCCGATAAGGCTGCCTTGGAAACAAAGCGCATTCCACAGTAAGCAAACAGCCCACATTAAGGTCACTTGGTCCCTGTTCAGTCCCTGAAATGTTCTGGGTCACATACCACAAGCCTGGACTTTTCTGGTTGCTTCTTTTGTATTTCCCCTGAATGTGACACTAGCATCTTCACCAACTACCCTTTTTCTGTGATCTGAGCAGTCACCAGTGACAAGCCTAAGCCACAGTTTCGACTGAAAGTCGCTGGAAATCTTTAAGTGTCCCTCACAGGATGCAAGTGTGGCTTTCATGATACAGTGGCCACACGGAGTCACACCCCTGTGGCTGGCAGGTGGAGCAAAGACCACAAGGTGAGGCTTAAGGAGCAGCCATGACGACGGCTTTAGATGAAAACTCAACTGCTCTCAGTATCTGTCTGCAGAGGTGATGCAGTTGACAGGGCAGCAGAGCAGGGCAGCGGACACACAGCCTTACTGCTGCTAGTGGTTTAGACTTTGTACAAAAGGGAAAGAGAAACCTGGGCCACAGCTGCTGGGAGATCCTCACATGGAGAAGGCTGTAAGCAGAACTCATACCTTGCTGAACTTTTGTCCCACCATTTTCATAGCAAGTCACTTAAATTGTGTAGCCACTGACTCTCAAAAGTATCCTTGCAGATGTGGGAAGGAAGCTACAGCAGATTGGCTCCAGACCATGAAGGCATAACACATATTCTCTGAAAACAGGCCTCTCAGATAACCTCAGATGTTCCAGAAGCATTTCAGAGAACACTCTCAGAACACACAGCAACAAGTCTCCCTTAACTGTCTATAATTTTCCTTAGAAAACTCCTTGGGAACTGGATCTCCTTATTTTTTTATTTTAGAGATAGCACCTTAATATTTTGTACAGGCTGGCTTTGAACTTCTGTGTTCTAACAAACCTCTGGCCTCAGCCCCTTCTCTCAATAGCTGGGAACAGAAGATGCACCCAAGTACAGGGAAGGCCCTTTTCTCTAGTTTATACAGGTGCCTACCACCTTATACAATTCTCTGAGAACAGGAATCTATGAAGACACCACTAGGTGGCTGGAGAGATGGCTCAGAGGTTAAGAGCACTGACTGCTCTTCCAGAGGTCCTGAGTTCAATTCCCAGCAACCACATGGTGGCTCACAACCATCTACAATTCAATTTGGTGCCCTCTTCTGGCATGTAGACAGAACACTGTATATGTAGTAAAAAATGAGAGAGAGAGAGAGAGAGAGAGAGAGAGAGAGAGAGAGAGAGAGAGAGAGAGAGAGAGGACACCACTATTATAGCAGGTAGTGCAGTGCTAGGTGCAAAGTAGAGGCAGGAATGGCCCATGAGGCAGGGAAGTTCTTCTGTCTCCCCAGGTGTCCTCTTGTGCACAAATAGGAAAGGGTTTACTATTCCTAGCAGTATCTTCCAAAATCTGAACTACTACTAAAAGCACGTATCAAACAATTAGCAAGAAGGCTATGGGTTGAGTATAGATCAGTGTGGTAGAGCATTTGCCCAGCATATCTAAGGCCCAGGGATCAATTCCCAGCACTACAAAAAAATAAATGAAAACAAAAAATTATTAGAAACAATCAGTAAGATGGGTTGTTTGAGATGGCTCAGTGGGTAAAGCTGCTTACCACACAAAGCAGACAACTAAAATTTGATCCCTAGAACACACATATGGCAGAAGGGAGAAAACAGACCCTACTATCTTCTGATCTCCATGTGTGCACTATGCTGTGGGCATATGCCTTACCCCATCATGCACACAACTTGCTATGAACTGGCACTTTGAAATCACTTTGCTAAAAAGCACCAATTCCTCACCTGGAACCACATGGTAACTTAAAGCAGACAAAAGCCTGGAGTTTCTGGGCTCTATCTGCATTTCTCCATTGTCTTAAGACTCTGAGTCCTTCACCTGCTTAATTCCCAACTTATGTCAAATCCTTAAGGAGTCTTGCCTACAAGCTGATGACAGCTAATCTACTTCATGTTCCTTCAAGGTTGAAAGCACAAAGTAACTAAGCTATCTTACTGTCAGCTTTGACAACGTCCTGCTCCAAACCCACAGAAAGCACCTTAAGTCTCCAGTTGCCCTAAACCCCACCGACAGAGCACCTCATGATGAGCTCACCCCCTAGCAGGAATACCCATCTCAGGGTAACTGGATGGTCTTCTCACCACCTTGCAGAATCACAACTGAGATAACGATCAACCAGCCAACACTGACCAAGACTACTTAATTATGTACTCCTCTTGCTCCTACCTAATTCTGTTTAAACCTAAGGCTCATGTCATGCCCCAAAAATGGGCTTAAATGCCTACTTTTCATCTCTCCTAATGGTTGTTTTGATTATACTGTTTGCACTCCCCACCTGTAACAGGGAGTCTCTGTGTAGCCCTGGCTGTCCTGACTGACTCTGCCAACCAGGCTGGCCTCGAACTCAGACAGGATTACAGGATCAAAGGTGTGTGCCATCATGCCTGACTTGTTTGCTTTCTTTAGGGCTGAGTGGCTGGACCTGGTGTGCTGAAACCTGGAACTGGAACTCTGGCCTAGTACTGCAATTACAGGCACATTCCAGGATAAAGCCTAGACACTAAAAAGTGGGGCAAGAGGGCTAGAGATGGCTCAACAGTTAAGAGCACGAGCCACTTTGCCAGATGACCTGGGTTCAATTCCCAATAACCACATGGCAGCCCATAACTGCCTGTAACTCCAATTCCAGGGACTCTGACAGCTTCACACAGACATATGCAGGCAAAACATGAATGCCTATGAGATAAAAAGTATCTGAAAGATTGAGGTACAGAACCCTGGAAGATGAGAGCCTGGCAAGCTGCCACACTTCCCAGATCTGAGTAAAGGCCAGGAAGGGTAAGAGCATTCTCAGATTCTGCGGCTAGATTCAGTGACATACAGAACATCTGCAGGAACTACAAATCCTACAACAGTATCTCGAAAGAGTAATGAAAAGAATGACAGAGCTGACTGAATTGGTCTGTGCAGATGTTCAGATGAAGACAATGCTGGCTGGAAGAGACTCTAGTGGCTAGTGGCTAGGTCTCTAACTCCACCACAGGGCTAACCAGTCAGTGGCCAGGCAAAGAGTCACTTACCTACTCCATCCTCTCATCAGGTCAACCAGAAATCAAAACTACAGTATCTGAAGCCAGGCACACAGAAAATGAAGGCTTGAAGTGAAGAGGCGGAGGCAGGGACCATGGCCACTTACTGTCTCCATGCTTCTAGAGCTCCACTTCCCAGATCTCTTTCTCCAAACTCTCGGCCCACCAGAGACCTGAAACACACACACACATTTCTTTCGCTGAACATATGCTACACATATACTACCCTCATAATTTCTTAAAAACTTTTTCAAAGGTTTTAGGGACTCTCTGTGTATGTATCAACATCAAACGGTTTTCAATCACCAAAACATCAGTCACCATAGTCAAGAATTAACTGGTCAAGGACACACTCACCACCTCCTCTTTTTTTTTTTTTTGGTTTTTCGAGACAGGATTTCTCTGTATAACAGCCTTAGCTGTCCTGGAACTCACTCTGTAGACCAGGCTGGCCTCAAACTCACAGCGATCCGCCTGTCTATGCCTTCCAAATGCTGGGGTTAAAGGCATGCACTACCAGTGCCCAGCACTTTCTCTTCTTAATTTATTTTTACTCTATGTTCATTTGGTATTTTGCCTAACATTTGTCTGTGTGAGGGTATCAGAAGCGCTGGAACTGGAGTTACAGATAAGTGTGAACTTTGTGGTGCTGGGAATTGAACCCAGGTCCTTTAGAACAGCCAGTGTTCTTAACCACTGGGTCATCTCTCCAGCCTCTTGCTTTCACTATAAGAGACTGCATGTCTTCAGCTTTCTATTGCCATGACAAACACCATTACTAAAAGCAACCTGGGGAGGAAAGAGTTTATTTCAACTTCCAGGTAACAGTCTACACTGAGGGAAGTCAGGGCAGGAACTGAGGCAGAAGCCATGGAGGAACACTGCTTACTGGCTTGCTTCTCAGGGTTTACTCCGCCTGCTTTTTTATACCACCAAGGACCACCTGCCTAGGGGTAGCACGCCACACCACTCCCCATCCACCTGAGCATAACTTGCCTACATTGATCATTCATCAAGAAAATGCCACACATGCCTACACACCAATTTTATGGAGGCATTTTCTCAATTAAGGCTCCCATTTCTAGGGGCTAGAGAGATGGCTCCGTGATTAAGAGCACCGTCTACTTTTTCAGAGGACCCAGGTTCAATTCCCTTCACCCACATGGCAGGTTACAACTGTCTGTAACCCCAGTACCAGGGAACCCAGCACTCCCACAGAGACATACATGCACATTAATAAATAAATAAATAAAGCATTAAAAAAATTCCCTCTTTCCACAACATGTCTCTGTCAAGTTGACAAAAACCAGCAAGTACACCGATACCTTGAAACTTTCTAAAGGTTCTCAAAATATTTTAATTTATATATCTTTTCCTGAAAATGAAAATCACAAAGAGAGAGTGTTTACAAACTACAGGAAGCGAGAATCAATGCCTTCATGGAAAGGCCACTGAAACCCTGGGTGTAGACCAGTGGTTCTCAACTTTCCTAACGCTGCAACCCTTTAATATAGTTCCTCAGGTTGTGGTGACCCCCCCCAACCATAACAATATTTTCGTTGCTACTGCATAACTATAATTTTGCTACTATTATGATTTTTAATGAAAATATCTGTGGTTTCCGATGATCTTTTAAGCAATCCCCGTGAAAAGGTCGTTTGACCCTTACAGAGTCGCGACCCATAGGTTGAGAACCATAGGTGGAGAGTCAAATTTGTAACTTCCTCTCAATTCTGGTTAGTGTGAGATTAACTCAAGCCTGAAACTTGTATTGTCTATAGCACTTTAAAACACACACACACACACACACACACACACACACACACACACACACACACACCGCAAACTAAAATTTCCCTAGTCTTGACTTTATCACCACGATATAAAGGGGGAAAAATTCTTTCTCCTACAAAATTACAAGAATGCACTTGCCAGAGCTGACTGGTTTTACGAAGCCAGAAGCGTCTTTTTAAAAACAGCACTTAATCGTATCCTAATTAACTTAAAAAACAAATGACTTCCCTTTTTACAAACGCCAGAACAGCGACAGAAGCTCCTCCCGAGGCTCCTAGCTGCAGGGACTTGAAAAGACGCGCACGAGCCTCGTGAGAACCTTCACACACAGCGAGGACCCGCAGCCATCCCAGCAGAGGCGAGTTGGGTCGCCCAAAAAGGACAAAAGGAACAAAAAATGACGGCAGGTACTGTGACCGCGAAGACGCTGCGGGGCCGAGGCGCGAGTTAAGTTTGTGTTCGTAAAGCCTCGGGAGTCAGACCCAGAAGCACACGCTAGAGTCAGGCACCAAGAAGCGTGACACCGACTCGTGTCACCG
Organism: Mesocricetus auratus; assembly: GCF_017639785.1. NCBI lineage: Eukaryota > Metazoa > Chordata > Mammalia > Rodentia > Cricetidae > Mesocricetus > Mesocricetus auratus. The sequence goes on from NW_024429194.1 coordinate 76,481,357, forward strand.
TCGCGCAGGCTGCCGGCGCCCCTTCCTGGACACGCACGCCGACCGGCACCGGCTTGGGGGTGCCACGACGTGGCGGGAGCCGGGCACCTGATAAAAGATCCCGTGGAGAGTTCCGCTGCCGCTCCACTCTGCGGCCTGGGCCCGCCAGTGGCGCGGGGCGCAGCTGTCAGAGGCCCGGCCGGGTGCACCCACGGAACGCAGCCCCCGCCCGGCCCGCCGCGCACGGACAATGGCGCGGTCCCCGACCCCGGCGCGGCGCCGGCCGTCGAAGACGCCGCAGGAGCGTCCAGCGCGCACTCACCTGAGGCGCCGGCTCCGCGCGGCGCAGCGCGGGCCCGCGGGCTGCGGACAGCGCGACGGGCGCGCCCATTCATTAGCCGCTTTGTCTGCCCCCGCTGCCCCTCCCGCCGCCCCAGCCCCGCCGCCCGCGACGACGCCGGACGCTGCGCCCCTCCCAGGGCCCCGCGCGGGTCGGGGGCGGGGCCCGGGGCGGGGCTGGCGCGCGCAAGCGCAATTCGTGCGCACCTGCCCTGCCTTGGGCTGGGCCCAGCGGACCGCTGGATGGGCTTGAGCAAGTTGAGCAAGGCAAATGGGGCGGGGCCGCAGAGAATACGCAAGCGCAGTTTCCCCTCGTCCCCGCTCCGGAGGTCAGGTTACGCCGGCGCAGTCTCTCGTCCTGGACCCTGGTGCTGGCCTCCTCCGTCAAACCACGCAAGCGCGGTCCAGCGCACCTGCCCCTTCAGGGTTTCGTCCCCAGACTACGCAGGCGCAGTCGCCGTGGCGGTTGGTTAGACTCTGCACGTTTGCGAACGTTCCTCGTTCGCGGTTTCTTCTCCGGGCTGGGCCGTTAGTGGTGGTCCAGCGCCCTCCCAACGGCTGGCCACGGGGCTTCCGGGATTGTGGTCAAGACAGGCACCCGCACGGGGGCGAGCGCACAGCTTCTGCCTGTAGCCCATGGGTGGAGGCTAGACGCTGCAGGTGCTCTCTGCACAGGGCTGGGATCCTGTTTGGGTAAAAGAAATAGGGAGAGCCGCGCAGTGGTGGCGCACGCCTTTAACCCCAGCACGCGGGAGGCAGAGGCAGATGGATCTCTGTAAGTTCAAGACCAGTCTGGTCTACAAGAGCTAGTTACCAAGACAGCCTCCAAAGTCACAGAGAAACCCTGTCTCGAAAACCCAAAAAAAGAAATAGTTTTTGGTAGAACGCCCCAATTCAAATTCCTCTGAGGACCAAGTAATTTCTACAGGTGGAATTCGGCCCAGAGATCCTTCTTCAATGACACTTAAGACCACTACTTGTTCTGTCCAACACTCGTCTCCTGTCTTGCGATTGGGGGGGGGGGTTCTTCTGTGATTTAGGATTATGAGTCCAGCTCGGGGTTGGTGGCTGATGTCACACGTTGAAGCAGCTTGCTTGCCCTGGTTCATGGTCATTAGTCAGGGGAGATGCTTTGGAATTCCGTGTCAAGGTTCAAGGACAAGGCCTGAAGGAAAGGTGTTTTGGGCTGCCAGTGCACTTCGAATGGAAACTATGGCCATCAGTTGTCTGGAACCCCGAGTCTGTCTTCTCTGCCTTCCATTCGGAGCAGCCATGTGTGTGCTTGGAGGTGGTGGTTCCACATCAGGGTACATAGGGAACCCCCAGACAGACCTAGGTGGAGGTCCTCAGATTGCAGGTTCCCGTAGGGTACAGAATTTTCCCTCCGGTAATCTGCCTTTGTGCACACTACCCCACATCTCATGCAAAAGATAACAGAGATTCACTGTTCTTTGCTGCAACTTAGGACGATGAAACACTATCCAACAAACCCACATGGAGTTTATTGGGAAAGGGAGCAAAGGGAGGGGTATCGGGAGCAGAAATGGAAAGAGAAAGAACAGGCGGGAGGAGATGCTTGCTTATAAAGGAACGAGAGCAGTTTAGAACGAGGCTCAACAGCTGGGGCCATTGAACTGGAGTCGTGGAGCTGTTGTTGGTCCAGCTCCGCCATGGCCCCAGCTTCACATGGTTTCTGCGCGCAGAGTTCTTATGCAGCCATTTGACGCATGCACTGTGTAGCCATGCAACCTTTGACAGCCTTTGAACTATCAGCAAGATCGATCACCTGTCAAAGACAGATCCATGGGTGAGGGAAAGTCACCCGAAGAGGAGCGATAGGGGCAGGCGAGAACCCGAGGATTAGAGAGGTCCTGTGACCAGAAAGGTTCCCTAAGGAGAAGGCACAGGCCTGGGAGAGGGCAGGCGCGGTGTGACAGGCCCTGTGCTGAGGAGAAACCACCAGGGTGGGAGGAGAGGAGTCGGGAGCCAGGTTGCCCAGGATCCGGGGAGAGGGAGAAGTCAGGATATCACTATTCACCTGTTGTCAGCCCCACGGACAGATCTGGCTTCACGAAGGATTTCAGAAGCCCCAGGGGAACTATTCCAGACATGGGGTTTTGAGATGTACAGCTGAGGCTAGGGACTGGGACAAGTCAAATCGGTAGGAGAGAGTGTGAACATTTTCCCAGAGTGTCTCAACCAGCAGGGGGTCTCAATTGACTTGTTTGACCTCCTTCATACTGACGTGAGTGCCCAAACTCTTCGCCTGGACGTGGCCCTTGAGGACTAGGCTGAGTGCCCTCAGTACGCTTAGCCCCGCCCAAGACGTGCAGAGGAAGAAGGAAAAGGGAAGTGGGCACAAGGGCAGCGAGACTGCTTGCCTGGTGTGCAAAGCGCAGGCTTCCCCTTCCGTGACATGCGTAGTGTCAAGATGTCCAGAGGAGGGCTAGGGCACATTCATGCCTCCCTAAGGACTGTGTGAAAGGCAAGCAAAGGCTGGGCGTTGGTGGCGCACACCTTTAATCCCAGCACTTGGGAGGCAGAGGCAGGTGGACCTCTGTGAGTTCAAGGCCAGCCTGGTCTACAGAGCAAGTTCCAGGACAGCCTCCAAAACAATACAGAGAAACCCTGTCTCGAAAAACCAAAAAAATAAAAAAAATAAAAACAAGCAAAAGGCCAGGTGGTAGTGACACACATCTTTAACCACCATTCGGGAGGCAGAGGCAGGCAGATCTCTATGAGGCCAGCCTGGTCTACAGAGCTAGTTCCATGACAGCCAGGGCTATACAAAGAAACCCTGTCCACCTCCCCCCCCCAAAAAAAAAACCAAGCAAAAAATGCCAAAAGATGACAACATTCGAACCCCTATTTGGCTCTTATTTACTATGCTAGAGTGAGCCAGTGGGCCTGGCAAAGGCAAGTAGTGCTAGAGGCAAGGCACCAGCCCTTTGAGAGAGACTATCCCTGGGAAGGGTGCGAGCAGGCAGAGTACCCTGTGGTTAGTCAGAAACTGGCTTCTTGTATAGTCCTTTGTGGCAGGGAAGGCATGGCAGGATCTTGAAGTAGGGTCCCTTTGCATCTGCAGTCAGGAACAAGAAACCAATGAATGTGGGTATCTAGCTAGCGTCCTTTTTATGTAGCCTGAGACCCAACCCTGGGAGTGCTGCCAAGATGGGATTTCCTACTCAATTAGCCTAATCAAGATAACCCCTCAGAAGCATGCCCAGAGACTGTCCTGAAGCAATTCCTCAGTGTCCCTGTAAGCTTGTGTCCTAGGCAGTTCTAGAACCTGTCAAGTTAACAGCACTAAATGTACCTCGGGGTCTAACAGGAAGGTACAGGAACTAAAAGGTGTGCATTGAACTCTGGCCAGGGTCCTGACCTACACTGAGCTCTGGGTTCTAGTTCACTCACTTCCCATCCCAGTTGTCCCAGTCTTGCTGCTTGGATTCAGTGAGGCCTCTGTTTCCTCTGAGAAATGGAGTAGGTTGGGAAGAGCTGTATCCACTACAGCTCCCTGCTCTGATTGTACACCAACCCTATCCAGATGGGCAACCAGGGATGAGCTATCCCAATGGTCACACCCCCTAAATGAACAGTTTTTCTAAATGAAGGGGTGAGAAACCCAGATAACAGGAAGGAGTGCAGGTATTACCACTGGAGAGAATGTTGGTCTATGTCTTTCCAGGTTCTAGGTCCCTTGTTCAAGAGTGAAATAAAAGCCAGGCGGTGGTGGCACACACCTTTAATCCCAGCATTGGAAAGGCAGAGGCAGTCAGATTTCTGTGAGTTCAAGACTAGTCTGATCTATAGAGCTAGATCCAGGACAGCTAGGGCTGTCTCAAAAACAAAAACAAACAAAAAAAAAGTGAAATAAAAAGGCTGGTGACCTCTTCCAGAGGTCCTGAGTTCAATTCCCAGCAACCACATGGTGGCTCACAACCATCCATAATGGGATCTGAAGCCCTCTTCTGTCATTCAGGTGTACATGCAGATAGAGCACTCATATGCATAGAATACATAAATCTTAGAGTGAAATAAAAGCCCACACAGATTGTAAAGTAACAAGGAAACTTCATTCAAATAATAGAGCAGTTTAGAACACACTGCAAGAGATTAGTGGACTACATGAGTGAAGATACTCAAGAGCACAGTTTCCTTTTTTTTTAATGTGCATGAGTGTTCTGCCTGCATGTATGTCTGTTGCAACCTGTATGCAGTGCTCACTGAGGCCTGAAGACATCAGGCCCCTTCGAACTGGAATTACAGATGGTTGTGAGCCACATATTGTGATACTAGGAATCAAAATGAGGTCCTTTGTAAGATCAGAAAGTGCTCTTAACCTCCAAGTCATCTCTCCAGCCATAGGGCTTCCTTTTATGGAGCTCAAGAGAAGGAGTTGGGTTACTAGAGGGATCTGTAGCATGGTTCTCCCCCCTTTTCTTTCGGTTTTTTGGGACATGATTTGTGTGTGTAACCACTGTGGCTGTAGACCAGGCTGACCTTGATCTGCCTGTTTTTGCCTTCCAAGTGCTAGGATTAAAGGCATGCACCACCACTACCTGCCCAACTCGAGTCATAAACTTCAATGCTGTACATAGTCTTTATCATAGTGCATCTGATTTTAATGATATACACACCCAATTATGCATAGGCATGGTAAAAAGATTCCCCTTAAAAGGTCACTTTTAGAGGAGACAGTTTGCTCTATTGTACATGTGTCCCAAGCCAGTCAAGGTTAGGTCGAATCACCTCTGTACCCATGTGTTTGTCAAGTCTGATGGTCCATAAGGGCAAAAGAAACTTACTCCATTGTTCAGAGTGGAATGCGTTTGTAGCTAATACAAATGAGAGTCTAGGTACAGTGCTCAGAAAGAGGTAGGTGTGTGTGTGTGTGTGTGTGTGTGTGTGTGTGTGTGTGTAGTATGTACAGGTGACATTCCTAAGCTGTTAAATGGATTATAATAGGTTTATGTGCATAGCCAAAACCAAGTAGAGTTCCCGGTTGCCATTCCTAATGGTTACTTGCCTCACTGGAGTGCTGGCAGGGTTGGGAGCCCCTTTATGGGGACCGGTTAGGTTTGTATGCAGGTGATGGGAAATGTTTAGACAGTCACTGAGATGATATGGAGTCAGTGAGAGAGCATCCACAGAGACCACTGAGATACACTAGATGATAAAGTAGATACTGCTTTGTGAGGAACTACTTTAGGGGAAAGTTGGAGATATGTACCTAGAGCTGCTGATAAGCTCAAATGAGATGGAACTTGTGGGACTTAGTGACAGGCTAAGGTTTTTAACAGCAGTGAGCAGCACCAAGGAAAACTTAAGCAGCCAAGAAAAGAAGGCTACATGGTTTTATGTACTCTGGAGGAAACTCTCAGGAAGTGTTCAGGTACAAGGGTCCTATGGCTGGAGAAAGGTCACTATGCAGGGATGGGGAGAAAGGTGGATCATGGTGAGGACAGTACAAAGGGGCAAAGGAAGGAGGGATTGAGGATTTGCTACAGGTCCTGGTGCAGGAAGAGTCATGGGGTTCAGGGGAAACTGGACTGATTGATGGACTGACTTTGGAAGCTGAGGATTCAGATGAGCCCATGTGGGCCATTTGCCGGAAGTCACAAAAGAACTCACTGAGATCCACCTACTTCTAACTCCCAAGTACTGGGACTAAAGGTGTGCATACCTCAGCCGGGCCCAGTTTCCCTTCTTAATAAACTAGGTGGACTGATTTTTCCCCCTCCTTTATTAACTTTTTCCAAAATTGTTTTAGCTTTCATGTAAATTTTTAGGATAATGTTGTATCTATCCAAAAATCTTGCTTGGATTTTGGTAGGAATTAGATTACACTTAAAGCTAAATTTGGAGGAAATTGATATTTTTATTATTGTGAGTATCCTAGTTCTTGAACATAATGTGTCTCATTCATTTACTTAGAACTTTTTCTTTCTGGTCTCAGGGAGAATTTTATTAGTATTTAAAAGAAAAACACCCCAAGGCAGACAAGCTGTAAATCTCAGTAACTGCACAAAGGAGGGGAATGGAGGAGAAAAGGAAAAAGCTATACTGATTGAGTTAATCACTAGGTTGTGGGCAGCCAAATAGAGGGATAGGGAGTCTTCAGAGAAAGAGTAAGGAAAAGCATAGTTCTGACCAGCATTTGCAAGAAAGAGAAGAAAAATGAATAGTTACACCTTTTTTAGTTGGGGCACAGGTGGACAGACCCAGTGAACCTCATTGCAAGTTTGTGGCAGCTTTTAGGGACACAAACTTTCTTTTCTTTCTTTTTCTTTTTTCTTTTTTGCTGTGATTGGTAGGGGTGGGGACATGGAAGGGTGTTGGTTTTTTGAGACAAGGTTTCTCTGTGAAGCAACTTTGCCTGTCCTGGAACTTGCTTTGTAGCCAGGCTATCATCAGATTCACAGACATCAGCCTGGTTTTGCCTCCTGAGTGCTGGGACTAAAGGTGTGCACCACCACTGTCCGGGAAACTTTTTCTTTTTTCTTTTTCTTTTTTTTTCTTTTTGAGACAGGGTTTCTCTGTATTGTTTTGGAGGGCTGTCCTGGAACTCACTCTGTAGGCCAGGATGGCCTCGAACTCACAGAGATCCACCTGCCTCTTCCTCCCAAGTGTGTGTGCCATCAACACCTGGCATGAAACTTTGTTTTCTTAATCAGTGTTTTATAGTTTTCAGTGTACAAATTGCATGTATTTTCTTAAATTTATATTTACTATTTCATTTTAAATCACTCTGAATGTATTATATTTTACATAGCAGTGTCCCCCCTTTGCTGCAAGTAGAAAGATATAATTGATTTATTTTTTAATGTGATTTGCAGGACAGGAAGATGGGCACTACATGTAAGGGTACCAGCTTATCCCCAGAGCTTGGTAAATGCTATATGTGGTTGTTTGCATTCCTACATCAAGGTGGAGGTGAAGGAAGAAAATTACCCAAAACTCCTGGGCCAGCTAACCTGGAGCATGCAATAGAGCAGCACAAACGAGAGAGCATGCCTCTGCAAGTTGTAAGGCAAGCACAAAAATTAACCTTTGACCTCCATACATATGCTACCACCTGCACTTGCATACACATAAAAACATTTAAGGGGGCCTAGGAGAGGTAGCTCAGAGATTAAGAGCACTGGCTATTCTTCCAGAGGTCATAAGTTCAATTCCCAGCAACCACATGGTGGCCCACAGCCATCTATAATGAGATATGGTACCATCTTCTGGTGTGTAGGCATACATGCAGGCAGAATACTGTATAAATAATAAACCCTGCCTTGGAAAATAAGAAGAAAAGAGAAGATGGAAGGGAAGGGAAGGGAAGGGAAGCTTAGGGGCTGGAGGTTTAGGGTTGGGGTGGGGACCAGCCAGGATGACTTGTGAGTAGGGATTGGAAGGAACCTAGAGATTAGCATAGACCTTGATATGCTAATAGGCGCACCACAGGCATAGGTTACTGGAAGAGCTATATTTACCTTTTGTCAGTGTTAAGGGAATGACTCCTTTTCTGTTTTTTTTTTTTTTTTTTTTTTTTTGGTTTTTACGAGACAGGGTTTCTCTGTATTGTTTGACTCCTTTTCTTTTTGTGTGTGTATTTTGTTTTGTTTTTTTGAGACAATGTTTCTCTGTGGCTTTGGAGGCTGTCCTGGAACTAGCTGGTCTCAAACTCAGAGATCCGCCTGCCTCTGCCTCCCAAGTGCTGGGGTATAGCTTGAGCCATCACCACTGCACTGGGAGTGACTCCTTTTAGCAAGTAGGAACTATCCTGAGGGAATGCTGACTTTTGTCTAAATGTCAAACTTTGGGAAAAGGAATTTCTTTTTTTTAAATTATTTTTATTTTATGTGCATTGATGTTTTTCCTGCATATATGTCTGTGTGAGGAATATATATCTGTGTGAGGATGCCAGATCTGCTGGAACTGGAGTTACAGACAGCTGTGAGCTGCCATGTGGGTGCTAGGAACTGAACAGGGGTCCTCTGGAAGAGCAGCCAGTGCTCTTAACCATTGAGCCATCTCTCCAGCCCCCAGTTCTAAGAGGGTTTTTGCTGGTGGTGGTGGTGATTTTTTTAAAAATATGTCTGTTTTCAAGACAGGTTTGCTCTTTGTAAAGCGCTGGTTGTCCTGGAGCTCTTTGTAGACTGGCCTTGAACTCACTCTTCTGCCTGCTTCTGCCTCACAAGTGCTGAAACTAAAGGTGTATGCAACCACACCCGCTCATGTGTCTCCTATTTTAGCTCCCTATATAGAGAGAATGTTTGTTCTAATGTTGGAAACTGAGTTAGGGCCTTGTACATTAAGCAAGCATACACTACATCATTGAGCAATATTGCCCGCCAGAGATATATTTTAAGGAATTGTCCTGTGCTATTATAGAGACTTGGTGAGTTCAAAATCCAGTGAGGGAGGCCAGGAAACTGTAAGGAAGGAGTTGAATAAAGTTCTTGTCCAAAGGCCATCTGCCATACAACCAGAGTTGGTGTTGCAGAATGCATTCAAAGGGAGAATTCCCTCTTGCTCTGAAGATACTGCCTTTAGTTGTATTCGGGCCTCCAGTTGATTGGCAGACATCTTCCCACATTATGGCGATCCATCTGCTTTACTCAAAGCTCAATGATTTAAGTGTAAATCTCATTCAGAAACACAGAATGATATTTGACTAAATACCTTGGTATAGTGACCCAGTGTCTTAGCTGCTGTTCTGTTGCTGTGAAGAGACACCATGACCAAAGCAACTCTTATAAAAAAAAGCATTTAACTGGAGGCTGGCTTACAGTTTCATGGTCCATTATCACCGTGGTGAGGATCGTAGAGGCAGGCAGGCTGGAGAAGTAGCTTAGAGCTTTGCCCTGATCCATAGGCTTCAGGAAAAGAGACAGACAGACTAGCTGACAGAAGGGGCCTGGCCTGGGCTTTTGAAACCTCAAACCCCATTTCTGGTGACACATGTCTTCCAATAAGCTTATGCCTTCTAATCCTTTCCAAACATTTCATCTACTGCCAGAATCGTACCAAGAATTCTCTTTGGTCATAAAAATAAAAACTTGGAGTCAGCTGTCATGGTGAAAGCTGAAGGATCAGAGAAACAGAGCAGCAGCCATTAGAAAGAGTTCTTACCTCTACCAATGCTCAGACCAAAGGGGAGATCCTGTCCTCAGACTGCATCCTCAGACTGACTGCTCCTCAGACTGAGCTCCTGTCTTCCCCTTATATTCCTCTCTCCACCCATCCTTATCACTCCTGTCTTCACCTCCGAAGTGCTAGGATTAAAGTCATATGATCCCAAATGCTAGGATCACCTTTGTGTGAACTCTGTTTCTCTCTCTCTCTCTCTCTCTCTCTCTCTCTCTCTCTCTCTCTCTCTCTCTCTCTCTCTCTCTCTCGTTTGTTTGTTTTTTGAAACAGGGTCTCTCTGTATAACTGCCCTGGCTGTCCTGGAACTCCATTTGTAGATCAGGCTGGCCTTGAACTCACAGAAATCTGCCTGATTCTGCCTCCTGAGTACTGAGATTAAAGGCATGCACCAGGAACTGGGATCTTGCACGATTGCTTTGAGATACTGTTTCTTTTCACTTTGAGTCAAGTTCTTGCTATGTTTCCCTACTTATCCCAGAACTCACTATGCAGAACCCGCTGTTACTGAATTTGGAGCAATCTACTTGTCTGAGTTCAGGGATTACAGGCATACACAACTAAATCTGGCCGACCAGGTTTCTTTTTATCTAAAATACATGTTTAGAGTTTAGATTTCTCTACGTCCACAGTTTTTGGTATGTTGTATCTTTTTCACTGGGTTAAATATATTTCAGTTTCCTAATGCCTCTTTTGGTATTGTTGTTGTTTTATTTTGGTAATTTTAGGTGGTAGAGAGATAGCTCTTGTTGCTCTTACAGAGAACTTGTGTGCAGTTCCCAGCATCCAGAAATTGGCTCACAAATATAACTCCAGTTCCAAGGAATTTTATCCTCCCTCTTCTGACTACAACAGGCACCACACATGGTACACATACATACATTCAGACAGAACACTCATACCCATAAAATATAAATTAAATGAATTTAGCATTTTTAAATTTCAATTTTAATATTAAAGTGTATATGTGTGGGTTAGTGCATGTGAGTTCAGCTGTCCAAGATGACCAAAAAATTCTCTGGGACTGGAGTTACAGGCATCGTGAACCATCTGACATGGATGCTGGAAACTAAACCCAGGTCCTCTACAAAGAACAGTACATACTCTTAACCACTGAGCCATTTCTCCAGCCCTCATTATGAAACAGGATCTCACTAGATAAAACAGGCTAGCCTCCTGATTTCTGCCTCCTAAATTCTGGGATTATAGTCATATACCACCACCTGGCTTTTGTCATGTTTCTGTGTTCTGTGTTTTATTATTTAAAGGTATGTGCCACTCACCCATACCTAGGTTTCTGCTTTGTTGTTTTCTGGTTTATTTATTTATTTATTTATTTATTTATTTTTTGAGGCAGGGTTTCTCTGTGTAGTCCTGGCTGTCCTGGAACTCCCTCTGTAGACTAGGCTGGCCTCAAACTCAGAGACCTGCCACTGCATTCTGAGTACTGGGATTAAAGGTATGTGCCATGACCAACCACCCTGCTAAAATAATTATTGGTAGATTTTAGTTTTTCTTGGGTGAGGGTTTTTTGTTTGTTTTGTGTTTTCCTGAGACAGGATTTCTCTGTGTAGCCTTGGCTGTTCTGGAACTTACTCCATAGACCATGCTGGCCTCAAACTCCCAGGGATCCACCTACCTCTGCCTCCTGAGTGCTGGAGCTAAAGGCTTGTGCCACCACTGCCTGGTGGTTGGGGAGATTTGTTTGTGTTGATTGCTTTGAGGCCATCAATAGAGTCCAACCTCAGCTCCAAGGGCAGAGGGCATATTCAGTGGGCTAGAGTGGACCATAGAGTTTCCTGGTGGATTTAGGGGTAGATAGGGAGGAGAAAAAGGAGGAGCCATGTGATTTCATGGTCTCTTCTACCTGGGAAGTGGGGAGAGGCAGATGTTTGTGTCTCTGTCACTCCATGGATCTCTCAGGTTTATTCCCTAATATATATATAATTCCCTAAAATATATATATTTTTTGGTTTCTCGAGACAGGGTTTCTCTGTAGCTTTAGAGGCTGTCCTGGAACTAGCTCTGTAGACTAGGCTGGTCTAGAACTCACAGAGATCCACCTGCCTCTGCCTCCCTAGTGCTGGGATTAAAGGCATGTGCCACCAATGCCCCACTATATATATATATATTTTTTAATAAAACAAAAAAGAAATCATAATAAGTTTTGCCATTTTACTTTTTATTCTCTTCCTCTCTTCTTGCCTTCCTCTGGGATATGTGAACATTGTTTAGAATTCCATTTTGATTTGTTTTTAGTGTTATTAGATTATATTTGTATAATATTCTCAATGGTTTTCTGGGCATTACAATACACATGAATATATTATACGATTCATATTGACATTTAGTATTATGAGTGACATATAGAAATTTCACTCCATTTGTCTCCTTACCTTATCCATTAAAACCTATGAATATTTTTGTTTTCTTTAGTGGGTTTTTTTGAGACAGGGTTTCTCTGTGTATCCCTGACTGTCCTGGAACTCACCCTATAGACCAGGCTGGCCTCAAACTCAGAGACAAATCTGCCTCTGCCTCCTGAGTTCTGGGACTAAAGGTGTTCACCTTTATCACTGAGCAAAACCTATAACTTAAAAAAATTCCTGTATGTACATTTATATATCATATCCTTTACATACACACACCACACACACACACACACACACACACACACACACACACACACACACACACCATTAGATTGTAGCAGGTTTTCTTTTAGGCTACCAACCAGCTTCCAAATCATGACACTGAGACTTTTTTTTTTTTTTTTTTTTTTTTTTTTTTGGTTTTTCAAGACAGGGTTTCTCTGTGGCTTTGGAGGCTGTCCTGGAACTAGCTGTTGTAGACCAGGCTGGCCTCGAACTCACAGAGATCCGCCTGCCTCTGCCTCCCAAGTGCTGGGATTAAAGGCGTGCGCCACCAACGCCCGGCGACACTGAGACTTATTATTAGTTTTGGATGCTCAACCTTAGTTTAGATCTTATTTTAATCTGTTTCTCTTTATCTACATTTTGTCTTGGGCCTTTTTAACCTTTCCTTCCTTCCTTCCTTCCTTCCTCCCTCCCTCCCTCCCTCCCCCTCCCCCTCCCTTCCCCTCTCCCTCCTCTCTCTCTCTCTCTCTCTCTCTCTCTCTCTCTCTCTCTCTCTCTCTCTCTCTCTCTCTCTCTCTCTCTGTTCTACTTCTACTGCTTCTCATGTCTGACTGGCTGGAGGCTGCCTGGCTTCTGGCCCACTGCGTGTTCCTCTCTTTCTCCCTTGTTCTTTCCTCCTTTTTGGAGCCTAGATTTCTCCTCCTACTTATTCTCTCAGGCCACCAGCCAGCCCCAGCTATCCCTCTCCTGCCTTGCTATTGGCTAATCAGCTTTTTATTAGATCGTTCAGGTTGTTTGGTTTTTCGAGACAGGGTTTCTCTGTGGCTTTGGAGGCTGTTCTGGAACTAGCTCTTAGACCAGACTGGTCTGGAACTCACAGAGATCTACCAGCCTCTGTGTCCCAAGTGCCGGGATTAAAGGCCTGCGCCACCACCCTGGCTAAAGCAACAGCCACCACTGCCTGGCTAATGCAACACATCTTTACAAAATTAAATAAATGCAGCACAAACAAATGTAACATATCTTTACATTGTTAACAAAGGCAACAGAAACAAAAGAAACAAATGTAGCACACCTTTACACAGTTAAATATTTGCAACATAAACAAATGTTACACATATTTGCCTAATTAAAATAATATTCCACAACATTAGACAGTGTTATTTTTTCTTCAACAATTCAGTATGGTTTAATTTACTTTTTAAAATTTTATGTACATTGGTGTTTTGCCTGTATATATGTCTGTATGAAAGTTCAGATCTACTTCAGACAGTTGTGAACTGCCATATGGGTACTGGGAATTGAACCCTGATCATCTGGAAGAGCAATTAGTGCTCTTAACTGCTAGGCTAGAAGCCAGAGAGCCTCAGCAATCTTACTGTCTGCCCCTCGGAGCTGGAGTTTTACAGGCATTTATAGGATGCCAGCTTGTTATATGTGCTGAGATACGAATCCAGTCCTCCTGATTGCACAGCCAGCACCCGAACTGCCGAGTCATTGCTCCTGCTTGTGTCTCCTGTACAGTTCTGTTCATGGTGCCTTGTTATGATCTTCCCATTGTGCCTCTAACATTAGAGATCCTTTTTATTGGTTTTCATTCAATCTGAAGGAATTTCATTAAATAAACAACTCCTGATGGACAGTTCTTTTTTGTTTGTTTGGTTTTTGTTGTTGGTGTTGTTTCTTGAAAAATGGTGTCCACATCTTTCTGGCCTCAGTGGCTTCTGTTGAGAAGTAGTTACTGAGACCCCTCTTCACCAAGGGCAGTGTGTCATCTTTTTAAGTCCACTTTGCAGATGTTTTGTCCCAAGTTCAAAAGTTTAACTATAATGCATATAGCAGGTTCTTGGGGTTTGTTTGTCTTATTTTTGGGGGGGTTGAGACAGGGTTTCTCTGTGGCTTTGGAGACTGTCCTGGAACTAGCTCTTGTAGACCAGGCTGGTCTCGAACTCACAAAGATCCGCCTGCCCCTGCCTCCCAAGTGCTGGGATTAAAAGCATGCACAACCATTGAATGTACAGATTTATATCTTTTGCCATATTTGGGAAGTTTCTGATACTGGATCTTCAAATATTTTCTCAGTCCCATGCTTCTTCTTGGACTTCACTGACACAAAGCCTAGCAAAAACTAGATTTATTTTTAATAGTTCCAAGGCTGTGTTCAATTTATTTCAGTCTATTTTCTCTCTATAGTGCAGTTGGGCAACTTTTATGACCTTATCTTCCAGTTCAGAGTCCAGATTCATTCCTATGTCATATTGAATTTGCTTTTGAATCTATCTAGTAAGTTTTTCAAAATTTTAGTTCATTGTATTTTTTTTTTTAGTTCTATAATTTCCCTTTGGTTCTTTTGATTAAGAATCCCACCCCCCCCCCAAAAAAAAGATTTTTCCCTGAGCTTTTCAATTTGTTCATTTATTTCAAGATAATCTGTAAGGACTGTTGAAGCATTTTTGTGATGATTGCTTGACAGTCCCTGTCAGACAATTCCACATCTGATCCCTTTCTGTGGCCCCTGATGCTCTCTTCCTATTCAAGCTGTGAATTTTGACTTAAATCATCCCCCAACCATGACTGGACAGTTTGGGTTAGAGAATGAATCCTACGTAAGCCTTCCCTGTCATTTTGCCAGGTGGTGGCTTTTTGCAGGCGAGGGCTTCCTGGGCTGCTCCTCTGGGTTGTGATTCTCATGGCGGTGCAGTTCTCAGAGTCCTTGTCATCCTATGCTGGTCTATTTTATTCATCCGGTGCCACTGAGCACTGAGGAACCCACTTGATTCTTTGGGATTGCCTATGGGGGTAGAGGTGCTTCTCGTGCTACTCAGAGTTGCTGGGTGGGAGGGGAGATACCAATTGAGGTGAACTTGCTATTCACAGGCTCCTGCCTTGTGTCTGTTAAATCCATGGATGGTAGTCAAGCTTCTCTCACTGCTCGGTGGGGGGTCTAAGGAAACACAGATGTCCCTGGGCACCTCTGCTACCGACTGGAGGTTTAGAAGATAATGGGCCTAGACCCCCCCATTGAGTAGGGTGCCGGAGAGTGCAAGTTGTGTGTTTCCTAGACCCTGGCCAGCCTACTTTCCTCCTCCTGTCACTGAGACTTCTACAATTATCTGTGGTGTCACTAAGAAGCTGTGTTTGGTTGGAAGGAACAGGAAGAGATTAGTCAATATCACTAGGCTTGATAACCTCTTGTTAGCTATTGGTTTCAGATAGGCTCTCGCCTTATAGTCTCCTATTTCTAACTCTCAGGTGCTGCTATTGCAGGTGGGTACCCCGGGACAGCTTCCACCATCACCTTTACAGCAGTTCCATATCCATCGGCGTCATTCTCAATTTCCTTCTCCCAGAATCCTTGGCAACTAAATTTGCTTTGTATCTTTGTAGATTTGCCTAGTCTGGACATTTTCTCTAAGTGGAGACATATAGCATGTGTCATTTTGTGCCTGGCTTCTTTTGCTGAACTTGTTTTCCAGGTTCATCTTGTTTTTTTAGTATTCATCTTTTTTTAAGCCTTTATTTATGGATATACATTTTATTTATCTATATTTATCTGTTTATCAGTCACTTTCCTCTTTTTGCCTGTTGTAAATAATACTACTTTTAATGTTCCATAGAAGACATATATTTTCATTTCTCCTTTCCTCCCCCACAAGATAGGATTTCTCTGTGTAGTCATGGTTGTCTTGGAACTTACTCTGTAGACTAGGCTGGCAGTAGAATCTCACTGTGGATTGCACTTATGGTTCCTTGATGGCTGACGATGCGGGGTATGTCTCCCTGTGCTCAATGGTATATCTTCTTAGCAGAAGAGTTTATTCCAGTGCTTGGTCCATTTTTCAATGTTTTTGCTTGAGTATTTTAAGTTGAGGACCTTTGCTTTCATTCTGAAGGAGATGGTATTCATGATGTTCTCTGTTTGGGAGGGATGGAATCACTTCAAGTGCTGCATAGAGAAATAGGGAGGTACAAAATAGATCTTCGTGATGAGTCACGGGTTATCCAGGTGAGGAAAGAAGTTGATTGGCCTGAGGGAACAGAGAAGTTGGTGGTGCCTTATGAAGAGGAATGCACAGAGTTTGCTGATTTTTTTTTTAATTTGGCTGTGTCTCATTATATAGCTCTGGCTGACCTCTATAAAGTCACAGAGATCTGCCTGTTTCTGCCTGCTGAGTGCTGGGATTAAAGGTGTGCACCACCATGTCTGGCTGCTGATGGATCTTATGTGAACGGTTGAAGTGCTTATCATTGAGAAGCATGAAGGTCACAGCAACTGAGACTGCCTTCATGCCATATAATTTCTGAAACACAAGTGAGCCTCTTCATCAAAGGAAATTTGTTTTCCCAAGGTCTGGAGGCCAAAAGTCTGAAATGAGTGTCTGCAGGGCTACCCCCTCTCAAACCTGCAGTGGAAGACCCTTCCTGTTTCTTCTAGCTCCTGGTTACGAGGCTGTCAGTCAGTCCCTCATCATCTTTGGCTTTGTGGTACCAACACTGCAGTCTTTGTCCCACTGTGCCTGTGTCTAAATTTCCCCTTTCCCACAAGGATATTAGGCACAGGAGCGGGGCCTGGCTTAATGATATGACCTTGATTACACTTGAGAGGACTGTTTCCAAACCAGGTCATGGTTCAGTACTGTGACTGAGGTCTTCAAAACAGCTTTACAGGAGACACACCTCTTCCCACAGTGAGGGGGAACAACAGAGCAATTTGGGGATGAAGGAGGAAGCCAAGCCTCAGAGGGGTTATGTCCAAGAGTCCCATTAGGCCTCTTAGAGAAGGTGCCGAGGAGGCTGCTGAAGAATGGTTTTTAAAAACGTGACTCATGCGACTCTACAGCGAAGATGTGTCAAAGATTTATTTAATCATCAATGAACAAAGTCAGCCTGATGGTGAGACCAATTCATGAGACTGAGGCATTTACAGTGACTGACATAGAACTTGTTTGAGTAGACTTGCTAACCTAGATTACAAAATAAAACTATTAATTCTCTTCAGGGTCTTCAAACTGCCACTCTTTTATCATCTTTGCCCCTGGGCAGAAATAATTTTCTATTATTCACTATTGAGTTATTTGCACTGTCATCAGATAAGAATCAAAATTTAACTTAGCCATCTGCTTTCTGTAAGTTAAAACAAAACAAAACAAAACTCTACCTGCCAGGTGTTGGTGGCGCATGCCTTTAGTCCCAGCACTCGGGAGGCAGAGGCAGGTGGATCTCTGTGAGTTGGAGACCAGCCTGGGTCTACAAGAGCTAGTTCCAGGGCAGCCTCCAAAGCCACAGAGAAACCCTGTCTCAAAAAAGAAAAAAAAAAAAAAACCACCACCAACAACAACAAAAAACTCTATCTTTACTGACTTGTCTAACGCAATGCATACCCGAGGAATCTGAAAGTTCCCTTGGTGAGTCCTCTGGACACCATTCAAGCTGATGTTGAAGAGACACATGCTACTCTTTTGTTTAATCCTAAATTTTGGAAAAGCTTCATTAGTTCCCACTTGTGATGGTAATCTTCAAGGGTTATTGTTGTCCCAGGAGAGTCAGTTTCCTTGTGTGCTGACCTGATTCGTGTGCACAGGCACTGTGAGAAGTGCTAATTAACATGGACGAACCTCCTTGTCAGGTGGTACATCTAAGCCATGCATTACACAAGACCAAGGCCGGAAAATCAGCTCTGTCTGGAGATGTCATCATGAGGAATGTGGGACTGAGCCTCAATTATGCCTCAGGTATATTCTGACTTACCTTTCTATCCCTTGGTTAGGAAACTGAGCCAAACTAATCTGGAGTTTGCTAACAGTTCTTGTGTGTGTGGGTGAGTTCCCATTTTCTCACCAGCCTCAGTAGCTACCACGGTTCCTGGTTTTCCAGACTGTGTCTTTGTGTAGGGGCGGGCCTTTGTATGTCAGAGTACAGGTGCCTGGCAAGCATGGGTCTGAGGGTGGTGTGAAGCAACTCATGTACTCCAAACTTCATTCCATTATGGTGGACATGCCATGTGGCTCATGAGAAATTTAAGACCTTGTAAGGTCTTAATATAAGGCCTTAGTTATACAAATAATCTGATTCCCCAGTGAAAAGAACAAACAATTTCTATCATAACTATGCAAATCATTCAATTTTCTCTAAGAGGAAAGGTTCTAAGATGGACATGGAAGCAAATACCCTCAATCTCAGCACTTTGGAGACTGAGGCAAAAGGTCTGAGTTAAAGGCCAGTCTGGGCTACAGAGTGAGTTCCAGAACAGCCTGGGCATGTGGAGTCGTGTTGTCCCCCCCCCCCAAACACACAAAGAAGAGGCACAGCAGGGTGGTGACCCACTTAATCCCATCCTTTGGGAGGCAGAATCTGGCAGATCTCTTTGAGTTTGAGGCCAACCTGGTCTACAGAGAGATTTCCAGGATACCCAGAGCTACACAAAGAAGCCCTGTCTCAAAAACAAAACAACAACAACAACAAAAAATTAAAAAATATAGTTCAATCATTGAGCATGGTCACAATCAAGGCCAGCCTGTGCTATACACAGCAAGTTCCAATCTAGCCTGAGCTACATATTGAGACCCTATCTCAAAAACAAAAATCAAAGAATAGCAAATCCAACAAATTGAATTAAAAATTTTTGATAGATCTACTTCAATCATAATTCTTTATTTGAAACTATTCATGCCATCTCTTGTCATTTTCCATTTTTTTTCTTTATGAGAAGCCTTCTCTTTGTAACTCAGGCTGGCCTGGAATTCACTTTGTAGCCCAGTCTAGTCTCAAACTCACAATATTTCTTCCTTAGCTACCTACAGTAGTGCCAGGATTGTGTGTATATAACACAATGCCTAGCTCACGTTATGTTCCTTAGTTGCTATGCTTTACTCTTTTTTGTTGCCATTTTGTTTTTTGAGATAGGGTTTCTATATGTAGCCCTGGCTGTCCTGGAACTCAATCTGTAGACCAGGCAGGCCTTGAACTTAGTGTTTGGAGTGAGGGTATGAGCTGTCACTGCCTGGAGATTTAGTCTTTTATCTTTGTCCTTCTGTTTGTTAGTGTTATGGATTTTTCTTCATCTTTTCCTTACATTTGAAAGGTGCGAGTCACATTTCCATTTTTTCAGGTGGAAATTTTGATATTTTAATATTATAGTTCATTTTCTTTGGATTCTAAAGTCCTCTAATCATACAATTTAAGAATGTTGCCGGGCAGTGGTTCCAGGACAGCTTCCAAAGCCGTAGAGAAACAGTCTTGGAAAAAAAAAGTCATTGCACTTGCATTTTTTTCTTTTTCTTCCTTTTTTCTTTCTTTTTCCAGACAGGGTTTCTCTGTGTAACAGCTCTGGCTGTCCTGGAACTCACTTTATAGACCAGCCTGGCCTTGAACTCATAGAGATCCTCCTGCTTCTGCCTTCCCAGTGCTGTGATTAAAAGTGTGTTATCGAATTTTCACTTCTTGTTGCTGCTTCTCTTCACATATGTAGTAGAGTTTGTCTGACATTTTTGGATACTTTCTGACATTACATACTTGTTTCATGGCTTGCTACTGATTTCATTTTTAATTTTCCTAACATGTATCTTTTTGTCATTTTTTTGTTTGTTTTTTGTTTTTCCAGACAGGGTTTCTCTGTGTAGCTTTGGAGCCTGTCCTGGCACACTAGAGCAGGCTGGTCTCAAACTCGCAGAGATCTACCTCTGCCTCTGCCTCCCAAGTGCTGGGATTAAAGGCCTCTTCTAGTCATTTTTAAAGATATTTGTTTCAGGAAACTTGATTGTCTATGGACTAAGAATCCATCTACTAGTTTCTACTGTATATGAATTCTAGATTCAATTTTTTTAGACTTTTGGTAATTCATCCTACATACATTATTTGAACCACCATACAGAAGGTCCTTTCTCTCTGATAGCTTCTCCGTTGCTTTCATCCTTGAAATTGCAGGATGTCTTGGTTTCATGCTTGCATGTGGGACTCCCCCAGCCTTCTAAGCATGGCTTTCATTCTCTGAGGAGTCACATTCCCCCTCAGTCCTTCCTGCTCTCTGAAGGTTTCATGTCTTTAATCTTTTGTTTTATGAGATCGTGTCTTACTTTTTTACTCTATGTTGTGGGAAATCCTTCACTTGCTGGTTTGCATATAGTTTTCCCAGGGTAGAGAGAAGGTCCAGGGCTTATCATGCTTGTTCTTCGACTGGTTGTCCTGGTATGCTTGGATTCAGCTAAGTGGACATCTATAGAGGAGGCAACATTTGCAGTTCCTGGCTTTGTGGTAGATGTGCTCAGGCCTCCCAGAGCTGCTGTTCCTATCATGGCACAACGATGTTCTAGAAGGGAGTACGAGCTAAATGTGGGACCTTGCTTCTGAGTGGCTACAGGATGACTTTGGCTCCAGAATTAACCCACCTTTAAAAAGTTTATTTTCTAACAGGGAAATCACCTTTAATCCCAGGACTCAGGAGGCAGACAGGTAAGAGAAAGTTCCAGGACAGCTGGAAAACAAAACAAAACAGACAACAATAACAAAAAGACTTTATTTCCAAACCATAGTTTGACTGCAGTGGGGCACGAATATTGGTCAGCAAAAAGCTCATGGGACTCCAGTCCCAACCTGGGATGCTTAGGTGAGCAAGACTGTATTGTCCCAGTAACTGTTTGGTGTCACATCCTGAGAGGTGGTCCTGTCCTGCCTACTGTGTGGAGGAAGACTCTCCAGCTCAGGAAGATGGGGGTTCCAGTCTTGAGTGAAAAGTTTGTCTGTTTATCTGAGGCATCCACCTTAATACCACTCCTTTATTCCCATGACACCCGTCATAAGCCTTTAAAGGAAACCAAAGAACCACTTAGTCGTCACCCTCGTTTCAAAACATGCAGAGATTAATCTCACAGTGAAAACTCTCAGGAAACCACTAACTTTTAGCCTTTTTTTTTCCGGTTTTTCGAGACAGGGTTTCTCTGTGGCTTTGGAGGCTGTCCTGGAACTAGCTCTTGTAGACCAGGCTGACCTCGAACTCACAGAGATCCGCCTGCCTCTGCCTCCCAAGTGCTAGGCTAAAGTAGACGTAACCAACTGGAGAGTAAGACCTGTGTCTCTGAGCTACCCACAGGGATCTCGAAACCTTCAGCAGTCTCTACAGCCCAGGGTTCTCAACCTGTAAGTTGAGACCCATACACAGGGGTCCTGTATTAGATATCCTGCATATCAGATATTTACATTATAATTCATAACAGTAGAAAAATTAGTTAGGAAGTAGCAAGTAAATAACTTTATGGTTGGGGGTCACCACAACATGAGAAACTGTATTAAAGGTGGCAGCATTAGGAAGGTTGAGAACCAATGCTCTACAGTTTTACCAGGTCCTAGGTAGAGACATCCGATATCCCTGCTTAATACCTGTACTAGTGAAATGCTTAAAAGAAGGCCCGAGTCAGTTGTGGTGGCCCAGGCCTTTAATTCCAGCACTTGGGAGGCAGGTCTCTGTGAGTTTGAGGCCAGCCTGGTCTACGTAGTGACTTCCAGGACAGCATGAACTACACAGTGAGACCCTGTCTCAAAACCACAAACAAAAACGAAGGCCTATGTTGGGGACATGCGCCCCCAGACCTGGCTGCTCCATACTTTTTGAGACCTCCATACTTGTTAAGGTCACAAGTCATCCACAATTCCTTTCTATACCCTGTCCTAACCAATCACTGACCCCCTCCTTGTGACCTCTCTAGTGACACCTTAGGGTCCTCCAATGATAGCCATTTATGTCTCAAAGGGATCCACACTTGTCTGGTGACCCTTCCTCAGGGACCACATTTCCATCCCCTAAGTAACCCCTCATGAACCACCCTGGTCATGTGACACCATCAAACCCTCACTTACCCTCCTCAGGCTGTCTACTCTTGATTTCCTCAGGAGCCATCGCCTGGAGGACACACTCTCAGGAGACCCTACCTGCCCCTGAGGGTCAGCATTATTGCCCTACTCAGTGCTACTACAGCCCCTAGTAAACACCATCTGGTTACCCCAGCGGCAGTCCTTCCCTCTTCATCCTTCAGGAGCCCCACCCTTTCCTCCTCAGAACCACCCTTCCTAGTCACCCCACTTCAGCAGCACTCCTCCCCCGTCCTCAGGATCCCCACCCTTACTCCCCTAGAGAGAGCCACCCTTCCTGGTCACCCCACTGTAGCCTTCGCGTCCTGCCCCGCCCCCTCATCCCGGCTTGGCGCGGCGCGCGTCATGGCGGCGGCGGGCGGGGCGCGTCTCGCACGCAGCGCGCCGGGCGGAGCGCTCGCCGCATTGTTTGCTTCGCTGGGGAGCGAGCAGCGCCTCGGCAGGCGTCCGAGAAGCTCCGCGTCCGTGTCCTCCGCCCGGCCGGGCCCCGAGCCGGCCTCAGCCGGCCGTGCCGGCGCCGCCGACCCCGCCCGAGCCGCGGCGCCCTGCGGGCCCGGAGCCGCCGGTCGAGCGCGCCCCGGAGCCCGGCGGGGCTCGGCTGCGCGGCCGTTGGCGGAGGAGCCGCGGCGCCATTAGCGCCGCCTCGGCCGCGCCGGCCCCCGCGCCTGCCCGCCCGCCGGGCTCCCGCGGCCGCGGCGCCCCGAAGGTGAGTGTCTGGCGGTCGCCGCTCTCCGCCCGCTTCGCCGGCCGGGGCGGAGGTGCCGGCGCCATGTTTGGCGGCCGCGGCGGCGGCTCCGCATTGTCCGCGGGCGGGGAGGCCGGAGAATCGGAGCGGCGAGGCCCGGAGGCCGTGAGGCCTGGCAGGCGCGGGGGCCGGAGGAACTGAGAAGGCCGGGCCGGCGTGGGCCGCGGTGAGCCGGCGCGCCCGAGGGTGCCGAGATCGGTGCAGGCGGCTTGCCGAAGAGGGAGGCGAGGCCGCGGCTGGATCGCGGAGGCGGAGGCCGCAGCCGGGTGGGGGCGGAGAGGGACACAGAGGCCGCGGCGGGGTCGGGGAGACAGACTGAGGCGTAGAAGGAGGCCGCCGCGGCGCGGGAGGCGCGGCCAAGAGAATGGAGCCGGCGGCGGGGCTCAGGAGGCGGGGAAGCAGTCGGGCCGGGCGGGCGGGCTCTGCACGCCCCGGCTGTCGGTCTGAGCGGCCGGGGCAACATCGAAGCCGGGCGTCAGACAGCGGAGGAGGCGGAAGGCCTGGGGTCTCGCGGCGTCTGCCCACGTCCTCGCCCGTAGTCTTGGCGGCGCGGAGCGGGTCGCATTATGTAACAGATAGGTCCGATCTATTTTGCCAAGACAGGAAACTCCCTCGAAAAGGGACGGGCTCGGAAGATTTCCTAAGTCGAGCGCGTCCGGGTATCTCCGGAGCAAGCCTGTAGCTCCGCCAAACTCCGTGGATGTGTGCAGGAAACGCTGAGAAACGAACGCGCGTGCGCGGCTTTCTTGGGCCTTTTAGGAGAGAAGCAACTTTCCTGTGCATAATTTGCAGAAAAACACAGCTCCTCTTCATGCACTACAGTTGTGACACACTTATGCACACCTAGGAAACCGCCCCCTTAATGGAGGATTTTCCCTTCACCCAGCTGCGACTGTTGAGAGTTTCTGTCATCTGGTAACATATAGTTACAGAGTTGGGGTATTTATTTACTGTCTTAACACCTGCTGGGTCTAGCACTGTCCCGAGTTTGTGTTCACTCTTTGCACGGTCACACGGCCCTTAGAGGTGTGTCTCTTTCCTGTGTGTGCTTGTATAGTGAGGGGTAGAAGCTGGAAGTTTAAATGGCTTGCCTACAAACACCCAGACAGGAAATGAATTGAGCTGATGTTGAGCGTGGAGTCTTTACCTCTTTTTGCCAGCAAAGCTTTTTAGGATGTGTTTAGCACAGTTATTTCTGGAGAAGCATGCTTATTGCCTTTCTGATCCCTCCATGGAAATGCTTGTTTCTGCACAGAGACAGAGGGTCAAAGTGCTGGGTATAGGAAAAACCAGGAAGCAGATGAGATTGTTGGTCACTGTGCTGAGCGGTGCTGCTAAATGCCCTCTTTCCGCGGGTCACAATTACATTTTCAAATTACAGAGTGACTGTGGCCATTAAGTATTAGGTTCAGTTCTTGGAGAAAAGTGGTTTAAAGATCTTCAGTGCTCACTAGAAGAGTGTGGGATTTGAAGGGCTGGTTACAGTACTTTACTGTAGAGGAGAAAATTATAAGTTTGTCTTTAATTTGGGAGCTGTTGCTTCTATCCTGCTTTGGTAGTGATTTGTGAAGTGTCCTGGGTGCAGTAGTTTTTTCTGTGCAGGATACTTGGATGTACATCTCTCTTTTAAGGGATGCTGCTTGAGACCTAGAACTGGCTAGGGTGTCGTTGTTGACAGTTCCCTGAGAATCCAGGGTTGAGTAGGCACCTGGAGGTCCCACAGATGTAGGTGCATTGGGGTCTGGCTGACCACAGTATTCTCTTGTTCATAGGGAGAATTTTCACACAGAAAGGTGATTCTCTGCAGCCTGTAAGATCTGTCTTACAAACTGCATATAGGATTTGCAGAGATTTCTTTTTGGGACTTAACATTTGAAGTCTTCTGTTTGAATTTTTCTCAAAGACTGGTAAGATAACTGAGGTTGTGGATCCAGGCATCCTTTTAAGAGCACTGATTCTGGGCTGTTCTGACATTTGAGCTTGGGATGTTTGAGTTAGTCTTACTTGGCTTCTTAGCAGTGAAGTGGGCTTGTTCAGAGGGAGGAGTTTGAGTGGTCTCTGCCCTTGTTGCTCCATATGCTTGTCCACTTGACTACTGGCTCAGAATGGACGTGTCTGCTCTTAAGACATACAGACACTAAGTCACCTCAGGGAAAACCAAAAGAAAGAGGAGTCCACTACAATGAGGTGGTAGAGTAGACTGTTAATGCCCTGATTTTGTCCATACTGGAAATGAACAAATCTCTGCATTGAAGTTTTCAGGCATGCGAACCAGTTCAGGGTAGGGGAACTCTGCAGGCTCTTTGTGGTTTGAAGGAACCCATTCTTTCTTTGGAGCAAGAGCTGAGCATTTTCAAGTGTGTCAGGAAAGAGAGCAGAGATGCCCTTTGACATCTTGCCCACAACTAGGTTGACTTGAAGAGTATGTGTCCCAGCACATAGCCAGGTCCTGGCCCGAATGAGAGGGAAAGGCTGATTGATGCTGCTGCCCATGGGGGTATCCCGGGTGGTCACTGCTTCGGCTCAGGGGAAGATACATTGGACTGCTTGGGGAAAAGAGATGCCACAAATCTGTTCAGGGTTCTCTTCTAAGTCCTGATGAGACTGTGTGTGTGTTTTAGGATGTGGAAAGAATGAACTACTACATGTTTCTAGCCCCCAGCAGCAAGGTTTATAGGAACATCAGCTGGGCAGTAGTGGGAAAGAGAAAGACTTTTCTAAAAGGTTAAGACTAGATGGCCACTGAGCATACCTTTGTTGGGCCACAAATCATAGTCTCTATGTGTTATGAAGTCTGTCTGAAAAACTGTCCTATACTTGTGAGTGAAGGGCCAGTGTCTCAACTCTGGCCGATATGTTGCTGTTTTGTAGGTGACTTTTGGCTTGAACTAAAAAGGTGACTCGTGGATAGTATGCACCTGTGCCCAAGCCATTCAGCAAGAACCCTGAGGACCGCTGCCTCCTGCTGCCTCTGTGCCTATCAGTACCTTTACTTGAGTGTGGTGAGGGGTACTATTGAAGGCTTATTGAAATGTCCTAGAAGTTAGTTGTTTGGAAGTCTTAGAAGTATTCAAGCTCTGAGCTTCATTTGTGGGGTGTTGAGTTGATTTGTTAGTGCTACCCAAGCATATTTTGTGGTTTTCTGAAGCCTTTTGTAATCCTGCATGGAATTAACTGTTTCCTTGACTTTATTTTAGGTAATCATTGCCAAATGAGGAGGAAAGGACGATGTCATCGAGGCTCTGCAGCGAGGCATCCTTCTTCCCCGTGCAGTATTAAACACTCCCCCACTCGAGAAACATTAACATACGCACAAGCTCAAAGGATGGTGGAGATAGAAATTGAAGGGCGCTTGCATCGGATCAGTATTTTTGATCCCTTGGAGATCATACTAGAAGATGACCTCACTGCTCAAGAAATGAGTGAATGCAACAGTAATAAAGAAAACAGTGAGAGGCCTCCTGTTTGCTTAAGAACTAAGCGTCATAAAAACAACAGAGTCAAAAAGAAAAATGAAGCTCTGCCCAGCACCCATGGCACACCAGCTTCAACCAGTGCCCTTCCTGAGCCCAAGGTTCGAATTGTGGAGTATAGTCCTCCATCTGCACCCAGGAGGCCCCCTGTGTACTACAAGTTCATTGAGAAGTCAGCTGAGGAGCTGGACAATGAAGTAGAGTACGACATGGATGAGGAAGATTATGCCTGGTTAGAGATCATCAACGAGAAGCGGAAAGGTGACTGTGTGTCTGCTGTGTCACAGAATATGTTTGAGTTCCTGATGGACCGCTTTGAGAAGGAGTCATACTGTGAGAACCAGAAGCAAGGTGAGCAGCAGTCATTGATTGATGAGGATGCCGTTTGCTGCATCTGCATGGATGGGGAGTGTCAGAACAGCAATGTGATACTCTTTTGTGACATGTGTAACCTGGCTGTGCACCAGGAGTGCTATGGGGTTCCCTACATCCCCGAGGGCCAGTGGCTTTGCCGCCACTGCCTGCAGTCTCGGGCCCGCCCTGCGGATTGCGTGTTGTGCCCGAATAAGGGTGGTGCCTTCAAAAAGACGGACGATGACCGCTGGGGCCATGTGGTATGTGCCCTGTGGATCCCAGAGGTTGGCTTTGCCAACACGGTATTCATTGAGCCCATCGATGGTGTGAGGAACATACCTCCTGCTCGGTGGAAACTGACATGCTACCTCTGTAAGCAGAAAGGCGTGGGTGCCTGCATTCAGTGCCACAAAGCAAACTGCTACACAGCATTCCATGTGACATGTGCCCAGAAGGCTGGCCTGTACATGAAGATGGAGCCTGTGAAGGAGCTGACTGGAGGCAGCACCACGTTCTCTGTCAGAAAGACTGCTTTCTGTGATGTCCACACACCTCCGGGCTGTACCCGGAGGCCTCTGAACATTTATGGAGATGCTGAGATGAAAAATGGTGTCTGTCGAAAAGAAAGCTCAGTCAAAACGGTCAGGTCTACGTCCAAGGTCAGGAAAAAAGCAAAAAAGGCTAAGAAAACACTGGCTGAACCCTGTGCGGTTCTGCCGACTGTGTGTGCTCCGTATATTCCCCCTCAGAGGTAAGTGCATCTGAGCTTCCAGATGAGCCTGAACTGAAGGACTTGATGGAGGACACAGATTAGGGCTGTTTGTTTACTGTACCTCCTGATAGTCTGTTTCTTAAGCCATGTTTCCATTCATTTGCTACTCTCCAGTGGGGCAGAAATGTAAGAGAAGTTCTAGATTGGAATAATCTACAGGTTTTTTGTGAGGAGTTAGTCTTGAGTATAAGGTAGACATGGGCTTCTGGATTTCATAACATCCTAGGTTTTGTTCCCATCTATAATGCAATTAAACTCCTTTCCTACCAGATCTTGGAACCTTAAGTTAAAGAGAAACGTGGCTGGAAAAGCGAACCACCATCCTCTTACTGTAAGGTGACCCCTGAGGTGAGGTTAGAATGGGAGCTGCAGTTAGCAGGGAGATGGTGGTCTTCCTGCTGCTAGTCTTGAACTCAGGGATCTTCTGCCTCCAGCTCCCAAGTGCGGGATAAAGGTTGCTCACCACCACACCTGACTTCTTTTGCTGATGGTGTCATCAGTCATGCAGGGCTGCTGTGTGAAGGCCCATAGTCTGTTCCTGGTGGTAGGAGTGGGTCCTGCTGTGTTCTTCTATGCTGCTTAGGGACCTCTTCAAATCCCCCTCAGTTTTCCTTGATCTGTCCTCAATCCTTGTGTCTTCTGGATATAACTCCTTGGCTTGCCTTTTTGTTCCATTATTTTAGAAAAAAATTCACATCAGAGCACCCATTTGAACCCTGTCCTTGAGCCTGGAGGAAGTAATTTTCTGTGAAGGGTGTGGGTGTTTAGTCTTGTCAGGTGTGTAAAGCCACAAGATAATGGTGTTCAGGTGAGGCAGACAGCTGCTCTTAAAGCAGCATATATGGGTGTTGGTGACAGGGACTGCTTTGTGAAAATAGTTGGCAAACAAGTGGACAGTAGACTTTCAGGACATTTTCATTGCTAAAGGACTGAGGCGGTCTTTAACACAGTGAGCGTTAGTTTTTTTCCAATGTCTATTTTGAAGAAGTTCCTCATTCTTAGTAGTTTGAGATTGATTATACAGTGGAGTTTAGCACTACTGTGTCACAGTGAGCTTACTGACTGAGTTGGGAGGTAGCACCTTCTATGTCCAAGGCAGAAAGGATAGGGTTGTATCAAGAGCTTCTGCTCAAGAGCCATGAAAAAGTTTAGTTTTACCAAAAACTGAAGTAAATGAAACAGCAGTGCTTCTCTGGCCAGCCCAGATACTATCTGTTCCAGGTGACGGGTGCAATTCCTTACCCTGCCCTGTGGTTCCTGATGTTCAGGTTTTGGAAATGAGCTCTGCCAGATGGGTGGGGCTGTTGGAAGGAGGATCTGTTTGCAGGTGAGAACAGAGGCTCTTTGGCCTTCTGGGGCCAGACCCATTGAGGAAAGGACTTGAAACTTTAAATACTACAGGGTCTGTTGTAGAGTTCAAGTGAGAGGTGCTGCCCGGCTCATGGACTTCTCTCCCAGACAAGTGTTATCTGAGGGCTAGGATCACCTGAGACTTACCGAGCACGCTGGGTTCTCCTCATCCTTGTGAGTCTCTTGGCTTTAATCTGTTAAGTGCTGACCATGTCCTGTCCTGTCTTGTCTTATTTTGTCCCGTTCTGTTTTGTTTTGAGACAGATCTCACTGAGTAGCCTAGGCTTGCCTTGCCTCAGACTCACTATAAAGCTCAGGCAGGTCTCCAGCTCACAGCCTCAGCATCAACATCTTGAGTAATGGAATTACAGGTCTAAGCCAGCATCCCTGGCTGCTGCTGCTGCTGTAAGATTTATTCAGCTGTGTGTATGAATGTTTTGACTGCATGTAAGTATGTGCACCATGTGTGTGACCGGTTCCTGCCAAAGTCAGAAGGACTTCAGATCCCCTGACACTGGAGTTACAGGTGGTTTTTGTGAGTCACCATGTCGGGTGCTGGAAATTGAACTCACATCCTTTGCAAGAGAAACAAGTGCTTTTAACCACAGAGCCATTTCTCAAGTCCCCTTTTTTTCTTTACTTGATTTAGTAACAAACTTAAGTCAGCTTTGAATAGCGATAAAAAGTATATCTGAACCAGATTTTTATACTGTTGAACTTAAAGAGCCTGTATTGTCCCAGTCTCCAGGGTATTCTGATATCTTTGGCTACTGTGTTCCAGGACAAGCTCCCGCTACCCTCAGTGAGGAGGGTTATGAAGGTTATAGTGTGGGCTGTAGTTAGAGGCAGAGGCTGCTGCTTCTCAAAGTTTAGTCTGTCAACTAGAGTGTCATGTGACATTCCAGGCTAGTTCAGGAGCAGGCAGGGTCTCAATGGAAGAGGAAAGGACAAGGGCCAATCCAAACAGTTGTCTGAGGAGAACTTTAACAAAGTGTGTCGCTAGTGTTTATTCCTGTTTTTATTATTTAGCATTTGTAAACCATAAAGATTGCTTTTGACTTGTTTAAGCCATGAACTTTGGAGAGCAGATAGTCTTGGCTTTGCCCACTTTTTGAGGAACTGTGAATTTTTGGTTAGACACCTCCTTGGCACTAGCTTTAACCAATAGACTGAGGGCAGTGCTGGGTGTGGTGGTGCACACCTTAAATCACAACCCTTGGGAAGCAGAGGCAGGAGGATATCTGAGTTAATAAAGACTAGCCTGCTCTACATAGTCAGGACAGCCAGGATAGCCAGGATTACATTGAGAGACCCTGTCTCCAAAAGGGAAAAAAGTTATGAAGAAAATAAGTATTTAAATTTGGGGAAGCTTGAAGAGGAAAATCTAAAAGATTTTTCCCCCCTAGGAAAAACATTTTGGTGTGTATTTAGTCCTTTTTCTATGCTCTTCTGATGGAATTTGTTGTCACCTTGCTTATTCCCCTCATTCTTTTTTCACAGAGGAGGGAAGAGGATGGGTGAAGGGTGGTGCTGCTTAGTTTCCATGGTGTTCCAAGCTACAAGTCCTCTGAAGTATTAAGACTGCTAATTTTCTTGCCCTGGCTATGCCGGGCCATGCTTTTTATTTCCAGGAATGTGGCTGCTTGTGAATGTGTGGCTGTTGTCTGCCTAGATCTGGCCTGAGACTTAAAGCCTCTAGCAACTTGGATAATTGCTGTGCAGTTAGTTTATTCAGTACAGGAGATCCCTAAGTAGTGAGTTGTTACTGGGTTATCAGTGAGACTGAGGCTCCTTCTCTTTGGTGGTATTCACAATGGCAGTTCTTGATCTTGCTTTTGACTATTGTATTGAATTCTGGCTTGGGTTTTATACATTTTTCCTCCTCTATGCTTCTGGTAGTTAATTATATAGCTAGTCCTTGACTTACAGTTTGATTAATTTTTTTGTTTTATATTATGAGACAGGGTTTCTCTGTGTTACCCTGGCTGTCCTGGAACTTGCTCTGTAGGCCAGGCTGGCTTCGAGCTCACAGAGATCTACCTGCTTCTGCTTACCAAGTGCTGGGATCAAATGGCATTACAACCAACTTTTTTTTTTTTAAAGTTTTGATATGGTCTTGCTATGTAGTGTTGGCTGTCTTGGAGTGTGCTGTGTAGATTAGACTAGCCTCAAACTCACTGAGATCCACCAGCCTCTGCCTCCTGAGCACTGGAACTAAATGTGAGTAGCGGCATGCCTGGTTGAGTTACCAGTTTTGAAAATGCTATGCGTTCAGTACCAAATACACTTTGAATTTTGCCCTCTCTGGGCTAGCAGTACATACACTTTGGAGATGATGGGTGGTACACTGATGTGAGCCACAGCTTTCATGAGCTGTACACAGAGGTTGACTGAGAACACTTGGTGAGGAACTGTATCGCTTCACTAGGCTGTTTGGTAGGATAGATGCAAGAAATGAACTTTTGACTTGTGTGAGGTTATCAGCATGTTAAAGAGCATCTGTATTTGATAAACATTTCCATCTGCCACAGGTTGGCTCCATCCCTCCCAGGTGGAAGCCCTGCTCTGCATGTACTGAGAGCAGTGTAGGGATGTTCGCTGCTGTGGGAGGCCCTGGAAAGCAGACAGATGCATCTACAATAGTGATACTGGGAAGAAGCATTGAAACAACCAACTGAAAAGTACAAAATGGCATACTGTGGAAGGCAGGGAACCCATCCTGATATCTGGCAAGTGGAAAGAGCCAAATGGATCTGGGGGGATCAGTGGGTCTGTCTACTCAGTACAACAGCACACCTTCTAATGTGTTATATTATCCTACCCTTGTAGAGTTGTGTCACTATTGATCTGAAGTTTGTGTGTCAGGCCACCCATCTTACTGACTCTGTTTGCACCATCTGGACACCATCCCCTGGTGGGCCTGGGTGTTTTATCCTTAGGCACTCAGCAGAGGGGGCATCTCCTGTATGGCTGATTTT
Organism: Mesocricetus auratus; assembly: GCF_017639785.1. Taxonomy (NCBI): domain Eukaryota; kingdom Metazoa; phylum Chordata; class Mammalia; order Rodentia; family Cricetidae; genus Mesocricetus; species Mesocricetus auratus. The sequence goes on from NW_024429194.1 coordinate 76,512,946, forward strand.
CTCCTTCTCTTAAATCTCTTCATAGTTATTTTGATGGAGGTAGAGGTAGATATTTATTTTAGAAGTTTATCACTGGAGGCAGGTTTTTGTTGAGGTCTCACTACTGCTACTGCCCAGTGTGAATCCACTTAAAGCTAACAGTAGGGTGGACTTTGATGCCAGAGCTGCCCAGGGTCCCTTCCCTTGGGACTCTGAAGTCAGCAAGACACCCAAGAACAAAAAAGACTCCTGTTAGTTCAGCTAGTTACTTACTGCTGGTGTTCTGCTGTGAACTGTGTATACTTGTACATGGATTGTGGAGACTTACACGTATGCCCTTAAATGGTCAGGTACCTTTCAGGGCATAGGCCTCTGCGGTGTGGAAGAACACCAACATGTCCTAAGTCTTATACATGCCCAACTTCTAGAGGTAATCTCGACGCCTGGCTGTTGACTCCATGTTCCATGCCCTTAACCCATCCTGCTTCACACAATGCTCAGGCCCTGTGAATCATAGGAAGACCATTCTGATTGCTGTTTTGTTCTGAGGTGTCATATCATTGGGCCAAATGGAAGGTAAGGGGCCAGAGAGCCTGGAGGTAGGCAGGCCAGGCACCCACAGGGCTGGGGTGTATCTGTACACCCCTTTCAGCTACTGCTGTGACTGTTGAGTTTTTTCAACCTTCCTGGGTGTGGAAGTTTTCAGTCTTTGTCTTCTGTGATACCTGGAAGAATGTTCTTTGTAGTTTGTCTGCTGTTTCCTTTTGCCTCACTGAAGTTGAGCCTGAGTATAGACTCAGTCTTCCTCCTGTGTTCTCTAGAGCAGTGTTTCTCAACCTTCCTAATGCTGTCATCCTTTAATAGTTTCTTATATTGTGGTGATCACTCCCCCCAAACCATAACATTTTTGTTGCTAGTTTATAACTGTAATTTTGCTACTGTTATACACTGTAATGGAAATATTTTTGGAAATAGAGGTTTGCAAAAGGGGTTGTTGCTTCTCCACAGATTGAGAACCCTGATCTAGAGTCATATGAAGCCTACCTACCTGTTCTCTATGGGTCATGATGGTGTTGCTTCTTTTTTTTTTTTTTTTTTTTTTTTTTAATTTGAGACAGGGATTCACTGTGTTAACCTGGCTGGCTAGAACTCACAGAGATCTGCCTCTACTTCTCTCCCAGTTGTTGGAATTAAAGGCATGTGCCACCATGCCCAGCTGTGTTGGTCTTTTTTTTTTTTTCCGAGACAGGGTTTCTCTGTGTTGTTTTGGAGCCTGTCCTGGAACCCGCTCTGTAGACCAGGCTGGTCTCAAACTCCCAGAGATCCACCTGCCTCTGCCTTCCGAGTGCTGGGATTAAAGGCATGCACCACCAACACCCGGCTGTGTTGGTCTTTTTACTCTGCTGTTGGTGAGGGTGTTGTTTCTTGGTGTGTAGTCTGACATCTTTGGTGAGACTTGAAACATTTCCAGACTGAGGGTTGTTTCTGCTTGGCCATTCTTCCCTTTGGTGGTTAAAATAAGTGTTCATCCTCAGGTGGCCTTGTCTTCTCCATGGTGCCTGCTGCTTTGTCAGTCACTTGAGTAGTCTGGGAAGTTACCTGACATGTAGGACATGGGCATTGTGAGGGGTCCTGGAGGGTGGGAGAGGAGAGCCATTTCTCATTATCTCATGGGATGTAAGGGGTCAACCATTTGATAGCATTATTAATAAATCTGCCTCTGAGATCTCCAGGTCATTTCCTTGTGCTGAGTGTCTTGTTATAGGCATGCCTAACTTGCCAGCTCTCTCTTGGTGACTGTAACTGTTGTGGTCTTGGCAGTGCCAGACTTCTTGTGGCCATCTGTTGACCAGAGGGTGTTTGTGCTCTATGCCTAGAGATAAATTGTAGGCTTTTGAGTCCTCAGAGGCAAAACCCCAAGGCTTTTAAAATGATACTTTTTTTTTTTTGATTTACTAATTCTAGTTATGGATACTGTAACTCGAGAAACTCTTGCCAGCTTGACCATGAACTTCCTGAATATGAGTAGAGTTGATTATATTTAGGATGTGTGGGAAAGAAGGCTGGTTTCACAAATTGCACTGTCCAGAAATGACTTGTGTGGAGGGAGCATCTTCAGAGGTTCTGGACCTGTGCATGTATATAGCTAGAAGGAATGTCGTTTTCCCACTTGTCAAGAGTTTTGCCTAGGAAATTCTAAATAAGGGAAAAAACTAGAGTCTAACATAATCTGAATTATCAAGTGTAACAGAGTACTACAGGATCATCTTTGGAGCCCTGAAGTCCCTGATCCTGTTCTCTTTTCTTTTTTTTTTTTTTAAAGGCAGGGTTTCTCTGTGTAGCTTTGGAGCCTGTCCTGGAACTTGCTCTGTGGAACAGGCTGGCCTTGAACTCACAGAAAGAAATCTGCCTGCCTCTGCCCCCTGAGTGCTGGAGTGTGTGATACCACTGCCCAACCCTGTTCTCATTTTTATAACAGCTTTACATAACTCTGGGATGTTGGCTCTGTCAAGCACTCACACACACCTGTGGCGGATTATTTAAACTCTTATGCACTATTCTCTTCCCGTGTGCTTTTTGTGCTGCCATCTCCAGTGGCCCACCCGGCAGCACGAAGGAGGAG